>NC_044326.1:67603783-68853783 GCF_007399415.2 Gopherus evgoodei | reverse complement strand
GCCCCATAGCCACCATATTCCTCTGCACCCCATTCCCTGCCACTCCTAATTCTGAGTCCTTCTCCCAATCTGCTCCCCCCAAATCCTCCTCCAAATTGGTTGTCACTCTATGGTTCAGGGGCTGGACAGGACGCAGGGACTGTGGGTGTGGCTTCAGTCTCACTGAAAAGAGTGAGATGTGGTAGCCAACTTTATTCAGAGTAGCCTTACTTTTACATGCAGATCAAGTGTAGGGAATCAGTGGCCATCTTGCTGGCTTCAGCCCCACAGACAGTAATTGTAGATTATCTCAGAATATTAAGGTTAGAAGGGACCTCAGGAGGTCATCTAGTCCAACCCCCTGCTCTTCACAGGACCAATCCCCAGACTGGATTTTTACCCCCCTCAAGGACTGAACTCGTAACCCAGGGTTTAGCAGGCCAATGCTCAAACCATGAGCTATCCCTCTCATTCTGTGTAGCTCAAAAGCTTGTCTCTCTCACCAACAGATGTTAGTCCAATAAAAGCTATTACCTCACCCACCTTGACTCTCTAGGAGATGCTGGTCGTTTTGAATGTGGGAAAAATTGTGAGTTGATAGCCTTTCATCATATCTTTGTAAGATAAGTAAAAAACACCCCAGACCACAATAAAATCATCGGTGTTAGCAATAAGGTATCAGATTATATACATCTTGTTTAAACAATGAAATCCTATTAAATTTCTATTACATAAAACTATATATAAAGAGTCTACAGGTCTGTCTATACCACATTATGAGGTGTTATTGCAACTCATGTCGATGTTTCTGAGCTAGATTTAATCTAACTAGTTCAGGTACCAGAGCAGTGAAGACGCAGCAGCATGCGCTTCATCGTGGGTTGTACAAACACTCCCAGAACCATCGGTAATTACTTGAGCAGCCAGCCTGCACCGAAGCATGTGCTGCCGCAGCTTCATTGCTCCAGTACCCAAGCCAGCTAGATTAAAACTATCTCAGGTATGTCTACAAAAGCAGCAATCACAGCCCATGAGTGCATATAAATACACTCTAAGTGAACCCAAACCCCAGGTTAGGAATAGTAAAAAAAAAAAAAATATCTGCCTTGTTAAATTAATCTATCAGATAAGTAAATCTGCCTTGGATCAAGCTAACCGCAAGGCTATAGATATGACAAAACCTCATCAGAGCACATGCTTGATAAAGAAATTTACTTTTCATCAAACATAAAGAAAGTCTTCAGCATGATCAGACAGAGTCCTGTTATTAATCTACTCTGTTGTGTAAAAGAAGATAAACTAATATTGCAATTTCATGCACCGAATTACACATTTTATATTGTATTCTATAATTTGTAATTCCACAGCTAAATGCACAAATAGGATGTAATAGCTATTATGCTGTGCAATGCGTTACAACACTTTCTAATTTAACAAAACAAGAACATGTACATTTTTTAAAAAGCAACCAATGCATTTTATTCATAATTTTAAAAGGACTGCACAGTATATAACTAAGCTCAATAGAGAACTCTAGATAGATTACAGGGAACATGACGACTAAAAGGATGAGCATTTAAAGAACTTCACAGTACATTTTGCTGCTAAATTTTCTTTGTGCCTTTAAAAATTTCCCTTACACTTTCTTCCATAAACAATTGTGTATATCTTCATAGAATTACATACCAAATACTGCCTGTACAAGAAATCATTAATGCCAAAGAAAAACATCCTAACTATACTAGCTTCACTTGACACTTTTGATGGATTTTATGCTTCTGAAAATAAGGGACACCAATGATTTGCTTGGCCAAACACAGTACATCACCTGAAAACAAAAATATATATGCACATACTTGCCTGTGTTCCTCTTACTACCTTTAGTAGATTCATAGATTCCGAAGCCAGAAGGGACTATTGTAATAGTCTAATCTGACCTCCGTCAGGATCCCAACACAGGCAGTCAGGATCTAGGGTCAGAGCAGAGCTAAACCTGAGGTGACGAGTAGCAGAGGAGTTTGTAGTCAGGTTCCAAGCCATGGTCAATACCAAGAGTCAAAGTCTGAGACAGGCTTCAGTGGCCAAGTCAGAAACCAAATCAAGCTGAGGTCAATAGAGGAGCAATGGTCACGGCAGCTACAAGAAATCCATACAGTTGCCTGGATACTTACTGGAACATCCCCTAGGTTTATATAGGGTGGGGAACTTATCAGGAGCCATAGAGCTGCTGCCTTTCAGACCCCGTGAAGCAAGACTTCCCATGGCCTGCATCCACAGCACATTGTGGGCAGTAGAGCACAAGCTGGTTACAGAGTCCATTAGTTTCAGAGATGCCAGCTGCCTGGCAGTTCTGGAGGCCCAGGTTCTCGATCTACAGGACTGTTGGTGTCACTAAGCATAACCCTAAGTAACTCAGGAGGGTGGAAGGCCACAAGGATATGGAGCCTTCCTGGTTTTAGGCCTCAGCAGACAAGAGTTCCTCCATGTTTGAACTTTAATTGACCTAAAAGGCCAGGTGTAACAGCCGTTATCAGTTGCAACAGTTCTAACTGGTCTAAAGCAGAAATAATGAGGCCTGTGCACCTTTAGCAGAAGGACAAGATAACTTGCAGAAGGAAAACTTACTAACGAACTGCCGTGGCCAAGATTACTTAATGCACCTGCGCTTACGTAATTGCTACAGGGGGAGGAGGAAGGAGGAGAAGGAGAAGGGGAAGAAAGAAGAAAGAGAAAAAAAAAACTTATAAAAAGGGAAAAGCCGCTTGTGTAGGTGTGCTGGATCTGAGGCATGCTAAGTCTCCCAACACCGCTTTGAGATCTCAAATAAACTTTGCTTGCTTCTCCACCCTGGTGTGTTTACTGGCGCTACGCACTCTGGGCAACGAACCACTGTTGCTTGCCTTGGGCACCCTCTGTGCCTACAACAGGACCTTACAACTTCCTGTATAACACAGGCCATAGAACTTCCCCAAAATAATCCCTAGAGCAGATCTTTTAGAAAAACATCCAATCTTGATTTTAAAGTGGTTGCCTTTCAGATCCATCCGAGCAACTGCTCTGCAGGTTACTCTATTACTTCAAAGAAAAGGTCACACAGCTAGTGCACAGAATCTTGATGCATACCAGAAGCCAAAAGGCACTGAGTAAAGCAACTCAAAAGGAAACAGAAAATACATTGAAATATATTGTGCAAAGAAGCAGCAAAGTGTCAGGTACTAAAATATCAACTGGGAAAAGCAAAGCAAGGAGGAAAAAGCCTACATTTCTTTCCCTCCTTTTCTTCAATTTATTAGTGAACTCTATTGTGGTTGACATTGAAAAGCCCATTTTGCCAACCATTACCACACAGTGATACCTGACATGCTGTATCTATGTCATATTTTTAGCATAATGAGCTTACTGTAGCATTTTAGATACCAAATTGTCTGATAACTGTTGGCAAATGTTTCCTTTTCAATTGTGATCACTAGATTTAGTTTACAGAGAAAATTATTCCACATGCGTTGAAAAAATGACCTTCATTAGGCAATAATCTTCACAGTGTGAGGCTTCTGGCATAATATCCATAACTGGTAATTTTTTTTAAATCTCAGTGGGTGAGATATTTATATATATATATATATACACACACACACCCAAAATATAAAGCTACAGCTGTAGCAAAGTCATGAATTTTTTTTTAAATACTATTGACCAGCCCTAAAACAAATTCAAAGAATTACAACCCTTAGCCAGAGAAAACAGGAAAAATTGGGGTATATTGGGAACTTTGTTTTACTGGATTAGAATAACCTCAGGGCAGGGGTTATTCTAATAACCTCTCCTGGGTTCTGTATCTCTGAGCATGTTGGCAGTGCTATGAAAGTAATTAAAATAACGGCTAACATTTTCAAAAGTGACTAGTTATTTGGATTGCCTTGGTTACTGGGCCCCAAATATGACACCTCACAAAGGCTCATTTTACCAAAAGCAGGTGCTCAGCACCCTGTAATTCAACTCAAGCACCCAAAAGCCTTTTAAAAAATCTTGACCAACATGTATATTAATTACTGTGCAGGAGAGGGGACACTGAACAAAACTATTCCCCTGCCAAGACTGGCTCACAGCAAGCAGACAATTCAAAAAATATCTCCAATGATGGAAAATCACATGAAAAAAATGACAATAAAACAAGAATAGAACTTTCTGCATGTGTGTTAGAAATGAAGATAGACGTTACAAAATTATGCATAAAAATGAAGGCATATAACCAGTCAACCCATTCTCCTCTGTAAACCTTGTTGACAACCATTTGTTCTTTGCCAATATGTCTGGACACCCAACAGCTGGGGCCAGATTTTCAACAGTACTTTCTAAATTTGCGCTCAGAATTTTGCAATTTTGTGCTCAGAAAACATAGTTCTGTCAGAAATTTGAATCTGCATGAATAAACTGTGTTTGGCCATACTAACTGTTCAGAGATAGCCATGTTGCCTTATCTGTGCATGCAATTTGCATATGGGAGAGCAGGGTTTTAGGTGTGGAAGATGAATCTGCAACAATATGGATGCAAACAAGATGCAGTTACAGTTTCAGTCACTAATCTGTTGTTAAAAAAAACAAACCCTGAACAGAAATAATCTGCTTAGCAGCTGGACTGCAGTCCTCTTAAACTAGCAAGGGGAAGGTTTTCTCCACACACTGCATAAGAAAGGGCAAGAGCAAGCAAGGAGCCATTCTATTCTTTGCACTCCCTAAGCAAGATCCAAGGAGAAGCACATGTGCTGTTTCCTCCATGGCCCCTATAGGAACTAACCACCCCTTTAGGGCAGACATGCATAGCCCTGTAGCCACTCCACACTACACCCTGTGCAATAAAGAGTTCCTGCTGGAGACAAAGTGTCTGATCTTTCCCACACTGAAATCAAAGGGAAAACTGGCAGGATCAAGCCAACAATTCCTCCCCAGGCTCTGCCTAGAGTGGTGAAGCTTCATATTGCCCACTATTCAGGGCTGTGCATTTCAGGCACAGCCTAGTCTCTATATTTATGAGACACACAAATGAACAGGGTTACTCATTCAAGAGCTTACTCATTTAAGCTTTGAGTAAAAGCATGGAAGAAAACATTTAGTAAATTGAAGGTTTAAAAGGAAAGGGAAACATTTCAAAAAATAAGACATTTTAATTAAAGTAGGTATTTTTAAATGGCAAATATATATAAAATATTTATTGACTAAAAATATTCAAATTCATGCAGCATAAGCCAAGAAGAGGGTATTTGTTTTGTTTTGTGCAGTTACATAAACCCAGTTATAGGTGAATTTATATATGAAATAACTGGGAAAAATCATATAATGTGCCTTTTTCATGTAAGTCACAAGAAATGAGAATTTAACATGGTACTTGGCTCATAAACAGTGACTCAGCTACAGCAACACAAAAGGGGGTGAATCCAGATGGGGAGAAAAGGAGAGGACTCAAAGAATAATTAATGCCAGTGCCAAAGGACAAAACCTGGACAAATTCCAAAAATATCAGGTGTATAACATATTTCATTGCTGCGTCTATTTATTCAGTATATAATTTATTCAGATACTGACCCTGGAAACATTACACGGATAATCTTTCCAAAAGGAAGAACTGTTCATGAATAATTTCTTCACTGTATTACGTGTAAAAATATATTCTTTCAACACTTATTAAATGTCTTCTCTTCCAACCATTCTCGCTCTAGCCCCCAAACAAACAGTGATGGTAGTCAAAGCAAGGATAACCTTGCTGTTCAGTTGCAGTGTGTTAGACTTTTCATGTTTCCTTCTGAGCCATCCCAAATTGTTAATTTTAGTCTTGTGCTACTCATGCCTTTACGCAAACAATCTCACTCGGAGATCTTCATGTCATACAGAGAGTACAATTTAGCTAATGACTTTCTGAAACCTCTAGTTCTGTCTTCTGGGGATGGCAATGAATATTTCTTGTCATGATATATTAAGATCCCATGTATTACTCTTGCCTTTGTCTTAGCATATTTTGCCTCCACCTACACTACATTTTCACCAAGATAGGACAGTGTTTATAAATACTTTGTTTTGCAACATTTCAGTTAACACAGTTGAGCAGCCAAGCACGAACAGAACTTAACTTTGTTCATATTTTTATAAATTGTTCAAGCAGAAAGGGCTGTAGTAACTGTGACCTTATCTTGAGAACTGTATTGAAAAAAGTGTTAATGATATTATTCCTAACATGGGCAAACCTGTAGTAGCTAGACCCGCAGCCATATAGCATCAACAGCAGCCAATGTGGAGGCAGAGATCTTTTGGGCATCAGAAGCATCAGGACCATTAACATGAACAGAATGTGAGGAGGCAGTTCTCATACAGTATGCAATCAACTCAACCTGCTTCTGGTTTTTATGCTCTGCCACAGGCTGTTTCAATGTTGCTGAAATCTGTGTACAATGATCACTGTGCTCCATACTAGTATTTTAGCCACTTGCAGTTAGACGAACATTGGTCTGTATATATAGTAAAACTATTGTTACAACTTAGCATATGCATGTATATATAAAATGCTTTCAGATGACAGGACTTTTTCTTGGGGAATAAAGAACAATCAAGGACTCCCATGTATAAATAACTCCAGTCTGCTAATAACTCCTGAAAGGTTAGTCTGGAACAGAGATGGTATTTGATAATTTATGGTGTAAGGTATCTCAAACCCAGTCAACTATTTAGGAACACTTAACGCATATGACTGAATAGCCTGATTTCTCTCTTTAAGGGCAGTATTAGTGCATGCAAGCATTTGGGTTTTTCATAACCAAAAAATTCAATATATAGGTATTTTAAAAATTGTCCATCTATCAAAGAATTAAAACAATTCCCATCTATGGCATGCTAAAAAAATTAAAGAATGAACAACCCATATATGAAATCCATCTCAACTGCGAGGTCAGCTGTCAAGGTTTCTTTCCCCAATTTGAACTTTAGAGTACAAAAAGTGGGGACCTGCATGAACACTTCTAAGCTTAATTACTAGTTTAGATCTGGTACATTGCCACCAGCCAGAATTTAGTGTCTGGCACACTTTCTGTTCCCCCAAAACCTTCCCTGGGGAACACAGATCCAAACCCCTTGGATCTTAAAACAAGGAGAAATTAACCATCCCCACTCTTTTCCCCCCACCAATCCCTGGTGAGTTCAGACCCAACCCCCTTGGATCTTAAAACAAGGAAAAATCAATCAATCTTAAAAAGAAAGCTTTTAATTAAAGAAAGAAAAGGTAAAAATCTCTGTAAAATCAGGATGGAAAATGCTTTACAGGGTACTTAGGTTTATATAGCCCAGAGGAAACCCCCTCTAGCCTCAGGTTCAGAGTTACAGCAAACAGAGGTAAAAATCCTTCCAGCAAAAGAAACATTTACAAGTTGAGAAAACAAACATAAGACTAATCCGCCTTACCTGGCTATTACTTACAATTTTGACACATAAAAGACTGATTCAGAAAGATTTGGAGAGCCTGGGTGTACATCTGGTCCCTCTTAGTCCCAAGAGCGAACAATGAACAAAACAAAAAGCACAAACAAAGACTTCCCTCCACCAAGATTTGAAAGTATCTTGTCCCGCTATTGGTCCTCTGGTCAAGTGTCAGCCAGGTTCACTGAGCTTCTTAACCCTTTACAGGTAAAAGGGACATTAACCCTTGACCGTCTGTTTATGACATCAGCCAAACATCATACAGATGCCAATACTTGATCAATAGATTCAAGGGCTTTTGTATTTTCCAACCCAAAGCCTGACTATGCATCTTGTAACTGAACAGATGCATTTATATGTTGCTAGACACCTTCAATTAATGTGTTTCAGCATCCAATTCTCTGGAAGGCATACAGGAAGAGAAAGATGAATGAACAAAATGTAATTATTTGAAAAAAAATGAGTTAAGTTTGTGTCTATGGACACAGTGAGGAAGTAGTAAACGTTACTCTGCAGTTATATAGCCATTTTCATCCAAGCAGTTCAAAGCACTTTACTAATGTTATTTACAGAAGATTAAGGTTAATGAATCCTACACCAAAAGTTCTAAGCACTCTTTGAGCCATCCTCCATCACCCAATTTTTCCTCCCAGCCTCTTTAGACAGATTCTGTTGCAACAAGGACAATTTCCCTCACTCCTGAGTCCCAAAGCAGCCCATCCTATCTGAGCAAGTGGACTGCTGCCTCCATTCAACAATGTGTAGCACAACCGCCTGCTGCTCTGTCCTTCTTCACTGGCACTGCTATGTCTAACCCCCCGTCACAGCTAAATTTAAAGACACTGTTTTATTCTACCTCAGTATGCACATATTACTAAGCAAATATGTTAAGTATTTTAAGACTGGCACAATGGTAAACCAGAAATTGGCCAAGGCCAGCTGCTCTTGTACTTGCTTTCTGAGTTTCTAATGGATTTTAACACTTTAACCGTTCTGGAAGTGAGACATGATGGAAGGAGTAAGGTTATGGGATTAACGTGGGACTTGGGAGACCCAGGTTCTCTCCATGCTCTGCCACAGACACCCTGATCTTCAGTAAATCAGTTAGCCTCGCTGTGCATATGTTCCCCATCTGTCAAATGGGGATAATATCAATTCACAAAAGCATTGTGAGGATAAAGGCCTTCAAGATTGTGAGGTGTTCAGATATTATAGTGATGGGAGCCATGTAAGGACTAGAAATAGATATTCATTTTTATGCCACACCAATACAACTATAGTAGAAATGGGAAGACACTGTTCAGTGAATGCTTGCTGCATTTAGGATGCTGTCCAATGAATTTAAGTTTAGCAGCATAAACCTAGTCTTAAAAGAAATCTAAAGCCAAATGGTAAATTTCATATAATGTATAACACCATGTGTCCTTTGCACACACCTTTAATGCTATGATATGATTAAACAAGTATCAAACAGTATCCTGGCCTTCACAATGGACCCAGCTAAACACTAGCCTTCTGAAGTGAGTTTCCTCACAGGAAAAGAGAACACATGATAAGGTACCAACCCTCAAACAATTTTATAAACTTATGGTAATACAGTAAGAAAAAGAAAGAATAGAGATATTTTTGTAATTTCTATAATACTGTAAATATAGATGGTGCTTTACAGACAAATTAAAATATATAAAAACAATAAAACAGAAAACTGTAAAAAAATATTACCGTAAGTATTCTAATGTATTTATATTTGCAGTTTCCTTGGGGAAAATATATCCCTATTAAAGTCTGATTTTCATTTTTTTCATGCAAGTTTGTTATGAACTAGAGAACTTCATGTGGTTGAAATCTGTACCACTCAATTATTAGTACTATTTATTCTTTTTAATCTGTTTAATTGCATTTGATCTGTAGAACAATAAAGTCTCCCTCTGGTGACTGATTTGATGTCTGCTAATTTCCAGAAACCTCAGTTACTGGGGTAACAGTCTGTGTCTTATAATTTTTTTGTAGTTTGTTACAATTTTATTACAGCTGTGTTTTATTAAAATTCTAACTATCTATCTATCTGGCTTTCTCTCAATTTGATAGGGTTGAATAAATTATCAACAATTCTTTATTTTTAATCAGCCAAAAACATGCTGCAGCTAAACAATCTCTATAGGACTTTTTGCAGAGGAAGCAAAGGACAGAGTCTAATCTTCATTAAATTATATAAGCATCTAGAGATCAATATGAAGGGGAAAGGCACTTGGCTTGAACTTTGTAAATCTTTTTTTTCCTTGTAATGTGAAATGTAACGCTTTGAAAGGTACTGGAGCAAAACTCCCAGAGACTAAAGTATTTTGTTTATCCACATAATGGAGGAGGGGGAAGATCCTATCAAAACAAGACACTCCACTGTTCTCACTTCTCCTCCTGGGGAGGAGATAAGAGAACAAGCAACGTGTGACAGATGTTAGTCACATTGCTTAATATACTATTGGAAGGTGCCAGGATACTATGGTGATGAGCGCCATATAAAAACCTATATAGGAATTAGTGGTCAAAGCAAGAATAGTCTGTTGACATAGAGATCAATAATATGATTTTTTTAAAAAATAGATCTTGTTTCTAGATACATTTGGAGACAGGTCAGAGAGAGCCAGACTTTCATTCAACTAATCCCTCCTCCTCTTCATTCTCTGCCCTAGTCCCCTCCTTTCCCTATGTATATATTTTCCTATTACTGTAATCCCTACCCTAATGTGTTATATTTATATTGTTTCGTTTTGTATTGTCTGGCCTTGTAGCTATGAGGAGCTGTAAGACTGGGTAATAGCATACTTCTACTGGAGCATGAGTTATTCACAAACATCTGTAAATGGCAAGTCTTTTACAGTTTTGTACTTTAAAAAAAATTCAATAAAATTAATCACATTTTAAAAAAAACTATATTGAACAGAATAGTCAAGTTTCCCTAGATGTCCAACCAGTGTGCCTCAACTGTGACCTGGAGGGACAATTCCTAGTGGTCAGTTCCAAGTCGATGGCCCATTCAGTCATGGCAATTTAAATAAATGGGGGGAGTGAGGTGAAAAGAAATTTTTGGTGCACCTTCATCTATGGAGAGGTCATCAGCGCCTCCATAATGTTTAACCTCTTTACTGTTGAAATCCATTTTTATATTTACATTGTTTTAAACAAAGTTTACACTGAATTTAATAGAACATGATGATGTTCCAAGAACATTTAACAGCAGTGGTTAATTAACTTTCTTACCAATTTAAATCAGTGTTTCCAGTATATCCACAGGGCAAAACAAGCATCATCTAATAGTGATCAATTTATGTAAGTCACTAAGAAAATTGTCCAAAATCTGGAAACCTGTAAAACTGCAGCTCCAGAATGTTCCATATTTCATTCCTTTAGAAATAACGTAGCCCTACTTTTCCTATGATATCCATATCTTATTTTATAAATGTATTACATATTATGATAAAAAAAGATCTCAAATGCCCAAGTTAAATAAGACAAAGACCCTAATTGTGCAAAGATTTAAGAACATGCATAACTGTATGAAATCAATGGGACTACTCCCACGAGTAAAATTATACATGTGCTTATGTCTATGCACCATCTGGGCCAAACACCACATGCTTCTGATCCATCACTGGTGGATTTATGAACTCTATGAAGGCATAAAGTAAGCCTCCTCTACATCTTAAGTTTGCCTTAAACAATCAAGGCTTTCTAACTTATCTTTTTAGCAATTACTTACTTGGTGCAATTATTTATTTAAAAAGTTGTCTGAGCTTTTACATTTTGAATAACTATCAAATTATGATTCATGAGAAACACAAGGTGTGTTTCTTAATATCTTTTATTGGACCACCTTCTGTTGGTGTAAAAGACCAGCTATCCAGTTTCACAGAGCTCTTCTTTGGGTCTGGAAAAGGTAATCAGTGTCATAGCAAATTATGATTTGTGCAATCTGAATTCATTGATCATTTTGAAGTGCAGTTGATAATTCATTGTATTTTTAGCTTATACAACAAAAATTGTTTGGCAGTTTATGGGTATCTGTAACGAGATGGTGCGGATCACTAATAATAAAAGTTGTTTTTACTGAAGTAAACGAAATGTAGTTCACTTGCCCAGTTTATATTGGAAGTTTAATAGTGATCTTACTTCAAAGAAACAACACTGTAGAAAGATACACTACTTTGAAAGAAGTGTAAAATAAAATGAGGTTTGAGCCTAGTGCTATAATAATTGTATTGTTCCTGGAAGGAGTGACTGATGGTGACAACAGGTACACAAATCAGACCCTACCTGCCAGCATACACAGTATTTTACAGAAAACAAACTGTGAGAAAGATTGTACGAGCAGAATATTATATTAAAAAAATAGTAAAACATACTGGGCTTGGTTCTGCTCTCATTTACATGGGTACAAATCAACAATAACTCCCCCAAACTCAATAAATTTGCACTGGTCTAAGTGAAAGGAGAAACAGTCCTGTTGCCACAAATGTCACTGAAAGCTTTATCAGATAAAAATCCAAACCTTGTAGTCAATGTGGCACTTTACTGCCATTCAACATGTATGCAAGTCAATCTAGGCATTACATGGTCAGTGCTTCCAGCACAGTTGTCTATCATCAGCACATTTACAGCAAGTTAAGTTAGATCAAAAATATGTATGGGAAGCACTGAATACAAAGTACAGTGATAATCAACACAATGAAAAAATAAATGCTTGGGTCAGGAAGGCCAGGTCAAGAAAGCAGCGGGGCAGACAAATTTGAACTACAGGGTATTTCAAATGGGTAAACTACTGTTTATAGTGTTTTCAACTAGTACAGTAACCAAAATGAGGTAAAAGGTCCAGATTTTGCTCTCACATTCACATATCACTAACTTCAACTGGACTCCATATGGTTAACTAAGAATAGATTTTTCTAGAGCTTGACTTTCATCTATGGTAATCTTACTGTTTTTGAAAAGAATTATAGCACAAACCATCTTTAATCCACAGATATCTGAACCCTTTAAATAAAATGGGGTTTGATTAAAAATTGAGATCTTTGAAAAGGTCATCTTCATCTATGGATCAGATTCATCATATTTGCCATCCAGTTTTGCTGAGCTCATGCTATAGTTGAAGTCAACTGCAGAACTCCCACTGACTTCAGGGGGGCCAGGACTCCACCTCTCTCTTTAAGCACAGAATGCAGGACATGTATGGCAGCTGGCCCCTACATCTAGAAGTCAGATGTGTCCCCACATAGGGAATATAAGCAAACCTCAATTACCCATAAAGTTTCAGTCATTCCGGGTTTGATTAAAACTCAAAGATGTAGTACCACAGCTGTACTATAAAATGGCATGCAAGATAACTGAAACAAGCATGTAGTGAGTAAATGTATTGAACAAACTAATGAATAATTGACAGGGTTCAGGAGCAACTTTTGGGATGTCAGTGCCCTGAAGCAGTGGAGGTTAAATAAATCGAAAGGAGTGGGGGTGGAAAGGAGAGAGGAGAGAAAGGACAATATACAGCTAGCTCTTCATTAGCTCATGCAGATGATTCATGCAGCTGCCTCAAAGGCAGCATTCTGAGTGAAGCAATGAAGCACTGCCCATGCATAGATGATTGAAGGAAAGAAAAAAAAGGAATTGATTTTAAATAAACACAAAAGTTGTACACTTCTTTATGAGCTGTAAAGAACTCTTCTTTTTGCCAGTGAACACAGACAAACCAGATCTACCATCCAGTTTATTGCTGTGTGCCCCAGTAACTTCATAGAAGTAGAGCTGTTAGAACTAAAAAAGATCCATCAGACCTAAGTTTGCAACAGAAGAAGATAGGCACCCTCCCCCAATCCCTTAAGGGAACGATCAGACCCGTCACAGAGTGGAAAATCCACCACAATGAGTTGGAGTGGCTTGAAAATGGAAAGGAATTTAAACTGCCATAACTTTGTTTTGATTTCTAAACCATATACACTTAAAGATGTCACATGCACGTGTCCAATTTGTGGATGCATTATGAAGTTGGCTTTACTACTACTAACAGCTCCATGGCTCAGAAGACTCCTACTGAGTGCACTTGTGGGGACAATTAATGACTAATGGAAATTCCACAAACATTTTTTCTCAAAATTTCAAATTTGAAAAATTCATTTTTGCCAATTTTTTTGAAAAATGTTTGCAAAAAAATTCCATAGCATTTTCAGAAAATTTCAACTACCTCATGAAGAACACTATGCATGTGCATGGACACCATCCCGAAGACTCAAGTCTTACCTTTCATCCCACTAACCAAAGGCCTGTACAACTACATGGCATTCACAGCATGCTCAGGATCAGCAAACTCGTATTATGCTGGAATGAGAGGGAAGCAAATATACCAGGAGCAGAGGATCATATAAGCCAGAGATCAGACTAATGAACATAAGAATGACCATACTGGTCTTCCGAATAGTCCATCTCGCCCAATATATTGGCCAGTGCCATAAGCTTCAGAAAGAGTGAACAGAACAAGGCAATATATTGAGTGACCCATCCCCTGTCATCCAGTCCCAGATTGTGGTAGTCAGAGGTTTATGGACACCCAGAGCATGGGGTTGTATCTCTGATCATCTTGGCTAATAACACTGGTCTACAATTTTTGAGAAGTCGTCTGCTTCAGAGATACAATGTGATATTTATTATGTATTTTGATGTGCTGAATTCAAATATTACAATTAAAACAACTGATTGGCTACTGTCTCTAAGATATTTAAGTTTTTACATTTTATGTCTATGTATATTGTGTAGATAATAGAGTTTTAATCATAAATTGTAAGCCTAGGTCTTTTCATGTGTTTATGGTTGCTTTACATGATAATATTTCACCTGTCCTGTTTATGTAACACTTTAAAAATCAGCAAAAGGGTTATATAAATAAAATTTATTATGAAACAAAAGGCAAAAAACTATTATGTGCATCGTTTAGTCCTATTCAGTGTCTACTCAGCGCTTCTCGGCTTGTCTCTTGTATTCATTAAAGGACACATCTCTTGTCACTGACCAGCAACAGTCTGCAAGCATTGATGGGCTCCATTTGCCCTGATAGCCTGCCAGGAGATTCCACTGCTGTAGTCTGGAGCCCAACAGCTTTGCCTTACTCTTGGGTAGTTCCAAATCCCTGACAAGGTCATTCAGTTCATCTTGTGTTATGAGGTGTGGTTCAGAGGAGGAGGATGGGAGAAAATGTGGGTCCTGTGACATTGATGGTTCAGGACCAGAAGTTTCATCCTCTTCCTCGTCTGACTCAAGTGAGAATGATTCTGGTGCATCAGGAACCGGCAGTCCTTCTCCGTGGGGTACTGGGTGTATAGCTGATGGAATGTTTGGATAATGCACAGGCCACTTTTTCTTCTTTGACACACCTTTCCCAGCTGGAGGCACCAAGCAGAAGTAACAATTGCTGGTATGATCTGTTGGCTCTCTCCAAATCATTGGTACTGCAAAAGGCATAGATTTCCTTTTCCTGTTCAACCACTGGCCAAGATTTGTTGCACAAGTGTTGCAGCATATGTGTGGGGCCCACCTCTTGTCCTGATCTCCAATTTTGCAGCCAAAATAAAGGTGATAGGCCTTCTTAACCATAGTGGTTACACTGCACTTTTGTGATGCAAAAGTCACTTCACCAGAAACATAGCAGAAGGTATCTGCACTGTTCACACAAGTACAAGGCATCTCTGCTCACTTTGGCTAAACAGAAATGTTTCCCTTTGCAAAATCAAACACTGACAAATAAGAGAGCATGACACTGTATGATTTCTAGAGCTGATATAGGGCAATTTGTTCAGCAGAATGATGTAAGCTTCCTTATGATTGCATCATCCATGACTTCTAGGAATAACATGATGCAATTCTTATCATGTATAACGCAATACCAGCTTCAGATTGGATCATTCACTGTTTTGCCTAAAAAGCAAGTACTGTCCAAACCCAGTCATAGATTTATTCATAGATCCAGTCAAAGATGTATTTTAGTCATTTCTGGTTTAAACTGAGTTCTCTTCCCTTTATAACTCACTTATCCTCCGCCATTCCTAAGTCAAGGGTCGTATATACTGACCCAATAGCATATCTTGAAAACTAGAGCCAATCAACAATTTTAAGCATCATTTTCGTTCTCAGTGACCCAGAATTAGTAAAGTTGGACTACATTTATTTCAGAAGCATTTTGGCTGTAGAGCAGTGTAACCATTGATGGACCTACCACCATAAACACATCTAATTCTTTTTTGAACCCAGTTATATTTTTGGTCTTCACAACATCCCCTGCCAATGAATTCCACAGGTTGACTGTGTGTTGTGCGAAGAAGTACTTCCTTTTGTTTTAAACCTGCAGCCTATTAATTTCATTGGGTGATCACTATTTTGTGTTATGTGATGGGTAAATAAGACTTCTTTATTCACTTTCTCCACCCCATTCATGATTTTATAGACCTCTATTATCCCGCCCAACAGCTGTCTCCTTTGCAAGCTAAGCAGTCCTAGTCTTTTTAATCTCTCCTCATGTGGAAGCTGTTCCATACCCTTAATTATTTTTAAGCCCTTCTCTGTACTTTTTCCAATATAATTTTTTTTGAGATGGGGCAAGCAGAACTGTATGCAGTATTCAAAGTGTGGGCATACCATAGATTTATATAGTTGCATTATGATATTTTTCTTTCTTATTAGCTATTGCTTTTCCAATGGTTCCTAATATGCTGTTAGCTTTTTTGACTGCTGCTTCATATTGCACATGTATTTTCAGAGAACTAGCCCCAGTGATTCATGTTGCATGTATAGTTGAGATTATGTTTCCCAGTGTGTATTACATTGCATTTATCAACTTTGAATTGTATTTGCCAGTTTGTTATCCACTCATCCAGTTCTGTGAAATCTCTTTGCAACTCTTCACACTCTGCTTTGGATTTAACTCTCTTGAGTAATTTTCTGCAAATTTTGCCAACTCCTGTTTACCCCCTTTTCCAGATAATTTATGAATATGTTGAATAGCACTAGTCCCAGTACAGATCCTTGAAGGATTCTACTATTTATCTCTATTCTACGTGAAATCTGACCTCTATCCACTGTGAAATTCCTATCTCTAGTTTCCTATCTTTTAACCAGTTACTGATCATTGAGAGGACTTTCCCTCCTATCCCATGGTTGCTTACTTAAGAACCTTTAGTGAGTGAAATTATAAAAGGCTTTCTGAAAGTCCACGTACACTATGCTCATTGGATCATCTTTGTCCACACGTTTGCTGGCCCCTTCAAAAGAATTCTAATAGATTGGTGAGACATGATTTCCATTTACAAAGGCTGTGCTCTTACCTAATGTTTTGTGTTCCTCTATGGATCTGATAATTCTGTTCTCTACTGTGGTTTCAACCTATTTTCCTGGTACTCAGGTTGGGCTTACCATCCTGTAATTGCCAGGATCACATCTGGAGCCTTTTTTCACTTAAAACACTGAAAGTAACAGAAGAATTGCTAAGACAAAGCATAACCAGTCATAGCCATGTACAGACTATGTTGCTTCACAGGGCTCAATACATTTGGATTCCTCCATCAGAAGTTTGCAAGTTCTTCACAAAGAACTCACCCCTCCTCACACATATCCTGGAAGCTCACCTCAGCGAAGTTGCCTTCCTCCCCAGCACAGCTCCTTTTACTGCAGTAGTTAGGCAGAGTGGTTGGGCAGTGCATATATATTGGTACTGTTTAGATTAGACTGTCTGGAGAGGTGATTTTTGGCTAACAGGGTTTGCCGTCACACAGCTGGTGAGACACTGCTCCCACTGGATCAGACCAAGATTTTTGTCCAGCACACATTTAAAGCTATATTGTTCCACACTTTGAGTCATTAGCCCAGTGACAGGTTAGTCATTATTTTTTGTAATACTAAATTAGGCATATTTACAATTTAATCAACTCTGGTTTCCTGTATTTCTATTTTTTTGGGGGGGACACAAAACTTTGTTTTATTTTAAATATCTGATGGAGACAGAATTTAATTCAGATTAGTGCTGTTGAAATGCCTCTGGGAAACAGAATGTGAACTTTGATCTCAGAGGAAGGACTAGACTAAGATGGGATGGACAACTGACAATTCAGACAACTGGAACATGGAAGGCACAATTATAACACTGCAAACAGGATTTTTATTTAAATTAAATTATTTATGTTGCTTTTTAAAAGGGCCTACCTCCCCAACCACAATATGTAATTTGCCCAATGGCTCATACCCATCTCGTTCTATGACAAGAAATGGTTTATCATATCTAGATTTATACTTTTCATCAGTTTAATTAGATTACAGATTCTCAGCTTAGTTGTGGAGAAGAAGAAGAAGAAAAGTGAAGGGCTTACACCTCCTGAAAACAATCTCCTCTCTCTGAACCCTCTGGTCAGCCTATCGGCAATGCCTGCTATCCCAGAGACGACTTCTTTGTCTCTCACAGATATACTTATTAAATCCCCTTACCACTTTACCCAAACAGTTTTCTGAAGACAGAGATAGAATAGAAGTTGGTAAAACTGTTTCCTTCTCTATATTCTAGGACAGCAGTTCTCAACCAGGAGTCTGGGGCCCCTAGAGGGCCCAAGCAGGTTTCAGGGGGTCTGCCAAGCAGGGCTGGCCTTAGACTCACTGGGGTGCAGGGCAGAAAGCGGAAGACCTGCCACGCAGGGCTGAAGGCCAGGGCCCCAAACCCTGTCACCCAAAGCCTGAACAACTGGGCTTTGTGGGGGCCCCAGTTGCCCTGCTTGCTACCCCCTAACACGGGCCCTGGCTTTTATGTGCAGAAAAATAGTTGTTGTAGCACAGGTGGGGCGTGGAATTTTTATAGAATGGGAGGGGGTTCAGAAAGAAAAAGGTTGAGAACCCCTGTTCAGTCCACTGAGGAAGAGAAAATCCCTAAGGAAGATTAATACCTTTTTGTTAAAAGCTTAACCACTGAGCTCACCTACTACCTTGCACAGAACATTGTGTCTTAAGCCAAGCCTCTCAGTCAACCCCTCCCGGCAATTATTTCTTTTGCCAAGAAATATGACTTATGGGCCAGTGTCCAGACCTGCTATGCTTTCCTATTCTTTCTCCTCCCCTTCTCCCATTTTTCCACTCCTTCCCACTTACCTTCATTTTGTCTCTCCTACTCCCTAGCCTCTCACTCCTTTTTTTCCTTTAAAACACTTATCAAAACTTATTAACATTAGATATCACTGGAAAAAGGTTAAAAAAATTGCAAAATTTTCTAACCCACACTAGTTAACGTGGTGAACTTTAATCTGTCTTTAAAAAGGAGGGCACAGAGATGGAATACACAAAGAGAATGGGATGAGCAGAGGGATTCAGAATGGGAATGGGGAAAACAAAAGAAAAAAGATGGGGAATTCTACATTTGGAGCTGAATCCTATGATAGTCTCATGGTCATGGAACCAGGGCATCCAGGGTCCTTTAATTGTGACTTTCCTTACTCCAGTGAGGCAAATATTTTAGGCCCCAAACTGGAAGCACCTTAAAGGGACAATGTTGAGTATTTTAAAATAGTTATGTGAATAGAGTTGCCAACTTTCTACTTGCACAAAACTGAACACCCTTACTCTTCCCCTCCTCTGAAGTCACACACCTGCTTGCTCCTTATCCGGGGCCCCACCCTCCCATTCACTCTATCCCCCCTCCCTCTGTCTCTCACTCTCCCCACCCTCACTCACTCGCTCATTTTCACCAGGCTGGATCAAGGGATTGGGGAGCAAGAGGGAGTGAGGGCTCTGGCTGGGGGTGTAGGCTCTGGGGTGAGACCAGGGATGAGGGGTTTGGGATGAGGAAGGTGCTCTGGGCTGGGATTGAGGTGTTCAGAAGGTGAGAGAGGGATGAGGGCTGGGGAAGGGGATTGCAGTGCAGAAGGGGGATCAGGGGTGCAAACTCCAGGAGACACTTACCTCAAGTAGCTCCCAGAAGCAGCGACATGTCTCCCCTCTGGCTCCTATGCAGAGGCATGGCCAGGCAGCTCTGCGTGGTGCCATGTCTGCAGGCACCACCCCTGCAGCTCCCATTGGCCACAGTGGGAGCTGCGGAGATGGTGCTTGGGGCAGGGTAGCATGTGGAGCCCCCTGGCTGCCTATACATATAGGAGCCAGAAGAGGGACATGCCGCAGCTTCCAGGAGCCACTCAGAGCCACAGGCCCCCTGCACCACTGATCAGACTTTTAATAGCCCAGTCAGCAGTGTTGACCGGAGCCACCAAGATCCCTTTTCAACCAGGCTTTCCGGTTGAAAACTGTACACCTGACAACCCTACATGTGAACAGTTTTAATTTAAGCATTTCCTACAATATAAGCAATTGAAAATGCTGTAAGAGTGTGCTTGTCTCTAAGAACAAGGGCAGAAAAATAAACAAGAGGAGAAATAAAGGGCTTACAATATAATGTGAGGTGAATGACAAATTCTGTCCTTGGTGGAATGCATTTGCAAAGCCATAAAATTACAATTATTAATACTTCACACTTTTATTACACTTTCCGTCCGAGGATCCAAAGATGCTTTACTGCCACTGTGTTATTGGTATTATTATCCCTATTTCACTGGTGGAGAAACAGCCAAATGTTAAGGGGCTTGCTAATGATGATACAGAAAGTCTGTAGCATAGCCAGAAATTAAACTAAGATCTCCCTAACTCACAATTTTATGCTTCAAATATTGGAACTTACTTTCTCTTCAGGCAGCGTTGGGGATTGCTTTAGAATCCCACAGGACCCAAGATTTAATGGAGAAAATCAGGTCACAACCCAGTGGATCTCAGGTAACCCTAATCCTTATGGAGGGTGAGCCTCTGTGCTACTTTCTGTATTCCCCCACAGTAGGCAGAACAGTTTAGCCAGCATTGATCATGTTTAAATTGCAACATGGTAGTCAGCTGGGTTGAGAGGGGAGTTGCCACCCAGTTTTGCCCACATCCACCATGCTTCCTATGAACTTCTGTCCTTTTGAGTGCTGCTACTCATACTTTTCTCCCCTATGACATATGCAACAAAGGGAAGCATCTGTCCACAACCAAGTATAATGCCTACAGACCAGTGTAATTTAATTACCCTATACGAGTGATACGCAAAAGAAAAGATTCCGTGACTGGTAAAAAGTACTGGTATATTCATTAATTAAAATGTGTTCATTTATAATGATCTCATTTGATACTAGTAACAGGAACCAAAATTAAATATATTAATTTTATTTTGACAGTGTTCCTTTAAAAATTATCATCTGATGGAAAGTGTCCTGTGAAGGATGACTGCATTGATTAAATGGACCTATTTGGATACAAAGGGGAAAAAAAAACCCACAAATATTTGCAAATCTTTTTAGCTCTAATCAAGCAATGTTTCAGACTCTTGTACTCCCTCTGCTGCCTAAACTGGAATATTTACTTGTGAAGTATTATTATTATTAATGCTTACAGCTTCCATTTTTCAGGGTTTGTTAATTTTTTTCAGGGTTTATTAGTTTTACGTAGATGTCGGAAAACTGAGAGGGTTTGGGGCTCCTCACTTGTATATATTATATAATGGACATTATATACATTATTCATCACATAATACTGTCATGAGTAATCTCTTTGTAATGTTCCCTAATGATCAAACAGCAGTACGTTCAAGCATGGTAAGGAACCTTTGGTTTGCACCAGCAGGGTCAACATGGACCAATTACTGCACAACACATTACTGCGCTTTAGAAATAACACCCCTGTAGAATGCATTATTGCTCCATGTAGACAAGCCCTTAGATACAAGTAACCATTTTAAGTGTTGTTTTTCTGGTATTTATTGGATAAACACCCATTTCTTTTTCTCCCTTTCTTTCCCTTCCCCCCTTCCCCAATTGTTTAAGCAGTTAAAACTGAAAAATTAGAGGTCCTATAATGCTGTACTGAAATCATGAACAAAAAAAAAAAAGCTAGCAATTTTTTGCATTCTGTTGGCATTTGGAAATATTTGCCCAGTGGGAAAAAAACAACAAGGGTACAATATGAATTGTAACAGGCACAGTGGAGCAAACTATAATCTGCTTCACACCACTATATTCTTGGGGAATTCCACTGAAATCTCAATATTTACACCAGTTTAAATTAGATCAGAATTTGACTCAAGAGTCTTTAACAACAAAGATGACACATACTCAATTAAAAAATGCAAGACGCAAAAGGTAACTGTTTTATCAATTATGCTGTTTGAAGGCTTTGACTAATTACATTTAATTTTCCTGTACACAAGGCAAAGAAGAACTTTTTTTTCTTGTTTGAAGCTTCTGTTTAGGCACAGATTTCAATTTTGTTTCACTTAAACAAAATTCACATTCAGCTGCAGTCACAACAATTCCGCTGTTGTTAATTAGGCAATCACACAGAGCCCATCCTGCTGGTCCTATAATAAAGCTAGTATTAAACTTTGATTTTTATTCCATTGCAATATCACTATTTCAACTAACAGCAACAACACTTTGCTTTAAACACAAAAAAACTGAGATTACAGTCTCAGATGCATTGCTCACTTTGGAGCCAATCTTGAAATATCAAATACCACACAAGCATACAGTAACACAGTGGTTCCCAAACTTTAACAACTTGTGAACCCCTTTCACTAAAATGTCAAGTCCTGTGAACCCCCTCCTAGAAATGAATATTTCCAGGGATTTTCTCCTTTACCTGAGTATAAAAGCAGTCATCTTAGAATTATAAAAAAATTTTTTTATGACATGGTTATTACACACTATTTATTATTAATCATTACAGTATTTTTATTACACTATGAAAATGGCTACACTCTTCCAAGATCTCTCTTTCATAGCTTGTATCACTTTGAATAAGCCTTTGAACTCCTATGTTTCATCAAGGAGTATCATATGTGAAACAGCACAAAGGTATTTAAGAAGCCAACTTGAAGAGTTCCTCCTACACAAGCATTCAAGTCTTGAGTAGCCGAGGCAAACAACTCACCTTACAACAAAGCTTAAGCTTGTTCTTCATAATAATTTTAAAAAACTATACTACCTGCCTATTTAATTTTAAAAACAGCAAAAAATATCCACCTCCCTTTCCATTTCTTATAAGGAGTCTTTAAGTTTAAATCTCCTCAGTGTGATAGATATGCTTGATTTGATCTGCTTAGCTCTTGGAAGTCCAGGGGCTCTGGGCTGCTGGCCCCATGCTGCCCAGAGTCCCTAGGGACAACTCTGTACACCATTAGGGATTTTTTTTCCCCAAGAATCCCCGGTAACATTTTGCGAACCGCAGTTTGGGAGCCACTGCATTAATATAAGTGAATTTTTCAAGGTACAAAGTGATGAGTGCAACTGCAGCCTGCCTCAAACCAGTTAACAAACGATCAATAAGTCCATATTTTTTTCAATTTCTAAATTATTAATAAATTATTTGTCTTGTCCCCGTGCCATCTACACCATATTAGTATTTTATCATGGTCATTCTCAAAAAGACAGCCACACTAATAAATGTAAAATGACCAAACTGAAATGTTCCTACAGGCACTTTCATTGGTCTCACTTACAAGCTCTACAAGTTCTTCTTCTGCTCTATGAATCAAAAACCGATGAAGGCCACTCTACTGCCGCTGCTGCTGCCTTGATTAACAAGTATAATTGCCATCAAAAGAAGACTTCTTGAAGAGCAAAAAGGAGCCAACTACATGCTGTGAAACTTAGTTACTGCACAACAAAGATCAATTATTCCTTCTTTCTCCTCATCCATCATTGAAGGCTTTATCATAAGACCCCGAGCTAATTCAAGTGACACAAAAACAAAGAATTCGCAGAAGATCCTGTGCCTGGAAGCACAGAGTGCCTTGTATCACCTATGACCACAACATCTCCCCACAAAACTATCTTGTCCTGTATTCTTGTGGGGAACTCAGAGCATGGGGGAATTAGGAGTAGATGTTTGAACTGAAGCACTGAATTCTTCATAGAGGAGAAGTAGCAGCAGCCAACAAGTTTTGTACTGCCTTTTGTGCAACAACTGAATGTGATTCATCTCAATGGCCCCTATCTAAAGTCAGGCTGCTATGTAACTAGTATATATTAGCATGAACTGGTGTCAATTATAAACAACTCACTGCATTTGTAATAGTGCTAATCCATCTTTAGAACATAGTACATTGCCATTTGCTTGTTCTAAGGTGGGTCTGGAAGTGGGGAGAGGGAATGGCAGACGAGAGAGAAATCTACAGCAGTTATGAAATATTTATGCCCTCCCAGTTACTTTATGTCTGCAAAACTGTGCCCCATTGAAGTATTTTAATTTCCTTTTTAACATTTTTCAGTCTTTCACTAAAAATAAACTGAAAACAAGTATATTTTCGTTAATTTTGTTTTGTTAATAAATGTAGCAGGTCTAAATGTTACTTGTAGAAGTGAGCATTTATCTTTTATAAAATCCGTCTTTTAAAGTAGAAAAGAAAGACACGAGAGAAGCCATTGGAATCTTCTGCCTATTTTGCCATGAGAGCAACACTTTCCCTTCCTTCCCTCTAGTTTACAGCATTTACAAACCACAGGCTGCTGGTTCCTCTCTGCGCATGTTAAACCGACCCCTACCGTTCCCATGCCAACCAGCAAAGAGAATTCTAAGCTTACCCTGGGCATTTCAAAGCAGTGACCCAATTACTGTCTGTCAACAAATTCACTGGGACAATAGTAAGTATAACACATTGCTGAGATTAAATCCCAGAGACTGAACTACAAAAATGTCTGGAACAAAAGTCTTCATCAGTTTTAATGGCCAGATCGCTGTAAACAGAGTTAGCTGTAATGCCTTTTAATCTTTCAGTGCAATTATTGATTTTAAAGAGCTATTTCTATCACAATCATTCATTTTATTTATTCTTCACTATGTCAACACATGGAAGCAAATGAAATACAAATGGCACTACAATGTCTTTTGTATGTTACATTTTAATTGTTCATACATAGATACAAGATTAGAAAATAGGGGGTTAATTGTGTCAGTTTGATACAATCTAGCTGTTGTCTAGGTGGGTATCAGATACAAATCACAAAAACACTGATTTGCACAAGTTAGTGCTATAAAGAGGTTAATTATAGCAACGGTTTTCTGTACTGCTCTACTTCTTCACAAACATAGCCACAGAAATATTTTCAAGCTGCAACATTTTCCCTCTTTGTTTCCCCATCTTTTCCTTTTCCATGTTCAGTTCTACGCTCTCACTGTTGAGATCTGCAGGTGAATTATTCTGAATTAAATATTTCAGTTGAAAAACACCAAACAATCAAAAGAAGTAGGCATGTGTAGTAGTATTTAGTATTACCAAAAACACAGAAAGATATACATAGGTGCTGGAACTAGAGGTGCTGCCACACCTGGTGGCTTGAAGTGGTTTCCAATATAGGATTTACACTTTGGTTCAATGGCTTTCAGCACCCATGAGAATCCCTTATAAATAGTAGTTGCCATTAACAAAAACAAAAAAACCCAGCATAATCAACAGTTACGACACGGTGATATCTGAGATACATCCAATTTTCCCCACATGCAGTGCAAGCATTAATTGTGGTACCGTGGTAGCCCTTAGAAAATGCTATTTTTAAATTGCAACTGCTGAGGTTCTATTTTTGTACTTCTGTTCTAGTGTGTCTCTCTTTATATATAGAGAGAGATTCACACATATATGTAAAATATATGTGTAAAATAGGTTGCCCAATACAGATTATATTTACTGTTGCCTGACACCTACTTTTATAAGATTCTGTTTTCATTTGCTTATAAAACTTTATCATATAGTCAAAAAAGAATTAATAATTCTGTACTTGGATGAGGGTTTGAATAATGTGCAATAAATAAGGCATGGGATCAACCATTGAACAAGGAGGGAAAAATATTAAGTAGCTGCTAATTAATTAAGCACAGTTCATTATGTGTACTTAATGAGGCAGAGGTCCAGTGGAAACATAGCATCCAGTCATATAATTAAAGACTCATGCTTAGCTTCCACAGAAGGGGCCTAAATTAAGACTGCATGGGCACCTTAATTCTGGCATTTCTTAATTTTTGAGTGCCTGACTTTGCAATCTTAAGAATGTTTTTTTAACATAGTTTTTTGAGCGTAATGTGTACATGCACGCACACAAATGGCAGCAACAAAAACATCAACAATGTTGCCTGTCACTCTGCTCACTGGAAGTAGAGCTTGCCCCAATATCACTTCACCAGGAATATTCACAGGAATATTTGTGGAGAAGGAAGAAAAGAGAAAGGTAAAACCATCTCCGCTCCCAAATTGTTTCTGGCAGGGTATAGAAGATCCCACAGCCTGCTTTCATCGTGGTAGAGAGGGAGGAGAAAAGTTTCTGAAGCTTGGCCTCTCTCCTTAGAGTTTTGAAGAAATCTCCAAAATGTAAGCAATCAAATGCCTGCTGACTCCTGGACAAGAGCAGTAAAATATTGCCCAAAAAATAACAAATGTTTCCTGAGACAATTTTGTATTTCCCAAAGCCAATGGCAGAGGGCAGTTTGAACAACTGAATTCACTATTATATCTTGAGGAACACTGTGATTTGATTGTACACACTGCCCCAGCCTTGAACAAAGTATAATAATATCAGAACACAGTTTTACCCATGGACGATATTTAATAGCCACTGCTCTCAAAGCCAGGCAGTTTCTGTATAATTTGAGGTGCACACACCCCCACAGAATAGCAAGATAACTGGCAGAAAGTCCCCCAGTTTTGGTTGTAAAGGACCAAGAGTTCAAATGTAGGTGAGCACAAACCTCTCTCTTCTGCTAATGGGAAGGAGGTGATCACAACAGCAGGATAAAAGGCAGAGGGAACAGCCCTCGCTTCCACCCAGGGGGGCATAGCACCATCCCCTGCCCAGCTGGTCCAAACACCCAACCTACCATAGCTCCGGCAACCAACCTCATCTATCCCATCCACCACCTTGCAGCCCCAACACACGCATACCCATCTTGAGGCCACAGCAGCTAGACCACATACCTCACTACCCAGCAGCTCCACACACTCTCCTACCCAGAGTCCCCAAGACCCCTCATCACCCAGCATCCACCCGTCCAGCTACTTTCCCTGCCTCCTGTAGAGTATGTGTTCATGGAGAAGCCCCTCCACCACCTGCTTACTAGGGAGCCAGGAGGTTCTAAGTCTCAGTAGAAGGAGTACCTAAGGGGGAGGGAAGGAGATACCACTCTGGGCCAAGCAGTATCCAGAGCAGGTGATCACCCCCCCTTCTCATATTACTTACTTTAACCACTGCATATAGGGCTACATACAGTATTGTCAACCTCAAGCATTCAACAAAAAAATCACATCATCAAAAAATGATTTTTAAACCAAGTAATAGATCTGGGGGTTTTGTTCTTTGCCTTCTGAGTCCCGAGCTTCACTTTTCAAGCTTTTATGCACAATGACAAGGGCTAGAAACTTACTCTTAAAAAAGAAAAAAAAAGAAAAAAGAAAGCTGAGATTCTCATGTAAGAAACTTCAATTTGAGGAAAGGCAAAAAACATCACAAGACTCACTGTAAAATTACTAGAATTGTCAACACTATATTTAATCGTTGCTCAAAGCCTTTGTATGGGAAAAACTGTACAGTGTCACTGTTCCTTTCTTGTTTTCTCCTTGCCCTCAAGTGCAGATGATTTACTGCAGCCCTTTATTGGATGCAGATTACTGCAAACACCATGCCAGTTCAGTTCTGCTGGCCAGTGCATAGGGGTGTCCAGAGACAATCCATACCTTTCTCCACCCCACCTTGCTTGACAGGGAGTATGAAGCATGTAGCTCTGCTGTCCCAGCTGCGCTCCCAGCCATGCTGCAAGAAGAGGCAATAAGATTAGGCAGGGTGCAGGGGGCCTTACTCTCTGGCACGACAGCATTAATCTGAGACACAATCTGGTCCTGTTAAGGGGACTCAATGGATGGGAAGCCTAGACAAAGGAATAACACTATCTGAAACTCACACAGATCATTTTCAGCAAGCTGGAGAACCTGTCGTCACAGGAGCCCATGGAGAAGGAAGATCCTCCATAAAGACAGGAAACTTCTGTGTATTCACAGCTTTTCAATCCTTGAAACACCGTGCTGGGAGTTATCTGAGCCCAAGGAACACCGTCTCTACTTGATCCATAGATTGGAAAACCTTTAGGTCTGGTCAAGTGTTGAGTCTCCCATGCCCCAGAAGACTGTGTCTTCAAATATCCCCACCCAATAAGGTAAAGCATGAAGGCAATTAGATAATGGAGTAGGGAGTCAGTGTCGCAGTTCCACCCCCTTTTTCTTGACATCTTTCTGCCTCCCAAAAGGTCTTCTGACTAAAATTTCTTCTGGGCCCTCACTCCCTACTTCCCACCTGCTCTTCCTGCTCTTCCCCTCTCTTGGCAACACTTTTTGTCCCTTTTTCCTCTTCAAAAAACCTGTTGGTGCTCCCTACTATGGGCATTCTTCTGCCTCCACCCACTCCTGCTGCTGTCCCTCTTCTCCACTTCCCAGCCAGGCTGTCCTTGCACTTCTCCTTCAAGCAGCCTGTTCCTGTCCCCACTTCCTCTCCTCTTGCCTCCAGAACCATCTGTTCCTTTCTCCAGCTCCTCAACCAGACTATGACTATCCATCCCAGCCAGCCAGCCCCCCTGTGTCTCAACCCTAACTCCTGTCCTGCACACATTGGATGCCTCGTCTAAAGTCATGTTTCCCTAACATGGTTATATAACATGTTTTTTCTGCCAATGCAGAATAGAAAAAAGCGTTTTAGAACATAGCTCAGCCACAGCCATGTTTAAACATGGTTACTTTTTTATTACGGATGGGATCTTACTTACCGGTAGCTATTGCTGAACAGTCTAGAGAGCTTACATTGTTTTTTGGTTACAACCAGTAGTTCTCAAACTGTGGGTCAGGACCCCAAAGTGGATCACAACCCCATTTTAACAAGGTCGCAAGGGCCACTGATAGACTCACTGGGACCCAGGGCTGTAGCTGAAGCCCGAGCTCCACCCTGATCTGGAGTGGCAGGTATCAGGCTGCAAACCCCTCTTCCCCAGCCTGGGGTGGCGGGGCTCTGGCTCCACCCCTACCCCAGGGTCATGTAGTAACTTTGTTGTCAGAAAGGGTCTGCAGCGCAATGAAGTTTGGTGTAACATGGGGGCTCTCAAATACATGTTTATTAAATAAAAATGCATACAGTATACAACTTTAAATCATAAGCAGAGGAATAGGAAGGATGAATGCATGAATGATTACACTGAAGATTACTCTAAAATAAAGATTACACCCTCTGCTCATATGTGGAGGAAGTATCCATGTGATAAATTGCAGCCCTTTATGATACATGAATTTTTCCAGCACCTTTGACTGTCTCATTTGCTCTCTCCATACTAATAGGTGTCCCAGGGACCCATTCAGACAGTGACTTTTTTTCCTTGATTAAATTAGCCTGACAAAGAAATATTTCTTTCCCGTCCTCCTCACAACTATAGATCTTCCCAGCACAAGCAGGGTTCAGTTCTTGATTAGTGACATCTTTCTGTGCATATGAATAGTGGTCCTTATGAAAATGTCCTATAGAATTTAATACAGACGAAACATTTACTTCTGCAGGACCTCATAATGGACTTTCAAAAATATTTGTATTTTAGTCATTTTAAAGGAGTCACTTTATGGCTCATTCTGAGCTCTATGCAGTTAGATTTAAGGCAATTAAGGCACTTGGTTTTATAGACGGATAACAAAAAAGTCTCAATAAAAACATAGAAAAGTCCCTAAAAATATTTGCGATTCATTTTTTTCCTAACATATGTGGCATACACAAATTATGATGTGCTGTAAACATTTTTAGACATTTGTTTGGGATGACCTGCATAATTCGTGTGGTTTCACTGATTGAGAGTAATGAGCTATCCCAAATTCATGCCAATAAAATATTTATGCCACCACATGCTACCAGGTATCGTCTCTTGCTAGCTTATGTTAATACATACACATATACATATGTGCACACATGCACATGTATATGTGCATGTTGTTAGGTTCACTTCTTGTGCGTATCATTGAAAATGTGGGTCTTTAAGAGTGAATCGAACAGGGAAAGGGAAGTGGCTTTGAGAATAAGAATATGGAGTGCATTTCATGCATTGGAGGCAGCATGGAATAAAGCATTGATATGGGATGTGGTTTCCCATAATACTACACAGAAAGTATAATACACTGATTAAATCAATCACATGTAACATGCCCTCCTCTGTGTTGTTCTAATCTGTTGTAGTAAGCCCATATAGTCTACATGCATGTATTAATCGTTTGAAATGATGGTCACTGATTATTATATTTTCTGTTTATTTTTTACGTTTGAGAGAGCTTTGTGCGGTGAATGGTTTTCAGTAAAATTATTAAAATATCAAGGATTAGGCAGCCATTTTACTTAAGTTTTCACAAGTTGGAGTATACAATCAGATAAATACGTGATTCCTTGCTGTTGTGTTTTCTTATATAGCCTGCATTTGATTTGGGATACTACAAAAATGCCCTTAGCCGTTTCTACCAAAACAGTATGCAAGATTTTAATAGGCCCGGCCCTTCTGTAATAGCTAGGGTACTGACTTCGCTGTCTTACCCTATAAATGACTAGGTTAACCTCTAACCTCTAATATCATTATTGACACTGACAAACTCTACAAGGGCAAGCTTCCAGAAACTTTTATGCCCTATGTATGTGCATAGACGGGCGTGCCAAGTTTTATTAAATCCACTGTTTTTATTTTTGAATATTTTTTCCTGCCCATGGCAGTATATAAACAAACCCACTGGGTCTGAGAAACTATTGAATGCATGCAATCGTTATATTTTGGATACTGTATGACAAGAAGTAAAACTAAAGAGCTAAATCTGAACTCAGTGTTGCCCTGACAGGTCCAGGAAGATTGGAGCACAAATACAAACTGCTACAACTCTTTCTTAAGAAGACTCCTAACCGTGGCAGGATTTCTCCTGGCTGGCCTGAGAAACAAAGCTATGGGGCTTTTTCTCTAGACACAACTGATACAGACAAGCACGTTCTGTTCACCACAGTAGACATACTCGCCGGCCGGACAGCTAAACACACACACAACCTGCAAGCCATGCTTCCTTGGGGATGTATGTGGTGCACAGGTCAGGGCATTAGGTGGGCTCATGTTTTAGCACTCATCAGTAATCAATGATATCCTGCCTTGCTGTTCCTGTACTTGGCTGGGGAGACAGTAAGCATTCCCTGTACTCTTCTTCCCACCTTGCAAACCAGAGGGCATGACTTAGGCCACTTTCTTTACAACACACACAATATTTCAGCTACTTAACTTGTAATAAGCACACATAAGGTCCCGGTCTGTTTCTAGTGAAATTAGTGGAAGCTTTGGTGCGGATTTCAATTATCATGCTCCTGAGACTTCTTGAGCATAGTATCAGAGGAGTAGCCGTGTTAGTCTGGATCTGTAAAAGCAGCAAAGAGTCCTGTGGCACCTTATAGACTAACAGACGTTTTGGAGCATGAGCTTTCGTGGGTGAATACCCCTTCATCATGCTCCAAAACGTCTGTTAGTCTATAAGGTGCCACAGGACTCTCTGCGGTTCTTGTGCATAGTTCAACCTCTGAGCCAATAAGAGCAAATGTGACTATGCAGACACAGGAGGCCACCTTCATGGAGCCAATGTCAGGATCAAGTCACAGGAGCGGATCCTTTTAAAAAATAAAAAAACTAGCACGAGTGCTGCACTCTTTAATAATACAAAAAATACTGTTTCCATATGCTTGTCACTTACTGTAAATGAGATGGGAGGTAGGTGCAGGCTGGAAACACCAAAAAATGTTTCTTCCGAAACATGCATGAAATTTACACTATGGATAAACCCAAGCATTCAAGGATCATGTGTTAGGCCTCAAAACTCATTAGATTTTTAAAAATAAAATATTTGATAATGATTTATTTTCCTTCCAGTTTAGCATTTTGGGTTCACATTTTCAAGCTTTTTTTCCTGAAGCTGTGAGGGCTAGAAATTTATTTTTAAAAAATGAAATCTGAGATTATCCTCATGTAACCAGATGACTTCAGAAGCTGCTGTTTTATAAAAAACTGGGAACTCATGATAAAAATCACAAGAACTGGCAACACTGATTGACTCATTATAATATTTTTTGTGCAAGACTAACAAAAAGGTGGCCACTAAATGCTCCCTCTTCCTTGACTGGTCACCATGATATATGAAAGATTCGTGAAAAAAGAAACAAGAGAGAAGAGACTAGAGCACCTGTAGCAGAATTTTTGAAATCTTATACCACAGGTGTGTAGAACACAAAGAAAGAATTCCTGGCCTTCATAATATGTCCATAAAGCATCATAAAGGGAAACTATTCTGGGGAAGAATTTATAGCTTGTTTAATTCCACCTACCTACACTTGTATTCACTCAAGTGTTTGTCACTATCAGGAAGTTTCATGTTACCTTGCAGATAAAAATCACTGATTCAGATGGAACTATCCACTGATGTGGATGCAGAGCAATGTCAGGTAAGCTCTTTTTGGCTCAGACAGTGGAACTACCTGAAATTCTGTGGTATTGGCAGTGCTTTGCGCTCCATCTGTGGACTGGACTCATGTTGGTCTTAGCTGGTTAAGGCCAGTTTGGAAACAGTGGGCCTATTCATTTCTGTTGAAGATTGGTAGTGCCTCTCCTTTTGAGAGAAAAATGCCAGTGATTTTTTACACTAAAGGAGGGATAGATGAAGCCTCTGCTCAGGGAACCAGCCTTGGAAAGGGACACCCAGTCTTGTCAATTATAGAGCTACATCAAATCTCATTTCTGGGGGGAATCATTAAAAGGATGGTGAGTGAGGAAACCCTGACAGCATCTAAAGTGCTCAAATTTCCAGTCTTTTTTGTTAGGGATCTGGTACAGGACAGAAATTGTCCTGGTAGCAGTGGCTGATGATCCCCTCCTAAGCAAGGACAACATGTCCATTCTGATTTTTTTTGTATATATCTATCAGCAGTAGAATTGGTCAAAACATGGAGAAAAAAATAAATCACAAAATGTTGCTAACCTTTGTTAGGCTAAATTAATAGCCACCCAGGCATACAGGAAAGTCATCCTTAGGTATAAACATTTAGACTGAGAATAAGCGCACTTATTTATCTTTCTAAATATTCTTATTTGTGGGTGATTTATTACAATGGAATTTGTGGGTGTAGATGGCCTAAAAGTTTGATTTGGACTGGAGTCAGATAAGCAAGTAATCATAGGGTTTTCTACTACTCTCCAGCTCTTCTTTTACACACCTCCTACCCCAAATAACTATCTGTCCAATGAATATGAAGAGGTGTTGGTGCTTTGTCTGGAGCAAATCAGGTCACATTGGTTTTATTTGTCTGTCTTATCTTTTGTGTTGCCCATGACCTATTCTCTATGCCTACCTCCACAGACAGCATGGCATATGCACCACAGGCAAACATTTTCGGTCAGAAAGATTTTTGCATTTCATACCCAATATTCAGCAGATCTCTGAAAAAACAGGGCTTTTACAGGCGTGGCTCCACTAGTTAGAGGGCTGGACCCTGGAGAAGACACCCATGTAAAGTGAGGTGGTGGCTTGCGGGGAATAGAGGGTAGGTGGGAGGGACAGTGAGGTGAGAAGAGGGGGTGGGGGGAATTTGGGATGTCCAGGACTGCGGCGGCCAGAGAAAGAGGCAACTTTCCCCAGCTCCAGGGCAGTGGCTGCCAGGGAGAAACCTCCCCCTCCTTCCCAGCCCCAGCTCGGGGGCTGCCGCGGCGGGGAGAGAGGGCACATCCATCACATTAGAAGGGTAAGACTACTGATATTAAAATATGAGTTGTGCGCTTTTATTTGTAGAACAAAAACCGTTAATTATTAAGGTGTTTTTTACATAGCGCTTTTATCCAAAGTGCTTTACAATAGTTAGCAAACGGTACAAACAACATTTGGAAAATTCATTACGTTGTCCGCTGAGACCCTCAGCAATTTCCAAGTGGTCTGTGGGAATAAAGAAGTTTGAGAACCACTGTTATCAAGTATTTGACAGATGGGGAACTGAGGCACAGAAAGATTAAGGGTAGGATTATCAAAATGCACTTAAGGGACTTTGAAGCACAGATATTCAAATAAATTACTTGCACAAAAACAAACAGGGAGGTCTATGGCAGAGCTGAGAAATGAATGCAGATCTTTTAAGTTTCAATCCAGTGTTTTAACCACAATACCAAACTTCTTTAATAGTTTGAGGGAACAGTGTCTCTCTAGTTGGAAATAATTTCTTTTTTGTTGTTTTTTTTAAATTCTGCACAGAAGCCTACAGTTTTAAGATTAGACTTATTTTATGATACCTTAATTATTTTATAACAACTGTGCTTAGTATCACTTAATGTGAAATATTTTCAATTATTTTTAATTGTTTGTAATAGGAGAATCCACAGGTTAGGAAAAGGGTCAGAATGTATACAGTGCTGCTCCATACAGACAATGCATAGTCTTGAAAAATAGCAGGGGGCAGGGTTGGTTTGGTTTGGTTTATTTTCCATTTGTTGAAGAACCACAATGGGATATCTTGTTGCGAACCATACAGAACTGGTTTTTGCCAGATAAGCTTGGGGGCAAAAATAAATATTCTCTATCTGCTCTACCAGTACCCATTCACCTATTCTGCAATATAAAAATCTACATGTTTCTGCTCTGTGAGATTTGTAAACCCAGTTTCTCGTACACTGAAAATGGAAAACCACCATCACAGCAATCATCACTGTAGGCCATGATTAACCAGTAAAACAGATATGATTTAGCAAGAGATGATGATGTGAAGATGATCTGGGAGACCCCCCGGTAACACAAATAAAATCTTAAGAATGCTGGTGGAATATGTCATCATTTTTGCACGCAACAATGGGTCAGCAGGACTCCCAAAGATCTAGTATGAAATGAGTTACCCTTTTTTAATTTTTTTTCTTAATTATTATCAGAATGCCATGTATCACTGGTAAGTGTTAAACATAATTTTGTACCCCTCGTATTTGGTTGTTGAGTGGTGCACCTATCGAACACACACAACACTTCTGAGTTTTAGAATGTGAAAATACAGTCAACTGACCTATTGCTTCCTTTGTAGCACTCCTATGAAGGCTGCTTGTAAAATAAACTTATGTTTTTCATCTTTGTTTTCACCTGATTCCCATCAGAAGGCTCTAAAATAAAATCCCATTATTGTCTAACTAACCGCAATTGCAACTCAAATTAAAGCTGCAAGATAGCTGATGAAAATCTTTGCCAGCGGCTAGTTGTGTTCAAAGGATGCAGTCTTAATACACAATGATTATAATATACAACATTCCTAGTTCTCTCTCTTTTAATATTTATGATGGCTTTGTGGCCACTTAATTCTTAGTGACACCTAATCATTCAGACATACTCGATTACCATTGAATTCAGCCAAAAGATGATCACTGCTCCTGCAGATGGCTCTGCTATTAAACTACTTGTTCCTCTCTATGGTACCAGGAATTGAGTCAATCAGTTTTCAAAGCCAAGGTTTGAACCTCAAGAACACAAGAGCCTAACAAAAATAGGGCATTAGCATGCTATGCCTGCAGAGTGTTTCTCTCCTCATAAACAAAGAGCTAAAATATTTTCTCATTCATTTCCAAGCTTCTGTAGTTCACCAGCATAGAAACACAGACTATGTTTTTCAGAGACTGTCCCAAAAAAAGTGTTGTCCTTTACCTTATAACAATATGCCAGAATTCAGCAGTATTTTACTGCAGTGTTTTGGTCAATTATTGTAGGATTGTGGAGCAGGGTTGTTTGCTTTTTTGTTTTTAAGACTGCCTCTAATTTGTATGCATATGTGCTTATCGACTTCCCTGCCTTCCTAAGAGAAAACAGAGATCTACTGAATGAATTTACAAGTTGAATAACTGGGCTGTATCAGCAGTTCACTGTGGACTCAGAGCGGCTGGTTAGTACTGGCTCAGAACACACACATGGTTCAGAGTTGCTGCAGAAGGCATGCAATTCCAAAATACTACAGCTATAACAGACTGTAGTATAATGTAAAATAATCTTCAACAATTTACATAAGGCCTAATTCTGCATTTCTTGAATATCTTAAATTTCCACTAAATTCAATAGAAGTTTGAGGTGTATAAGAAATGCAGATCAGGCCCAGGACACTAAGGTATTTTACTGAATATATCCATAAAATTGCCCCTTAACATCAGCCTTGATTCCAAGCACCACATTATTCAGGACTTTACCTCCTAATCATGCTGAGATTAAAGCAAATATTGAGGATTCAGAACTAAACTCAACCTGAAGTATTCACTTCCTAGTAAAACCATAAGAGTAAAAATTGCCTAGCAACCTACAAACATTAATTCAGAGATCAAATAAATGATGAGATATTGACAGCAGGGCCGGCTCTACAGTTTTCGCCGCCCCAAGCAGCGACCAAATTGCTGCCGGATAGCAAGGGCTGTCCCTGTGCCCTTAGGGCGGCAGCAATTCGGCGGCAGCTTCTATGTTTAGCTGAAGCCACAGCGGACAGCTAAACATAGAAGCTGCTGGCGAATTGCCGCCAATCGCAGAAACACGCCTGCCGCCCTAAAGACGCACGGACCGCCCCCGCTGTCCGCGGCGACAATTCGGAGCGCTACTTTGGGGCAAAAACACAGGGACTGCCGGCCCTTGCAGAATGCCGCCCCAAGCACCAGCTTGGAATGTTGGTGCCTGGAGCTCGCCCTGATTGACAGAATAGCTGTTTCCACCCTAATATACACAATATTCACACTGGTAGAAAAGAGACTCATCTTCTAAGTTTTCTTTTACAGGTAGAGATCATTCTTTGGAAGCAAACACCACCAAGTTTCCAGAAACAAAGTTGTAGGGGGGGGAACACACAAAATCAGTTGGGTATAGAAAGAGGAAAATATATTGCATGTTCCTGTGTGATGACTTCAGAATGAAAAATACATAAAGTGTATTAATATGCTGACATATTGCACAAATTCAGTAAGACCCAGGAGACCGACAACACACTGGCTCTATATTTATGAAGAGCAGGTATCTCCATTACATTAGCTGCTTGCAAATGTATTATTTTTCTATTTGCTGGATTAATTTATCACAGGATTTATGACTAACTCCCATTTCAATAAGCTCTGCTGCACTATTATGCATACAACCAGTGGCCAAATTATTGCTCATCACATTTCTGTAAGGAAGATTTTAGATAATATAGTTTATCACACTGAGGGTTACTATTTTTAAACAGCAGATCTTAAAGGGAATAAAAATGACTACAATAATTCAGTTTAACGAATAGGACACTTGTATTGCTTGTTACATCTTGGTCATTGTGCAATTCATTGTCCCTGAAGGACTACGAACAGCCTAGTAAAATTATTCCTTTGGAAATAAAACAGAGCAATCTCAAGCAGCATTGCCTTGGCTGGGTATTAGAATACAGGAATGGCTAAGGATGGGTGATTCCTGAGTGGAAATGCTCTCAGACTGCTAAAGGGAGTAGATTTTAATCCTCTCAGCTGGAGGTAAGGTGCTTGTAAGTACTCAGGCAAGATCAGAAATTATAAGGGAGGAGAAAACAGGATATAGAACAATGAAGTCCCAGAAAGTAGTATAGCAAAATTTAGCTGCTAGAAACAACGCTGCTGCTAAATCAAATCTAACTGAGCCTACATTAAAACAGAATTACAAAAATAAATAGATTGGAATGCTTGGATAGATAAGAAATCTGGAAAGAAACTGGGAAAGACTGTACATGAGAAGATAACACCCCAAGCATGGACATACGACTCCAATCTCCTGCTAGCAGGCATGGATGATATGTTTCTCTCTTTGTAGGTGCATAATAGTCACAATGCCAATTGACAGCTAGCTCTATGGTGTTGTAAACACATTCTACATATTTATAAGTTCAAATTGTGTGCAAGAAAGGTAGAGGTACCTGAGCAGGACTTTAAGCGTAATGAGACAGTCAACGGATATTTGATACAATATAAACTTTCATTTTGTTGAAGAGGATACGTATGGCGATAACGGAAGGAGATATGCTGGATGCACAGACAATACAGATGGCACAGACAGTGCACAGCAGTTCATGGTAAAAAATAATCCAAACCCACACCCACAAAGCCAAGAAAATACTACAAATGCCCACAAAGCTTCCCCTAGGTCTTCAATTTTTAATGATTGTGCCAGACTGGGGGCAGGGGTGCATCTAGTTGGTCCCTTAACAAAACACAGCTGACCTAAAAGGCCTGCTCACCATTAAGCTAGAATCATCCCAGTGCCTTCAGTAGTGAACAAATTTCAGAAACTCCACAAAGTTAATAGCTTTGCTCAGTTACAGTGTTCAAATACTGCTGGAGCTGTGGAAAGAATACAGAAAGTACTTGCACTGCTTCATTTTGCTGCCTTTTAACCACCTGTAAATGGCTCTGTTCTGTATTTCTTACTCCACCAAAACTCCAATTAGCAATAATGATATGCATCCTTTCTTAATTGTTTTTACATGTGTCTATTAGGTTTAGAAAGAAAATGACTTATAATTTATAATACTATTCTATGTCAAATTAGTAGTCTCCCTTTTTTTAAAAGGTTTACTGCACCAAAATGGTGCAGTTCAGAAGGCAAGTTTCAAAACAACAAAAGCCCATTTACCTTCTTAAAACTATATTACATAGACATATTAGGCCCACATCCTACAAACAGCCATACTCATGCTTAACTGTACATACTGTGTGAGTAAAACTGAAGCCAATGGGGCTATTTACCCTTTTCATACAATTATGCATAATTAAAGTAATTCTTTGCAGGATAAGAGCCTCAGACACTAATTTCAAAGGCTTCCTAAGTATGTTAGTATGTAAAACATGTTATGGTCATATAGTGTCCTGGCTATTTATGTGTAAATCACACTGACATCAAAGAGGGGATGGGGATAAAGGGCGTTATATGATACTGAATACTTACTATGACTATAACCTTTGCCAGCAAAAAGAAATATTGTGTAGTGATTAAAGCCCAGACTGTGAGACAGAACACCTTGGTGCTGTTCCCAGTTCTGCTACTGATGTGTTCTGTAGCCATTGGCAAGTCACTTCATCACTCTGTGCCACATTTTACCCAGATGTAAAACTACTGTTATTCTAATGTATAAAATTTACAGCACTGTATTGTATGTGCTTAGAAAAGACTAAAGATACAATATGAACAATACTAAACAAGAGAAAGTCAGAATGGGTGACCTTGGTGGATCTGAAGTAGCCTTTGAAGGAAGAGAAGGAGAGCAGGAGACGGTCCCATGTGTAAAGTGGGCTAGGGAGCATGGAAAAGGTCCAGAACTGAAAAAGAACCAAGGAGTGCAGCCACAAAAAGTTTGGGCATAGCATAAAGAGAAGATGGGAGATGCAGATAGAGACTAGAGAAGAAAGTAAAACGGGCACAGAGTTTCAAAGAGCCTTAAAATGAGGGTGACTAACTTGAACTTACCATGGAAGGAGTGTGACAGCTGCTGAAGGGAATGAAGAAGTGGGGATACATGGTCAAAGCAGTAAAAAAGGAAGATGAGTGGCATTTTGGATGGCCTGGTGGAGAGAAATCAGTAATTGGAGGAGGAGATTTCAGACATGACCAAGGCACAAACAAGGATTTTAGCCACTGGAATGGAGAAAGGGAGGCAGATTTTTTTCAGCGATAAGAAAGGAAAATGAACAATATCTGCAAGAAATAGGCTTTTGGAGGGAGCAGGAAAAGATGACATCAAATATTAGTGAATCTGCCTCCAATGTGCCTATGTTCCCATTCTGATATATTACATGCAATTATGAACTAGATGCTGAGTGAAAGGACACAGTACCACTTTGAAGAAACTATAACACTGTTTCTCTATGCATGAACTTTAGAAAAATGTTTAAAAAATGATAGCTTTACAAACACCATAGTCAGGGGCCTTTGTTTCTCACGGACACTTTCAAATTGTTACTTTATGCTGCAGTTATTCCTACTCCAATTATTGTGTGCAGAAACCTGCTCCCACAAATAAAAGCAAACTAATAGACTTGGCATATTAAAAAACAGCTTCCCATAAAAAGCTTTAAAGATCAGTAGCCTTACAATCCTCCTATGCCATGAGTAGAATGCCATGGAGCTCAAAAATAGTTTCACTTATTTACCAGCATAATCATGTTCTAGGACAATCAATGAATCTATTCATTTTAATGAATATAGCTGTAAAAATGATCATCACAACACTAGTCAGAAAGTAAAAGAATCTAGTGCCAAATGAGAGGTTATTAAATGTAATCACTTTATAGGTATGTAATGAAAGCATTATGCATAAAAGCATGGGCCCAATGAGAGAAAGATCTTCTCTCTAGGTGGACTTCTCCTTTGGTAAGCACTCAGATGGCTAAATGCTCCATTCTCCTTAAACATATACCTTTGATGGTATTTAGCCATTAGGGCTTTTAAGAGTGGTTTTATGCTACCTGTACTGTGCATTTATTTCTATTTAAATAATAATAGAAGAGACACCTGTACAAGACTCTAGGTGTCCTAAGCATAATGAGTACAACAACAAAAACAAAGCATCATGAAAACAATCATTCCAACAGGAACTCTACCAGCTAACCATCTACAAAAATGCTCTTCATCCTTCTGGGAGCACACCCTCAGCCCTCTCCAAAAACAGAATGCCCAGAAAGTCACTGAATTCAGGTAATTTTGGAGAAAGCACATTTCAGAGTCCTGGAGCTCACACACAGAACAGCATAAGGATCACCCTTATGAAAAAGGTGATCCAGCTCAAGTGCCTTTGCTGACTGTAGCTGCAGCAGCATGGCATGGGGAGAGAGGCTATACGTGAGGGGGGCTGGTCCCAGTCCATTCAAGGCTTTATAAATCATAACCAACACAAACTCAACTTAAAAACTAATAGACAAGCAAATCGCAGAGCACTAGCATCGTATGCTCCCAGTGTGATGCCCCACCCGGTAAGTGAGCCACTGCATTCTACACCACCTTCAGTCTCTGAATGGTTTTAATGGGCGTTAGGCACCTAACCTGCTTATGCACTTTCATAAATTCCACTAGGGATCCATCTGTATCTGTGTCTCTAAATTTCTTTGTAAACTCGGCTCTTAGTCACCAAAATCATATATGTGCTTCTGAAATTTTTATATTTTTGGCTCAAATAACTAATCATCAAATGTGCCAATATCCACGTGTGCCTTCCTTGCCACTCAATTAAGGACAAAAACAGAATCCATGGGATGTAGTTATAGCACTCAAACTGTGGGGAGCGCTTGGAAGAACAGGAATCACAACCTGATTTAATTATATCCATGCAACAATTGGTACTTTGTCCCGTTACATACACTGTACTACGCAAAGGGGAACGTTACAAAATTCACCAGATAAGGAAATGATCCCCAAACTTTTTATGTTGCTCCCCCTCCTTACCCATAATCTAATTTGTCCACACACCCCCGGGAGCCAAGGCCAGGCCAGGAGCTGAAGCTGGGAGTGGAGCCAGGGCTGGGAGCTGCGGTCAGGAGTAGGAGCCGCAGCCAGGAGCCGGGACAGAGTCGGGCACTGAGACCAGGGCCAGGAGCCGAAGCCAGTGCCTCGGCAGGGGACAGGGACGGATCCAGAGCAGAACTGGGGGCAGACGAGGGCTGGGTGGCACTCCTTCCCTCCCATATACCCCGAAAGTTCCTGCACCATTTAGGGACCACTAATCCCCTTGCTTAAAGTAATCACGTGTGTATATACCAGCACTACACTGTACCATTTCAATGCTCATCAAGGAGGTATGAATAGGATGAAATTTAATAGTGAAAAGTGCAAGGTCATGCATTTAGGGATTAACAACAAGAATTTTTGTTATAAACTTAGGACGCATCAGTTGGAAGTAACAGAGGAGGAGAAGGACCTTGGAGTATTGGTTGATCACAGGATGACTATGAGCCGCCAATGTGACATGGCTGCGAAAAAAAGCTAATGCAGTCTTGGGATGCATCAGGCGAGGTATTTCCAGTAGAGATACGGAGGTGTTAGTACCATTATACTAAGCATTGGTGAGACCGCATCTGGAATCTACGTGTAAGGGGACAGTTATTCCTTTACTAACATTCAGTGGGGGTGTTTTGGTTGCTAGCTCCCAGCACTAAAAGGGGAAGGATCGATGGCAAATCAGGACCCTGAGACTGACAGACCCCAGAAACAATGGCGAGAAGTCAATGCTCCAGGTCAGCCTGATTGACAGGGCGGGCAGGCTAAACAAAGAGACAGAAGGCCAGGGTGGGTTCCATCCTCCGTGTGAGCTGGAATTGCCTGGGTCAGACAGAGAAGGGCTGAGCTAAGGAGAGAGCAGGGGCCCAAGCTAAGCTGCTAGGAGCAGAGCTGCAGCCCAAAAAGCCAGAGCACAGCCCAGAGAGAGCAGACCTGCCCTGGGAGGGGAGCTGCAGCAACCAGAGCTAGAGGGGCCAGACAAGCAGCCCAGGAAGCAGGTGAGAGCTGAGAGAGAGAGACACAGAAGCAGCCTGCAGAGCAGACCTGCCCTGGGAGCAGAGCTGTGGCAGAGCAACTGGAGCCAGGGAGGCCAGAGAAGCAGCCCAGGGAGCTGAAGGCAGAGCAGCAGCAGCAGCCGTGCTGAGGCAGTGTGGAGCTGGGGCTGGAGCAGTCTGGAGCTGGGTGCGGTGAGCAGCTGGGGAGAGCGAGGGGAATCCTGGGCAGTAGGCCCAGCACAGGGAGACACCTCAGCCAAGAGGCTCTGCAGGCCAGACATGGAGGGGTATCATAACACTGACAGAGCAGGGGTGACACTGGGGAGAAGGGTCCTGCCACCCAGAGCCTGAGAGTGTGTGACCACCGCCAGAGCAAGTGTCCAACCCGCAGCGTCCCTGCGGCACAGCCAGCGCCTGAGAAGGAGGCCTGAGACCTACAAGGAATAGACTGAAGTGCCCTGATGTCCAGACAGGCTGTTTGTGATGGTCCCTGCCACAAAGCGGAGTGATGTGTTTCCCTTTAACCTTTCCTATTTTTCCTTATTCTTTTTTAAAATTAATTGTTAATTAAATAACTTGTATTTGCTTTAAATTGTATGATGTGATCAGTGGGTCAGGGAGGTACACAGTGCAAAGAGAGTACCCCGAAGTGGGGACACCCTAGCCCCTGTCCTGGGTGACCACAGCAGGGTTGGGGGTTGAGCCCCCCAGGAATCCTGGGCCCAGCCTTGTTGGGGTTACGAGGACTCTGCCAGACAGTGAGTGGAAGGGGAGTCCTCAAGGGCAGGGAGGCATCTGGGTAAAGGAAGTGGGAGCGAGGACCCAGATCCTTCCGCTAGCCCACTTCGCCGGGGTAATGCAGAAGCCAGGAAAGTTCCCCGCAATAGCAGGACCATTCCCCCGCTTACATATGTGCAGTTCTGGTCTCCCATTTTAAGAAGGATGAATTCAAACCGGAACAGGTTCAGAGAAGGGCTACTAGACTGATCTCAGGAATGGAAAACCTGTCCTATGAAAGGAGACTCAAAGAGCTTGGCTTGCTTAGCCTAACCAAAAGAAGGCTGAGGGGTGATATAAATATATCTATAAATATAATCAGAGGGATAAATACCTGGGAGGGAGCTCAGTACCAATATGGACACAAGAAATGATGGATGTAAACTGGCCATCAGGAAGTTTAGACTTGAAATGAGACAAAGGTTTCTAACTCACAGAGGAGTGAAGTTCTGGAACAGCATTCCAAGGCAAGCAGGGGGGTGCAAAAGACATATCTGGCTTCAAGACTAAGCTGGATAAGTTTATGGAGGGGATGGTATAATGGGATAGCCGAATTTTGGCAATTAACTGATCTTTGACTATTAGTGGTAAATATGCCCAATGGCCTGTAATGGGATGTTAGATGGGGTGGGATCTGAGTTACTAAAAAAGAATTCTTTCCTGGGTATCTGGCTGCTGAGTCTTGCCCACACGCTCAGGATTTAGCTGATCGCTGCATTTGGTGTTGGGAAGGAATTTTCCTCCAGGGCAGATTGGCAGAGGCCCTAGAGGTTTTTCGCCTTCCTCTGCAATGTGGGTCACTTGCTAGAGGATTCTCTGCACCTTGAAGTCTTTAAACCACAAGTTGAGGACTTCAGTAGCTCAGACATAGCTTAGAGGTTTGATACAGGAGTGGGTGGGTGAGATTCTGTGGCCTGCATTGTGCAGGAGGTCAGACTAGACTATCATAATGGTCCCTTCTGACCTTAAAGTCTATGATTCTATAGTTGCTGATTTTCCAGCAAAATACAGTGAACAAATTGCAATATTTTACATTCAGAACAGGGTCTCACACATTTGGACCAAATTCTGAGCTCAGTTACACTGGACAAATTCTACTGAAATCCACAGTTTTAGTCTATACAGATGCAACCAAGAGCAAAATTTGGCCAGTTTTATATATTTTGAAAATGACAACTTTTTTATTAGAAAACTGTTTTGTGGTGGGAATGGAAACAACAAGTAGATCAACATTTCAAAGAGAGAAAGAGAGATCCATGGCAATAGTATAATCTCACCAGCTCTCTACATAAACTATTCAAACCAAAAAACTTACTTTGTGGACTCTACTATACACTGGATAAGTCCAGGGTTGAAAATTACTTCTCACATTCATGTGGAAAAATGAGACAAATAGGGACAGATGAAGTCTCCCCTACATAAATCATTTGGCGAGGGACACTATTAAGACACTACACATTATGTCAGCTGTCACTTGAATGCAACAACATGCAGATTTAAAAACAACATTTGCTTTTTGCTGTCTGGTGTCTAAGTACTTTGTAGCGTGGGTCAGAGAATGAAAACCTAGGATGGCACCTTTAGATCAACTTGCCTCCTTTGACTGAATACACGTCTCTCATTCACCGTATCTTTATTTAATCTGAAATTGCTACAAAAATGGCTTTCACTAGGTTTTCAATGTTATTTTCCAGCTTCAGTGCATCTTTACATGCTATTTCTCTCCTTTAGGTTTTGAATAGGTTATATTCAAGTCATGTTCATGCTTCTATTTTATATGAGGGGATAATTAAATATGAGGGGCCAGATTTTCCAAGTTTATAAATTTCCAGTGTGTACATGCCACTTAAGTATTTGCACATGCACATGGCCAGGTCTGAATGCATACAAATACGTGATTTGTATATACACCTAGAGTACCAGCATATATAGATGTAGAGTGAGAGAGAGAGAGAGAGAAGGGACATAGACTGTGGGCCTGATTTTTATGGGTGCTTAGCACCTAAAACTATAAAGTCAGTGGTACTGTTCAGTACTTCCAAAAATTCAGCCCCTTCATATTTTATTGCTCTCTCTTACCCTTCACATGCCACTTGACTTCTAAGACTGTAAACGCCTTTGGCCAGTCAGAGTTTGCTTTTAGATATGGATACCACCTAACACAACTTGTGTGTATAAGAATACAATGATAAATAGCAGTAACTGCCCACACCTAACTTTGAAAATCTGAACCAGAGAGTCTCTAATGTTATCACTTAGAAGACCATGCACAAGTTGAGACTCCATCCAGTAATACTGACTGCATAACGGAAAATATAGTGCCTTTACTATGACAACCGCATTTAAATTATAAAATGAGGCATGAGAACACCCCAAAAAACACCCCAAGTTTATGCATGTTGAGTCACTCTGAAATGTACCAGAATAACAGCCCTGTGGACTAAAAGACTTTATTTAACATAAGAACGACCACACTGGGTCAGAACAATGTCCATCTAGCCCAGTATACTGTCTTCCAACAGTGGCCAATACCAGGTGCTTCAGAGAGAATTAACAGAATAGGTAATTGTTAAGTGATCCATCACCTGTCACCCATTCCCAGGTTCTGGCACAGAGCAAGATTAACAGAAACAGTAGTGGTACATGGTTCACCACATTGCTTCATCAGTGTTCCCCAATACAAACCTGGGGTGTTCTACAACTAAGGGTGAGATGATAGCTCAGACACTATATTGCCATCTTTGACGGCCTTACTGATATTATCAACACAAGTCCCAAACAGGGAGACAGAGTCAGTTATGTTCACACTCTTAAAACTGGGATCTGGACTAAAAGTCATAAGTTAATTACAGACAGGCCACATACCTTAAGATGGCCATTGTGACAGTAACAACTTTTAGTCACTGCAGACAAGGCCCCTGATTTATCCATTTCCTCCAGCTAGAGCACTTCTGTGATGACTTCAGATGTCCAATGGTCGCTGATAACATTTTTTTTCCCTAGGGTGAAAAAATATAAGCCTAGATCCTTAGCTACAACTAAGGAGCAGATCTGCCTCAGGGACATATTACAGAAAGATATTATGGGCTGATCTTTCACCATTTCTCAAAGCACCTTGAGTTGCTTTAAGTTATATCAGCTACCTATGGCTTCATAGGACCAATATGGTAGCAGAGGTCCAGTCGGATTTAGGGAAACCCAGGCCATGCCCTGTTTTCCCCAGCAACACTCACCCATTACATACCATTCACCTTAAGTTTGATTACTGGAAAGATACTGGAACAAATTAAGTAATCAACTTGTAGAGGATAAAAGGGTGATAAGTAACAGCCAACATGGATTTCTCAAGAATAAATCTCACCCACTCAACCTAACTTCCTTTTTGACAGGGTTACTGGCTTAGCACAGGAGTAAAGCAGTAGATATGTTGTATCTTGATTTTAGTAAGGCTTTTGACTCAGTTTCATGTGACAATCTCATAAACAAACCAGGGAAATGAGGTCTAGATAAAATTATTAGAAGATGGGTGCAAAACTGGTTGAAAGACTGTACTCAAAGAATATTTATCAGTGATTCTCTGTCAAGCTAGGGAAGTATCCCCAACCTAAGTCACTGATGCACTTTTACAAATTTTACCCTAAATCCACAATCTAAGGCAGAACTAATTTGAGGCAGAATATGCTAGACTTCTAATTAACAGTCGCAATGATAGAACATTCCTATTAACAGCAAAGAACATAGTTGTATTGATAGTGTGTGTGTATGCATGCATGCACACATATCCACAGATTAACAGCGCACTGTGATTATGTGATGCTAGTAACCATTGTAAGTCTGTCTCTCCTGAGAAACCACTTAAAAGATGAGTTGGTTGCTGGCTTTAGCCCAGTAACTTTATTTCAGTCTATGTCTTTTGTAGTGAAAAATTCCAAATATGTTTCACTCTTACACACAAAAGGTCCATACTTTCCTCATTTGACTCACTAAACTCAACAGGCATGAATTAGATGAGCAGGATTTGGCCTGAACTACTAAGTAGCACAATTAGGAAGAGAACATTACATACAGTTAATACATATCCTCCCATTCTTTTCTGGGAGCACATATTTGGTGGGGTCTGTCTTTGATGTGCTACTATTTAATATTTCCATGAATGACTTGGATAATGGAGTGAAGAGTATGCTTACAATATATATTTTTGGATGGCACCAAACTAGGAGGGACTGCTAGCACTTTGGAGGGCAGGATTAAAATTCAAAATGACCTTAATAAATTGGAGAAATAAGCTGAAATAAATAAATGAATTTCAATAAAAGGAAACTACAAAGTATTATACTTAAGAAGGAAAATTCAAATGCACAACTACAAAATGGGCAATAACTGGCTAGGTGATAGTACTGCTGAAAAGTATCTGAGGGTTATAGTGGATCATAAATTGAATCTGAGCCAACAGTGTGGTACAGTTGCAAAAAGGCTAATATCATTCTGGGGTGCATTAAAAGAAGTTTCATATGTAAGATAGGGGAGGCAGGGGCGGCTCTAGCTTTTTTGACACCCCAAGCACAGCAGGCAGGCTGCTTTCAGCAGCTTGCCTGTGGGAGGTCCCCAGTCCCGTGGATTCGACAGCTTGCCTGCGGAAGGTCCGCCAGTTCTGCGGCTTCAGCGTACCAGCCGCCAAATTGCCACCAAATCCGCGGGACTGGCAGACCTCCCACAGGCAAGCCACCAAAGGCAGCCTGACTGCCACCCTCGCAGGGAGTGACAGGGCACCCCCCCCCCGCAACTTGCCGCCCCAGGCACGCGCTTGGAGCACTGGTGCCTGGAGCTGCCGCTGATGGGAGGTAATTTTTCTGCTGTACTTGGCACTGATGAGGCCCCAGCTAAAGTACAATTCAGGAAACCACATTTTAAGAAGGTTGTGGACAAATGAGAGAGAGAGTCCTGAGAACAGCAACAAAAATCACCAAAGGTTTAGAAAGCCTGACCTCTGAAGAACGGTTAAAAAACCTGAGTATATTTAGTCTTGAGAAAAGAAGACAGAGGGGACCTGATAAACATTTTCAAATATGTTAAGGCTGTTACAAAAAGTGTGGTGACCAAGTTTTCTCCATGTCACTGAAGGTAGGACAAGAAGTAATAAGCTTAACCTGCAGCAAGGAAGATTTAGGTTAAACATTAGGAAAAACTTCCTCACTAGAGGAATTTGCAATATCACCAGAGGGACAGTTAAGTATAAGAACAGGTTTCCAAGGGAGGTTGTGGACTCTCAGTCATTGTCTAACCTGTTCTTTAAAACTTCCTAACATCTGTCAGTGATGCTGCAAGTATACTTGGTGCTGCTTCAGTGTGAGGGGCTGGACTAGATGACCTCTTCAGGTCTCTTCTAGCCCTACATTTCTATGAAGCTATATAGAAAATAGAATATATATTGAATTTATATCTTGCATTCCTAAATTTTAAATTATAAATTTCACTTTTGCTTTCCATTAAGTCAGATCCTTGGTATCTTGCAAAAGCTCAAATACAACTTTCACTTTAGCCAGATTCTTATACCTAATTTGCAAAATAATCAAGCCTTTGCATATATTTCACAATCTAACTTTGTAAATTATCTTTCTTCCCAGTTAATTCGTTAATATAATTAAGACTTAGGTATGTTCTTTAAGAGTTCCTTAGGCAAAAAAACGAATATAATTGGGCAAAAAAGCAGCAGCATTTCCTCTAACAGTCAAGGTAATCCCTTCCTCGTCTACTCTTGAATGTTTACTAAAATAGATCTCTAAAAATTGCTTTTTAGAACTATCACGGTTGTGGAGAGTAATCCTGGTGCTGAAATTATCCTCAGGAATTTCTTTATTAGAGACTTTATATTACATTTCAGTAAATATAATACTAAAATGGAAATATAAGAAAAGGATTCGGAAGTTAAAGTCACAAAAGTGTATTCATAGCCTGTTTAACAAACAGCACATTTTGTTACATTTCTTGTATTATTTGCTGTTACTTCCTATTTTGTTAGAATAACTTAAACTCTACCTACAATATTATTAAAAATGATTTTTCCCAAAATGATTCTTTGCCTTCTTGCCACTTCTAAAAGAGGATTTCTGTAATTTTGGGCAATATCAATACCATATTGTGCTATGTGATGTAGAATTGTTAGCAGTTCTTAAGATACATATTCTATAACCATTCCATATTAAATCCTTTCATTGAAATCACTATGAGCTTTGCATGGAGACCCAAAGCAGAATATTGCTGCCTTTTTAGCCTCTTACTTTAAAAAAAAAAATCTGTTTAAACATTTACACCACAGTCATCTGCGCTATCCAAATAATTATTAAAATCATCATCACCACCACAATATAAAGGCCACATGTGGTCCAGATTCCTGCCTCCTTTCCCTGAGGGAGCTGAGGGATTTTCATTGTCAAAAAATGATACAATGAAAGCATATATTTTAGCATAAATTAAACCATATCAGCATTAGAGTATCTTGCTGGATGGCTGACTTTTTATTAAGGGTCTGTGTAAAAGTGCTATTTGCATAGTACTAATTTACAAATTGCATTGCTGCCCATTCAGATTAAGACTACATAAAAGAAAATGGTTTTGTTCACTGACAAATGACTAGCGTTATGTGCATATCACCCACAGGAATACTATAAGGTTCAGTATACGCCTGTTAACACAAAAAACATGCAAACTAAGTTTTCACTGAGAATAAAATGTGATTATGTGGAAGGATACAAGGATACATCCTGTGCTAAAATGAGCTGGAATTTGTTTATCTCCATATAAGCATCTTATGTTAGATACTGATGTGGCCAACTACCTGGAGGGAGAGAGAGAGAGAGAGAGACACTCTCATGGAATATCATGCTATGGAATGAAAGCAATTGAGTTCAGTTTCATATGAAATGCTATTATTACCTTTTCCTTTAATAAAATTATTGATTAACTACTATTAAGCAGGGAAGTAAGCCACAGTACTTCACCAGCTGCTAAAATGTGATGCTTTATTTAATGTTTATTAAGGGAGAATAGCTAATTGGTCTGTTGGTGAACCTCACTATGCCTGAGGGAGTATATATATAAAAAAGAGCAGGCTTTCATGCTATGTTTATTGTTGATTTAAAACAATATCACAGTGAAGGAATTGGCAAAAAAACAAGTCTGAACACATGTGGGAGGTAAAAGAGGAAGTCCACATTAAATTCACTAAAAACCAAACATTGTAAATACCAGTTTCACACAGAAGTATCAGACAGGAGCATTCCTCTCCCTCATAAATTTTTCACAAAGCCAAATTTAAAAGCAGTTTCTGAATTATCCTAATTATGCATAAAACTGATTGCACTTTAGGGGTCCCAGAAGCACCAGCTACATAATACAAACAAACTTTCCATTACTGGAGAGCCAAATATGGCTTTCATTTGCAATATCATATGTAAGAGAAGAATTTGGCTCTCAGGCTTCATTTACAAGTCTAATCACCTAAAAAATTAAGGGGAAGAATATTATGATCCTCTACTTTTTAGTCTAGAACACATCAAATTTTCCAGTCACAGTCATAAGAGAAATTGGATAGTTATTCTCTTTCACAGATTTATTCTCTTTGATCACATCAGTGTCTGGTATTATATTTTGGCTGCTATTTAATTTTTAGGTGCAATTCAAAGTCTTGATTATTTTCTTTGAGTCCATGACTCAAGCTATCTCAGAGACTCTCTCTTCTCCTAAGACAACCCCCCACTCGCCCCAAACACACGCGCGCGCACACACACACACACACACACACACAGCAACTGTGATCGAGAAGAGAAATTCAGATTTAAGTCTCTGTGATTGAATTTCTAGGGCTTGGCGTAGGGTTCTCCCAGTAGCACTTAACCACCTCTTGTCCTCCCTCCTTAAAATTTCCGTTAACTGTGATGACTACAAAAAATCTTGACAGTGGCTTGGCAGCTAGTATTCTCAGACCTCTGCCTACCATACTGACCTATGCCATCTCAACTGGTTTTTCCTGGTGCTTCCTATCTCTATCTCCCTGTTGTTTTTTGTCTTATACTTATAAGAGAAAGAACTTATGGTCTAAGTGTTTATGATGCTATAACAATGGTGCTGGTACATGACTGGGTCTTCTAGGTACTACAGTAATACAAATAAGAGTGACTTCAACTCTATATCGTGCTCTCGGCAGAAATTCAGAACTATGATCTCATAACTTTAGGGCATGAGGCGAAGTTACCATAGACAATACCGGGGAAGAGATGCAAATCAGGATAAGTAAAGAACACATCAGAGATCTTCTGACTAATTTGAATGAATTCAGGTCAGCAGGGCATGTTACTGTTCACCCCAGGTTGCCGAAGAAATTAGCTGAAGACATCTCGGAGCCACTGACAATATTTGCAAACTCATGGATGACAGGAAAGGAAGACCAGAGAAGGGCTAACATAGTGCCCAACTTCTCAAAGGGAGGAAAACAAGGAGTGGCGGAAATATAAACCAGTCAGCCTGACTTTGATACCTGGAAAACTAATAGAGCAATATATAAAACATTTCATTTGCAAATACTTGGATGAAGAGGGTGATCAATATCAGCAGACATGGATTTACTAAGATTAAATCATGCCAAACCAGCTTGATTTCCTTTTTTGATAAGCTAACAGGTTTGGTGGATAAGGGGAATGTGGTGGACATAATATACCTGGACTTCAGCGAGGCTTTTAACATAGTCCCACATGATAGTCTCATAAGTAAGCTGGAGAAATGCAGGCTTGGTAGAAGTACCATTAAGTGGATACATAATTGGTTAAACAACTGCAAACAAAAAGAGTAACTATTAATGGAATGATGTCAGATTGGAAGGAAGTAACTGTTCTGGGTCTAGTGGAAAGTCAGCTGAGGTAGCATAGCAGCTTCTGTACCAGCCTCCTCCCAACTCCCACTATAAAGAGAGAGGGACAGGGCATTCCAGAAGTGGAATTGACTGGAGGTGGGGAAAGCAATGGTCAAGTGGATTTCTACTCTGCTCCACTCCTCTTGCATAAGGTTACCAGAGCCAGGTGTTGCCATGATAGGCTCTCTGCATAGGTCCCCCTCTGCACTGCATCCAAACAGATCTTAGATGGAGTGGAGAATCTATTCCTCTAACTTTGTGAGCCTTAATTCTGCAGTCTGTACTTAATACTGGAGTCTGTATGGGAAGGATGGGCTTTATCTAAACCAAAACAGATCCAGACTGCTGGCACATAAAATTAAAAAGGCCATAGTGAGTTTTTAAACTAAAGTGCTGGGAGAAAGCCAACAGGTGTGGAGGAGCACATGGTTTGGAGAGAGACATCCCAAAGAGGAGGATCTATTAAAGAGGATACTCTATATTCTAGTAAAGAGGAGAAGATAGAACTTGCTGATGTACAGGTAGGAACTGAAGACAAAATGTCACATGAAAAAGAGTCCCTTTCAATTACATCACATGAAGACTGACAACTAAATACTGACAAATTTTATAAGAGTCTGTTTGCAAATGCTAGAAGTCCAAGATGGGTCAACTGGTTTGCCTGGTATTACATGATGATACCAATATAATAGGCATCACAGAACCTTGGTGGAATTATGATAATCAGTGGGACACGGTAATGCCAGGGTACAAAATATATAGGAATGACAGAGTAGGTCATGACTGTAGGAGAGTGGCAATATATGTAAAAGAAAGCCAAATCAAATATAGTACAATTCTTAAATGACTCAAAGTGTATCATAGTATCTCTATAGATAGAAATTCAATACAATAAGAGTTCAGCAGTAGGAATATATTACCGACCACCTGAACAGGATGGTGACAGTGACTTGGAGATTAGAGAGACTACATAAAGAAAATCCAATAATAATGGGGGATTTGAACTATGGGTACATGTCACCGCAGTACATGATACAGAGATAACATTTCTTGACACCATTCTTGACTGCTTCTTGGAGCAGTTGGTCTTGGAATCCACAAGGTGGGGGAGGCAGTTCTTGATTTAGTCCTAAATGGTGCACAGGTTCTGGTCCAAGAAGTGAATATAGTTGAACCACTCAGTAACAGCAACCATAATGTAATTAAACTTAACATCTTTGTAGGGAGGAAAATGTCAGAGAAACCCACTACAGTAGCATTCAACGTCAAAAAGGGGAACTACATAAAAATGATTAAGCTACCTTAATAGAAATTATAAGGAACTATCACAAGAGTGAAATGGAAGCTGCATGGAAACCATAGAGATTCAAATTAAAAGTACACCCCAATCAAAAACACAATAAGAGGACCAAAAAATGCCACCATGGCTAAATAATAACATAAAAGAGGCAGTCCGAGACAAAAAGACATTCAGAAATGGAAGTTAAATCCTAAGGAAAATAGGAAAGTGCATAAACTCTGGCAAGTGAAGTGTAAAAGTATAATTAGGCAGGCCAAAAAAGAATTTGAAAAGCAACTAGCAAAAGACACAAAAACAAACAGCAACAACAAACAGTGCTGGGGGAAGCGGGCCGGTGCAACTGGCAGGCAGGGTTGATCCTGGAAGTGATGGGTTGGTCCCGGAAGTCATGTCTGCCTCAGGCCCCACACCCTCATAGGAAAGGCCCTGAGTGGAGCCATTAGACAATTGTAATGCTGAAGGAGACAGGGCATTTGTGGAGGAATTAAATTAATTCTTTGCATTGGCCTTAATGGCTGAGGATGTGAGGGAGACTCCCACAGCTAAGCCATTCTTTTTAGATGACAAATCTGAGGAACTGTCCCACACTGAGGTGTTGATAGAGATGGTTTTGGAACAGATTGATAAATTAAACAGTAATAAGTCAGCAAGACTGGATGGTATTCATCCAAGAGTTTTGAAGCAACTTAAATATGAAAATGCAAAACTACTAACTGTGTTATGTAACCTATCACTTTAGTCAGCCTGAGTACCAGATGATGAGGATAGCTAATGTGACGCCAATTTTTTTAAAAGGCTCCAGAGACAACCCTGGCAATTACAGGTTGGTGAGACTAATTTCAGTGCAAGGCAAATTGGTAGAAACTATAGTAAAGAAGAGAATTAGCAGACACATCAGATGAACACAATATGCTGAGGGAAGAGTCAACATGAGGTTTGAGGTTGTCAACAAAACATGTGGACAAGAGTGATCCAATTGATATACTGTCTTGGACTTTCAGAAAGCCTTTGTCAAAGTCCCTCAGCAAAGATTCTTAAGCAAAAGTAAGCAATCATGGGATAAGAGGGAAAGTCCTTTCAAAGACCAGTAACAGGTTAAAAAATAGGAAGCAAGACTATGAAAAAAAGGTCAGATTTCACAATGGAGAGAGGTTAATAGCTGAGTCCCCCAAGGATCAGTGCTGGAACCCATGTTGCTCAAGATATTCATAAATTATCTGGAAAAGGGAAACAATGAGGTGATAAAGTTTGCAGAAAATACAAAACTACTCAAAATAGTTTAATACAAAGCAGACTGCGAAGACTTGCACAGGGATCTCACAAAACTGAGTGAATGGGCAACAAAATGGTAGATGATATTCAATGTTTATAAATGCAACTTAATACACATTGTAAAACATAATGCCAACTATACATACAAAATGTTGAGGTCTAAATTAGTTACCACCACTCAAAAAAGAAATCTTGGAGTCATTGAGGATAGTTCTCTGTAAACATCCACTCAACGTATAGCAGCAGTCAAAAAAGCAAACAGACTGTTAGGAACCATTAGGAAAGGGACAGCTAATAAGATAGAAAATATCATAAGGCAACTATAGAAATCTATGGTACACCCACACCATGAATACTGCATGCAGTTCTTGTCACCCCATCTCAAAAAACATATATTCAATTTGGAAAAAGTACAGGAAAGGACATAAAAATAATTAAGGGTATGGAAAACCTTCCATATGAGGTGAGATTTAAGAGACTAGGACTCTTCATCTTAAAAAAAAGAGACAGCTGAGGAAGAGTATGACAGAAGTCTATCAAATCATGAATAGTGTGGGGAAAGTGTATAAAGAAGTGTTATTTCTTCAGGGTGTAGCCCGAAGATATGATGTCGAGCACTCAACGGTCTGAGGTCAGCCACGATCAAATCGACCAGAAGGGGTGCAGGCAGTTGAGGAAAGAGCAGGGGGATGGATCCTGAGAAGTGACTGGAGTGCCATCCTTGAGCACATCCTCAAAATGACTGCTTCTGGCTTCCTTGGCCTCTGGAAGAACCTGGCTGGGCAGAGTAATGGGCAGACAAAGGGTGATGCTGTTTAAATCCTTTATCTCTGTCCTTCATGTAGTAGCTGGACCAGGGGACACTCCAGGACCTTGACGGAGGTGGGGTGGATGGAATGGCTTTCTAGATAGCTAAGGGGTGTGTAGGCCCAAGGAACGGAGGGTGCCATGGGAGTTTTTAAGGCTGTGGAGCTGTGCATCGGTCAACTCTGAAAAAAGTCCTGCTCCCTCAAATAGAAGGTCCAGAGGACTATAACCAAGAGCTGCGCCTCATGACCACTGCAGAGGCAACAACCCTGGCCAATGAGTCTGTAACATCCCAGGCCATCTGGAGAGCACCTCTTGTCAGCCCTTTGCCCTCTTCCACCAAGGTGGCGAACTCCTGGGCTCAGTCCTGTGGGAGGCCCTCCTTGAACTTGTTGATGGAGTCCCACAGGTTGAAGTTGTATTTGTCTGACAGGGCCTGATGGTTAGACACCAGAAATTGAAGGCTGGCTGTAGAATAAATTTTCCTGCAAAATAAGCCCAGCCTCTCGGTGTCCTTATGTTTTGGTGTGCCACTCATCTGACCCTGCCTGGCCTTTTCGTTGATGGCAGACACAATGAGGGACCATGCTGGAGGGTGGGTGTACAGGTATTCAAATCCTTTTGTGGGCACACAGTATTTCCTTTCTACCTTCTTGGAGATAAGCGGAATGGAAGAGGGGGTCTGCCACACAGACTTCGCAATTTTAAGGACCCCTGAGTGGATGGGCACTGTAGCCTGCGCCAGGGTGGAGGAGGGTATGACATTAAAGAGGTCATCCAACTCCTCCGCTAACTCCTAAACCTCCAAGTTCAGGTTGGCAGCCACTCTTTTGAGCAGAGTCTGACGCTCCTTGAAGTTTTCGGGGAGGCTGCTCGTTTGCAAGAGGCCCACCACAGCTTCATCCAGAGATGACGAAGATGACTGCACAACAGAGGGAGGAGTGGCTTCCGTTTTTTCATCCAGTGCATCGGGGACCACTGTATGACCAATGCAGCCTGGGAGGAACAGTGGGAGTATGAGACCAGCATAAGAGGTACAGTCCACGAGTTCCAATACTGCCACTGAGTGGGCCACTGCCCGTGCCTCCACGCTGCCGCTGCTGCAGGAGCCACACTGGTCTTGTGGGCTGGTGGCAATTCGCCTTTTATAGGTGAGGGGCTGAACTCCCCTTCAGGCCTGGACCATTGTCCTTCTGGTGACAGGGTGGAGCCGTAGATGCCTGAGTTTGCCAACTGACACTTGTCGGCGACCAGTGAGGAAAGGGCAAGGACCAGTGCCAGCCCAAAAAGCAGTACCAGGGAGCCGGAGACTGGTGCCATGACGAGGAACAATCCCACATGGGGGACGGCAGCGGATTGATGCCTGGGAGACCACCTAGGCGATGGTGATCTGCACTGTAGTAAACTCTGGTGGGAGGCCCAACAGTACCATGGGTACAGGGATCAGCATAGTGACTCAGGAGTCCTGTGCCTTGCAGGCAGAGACCTTGCATCAGAGACCTGGGTCTTCTAACAGGGACTAAGGCTGAGGTGCCAGGGTCTGAAGCCGCAGTGATGGGGACTGATGCCTGCGGTCCAGGGATTGGGGACACTCTGCTGCTTTAGGGGTGGTCCCATAACCACCTTGCCCATAGATGCCGGGCCCTTGGATAGGTCCATGTCTGGCTTGACAGCTGTGGTATTGGTCAGCCTACTTGCTCTTTGGCTGCCAGGCCAACTTGGGGCACACATGACCATATTAGGAGCCAAGGTCCCCTTCCGCTCCCAAAAGTCAGAGGCAGGTCCCTGGCTAGACTAGGGAGTCTGACCACAGAGGTATCTCCAAGCAGTTCTGGGGCGGGCAAGTGGTCTGACACAGGTCCTTTGCCCAAAGCCCCCTTTTCCTGCGGTGCCATTGGGTCCGTCAACTTCAACTGCTTTTTAGGTACCAGGGAGGTGGAACAGTGCCAGGTGGATTCCAGTGCTGGTGGTGTACTATGTACCAACACCAATGCCAGTTATGGAGTCCAATCAAGAGAGTTTCGAGGTAGGACAAAGTACAGCCTCCACAAGGAGATCCCTTAAGCAGATATCCCACTCCTGAGTTCAAGGGCGAAAGTTTTTTCAGATCCTGCACTTATCCTTTTTGTGGGACTCCCCTAGTCATTTTAAACAGCTCTCACGGGGGTCAGTAATGGACATCGACTGTCTGCACAATGAACATGGCATAAAGCCTGGGGAATGGGGCATGCCAGGCTCTGAGACGAAGTCCCAGCTGGGACTCTAACGCCGAAACTACTCTGCTCTAACACTTAAAGGTCTAACTCAGTACCTATCAACTAACAACAAAGGAGACAGAACGATGGACTGTAAGAACCGCTAACACTCTTGTGATGCAAGACAAGGTGTTCCAACCAACCATCATAGGTGGTAAGAAGGAACTGAGAGGATGTTGTGTCATCAGCGCCTAACATACCAGCACATGAACATGGGGGCACTACAGCTGACCCTACGCATACTGCTAAGGCAAAAATCTCCAACGATTGTGCATGTGGGCACACACACACCTAGAATGGAATCAACATGAGCAAGCACTCAAAGAAGAATTATTGTTTGGCTGGTAATATTCAGAGTGCTATGGACTGTATATTATATTACATTATATTGAATTAAATATTATGGAGAGGTTTAAACTTTGTAAAAGTGCTCAGAACATTAGGTGATTATTGTTTATATTACAGTAGTGCCTAGAGATCCCAAACAAGATCAGTTTCCCACTGTGCTTGGTGCTGTATATATACATACTAGGACACAATCCCTGCCCCCAAAAGAGTTTACAGTCCCAATATACAAGACAAAAGGCACAGAGGAAGTTAATTGTCCAAGATTATAATAGCAAGTTATTGACAGATGAGAGAATAGAAGTCCATTCTCATGAGTCACAGTGCAGTGCCCTGTATCCTCGGAATGTGCTGCCTCTCTAAATACGGGCACTTATACATAATTACACTCAGAACAGATATATGAGGAGCATCAAAAATGAAATTTTTCCCACACTATTCTGCTAATGTGCTTTAAGGAAACCTGGAGGGACCAGGGTAGTTTAAATTCCACATTGATACAGTCTTATAGTGCAGTAGCATTGGGACTCAGGTCCCATGCTAAGTGTTGTATAAAATGTGTAATAAAAAGCCCACTGTTTCTTCCTCAAAAAACTTTCTGCTGAGGCAACAAACAATGTTGCGAATGGTGATGCAGAAACTGGACTGAGACCACCAGATTTTTTTTCACGTAGCAAAATGAATAGCAATCTGCTATTACCATCTTTCCACCACTAGTGACTGGCATAACTAAGCTTTTATAGGTGGGATATTTGAAAAGTACTTAAGTGACTTAATAGCAACTGTCCCACCGAAAGCTCCTTACTCACTGAGACACTTCTGAAATTTTCATATTTTATCTCATTAATAATAGCTAAAACCATCATCTCCACCACCTTTGTGTTTTTCAGCAGGACGACAAAATTCTTGCTGACATTGCTCTGGCTTTGGATTTCCTATGAACACAGCACCATGTCAAAAAGCTCTATATATTCCTTTCATAGAAACTGTAATGGCTGAAAGGTATCCCAAGATATTATGCTATAGATATTTAGTAAGACTATTATTTTTAATATGCACCAAAAAGATACACTGTAATGTTTTGAAGGAAGAGTCCACTTCCATGCATAGGTCTAATTCTTGGACAGGAATGGGCTAGTGGATGTAATTGGACTTCTCTCTCCAACCTCTGCTCTTTTGGGAGACAATGAGATGGCCCAGTGACCAACAAGAAAAGAAAAGGGGCCTTCCCATAGTTTAAGTGCAAAAATGAATAGATAATAAATACAGAGCACTTATATACCCTTTTACATATTTAAACTTCTGAACAAACATTAACAAGGTAAGTTAGCATGAGCTTTATTTTCTGAATGTGGAAACTGAAACGGAGAGGAGAAACTACTTCCACACAGCAAGACAATACCAGAGAAAGCATAAGAACACTAGAGCATCTCATCCCCAACTATGATGCAGCTTCACAGTGAATCAGCATCAGAAACCAGACAATTAATACATATGTATTATTTGTCTGATTTCTGAAGCTAGTGTGTCCTTCCAGCAGTCTCCTTTGCTGGTAGTTTGTTTCCCAAATTATAGCCTAAAAAGAACTTTTAACTGTCAAAAAACTGGATTTTATAGAGAATATACAGGCAGAATCCCTTGCTTAAACAATGACATTCAGTGTATCACTAAGAAAACATACTGTTTGTACTCTCTGGTATTTTATTGTATTTGACTCTATAGGAATAAAATGGTTGTAGAAGCAGCAAGTATCATATTAGAGCTATTTTCATTGTATTTGTGAAATGCACCAATATGAAACTATTCACTTCCATCATGGCTTCTAGCAACATGTAATGCCGTGCCGTGGGTGGTTCAAAGCATCTGCTACAAAGAGTGCAGGAGTTGGTGAGCAGTGACAATTTATACTCCCATTGATTTTATAGCAGGAAGAGAGAAGGAGAGAGGCGGAAACAAGCAGCTTCACTCAAGATGGAAGCATGAAGAAAATTAGAATAAACATGTCTTGATTAAAGTTCTTGGGATATTCCATTAAGGAAAAATAACAAGAGATGGTCCAACTAAATTATAACTATACATTGCTCAACCTTGACAAAGCACACCATAATAGAAGTGTTATGGTATGTGAAAGCAACTTAGGACAGAAGTACCAAAGTCTGTAACTAGAGACAATATTCTTCCTCCAAAAGACAAAGTGCAGCCTTTAAAGCATCTGTAGTGACCAGTGATCACAGTACTTTCCGTAACAACCCCTTACAAACTCAGGTCCCAATACTCCTTCTCTTCATGAGTCCTCCTTTTATTCCCTCATTTTATTAATCTTGAATTCCAGCCTTCTATGGGGGGTACGGGCACTCCTCTTTCCCACAATAGATCCACAAATACTGTCACAGCAATTAATCAACACCACCCCTCCCCAATCAGGGAAAATAAATATAATTTATTGGGATCTCAACACATTTCTGCCCATACTTGTGATGACAGCTGGGCACTACTAAAGGAATGGCATTCTAAATGGGAAAAAAATCTATTGCATTAGCTATTGTTGTAATCACACTATTAATCACATTGTTTTGAGAGGCTACTGGTCTTTCGAACTGCTTATCATTTGAAAAATGAGGCCACGGTTATCTATAGCAACTTGTTCATGTCATCCACTAATTGATTCACATTTTTCTTTGGCAATTTTTAGAGTTTTCCTATTGGATTTTTTAAATGAGGAATTTAGGGGTGCTGAATTATATATTGTTTCTCCAAATCAAGTGTTTCATTTATGGTTAGGTATTTGGATTTAATTGTCAGATATTCTGTCAGTTCACCATATTGTTTATAAATTAATCTGTTTTACATTTGATACATATATTCTGCTTTGTTGTGAGAATCTACTGTACATCTTGATAAAAGCAAGATAATAAACACTCCAAAGCTGCATTTAATCTGAATGGGTCATTTCTAATGAGCAAGCATGACATTTACATGTAGCAAGCACATTGATCAGGGTGTTGAAAAACAGAATATGGCATCAACTCAGGAAATATGCATCTACATGGAGTTTAGGTTATCTGATTTTCTTGCCTCCAAAATACCCCTCTCAGGCATTGATCTCCAGATCAATTTAGATTAAACAGTACCTGTGATTTAAATGTGGCAAATCTTTGCCAGCATTACCTTTGCACTTGCAATACAAAAAATGCTCTCATTTCAATACATCTAGATAAAATCCAGCATGGACAGCACAGAAAGGGAAATACACTCTCCTCCTTAAAGAAAAGGACTTTACGAACAGTATATTTTCCTGAGCTACAACTTGATATACTGTACAAGCAACAACAATCTAGAGGTTTACCTTTAAAAAACAGTAATATGCCCAACAACAATCGGCTACATACAACTTTGACCAGAGATTTTAAAATAGGAATACCATGACCATGCTGTGTATTTGTTTTTTCTAACACAAACTGAACTGCACTGTGCAAAACCAAAAGCTAACTGAATATATACACTGCAAAATTTACAACCAATCCCTTGATAGATATTACAGCAAGGCTGCTTCCACAGATACCTAAAGCGAAATGGAGGGGGAAAGTGAAAGAAATATAGACACCTCCCAAATAACATGCAAAATATACTCCAGGTCTTTGTTCAGTCTGGACACTCATTCAAAGGTGTAAATAATGGTTACATTGTTAGATTTCTAACTCCAACTAGCTCCAAATATTGTGTGAGTGGCTCTCTCATAGTTCACAGTGGGCTCCCTTGACCAGTCTTGACAAGCGTGAAAACATTAAATAAATGAAGGTTAACAAAGGACTGTTCTGGGAAACAGTCCACATTAAAAGCTTGCAGTGTTACTACTATGTATATAGGACTCTGCATCTGAATTCCGTAAATCTTAAATATTCACAATCACAACATTAATTCCAGGAATTACTTCAAGAAGCCAAATGGAAAGAAAAATCTTTCCTATTTACTACATCAGGATATTCACTAGCCTTATAGGCATGCACCTAAAGCAAATAAGGAAACTGTAAAATAATACCATATTTGTAAACAGAAAACTATTTATCACAATACCTTTTTGTGTTTGTCCCTCTTCCATATTCTCTTCCATAGCTACCTTTCTTCACTACAAACTGCTACACAGAATTAATCAAAAGCTTCAATTAGATGCTAGAAAAAGTGTGGGGTGCTTTTTTCCTAGGAAGCTTCAACAGCAGAGGCTTAGGCAAGTCCTCAGAGCTTAGCTAAGGCTTTCTCTCTCTCCTCTCCTTGTTTGCTTGGAGACAAGCTGTCAAGTGTAATTTCATTCAAATTACTCTTCCGTGAAGATTATCAATTTTTCTTCTCAAAGCTGTCCATTGTTTATCACTGTAAACAGGTATTCAAATGAATAGCCAGTGAATTTTGGGGGGAAATTTGGTCTCAGTTCCAGTGGCAGTGAGACACTGTAATTCATAAGCCTCACTTTGCATATAAAATAGGGAAAAGAAATTGAGGTTTGTTTTGAAATCTGCGTTTTAAACTGGAAACAGGCTGCACTGAGAACAGATGGAGGGGTGTCCTCCTAACATGAAGCAGACCACCAACCCACAATTCCCCCTATTTGCTACTAAAGTGGGAAAGCCCAGATGCCTGTGGGTTCTTTATGCTGCAGTAGTTGTCTCACTCTTGGTCACATACGGTACATTACTAATATTCTCCTTCATTTTCTCTCTCGCATATGTCTATACTATTTGTGTATAATTAGTATTAGAAAAACATAATACTTATTCTATAATGTATTCTGACAGGCTTCAAAAGGACATTCCCTTTCCCTATCCTCCTAGAAAAACGTGACTAATTCTCATCATGAATAAAAAATTTCAAGGCTTAAAATGAACAAATACAGAAGCAAAACTATTTTCAATTTGACATTATTAAAAGAGACCAACTCGCTCTATGTTTAAAATTGTTTTAAGGTCTGGTAAACATTTTGTATACTATTTTGTTCATAACGGTTCACGTCAACAGACATTTGAAAAATAATCTGTGCTTTCAGACAGATCGCTACCTGACAATTTGGTTTTTAAAATGCACCTATCTAGCACTTTGGTTGCATGTATACCTCTTATATGGAATAAATAAGGATCAATTTCCCACAGATTCAGTCTTCCCTGACCTCCTAGATATTTTTCAAACTAAAATCTCCCAAATCCACCACTGAGCTGCTCATCTATCTAAGATGGCTTCAACATCATAGCATGCAAGGATCTTGCCTTCCCTAGAAAACCTGGGAAAACAAATGAGCTTTCAGCATGACCTAAAAGTCCACAAATTTCGATTTTGTTGAATTGCATCATAAAATGCATAGCACTGCTGAACATTCCTTATATCTCATTTCCCCATATCTTTCAGATGTCATTGAAAATAGACCAGCAGATCTGGAAGCCTCTCTCCCTGGATCCCAGCTGTCTACAGAATGTATAATATTTTAAGAGCACACTACAGTCTAGGACATAGATGTTCAATCTAATAATAACTCATTAAAATGAACATATCCCCCAATACGTAAAGTGCCTGAGCACTCTCCTTCCAGCTGTCAACCATCAAACAAAAGCCTGATCTGCACCCCCTCTGACTGACCAACTGGTTCTAGTTCCCCACACTCTCCTGGGATTCCTCCTAGCATTCACCAGTTCCAATAAGGTGGGCCTTAGTAAGGCATTTTTGATGCATTCTGTTGTTCTTCAGAAAAGGAGGACATTTCTCTAAGGCACCAAGACTTTCTTAAAATATATGCTGTATAAAATTGTACTACTTTATCTGCAAACGTGAGCATTTAACTCACATCCCTTCATTGACTTAATCAGCCTTTGCACATCACATTCTAGCTAATCAACCACATCTGTAAAAAGTACAGAACAGGTCTGCTCCTATCTACATTTCAGCTATCCTCTCTTCCGGATCTTGCACTCTAACGGATTTCACTCTGCTGAATCTTCTATCACCTTCCAACCCTTGAGTATCTTTTTCATGATTTGTCCTAACCTTGGAATGGCCTCCCTTTGCTCATAGGATTAAGGCCACAAGGAGCCACTAGATCATCTAGTCTGACCTCCTGTATATCACAGGCCACCAACAAGACCCAGCACTCATACACTAAGCTCAGCAATGGAAATGAGACCAAAGTAAATGGTCTCACAGAAGACTAGATTATTATGTGCCACAGGCAGAGACTAGGTAGGACCAAGGTGCATCAGTCCTCAAGGGCCTTGTATGAGGCAAAGGGCTGGCCTCACATGTAATTAACACATGGAGGGAGGCTTCATTTCTTGGAGAACAGGATTAGGGAGGTAAACAGAACTTTGTCTAAATAAGATACGTAAATAGGTCAGTAGGCTAAAAACACAGAATGCCTGAGCCAGCTAAGAGGGAGAACACAGAGAGAACCATTTACTAACAATGAACAAGACAAGCTAGGAATGTAGAGATGAGGTAAAGACCATATTAAGTCTGGACAATGTATGGACAGAGTATGCTGCATAGGGATTTTTTCCTGAAAAATAACCAAGCCAATCCCAAAATGTGTGATGCAATGTATAGAAATACAATGTAATGTGTACATGTTGTTACAAAGCTCCGAGCCTGCATTGGTGGGTCCTGCGCTTCCCGGCGGATACAGTAGCCTCAGAAACTTGCTAGGGCCCTTAATATGACCTCCCTTTCCCAGTATGGCGGCAAAGGTTACAGCTTATTGAACTGCTTTCATCACAGGCCGATATGGGAGGTGGGAAGGTGAAATATCCCCAGTCTCTGTTGCTCCTTAGAGTTCTGTAGGTACCGCTTGGTCTCTTACCTGGACCAAAGTCTGTTTCCCCTCTCCAAGGGATCTCTGTAGATCATGGGGGCAGGGAGGGAAGAGGGGGGGAACCTGAGCCTGCCCTCTACTCCGGGTTCCAGCTCAGGGATCCTAATGGCAGCAGCTGTTGGTGGCTTCCCTCCTCCACTGATGCTGCTTTGATTCCCTGGGCCACTTCCCCATGCTCCCCTTTTCCAGGCTTCACCCTTACCTCAGGGCTCAGTAATGCTTCCTCTCCTCCAGCTCCTTTCACCTGGGCTCCTCTCGAGAGAACTGGAAAGGAGACCTTTTAATGCAGTATAAATGGGCCATTAATTGGTTCCAGCTGTCCCCATTAGCCTAACAGCCTTAGCTGACCCTTTGTCAGTTAACTGAGGTCAGGTGTCAGTATTAGCATAACCACCTTAACTGGTTAAATTGGCATCGGGTGTCTTGACTGGCCTCAAGTAGCCCTTGTTTGGCTATCCATGGAACAGGGACCTGCTCATTCTGAGGCTAATATACCTGCCTTCCACTACCCTCTTATATCCTTCTGGCCTGAGTCCGTCACAATGTATATAAAGGAAGAGGTATTCTGTGTAACTGTAGATGTGTGGTACACCCTATACCCATCCCCCCACTTGAGTCTGATCAACTGAACATAGCACTGCTGAATGCCAAATAAAAGAACCTGTAACACAAAATCTGGAGTTAAAGGTTGTTTTTTTTTGGATCCCAGAGAACTGGATGAAGTGTTCTCCCAGAATTGATCTAGGTGTTCTGTGTAAGCCAGTTGAATGGGTCATGGCAGGAATCCCAATACTGCAATGACAGGAAAATGATTAAATGCCCAGATAATCCTCACAAGTGACTTGTACCCACACGCTGCAGACGAAGGCCAAAAAAAATCCCCAAGGATTGTCAATCTGACCTGGGGGAGAATTCCTTTCCAACCCCACATATGGAGATCAGCCAGACCATGAGCATGTGAGCAAGAACCAGCCAGCCAAGCACACGAAAGAAAAATGCTCAGTGACACCTCGGAGGCCTGGTCCACCTCACCCAGTGGCCAACGCTGATGCTTCAGAGGAAGGAGATAAAAAACCTCACAGAATATGTTGAGGGTACAAAATCCCTTCCTGACCTCTGCAGGTGGCCAGCTGAAACCTAAAGCATGGCAAACCAGAAGTGAGCCTAAGGGCTGCTGTACTCTGCCCATCACCATCACAAACAACCCCATCATAAAACCGCATACTTAAATTTGTCCAGGTCTCTCTTTAAAACTAATTAAATTGCTTTCCCCCACAACTCCTATTGAGAGGCTGTTACTGAATCTCACCCCTTTGATGGTTAGAAACTTTCTTCTAATTTCCAGCCTGAAATTGTTCCTGGTCAGTTTATATCCAATTGGTTTTATGCCAACATTGTCTTTTAGCTTAAACAGCTCTTCAGTTTCCCTAGTATTTACCCCATGTGACAAGGAATACCTACTCTGCACTGGTTCTGCAGGGGTTAACCACACTTTGTGGGCTAAAGAAACCACATCCACTGACCCATGCTGGGCATGCTCAGACTGGAACCAGATTATAAAAGAGAGTAGCTCAGCTCAGTCTGGGCTGAGCACAGAGGAAACCATACATGTGTTGCATGCTCCTACCAGGAAGCTGTCAGAGCTCCAGGCTGCAGAGGCCATCCACGCCGAGACCCCAAAGTAACGAGTTGGGTCACAGAAAACTCCTTGGGACTGCCACCTGATGTGCTGAGAGTACCTTTGGGCCAGTTTTCCCTGGCAGCTTGGGACTTCAGTACTCTGTCTTGTTGAGCCAGAAATACTAGCCTGCTGCAAACACAGACCCAGGTCTGAACCACGTCCCCCACAAGCTGCAGGCTTAACTGAAAACAGCTTAAGTGCTCCTGTCTCTAGCACCCAGATACTCAGTTCTCAATGAGATCCAAACCCCAAATAAATCAAGTTTTACTCTGTATAAAGCTTATACACATGAGAGATTGTAAGAGGATACCCGGGGTACAACCTGGAACTGTGGTACTGCCATGCCCCCTTAATTCTCCAGCCTGGGACAATGTTATGCCAGTGACAACAGTCATCTCCTCCAAACACTGTGATCACTCAGCCATCAGCATGTGGGTCCCACACCCAGCTAAATTGCATGAAGGTTCAATAAGCCTCATGAATAAGGCTAAGATTTTGTCAGGGACGTTTTTAGTAAAAGTCACGGACAGGTCACAGGCAACAATGAAAAATTCATGGAATCCGTGACCTGTCCCTGACTTTTACTAAAAATATCCATGACAAAATGGGGAGCCTGGGCATCTGCCAGTGGGCTGGGAGCTCCTGGGACTCCCACCACCCGTGGGGCTTAGAGCTACAGGGCCCACCTCTGCTGGTGGCTTCCAGCTGCGGGGCTCCCCCAGCCACTGGAGTGACAGAGAATAGGTGGTGGTCCCCCTTGCTGCCAGGGATGGTGGGGAGCAGGTGGGGATCCCTCCTGCTGCTTGCAACAGCTGGGAGCTGCGGGGGCCTCCACAGCCGGCAAGGGACCCTGCAGCTCCCAGCTTGCACCGGCTGAAGTCACGGAGGTCTTCAGTGACCTCTGTAACTAAATCACAGTTTTACTCATTAATCATACAGAGAGGGGCACCAGCCAATCACCCCAGTCTTGACCCCAGAAACATACCGTCTTCCAATGCTCAACACTCCTTGGGACAGTGAAAACTCATTAATTAATTTGCCACTTTGTCAACAGAAAGTGGACATGCACCAGCCTTTGTAATCTGACCTGAGATTTCCCCAAGCACTTCAGCCAAAAACTCACTGTTTTAGATAATATACAAAACACATTTATTAACTATAGAATGGTAGATTTTAGGTGATTATAAGTAACAGGCATAGAGATCAAAGTTGGTTACATAAGAAAAAAATTAATTTGCAGTCTAAGTTCTACAGACTAAGCAAGATTTGAATCAAGCAGCTCCAATGGATGTTATAGGCAGCTCACAGTTCTCGATACACAGGGTATGGCTACACTTGCAGCTGTACAGCGCTGGGAGTTAAACCTGTCTTCGTACAGCTGAGTAGGGAAAGCGTTGCAGTCTGGCCACATTGACAGCTATCAGCGCACTGTTGTGGCCACATTTGCAGCATCTGCAGCGGCATTGGGAGCGGTGCATTATGGGCAGCTATCCCAGCATTCAAGTGGCTGCAACATGCATTTCAAAAGGGGTGGGAGGTGGGGTGGAGTGTGACAGGGAGCATGAGGGAGAGAGAGAGTGGATTTTTGGAGCCGACACTGTGTCAGCTCCCTGCCTTGCAAGTTCCGACCCCCTCCCCCACTCCTCTCTCACTGAAAGCAAACAGCCGCTGTATGTTTGTTTCCTCACAGACCAGATAAGCAGCCGCTCCGAAATGGACTCCCCCTCTCCTGCCCGCCGTGCTGCTTCTCTCCTCAAGCCCCCTCCCTCCCCCTCTCTTCAAGCAAACACTAGCTGTGGGCGTTCCAAAGGGAGCCCCTCTGCCTCCGCTCATTCACAGCAAACGGGCTGTATTTGTTTTTTCTGATAAGCAGCTCCGGGAGCCCGGAGTTCATAACAAAACAACGAGCGGAATCTTCAGTTAAAGGATTATGGGAAGCTTCTGGAGGTCAGACACAGAGTTCTAAGATTATTCCCTGTTTACACTGGCGCCCCAGCGCTGCAGCAGAAGCCCTATACTCTTTATTCCTCTAGGGGAGGTAGAGTACAAGCAGCGCTGTAGCCAAGGAGATACAGCGCTGTATGTGCCTTGCCAGTGTGGATGGGGAGTGAGTTATAGCACTATAAAGCCACCAACAGCGCTGTAACTCTCAAGTGTAGCCAAGGCCACAGACTAGATTCATTCCTTTCCCAGTCTGGGACCAATCTCCCCAGTTCAAAGTCTGTCTTCCAGATGATCTTCCAGGTGTTGAAATGGGGGAGGAGAGAGGCTAAGTGATGATATCATTGTCCTTTTATACTTTCTTCCAGCTGCTAGAAAGACTCTTGCTGTGACATGAGGGTTAAGCAGCCCTCAATGGGTACGTGTACTCTCTGAGAAATCTCTGGGATGGCCATTGGGAGAGTGGATTCCCCTTAATGGGCCATCAATACATATATGGCTGGTCCTGGGGTAAGTCTGTCTTACTAAGTGCTCCTTTTTTGTCACTGAAAGGCTGACTGTGGGCATTTCCCAACTTTACAATGTATTTCGGTAACACACACATAGTAATACTTCATATACAATCACAGCACATACAATTCAATAGGATATTAATGTTCAACAGTTCAAGACTTTTAAAATGATACCTCACAAGGCATAACTTGTATAAAACATATAACATATCATATCATCGCAGAGACGGTCAAAAAAGCAAACAAGATGTTAGGAATCATTAAAAAGGGGACAGAGAATAAGACTGAGAATATATTATTGCCCTTATATAAATTCATGGTACGCCCACATCTCGAATACTGGGTACAGATGTGGTCTCCTCACCTCAAAAAAGATATTCTAGCACTAGAAAAGGTTCAGAAAAGGGCAACTAAAATTATTAGGGGTTTGGAGAGGGTCCCATACGAGGAAAGATTAAAGAGGCTACGCCTCTTCAGCTTGGAAAAGAGGAGACTAAGGGGGGATATGATAGAGGTATATAAAATCATGAGTGATGTGGAGAAAGTGGATAAGGAAAAGTTATTTACTTATTCCCATAATACAAGAACTAGGGGTCACCAAATGAAATTAACAGGTAGCAGGTTTAAAACAAATAAAAGGAAGTTCTTCTTCACACAGCGCACAGTCAACTTGTGGAACTTCTTACCTGAGGAGGTTGTGAAGGCTGGGACTACAACAATGTTTAAAAGGGAACTGGATAAATTCATGGTGGCTAAGTCCATAAATGGCTATTAGCGAGGAAGGGTAAAGAATGGTGTCCCTAGCCTCTGTTCATCAGAGGATGGAGATGGATGGCAGGAGAGAGATCACTTGATCATTGCCTGTTAGTTTCACTCCCTCTGGGACACCTGGCATTGGCCACTGTCGGTAGACAGATACTGGGCTAGATGGACCTTTGATCTGACCCGGTACGGCCGTTATGTTCTTATAATCATATATACCCATCTATAAAAAGGGAAATAAAAACAACCCAGGAAACTACAGACCAGTTAGTTTAACTTCTGTGCCAGGGAAGATAATGGAGCAGGTAATTAAAGAAATCATCTGCAAACACTTGGAAGGTGGTAAGGTGATAGGGAATAGCCAGCATGGATTTGTAAAGAACAAATCGTGTCAAACCAATCTGATAGCGTTCTTTGACAGGATAACGAGCCTTGTGGATAAGGGAGAAGCGGTGTGATATACCTAGACTTTAGTAAGGCATTTGATATGGTCTCGCATGATATTCTTATAGATAAACTAGGAAAGTACAATTTAGATGGGGCTACTATAAGGTGGGTGCATAACTGGCTGGATAACCGTACTCAGAGAGTAGTTGTTAATGGCTCCCAATCTTGCTGGAAAGGTATAACAAGTGGGGTTCCACAGGGGTCTGTTTTGGGACCGGTTCTGTTCAATATCTTCATCAACGATTTAGATGTTGGCATAGAAAGTACGCTTATTAAGTTTGCGGACGATACCAAACTGGGAGGGATTGCAACTGCTTTGGAGGACAGGGTCAAAATTCAAAATGATCTGGACAAATTGGAGAAATGGTCTGAGGTAAACAGGATGAAGTTCAATAAAGACAAATGCAAAGTGCTCCACTTAGGAAGGAACAATCAGTTTCACACATACAGAATGGGAAGAGACTGTCTAGGAAGGAGTATGGCAGAAAGAGATCTAGGGGTCATAGTAGACCACAAGCTTAATAAGAGTCAACAGTGTGATACTGTTGCAAAAAAAGCAAACGTGATTCTGGGATGCATTAACAGGTGTGTTGTAAACAAGACACGAGAAGTCATTCTTCCGCTTTACTCTGCGCTGGTCAGGCCTCAGCTGGAGTATTGTGTCCAGTTCTGGGCACCGCATTTCAAGAAAGATGTGGAGAAACTGGAGAGGGTCCAGAGAAGAGCAACAAGAATGATTAAAGGTTTTGAGAACATGACCTATGAAGGAAGGCTGAAGGAATTGGGTTTGTTTAGTTTGGAAAAGAGAAGACTGAGAGGGGACATGATAGCAGTTTTCAGGTATCTAAAAGGGTGTCATCAGGAGGAGGGAGAAAACTTGTTCACCTTAGCCTCCAATGATAGAACAAGAAGCAATGGGCTTAAACTGCAGCAAGGGAGATTTAGGTTGGACATTAGGAAAAAGTTCCTAACTGTCAGGGTAGTTAAACACTGGAATAGATTGCCTAGGGAAGTTGTGGAATCTCCATCTCTGGAGATATTTAAGAGTAGGTTAGATAAATGTCTATTAGGGATGGTCTAAGCGATATTTCGTCCTGCCATGAGGGCAGGGGACTGGACTCAGTGACCTCTCGAGGTCCCTTCCAGTCCTGGAGTCTATGAGTCTATATCACAGTGCAAATATGGGGGTCCAGGGTGCTACTTCAAGCTATAGAGTGTCACAGAGAGCTAAGTATTATTTTTACTTTTATTAAAAAACTGAGAAAGGAACCCAGAAGCCTATGGCAGAGCTGTCAGGTACACTATGTATATAGTAACCATCTAGGAAAAGTTAGGGAACAAGGTCATTTAGGTTCAGGAAGACTAAAATACTGCACAAACTAAATTGGTTTCACAGTAAAATTTTGCATAATAATGTCTTGTTCTGCATGATAAACATTGTGTTTTTATAAAGACCTTATATAAATAAACACTTCATGTATTTAAACATTGTTTGGCAAATTAACACCAGAAATACTACAATTTAGTGATGGAATGAAGAGATTTCATCCCTGGAATTCCCTATAGGACAATGCTGGAGGAAGCAGCTTTCAGTGCTGTTTATTTAAAATTTCTAAAATATGCCTAAATACACACTCCAGGGCACGTGCACATTAGTTAATACGATAAGGGGTATCCAGATGAACAACTAAAATCCCACCAAAACCCACAATGCCTGGGAACGGATGGGTTTCATGTCATGAAAAGGTAACTAACAAAAGTTAGCTCTGAGGTAGGAAGGAACATTGAAATGGTGAGGAAAGGAATTGAAGGGAAGTTCTAACTGGGGTAACTATGTTATCTGTATATCAAGAAATAAGCTATGATGAGATCAAGGACTTGGGTTCTAGATTTTCAAAACAGCGACTTGGAAACAGGTAAAACAGTGGGGGTAACAATGCTGTCGGGAAGTGGTTGTTAACCTTTCCAGACTACTGTACCCCTTTCAGGAGTCTGAATTGTCTTGCGTACCCCCAAGTTTCACCTGACTTAAAAACTACTTGCTTACAAAACTACTTGCTTACAAAGATGTTAGGAATCATTAAAAAGGGGACAGAGAATAAGACTGAGAATATATTGCTTACAAAACATATTTGCTTACAAAACATACAAGGGTCCTGGCATGCTATTATTGAAAAATTGCTTACTTTCTCATTTTGTCTGTATGACATTTTAGTTTGTACTGACTTCGCTAGTGCTTTTTATATAGCCTGGTGTAAAAATAGGCAAATATCTAGATGTGTTGATGCATAGGCGCCGACTCTATGGGTGTTCTGACGCTCAAGTACCCGTCTTGGATTCATTTTGTTGAAAGCTTTAATGTTGAGGTTAAGCACAATACTGTAAGCTAAAAAAATTCATACAGTTAGTAATGCAAAAGTTAATGTTGTCCCTACCAAAAAAGTTAAGTGCTTGACTAACTTTGGTAGGGCAAGTGCAAGAAAACAATACCTGTTTTAATACAGCCAAATGTAAGTCATGCATTTAGGAACAAAGAATCTAAGCCATACTGCCACCGGCAGCCCCCCTACTATAACCTCCCCCTAGCGCCTCCTGCCAGCCGATGGGCCCCACTCATCAAGGGATTACTTGATCACAGTTTATAAGTAACTTACAGGCACAGGCACCGACTTTCCAAAGTGCTGGGGGGTGCTCGACCCCAGCTCTGCTCCATGCCCCATCCCCACTCCACCTTCCTCCAAGATCTCTCTAAGGATCCCCTAAGGTCCCACCCCGCCTTTTCCCACCCCCAGTGCACCCCACCCTGCCTCTTTCCACCCAGTTCCACCCCTCCCCCAAGCGCACCACCTCCTCGTTCCTCTCCCCAACCCCCTGCATGCCACGAAACAGCTGTTTATGGCAGGCAGGAGGCACAGGGAGGATGGGGGAGGCATTGATTTGTGGGGTCTGCTGGCAGACAGGAAATACTGAGGGGGAGGAGGCAGCTGATAGGGAGGCTTCCCCAGTGGGTGCTCCACCCCCCCACCATTTTTTCCCCATGGGTGCTCCATCCCCAAGCACCCACATAGTTGGCACCTATGCCTATAGGGCAATCAGAAATTTGATAACAGAGTCTAGCAGATGCAGCTATAACAAAATCCAATGACTGAAAGTTGAAGCTAGACAAATGTGCTCTCGAAATAACACACACAATTTTAACAATGAGGGTAATTAACCATTGGAACAATTTATCAAGGATTGTGGATTCTTCATCACTGAAATTTTTTTAATTAAGATTGGTTGTTTTTCTAAAAGACGTGTTCTAATTCAACAAGGGATTAATTCAGTAAAGCCCTTGGTCCTGTGTTATGCAGGGGGTCACATTAGATTATCACAATGATCCCCCCACTTCAGGCTTTATGATTTATGAATTTATCACAATTAATTAAAACTGTATTTTTGTTTCCTGAGAGCTTTCAAATCTTGAAAGAGCCTTTCACATTCCCTTGATTTCCTCTGTGGTCAATTTGCACCAAAGTGCATATTCATAGGGTTTCATAATGCAGAGTTATTTCATTTTTTTCCTCTCTCATTGGAGACATCATCCTGACACCTTGTTGTAAAGGATATAATATTATCCCACAGGTACCATATGTGTCAGTGTATGTTATGTATCCCCTGCATGGCTGTTAAAGCTTTCGGCTTTTTCTCTAGCTCTTTGTGCTCAATGCTTTAGAGCCTGATGTTTTTAGCTCTGGAGGTCCTTTGTTCAATCCACAGTGTTGGCCAGGATGGCAATCATGACATAAAAGTGAAGGCAGAAACAGACATGTGGACTGGTCCTGAGGGGGGACAGGTAACACACACTGACCAGTGGGTTACACATACTCTGCAAGAACTCATATTTTCATTAAGAATGACTCAGTTCAGATTAAAGAAAACAACAAGAAGAAAGAATAAGAGAAAAGTGTGTTTCTCCTTTGAGAACAAGGTATCTGTTGTCTCCGCCAACAAGCAGAGTTCTCAGAAAAGGAAAGGTACACTACATTGAAAGTAAGGGCACTACAGTATCATAAGTGCATACAACAGGGGAGAAAAATAAATTATAGGAGGAAGATTATATATAATTTGTTTAGTTACTTTTCTGCTTCTCTGTTCCATGCCTACATTTTTACATTACTCATTTCCTCCCCACCGCTTATTACTATACATCTCTTCTTTTCCCCATATCATTTAAACCTTCCTTTATATCCACCTTTTTGTCCCTGCTCACATTTCTGTTCCCTTTCCAGTGCAACACAAGAAGAGAGAATGATTCCTTGAAGAAATTGTTCTTCTAAATGTGATGATGCTGTAGATACTGCTGCCCCTACTGTTATCAAGAAAGATGATCTATCAGGACCCTGCAGGTCATCTTACTGTTGGCAAGAGAAATCAATCAAGTGGAGCCTGAGTATTCTCAGTACCACTTTGCTTAAACAATATATACTAATCCTGGGACAGAGGCGATCACAAACAGCATACAGGCAATGCCTCTTTCAAAAATCTCTGTCTGAGTACCAATGCCCGATTACCTCTTCACCAAGAACTGGCTCTAGTTTGTGAGATTAAGTGAGAGCGCCAATTCCTGGATGCTTGCCACAGCTCCCCTAAAAAGAAACTGAATCACAACACTAACATGACAGCATTTCTGCAAAGACCAAACAAAGCTCGCATTCTAAGAAAAAGAAAAAAAATCTAGTAAAACTATACCACTATGGTCAAGGTATCATAACCTAGTCCCAGATTTGGACCTTAGCGTCCAAAATATGGGGGTTAGCATGAAAACCTCCAACCTTAGTTACCAGCTTGGACCTGGTAAAGCTGCCACCACCCAAAAAATTTAGAGTGTTTTGGGGCACTCTGGTCCCCCCAAACCTTCCCTGGGGACCCCAAGACCCAAATCCCTTGAGTCTCACAACAAAGGGAAATAAACCTTTTCCCTTCCCCCCTCCAGGTGTTCCTGGAGAAATACACAGAAACAAGCTCCGTGAATTTAAACAGAGGGATTCCACTCTCCCCATTTCCAGCCTTGGAAAACAGAAGTACCGAGAGCTAATCTCTCTTCCCCCCTCACCCAGAGGGAATGCAAAGTCAGGCTAGTAAATCTAACACACACAGATTTCCCCCTGACTTCTTCCTCCCACCAATTCCCTGATGAGCACAGACTCAATTCCCTGGAGTTCTCCACTAAAGAAAAACTCCAACAGGTCTTAAAAAGAAAGCTTTATATAAAAAGAAAGAAAAATACATAAAAATGGTCTTTCTGTATCAAGGTGCCAAATACAGGGTCAATTGCTTAAAAGAAATATGAATAAACAGCCTTATTTAAAAAGAATACAATTCAAAGCACTCCAGCAACTACACACATGTAAAATACAAAAAAACATATAAATTACTATCTGATCTTTTGTACTTACAACTGGGAAACAGAAGATTAGAAAGGCAGGAGATAGAAAAATCCTTCCCATAGCCGAGAGGGAGTACAGGCAGAAGACAAAGAACTTAGACACAAACTTCCCTCCACCCAGACCTGAAAAGTCTGGTTTCCTAATTGGTCCTCTGGTCAGGTGCTTCAGGTTACCTCTTTCCAGGTGTAAGAGACATTAACCCTTAGCTATCTGTTTATGACACAAGGGCACTACAAAAACATTTCTAACAATATATTCAGTCAGATCTTCAATAGACCAACACTGATTTAAACCAGCTGAAGTCAATGGAGCTCTTGGATTGATTCCAATTGAGTATCTGGCCCATCAAGTTTAGTTTTGAATTGAAACATTTCATTATATCGTTGACATTCTAACATGGTCAAGAAATGAAGCTGCTCTCTAAAAATGATGCTGTAGATACTGTTGCCCCTAGTGCTGCCAAGAAAGATCATCTATCAGGGCATTGCAGGTCAGCTTACTGCTGGGCATTCTTCAATGTCCTAGAGCTGATTGCACATGGATGGGAAAACACTAACAAATAAGTTATTCAGCAATAGTAAGTTACAGATCTCAGTGACTAGTATTTCAGCACCTATTTTACTGTAAATAGTTATTCTTCACACAACAGAAAAAAAATCTTGGCCTGACGTTTAGCAATGCTGTGCATCTTCAATTCTCAGTGACTTCAACAGCTAAGTGTGATGTTGCCCTCCATATGATTTTATGAAAATATGCCAATGAGTGTGAATGTAACGTAACTGGAATATGCTTCATGCAAAGGTCTCTGGTAAGGTATCATTACAAAGCTTATAAGCTACTGAGTGTGGTCATCCAATTTGTATAAATGTATCATTCTTGTATCTGAAACAAGAAATATGAAATATAACTCTGAGGTCTTATTGTAACTATGCAAAGTGTGGGCCATTAATGGTGGTTTGGAATCTTGATGGCTCTCATCAACTAGGACAATTGGCTGTAAATGGCTCTGTTTACTTACAAGCCTTCCTGTGAGTCAGGCCAGGAAGAATGAAGGCTTGGGGTCTCCCAGGACATGTGACCATGTCACTTGGTACTGGAATCCATCTTAAACCTTGTGCTTTTCCATTTAGAAAGAGGAGTGGGGACCCAGAGAGACAAAAGATTCCTGCCTTGTGCCAAAGCTATATAAGGGGGTGGAACAGAACAAAGGTGCTGCAGTCATGAGAAATCCGCTAGCTACCATCTGAGCTGGAACAAGGACTGTACTCGGGGAAAGGATTGGGCCCAGACTAGAAAGGAGTCTAGTCTGTGAGAGAAACTTATTGAAACAACTCTGAGGGCTTGTCTACATTGGCAAGTTTTGTTGTCAAAAACTGGGATTTGGTGACAAACCAGCAACAGCGTACACACTGCAAAGTCATTTTAAAAAAAAAAAGAAAAGAAAAGAAAACTTCAAGTTTTAGCGACAAAAAACTTCCACCCATGCAAGAGACTTTTGTCTTTTCACCTCCCTTTATTGTCATTAAACATGCAGTGTAGACACAACAGGGTTTGGGGTTTTTTCGATTGTATTGGCCTCCAGAAAGTATCCCACAATTCCCATTCTGTCACTTTGGTCAGCGGTTTGAACTCCACTGCCCAGTAGCCAACCTGCCCCTTCCCCTTAAAAACCCTGGGAATTTTAAATCTCATTTCCTGCTTGCTGGCTTCCCAGAGGAGCTTCCCAGGTATCTTTCCAAGTGAGCATGGCTGGCTATCGCCCCAAATGTGCTTCTGCTTGGACCACCACTGAGTTATTGGATCTGATCAGTATATGGGGAGAGGGGTCTGTTCAGTTGCAGCTGCGAGTGACCCGTGGGGATTGGGACACATATGGGCAGATTTCTTGAAGCTTGTGTGAAAAGGGCTATGATCAGGACATGCAGCAGTGCAGAGCAAAGACAAAGGAGCTGAGGCAGGCGTACCATAAGGCAGGGAAGGCGAACCATTGCTCCGGTGGTGCACCTAAGACCTGCTGCTTCTATAAGGAGCTGAATGTTATTCTTGGTGGTGACCCCACCTCCATCGCTGATAGGCCCATGGATACTTCACAGGCAGCAGAAAGTGGGGTTAATCCACAAGCTGAAATTCTGGATGAAGAAATTAATCTAGAAGAGGACGTAGTGCTCCCGGCAGGGTCGCCGGGGGGCAGGCAGCCAAGAACTTTTCTCCACTCCAGAAATGCTCTCCGGGGGGCAGGAAGCAGATGAAATGCCAGGTAAGTTGCTGTGGCTTGTATAGGAAATTGAAAAGCATTTTCTCTGAGCTGGACATTGCCCTGTGTAGCTAATCTGCATGGCCAAGAAGGGTATCGATGGACATTCCGACCTGCAGGGTATCCTCCAGAGAGAGGCTCCAGAAAATTTCAAACCCTCTGCCACAGATTCCAAGGGATTGCAGCCTTGTTAGTTCCCTCATTGTAGGAAACTGTACCATGTCATTTAGCAATCACTGGAGCTGGGACCAAAGCAGCACATAGCGGAGCTGGATATAGCCGGGGTGAAAGCCACAAGCATTCAGCAGCTGTGCCCTGGTTTCTCTGGTCACCCGCAGCAGCGAGAGGTCAGCCTGTCATAAACAGATAGCTAAGGGTTAATGTCTCTTACACCTGGAAAGAAGTACCTGAAACACCTGACCAGAGGACCAATCAGGAAACCAGACTTTTTCAGATCTGGGTGGAGGGAAGTTTGTGTGTGAGTCCTTTGTTCTTGGGTCTTCTGCCTGTACTCTCTCAGCTATGAGAAGTGATTTTTTCTATTTCCTGCTTTCTAATCTTCTGTTTCCCAGTTGTAAGTGCAAAAGATCAGATAGTGATTTCTATGTTTTTTTTGTATTTACATGTCTATAGTTGCTGGAGTGCTTTGAATTGTATTCTTTTTGAATAAGGCTGTTTATTCATATTTCTTTTAAGCAATTGACCCTGTATTTGTCACCTTAATACAGAGAGACCATTTTTATGTACTTTTTCTTTCTTTTTATATAAAGCTTTCTTTTTAAGACCTGTTGGAGTTTTTCTTTAGTGGGGAACTCCAGGGAATTGAGTCTGCAGCTCACCAGGGAATTGGTGGGAGGAAGAAGTCAGGGGGAAATCTGTGTGTGTTAGATTTACTAGCCTGACTTTGCATTCCCTCTGGGTGAAGAGGGAAGTGCTTGTGTTTCCAGGACTGGGAACGGGGAGGGTGGAGTCCCTCTGTTTAGATTCACGGAGCTTGCTTCTGTGTCTCTCTCCAGGAACACCTGGAGGGGGGAAGGGAAAAGGTTTATTTCCCTTTGTTGTGAGACTCAAGGGATTTGGGTCTTGGGGGTCCCCAGGGAAGGTTGTTGGGGGGACCAGAGTGCCCCAAAACACTCTAATTTTTTGGGTGGTGGCAGCTTTACCAGGTCCAAGCTGGTAACTAAGCTTGGAGGTTTCCATGCTAACCCCCATATTTTGGACGCTAAGGTTCAAATCTGGGACTAGGTTATGATACAGCCAGCAGACTGGCTGCTTGTGAAAAAGTTTGGGATAATTTTAGAATGAGTTCCCTGCAAAGTTGCCCTGCAAGCTGTGACCTTTTTGTCCACACACACAACCGCCTTCCCCCACTCCCGACACTCACCATGATTGGGGTGCTTGCAGAGCTATGTGCCTGCCTAGAGTCTCAGAGAGAAAGCGATTTCTACTAGCAAAATGCCCTTTTTAGTAAAATGTTTCAATCACTTACTGGAACATAACAATCCCTTTTCTGTTCAGCACAGACGTAGAAGAACAAACCACGTACCCCCATAGACTAGCTTCAGCAGATAAGAAAAAACCCAAGGCGCAGCAAAGACGCCAACAGAAAGATTGCTGGGAAGCTGAAAGGCAGGATAGAAAAGGAAAGCGACAGAGGAGATGATAAAAATTATGGAGGATCAGACAGAGATGCTCAAGTCTTTGATACAACTGCAGACTGAGCAGATCCGTGGTCAACCTCCACTGCAGCACATGCAGATGCACAATTTTTTGCCAGCCCCACCCTCCTCTATGCCCACGCATTCATTTTCACTTCACAGCACTCCTGAGTTTCCCCATCACTCCATCCCCTCTCACAGCTTGCACAATAATAGCTGGAGCTACACACAGTTGTGAGGTTATACCCTTTTTAACAATAAATCAAGGCTAAGGTATTTAAAGATTCAGCGTTTTTATTCTGTGTTCTACAAAAAGCATATAGCAATCAATTCATTCTCGGGAACAGGCTTCTAAAGTATTGTGTTGCATGGGTCTTGGGCCCCAACATTGTACATGGATGCACCAGGGAAGCAACTCCAAAGCAGACATGTGTTACTGCCCCTCATTGTCAAAGTGGTTCCTCAAAGCCTCTCTGATGTTAATACACCAGACTTCTGGGCTCCTCTGACAGCCCTAGCATCTGGCTGTTCAAACTGTGCAGCCAAGCACTCTGCCTCAGTGCCCCACACCTGAGCAAACATTTCACCCTTAGATTCACACAGATTATACAAAGTGCAGCATGCGGCTATGACCACGGGAATATTATCCTCGGTAAGGTCTAGCCTGTCATCGAGACACCTCCAGTGGGCTTTCAAATTGCTAAAGGCACATTCAACTACCATGCAACCCCTGTTCAGGCTGTTGTTAAAACGCTCCTTTCTGCTGTCCAGGTGCCCTGTGTAAGGTTTCAAGAATCAGGGCTGTAAGGGGTAAGCCGGGTCTCCCAGGATTACTATGGGCATTTCCACATCCCCCACTGTGAATTTGTGGTCTGGAAAGAAAGTCCCCGGCTGCAGCTTTCTGTACAGGTCACTGTTCCTGAAGATGAATGCATCATGAGCCTTTCCAGACCAACCTGCATTGATGTCAGTGAAATGCCCCCGATGATCCACAAGTGCCTGCAATGCCATGGAGAAGTATCCCTTCCTATTGATGTATTCAGAGGCAAGGTGATCTGACACTAAAATTGGAATGTCTGCGTCAACAATTGCCTCGCCACAGTTAGGGAAACCCATCTCTGCAAAGCCATCCACTATTATATGCACATTTCCCAGAGACACGGTCCTATGCAGCAGGATGTGATTTGTTGCCCTGCACACTTGGGAGTAATACAGCCCCAACAGTGGACTCTCCTACTCCAAATTGATTTGCAACTGATCGGTAGCAGTCTGGATTCGCCAGCTTCCACACAGCGATTGCAACATGCTTTCTCTACTGAAAGGGCAGCTCTCAATTTGGTGTCCTTGCACCACATGTTGGGGGACAGCTCCGCACATAGCTCCATTAAGGTTGCTTTACGCATCCTAAAGTTCTGTACCCACTGGTCATCATCCCACACCTGCATGACAATGTGATCCTACCAATTAGTGCTTTTTTCCCTAGCCCAAAAGGGACGATCTGCCGTTTGCAGCTGCTCTGTGAATGCACATAAGTTGCTGCCGTCCATATCACAGTCAGGGGCCTGCGATTCATCCTCTGCTAACTGTGAGTAACTCTGCAAGTAACTGTGCTGTCATGAGTGATGTCCTCACAACAGCTAACAGTGCACAGGAGAGGAGTGCGGGGTCCATCCTCTATCACTGAAAATTCTGGCATGCACTACAAAAGAATGACAGTTGGAAAAATGGCACGAAAGGAAGCCTGAAAGCTTTGGAGGGGTGGGACACAACGTGGTGCATGACAGTACATTTTGCACATCCCAGGGTGCAGCACACACCATTTCCGCATTCCTACAACACCTAGCGATGGATGGTGTCGCCAGGCACTGTGGGATATAGACCCATAGTCCATTGCTCTCGCTGTTGACAAAGGTGCCCCAAATGTGGACACGATCTGCTGACAGAGGGAGCGAATGTAGACATGCTTTGGCAACATTGCTTTTGTCAATTTTTCCTTGTTGACATTAGTTTCATTGACAAAACTTGCCAATACAGACAAGCCCTGAGGGGGGATATTTATCTGTATTCAGTTTTCTACTGTATTAGGCTTAGACTTGCATATTTTTGTTTTACTTTGCTGGGTAGCTTACTTTGTTCTGTCACTGGAACCACTTAAATCCTACTTTTTATATTTAATAAAATCACCTTTGCATATTAATTAACCCAGAGTAAGTAAGTAATTCCTGGGGGAGCAAATAGCTGTGCATCTCTCTCTATCAGTGTTATAGAGGGCGAACAATTTATCAGTTTACCCTATACAAAGTTTAAACAGAGGAAAATGGATTTATTTGGAGTTTGGATCTCACTGGGAGCTGGGTGCTAGAGACAGGAGCACTTCTTAAGCCATTGTCAGTTAAGTCTGCAGCTTTTGGGGGACGTGGTTCAGACCTAAGTATGTGTTTGCAGCAGGCTAGCATGTCTGGCTCAACGAGATAGGGTACTGAAGTCCCAAGCTGGCAGGGAGAATGGGCTCAGAGGTAGTCTCAGCATGTCAGGTGGCAGTCCCAAGCGGGTCTCTGTGACTCAACCCATCACACTAAGTACTCATGATCAAGCCATCACTTGATGAAACTATTTGCAAATACCTTCAAATCCCACCTCAAGATCCATTTCTACAGTGATACTATGCCTAGAAGAATCAGCCAGCTAATGTAGGCTAGGTTGGGTGATAATTGGGGGATTGCTGATATTAACTATTAAGTGACAGAAATCCAAAAGGTCTAGAACCATAAAGTTGTGCATACAATTAACCTACGTAACTGTAAGACTTACTGTTGCTACCTTTAACTGCCCACTCCTTTTGTCTGTTATACTCACCTGCTTCTTTTTGGTTTTAGTTAGGTTCTGCTCCGACACCATTGGAGTTAATGGGGTTCCGGTAGGCCACTGTAGTCTGTCCACATGGATCAAAATGCAAGATCAGGGCTTTAGACTAAACTTTTTGTATCAGGGACTACATCTTTCTGTGTGTATTTGTACAGCCATTTTTTTTAAATGCTGCTCTTTAGTACATAAACATCTAAACATAAATATTTCAAAATAATAATCAAATCTATTGTTGACCTTTTAAATAAGTTATATTCAGGCTTTTGCCAATTTTAATATCTTGTGAGAAAATTTGCAGTACATGATGGTTTCCATAGTTAACCACATGGCAACATCAATGGGAATTATGCAACTAAGAAAGCCCACACATCAGACTCAGAATCATATACTGCCATCAACCAGAACTGTGCACAGGAACTGAAGACAGTATGAGAATTGGTGGTGGTTATGGGGTTTGTTTTTTTTTAAAATTCGTGCTTTAGAAAATTCCTGTCAGCCAAGATGGTATGATTATGGGAGCTCTACAACTTGAGCTAACGAGTTGGGCAAAGAAAATTAATATAGGGAGCTAGAAATACGCTGGCAGTGGCAGGAAGTTTTGAGCTCCAAACAGATTCAGAAGCCCCATTAAGGACTCTTATATTTTAGGCTTGGACAAGCAAGCATCTACAGTAGATTCTCTGTGAAAATGCCAGCTACACACATACTTTAGCACCCCTTTACTTCCGCTGACCCATCTTACTAAAATGTCATCCATCTCATTTTTCCACTAGGAGACAATGAAGAGTTGAAAAATGAACTGAAGAAGGGGACAAAAAGCAATGCCACAAAGAGAACTAGACAAAAGCCTGCTTGCTGGGCCTTCCCACAAGCACATATAGTGGGAGGACTAAAAAGAATTGTAAAGCCCATACACTCATAAATATTTAACAGTTTTTTAAGGTCAGCATTAGGTGAGTGTGTATGTGATAAACCCGGGAAAGACAACAAACCTTGAATTTGTAGTGAACTTGCAAAAGTTAAACTGTGCTCACAGATTTTTACCAGAAGCCTTTTTACACCTTACTATAGCCCTAAAAGAGCAGTCTGTCTCTGATTCTGAACTGGTCTTCAAATGACAGATGTAAGAAGTCTGGAAATGGTATACTGACTTCATCTTCTCAAATGTGAACTAATCAACATGACAAAATATGCTTAAAAGTATTTAGCGCTGTTTTCTTCAACTCTGTTCAATATATTGGAATCTGCGATTAGCAAAATCTTGCTTACCATTTCACATTTCTACTGAAAGGACATTATCCAATGGTCTTTCATTTCTTCTTCTCCAAACACTTCTCTGCCAAGTTATAATATACATCCACATTCTATTCAAGTACGGAGTATTGGGTTAGTGAAGGACTTAATTTTTTTAATTAATTTTTCACTAAAAGAAAATACAGCAAATGAGACTTTTGTACAATCCAGATGCTCAACAGCAAATGAAATTTTATTTAAATTATGTCCTAGAAGAGCATAAAGTAAGTATATAACTACCCCTTTACCCCCTTCACATCCCCAAAAGATCAGATAAAGGTTTAAAAACCATAATTTAAATTGACTACACAACAACAGACTATAAAAGAACAGTTTATAGATATTCTCCACTAGAACTGATTTAATGCTGTTGGTTTAGCATACCCTCTGGATCCTGTAATCCTTTCTTAATCTTTGTTATTTACTTAGTGCCTTTGAAAGAATCAATGGGGTGCAGAATATCCTTGTTACCCAGCTATGTTATCCACAACACTAGTTTTCTTTGGTGGGGAGGAAGAAAGCCCAGAAATAACACAATAATAAATAATAATAATAATAATAATAATAATAATAATAATAATAATAATAATAATGTCACATACTTTGTGAGATATTCAAACTAAAATTCCTTTTGCAAACTAATTAGAATGTCTTAATACAACATGTTTAGAGGATCCTCCTAATCCAGAAAACTAAATCACTTAAATAGATTTCAGATGGGCTTTCAGACAGCAAAAAAATATCCCCCAGAGAAAGAGAAAGTAGTTGGTTAAATATCACTGCATGGCAAGCTGAAGTACATACATTGTCAACTTTAGCCTCCCATCGATTACATGTTAAACATTAGTGTTTCAATATTAGACTGTATCATATCTTCTCCTTTTCAGCCAGTAAAATTCAATGTTTTAAGACAGTATACTTTGCTGTCTATGCTGTAGAATTTCAGCCAAACGTATAAAAATATGACTCTCTACTCCTTGGCTAAATGAATAACTTTAAAAGCCTACATTTATTCAAATGGATTTCTAACATGGATTTCTTATTGATACTAAGCAGTTACAGGGAAGCTTGACTAGCCAGTCGCACAATCCATGGTACCTGTGTCTAATAATAAAAATACAAAATTTTGGCTAGAAAATCAGAGATCCTTGGAAGGATTTGTGGTAGTGACAACTGTTTTACTGGCACAGGAATGTGGGATTTGCCATTCCAGATCAGTCCATTGACCCATCATGGCAACAAGCTGGGACTCAGCGTAAAGTGAATCTCCCCATTCCCCCAAATAACCACCCAGTAAATTGTTCAATTTAGCATACAAGGTAGAAAATCACACCTGCCTCCCGTGATTATCAGCTGACTCTTTAGGACATAATATTATTTTAAAAAACATTTCTAAACCTTTTCTATTTATGCATTTATTAGAATGTAATTAACAGAACGTAAGCGACCTGATATATTCGCTTTGTCAACCTTCCAATTGAAACCCAAACCAAACAACCCCTTCTCTTAAGGGACAAGTTTAAAATATTCCCCGGATTTCTGGTACATGTTTGTTGGACCTTTAAAGATCTACTGCTACTAGCAACAGCTTTTTGCTGACATCTTGGGTTTCATTGTAAAGGGAATCAGAACAGTGTACGTGTCTGTGACTATGCAGCTGTGCCACTGTAGCGCTTAGGATAGACACTACCTAGAATAACAGGAAGGGTTCTTCCATTGCTGTAGTTGAGCCATCTCCCCAAGAGACAGTACCTAAGTCAACCAAAGATTTCCTCCATTGACCTAGCACTGTCATCTATGCCGGAGGTTATGTTGGCTTCACTTTGTCATTCAAGGATGTGGCTTCTTCCCTATAATTTTTCCATTCCATGCATATTACCTCTGGCTACATTGCCCCCATTGTTGACTCTATTCAGGGACTTCCCTTCACTACTGCATCAAATGTAAACTTCTTGCTCTCACATTCAAGGCTCAAGTGCCTGTATTCTGAATTCACTTTATATGCAAATATCAATTACAAAGAAATAAAATGATGGTTCAAAAACTCAGTGTAATGCAATGATTAACTTGGATAACACTACCCTGATACTTTAAAAGTATAAGCATTATAAGCTGTGACAGAGTCCAGGAAGCTAGCAACTGAGCCAACACTCCAATTACTTAGGTATCAATCAGCTCCCCTAGAGAAGGCTGACTGGGGATGTGCAAACTAACTGGCTGATCAGGCTGGGAAGAGTCCATGCCCCAAAGACCTTGCTCTCTAAAAAAACCAAGATAAACATGATGAGGAAAGGGATATAAGACACAAGCAGAGTGAACAACATGATGGCAGCAAATGTCAGGTTAGTTCCACTATAGCATGTGTGTGTGTGTGTGTGTGTGTGGTATGGGGTGGGGGAATTAGGTAGGAGGGGATAAGTTAGAGGGAAGGGAAGAGAGGTGCAGGGGACTGGGCAGTGGAGAAGAGGGAAAGACGGTAAAGTGTGGAGAAAATCTGATGTGAAGAGACTGCAAGGGAGGGGGAAGAAAGAGTTGAAGCAAAACAGACAATCAGCACAGGGCAGAGAAAGTCCAATCAAAAGTGTAGAAAGTTCTCTCAATGGTCAATGGTCCCTGCTTTGGCGACTTCTTTCCCCTACTGGCTGGAGTCACTGGCAGGAGACTAGAAAAAAGTATTTATAGCCAGGAGACAAGAAACAAATCTACACAAAATTCCAGATGGCTTAGGGAAAGCAGTATTGCCACTTTTTGTGATTTTTGATCAGGAGTCTTGTAATATTTAGGGGCTTTAATAAAAACAACTCCTGGAATCACAAGAATGCATGAGACTCTCAGCTTTAAAAAAATATTAAAAACAAAAAGCGGAGGGGGGGGCAAATAAAAAGGATCCAAAAGTAACTTTTTTTGTTGTTTTTTTTGTTTTTTTTTTTAGAAAACCATGATTTTTAAGCCAGTTTCATGATTTTGGAATGTTTGTGCTTGGCAATTGTGTGCAAATCACTGAGAAAAACGCAGGAAACAAGCAGGTCATAGACCTGCCCCTCCAAACTAATCTACAGTATAGGGCTGGAATACCAAGAACAGTAATCTGCATGATTCTAAAGGCACAGACTACATACCCCACCATGCAGTCTTCTAAGAGACATTCTCTCTTAGGGCTTGTCTACATCAGAAAGTTGCAGCGCTGGTGAGGGAGTTACAGCGCTGCAACTTTGAAGGTGTACACATCTGCAGGGCACCACCAGCGCTGCAACTCCCTGTTTGCAGCGCTGGCCGTACTCCCGTTTTGTCTCGGGTGTAGAGGATCCAGCGCTGGTGATCCAGCGCTGGTAATCCAATGTAGACACTTACCAGCGCTTTTCTTGACCTCCGTGGAAGGAGGAAGCCTCTGGTAATCAAGCTGGTCTCCTTTCCCGGTTTGCTCTCTCGTTCCCGGAACCCCGAGCAAGCAGGTCTCCTTCCCTGCGGTTTGCTGGGTGACTCCGGGAACGCGAGAGCAAACCGCGGCGAAGCTGGTCTCCTTTCCCGGTTTGCTCTCGCGTTCCCGGACCCCCCCTTGAAGCTGCCCAACAGCGCTGCAGTGTGGCCACATCTAACACCACTTGCAGCGCTGGTTGCTGTAAGTGTGGCCACTCTGCAGCGCTGGCCCTATACAGCTGTACTAATACAGCTGTAACAACCAGCGCTGCAAAATTTTAGATGTAGACATGGCTTTAGTGCTCCCTCAGGGACAGTGCAGAGCTTCACTCTACAGGAGTATACATCATTACACAGCTGCAGGCAGGTTGCACAATCTAGGCAAGTAAATAAAGAGCAGAGAAGAATGGAAGAAAAAAAGGGGTATTTACCTAGAGCAAACCAGCAAGTCTTTAAGGGTGATCATGGGGACTGACAAGCCCAGTAAAAGCCATTAAACAGACAACAATGGCCAATTATTACCACCATACAGTTAGCACAGGTATCTCCTATTCTAAATCAGAAAAATTGTGTACTTCTGAACACCACAGGCATTGTGACACAGAAATAACAGTGCACTATCCCTAACTATCTTGGACCATACGGAGGTCACAGTGGTATATCTAAAACAGTGGTGGGCAACCTGTGGCCCGTCAGGGTAATCCGCTGGCGGGCCACCAGACATTTTGTTTACATTTGCACAGCTGTCCGCAGCTCCCAGTGGCTGTGGTTCTTCGCTCCTGGCCACTGGGAGCTGCAGGAAGCAGCACGGGTCTCCCACAGCTCCCAGTGGGCTCTGCGGGCAACTGTGCAAATGTAAACAAATTGTCTGGCAGCCCCCACCAGCAGATTACCCTGACAGGCTGCGTCCACAGGTTGCCCACTGCTGATCTAAAATCTCAGGCCAACTCACTTGTACGTGAATATCAAAGAAGTGTTAAGTGTTAGTATGCATTCAAACTAATTCACTCGTATGCTATCAAGAATCAAAGGAGCTGTTGATTGTATTATTTTCATCTGTCTATATCCTGTAGTTTGCTATTACATTAATTCTACATTATGTATACCCTGTAATTAAAAAAATCTAGATCAAAGGCGTATTAATGCAAGACTGTAGTCAGGTATTAAAACTTTATGAAAACTAATGAAGGACTGTTCTTTGCTATTTTATATATACATACACACCTTTTTTTATATTATACACACACACAGCTTTGTTATCTGGCATGCTGGGGTCATCGGGGGTCCTGGTAAATCAAAAATTCTGGTTAATTAAGAGGGAGGAGTTTGGGTGCAGGAGGGGCCTCATGGCTGAGGGATGGGAGGAGGTGCAGGGGAGGCTCTGGGTGGGAGTTTAGGTGCGGGAGAGAGCTCAGCGAGGAGGTTGGGACATGGGAGAGGTTTTGGGGTGCTGGATCCAAGGCAGCACTCACCTCAGGCAGCTCCCTGGAAGCAGCCAATGGGAGTTGCGGAGCCAGTGCTCAGAGTGGTGGTGGCGCATGGAGTCCCCGTGGCCATTCCTCCGCCTAGGAGCCGAGGGACATGTTGCCGCTTCCGGAGAGCCAGGTAGAGAGCCTGACAGCACCATGCCAATCGGATTTTAATGACCCAATCAGTAGTGCTGATCGAAGCCGCTAGGGTCCCTTTTCAACCGGGCATTTTAAAAATATATATGTTTTCTAATGATAAATTGGGAGTAGTTATATCAAATTGCTTCTAAATAACTTGGCCCAAATTCTGCCCAAGCGGATGTAAGCAATGCAAGCACCCCCCAGCTGTCACTTAAAATAATAGGAGCTGTATTGGGGGCAGAATCTGGCCCTAGATTAGTATGGTTTCTGATCTGCAGTAGGTGCTGACATACAAAAAACTATTGTGTAAAGTTAAAACAATATGAGTTGGTTTGGTCATCCTTGTAAACATAATTATTGTATAAGCTTTCTGCATGAATTGAGTGAGTGAAATACCAGAGAACATCTTGTTCAATTGAATGTAAAAAGCTTAGTTTTGCAGTGTTTTACATTAGCTTACATTTTTCAGGCTACTTTAATAGGGAAAAGCGATAGAAACTTTCAGTTTATTAAGTAAATAAGCCAAGATTCTTCTTTACGTTCTTTGGTCCTCCAAATTAGGAAAGACCCATAGCAAAATGCTTGTGGGGCCATGAAACTAATGCTGATCAGGGAGCAGAGAGGTGTATCAGCAGTGGAGAGACACTAATAATTAGAGCTGTGTGGAGAAAATCAATTCCACTTTGCAGATGATTTTACTATTTAAAAATTTGGTTTAGTTCTTGTCATAACCTTAGTCCCAGATTTGGACCTTAGCGCCCAAAATATGGGGGTTAGCATGAAAACCTCCAAGCTTAGTTACCAGCTTGGACCTGGTACTTGCTGCCACCACCCAAAAAATTAGAGTGTTTTGGGGCACTCTGGTCCCCCTGAAAAACCTTCCCTGGGGACCCCAAGACCCAAATCCCTTGAGTCTCACAACAAAGGGAAATAATCCTTTTTCCCTTCCCCCCTCCATGTGCTCCTGGAGAGATACACAGACACAAGCTCTGTGAATCCAAACAGAGTGACTTCCCCTCTCCGTTTCCAGTCCTGGAAACAAAAGCACTTTCCTCTTCACCCAGAGGAAATGCAAAATCAGGCTAGCAAATTCAACACACACAGATCTCCCCTGATTTCTTCCTCCCACCAATTCCCTGGTGAGTACAGACTCAATTTCCCTGAAGTAAAGAAAAACTCCAACAGGTCTTAAAAGAAAGCTTTATATAAAAAGAAAGAAAAATACATACAAATGGTCTCTCTGTATTAAGGTGACACAATACAGGGTCAATTGCTTAAAAGAATATTGAATAAACAGCCTTATTCAAAAAGAATACAAATCAAAGCACTCCAGCACTTATATTCATGCAAATACCAAAGAAAAGAAACCATATAACTTACTATCTGATCTCTTTGTCCTTACACTTAGAAACAGAAGATTAGAAAACAGAACTACTTCTCCAAAGCTCAGAGAAAGCAGGCTGACAGAAAACAAAGACTCAGACACAAACTTCCCTCCACCCAAAGTTGAAAAAATCCGGTTTCCTGATTGGTCCTCTGGTCAGGTGCTTCAGGTGAAAGAGACATTAACCCTTAGCTATCTGTTTATGACAGTTCTAAATCAAAACAAGAACAATGAGCTTGTCATTAAGTACTGAGCTTTTAATGGTGGCTCTACACATAAACAATACATCTTATAAAGACATTTAGTTAACTACGCATATTATTCAGTTAGAATATTCATCTACAGCTTTTTCTACAGAAGAAAAAAGAAAGATGTATCCATACGCAGTGGCTCTCTCTCTTGGTCCTGACCACTGAAGCTGATGGGGGAGAACTGATGTGAAAACACATTGGAATATTCATATTTGGGTTGTTTTTTTAAATGTTAAAGATTTGTTAAACTCCAGCTTGCTTTATGATAACAATACTGCCAGTAACAGATTTTCCATTAGATATTGATGTACCTTTGCCTGACAGTTCTTTTAGGCTCATCCAAATTGGCTCACATAAAAATAGTCTAATAGAAAATGAGAGGCCGTCCAATGCCCATATTAATTTATGCAAATAAGCTCACATGTTAATCTGACTGAAGGAGCATCAACTATCTAATATTTCAGCTATTTCATAAAAGAGAATTTTTAAAAAGGGATTATTCACCCAGTATAATCTTCACTATAACTCACAACAGTCCCACACCTTTGGCAGCTTGGATTCTCTGCAGTACAAATTTATACATTCAAAAAAAGTGCTGTTTCTTTTCTAATTAAGATTTGTATGATTGGAGAAGATTTTAGCCAGCATTAAAATGAACCTCAAACATATGAATTTGTTTCAGACTGAGATTATTTACATTTTTATCTAATGATGTGGGTTGTAACTCACATGCAGCACACTGCGGTATGAGGTGTAGTATAGAAAACTCCCTTGTGATTCTCTCCCCTGCCTCCCTACAGTGGTTTTTCTTTATATCAGGACTTGTGCACCTATGGAAACAGGAAAGATTTGATCCCCTTTGCTTATTATTTCTCTGCAGCTACTAGCTCTTACGAATTCTGTTGCAATGACATTTCTGTCGTACTATTGCAATACAGAATTGGGGCAATAAGAGTCAAAAAGAGCATAACAGAGCAAAAATAACTATGGTGCAGTTGAAAGACAGAGATTCTTGAAATTGGAGGCACTGTTCCAGTTTTTTTTCTGAAATCTGATTGCTTTTGAGACATCTTCCTCCTTCCTTTGACAGAGGTGAGAGTCCAAAGGACACCACTATGCATCTGTGATCACTGTGGACTTAGAGGCCATGTCTACACTACACCCTCCTGAGAGAGACAAGTTTTGCTGGCATACATGCTCGTGTACTCAGTGATATGTTAATGGGAGAGCTTCACCCACGGACATAGCTACCGCCACTCATTTAGGTGGTTGTATGATGTCATCAGAAGAGCTCTCTCCCGTCGGCATAGAGCAGCTACACAAGCTCTCTTACAGCAGCGCAGCTGCATCAGTACAGCTGTCCCACTGTACCTTTGCCAGTGCAGACATGGCCAGAGACCCAAGTCATAATATCCAGATAACAAAATTCATTCCAATTCTGAATATGTGCAATATAATGGAAATACTTACCAGTCCACATGAAACTGACTCACTTTTAATAACACTGTGCAGAGCCATATAACCTTGCAATGTATGTTAATGTAACATATTACTAATGTCTTGACAATTGGGTTCTAACATAAAAACCTTCCTAAAGAGAAGTAAACATCTTTCTTTTAATGAATGTACAGTAAGCATTCAAAAAAATTTACACATTTCCTACCCTCCATCAGTAATTTAACCTTTTGCAGTTTACATCAATATGAAAAATGTGAATGCCAATAGTATGCATTTCGACTTGTCCAGGGAAAGTTTTAATTCTATTTCTTTTCATTCTTCCTTAAAACCATGCCCTCTTTTTCTACAGCCTGAGGCTAAGCACTGCTGTCAGACTTAAGTATTCTCTTGGCACCTTCAGATCTGTTAACATCATGAAATCCTAATGGGCATAGAAAAGAAACAAAGGGATGATAAAGGAAGGATTGCTGTTCTCCTTGAAGTGCAAGGATGCCTGTCCAAAACCAGCTTCCAATGAAAGAAAGCCTATAAAAAGCAAAGCACAGCAGATAAACCTACTTGAAAATCTCCATTTCCATGACAACAGCAGCACATCATTGAGAGCCACTATATATCTCCAAAGCTTGTTTGCCATAACACAAAAATCTACTCATTGCAAACATTTTCACATAAACAAGGAATTTCATTTCATAGAGCCTCTTTCCCTCCTCAAATTATATAAATGAATAAGAGAAATGGTTTGCTTTTTGTAAGAAGATAATGCATACAAAACCACAACACACAATATGTGTGGGGAAGAAACACAGCTATTGTGAACTATGGGCTATTACGTCCTTTGAGAAAAGTGACTACACTGAAATTCTTGAGTTATAAAATTCTATATCTACAGAAAAAAACTCCTGTCTTCCTTTCATGGATGGTTATTCAATTTATTTTAAAAACAAATGATACATAATTTTGCTACAAGATACATATTCTGCAATTATTTCTACTACACTATACACACATGCACTCACACATTTTATATAGATCAATAGATCGATAGATACAGCATAGTAGTTTGAAAAAGGCCACTGTGTAACTCCCCATATAGATACTCTCATTTAGAATGACAGTGGCCTTTTTCAAACAACTATGCTTTCCTATGGCATCCTCCTCCCTCCTAGCCTCCCTGATTTCCACTTCACTCATCTGCATTCTATCCAGAACACAGTAGCCAAAATTCACCTTCCTGGCTGGGCCATTGAGTCCTTGCACTGGTTTTCCCATGCCATCGATATCAAGTTCAAGAGTCTCCTCCTTAAGTTCAACATCCTGCACAATTTATTCATTGCTTACATCTCTAATCTCATTTCTTCCTATTCTCCTTCTCGCTCCATTTGCTCAGCTCAAATATCCCAACATACCTGGAGCTCCCTTTAACCCCTGTTGGGTAAGGCGGCCACCTTCCTTCTGTCTTCAAGACCCTACTTAGAATCCATTTCTCTTTTCAATATGGCCATTGTTATAACAAACAGGCCAACGTTTTCAAAAACTGGTGTCTAAAATTAGGCTTCATTTTCAAAAGGGCTGAGCACCTAGCAGTGATCGAAGTCATTGAAAGTTAGTGGGTGTTCTGACCATACATTCAGGTATTTGCATATGGATTTGGAAATTTTTGGCACTTAGTTTTGTAATATTTTGGACCCAAGTTCTATGTCCTATACTTTTTCTTTTCTTTTTTTTTTTTTAAACTAAACCTGCAGCACCCTAAGATGGCTCCAGATGATCAGAGTGAGAATGTCTGCAACCATTGTTTTGTCACTACTTACAGTGCAAGCTCTGTGGTGCAAGGACTGTTTTTTTCTCTATTTTGTACAGGCAAAATGTCATTTCCTTTTCTCTGCCAGAGGGGAGAAAGGATTTGAATAGGGACTTCCCACACCTCTCAGGTGAGTACTCTAATAAATGGACTACGGGATATTCTGATATGGGGTTCCCTCAATCCCTCCTGCTAAAGCTGCTCCACTGTGGATAAATACTTAAAGAGTCACTGTGGGACAGAAAGAGAGAGAGAAAAAATGAGAGTGGCTCTACAGTCGGGTGCTTAGGGCACCCATATGGAAGGTAGAAGACCCAGGGTCCAGTCCCCCTGCTCCAATGACTCTTTATCTCCCCACCGTAGAATCGTGAGAGATTGAGAGAGACCCACCTAAGAACACCCATAGCCCAGTGATTAGAGCACTCATCTCAGAGATGTAAGAGTTCCCTGTTTAAATCCTCTCTCCCCTCCAGCAGAGAGAGGGAAATGAATCTGAGTCTCCCATATCACATGTGTGTGCCCTAACCACAAGGCTAAAACTTGCAAGATGGGCACCACCTCCTTCTCCTCTTCTAGCCATTTTGTGTAAAGCAAGGAAGGTGCGAACTCATTCTTACAAGAAATGACTTAGGAGCCTAAGCTACCTGCCTCCAGGAGAGGCGCTATAGGTTGTGGATTGTTAACAGAGATAGACGGTTCCCTGCAGCCCAGACTTAGGTGCCTATCTCTGTGACACAGGGGAGGGGCTTAGGACTCATCCTCTCCTCAGCATCTCATGTTGGCTAGCTTAGGCAGCTCCCTGCCTAGCATACTAGCTTTTGTGGATCCCATTCTTAGGCACCTCTTTCTCCCCATGTATACGGGGACCCTACGCACCTGCCAGGTTTTGTGGATCCTGTTGTCATCATAGGCACCGACACCATGGGTGCTCTGGGGCTGGAGCACCGGCAAGGAAAAATTAGTGGGTGCTCTGCACCCACCGGCAGCCAAGCTCCCCAACTCCTCCTCACCTCCCGCCCCGAGCGTGCCATGTCCCCACTCCTCTGCCTGCCTCCCAGAACTCTGGCAGCATTAGCACACTCGTGGGGGGAGGGGGAGAATTGGGAACATGGTGCGCTCAGGGGAGGAGGTGCAGAAGAGGCAGGGCCGGAGCAGGGATTTGGGGAAGGAGTTGGAATAAGGGCGCGGAGGGGGTGGATTTGGGGCAGGGACTTTGGAGAAGGGATTGGAATGGGGGTGGAGCCTCATGGAAGGGGTGGAGTGGAGTCGAGCACCCAGGGGAAAGAGTGTAAGTCAGCGCCTATGGTTGTTATTCCTGTGATTTTCTAGGCACCTAGAAGTTAGGTAATGCAATGCATAGTGCTGAGCAGCGCAACACCTAAGTTTCTTTGTGGATCCAGTTATAGGACAGAAGAGGGAAACTGAGGCTCAGCTAAGACTGAACATTGTTTTCCTTTTGTTGTTCAAGTTTCTCATAAAGCAGTGGTCACCAACCCATTGATCACGATTGACTGGTTGATCTTGGAGCCTGTGCCAGTTAATCACGATTTCCAGGTTGCTCACACCTCTTACCTGCACCCCAACACTCTGCCCCAGCCCGGAGCCCCTCCTGCACCCAAATTCCCCCCAAGAGGATACCCCTCACACTCTCCTACACTGCAACCCTCTGCCCCAGCCCAGAGCCCCTCCTGCATCAAATTCCCTCCCAGAGCCCACACCCCTCACCCTTTCCCCCAGCCCAGAGCCCACTTCTGCATCAAACTCCCTCCCAGAACCCACACCCCTCACCCCTTCCTGCATCCCAACACTCTTCTCCAGTCCGGGGCTCCCTTCTGCACCCAAACTCCCTCCCAGAACTTGAACTCCTCACTCCTGCACCCCAACTCCCTGCTTCAGGCTCAGCCAAGGCACATCCCACAGCTGAGAATATTACACTGACTTGTGACAGTCCATGAAGGATTATTTTATTTGCTCCCTCCCCAGCTCTAAAAGGGTGAGGAGAACATACAAAGGACTACTAAAACCCCAATTCAATTTAAAAAAAAATCCCAGAAGAGATTAAATTCTAGAATACATCTTGACTGATCTGTGAAATTCTAGCTTCTAGTGTTGTGACCTTAGAATGTGTTTCTTTTTGAAAGCTTAAGCAAGTTAAATTCTATCCTCTGAAGGAATGTGTGAAGTGATCTTAGAGCTCAAAGGCACAAGACAGTCGTCTTGCTTGAAAGGGCTGAGAAGATCTGCACATTCACTTTCGCCTACAATTTGTAAAAGTAGGTAACCTATTGGCATGGAGGGTTCTAGTAGCAGCCTACCAGCATCCGCCATTCCGCGAGCAGGTTGGTGGGGAGTGTTCGCATCTCCCTTCACCGCGTGCTCATCTGACCGCGCTCCCCTTGCCTGCAGGTGCCAGCTGCGCCATGCAGATCTTCGTGAAGACCCTGATCGGGAAAACCATCACCCTCAAGGTTGAGCCTTCTGATACTATAGAAAATGTGAAGGCCAAGATCCAGGATAAGGAAGGAATTCCTCCTGATTAACGACTTATTTTTGCTGGCAAGCAGTTGGAAGATGGACGCACGCTGTCTGACTACAATATTCAAAAGGAATCAACTCTTCACCTTGTGCTGAGACTTCGTGCTGGTGCTAAGAAGAGAAAGAAGAAGTCTTACACTACCCCCCAAGAAGAACAGGGATAAGAGAAAGAAGGTTAAGCTTGCTGTCCTTAAATATTACAAGGTGGACGAGAATGGTAAAATCCGTCGCTTGCGCCAAGAGTGCCCCTTTGAGGAATGTGGGGCTGGTGTTTTTATGGCCAGTCACTTTGACAGACATTACTGTGGCAAGTGCTGTCTGACACACTGCTTCAACAAACCAGAAGACAAGTAAATGTATCTGTGTTAATAAAAAAAAACCAGCCCTCAGGAAAAAAAAAAATACATGGTTAGAATGCTAGCTATCTACCAAGCACTAATAAGTTTTATCCTCAAACACCTGTGAAGTACAGAAATATCATTAGCTTCACTTTACAGATAAGAAACTAAGGCAGAGAAAGATTATGGCAAAGATTATGAAAAATTATTCTGAGTACCTCAGATTTAGGATGTTCAGTTTGAGACACCTTTTCAGAGGGTGGATGTGCTCACAACTTTCTGACAATCAAGCCCTTTCAGTATGTCATAAACTGGTTACCAAAAAAACATAGAGGCACTCAAAATCAGTAGCCACTTACTTTTTAATTAATTGAACTCTCTGAGCCTCAGTTCGGTGCCTTAACCACACAATCTTCCTTTTCTCACTGTTAGCTACTAAAAGAGACGTGAAGTAATTAAAACAGAATTTTATAAAATCATTACCATTAACCGTAACATTGTTTCCTCTAAATTAAATTAGAATATATATTATATAATTATAAATATATATTCAACTAAAACAGACACCTTGCAGTTCCTCTTTAAATAATAAAGGAGCAAAAATCCAGTATTTTTAATTTTTCTTCCATTCTGAGGCCTGTGCCTGGTACCTAAAGCAACCTTGTGAAATTAAAAAAAACAATTAATAAGAGAATGCATCATAGCAAGGGGCAGTGTAAAGGTTTCATAGTCACTTATTTGAAATGACCTATAGTATGGAATATTTGAGTGACTGTAACAGGTATTGTGCAGTTCTTCTCAAACCTTTGAAGCAAGGCTTGTTGGGTCAACTGAAACATTTCATTTTTATCCTAATAAGCTTAAATTTCTAAAAGACATGCCATTTGGAACTATAAAACCAGAATTTTTCAGTAATTAATTGTCAAAATAGGAAGTTTCAACCATTTTGAAACTTTTTTCAAAAAATTTTTTGAATCAAGAAATTTGCTGAAAGAGACCTTTTCCCACAAAAAAAAAAATCAGTTTCAATTAAAAGGCATTTTTTGGTTGAAAATAATTTGGTCAAATAATTCCCAACCTGCTGTAGAATCTATTTTTATTATGTTATTCTGTACACTTACAAGTACAGATATATTGCAAAGTCAGTGTTAAACTTAAGTCAGGGAGACACCAGTATATTGTACAGTGAGCTGCTTTTAATTGGTGATTTTTGTTTATCAATGGGCTCTGAATGATTTGATAAAAAGCTTCAAAATGGTGAAAATAGTTGAAATAGCTAAATTTGTAAGAAAGGGTATGTCTACACTATGGGATTATTCCGATTTTACATAAACTGGGTTTTTTTAAAAGATTATATAAAGTCAAGTGCACGCGGCCACACTAAGCACATTATTTCGGCGGTGTGCATCCATGTACCGAGGCTAGCGTTGATTTCCAGACCGTTGCACCTGTGGGTAGCTATCTCAGAGCTATCCCATAGTTCCCGCAGTCTCCCCCGCCCATTGGAATTCTGGGTTGATATCCCAATGCAAAAACAGTGTCGCGGGTGATTCTGGATAAATGTCATCACTCAATCCTTTCTCCATGAAAGCAACAGCAATCATTTCGCGCCCTTTTTCCCTGGATTGCCCTGGCAGACGCTATAGCATGGCAACCATGCAGCCCATTTAGCCTTTTGTCACTGTCAACGTACATGTACTGGATGCTGCTGACAGACGCGATACTGCAGTGCTACACAGCAGCTTTCATTTGCCTTTGCAAGGTTAAAGAGACGGTTATCAGCTATAGCACCGTCTGCAATTGGAAATTGGTGATGACAGTTATCAGTCCTTTTGTACCGTCTGCTGCTGTCATGGGTGCTCCTGGCTGGCCTCGCTGAGGTCAGCTGGGGGCGCATGGATAAAAATGGGAATGACTCCTTAGGTCATTCCCTTCTTTATGTTTTGTCTAAAAATAGAGTCAGTCCTGCCTAGAATATGGGGCAAGTCTACTAGAGAACCAGAGAGCACAGCCGGTCTGCGTCAGAGCCCCAGAGATCCTGCAGAAATGATGATGCCATTCTAGGGGGTGCCCCTGCAACAACCCCACCCGTTGCTTCCCACCTTCCCCAACCCTCCTGGGCTACTGTGGCAACGTCCCCCCCATTTGTGTGATGAAGTAATAAAGAATACAGGAATAAGAAACACCGACTTTTTAGTGAGATAAAATGAGGGGGAGGCAGCCTCCCGCTGCTATGATAGTCCAGGCAGTACAGAATCTTCATTAGATATGAAAAGTGGGGGCTGATGGAGCTCAGCCCCCAGTTGCTATGATGAGGACGGTTTTCAATCCTTTTGCACCATCTGCCGGAAATGACCAGGAGTCATTCCCATTGTTGCCCAGGTGCCCCTGGCTGACCTCACCGAGGCCAGCCAGGAGCACTCACGGGATGATGAAGACGGTTTTCCACCATTTTGCACCGTCTGCCATCAAGAAAGGAAGGGGAGGGGATGCTGCTCTTCAGTGCTGCAGGACCGCGTCTACCAGCAGCATGCAGTAGATATATGGTGACACTGAAAAAAGGCGAGAAACGATTTTTTTCCCTTTTCTTTCACAGGGGGAAGGGGAGTAAATTGACGAGCTATACCCTGAACCACCCGGGACAAAGTTTTTGACCCTTCAGGCATTGGGAGCTCAGCCAAGAATGCAAATGCTTTTCGGAGACTGCGGGGACTGTGGGATAACTGGAGTCCTCAGTCCCCCCTCCCTCCCTCCATGAACGTCCATTTGATTATTTGGCTTTCTATTACGCATGTCAGGCAGCACTGTGCTGAGTCCCTGACGTGGACTCTTATAGACTCATAGACTTTAAGGTCAGAAGGGACCATTATGATCATCCAGTCCAGGCCTGCACAACATGCGGCCCGCAGAGGCTCACTGTGAGGCCCGCGACGAGATTCAAAAGGCTCTGAGCTGCCCGCAGTGGCGGGCAGCTCAGAGCTCTTTAAATCTCAGCCGCAGCTGGGATTCATAGGGCTCTGGGTTGCCTGCAGCGGTGGGGAGCTCAGAGCTCTTTAAATCTCAGCCGCGGCAGGGATTCAAAAGGCTCTGGGCTGCCCGCAGCGGTGGGGAGCCCAGAGCCCTTTAAATCTCAGCCGCGGCCAGGATTCATAGGGCTCTGGGCTGCCCATAGCGGCGGGGAGCTCAGAGCTCTTTAAATCTCAGCCACGGCCCAGATTCAAAAGGCTCTGAGCTGCCCGCAGCGACAGGAAGTCCAGAGCCCTTTAAATCCCAGCTGCGGCCGCGATTCAAAAGGCTCTGAGCTGCAGGCAGCCGCGAGCTCAGAGCTCTTTAAATCTCAGCCGCAGTCAGGATTCAAAGGTCTTTGGGCTGCCCGCAGCCACAGAGAGCCCAGAGCCCTTTAAATCTCAGCTGCCAGGGCCAGCTTTAGGCCAGTTCAACCAATTGCCCTGAATCAGCCCGCCCCTAAGAGGGCCACATGCCCAAGCCCCAGTACCGTGTACCGGCAAAAGCCAGTGCGCTGTAGCGGGGTGGCCCATCTTCCTCAGGGGGCAATTTAAAAGGCCTGTGGCTCCCAGCCCCTTTAAATTGTCACCAGAGCACCACTGCTGGAGCCCTGGGGTAGGGCTGTGGGACTCTGGGGGCTATTTAAAAAGTCTGGGGTTCCCGTCGCTTCTACCGCCCAGGCCCTTTAAATAGCCAACAGAGCCCCACCACTTCCCCAGGGTTCCCGTGGCTATTTAAAGGGCTGGGGCAGTAGAAGAAGGGGAGCCCCGGGCCCTTTAAATACTCCCAGAGCCCTGGGGTAGCGGGGGTCCTGGGGGCTATTTAAAGGGCCGGGGCTCCAGCTGCCTCTGCCGCCCCCGTCCTTAAATAGCCGCTGAAGCCACACCACTTCCCCAGAGCTCCCTCGGCTATTTACAGGGCTGGGGCAGTAGAAGCAGGGGAGCCGCAAGCTCTTTAAATAGCCCCCAGAGTCCTGGGGTAGGGGGGGGGGGTCTCCAGATGCCTTTGCTGCCCTGGTCCTTTATATAGCCCCCAGAGCCCCACCACTTCCCCAGGGCTCCTGCAGCTATTTACAGAGCTGGGGCAGTGGAAGTAGGGGAGCCCCAGGCCCTTTAAATAGCTCCTGAGCCACGGCCTGCTACTGCTACCCTGGTGGGGGAGGCAGGAGGAGGGGGCACTCACCATACAGGATGAGCTGTACCCCCTGTACCTGCACCAGCTGCCCACAGCCAAGCCCTGCCACACATCCTGCCCTGCCTGAACCAGTTCCTGTCTGCAGCCAGCTCGTCTCCAGCCAGCCCCTCACCCCCTGCCTTGCCTTCAGCCCTGCACCACCTGTCTCCAGTTAGCCCTGCACCCCCTTCCGTGTCTCCAGCCAACCCTTGCCACACTCCCCTGCCTGAAGCCAGCCAGTCCTGCACTCCTTTATCTCCAGCCCTGCCAACCCATGCCGCACCCCCTCGTGGCCCTGCCTGAAGCCAGCCAGCCCATCCCACACGCCGTCTCCAGCCTGTCCCACACCCCTTGCCCAGTCTGCAGCCAGACCTTACCTCCAGCCACCTCCCCCACACCTCCAGCCAGCCCCATGTCCACTGGTGCCCTGTAGTTCCCAGGGAAGTAACCCTGCACATCTGCTTCAATGAGGTGGGCAGGGAGCAGCTGAGACCCACACGTGCGCCCTAGCACACCCTCAGGGAGTGGCCGAGCTCATTTCTAGTTCAGACACATCTTTTTAAAAAAGAAGAACTTCAGGTAGGGTTAACATACATCTGTACTTTCCCAGACATGTCAGGCTTTTTGGATCTTAAATCGCCATCCAGGAGGAAAATACGAACGTATGGTAACCCTATTGGTACAAAAAATACATACTGTGGCAGAACTTTTTATAGGGAACCGGTTGCTAAGAAATGAAAGGCTTTTTTTTTTTTTACGGTTTTTTTTTTCAGTCATCCCTGCCAGGGCCCCGCCAAAAATGTTCAAATTGGGCCCCGCACTTCCTAAAGCCGGCCCTGCCAGCTGTGGATGGGATTCAAAGGCTCTGGGCTGCCCACAGCCGTGGGGAGCCCTGAGCCCTTTGAATCCAAGCCGCGACCGGGATTCAAAGGGCTCTGAGCTGCCCACAGAGATTCTCAGGCGCGGCTGAGATTTAAAGGGCTCAGGGCTCCCCGCCACCATGGACAGCCCAGAGTCCTTTGAATCCCAGCAGCAGCTCCAGCGGATGTGCTGGGGCTGGGATTTAAAGGGCTCGGGCTCCCCTCAGCAGCAGGAGCTCTGGGCCCTTTAAATCGCTGCCCCAGCCCCACAAAGCTCCGGGTTCCCGCAGCCACCGGAGCCCTGGGCCCTTTAATTTGACCCTGAGGGCTCTCAGCCAGCTCTTCAGCTGGGAGCCCCTGGTTGATTTAAAATCAAGTTTCACCTCCCCACCCCCAATCTTCCTTTTTGGCCCCCAGCTGTTTTGGTGGGGCAGCACTGGGAAAGGAGGGTTTGTTACTGCAGGGGTGGGCGTTGCTGGGGCGGAGTGATTCCACTGGGCCGGGGGGAGGGGGGTTCGGCCCTAAGCTGTTTTCTTTGGAGTAATGTGGCCCTCGCCGCTTTACGAGTTGTGCAGGCCTGATCTAGTCTGACCTCCTGCACAAAGCAGGCCACAGAATCCTACCCATCCACTTCTATAACAAACCCTTAACCTATGTCCGTGTTATTGAAGTCTTCAAATTGTGGTTTGAAGACCTCAAGCTGCAGAGAATCCTCCAGCAAGTGACCCATGCCCCACGCTGCAGAGGAAAGTGAAAAACCTCCAGGGTCTCTGCCAATCTGCCCTGGAGGAAAATTCCTTCCCGACCCCAAATATGGCGATCAGCTAAACCCTGAGCATGTGGGCAAGACTCACCAGCCAGCACCCAGGAAAGAATTCTCTGCAGTAACTCAGATCCCATCCCATATAACATCCCATCACAGACCACTGAGCATACTTACCTGCTGATAATCATAGAATCATAGATTATTAGGGTTGGAAGGGACCTCAGGAGATCATCTAGTCCAACCCCCTGCTCAATCAAAGATCAACTGCCAAAAGCAACTGCCAACATTAGGCTATCCCATCATACCATCCCTTCCATAAACTTATCAAGCTTAGTCTTAAAGCCAGATATGTCTTTTGCCCCCACTACTCCTCTTGGAAGGCTGTTCCAGAACTTCACTCCTCTAATGGTTAGAAACCTTCGTCTAATTTTGAGTCTAAACTTCCCAGTGTCCAGTTTATACCCATTTGTTCTTGTGTCCACATTGGTACTAAGCTTAAATAATTCCTCTCCCTCCCTAATATTAATCCCTCTGATATATTTATAAAGAGCAAGCATATCCCCCTTCAACCTTCTTTTGGTTAGGCTAAACAAGCCACGCTTTTTGAGTCTCCTTTCATAGGACAGGTTTTCCATTCCTCAGATCATCCTAGTAGCCGAACTCTGTATCATAGCCTGGAGATTTTTTCAAATGCTTTGTCATTTTGTCTTCTGTAACGGAGCTCTGATAGAACAGATTTGTCTTCCCATATAGCGATCAGATCCAGTATCTCCCATACGGTCCATGCTGGAGCTCTTTTTTGATTTGGGACTGCATCGCCACCAGTGCTGATCAGAGCTCCACGCTGGGCAAACAGGAAATGCAATTCAAAATTCGCAGGGCTTTTCCTGTCTACTTGGCCACTGCATCCAAGTTCAGATTGCTTTCCAGAGCGGTCACAAGGGTGAACTGTGGGATACTGCCCGGAGGCCAATACCGTCGAATTGCGGCCACACTAACCCTAATCCGACATGGCAATACCGATTTCAGCGCTACTCCCCTTGTCGGGGAGGAGTACAGAAACCGGTTTAAAGAGCCCTTTATATCGATATAAAGGGCTTCGTTGTGTGGACGGGTGCAAGGTTAATTCGGTTTAACGCTGCTAAATTCAGTTTAAACGTGTAGTGTAGACCAGGCCAAAGAAACAGAATGTATTCCATCCATGATAGTGTTGGGTCTAAACTTTTGGTGAACTTTGGAGCCAAAAAACACCCAGACTGGCCGTCTCTGCATAATCCTTTCTGAACCTTTTTTTGAACAAAGCACTGACCTGCAAACTACTCATGACACCCCCTTCCTCAAGTAGCCATTAGCCTTTATCTCTATGCATTTACTTGTTAAACTTGCTCTTCCTGTAAAATCTTGATTGATTATGCATGACCATTATCTTTTATTAATCACTTTGTTTACTTCTGTGTATAAATATTGATGCTCACCCCTAATAAAGGGGCCACACTTATTCTAAAGCTTTTGGGGTAGTGTGAGCCCGTTGATCAACGCATTGGGGTCTGGTCTCTGACAGAATTGTGTGCCCAAATTCCAACTCCGCACGAGCTTGGGTGTTGGAGAGGTGAGTGAGGACTTGCTTTATTACCTAACAATTTGGGGGCTCGTCCGGGATTCCTTCTGGTGCGGTACCTCTGTCCAGTAGTCAGACCACTCATATATGAATTGGCAAGGCGCCACAGGAGATTTCTCCTAGCCAATTCAATATTGAGGGGTCGTGTATTGGACAGCAGGGTAAACGCCAGTTGGAGGGCTCCTGTCAGACACCATGGGTCAAGGGACTAGCGTGCCTCTTGAGAGTCCGTTGGGGATTGTAAATAAGTTATGGAACGAAGGGAAACTCCCAGTACAGACAGGAATGTCTAGGAAGAAGTTGTACACACTATGTGTAAGGAATTGGACTGGGTATACCGCGGTATTGGCCGACTCGGAGATGAGGTGGCCTTCGTATGGCTCTTTCGAGCAGGCTGCCTTAAGAGGAGTAAAGAGCCAGATCGAAAAAGACCATCCGGGACAGTTATGTTACTGGTTTTGTTGGGACACAGCAGCAGAGCTGTGGAAATCTTTAAAAATTATGGCAGTCAGGTACTCTCCCGAGAGTGAACCCCCTCCAGGTTATTTCAATGAAGGGTGTAGACCACGGCGTGTTTTGACTCGTCAGCTGGTCCCCTCTGCACCTGCCCCTATTCCTCCGCAGGGGGACTCTCTCCTTGTAGCAGAGGGGAATCTGCAGGATCCCAGATTGGAATTTGTGCAGAAGGATGAGGAGAAATTGGAGGGGCAAACCTCGGGAGGAGTAGTTACTAGGCTTAGGTCCAAGCAGGTACAGCAGGGTGCATGCCCCCCCCCCCGAGGATAGCCCAGGGGATGTCTCCGTCAAATCTCTTGCGAATAATAAAAGTATAGTTAGAGAGATGCCTTTAGAGGTGCACGATCAACCTTATATGGGCAATGATGGACGATTGCAACATGCTAGTATTGTGGAATATAAAGGATGGCTAGAATGGGATTTGAAAGAGTGGGGACAGTTGTCAGGGTCTTTTGGGGAAAATCCCCGAAAGATCATAGAACTTCTAGAAAGATTGTTTTTAAGTTATAATCCTACTTATACGGATGTGGATCAGTTGTTAAGTAGAGTTTTGACCGGAGAAGAACGTAGTAGATTGTGGATGGCAGAAAGGACATGGGGAGATAGCAATGCAGCTAATCTTACTTGGATGGATAGGCGGGATCTGGCCGCTGGCTGGAATCCCCTAGACTGGACTCAGCTAAGGCTGACTCAGCTGCGAACAGATAGAGAGCGATTGTTAGAGAGACTCAAGGAAATGGCTCGCCGCTCACCTAATCAGGCTAAGTTCATGCAGATTCGGCAGGAATCTGATGAGCCGCCCAGAAAGTTCTGGTCGAGGCTATTGGAGGGGGCCCGAATGTTCACTCAGATGGATCCTGAGAGAGAAGCAGACCACCCTACTCTTATTTCATTTTTTGTGAATCAGTCGGTGCCCCCTGTAAGGGATTACTTCTTAAAGTTTCGCCCTGGTTGGGGAGGTGAGTCAGTCACTTCAGTGTTGGAAGTAGCTGATTTTGCCTGGGAGAAAGAAAGGGAAAGTAGTAAAAAGAAAGAGAAAAAGGAAGAATATAAGCTGATGGCTTTAGCTTTTCACGGTGGTGTTCGAGGCAAAGGCCGTGGCCGTGGCAGGGGATTCCAGGGTGCCCGGGGAAGAGGGTCCTGGCGACCCCAGCCATCAGGAAATTGTTTTCAGTGCGGACAGCCTGGTCACTTTAAACGTGAATGCCCCTGGGGACGCCCAGAGGGTCTGGTTGCATCCGCAGATGCTTATACAAGTGAGGAATACACCCCTGCACCACCAGCTCAGCCCATCCCCCAGGCCTGGATCAACTACGGGAAACAGCAGCAGCCGCAGCAAACTCAGCCTCCTCAATGACGGTACCCCGGGGGCGAAGGCAAACAATGTGATGGTCTTATTTCCTTAATGTCTTTAGCCGGCTCCTTTCTCACTTTCTCCCCTCCCAGCAAAGAGCCTTGTTTAACCCTTTCAGTCCAGGGACTGCCTGTCTCTTTCCTCATTGATACTGGGGCTACTTTCTCTCTTTTAAATCATGCCCTCTCTCCCTGGCTATCCTCTGAGGTTAAAACTGCGACTGGGGTGGAGGGCAACCCACAGTCTCTGGGACTCACTTTGCCTTTGAATGTTATTTATGCTGATAAATGTTTTTCTCACCGTTTTCTTTTTTCCCCAGCTTGTCCGATCCCTTTGATGGGCCGGGATTTACTCTGTAAGCTTGAGGCTACTTTAACCTGCACTCCTGAAGGGGTAGGATTATTGATGACAGTATTAGGAGATTCGGCCCCTACTCAGGGTAATTGGGAAACACCTCTCTCTCTCTCCCCTGACCTCACTGACTTGCCTTCAACCCTCTGGGGAATTTCTGACACTGATGTTGGCCTGCTCCTTTCGGCAGAGCCCGTAAGGATTCAGGTAAAGCCTTCCTTAACCCCCCCGTCAGTCCCTCAATACCCCCTGTCGCTGGAAGCCCGGGAGGGCATCCGCCCCATTATCGAGGGATTCATTGCACAAAAGCTAGTCCGCCCTCAGCGCACTCCCTGTAACACCCCTATACTGCCTGTCAAAAAGCCTCCTAAAAAGGACGGAGACCCTGTTCGTTGGCGCTTTGTACAGGATCTACGAGTTGTTAATCAGTATGTGGTCCCTCTTCATGCAGTAGTTCCTGACCCAGCTACTGTCATCAGCCAAATCCCCTGGGATGCTGAGTGGTTCACTGTTATTGACTTAAAATCAGCTTTTTTCAGCATTCCTGTGCACCCAGACTCTCAGTATCTCTTTGGTTTCACCTGGGAGGGACAAAGTTATGTCTGGCAACGACTTCCTCAAGGCTACAGAGACAGCCCCACGATTTTCCGCCAGTGCCTCCGCCACGACTTGGAAGGTTTCACCAGTCCGCAGGGATCCACATTGGTCCTATACGTAGATGACATCCTATTAGGTAATCGCGAAGAAGCTGCCCTCCGCATCGATGGTAAGGCACTTTTATTATACCTACACACCAGAGGCCACAAGGTAGACCCTAAAAAGATTCAGTGGGTCTCACAGAAGGTCCGATATCTGGGCTTCCTGTTAACCCCAGAAGGAAGACAGATGGACCCAGCCCGCATAAAGACTATTCAAAACTGCCCTCTACCGAACACCAAGAAACAACTTCGAGGTTTCTTAGGATTAATTGGCTTCTGTCGCCCCTGGTTGCCGTCCTGCGGGGAGTTAAGCAAACCGCTCCACCGACTCACTGCTAACCTTGCTCCTGACCCTTTGCAGTGGTCCCCGGACACTATTCAAGCCTTTCAGTTACTCAAGGACAGTGTGGCCTCCTCCATGTCTCTCCGCCCCCCCAATTACAGCAAACCCTTTCACCTTTTTGTCCACGAGAGGGGCGGAATTGCTAGTGGTGTCCTTACCCAGCTGAGCGGGCCCCACCATTTCCCGCTTGCTTTTTACTCTCAGCAAATCGACCCTGTCGCTCAGGGAACCCCATCCTGCACCCGGACTCTGGCAGCAGCTGCCCTGCTGATCACAAAGGCAAAGAGCCTAACCCTGGGTCATTTTACCACGGTTTGGACCTCTCATGCCTTGTCAGCCCTTCTGCGTAGGGGCACAACCCAAGTCTTTTCGGCCCATCATCAGCAACAGCTAGAGGCCGAACTCTTAGAAGACACTAACCTAATTTTTGAAAGGTGTGGACCCCTTAATCCAGCTACCTTGCTTCCTGACCTGCCAGTCCCCCAGGACCAGCACGACTGTGTGGAAGTAGTTTACAGCATCTTACAGATAAGAGACAACCTGTTTGACGTGCCACTGGACAACCCCGATTGCATCCTCTTCTCGGACGGAAGCTCCTTCTATGTTGATGGCAAGCGTTTCACTGGTTATGCTGTCACCTCTGAATGGGACATTCAAGAGGCCGCCTCACTGCCAGGCAACTGGGGAGCCCAAGCCGCTGAACTCTATGCCCTGGCCCGAGCTTGCCAGTTGGCCGCTGGTAAGACCGTTACCATTTTTACTGATAGCAAATATGCTTTTGGAGTTGTACATTGTCATATCCACCTCTGGAAGTTTCGAGGTTTCCAGACAGCTGCCGGTAAACCCATTCAGCACCTCCCCCTCATCCACAAGCTTTTGGACGCCCTCCAAAAACCCTCTGTCCTGGCTGTAGTTCACTGCCGGGCCCATACTAAAGATAGCAGCCCCGTTACCCGTGGGAATGCCCTGGCTGACGCCTCCGCCAAGAAGGCTGCCACCTTACCTTTAGCCATGCCCACATTGGCTATTGCAACCTCCTCCTTTACTCCACCGCACCCCGTACCAGTACCCGCTGCTGAACTAAAATCATGGGAAAGCCTCGGGGCCACTCTGGTCAAAGGGACCTGGCTTATGCCAGATGGCCGAGCCTGCCTCCCTCGCTCCACATACCCCGTGGCAGTTCGCTGGCACCATGATAAAGGGGGTCACTACGGCACGCACGCCCTCGTGGACACTATCGCTCGCTTTTGGTATGCTCCAGGCATTCAACCCTATTGCCTATCAATAGTGAAAGCATGCAGCACATGTCAGCGTAATGGACCTGCTCCACCTCTTAACAAAATTAAGGGTGGAAGACCTCCGCCTGCTGCTCCATTTCAACATCTTCAAATTGATTTTGCAGATATGCCAAAGGCTTTTGGGAAAAAGCACCTCCTTGTTTTGGTTTGCCCTCTGACTTCCTGGGTCGAAGCTTTTCCTACTGCTAATTGTACTGCTGCCACAGTGGCGAAGATTCTCCTTAGAGATATTGTACCCCGTTTTGGCATCCCTCTTGTGCTCGACTCAGATCGCGGACCTCACTTTACTGGTCATGTCCTTGGCCATTTAGAACAAGGACTGGGCATTTCACACTCCTTTCATACACCCTACCACCCCCAGTCTAGCGGGAAAGTTGAGCGTATGAATAGGGAACTTAAGTTTACATTGGCTAAATACTGTCAGGAAACAGGATTAAAGTGGCCTCAGGTACTTCCCTTGGTCCTGTTTCACCTTCGTACTCGCCCAACCCGCGCATTGGGATTATCCCCCTTTGAACTGCTCTATGGACACCCCCCTTTCAAAGGCGGGGCGCTACCACGTGCTGATGTTTCACTATTGGGAGGGGATCATATGACTGCGTGTCAGTTTCTCTCCCTACAGGCTCGCCTCCGTACCCTTTGGAAAGCCTCGCAGTTTTCCCAGACCGTGCCGCTGGAGGAACAAATCCACCCGTTCCAACCAGGGGACTTCGTCTGGGCCAAAAAGTTCGTTCGTGACGACACCCTCCAGCCAAGGTTTACTGGACCCCACCAGGTTCTTTTGACAACCCAGACTGCAGTGTTCCTGGAAGGACGCAAATCTTGGATCCACCACTCCCACGTCAAGCCAGCCGTAGTGGACCACAGTGACGGACCAGCAGCTCTTGTCACCACTGAGGACACTGCCTTCGACCAGTGGACCAGCTTACCTCTCTCAGACATTAGACTTAAATTAACTCGAAAAAAATGAGAGGACCCTTTATTCTGACAACTGTATGTTTTTTATGCTTTTTCAGTTTATTTTCTGCTTATGAAGATAATGCTTTTATTAGATATTCCCACGAGGTTAAAACTCGTATTTTAGGAAATAGAAGTGATTGCTGGGTATGTACTCAATTTCCAGTAAATGCAGCACAGGGACTCCCCTTCACACCCATTCCCCTAACCACTGCTAATATGACTTGGATGCCACCGACTAGAATAAAAGATCCAGTCCAACCCAATCTTACATGGGACAAAACAGAAGTGCCAATTAACAAATATCTCAGAGTAACCAATCAAACAGGATCACTGTGTTTTGTTAAAGAAAAAGGGTCAACTTTTGTGGGAACAAGTAAATGCAACATATATTTTAATGGCACCGCCTTTAGTAAAAATCTTGGCTTCAAGCCTTGCGCATCCCACTTATCCCATATGTGGATCCCTCACCCCGATCCAACCTTTTCAACTTTTTCATGGAGGGGCAGGTTTTCAGAGTCAGTTTTTAAAAAGCCCTGCTCAGATCTCGAGGGTGTCCAACTAATTGTTAAAGGATACACAATTGCCTTCTACAACTGCTCAAGCAGTACTACACTGCCCTTTGAGGACAACACTACCAAATTGTGCCTCTGCAGTTCACACAACGACCCCTCTGCGTTACCAGGGGAACAGTGGTACAACGGGTGGTGGGTTACCTCCTACTTTGAGAAATGGAATACCCAAAACGCATTATATGGAACATACTGGGTGTGCGGGCCCAAGGCTTATTATTTTCTCTCCCCTGATTGGGCAGGATCATGTTATTTGGCATGGCTAGCACCGCCTTCTCGGATCTCCCTCACTCCCCCTCATTTTCCCCACATTCGTAACATCCGTGAAACTGACAGAGATATTAATCTCCGTGATGGTTTGTCCTGGCAGCGGTGGGCTGGTCACACTAGCTTGAAGGGTGCCATCATCCGTCTACAGGGACTATTAGAATCTTTGACCAATGAAACTGCAACCCTATTTGAGAACCAGGCCGGGGAAATGTCCCAGCTGCGCCAGTTGGCTTTGCAAAACAGAATGGCTTTAGATATGATGTTAGCAGCCCAGGGAGGAACTTGCGCCCTCATAAATGAAGAATGCTGTGTTTTTGTAAATGACACCTACTCTGACACTTTTCAACGTACCAAACACCTAAGGGAAATGGCTAAAAACTACTCCTCTGGCCAGCCACCTTATGATTGGTGGGGAGCCTTATGGAATTGGCTGCCCGGATTTGGGTGGGTTAAAAACCTCTTGGTGGGTGTTGTTGGGGCCATGGTAGTCCTTATAATACTGTGTTGCTGTATTCAGTGTGTCCCCTCCCTCATAAACTCATGTAAGTCAGTTTATTCTTTTCCCACTTCAGCTAAAAGCCTTACTCTCTTCGAATTGGCCCAGGCTGAAATTGCCAAGCGGCCCTTGAGATCTTGAAATAGGGTGTAGCTTTTTGATTAATAGTTATCTCAAAGCTACAAATGGAGGAATGTTGGGTCTAAACTTTTGGTGAACTTTGGAGCCAAAAAACACCCAGACTGGCCGTCTCTGCATAATCCTTTCTGAACCTTTTTTTGAACAAAGCACTGACCTGCAAACTACTCATGACACCCCCTTCCTCAAGTAGCCATTAGCCTTTATCTCTATGCATTTACTTGTTAAACTTGCTCTTCCTGTAAAATCTTGATTGATTATGCATGACCATTATCTTTTATTAATCACTTTGTTTACTTCTGTGTATAAATATTGATGCTCACCCCTAATAAAGGGGCCACACTTATTCTAAAGCTTTTGGGGTAGTGTGAGCCCATTGATCAACGCATTGGGGTCTGGTCTCTGACAGAATTGTGTGCCCAAATTCCAACTCTGCACGAGCTTGGGTGTTGGAGAGGTGAGTGAGGACTTGCTTTATTACCTAACAATAGGAGATCAAGTGTATTCAATCATGTTTACTGTACATTTCTGTGTCGGGTATATCACTAAGTAGACTCCCATCCTTGCCAAATTATTCCCATTTCTGGGGCCAGCAAGTTTTTGTCAGTTAACTCAAGAGAGACATCCTCTTCATAAAGGTTTGCTTTTACTTGGAGCCACACAGTTTTAGTCTATATTAACAAGAGAGTCCTCTCTCATCCTGTTTATTTAATATGATCAAGGTGATTACTCTAATGCACGTTTAAATATCAGGGCATTTTTTGTTTCACCTGTATGAGGACAGATCAACATCTGTATTTGTCTTCTTTTCCCTTTACCACTCCCTATTTCCCGGACTAGCTGGGACAGTGCCTACAGCTCTCTTTCCTAAACAGCTGTCAAAACAGGATCTAGTGACTCTCGAAGCCTATTTCAAAAATAGTGTTTTATACAAACATTGCACAAGTATAATTTGTTTTAATGCCATATCACTTTGCTGGCCTGCCTTTCCTTTTGCATATCACTGCTCAATGAAGTGGCCCTTTTCCCATGAATTGAATAGCCATGATTCCTGCGACCTAGCATCAAGTGTCTGAGAGATTATTTCCAATGCTTTTTTGTCCTGTTTTGAGACAGCTCTAGAATCACCAATTTTAAGTGAATGTAACACAAGTGAGTGGTTGGGTTTTTGCACTCTTGAGAGCTCTACAACTCTGCACAGCCTTCACTGAATATAGTAACCCCTCGCTTAACATTGTAGTTATGCTCCTGAAAAATGCGACTTTAAGCAAAACGATGTTAAGCGAATCCAATTTCCCCATAAGAATTAATGTAAATGGGGGGCTAGGTTCCAGGGAATTTTTTTTCACCAGACAAAAGACTACACACACACACACACACACACACACAGAGTATAAGTTTTAAACAAAATGTAATACTGAGCACAGCAATGACTGTGAAGCTTGGTTGAGGTAGTGAAGTCAGACGATGGGATATTTCCCAGGGAATACTGCTAAACGATGAACTAGCCCTTGGCTGAACCCTCACAGGTTACACATTGTTGTTAATGTAGCCTCAGACTCTATAAGGCAGTACAAATGGAGGGAGGGGAGACAGCATGGCAGACAGACACACACACCGTGTGTGTGTGTGTGTGTGTGTGTGTGTGTGTGTGTGTGTGTGTGTGTGTGTGTGTGTGTGTGTGTGTGTGTGTGTGTGTGAGAGAGAGAGAGAGACGGACGTGCATTGCCCCTTTAGGTATGCTGACTGCACTTTAAGTACATTGCCTTTTTAAGTAGATAAGCAAGTTGAGACAGCATCTGCTGTGAACAAGCACCCTCTGTCCTGAGCCCTGTCACATTGCTCCCCCCCCCCGAGCTCTATGGAGATGAGATAAGCGGGAGGCAGGAGCAGGGGGACACCCTTACATTAGCCCCCCTCTTCCCCATCCCCACACAGCAAACAGGAGGCTCCCGGGAGCAGCTCCAAGGCAGAGGGCAGGAGCAGCACATGGCAGTGCGGGAAGGGACAGCTGAACTGACAGCAACTGATAGCCTGCTGGTCGGCTGCCACACAGGGAACTTAGGGGAGCGGGGAGCTGATAGTGCGACTGCTGGTCCACCCTAGTTCCAAGCCCCCTCCAGCTAGCTCCAATGGGCTGCTCTTTCTGCAGCAGTGGACAAAGCAGGCAGCTGCCAAACAACGTTATAAGAGAGCATTGCACCACGAGCATGTTCCCTAATTGATCAGCAATGTAACAACGAAACACATTAACTGGGATGACTTAGTATGGAGTTACTGTGCTTCATCAATATAGAACACCTCTGGCCCCCGACACTCCTTTCCTCCTGCTCACCCTGCTTTTAAGGATCGAAATAGAAAAAAGGGGGAGGGCCAATAGGATTAAAAAGAAAAAAAGGGATAAAAAACCACAAAGCCAAACATTTTCAGAACTAAAATTTTCATTAGAAATTTTTATTAAAAATATTTTCACAAAAATGGATAGCAATTTTACCATTATTGATATGTCCCTAATCATTATCACCCAGGTCAAGGTACCAGGACTTATTTTCCAGTGGACTGCCACCAGAACATTGAAACTCAATTTCCCCTTTAATGCTATATATCTGTTTGAATGACAGCCTGAGAACAAAGGCAGAGGACTCCCAAAGGAAGCCTACCGAAGTTATCAAAATTTAAGAAAAAACATGGAACCTATGGAACTGAGTTTGGAAGCATCACTGCCAGAAACGGACAAAAATGGACCTGTTTTGCCTCTATTCCAGCAGTTCTCAGACTGTGGATCGGGATCCCAAAGTGAGTCACCAGGGCTGGTGGTATACTTGCTGAGGCCTGGGACCAAAGCCCTAGCCCCACCACCTGGGTTCAAAGCTGAAGCCCCAGGGCTTCAGCCCTGGGTAGCAGGCCCCAGGTTACAGGCCTCCTGCCTGGGGCTGAAGCTCCAGGCTTTGCCTCTCTTCTCCAGTACCGTAACAAGGGTGAGGCGAGTGAGGCACTTGCCTCGGGCGCACAAAGCTGAGGGGCGCAGAAAAAGGCAAATTAATTTTTTTAATTCTTATTATTTCATGAAAAATTATAATCACATAATATGCACATTTCATCATGACAAATGTACAAAGTAAATGGAAAATAAATTGAATACACCCTACAGTAATTATAAAGCATTGGTTCTCAAACTGGGGGTCCCTCGGGGGGTCGCAACCCAGTTATGTGGGGGGTCACGAGCCCTGACCCCGGCGTGCAGCTGCAAGTTGTGAACCCTAACCCCTGCGCCAGGCTGTGAGCCCCGACCGTGACACATGGCTGAGAGCCCCGACCCTCGCGTGGAGCTGCGGAGCTACGAGCCCCAACGCAGGTGCGTAGCTGTGAGCTACAACCCTGACAGGGATGCACGGCTGCGAGCCCCAACCCCAACGCCGGGGTGCAAGCCCCAACCCCAAACCCAGTGTGCAGCTGCGAGCCCCGACCCTGATCTCTGTACCAGGTTGCGAGCCCCCGACCCTGACCCATGCCCCGGGCTGTGAGTCCCGACCCTGACCCCAGTGTGCAGCTGTGAGGGAAGCCCCAACACCTGCACCAGGGCTGTGAGCCCCAACCGACAGTTCATGATGCACTATGGTGCACACCTTATATGTATTAGTTGATTTTGTATGCAAATCTTATGATTAAATGAAACATTCTATTATCATCATTATTATTGTTATTTACTTTTTTTTTTAAAAGACAAAGTAACTACTATGAAATTATATGGAGGGGGGGAGGGCACAATTTTATATTCTTCCCTCAGGTGCAAAAATAGCTAGTTATGGCTCTGCTCCTCCCCCAGTTTGGGCCCCCCCCCCATGCACACATCCAGGGCAGCGGGAGCTTGGGCAGGCTCAGAATTTGCTCCCCCACCCACCCCACGAAGGTCATGTAGTAATTTTTGTTGTCAAAAGGGAGTCGGGGTGCAATGAAGTTTGAGAACCCCTGGTCTATTCCATCAACACCCATCAGTAACCACAACTACACTTTGATAGAGCTCAGACAGCATTTGGTAAAGAATTACATAGTGATTGATGTCCCTTGATTCTCGTAGTGACAGCTATCCAAACTCTTCACCATACTAATTGTCATTACCCAGGTGTTAATTGCTTTTCCCATTCCTTGTTTCACACTAACATGTATTTTGGAATCTCAGCTGTAATTCTTCCATTAATTGGACATTTACATATTTGTGATATGAGGCCTTTTAAACTGTTTTTGGGTTGCTAATGAAGTCTCAGATAAAAAAGTTCTGGGACTCTATTGATTCCTCCTTTTTTTTGGTTCAGTGGTGAAATGTACTACTTACTTATACTGGTTGAGTGGGGCTTTATGGTTATGTGTTCTTATTTTAATGACATTAATTATTACATAAATGGTGCTAGCATGTTATGTCAACCTTCAAGTTAAATTTGTTTATCTGCTTACTGGAAGCCCAATGTTTTGATTACATACAAAAAATCTGCATTAAACCAAAAAGTTATTTAGGCTGCAAAGTGAAGCATTTGAATATGACTCATTACAGCTTCTAAGTGTTACTTTGATTTTTAAAAAAAGAGGGTATCACCTTCAGAATATAGAAGTGAAATGATGGGAGTCACTTCCAAAAACAGACTCTATTGTTCCTTTCTGTGAAGAATTGCACTGCCACCAGATACACTCTGCATAAATAAGAGTTGAACTTTCAACATGCCATCTAGTTCAGAGGTTCTCAACCTTTTCTTTCTGAGCCCTTCCCACCCCAACATGCTATAAAAACTTCATGGCCCCCCTGTGCTGCAGTAACAGCTTTTCTGAATATAAAAACCAGGGCTGGCATTAGGGGGGTAGCAAGCAGGGCAATTGCTTGGGGTCCCATGCCACAGAGCCTCCCACAAGACTACACTGCCCAGGCTTCAGACCTATGCGGTGGGCTTTGGCTTTCTGCCCTAGGCCCCAGAGAGTCTAATGCTGGCCCTGCTTGGAGGCTCCCCATAAAAACCTGCTCGAGGCCCCCTGAGGGGACCCCAGACCCCTGGCTGAGAACCACTGATCTACTCTGAACTACTGAACTACTCTGAAAACTGATCTAGTTAACTCTCACATTGTGCGGCAGGACCTTCCTAAAGCAGACAGGAAAGCTTTATCCCCTTAGGTTAAACAAAACCAAATCCAAAGGGGCTCAAATCCTTCTCTTCTATTGTTGAAAGAAAGTGTGATCAAGAAGGTTTTCCCTTGAATGCCATAATTCCTTACACCTTTCCTAAGGACCTACTGAAATGCTTTCATTGGGGGGGGAGGGGGTGTCTGTCAACAAATTGCTGTCACTAGATGGAGGATGGAAAGGCCAGCTGAATAGGAGAAAGAGAAGACAGAGACCATCCATATTCTGAGGCATTGTCCCTTGCTGGAATCACCATCAATTCCTGTGAGTTCCTTCCTCAGTTTTTACTGAGGATCTGCAGAGGAACACACCCAACGGTAGCATGGTTCCTGCTGGTGCTGAGGAGCCATTGAAATCACACACATACACAAGAACTCAGGATAGCTTATCTTACCTGGAGGTGTCTTTTGGTGTCTCCCATTAGAAATGTGATGTCCTGAAAACTCCACAAGTTTCACCTCATCGAGTCGTCAGTCCTCTTTGACTCCTTGCATACAGAAGGGGATCATCTGGCCCAGGGTCTTGAGCTGCACTGTCCTTTATTTGCTATATGATCCACCCAAAGAACCTACAAGCTCACAGCTTGTGCTCTTAGCATGCATATCTTAATACCCACTGCAAGATCTCTATACTTATCTAAAGTTCCCATATAGAGACTCAGAATTTCTTCACTATTAAAAGCTTGATGTGTGGTGCAAAATTTGTGCTTGATCATATCTTGCCAAGTGTGGTGTTTTCCACAAAAACATGAGATGGGGAAAAATGCAATAGTTAAAAAACAACAAAAAAATTATATCCCCATTTGTTTTCTCCAGTTTGCCTTGCGCTAGCCTCAGTTACACATTTATCTGGGATACAGATCTCCCATAAATTTGTTTTTCTGTGATTGAATCCACTGGAGGATAGAGATAACCTGATTTTAATGCAAGTCTAAAGAAATAACTGGTTTCTGTCAGAGGACTCAGAAGAATAAGAAGCAATTACGGGTAACAACAGTATAGCTACTGTCCTTTAATACTGCCACAATCAACTAAATGCTGCTGGCTGCTACACCACAATTCCTTGGAAACAATGTTGCTGAATTCACCCATTGCCAATGGCAGTCAGATTTTCTTGACACTGAATACTATTAAGTACAAACAACCTGACTGGCTTCTAATACGTGGAAGCTATGTATTTATGTGACAGCATTTTATATGCAGAGAACATTGTTTCTTCATTAATGTTTGTGCAGTGCTTTAAAACACAGCATGCTATGCAAAAAAGTGTTATGATCGTGACTTCTGTAAGTGTGGATATATGTACATGGGCCTGATCATCTTCTTACTTACCTTGCATCATAAATCGGAAGCAACTCAATTTAATGCCATGAAGTTAAATGGTGTGACAGGAGAGCTAGGGCCACAGGGTCCAATTTCAACCTCAAATATGCTGATGTAAATCAGCAGGAATTGTACTGAAGACAACAGAGTCATCCTGCAGTAAAACTGATCAGAATCAGCCACACGGACTTTAAAATCAATTTAAAATGCTTCTGTCAATCTTCTCCCTTTTTATAACACACATCCATTTTTATAATTGCCAAGGGCCCTAACAGCTGTGCAAGGAGGTGCTTAAATCACTTGTCTTGGGTAACTGAAGTCACAAAACCGAAGCCTGTGAAGCTATAGCACAGCATTGTATTTCCTATCTCTCGCCTCTTCCCCACAAGCAGAAAAAAATGGCCCTTAAGAGAACATGTAAAACAGGAATTAAATATAAATAAGTTCTGACATATGTAATATGATGCTGCATGTGGAATTAGCAGAAAGTGCATTTTCATGGTAAAAGTAAACATATAACATAAGCAGCAAACTAATGCCCAAAACCAAATCTATCTTTTTTTCTCTGCATTCCTATTTACTTTGGCTAGGGCTTCAATTTAGTCACGTGGATTTTTAGTAAAAGTCATGGTCACGGACAATATACAAAAATTCACAGCCTGTGACCTGTCCATGACTTTTATTATAAATACCCCTGAATAAATATTAAGCAGGTCACTTTGGGGGGTGCCAGGGCTGTTGCTGAGGGGGGCATCTGGAAGGACTGCTGCTGGAGGGGAAGCAGAGGAGCTGCTACTAGGGGAGGGGGCGAAGAGCTGCTGGTGCTGGGGAGCGCTCACCTTTGGGGGGGTGCTGCTGTGGAGAAGGGGGATGGGGAGGGGGTCAGCAGCAGCCCAGTGGCCGCTGGCAGCTGCTGCAACGGCCACCCGGGGACTGCTGCCAGGGGCCGCCCTGGGAAACAACTATTCCAGCGGACAAAAGTGCTAGTATAGATATAGCATTAGGCTAAGGGTATGGCTACACTTGCAGGTGTACAGCACTGCCGCGAGAGTGCGAGTGTGGTCGCAGCACCAGCTCTCCCAGCGCTAGCGCCAGCTCTCCCAGGGCTGCATGCACACCACCTCCCCGTGGGGATTAGCTTACAGCGCTGGGAGCCACACTCCCAGCGCAGGGGCACTGTTTACACTGGTGCTTTACAGCGCTGTAACTTGCTGCGCTCAGAGGGATGTTTTTTCACACCCCTGAGCGAGAAAGTTGCAGCACTGTAAAGCACCAGTGTAGCCAAGGCCTAAGTGTTTGTTCCTTTGTATATCAGAGGTGTCAAATGCTGTGAAAACATGTTCAAGCCCTATTGTACAATGGCAACCCTCATGGCTTACAAAGAATCAGCATTTACAAGTTCTGAAGGCACCCTGGGTTAGCAGGCCATGGACTATGGTGCAGGACTTTGAAAGTTGAGTATAAAGTGGGGGAAAATAGGAAGAATCCACTGTGACAGGTTTCCCTCCAGGTGGTACCTGGAACTGGGGTGTCACTGGGTCCCCCCGACCCACCAGCCTGGGCTCCCTTTTACACTGTACTTCTGTGACAAGCTACAAAGCCTTCCAGCCTGCACTTCCACCAGCATACATACAGGTAGGGACACACCCAACTGCAGTTACAAGCAGGCTCTCTGACTAGCCCCTGCATGAGAAAGCTATACAACACCCCCTCAGGGGTATAAACCCAAAATTATACCATCTTGTGCTGCACAAGGAATTGTACAGAGTAAGCTCATAAAATTCCCTCCCTCCCTCAATGTGGAGAGGAATATGAAACAGCCTTTTACCCCGAGTTATGATTTCCACACACTGGATTTGGATAAAGCAAAAACACATTTATTAACTACAAAAAGATAGATTTTAACTGATTATAAGTGAGAGCAAACAGATCAAAGCAGATTATCTAACAAATGAACAAAAACGCAAATTAAACTTAATATACTAAATAAATTGGATAGGAAGAGCAGATTCTCACACTAAGATGACACAAACAGGCTGCAGATTCTTAAGTGACAAGCGGCATTTGCTTTACTGCTTGAAATCCCCAGGTGTTTCATAAACAGGCTAGAAATCCCTTTAGCCTGGATCCAGCACTTCCCTCAGTTCAGTCTTTGTTCCTCAAGTTTTTCCAGAAGTCTTCCTGGTGGGGAGTGAAGAACCCCAGATGATGGCACTCACTGCCTTATATAGCTTTTCCATATGGCAGGAACCCTTTGTTTCAAAACTTGGTTCCCAGATTGGTCTGTGGAAAAACACTGACAGCCCAATGGAGTCTAAAGATATGTGGTCACATCATTGTCTTTGCTGTCATAGCAGCCACTACTCGGAGGCTGTCTGTAGTGTTCTCAGGAAGGCTCCCCAGGTAGGAGATAAGCTTTTCCCTAACGGCTCATTGTCCTGAATAGGCGCTTACCCACCCAGCTATCTAGCCTGAAAGCACCTTGTCTAGTGAGCGTTACCCAGGTGTAACAATGTTTGAAATACAGATACATAGCCAATATTCATAACTTCAGATACAAAAATGTTCCCAGCATACAAATAGGAAATCATATTCAGCTAATCATAACCTTTTAAATGACAGGTCACGACTTATATTGAATAAAATACATTATAATTATGCTATAATCATATCATAATAATATTGCTATGAAGAATAGGGGGGGCAGTGTCACAACCACCACACCCCAACAGTGATGTCTAGGACTCTCCTCTTCCCTTTCGAAAGCCTCAGATAACAGAGAAGAGGAATACGAAAGGGAGAATGTTGATATGTAGGAGAGAGGGGAGGCTTTGAAAGGGGAGCGAGCATCTGAAAGCTTCAAGCAAGAGAAGACATGGTAACAAAGGCCCTTAAAAAGTTCCCTATAAAATGTCAGAGTTCTGACACAGTATTTACATCATCATGGTTACTAGAGAAATACTACTACATTGTCAATGTTCGAGCATGTATTCAATGACAGCTGTGTCACCAAAATGTTAAAAATATAAAAATTAAAAAAAAAAAGGTGATGAGCATTGACTCTTATTGCATGCTTCCATTTGTGCAGATTGGTTTTACGAAACTACAACCATGGTAATTCTACTGCTGCAGTATCACACAAAACCAATACCCTACACCTGATCCAAATGCATTTCATCAGGATACTTAAGCACTTATGTATCTTTAAACATATGACCAGTCCCACTGCCTCTGATGGAAACAGTGTACTCAAGTGCCTAAAATTATTCACATATTTAAGTACCTTGATTAATTTGGGCCACAGTAAAGAGAAAAGCCGGACTTTTTCTGGATATTCTATTTCAGTGGTTCTCAAACATGGGCCACTGCTTGTTCAGGGAAAGCCCCTGGTGGGCCGGACCGGTTTGTTTATCTGCCGCGTCCACAGGTTTGGCCGATTGCAGTTCCCACTAGCCATGGTACACCGCTCCGGGCCAATGGGGGCTGCAAGAAGCAGTGCAGGCTGAGGTACGTGCTGGCCGCCCTTCCTGCAGTCCCCATTGGCCTGGAACGGCGAGCCACAGCCAGTGGGAGCCGCAATCAGCCAAACCTGAGGACGCGGCAGATAAACAAACTGGCCCGGCCCACCAGGGGCTTTCCTTGAACAAGCAGCAGCCCAAGTTTGAGAACCACTGTTCTAGCAGACTGATAATGAAACATAGCCCTTTCCTAATAATTTTTACAAATGCCAGCATTTTCTCATATCAAACTATTCCAAATAATAAACCTTAACTAAACTATTACTTATGCAGGAATTCATTAATTTTCTAGTGATGAAGATTTTTGTCAGGACCAGAGACAAAGGCTGTTGATGCTTGCAGTCAAAATCCAGAAAGATATATACACTATTTCATATTTGCAAAAGTAAGCAGACATACTGTACTGCAGATTTTAAAAAGCTCTTCTCTATCTAAGGGCTCACTATGTGAACAAATATAATGTAGCTGACGCAGCCCTCCAAACAACAGCATTGTGTAAGTAATATTTTCATGGAGAAAAGGACTTTGAGCTTGATTTTCAGAACTGGTCAGCATTCACACTTTCTACTATTGACAGTCAGTATTGCCTAGTGACCAGAGTACTTGACTGTAATTCAGGAATCCTAGATTTTATTCCCAGGCTCAGCCACTGGCGTGATGGATGACCTTGTGCAAATTATTTCACAGCCCTGTGCCTAAGTTTCCCCATCAGCAGACAATGGAGACAATTATGTCTTTGTAAAGTGCTTTGAAATCTACTGATGAAAAGCGCTATATAAGACTTAGGTATATTCTTAAATCACCAGAAACTCTGGGAGAAATTCCATGGAATGCAGGTGCCTTGAAATTTGTTGGGTGTTTGTTAACTCTAAAGATTGAGTTCTTTGTGAATACAAATACTGTGGAAGTTCTGGAGTTTTTTTTTGTTTGTTTGTTTGTTTTTTTGTTGTTGTTTGTTTTGTTTTTTAAGAAGAGTTGCAGCTGTACATTTTTTTTTTTAAGCAGAGTCCAAGCCTTAGTTGTGCATTGCTTTGCTGAAATGAAGCCTTAATTAGGCTAATAATTCAAGAACACTATTTCAGGAACAAAGGAGTTACTTTGGACACAATTCTATTCATTTATGCAAAAAATAAAAGGTGCCAAGCAGGTTAATGCAAATGCTGCAGTAAATGAAAGTGCAGACAGATGGTGTAACCTTCCTGTGAAAATGAAGGCTCCAAAATTTACACTCTTGTGAAACTATAACATGAGCAGCAACCTGTCCACAAACGAGTATTATTCATTAATCCCACTTTCAGTATATATAATATTTGCAACCTTCTATACTCAATATTGATGTAGACAAAATATAAAAATATATATTATGATCCTCCAAGTCCTTACACAGTATGTAGGAAGATGCACAAGGTTGTTTAACTCCAATTCTAGCATGTGTGGCAGCTACACATAAATGGGACTGAAGTTAAGTACTATTATTTATTATTTGTATTGAGGTAGCACCTAAGAGCCCTTGTCAGGGACAAGAGCCCCCTAGTGCTATCAGAAACTGTACAAACTACAGGACAGAAAGATGGTTCCAGTCACAAAGAATTTACAGTTTAAGTAATATGCCCAGTCTTCTACAGCTAGGGGATGGCTACACTTCGGAGAATATATCAGAACAGCTATGACAACAAAGACCAGTAGAGTCAGAAGCAGCATGCACCACTGTAAGGGTTTTTTTCTGACAGTTTAGGAACACACACCCCTCCAAAGGATGGTAGCTACCTCAACAGAAGCACTCTGCCTTTAAAACAACACCTAGTGTTGATGTAGCTACATTGGCATAACTGTAAAATTGGTCAGAGGCGTGGGGTTTTTTTACATCCCTGACTAAAGCTGTCTACACTGGCAAGTTTCTGCACAGTAAAGCAGCTTTCTGCAGTGTAACTCCCAAGGTGTACACACTGCCAAGCAACTTGGTGCACAGAAACTGCGCAGTTGCAGTGCTGTACAAAAAACAAAAACAAAAAACCACCCCAATGAGAGGCGTACAGCTTTCTGTGCCAGAGGTACAGTGCTGCGGTGCCAGTGTAGGCGCTGTTGTCGATTACAGCACTTGGATTGGCCTCCGAGAGGCGTCCCACAATGCCTGTTCTCGTCTCTCTGGTCATCAGTTTGAACTCTACTGCCCTGCCTTCAGGTGACCAACCATCATCCCCACCTCTTAAATTCCTTGGGAATTTTGAAAGTCCCCTACTTGTTTGCCCAGTGACGTGTGCAGTGGTCTCAGCGTATCTTTCCAAGTGACCATGCCTGCTCCATGCACCAGGCAATCTCCAGCTTGGAGCAATGCCGAGCTGCTGGACCTCATCAGCATTTGGGGAAGAGGAGGCTATCCAGTCCCAGCTGCACTCAGCCGTAGGAATTATACCTGTCGGATGTTGGCAAAGCGCAAACAGGAGAGGAAGCCCCTGGTACGTGGATTTGATTTTGGGAATTGCTGAAGTGAGTTGTAGGGGGCAGGAGGTTGCAGAAAGCAGGCTTGTGTCTGTATGATGCACGTACCACCACATGCCTAGTCTGAGCAGCAGAACAGGCTGTTGATTGAATCCCTCACTTCACGGGAATCTCCCTCAGAGATCACAAGGAAACTCATGGAGATACTGGGCAATCCGCTAACGCAGATTTTTTGGCAGAGCTGCTTTGTTTCTTGCCCCGTTAACAGTAACTTTCCCATGCCACTGTGCCATCAAAGGGGCCGGGGTGGGGGGGGAACCATTGCTGCACACAGGTGAGCTTCATAGGGGCCAGGACGGAAGCGGCAGTCTTGGAGAAGACCCTCCCTTGATTCCCTGCTCACCCTCAGCAGCGAGATATCTTCCATAATGATCACATCCTGTGGAAAGTGTGGTGACAGGAATGATTGTCAGGCCTCACCTACAGTGCTCTCTCCCCAAGAGCCAAGTGCCCAGTGTACAGTATTTCCCGATTTCCCCTGCCCCTGTTGTTACTCACCATTTTGGGGGTCTTGTGGCTCATGTGTGCTTGCCTGGGGTCAGCCAGTTAGTGATAGGTATGAGAATTATGATTCAGTTATTTAAATCACTGAATCAGTGTTCTGTGTGTTGCAAACAATACTGCTTCTGTAAAATGTTGCATTTAAACTTCAGAGATGACCTTGGGAGCCCAGCCTCCCTCTTTGTTACTAGGGGCTGAACAGCTGTGCAGAATTAAAAAGCGGCCAAGAGGAACTAAGGACAACTTTCTGCGTGATGTTATGATGCACTCCATTGCCAAGAAGCAGGAATTGAAGACAGCCAGAAGAGGAACCGAAAGGAGAATGCAGCATGCCAGAAGCAAGCCACGGAGTGGCTCTTAAACATTATAGAGCTCCAAGCAGACACACTCCAGGCGCTACTAGCACTGCAAACTGAGCACCTCCGAGCCTGCCCTCCCCAGCAACCACTGTCACAAAAAAAAACTTTCCCATGTGCCCCCCCAGACACCACCAACATGCTCTTATCAGCCTCCTGGCTCCAGTCTGTACTGCTGCATTCCACTCCTCCCACCTCACAATCCAACACTGCAGACTTCCACTACCCAGTGCACTCAACACCCATCCCCTCTGCAGTTTGGCCCTGCTGAAGTACAGTACTCACTGCATTGCACACCAGAAAGAGAAAGCTGCATATGATGCCTGGACATACACAGTTTTTAGCTGTCCCAGACCCCACCTTCTCCTGGGACCTTTGCTTCTCCCGACCCTCTCACGGCTGATGTTTTTTTCTGTTTGACTCTCTCCTCCAGTTGTTGTTTTTTAATAAAATAATTATGTTGGTTTGAAAGCAATCTTTATTCTTTTAATTGAAAACAAAGAGCACTGCAAAGTAACAGATACTTATGTTAAACCTTCATATTGCATCATTTGCACCGATCTACCTCCTAGCATTACAAGCACTGCACTCCCGAGCATAGCAACAAATATTTGTGGATTTCAGCTTCAAATTGCTGCCTCAAGGCATCCCTGATTCTTATGGCCCTGCGCTGCTCCCCTCTAATAGCCCTGATCTCTGGCTGTTCAAACTCAGCCCCCAGACACCGAGCCTCTGCAGTCCAGCCCTGAGAGAAGCTTTCACTCTTCCCTTCACAAATATTATGGAGCATACAGCAAGCGGCTATAAGCATAGCAATATTGTCATCGGCCAGGTCCAGCTTCCCAAAGAGGCAACGCCAGCGGGCTTTTAAACAGCCCAAAAGCACACTGAACAGTCATTCTGCACTTGCTCAGCCTCTTGTTGAGCCGCTCCTTGCTGCTGTTACGATTCCCTGTGTATAGCTTCATAAGTCACAGCATTAGGGGGTTGGCAGGGTCTCCCAGTATCACAATGGGCATTTCAACTTCCCCTATGGTGATCTTCTGGTCCGGGAAGAAAGTCCACGCTTGCAAATTCCTGAACAGGCCACTGTTCCAAAAGATGTATGCATCATGCCCGCATTAATGTCTGTGAAACGTCCAGTGATCCACAAGCACCGGGAGAACTATTGAGAACCACCTCTCGAGATTAATGTACTCAGTGGCTAGCTGGTCTGGTGCTAGAATTGGAATGTGTGTCCCATTTATCACTCCTCCATAGTTAGGGAAGCCCACTACGTCACGCACGTTTCCCAGAGTCACAGTCTTTCGCAGCAATATGCGATTAATGGTCCTGAACACTTCCATCAACATAAGTCCAGTGGTCGACTTTCCCACTCTGAACTGGTTAGCGATTGATTGGTGGCAGTCTGGAGAAGCATACTGGTCAACAGTATGGGATCCATTCCTGCAGACTGAAGAGGCAGACTACGCAGTACACAAACTGTTGAAAGATGGCACCAAATGCAGACAGACGCACAGGGATTGCTGGGATGCGAAGCAATGCATCACGGGGCATTGGGACAGGACCCAGGATGCCCCGCAACTCCCTCCGTCTGACAACCTTTAGAGGCAGAAGAGGAAGAAATGCTCTGTGAGACAGCTTTCCAGAGTGCAACGCTCTGAATACTGCTGCAAGTGTCACACAGGTGAACCCGCTAATGCACGGGCAGCTGACATTGTGAATACACAATGGTGATTTCCCTTCAGTGTCCTCTGAACAGCGCTATAACTCCCAGTGCTGTAACTCTGCCAGTGTAGACATGCCCTAATATAGCTATACCAATATACCTTTCAAATGTAGACAAAGCCTATTTCAACAGTGAACTTCAAGCCACCTGCCTACTCACTGAATTACTCCTAAGCTTGCAGAGGTTTTCATTTGCTTGTTTTTTAAAGGGGATGGGGGAGGCAGAGAATAGGGGAGACAGGAGTTTAGACTTGATCTTTATCATGCTAATGAGATCCTAAGTTACTTGCCCAGTTTCAGGGCCTTATTCCTGCTATTAGTCATCACCGACAAATTGGCCATGTAGCAGCAAACTCAGGGCAGAATCAAATATCCACCATCTCTCCCTGACACTGTCCCACTCATTTTTTACCTCACAACAATCTGCAACTGTATTCTGCTGAATTAAGCTGTGTGTGTGTCCAATTGCTACACAGGTCTTGTCTGGTTGTCTTCTTTATTAGAACTCAAAATAATTAGCTGGGTTTAACTTTATCCTCACTGAAAAGTGAATTCAAGTTACAAGTTACTCTTCTCAAGCTAGACTTTGTCTACATTACATAGCTTTTAGCAACACGGCTGTGTCGCTAAAAGTCAGGCAGTGTGAACGCTGTTTTTCGGCACTTTGCTGACAAAATACTTCCACTCCCTACGAGCAGGGTTTGCGTTGTTGACAAGAGAGAGTGCTACTGCTGACAACATACTGTTTACACTGCCACTTGCCAGGGCAAAACTTTTGTCTTTCAGGGAGTGGGGTTTTAAGCACCTGCAAATGACAAAAGTTTTGTTGGTCAATTGCCAGTGTAGACAAAGCCTTAATCTAGCTTGAGCAAGAGCTACACTACAAAATGGCAGTCAAGTGACTATATCCATACAAGCTCCGCACATGCTTGAGGTGCTAAGACTTCTGGGGGAATATCCCATGGTTCTTAACACTGCACTAAGCCAGGTCCCTCTATGAATCCTTCCCCAGTGAATTGTGGCAAGACTTGTCTGTCCTTGTTTGAGCATGCTGGTGGGAACTAGATGACTAGTGGTACAGATGCAGATAAGCATTTGAGCATGGTTGTGCTAAGAGCTGATGAGTTATGCTATCTGAAGCTGTAGCCTACACTACAGCCCATCTCAGGCCAGCGAACTCGTATTAAAAGCATCCTCACATTCAAGTTAAGGGGTTGTGCGTGTGGATGGAACCCATGTTGGGACAACACTTCAGTTACAATTAGTGTTAACTTTGCAGGGAACACAAGCTCTTGTCTCATTGCAGAAAATCTAGGCAGATTGAGACTCTGACCTGTACCAATTTACACCACAGTAAATCTCCTCCTATATAACAACACAGACATAATATTTTAATACATTTTTCTGAATACCTACAGGTGCACAAAATCTGATATAATTCTTATAACATCTACCAATCTCATCTGAGTGCCTACTGCAACCACATACCGTTCAGGGAAATAAAAGAAATACATAATGATTGGCTGTGAAACACCATTTTACACTAACAGAACAACGCCATTCTACAATAGTTCTAGGGTGCCCAACACTTTCCTTGATCATGTAAACAACTTTAATAGATTTTATAACAACAAGGGATCATTATGATCATCTAGTCTGACAAGCTGTATAACACAGGCCAAAAAACCTCACACAATAAAATACTTAGAGATACTGCCAGTGTGAAATCTAGTCAATGAAAAAAGGAAAAATAGTCTCTGATGTGTTTCAGAGTAGCAGCCTTGTTAGTCTGTATCCGCAAAAAAGAACAGGAGTACTTGTGGCACCTTAGAGACAAACACATTTATTTCAGCATAAGCTTTCATGGGCTACAGCTCACTTCTTCGGATGCATAGAATGGAACACACAGACAGAAGATATTTATACATAGACAGAACATGAAAAGGTGGAAGCATTCATATCAACTGTAAGAGTCCAATCAATTGAGATGAGCTATCTCAGCAGGAGGGTTTTTTTCTCCTGCTGATGATAGCTCATCTCAATTGATTGGACTCTTACAGTTGGTATGCATACTTCCACCTTTTCATGTTCTTTGTATGTATAAATATCTCCTGTCTGTGTGTTCCATTCTATGCATCCGAAGAAGTGAGCTGTAGCCCATGAAAGCTTATGCTGAAATAAATGTGTTAGTCTCTAAGGTGCCACAAGAACTCCTGTTCTTTTTGCAGTCTCTGATGTGGGATACCTACTCCTTGGTCCAATTCTTATGTTTTTACTATCATATTTTTGTATGTTCTTAAATGTTTTTCTCTCCCCTATTACTGCAAGGAATAGTTAGTTTCTCTTGCTAATGGCTTGATCCTGCTAGATGGAGCTAATCACTTAGGTAAAGTTACTCACCCACCTAAGTAGTAGCAGGATGAGGCCTTAACTAACTTATATTAGGAAAACAGTGAAACTGCATATACAGTGTGGTCAAATAAACAAACATACAGACAAATATTTGTTCACTAATCCCTTTCATTTATATTAACTTTAGGAGCTACTTAAAGGAATAGTAGGTTAAAGTCAGAAAAGTGGAATTTTTAAGTTCCTTCAATGGCTGAAATCTCTCTATTCTGGAATAAGCATGATTTCTTAATAATAGGAAAAGGATAATCTTAAGAGCAAATGTGTTTTATAAGTCATTTAGCTGATCATATAAATAAGAGTACAGAAAAAATAATTGAGGGATCATTCTGTTTTTTCCCAGTGGATTTTGCAGTTATGAAGCCCTTAACATTATCTTTGGATTTAATCTTCAATAGCATTTAGTATTCTATTATAAGAACAAATAGTAAAATATTAAGCAACTTCTTTGTTTGCTTTATGACATAGCATTCCAAGAGTTGCACTGCTCTTAAAACACCATAAAGACTCAACAAATGTGTGGAAAAGGTGGTGGTGATCAGTTAAACTTTCACAATGCACATTTAAAGCATATTTCACAAATCTAAATAGATTGTCATGTAAAAACAGAAAGTAAGTATCAACAATCTTCCATTTTTAACACTGTTCTTCTATAAATTATATTTATTCCACATACATTTGCACAGGCTTCTGTAATTTCTTAAACAATACAAGTACTGTTAAAAGTCTTGAGGAGAGTAGGTTGGACAGTTAAATAAGTAGAAAAATGGTGTTTGTTGAAACCAATGCAATTCATATGCTGCATTGGATACAGCCTGCAGTAGTTTGGCCAAAGTAAGCTGAATTAATCACAATTAATTTTTGTTTTCTAAAGAGACCAGGATGCTTACAGAAGGAACTTCCAACTATGAAAAATAAATATTTGAAATGGACTTTTAAAGGCTATGCAGAAACAAAGCAAAGCAATTCACATACATCTGCAATCCAGGATGAAAGGCCTCAGTTTAGACCATGGAATTCTTTGCCATAACAAGTCTCTGAGGCCCATAAATGAACAACATTCAAAAAGGTACTGTACATTTATACAAATATCAGGAATATCCAGAGTTATAACTGGATGATAACAAAAGTTTTGGAAGGAATATTAAAATTATACTTCAAGGTTTAAGACAATCTCCAACTACTAGAGACAAGGAGGAGAAGCAATGTGAGGGGCAGATTATCCCACATCTGTCTACTGTGGGGTTCTGCACCTTCATGGTGCACCATATGGTATGGTTATTGTAAGGAAGATACTGGACTAGACGGAGTTTAGATCTGATCCAGTATGGCTATTCTTACGGCCCTCATAAAAGGACATTCTGAGTCTGCCTAAGGTGAATGAGAGGGAGGCTCAATTTGGCAATCAAGGTGGTTAACTAAAAATCCATGTCCCTAAAGCATGATGCCTTAGGAGAATCACAGAGTGCACAGACTTAATGATTCCCCTAAGTCTGCTCTGATGCACAAAATGTATGGGAAAGACCGCAGTGGGATATTGGTCTTTAGGTTGTCTGCAGGGGCACACAAATGGGGATTTTCACCTGAAGTATTAGCTATTAATACTCCTGCAAAATCTGACCTGGAGACAGACTATCAAGAAATGCTTTTATTATCAGGCAATAAATAAATAAGACAAGTATGTCTGCAACCTAAACGATAAGCTTTTGTGGTCTTGATAGTTCATGCCTTTCTTTCTTGCATGCGTCTGATGAAGTAGGAATTCACCCACGAAAGCTTATGCTCCAATACTTCTATTCTACAAGGTGCCTTGTCGCTTTCTTCCAAAAGAATGCCTAAGTGCAAAATGCACGAGAAGTAAAGGTTATATCATACAATGGACAAAAATATTACTTTTTCAGTAACTAATATGGATTTGGGGTGTTTTAGTTGTTTGGCTGGTCTGTGTTTTTTGTTTTGTTGTGTTGAAATGGCAGGGAATATTCTTGGCGGAAATAATTCAGTGCAGAGTATGTTCAGGCCTAGCTGCTTTTCCATCTCTGAAGATAGAAAATATCTAAATAAAAAGAAATGTATTACCAATGTCTTTGAACTTATTGGCACACTGTCTGGAGTAGCTCACCACTGTGAGCGACCATCTCAGAGCAAACTGTCAGAAAACAAGGACAGATACCCCAAACTGTGGTGTGTTCCATAATTGCATTTCACCAAGTCAGTAACAAATGCTAACTCCTGTATCACTGTACCAGTCTTACCATGGAGTCACAGACAGTCCCCTTAGCCTCTCCAGTCTATCCTTTCACCCAGACAAGCTGAACTTTGCAATAAAAGGTTATTAATCCATAAATCACATCACATCAGGTTTCTACCAGTCACATACCCAAAATCAATTGATAATCCAGATTTTACACCAAAGAGAGCTAATTCTATAGTAAACTAACTGTAGGTTAATTAGCTAAGAAAAAATGGAGTTAGTTATTGAGATGTTAAAGCAGGCAAAATATAACAACAGCTGAGTCAAAAGTTTGTAAATCCAAAATGAGAGCAGAGATGTAGTAACCTACCAGTTTCCCAAAAGTTTTTTCAGGGCTACTCTGAGTAACTATGGGGATCTGTACAGCTATTCTACCCATTAGAATCCCAACAATCCAGAGATACAGGATCTTTCTTTGACTCAGTACTTATAGATTCTTTTCACAGACAACAATCTGACAAGAGTCTGTACCCACACAATGGCCAATTGTTTTGAATTTAGCACTCATTCATTTTCATAGGATAAATTATTTCGTCACAGGGATATACATAATGTAAATATCTGCCATTACATAATAATAGGAATAGATAAGTAGGAACAATACAAGTAACATTCCATTCGTTTTCATGAAGTTCTAACTCCTGAATACACTCTTACATTAACACACACTTTGATCTAGGGTTATTTAATTATTGGGCATGCATAAAATAAATGTTATGTAATAGTAAACAACAGTCTATAGATAGGCAAAAAACAATACAATCAACATCTCCCTTGATCTCTATTAACACACAAGTGAATTGGCCTGTGGCTCTGGCCTGGGCTCGTCTGTCAGCACCACACCTATAAAACTCTAGTATACTAAACATGACCAGTTCCGTAGTATGGCTGTCCCAGGGATGAACAAATGGGAGAATCATCTTCTACTGTGAGACTGACTAGTGGTAGCCAGTCTGGAGTGAGCAAGAAAAACCACACAAACTCAGGTAATCAGTTTCTGCTCTGCCATAGGCTTCCTGTGGAATCTGGGCCAAGTCACTTTATTTCTGTGTCTTAGTTCTCATCTGTAAAATGGGGAACATAGTAATCCTACAAGCTAATATGTGTGGGAGGATACTGCACCTATGCACACACATTTATAGGACTGTGGCCTTTATTATTATTTTACATGTCAGCATAACATGAGAAAAAGCCCTAACTTACTTATTAAGATTTTACAACGGGAAACATCACCTCTTTTGGAATAAAAAGCTGCTTAAAATGTGTATTGTAGCTGTGCTAGTGTAGCTGGGGTGATTTTCAGTGCTTTACAATGTTTAAATGTGGGAAATACAAGAAGGATGAGTCCTTATTATCATATTTTCTCACATGGTAATGTAAGATTGCCTTCCATAGTTTTGCATAAGATTGTAGGTTTTCTATTTTCAGGGCTGAAAGTATAAGCATTTTAATTCTAAACAAGTCACTCTGCTATCCCAGTTTTATGGTGGCAAAATTAGTTTAATTTCTTAAATTACATCTGATGCACTGAATAAAAACAAAAATAAAAGTGCCATATCAATCCCAAATTAATCAAGGTACTAAAACAGACTAAAACTGTCTAAGTCAATGGCTTTGGGATCTGTTAATATATAACCACAAAGGGTCTAGTATTTTCAGCCTCAGTGATAAAGCAATAAAAGTCTTAATAAATCAAAATGTCAACCCTCATAAAATGGCTGCATTAACTATAGCTGTCAAATTCTCTCAGACAAGCAGGGAAGTTAATTTAAAACTTACTCAATAAAAAAAATAAAAAGCTGATTTTTTAAACAAACATATGAAATTAAAAAATTGGTTTTCCTTGGGGGTTGGAGGGTTGGTGGTGTTTTGTTTGTTTATTTTAGTGGGGACTTAAATCCCCAAGATGGGAATAAAAGACTATTTAAGTACATGCTGTTCTTCTTCAGAGGTTTCAGTTCAACTCCCAACAGCCAGAGAAAGAACAGAAAGGAATGAGTTGTTAGACCTTCACATATTAGGAAAAATAAGTTGGCTGCCCAAGATGGATGTCCCCAGGGATAAGACAGAAAACGACCTCTACACACAGAATATTTTATAGCAATGACTCTGAACTGGTGGTAATTAAGTGTCTCTCTGATAACAACGAGAGGATTTGGAAGCTGGAATTTGGGCTGCATATGTCTCTAGCACAAGGGTTTAGAAGGGTTCAACAGCTGAGAGAGTGAAGCTACTTGTGAGAACTGAAGGTGCGTTTGTCAGCTGGAAGATGGAAATGGGTCTGGTAAATGTTTATTTTTATGAGGGAAGCTGGCACAGGGATTGCTCCAGATACCATGTTGGACAGCTGGGGAAAATCTCTTATCAGTATTATTACAAATTCATCTTTAAATTGGATTAGGTGTTTGGGTTAGCTGGACAAATGGAGAAGAGCTTATTCAGGGCACTTGTTGAGGTATTATGTGTTAGCTGCTTCAGCGACCAGGAGATAAGGGGGAAGGAGAGAGGAAGCGAGGCGGTTGCAGGCAGATTCAGCAACTGGGAAGGATTGTCTTTGTTTCTTCTTGCATGGACGGGTTGCAGACAGGTTCATCAGATACCAAGCTCTGCCTTAAATGGAGCAACAGCTGGAAGCAAGGCAGCATCAGGGAAATGCAATATCCATGAATTCTGACACCATAAACGCAAACATTTGTACTTTTTCCACCACAATACAGGTAGGGTCTTACTGATTAGACAATTTCATATAGCAAATCAATCTGACACATCGGCTATCATTTCAGTTCTTTATATATTCATTTTGACCTTTAAAAATAATCACTTAAAATCTACAGATGTTAATTTATCTGTGTTTTCTGATTTATTTTGTTAAGTAGGAGAGATTTGCTTTCATAAGTATACTCTAGAATGCTTTCAAGTAAGAGGTGCACTTATAGTTCTTATTCTGCCATTAAACTACCAATTTTCCCCGAACTCTTTATATCTTCCCAATGTACATGCAACTCTTCTAAGAAATCCCCAACAAGCATTGTTATGAGGAAAGACTATTATGCTTCAGAGAAAGAGAGGCAACCTATCTTTACATTAACAAGTGTGGAAGAGAATTCTAACAGTATCTCCTATAATGGGTGTTCTTAAATTTCTCTCTGGTAGAGAAACAGCTGGTGTAGACTGGTATTTTAATGCAGTCTTTGCTTTAGAAAAACCCAATCATTTGGCACACAAGAAGAGCAATAATTCAGGCAGAACCTACTCCTGGTAATGAAGACAGCAGAATGGTTCCAATAGCAGTAAACATTTTCAAGATCCATTAAGTCATCTTTCTCATTCTACTTAACATCAAATTCAGTACGCGAATCAGCGGCCACAGCTGGATGCAAGAAACATTTAGATGCATGAAATTATGGCACTGAATCCTGTTGCTAATAGGTTAAGGAAAAATTTGAAAAGGCATATCTTAGCATAAGCAATTATAAGACAGCTACCACCTTTCTGCCTTCCTGCATACCAATTTATGCCACAGCAGCACACATTTTAGAGTCTTGTTCATATTAATACATCAATGAAAGTTACACTGATTCACAATGTGAGAAACTTAGCCCTACATTAACCAGCAGTAGAAGTGAATTCCTAGATTGCAGGTCCAGTGATTCTTATGGTATGATATCTTGCAAACTACCTGGGCTAGAAACAAATACACACCACTGAAAAGCTAGTATTCAGTCTTTCCAAAGATGTAGCGCATTTGTTTCTATATCTGGCACATCACGAGAAATCAGATTTTATAATTGCACCACTGCAATTACTGTTAACTATTCACATCCGAATTGAAGCAGGGAAAAAAGGTATCTCGTGCTGCTAAACTAGACAGTGATGATGGATACCACTTGAAAGCCTCAAACTGTAGCTTTTGCAGTAGTAGCTCACTCTTTAACAGTGAGATATTCATTGTTAAAATTGTCAGAAGTAAAAAAATGGCAAATAGAATTCCTACTTCTTAGAATTTCTAAGTCCTTTGAAAACTGGCCTGTTCTTAGCTATTGACCACATGTCCAGCCATGTAAGTTCTAGGAATCTAGGGAGCACCACGAGTGACATGGCTGAGGGAAGATCTGTGACTACTGGAAGACACTATCAGATTAGGACTTCTGCCTGTAATGACTGTCTTGCTCTGAAGGATACTTTCATCTCTCCATGTTTTAGTGTTCCCACTTGTAAGATAGGGATACTGATACAGCTCTACCTCACAGAGGTGTTGAGAGGGGAAAAAAAGGCCATATAAGTCCCTATGTAGGTTGTAAGTCCCAACTTGCCTATCATCTCCTCTACAGTGGCCAGTTCTAAGTGTGAGCCTTCAACCTGCTGCCAGGCGTCAGCAAGTGTCTTACAGCAGTAAATTGTGCTTAAGTGTTCTTTGTTAGCGGTCAGATGCTACAATGACAGACACTAAAGGATAACATTAGTTAGACTGTTGCCTGGTTTATGTCAGGTATTCTCTGTGCTGAAGTGGCATAGGAGTGATAATAGAGGAAGGGAGAGAGAGTAGCTCCTGAATCTTTGAAAAGGGATTTGGAGGGGGAGGAAAAAACGGTTACTCACCTTTGTAACTGTTGTTCTTCGAGATGTGTTGCTCATATCCATTCCAGTTAGGTGTGCACACCGCATGTGCACGCTCATCGGAAGATTTTTACCCTAGCAACTCCGGTGGGTCGGCAGGTTGCCCCTGGAGTGGTGCCGCCATGGCGTTGGGTATATACCCCTGCCGACCCGACCGCTCCTCAGTTCCTTCTTGCCGGCTACTCCAACAGTGGAGAAGGAGGGCAGATGTGGAATGGATATGAGCAACACATCTCGAAGAACAACAGCTACAAAGGTGAGTAACCGTCTTTTCTTCTTCGAGCGATTGCTCATATCCATTCCAGTTAGGTGATTCTCAAACCTTATCTAGGCGGTGGGGTCGGAGTGAGATGTCGCAGAGTGTAACACAGCAGAGCCGAAGGCTGTGTCATCCCTAGATTGCTGAACCAGGGCGTAGTGGGAGGCAAAGGCGTGGACCGAGGACCAGATCGCTGCACGACAGATTTCATGAATGGGCACGTGAGCGAGGAAAGCAGCCGATGAGGCCTGAGCCCTAGTGGACTGCACAGTTACGTGAGCCAAGTCGTAAAAGGCGCGGATGCACGACGTGACCCAGGAGGAAATCTGCTGCAAGGAGATGGGTAGCCCCTTGATACGCTCAGCCACCGCAACAAAGAGTTGGGGGGTTCTGCGGAATGGCTTAGTTCGCTCGATATAAAAAGCGAGCACCCTACGGACGTCTAGTGAATGTAGTTGTTGCTCCCTGCGAGACGAATGTGGTTTTGGGAAGAAGACAGGTAGGAAGATCTCCTGGTTAACATGGAAGGCCAATACCACTTTGGGGAGAAAGGCCGGATGCGGTCACAACTGCACCTTGTCCCTGTGGAACACAGTATATGGGGGATCTACCCTGAGGGCCTGAAGCTCCAAGACCTGTCTTGCAGATGTGATGGCCACCAGGAAAGCGGTTTTCCAAAAGAGGTAGAAAAGAGAGGAAGTTGCTAACAGTTCAAATGGAGGGGACATGAGTCTGGCAAGAACCAGGTTAAGGTCCCATGTAGGGGCAGGGCAGCATACTTGGGGGTAGAGGCGCTCCAGGCCCTTAAGGAATCTAGACACCATCGGGTGAGACAACATCGAGCGGCCATCCTCCCCTGGATGGAAGGTAGATATGGCTGCCAAACGGACCCTCAGAGATGATACCGCCAGGCCCTGTTGTTTGAGGGACCAGAGGTAATCCAAGATGTTGGAAATGGAGACCTCGGTGGGAAGGAAGTTTCGCTCCGCACACCAGCATGCGAAACGCTTCCACTTGGCCAAGTACATCGCTCTAGTGGAAGGCTTCCTGCTACCCAGGAGCACCTGTTGCACTGGGGTAGAGCAACGCAGCTCAGATTGGGTTAGCCACGCAGGAGCCATGCCATGAGGTGGAGCAACTGAAGGTCCGGGTGACGGAGCTTGCCGTGGTCCTGGGTGATCAGGTCCAGGTGAAGAGGCAGGGGGACAGGGTCAGCTATGGAAAGGTCTAGCAACGTGGTGTACCAGTGTTGCCGAGGCCACGCTAGAGCTATCATGATCAAGCGGGCTTTGTCCCTGCGTACTTTCAGTAGGACCTTGTGGACGAGCGGAAATGATGGAAACGCGTAGAGCAGGTGCGTCGTCCAAGGTACAAGGAAGCCGTGCTCCACTGTTCCAACAACCGACACGGGTGGTAAGAAGGAACTAGGAGCAGTCGGGTCGGCAGGGGTATATATCCAGCGCCATGGCGGTGCCACTCCAGGGGGCGACCTGCCGACCCACCGGAGTTGCTAGAGTAAAAATCTTCCGACGAGCGTGCACACCGAACTGGAATGATATGAGCAATCACTCGAAGAAGAAATAGACCAATAGATGGGGTGATCCTACTAATGAGAACTGCATGGCCCAACATCTAAACAAATACTTTGCCTCAGTCTTTAATGAGGAGCTTAGGGATAATGGTAGGATGACAAATGGGAATGAGGATATGGAGGTAAATATTACCACATCCGAGATAGAAGCCAAACTTGAACAGCTTAATGAGACAAAATCAGGGGGCCCAGATAATCTTCATCGAAGAATATTAAAGGAACTAGTACATGAAATTGCAAGCCCATTAGCAAGAATTTTGAATGAATCTGTAAACTCAGGGCTTGTACCGTATGACTGGAGAATTGCTAACAACCTATCTTTAAGATAGGGAAAAAAGGTGACCCAGGCAACTATAGGCCTGTCAGTTCGACATCCGTAGTATGTAAAGTCTTGGAAAAATTTTGAAGGAAAAAGTAGTCAAGGACACTGAGGTCAATGGTAAATGGGACAAAATACAACATGGTTTTACAAAAGTAGATTGTGCCAAACCAACCTGATCTCCTTCTTTGAGACGGTAACAGATTTTTTTAGACAAAGGAAATACAGTGGATCTAATTTACCTCGATTTCGGTAAGGCATTTGATACGGTTCCACATGGGGAATTATTAGCTAAATTGGAAACGATGGGGATCAATATGAAAATTGAAAGGTGGATAAGGAACTGGTTAAAGGGGAGACTACAACGGGTTGTACTGAAAGGTGACTTGTCAGGCTGGAGGGAGGTTACTAGTGGAGTTCCCTCAGGGACTGGTTTTGGGACCAGTTTTATTTAATCTTTTTATTACTGACCTTGGCACAAAAAGTGGGAATGTGCTAATAAAGTTTGAGAAGGACACAAAGCTGGGAAGTATTGCCAATACAGAGAAGGATCGGGATATCCTACAGAAAGATCTAAATGACCTTGTAAACTGGAATAACAGTAATAGGATGAAATTTAATAGCAAAAAGTGCAAGGTCATGCATTTAGAGATTAATAACAAGAGCTATTGTTATAAGCTGGGGAGGCATCAGTTGGAAGTAACAGAGGAGGTGAAGGACCTCGGAGTATTGGTTGAACACAGGATGACTATGAGACGCCAAAGTGATATGGCTGTGGAAAAAGCTAATGTGGTCTTGGGATGCATCAGGTGAGGTATTTCCAGTAAAGATAAGGAGGTGTTAGTACAGTTATACAAGGCACTGGTGAGACCTCATCTGGAATACTGTGTGCAGTTCTGGTCTCCCATGTTTAAGAAGGATGAATTCAAACTGGAACAGGTTCAGAGAAGGGCTACTAGGATGATCTGAGGAATGGAAAACTTGTCTTATGAAAGGAAACTCAAAGAGCTTGGCTTGTTTAGCCTAACCAAAAGAAGGCTGAGAGGACAGATGATTGCTCTCTATAAATATAACAGAGGAATAAATACCAGGGAGGGAGAGGAATTATTTAAGATCAGTACCAATGTGGACATCAGAACAAATGGATATAAACTGGCCATCAGGAAGTTTAGACTTGAAATTAGACGATTTCTAACCATCAAAGGAGTAAAGTTCTGGAACAGCCATCCAAGGGGAGTAGTGAGGTCAAAAGATATATATTTGCCTTTAAGACTAAGCTTGATACATTTATGGAGGGGATGGTATAATGGGATAGCCTAATTTTGGCAATTAATTGGTCTTTGACTACTAGCAGTAAATATGCCCAATGGCTTGAGATCAGTTGTTAGATGGGGTGGGATCTGAGTTACTACAGAGAATTCTTTCCTGAGTGTCTGGGTAGTGAGTTTAGCTGATCGCCATATCTGGCGGTCGGGAAGAAATTTTCCTCCAGGGCAGACTGGCAGAAGCCCTGGGGGCATTTCACCTTCCTCTGCAGCGTGGAACACGGGTCATTTGCTGGAAGATTCTCTGCACCTTGAAGTCTTTAAACCATGATTTGAGGACTTCAATGGCTCAGATACAGGTTTGATACAGCAGTGGGTGGGTGAGATTCTGTGACCTGCATTGTGCAGGTGGTCAGACTAGATGATTATAATGTTCTCTTCTGACCTTAAAGTCTATGAGGAGGCTCTCCAAAGAAATACATAAATCTCCATTACAGTGCTGTTTAATAAGCATGGTCATATTTCCCTGTAAGGTTAAGGCAGGATGGAACTTAAACTAGGCAAAATGGATGTAATTCTAGTAATGGAGAAACACTTTGAAAAACTCAACACCATTGTCTATCCCAGGGATAGGCAACCTATGGCACGCGTGCCGAAGGCGGCACGTGAGCTGATTTTCAGTGTTGGGTCCTGGCCACCGGTCCGGGGGGGGGGGGGGGGAGTCTACATTTTGATTAAATTTTAAATGAAGTTTCTTAAACATTTTTAAAATCTTATTTACTTTACAAACAATAATTTAGTTACACATTATAGACTTATAGAAAGAGACCTAAAAATGTTAAAATGTATTACTAGAACGCGAAACCTTAAATTAGAGTGATAACTGAAGACTCAGCACATCACTTCTGAAAGGTTACTGACCCCTGTCTATCCTGTTTTCAAGATGGTCTGTAGTCTTGGGGTTCTTTAAGTATTTTTATTGTGTTTATCACAATTCAAACACCTCCTGCACTGTTAACTGATACTGGATTCCTACAGCTGCTGAAATCGCCCTATTCCACCTAACTCTGTCAAGAACTCCATATCTAGTGCTGTTAGATTCAAACTTTCCTACAGCAATCCAGACATTCATGACTTTCAGACTTGATTGCTACAATATATTGTACCTACAAACAAACAAAAACCATAAAAAGCTCCTGTTGGCTCAAAGCACAGTAACCCATCTCCTCCCCAACAAGCCCGCCAAAAACAATGTGAGGGAAGACAAATCAAATTTGCCACCTCTCACTTCACCAAAAAAAGATTTAGAAGACATCTAGCCTCTCTTCTTTCACAGTCCTCCCAAGAAGGTAACAGAGATAAATGATTGGGGGGAGCATGTAAGAGGGGTAATTTATTTCTGATAATACTGATGGGTTCTGGCCATGGAAATAAGAGTGAAAGACCATTATCCAAACACTTTAGAATCTCAAAAAAGTTGTTTGGTTTAAGAGTTGGGTGAAAGTTCAAATGGACGCTGATTTTTTATGAACAGGATGCATCCATTGTCTTTTCATAGGTGGGAATTCAAATTACAGGAGATCCCAATAAAAAATGTTTGGACACACACTGGCTCTCCTTTTATAGCCAAGCAGCATCCCCTCAAATGATTCTATTGATCTCAACTGCTACCATATTACAGGGAGAGAGAAGCACTTTAAGGGAAAGGTCCCAGGCCACTTAGAAATCTGTCAAAACCAACACTTTAAACTTTAACCAAAAGACCAGAGGGAGTAATATGCTTGTAACAAGATATCCTGCTTAACAAACCAGTGCTGCATTCTACATGAGCTACAATATCCAAATGGATTTAATGTAACCCTAAGTAGCATCAATTGAATCCTGAGATGACAAGAGCATGTATCACAGTAATGAGGAACAGACAAGAGAGAGGGAAAAGATTACACCCTCCCCTCCTAAATTAATACAAACAAAAAACCTACACAGACTACTCCTGAAACTGATCATCCAGCAATACTGAGGATCTAACCAACACCTCCGGTTAAGAACATAACTTACACCAGACATTCCAACTGCTTTCCTCAAACTACCAATACCACTCTTCTGTCAGCATTCAACCTCAACCAGCTCGCTCTCCTCACACCCACAATCTGAACTAGAGGCTGGAAAAGGCACTCAGCTCCACAGTTAGGTTAGAGGCCTGCACTGAAGTTAGTTTAACACCAAAGAAAGAAAATTGAAGTCACTAACAGCTGTCCAACACTGAGATACTTTAAGATCAGAAGTTAAAGCATCTAACTAACAACTGAAAACTGTGTGAAAGAGAAAAGGCATCTGAATCACACCCTGGAGAAAAAGACTCAACCACAAGATTCCACTTGCACAGAACAAGAAAGGTTTTGTTCTTCAGTAAACCAACCATTCCAAGATTGCCCCTGACAGCTGACAAACCTACTTCTAGAGGAGAAACACACCCATACTGAAACAAATCTGAAACTGACGCAGATCTTGCAGATACCTAATGAATCCCAGCAGAGAAGCAGCAGAAATCCAGCCAGAGTAGATCATCTTGTGCTCATCTCAGGAGATGCAGCGGCTGAAAGAGAGGAGTAGAAAGCCTGTCTTCATTACAGATTGAAACTGCTGCTGCTTCTTTCAAAGAAAAGCTGCACACACGAAGAATTTGCTGACACTAGATCAGGTAAAATATGCCATAGGGAGGAAGAGAACCAGAGACTGCCTTTTGGATTGTAATGGGGGAAAGGAGATGAGGCAGCCAAAGTACTCTGATAAATATCCAAATTTCACCGTGTCTATTCCAACAGACCCAAAGCCTTTTCAGGATCACCAATCATTAGCCTACACCATCATGCTTACAGAGTTATTTTCATCATCATTTAGTACTGACACTTGCACTAAACAATGACTTTAAAAGTCCATAAAAAAGGGGAAAGTATTCAGAATAAAATCAGGCTGGTGCAGAATGCCTCTGAAACTCCTAGTTTAATTATCTTTTTTAAATGACAATTAAAACCAATTTCTGTTACCAAAGGGCCAGATTAGTTAGCCCTGTCTCACACAGGGAGTAAGGCCCTTCCTTACTCCACCAATTGGCTGAGCAATGGCTGCTCAGTGTATGGCTCAAGCCACAGGGTAGGGAGTACAGGCTACACGCCCACTATTCCCCAATGACCAAGTGGGCAGGCAGGGAGTAAAGAGGGGTGAGTAGTGGAAGAAAACCTGGCTCCACTCCCTCCTCACTCAGATTAGCTGACTAGGTGCATAAAGAGAGGTGGGGGACATGCTGCTCACCCAAAACATGGTGAAGTAACTTATGCTATCCTTCCCCATAGAGCAAATTGCACCTGCTCACCATCCCTGACTGTGCTGGCTCAGGCCTGGTCCACACTTCGCTGTTAAACCGATTTTAACAGCATTAAATCGATTTAATGCTGCACCTGTCCACACTACACTGCTCTTTATATCGATTTAAAGGGCTCTTTAAATAGATTTCTGTACTCCTACAAAACAAGAGGAGTAACGCTAAAATGGATATTACTATATCGATTTAGGGTTAGTGTGGATGCAAATCGACATTACTGGCCTCATTCTTTTACAGTAGCTACCCACAGTGCACCGTGGCCAGAAATCGGACCACGGACGCACACCACCGAATTAATGTGCCTAGTGTGGATGCGCACAATCAACTTTATAATATCTGTTTTATAAAATCGGTTTAAACTAATTCAAATTTATCCTGTACTGTAGACGTACCCTCAGTCTCCAACTGCCTGGCTGGCTGGAAGTTTCACTGAAGGAGGATGGAAACAGTGCAGAGAAAGGGAAAGTGGGCGAGAGCGAAGGGAGAGAGTCAGAAAAACAAAGCAAGAGAAAGACCAACAGGGGAGAAAGATCAAAGGAGCAGAACAGTGGGTCTGGGAAGGGATGTTTTGAATTTTAATGATTGTATTGTAGCAATCAGAGAATAATAGAACTGGAAGGAACATCGATAGGTCACCTAGTCCAGTCCCCTGCACTCAAGGCAGGACTAAGTATTATCTAGACTATCCCTGACAGGTGTTTGTCCAACCTGCTCTTAAAAATCCCCAATGATGGAGATTCCACCACCTCCCTAGGCAATTTATTCCAGTGCTCAACCACCCTGGCAGGAATCTTTTCCTGGTGTCCAACCTAAACCACTCTTGCAGCAATTTAAGCCCATTGCTTCTTGTCCGATCCTAAGCGGTTAAGAACAATAATTTTCTTCCTCCTCCTCCTAACAACATTTTGTGTACTTGAAAACTGTTATGGCCCCTCTCAGTCTTGTCTTCTCCAGATTAAACAAACCCCGAGTTTTCAATCTTCCCTCATAGGTCATGTTTTCTAAACCTTTAATCATTTTCATTACCCTTCTCTGACTTTCTCCAATTTGTCCACATCTTTCCTGAAATGTGGCACCCAGAACTGGACACAATACTCCAGCTGAGGCCTAATCAGGGTGGAGTAGAGCGGAAGAATTACTTCTCATGTATTGCTTACAATACTCCTGTTAATACATCCCAGAATGATGCTTGCTTTTTTTTTTGAAACAGCATTACACTGTTGACTCACATTTAGCTTGTGATCCACTATGACCCCCAGATCCCTTTCCACAGTAATCCTTCCTAGGCAATCATTTCCCATTTTGTATGTGTGCAACTGATTGTTCCTTCCTAAGTGGAGTACTTTGCATCTGTCCTTACTGAATTTCATCCTATTTACTTCAGACCATTTCTCTAGTTTGTCCAGATCTTTTTGAATTTTAATCCTATCCTCCAAAGTACTTGCAACCCCTCCCAGTTTGGTATCATCAGCAAACTTTAAAAGTGTACTTTCTATGCCATTATCTAAATCATTGATGAAGATATTGAACAGAACCAGACCCAGAACTGATCCCTGTGGAACCCCACTTGATATGCCCTTCCAACTTGACTGTGAACCACTGATAACTACTCTCTGGGAACAGTTTTCCAACCAGTTATGCACCCACCTTATCTAGGTGTATTTCCCTAGCTTGTTTATGAGAAGGTCATGCGAGACAGTATCAAAAGCCTTATAAAGTCAAGATATACCACATCTACTTCCCCCACCCCATCCACGAGGCTTGTTACCCTGTCAAAGAAAGCTATCAAGTTGGTTTGACATGATTTGTTCTTGACAATTTGTTCTTGGTGTTTGCAAATGGATTGCTTAATTATTTACTCCATTATCTTGCCAGGCACAGAAGTTAAGCTGACTGGTCTAATTTCCCGGGTTGTCCTTATTTCCCTTTTTATAGATGAGCACTATATTTGCCCTTTTCCAATCTTCTGGAATGTCTCCCATCTTCCATGATTTTTCAAAGATAATTGCTAATGGCTCAGATATCTCCTTAGTCAGTTCCTTGAGTATTCTAGCATGGATTTCATCAGGCCCTGGTGATTTGAAGACATCTAACTTATCTAAGTAATTTTTGACTTGTTCTTTCCCTATTTTAGGCTCTGATCTTACCTCATTTTCACTGGCATTCACTGTTAGATATCCAATCGTCACCAGCCTTCTTGGTGCAATCCAGTGCTATATATTGTAATAACATTTCTAGACAGCAAAAAGTCTGGAAAGCCAATTCCTAATTTGGCCCTAGAGTGCCTGGCTAGCAGGGTTTGTTTTCTTGTAATTTTCGTCCCTCCTTCCCTCTCCTCCAGAGCATATGATGTTCCTTTAAATACCAATTACTTTTGGCCACACTCTGGAATGCAGTTTCAATATTTTTGTTTTTTAGCAATCCATACTATATAAAGAACTGTTGTTTGCAAACAAAAAGTGTAATTTTTTAGTGCCAATTAATTTCTTAACGTCAATATTTGCATTTTTTTTAGGCTGTTACATTCACCGTTCTCTACACCTACCAGTAACCTGCTCTTTACTCCTTTGAATTTTATTCACCTCCATTCTGTCTCCCTTTTCTCATATACAAAAACACATATACATGAGTGTCTTTGTTCCTAGGCATCATCCTAGTGATGGCAATCAGTTCAACAACTCTCTAACAGGCCTCAGACCTGAACAACAAAGACCTGGAGGTTCACATAGGACCTTCACCTCTGTAGTCCATGTCCCAGTCAATGCAACCAAAGGCCAGGATTTTTAAATTTCAGGGCACACTACAGGATGTATGTATTCACTTAGGCTTCTGCTGCTGGCTAGGTTAAAGGAACTTTTACTCATGGAAATAGGCACTGGCATGGGCAAGTCTTTGTTATATGGGATTTTATGCAAATTGTATATATGCCAAGAGGCTGACTGGTATCTTTGTAGTATATTGAAAAATAAATAGGATGATGTGTTATAAATTTCTCTAGGTGCTGCTGTAAGTGACATTCTCCCTGAACAGCAGCCATTCAGCTTCCCTCAGCACTGCAAGAGTTTACATATTGGGTATGTACTGTTTGAAGATAACTAAAAAGTATCAGAAATATCCCATACAGCATAGTGGAATTGTTGTCCAGATGGTGTCATAAAGATTCTTGTGTAGCCCTAGAGAGCCATCAGAAGGCACTGAACGTCAATTTCTTTCTCTCAGGTGAGTATCCACATTAAATCATTTGAAAATCTCATGTTTCTATAGCAACTCTGAGAATATACAGATACATATCTTAGTGTTCTTCACAAACAGTAACTCTTGCTCTCTGAATGTGTTGCCTTCACAGGGCCATATGGAAGGTGCAGCCTCAAAACCATTTTTGAGCATGTATGGGTGCCCACAATCCCTGCAAGAATATTAGCATGTAAATATGCCTCTCCTTTTGCTGCCCCATAGCTCCAGAAGCCCAATGTGTAGCTGACCCCTGAACCAGAGAGGAGGAAGAGGAGAGGGAAGTGTGGCTCTATGGATACAAATACAATCAGAGAAAAAGAATTACTCCTTATAGCACGCCCTTTTTTCACCCTTCCAATCATGTGTATACAGATTCCTACTGAAGGAGTCTAGTTAATGTTTTGCTGGATATTCTAAACAGTTTAATCCTAGATAAGGAATAGCTGTCTTAATATCCCTAGGTGTTAACTACCCTCCCAAGGGCAGCCACTGGGCTTTGAGGTGGGGAAATAAAAAAACAGGTACAGTGAATTGACTCACCTGATATTTAAAACCTATCATGCAATTGGCCATAGAAGAAGAGATGTCCCATGGGTAGCTATGACCATACATCTGATAGCAGCAATATTCTACTGGGACAATGAAACCATAGACCAAAAGCAGGGAAACTCACAAGTGAAGAGACAAAATGTCTGTTATCCATTCCACAAGAATTCCCAGGCAGCATCTCCTGAGGAGTTTGCCGGATGGAACTGATGAGGAGCCCTGAATAAGATGACCATCCTATAAAGTCCAGATCCAAGGAACCCCTATATTTCATGATCCCTAGGCTCTGAGAAAGCCAACTACACTAAGTTTCATCTGGATCTAATGGCATGATCTCTGTCAGAGCCTGCCTTTTCTGCACTGTGTAGCATCTTAGAGCCACCTGGACTGTATGAGGTGCTTTCCCTGAATCCATGCAAGGAACTTGAATCCTTAGGCCTTGGGAGCAATTCTGACAGTTCTGTGGCTCAAAAGCTTGTCTGTCTCACCAACAGAAGCTAGTCCAATAAAAGATATTACCTCTCTAGTTCCTTATGAGCCACTTTTACAAGAGGACTCTTCTTTTCGGTCTGGGATTTTGCAGGTTTTGAAACCAGGAGAAGTACCTCAGAATCATGACCACAGTTGAGCTTTATGATATTTTTCATGGTGTTCAATGATTGCCTAGTGATTAAGGTATTTGCAAGAGATCTGTTTTATTCGGTGTCCAGTTCCAATTGGCTGTGCATAACATCACAGTGTCATACCCATATCTCAGCCCTTAATAGCACAGTCCTTAACATATCTTCCCTTCTAAGTCAAAACTTATTACCACTGAAAGACTCAACATTAATATAATTCATAATTACAAATATGTATAACAAACCTAATAGCTAAATTTCTAACAATATGTAATTAGTCTTTGAGGTGCCCTATGTTGTTATTTGGATGTGTGAGGCTCTCCTCAAACATCAGCACCACTGCTGTCAAAACATTTTAAGTCCACATGTTCTGGTTATTCCATGTATTGGGGCTCCATTGTCTCAACTTTCTGGGGTTGTTACCTGTCTGAGACAAGTAAAACAGCAGAGAAGTATCCCTTATTTCCCTCTCTTTCTGGGATCTGGAGAGTGTGTCACCTATTCTGCATTGTGCACCCATTTGGGGTAACAACCTCTTACAACTGTCGGTGTACAGTGCTGTTTGGGACCATTGTTCCCCATTGTTTTGCCTTATCTGTCTCTTTATACATCTGCAAGTCCCTATTGTTCCAATCATTAACTATCCCCCCTGTTTAAAAACTGAACCTTATTTTCAGCCTGAATTTGTCTAGCTTCAACTTCCAGGAGTTTGATCTAGTTATACTTTTGTCTGATAGATTGAAAAAGATATTAGAATTGGGAAAAGTATAGTAAAGGGCAACAACAGTGATTAGCGTATGGAAGAGCTTCCATATGAAGACAGATTAAAGATTAGGACTGTTCAGCTTGGGAAAGAGATGACAAAGGGAGGATTTGTTGAGGTCTATAAAATCATGAATGGTATGGAGAAAGTGAATAGGGAGTGTTATTTACCCCTTCATATAAACACAAGAACAAGGGGTTACCCAATGAAATAAATAGGTAGCAGGTTTAAAACAAAAGTACTTCTTCACACAATGCACAGTCAACCTGTGGAACATGTTGCCAGGGATGTTGTGAAGGCCAAAACTATAATGGAGTTCAAAAAAGAATTAGATAAGTTCATGGAGGACAGGTCCATCAATGGCTACTGCCCAAGACAGCCAGGGACACAGTCCCATCACTTGGGTGTCCCTAAACTTCTGACTGCCAGAAACTGGGACTGGAAGACAAGGGGTGAATCACTCAATAATTTCCCTGTTCTGTTCATTCCCTCTGAAGCATTCTGGCCACTGTCAGAAAACAGGATACTGGGTTAGGTGGACCATTGGTTTGACCCACTATGGTCATTCTTATTTTCTTATAAAATTTCTGTTTCCCACATGGGTATTTATAGACTGATCAAGTTAACCCTTAACCTTCTCATTGTTAAATTGAACAGTTTGAGCTCGAATCTTTCACCATAGTTAATGTTTTCCAGTCCTTTAACCATCCCTGTGGTTCTTCTCTGAACCGTCTAATTCATCAACATCCTTCTTGAACTGTGGACAACACAACTGGACACAGTACTCCAGTAGCAGTTACATCAGTGCCAAATAGAGAGGTAATATAAACTCCCTACTCCTACTCCACATTCCCCTATTTATACATCCCAGGGTCTCATTAGCCCTCTTGACCATAGTGTCACACTGGAGGCTCATGTTTATCCACCCCTGTGAGACACTGTACCCCAAAGCAACACCCTGGCTCCTTCCTACTTACCATGGTAATATCATTATGATGTGTTTTGTACAAAGTATGCCTTGTAAGCTATCATCTTAAAACTCTTAATCTGTTGAACATTAGTATGCTGTTAAGTTGTATGTGCTATCATTGTACGTGAAGTTATTAAGTTTTGCTATGTGTGCTACTGAAATATCTTCTGAAGTTGGAAACACCCACAACTAGTCTTTCAGGTACCCAGAAACTGATGATGGCCCATTAAGGGGAATACACACATGCACAAGAATTACCCAGGAACTTTGTACAATGGAAACCTCTCAGAGAATGTGCATACACAATGGAGCTGCTTGGCTCATGTCATAGCAAAGGATCTTTCCAGCAAGCTGGAATAAGCTATAAAAGGGGGAAGTAACATCACTATTTGTCCCCTTACAACTCAACACCTGGAAACATGTCTAGAGAAAAAGACTGAACTGAGGTGGTCGTCCCAGGGTGAAGGAATTTCCAGCCTGAGTATGGAAGATCTGTGACCTGCTTGTGTTGTCTATCAGAGCAAGACACGGCTTGATTCAAATCCTGTCTAGTCTGTATAACTCAGAGTGCAATTTTACTTTTCATATCTTCGGTAATCAACTTTGATCTGTACGCTTACCACTTCAAATCTTTCTGTAGTTAATAAAGCTGTCTTATATGTTTTACCTAAAACAGTATGCTGCTTGAAGTGCAAAGGAAATCTATTCAGGAACAAGGGCTGGTGCATGTCCTCTCTATGTTAGGAGAGGGGTGGACTGAGTAATAAGCTTACACTGGTCAGGCTTCTGACCAGGGCAGGACAGTGCAAGGCTGGGGAGCTGTGGGGAATTGGCTGGAGCTGCACTATTACTGGTTCATGAGTGGCTGGCAAAAGCATTCATGAAATTTAGCTGGGTGTGTCCCTGCCTGTGGATGGCTGTGTAAGTGCAAGACCTGGACAGGATTGCAGCTTGTCACAGCACCATAGCATGAGAGGGAGCCCAGGTTAATAAGCTGGAGAGCTCAGCAGTACCCCAGTTCCAGGCTGCACCCAGAGAACCCGTCACAATGCCAAAATCTTTTTCACAGAGTGTCTGATTCCCAGGATACAGTCCCTCAACCTGTAAGCATGACTTACATTCTTTTGTTCCTAGATGCATGACCTTACCTTTCGCCAAAGTGAAATCCACATTGTTTGCCTGTTTACCAAGCAAACAGAACAGCAGCCTCGCAGGTCTCTGTCTGATGTGATGCTAAGCACATTATATGGCAATCAATCAAAGACCAAGATATAAGGTACAGAGAACTTTCTGAACGTGCTCAGAGTTTCACTTTGTTCAACAGTCCCCACTGAATGATCTCCATGACTGGTAGCCAGTAAAAAAAATGTCTGTCAAACTAACATTTAAATTTAAAGACAGCCCCAAGGGCCAAAAAGATAAAATAGGAGATGTTCAAAGGCAGAAAGAGCACAGGGGGAAAGTAATTAGACTCAAGCCACAGAACTAGGCCTCTTTCATGGCAATGCAGGAAGATACCCTAGATCATTGCAGGAATAACTTCCCAGGCTAAGCAATTCATGTGCTACCTAATCAATCAAGCACAGATTTACAAAGCTAAAAAAAAAATTCATTTAAATAAGAGTTCACTCCCTTCAAAAATGAACAAGTCTGGGATCCCTCAAAGTACTAAGAAACAGATTCTGTAGATAACAAGCCTCTTTGCTGAATATCCTCCTGCTGCAGAATCAGCTTCTATGATTATCACAATTGCTCAATGCAGGTTTAATAATCAAATGCTACCAAATCAACCTTTTCACTGCTAGTCTTGCAGGTCTCCATCTCCACTGATGTCCCAGACAATGGAACATGAGAATGAAACATGCTGAAGCAGTCAAGGTATTTAATATCTTCTGGTGGTGTTATTATGGAGCTGCTGCATACCAACTGAGTTACAAATATTTTCATTGAAGCATCACCGCTATAGCTAGACAAGTTAGAGCTATTCAGGACTAGTCATGTAAGTGCCAAACACCACCTGAGCCTCTCAGAACTGCCAATTCCCAATTAAATTAACTGGAGTAGAGAGGGAGTGAAGAACTTTTAAGGATCAGATCATAAAGTCATATTTACAGAGATTTAAAAGAAGACTAATGGATGCAGTAGCCTATTAAAAATATAAAGTAACTGATTAAAATCCTAATTCCAGGCACTTTAGGTTTCATCCTGCTCCCATGAATCAACAGAAAGGAAGACTCACATTGACTTGAATGGTGCAGAATCAAGTCCTTACAGGGAGATGGGAATCTGAGCCAAAAGGCCCTTCCCACTACAAACTTTACTGAAAACACTTAGCACTTATGGTACATACACTTGTTATATTTTTAAGCACTATACCAATATGGTGATCAGGTTGCATAATGACTCAGATTCAAACTTCATAAGATTTAAAAAAGGATTGGACATTTATGTAGATATCAAGAATATGCAGTTATTGGAATTAACAAGAATAGAGATATATGAAGGGATATCAAACCTCATATTTCAAGTCTTAAGCCAATTATTAACTATTACATATCAGAATGTGACCTAATGTACAGAGGAGATACCCTACACCTGCTTCCTTTCTTACACCTTTCTCTGAAGCATCAGGTACTAGCAGATATTAACATACTGGACTAAATGGACCACAGGTTCAAACCAGTAAGGCAATTCCTATGTTTCTATAGGCAATGGATATGTAAAGTATTTACCCAATAAAGGATAATACTAGACTAAACAGTCCTCAACAAATCAGAAAGAAAATACACTTTAAACTGATAAAAAAGAAATAATTTTCTATATAATATATAATGCACTGCCACAAGATATCACTGAGAGCAGAAGTATAAAAGGCTGCAGCAAAGGATTAGATATTTCTATAGCTAACGAGAACCTATGCAGTTACATTAGCTAGGAGAAACAAATATAAGGGATATACATCCTCAAGACTGAGGGCATTAGCCAACTACTAACTGCCTGTGTTTGGAAAGAAATTTCTCTTACTTTCCTTTTTTCCTTCATGATTTTGAGTTTTCAGGGATTTTTTAAACCTTCCTCGCAACCATCCTGAATTAGCCATTGTTACACAATGGACAGATTACTGGCCTGTTTCAGCAATTAGGGCTAATAAAAAAATTTCTGTTGAAACTGGGTGGGGTGACTTTTTTTTCCAGTGGAAAATTTGGTTTTCAACAAACAAAAAAATCAGTGCTTGCTTTCTATGGACAATTTTTGGTTTTTGTTACTGAAAACCAAAATATTGTTATTTGGAAATGCTGCCACAGTTCCTCATAGGAGTTGCACTTCAGTTACTTCATGTCCCCATCCTCATCTATGAGCTGGTTACCCTGGTCAGATTCTATCCCCCATAAGGCACTCTGGTCAGGGGCTCCCATGACAAAACCTCCCCTTTCTAAAAAGGGAGATAATTCATATGAGCAAATGTAATCTGGCCAAGGAGCCCAGTTCACAGAGGAGAATGGGAGCTCAAGAATCTGAATTACAACTCCCATGAAGCAAATACATTGACTTGGGGCCAAAAAAATTCAGATTTTGAAAATTTCTGTGGAAAAACTTAGCCTGAAATTATTTTTTGTTTTTTTCCCTGCAACATTTTCTACAGGGAAAATAAATTGACCAGCTCTACTGATAATTCAATTCTGATGTATCTTACACACATAGCATTACCAGTACTACTAGTCAGTCCCTCCTCTCCCCTGGAAAATTTTATATGATATCATTTTATTTTGTCATCAGCTGTACAACATTCATTTGAACAGAGCCATTAAATCAGGACAGAATTAAGAAAGCATGTTGTTTGACATGAAGTTGCAGATCTACCTGTTTTTAGACTTTAGTAGTTTCTTATTCCTGCTTCTGTGGTCTTGATAGTAATGCTCTGATCCAAGATGCAAGTCAGATAATTATTCAGTCACTCACAATGCTGGCAGTGGGGAATTAAGTCTTACATCATTACAACATTTTCATCTTTCAGCAAAGAACATTTGAGCTGGAAAAACATAAAATGATTTTGTTGTGCTGGCAATAAAGCAGCATGGCATTTAGAATATATGTATGCATTTTCAATATTTTTATTGGAACCTTCCATCTGTTTTATCCTAATTCAGCTACACAGCTACATAAATCAACTACTGTATGATTCCTGAAAAGGGTAAGGCCTTTGGGCCCAAGACACAGATGCTAGAACTCCTGTCATGTGATGAATATGAAGAGTTAGCGTGCCCTATGTCAAGACAGGACTTTATCCAGGTGAAAGATTTGGATCGGTTTTTTGTTGTTTGTTTTTTTTAATATGCTGCCTATTCAGATTATAGATTAGTCTGCATGAATAAAATATAATCTCCTATTGGTTGTTATTAATATCCCAAAGGTTTATTCAAAACTACACACCATGGTGTAATCAAACTGGCCTCAACAAAAAGAGGAAAAAAAAACCAGTAGAAGGCATAAATAGGAATAAAGATTTCATAGGAGAGCGTGCATGACACTGACAGGAAAGAAATGCATTAATGTTAGCCAAAAAATTAACCAGAGCATAGAAACCAAACATAGTGGCATAAGGGAAAACGTAACAGAGAGAGAGAGAGTATTGTGCTGAGTAGGTATTTAAGTAAAACTCTCCTGCAGCACGGAAAAACGTAAAATAATAAGAAAATAGATTACACAAGTAACAGCTGAATGACTATATATTGTCCCATTTACTTCAGTATAGTATCAGGGACAGAGAATACCTGAAGACGGCACAGTTGGCAGACCAGCTCTGTTTCCCAATAAAGTCAATGGGAAGTTTTTATTGACTTAAGCAAAAGCAAGATCAGGTCCTAAATTCAGCTGGTATTAACCTACAGGAATTCTAGTTTTTTGATATTTAAGAACCAGAACCACTGCAATTACCAGATCAGCAAACTAGAATGAACTTGGTATGTTTTTGGGACAGACATGAGGGAGTTGGCGGGAGGGCAGAAATCACACCTTTACTAGGGTGCAGAAGTAGCAAATCCTTGAGTGACCTCTTATGCTTTTATATTACTCATATCAACAGAGCAGCACATATGATTGTCAAACATTCACTGTATTTGGCAAGTTATTTGGTCTTAGCATTGGTATGGTAGTCTGAAGCAGTAAGGATACATAGTGCTTTTAGGTCTGCTGGGGATGGAACGGAAAGCCTTCAAGAACATTGGAGCATATTATTGACAGCACTGTAGGGCAGTATGAAGGTGGAAAGGATGACAAGTCTTTCACCTTGACTTCTTATTTCACTGCTTTTAAGGTTTTGGGGGAACAGGTGTATGTTCTGCCACAATCTTAAGTGCCACTAGTTTTTGTTCGCTAATTTTAGTATAGCTATTATAAGATGTATCCAATATAGAGGTCACTGGGAGCCTGCCCTGGCCTCTATGCGCAGCGCTGCCACCCCGGAGCCACTTTAGGTAAGTGGCGCTGGGCCAGAGCCCAAATCCTGCATGCACCCCAACCCCCAACTCCCGGTCCTATGCCCCCTGCCTGCACCTTGCAACCCTCCTGCACCCCAACTCCCTGCCCTGAGCCCCACCACACCACTCCTGCACCCTAATCCCCTGCCCTGAGACCCCTCCCACAGTCTGCACCCCTGCCCTGGGCCCCCTCCTGCACTCCACATCCCTCCTGCACCCCAACCCCCTTCCCTCAGCCCTCTCATACACTGTGCACCCCATCTCTGCCCCAATCCCTTGCTCTGAGCCCCTTCCTGCACACTTCACCCCCTCCCATACCCCGCACTCCCTCCCACACCCCAACCCCCTGCCCCGCATACAGTATCCCCACCCAGATATTGCCCTCGGCCCAAAAAGTTTGCCCATCCCTGCTCTATCCTCTCAAGCAGAGCAGAATGTAGCAGCCTGCCTGCTTAGTGAATTGTTCCCACTGTCTTTATGAATTTCCCCCTGGAATTCAGGTGTAAAATTTTTAAGGCTTTTACTTTTAAGGAGTTGGCTTCCCCAACCCTCACTTGGTCTTCAGTTGCCTATGATGTAACAGCGAGCATACGGCTGCATATCTTTGTTGACTAGTAACTAGAAATGAACAGTCAAACCTAGCTACATTACTATTAGGCAAGTGAGTTTGGGGATTTCCTCCAATGTTCCTCACTCCCATTCTCCATCCATTGTATTGTACTATAAATAAAATTACCAAAATAATTGAAACCGGCATGATTATATTGCGTTATTTTGACAAATATAATATGCAGAATTTTAAAATATTTTGTGCAGAATTTTTAGGCACAGAATTGCTCCAGGAGTACTGTTTGCAGGAGTTGACCTTTGGTTGGCTTTAAGGTTGTTACTTCTTAAAAGAACAGTTTTATTTCTGAATTGTAACGGCAATAGAGGACATCAGATTTTATGACAAAAAATAAGGATTTTTTTCTTTTAGTATATTACTAAACAAATATGTTCAACTTTGAGTTTTTACCATTTATGGTGTTTGTTTACTTTGCCATTTTCTCAGTCTGGACAACAAAAACAGAAATTAGTTTCACTTGTGCTTTTACTTAATTTCATTTCAGATTCTCAATTGCCAGCATTATGCTGCAATGTTTTAAATTGCTAATGTTACTGAGGCATTTCTGTGTGTTTAAAGACAAAAAAAAAAGTCTTTCCACTGAATCCTGGCAGATAGCCCCTTGGGTTTCCAGGGTCTGTGGCGCTGGGGTACCTGGCTGCCCCAGAGTTCCAGCCTCCCAACAGTAGACCCAGAAGCCTGCAAGCCCTAGAATCTCTCATGGTTTCCAGGCTCTAGGTCCATTGCAAGGAGCTTGGAGGGCTTCCAAGGTCCCGGTTTCACAGCCCCCTGGGGCAGTCTTCTAGGGTCCACAGCTAGGCAAAGTTGTTAAAACAAATTTTTTTAAATGAAAAATGCAGATTCATTTATTTATTTCAACTGAAACTTTCTACAAAACCTTATTTTTTCATTTTTTTTAAAAAAAGAAGTGAAACAGAGGAAAAATATGTAAGTGTCCAAACCATTCATTTCAGCATGAAACCTTTCAATTTTTCAGGCAGATTCACGAGATTTGGAAAAATTGGAAAGAGTCCAGCAGAGGGCAAAAAAAATGATTAGGGAGCTGGAACACAGGATTTATGAGGAGAGGCTGAGGGAACTAGGATTGTTTAATCTGCAGAAGAGAAGAATGAGGGAGGATTTGATAGCTGCTTTCAACTACCTTAAAGGGGGTTCCAAAGAGGATGGATCTAGACTGTTCTCAGTGGCACCAAGTGATAGAACAAGGAGTAATGGTCTCAAGTTGCAGTGAGGGAGGTTTAGGTTGGATATTAGGAAAAACTTTTTCACTAGGAGGGTGGTGAAGCACTGGAATAGGTTACCTAGGGAGGTGGTGGAATCTCCTTCCTTAGAGGTTTTTAAGGTCAGGCTTGACAAAGCACTGGCTGGGATGATTTAGTTGGGGATTGGTCCTGCTTTGAGCAGGGGGTTGGACTAGATGACCTCCTGAGGTCACTTCCAACCCTGATATTCTATGATTCGGCATCATTTACAAAGAGAAGTGGTGGTCTGCTGATGCCCAGTGGTTAGGGAATCCTGCTCTGGAGCAGGGACTTGAAGTCAGATCTCCCACATCCCAGATGGGTGCCCTTCACACAGGTTATCGGCTATTCTGAGGTCAGTCTCTCCCTGTTGAAGCTATTCCACTGTATATAAATAATTAAATATTCACTGGACCAGGGGCCTAGAACCCATCTGTCCCATCTCCCAGACGAGTGCCCTAACCACTGGGCTATAACATCATTCTCACACTCACTCTGGCCACCAGTGGTGACCAGCCATGAAACTGACAAGAATTATGTTAATTTCAGTTCGCAGCTACTGGTTCCCGGTTGTATATTTCATTTTGGAAATACCATGTGTGTTTCTGGTATTAGAATTTCCAGTTCCCTGGACTTTTTTAAAATTGGAACAAAACCAAATTTTGAAATGTTGATGTTTCCTGCAACCCGTAAATTCTGAGATTTGGCCAACTCTAATCAGGAGCATGATACACTTCGGATTCAATACTGTTTCTAACCTCACTGGAAATCTTTAATCAACATGATCCTAAATTTGGTGATGCTACTGATGACACAAATAGATGATCATGCGCGAATGAATGTTTTAGCTAAATTGGATTTTAAGACTATGTTAACTGAAGTATAACACTCTATCATGATCCAGCCTAGCTTATACCTTTCTGTGTAGAAGGGTGCAATTTCATTATCAGAATACTGCTAATTGAAACATTTTTAGAGGAGAATAACAGTATGCTTCTGACCTTAAAGTCTGAGTCTGTGCTTGCACAGGACACAAGTAGGCTTGAATCAGAGGATTTACCTATTTATAGTATCCAGCCAGTAATTAAAAATAGCTTTTGCAACAGATTCAGAACTCAAAACTGGATTATATGGTATGCATTTGGGATAGTTTGGCTAGAGATTAAGCCATTTTAAACTCTAATTCAAAGCAGTTCAGGCCAGTATGACTTAACATCCTTTACCATGCCATCATGATTAGGCACAAGAGTTTACAAACATCTTGTTCTCAACTGAAAAAACACCAACACTATTTGTCAGTCTTTCCTGCTCCAGGCTGATTGTCAAACTATATTTAAACAGTTAAAACCTGAACCATTCTGAATCCCTGTTTACAACTCATTCATTTTATATACTGTTTAACTGCCAATGAGAATCAGGCCTCAAACATTCATGCTAGATGCAGTGTGCTGGAATCGAGGTATGCATAAATTCCTCTGTGAGGTTTCTCAAACCCCTCATTCCCCCCCCCCCATCTTCAACAGAATATGCAGTAGACACAAGCAGAACGACGTCAAACAATGTATTTGTTAATGGTTTTTTGTTTGGGGGAGGGAGAGACACCCAATGCTACAGTAGAGAGTTTGTCTACATGAGTTATGTGGCGGATGAATGGAATGGGATTGCACATCATTGTTGGTTTTCAATGGTGTGCATTCTCTTAAATCTGTAACTTTCAGAAAAAGAGAAGATACCTTTTAAATGACAGTTTGTTCCAATAGTCTGTTCTGAACTGGTCTGAGCATACTCATTTTGTGGTTTTGGACTTCTAGAATGTACTGACACCCGCAGCTCCAAAGGAGATTCACTTGGAAAGAGAGGTTTGCTTTGAAGACAGCAGATGAGAATTCTCAACATATTAATAAACTATTTTAAATTTTGAGATAAACATAGCTGACTGACCTATTAAGATTAACATTTCCTCCTCACTCCTGCTTATTCTTCTGAGCAAAGTATGTTCTGAAATAGTGTTTCAATTATGCACAATTTAATTCAACACATTGAATTTCCTTGGAAAACATTATCTACTAAATCCTTTCATTCAGGAACCAAATAGTTAAAATTATTAAAACAACATACTAATCTTGGATATCAAAACAATATATTCTTTGATAGATATGCTTGTTCCCCTTTACACAGGCACTGTGTGAAAAATAATTTTCTTTTCAGAAGAAAAGATTTCATGCTGAATATGTAACACGGCTTGGACTGCGCAAAAAGAATAACTCCACGCAGTCAGAGGCAGCCCTTGTAGTCACTGATATTTGGCAGTGGGACTTCTTTATATCTACAGTACTGTATAAGTGACAAGAATATTAAGTTTCAAAAGCTACTGTTCATAGAATAAAGCACTTGTCAGGACTCAAAGCTTTGCTGGGATCTTTCATTTTTTAAACTTTAAAAACTACAGGAAACCTACATCAAAACACTAAAACTGTATCTGGAATGGATTTGTTGCAACTTCCTTCCTGATGCCTTTCAGGAACAAATAATGTTTATTAAAAAAATCATAAAAACATCTCATATTAAAAGAAACTCAGATCCTTATTTCTTTAAAAATTTTAAGGGTGTTCTTGTACACCTTTAGTACTTTAAGTTCACATTAAAAAGACATAGAATTTTTTTAAAACACAAGACGGTAAGAAATTTCTAAAAAGCTGAAGCCATTAACAGACAGTTCTACATGGAAAACAAGATGGCTCATTGATAGGGCCCTACCAAATTCAAGGTCCATTTTGGTCAATATCACAGCCAGGGAGGGGGGTTCAAATCGGTCAATTTCATTATTTCAGATGTAAACTTCATTTTTCTGACTCTTCAGTAAGCTGCTGATGTGCTCCCTATTGGAACCTAGCCTTAGCCTCAGTCAGAATATTTTTAAAAGGCAGTGAAAAATTAAACTAAACTAGTTTTAAGTTGTTACAATGGCTTCTCTTTTAAACTGATATTTAGCCATGACACACTAATTGGCCATATTGGTACCAAGAGTACTGGATTTCCCTCCCCAAATCTTTTTAGTCAACATCGTGTAGGTAGGTCTCAGTTGTCTTGGCACTTCCTCCTTTTTCACTTCTGACACTATCAATAAGATAGAGCTGGATGAGTTAGGAAACAGTGGAGCCCAACTTATAAGAACTAATACAAATGTTGTTTCTTCTTAAATTCTTGGCTAGAGATTGGTCTCCAGCAGACACCATTAGTCTACACTCTCCAGGAACTGAGCTGCTGGTGTATCTTCCCCTTGTTAATGGAAGCTTCCAACTCCTGAACCAATGTCCTAAACCTTAGCAATTCCTGAAACTGCCTGAAGTCATCAGGCGATTAAACGAACGAGGAGATGGCCACATCCTCACAAAAATCTGAGGCAGAACCAATGCCTTCCAGATGGTCAGAAATAGAGCTGGTCAGGAATTTTCCAACAAAACAGTTTTTCCATCCGAAAATGCTGATTCGTCAAAACTGAAGCATTTCATGGAAACATCTTGCTTTTGATCAACTTCCATCAAAATACAGGCAGGGTTCCAACACTGGAAACCTGCCCGCATTCTGGACAGCTGGGAAGTCTTAGCTTTGAGAGTCTGCCATGTGGACTGTCTTGGCATTGGGGATGACAGGTTTCCAGACTCACTTATGTAGACAAAGGAGCCTAGAAGCCCCAGTTTTAGCAGGGATTCTCAGGATTTGGGCTCCATAGCCAGAAACCTGTAAGTCCTGAGAACCTCAGCCCAAGACAGGGCTCCCACAGGCTTGCTGAAAGTACAAGTCTACTGCTTGAGCTGGGTTCTGTAGCTGGTGGCTATAACAGACTTGCATCTTCTATAGACAGGACAGGGAACACAACACATGTAACACAGATTACATAGACACAGACGAAAGGCAGATATAGCGAAGAATAAAAGTTACTGCATGTTTATACTAGCATATCTGTGTTAAACAAGGAAATCAGGAGGCAATTTACTGAGCATAAGTTACTGATGACTTGAGTCTCAGTGAGTGAAAGGTCTGTCACATGTCAGCTTTCTGACTTTAATATGCCAGTTTGCTCATGCCATAGCCAAAAGGATAGCATATGACAGACAGTCCTTTCCTTCACCAAGAGGCATGCTACAAAATGCTGTAGTTCATACAGGAAAATATTGCAAAGCACATAAAGAGGCATGGAAGATCACATGTTTAAAACAAAGGACTAGGAATCAGCAGATTTCAGCTCTATTCCCAGCTCTGTCACAAGCCCTCTTATTATATGCAAGTTATTAACTTGCTCATGCCTCTGCTTTCCTATCAACTGTGATAATATCACTTACTTCAAATGGGTGTTTCTGTTTAATTCAATCTTTATAAAACTCTCAGATCATTAGATGGAAGATGCTATCAAAGTGCAAAATTTCACTATATTGATCAGGTCTCCTGTATTGCTAGCTACTGCATATATAGTTAGTGTTTGATACAGTCACAAAATAGGTATGATTCAAGGCAATTAATATATTGAATTTCCTGGTCCTACACATAGTTAAGTTGTTTGGACCCTGAAGCTTCAGGCAAATATTTATTGCTTAGTGTTACAGGGAGGCTGGCCCTTATAAATGAAGCAGGTCCAGCTCCTCTGTGCCAGAACACATGTTCCCAATTTGGCAGGCAGCACCTAAGGGCTATAAAGGACCAGGGATGACAGAGAAACTTGGCCAGTCAGAGGAACCTGAGAGCACAGGAAAGGGGCAGGTGAGAATTGCCTGGGAGAGACATTCTGCAAAAAATGGAAAGCTCTGCAGGCCCCCCCGGGAGGAGGGAGGGTTGGATTGGCTAGGCAGCTGGCAGAGGGGCAGTATGCTGACTATCTATCCTGAGCTAGAGAGTCAGTTAAGTGACAAGGGACCAAAAACAGCTAAGACCTAAGATCCAGTGCAGAGACTAACCTGCTTATCTTCCTATGTCAATCAGCCAGCGCTGGGAGGCTGAAAAGGGCTGATTCATTGGACTAAGTTGAAGCAGAAGAAAGCAACTAGGAACCAAATACTGGTGGACTGATCGGCGAGGAGCGTGGAAAAAAAATTACTGTATGTTTCTGTTTCACTGTGGGAATTGGGAGAACAGTTTTGAGAGAACAGTCTTACCAACTATTGTACATGTACTTGACTAAATTATGCCTAAAATCAAAATTTTGAGCGGACCCTGGAAGAGACTTATTTCTTTCCAATGGCTGGACCAAGGGGAAACGGAGGAAGACACATCATGCCACAGCCTGCACTAAGAGTGCGTTCCCGGGGTCTTACACTTACATATTTCTACATGACAGCCAATGTATTTTCAGAACAGTAGTGACTTAGAAGCCTGTTCTAGCTTTGCCAGACCAAGCAATTAATAGAATAGGTATCAATATGTCTCACAATTTGACATACTTGTGGGGATGGAAACTTCACCCACTGCCCATAACCAGTTAAGAAAGTATGGGGTCTGGAGATAACAGATAGCTATAAGCTATTGAACATTACATCTGAGGGAATACTTATGTTAAATAATAATTAACAAAACTAGGTCATGGCCCCATCAGCTTTCCACAAACAGATCAGCAATGTCAAAGTGCTGACTTGGGTAGTTGCAATGAAATGTTATCATTAAGTGTTTTGGTCTTCAAGGACCTGACTCCTCCCAGTGAAGGCACTAGTATGTTTTCCATTAGCTTTAATGGGAGACGAGCTGGTGTTGAAGAGACTAGTTCTCTCCCTGTTGGAGTTTCATTCACTTTCACTGATGCTAGAAAGATTATTGTGTGTTCTTACCTCTCCTCTGGGGATTATCTGAAGTAACACATAGACATACACACAAATATAAATGGCTGGGCTCAATAACAGTTACCCATCATATTTTTCAGAAATCTAATAATTACAAATTAGACCCAATTTTAATTCAATTAATCTAAAACATTTTTTGCTCATTCATAGGCGTTTTGTTTGAATTCAACTGACTCAATGAGGAAAGAAACTGAAGAAGTCATTTATTTACCAAAAGTTAGATATCTGCTTTTCATATACTTACATGTCAGTATAAGTTGTTCTACTTATAATAGCTGTAGTTCGTGAGTCACTGTATTATACCACAGTTAAACATCAGAATAACCCCAAATAATTTAAATCAAAATCAACCTAATTTTTCTACAATTTTTTTTAAAACTGCTCCCAGGCAAACGCGTTTCAGCATGAAGTTCATTTGTCAGCCAATGTATAAGAAATGGAACTTTATACAGAAGCCCAGACAGGACCTAAACTAAAATAATGTGGAAAGTTCTGCTATCATTAAGATGTATTATTATTTCTTCAGGGAAAGAAGCTTTTTTAAAAAAGTTGTACTAAATATATTTTTTTTCCTTCAGTCTTACCAATAGGAGGGCAAACTAACCATAATGTGGAGACGATGTGGACACCAAAATTATATCTTAAATTGAATGCCTATTTTCTCTACATAGTAACAAGCATCATTTGTTCCAAAAAAAAGGAAAACACCACTTTTACCAAAGAAACCTAATTTAAGGAGTGAACTGATTTGAATTAATCATATGATCCGTTGTTTGAGGAGAAAAGGGGTTTTGCATTACTGTAACTGAGATATAAACTATGCTTTTTGTACAGATATCTTCGAGATAAATAGTATTGTAACAAAGTCATGTCAAACCTATGTCAGCGTTTGATAATTTTTAATTTAAAAAAACAAATGTAATGCTTATGCAAGCTGTCAGCCTAACAACTCTTGAGACGGAAGTCTCTTTATCCAGAGCTTCCTCATACCATCCCAACTACTAGAGCAGGGGTTCTAAGACTTTTTTACTGGTGACCCCTTTCACACAGCAAGCCTCTAAGTGTGCCCCCCCCAAGACATTAAAAACACTTATTTATATATTTAACACCATTATAAATGCTGGAAGGTAGTTCAGAATACATAAATTTTCATCCTTGGCTTCTTTACGGAAACTGAAACGAAATAAAAGGTAACTCACATGAAAACAGAAGTTACTCTATGGGTAACAGAGCAGAATGTGGCACTCTTGATGCAAAACAGCAATACACTGAACTACACCACTCTCCTAAACTTTACCTTCGGTATTAGTTATAATTTTCTTATATAAAAAGCTAATTTTAAGACACTGCTTTAAAATGTTTCCTAGTGTCCAATTAGCTTTTTGTCAGAAAAGAAAAATGGGAACAAAATATAGATTTTAGAAAAATACACTGGCATTCCATCATAAGCAGTATAAAAATATTAGGGTATACAAACATGGTACTGCAATGACATCTCTACTGGAGATACAATATGTCAAAACTTCACTACACTCTCCTAAACTATTCCAAATACAGTAGCCTCCAAGACCTTTCCTGACTATTCTGAGCCACAAAAGTCAAAGCTGGAAGTGTTGTATCTAGAGAAGGCATCTATCAAAACTCCTAGCAGCCACAGTTTATTTGAAATTGATACCAGTTCAGCTCTAGGTTACATATTGAAAATACCTGTCTGACCTTCCTGGAGTCTTGTGTTCAAAGGCATTTTAACTTTTATAAACCATTTAAGTTCTTTCTAACTTAAAAGAATTTTTACCGTTTCACTTCACATAAAGGCAAGGTTGCCACATGTACACCACCTCACCAGAAATTGCCTTACAAACTTTTCTGAAGGGCTTCTTGCAATGTATGCAGTATCTATATTTTTCCTTCTTGAGTATCCCATTCACTGACTTGATAGTAAGGGAAACTTAGGTGATAGATGGCTATAAAAAGCTAACTCTTCATAATATACCATTATTTGTACTAGCATAGTTGTTGTACACTCAGCTCCTTGTCATGCACATTATAGCATTTATATGTATAAAGCACATTTGTGCAAGCAAATTGAGCCCAAGTAAGGTTTTGTGCATGAAAATGACTTTGGAACATTTAAATTCTATCACATATGTACAAAAGTGGGAGGGCTAAAAAAAAATGCACATAAAAATGACTGCCCATGAGAAAGTGTGTACACAATGGGAGATCATATTCACATCCCTCTGAAAACATGTCCTTGTGATTTTTGCCTCCTGATGGAGTTTAGTGTTCATTTGATATGGGAGTTTTAATTTAAACTCTGAATTGGTTAATATTTCGCTTCTTTGGGCCTTGAAAGTTCAAGCCACATTATATAGAGTCACTAAACATGGGGAGTAATAGGAAGCTCTCATAGCACAAAGCTTTCCGTACTCAATCTTAATGCTTTTTCCTGTAACAGTATTACTAAGGGCTTGTCTACACTTACTGGGGGATCAACGCTCAGCAATCAATGCATCAGCAGGCGATTTAGTGGGTCTCGGGTCTAGTGAAGATCCACTAAATCGACTGCAGATCGCTCTCCTGTCGACTCCTGTACCCCACTGGAACGAGAAGAGTAAGGGAAGTCGATGGGAGAGCATCTCCTGTTGACATAGCGTAGTGTGGATCTTGCGGTAAGTAGATCTAAGCTACGTCAATTTGACTTACGCTGTTAAACCACATAGCTTAGATTACAGTACAGGGGAAAGCCAGACAAGGCCTAAGCGTCCCTTTTCAATTCTTCAGCTCAAAGCATTGAGCTGATTACATTTTCCTTAGGTGATGACACCAAGAGGACAAGACAGATGCAAGTCCATTTTTAAGTATCTTTTCTAGGTCATTTAACAGGGGAATATGCAGGCAAAATGACCAATGTATTTAAAACAAGGGGAAAACGTCACACTAATAACCCTTTAGAGCTTTAATTAAGATTCAGTGACAGACCTGTGCTTGATTCCGTCAAACCACAATACATTTCATTTCAGGCACCACTTTCATTTTGTCAGTAACAAACAAGTGGCCCGCAAATCTGCCTAAAACACAGTTACAACCTACATTAAATATTGGTAAATAGACAAATGCACACGCAATGACATCCTTAATTTCAAATTTAAACCTAAGGAGAGGGACCTAGTACTAATATGGTATCAGTGACAGACCCTCAGCTTTGGAACCCACTCCTACATTATGTCCAACACAAACCAGGCTTATCTATGTACTTATGGTTTGAGGACGACAATGCAGGAGCTGGATTTCATAATGTACTATGAGAATTAATGTATGTTTTAATTTAATTTAAAATCCCGTCAGTAACCCTTTTTGAATAGCAGAAAGGAATGACAGACCAAAACAATCCTTATGAGTGATTATGGTTACCTTTTTGTTTTAGGATGTGTTTTAATGTCTACTATGGTTTCCTATATGTATTACAAATTAGGCACTCTAGTTAAATATACATTTCTTTGTTTTAAGGTTTAGTAAGTAAGAGACAGGATTCTCTACTGTGTCTATGTTAAGTACATAAGAGAAACATTGAAGGCTTGGGTCTCTAAACATCACTGGCAGAGGTGTGTGTGCGCGTGCGTGTGTGTGTGTAAAAAGCATATGCTAACTGTTGTATTCTCAATAAATGCTGTTTATTTACTTCTTCTATAAAGATCTCATATGCTTTGTATAAGCCTAACAACAGAGGCTTGAAGGGGGCTGAAGTGCATAGCAATAGAAAGATTTGGGAGACTTTTGGCACGGGCTGGTTTTTGTTAGAGATAGCCCTCTCATGTTAGATGCTAATTTCAGCAGATTTTTGTTTTTAATTCATATGGCACTTTAGTAAACTGAAAGATTAGCAAATATCATGGTGCATATATTACATATGTCCACAGAGCTCACTATACTAAACACTATGAGAAAGTCTCATTGCTTAGCCGAGCTGCCAGGGGCCACTGTACCACAGTAACTGAGAGCATGGAGACTGCCACTCCTGTGCGATTATATCACTATTCCATGTAGCATTGAAGAGAATTAAACTGAAGCAATATTGATCTAGTTAAGCAGGTACAAGCCCCTAAAGCCTGTTTAACCTTTGCTTAAATTAATTTAGCTTACATCAATAATTTACTATTTTTAAATCAGTTGAAAAAAATCTTAATAAATAGCACAGCAACAAGGGCCGGGTTCAGTATCCAGGGGTTCCGTTTCAATAACGCCATGCATAACCGGCTCGAGCCCCCACCCAGTGACCTGGGACACTTACATACCACACCCCCCTGGGCGCCTCTAGGAGGTAATACTTCCCCTCTTGCAAGCACAGAGTCTGAGTGTAGCAAAATCTTTTTAATAAAGAAAGGAAACAATGCGGCATCCCACTGCAGAAATACCACAAACAGGATTATAACACAAACCATAAACAAACAAAACCCCACCCCCAGGTACATTTGGCAATGTCCTTTTCCCCTTAGGGTCTTAAGTCCAATCACCCCAAAGTCCAACAACCCAAAAGTCTCTGGTCAGTGCCACCCCAGAATTTGAGAGTTTATTTGCAGAGTTTTACCTCCCCCCCCCCAGCCTGGGTGGAAAGGGGGGGAGTCCACACAGGGTGTTAAGGGGCACCTTACGTGGGCCAGGGCCAACTGCTCCGTCTCTTTGTGGAGTTCTGCTGCAGCCTTCACCACGACCAGCTCCACCACACCAGCTATGCCGCTCCTCCAGCTGTCCCTGCAAACCGCTTCACTCCGCTTACTGTTCCATGGGCTGCTCCAACACGCTGCAAACTGCTCTGCTCTGCCAGCCGCTTAACAATAGGTCTTCAGGCTCCCCCACTAGTTAGCACAGCACTCCATGATCTCAATTCAGCTCTTTCAGTGATTTCAGCTCTTAGTAGGGGAGCCCTGGTGCTGGTGCACCATTGGCCCAACATGAATTCAGCTCAGCAGTCTCTAGATAGACTCCTAATAGAATTAAAAATTAGCTCTACTCTTTAACATTGGAGAGAGGAGGATGTGCAATTGGTGTTCCAGGCCCTCAAAAGGGGCCCATACCATCAGGTACACACACCAGTCCCCAACCTCTCTCCATTCATGGGGTTTTGGTACCCATGTCCCATGTTTAGCAAGTACCACCCAACTGAGGTTGAGTTATTTCTGTCACAAAGCAGTCCCATCCCAAGCTGCTGTGGGGTTATGCTAAGTGGGGGGGGGGGTGCATGCCAATGCAAATTCTTAAAATTCTTTTCACACTCTCTACAATTCACCACCAGATGTCAGGGCAGCGTTCATCCTGACTCTGCTTACAATTTTTAAACCAGTTGAAAAAAATCTTAATAAATAGCACAGATACATTCAAAGCCCAGTCCTACATTCCTCACCCATAGAACACTGCAACTGAAGTAAATGCAGAATTAAAATCAATGGCAGTTGTATGCACAAGTGATTAATTATTGAGTCTAATCCTGCAGCCCTTATTTAAATGACTAACCCCGATGAAGTCAATGAAACATAAGTAAGGTAAGCAGGATTTGGCCACTCAGAGTTCTATTTTATACTGTTCATAATAGGGGGAAAAGGAGAGGGGGAATCTATATTTGCTTCAGGTCAGAGGCAAAAGTATAACTCCTTTAAATGTATCTATACCAATTAAAGAAAACTAACACTCCACCAGTTTGGATGATACTCAAAATGAGTGACAATAGTTCTCTTATTTTAAAATTACTACAATTAAGTATATACATGTATTTCAGTTTCCTTAGGTATTGTCTCATTCTCTAGCTGACCAAATTGAAATGGTTTGAATAAAACCTAATAGTTAATGTTCTCATACTCTACTAAAGGGAGAATAAATCCTGATTGTGCACTTTTAGTCCCAGTTTGGGACATGACATTTGAAGTTAAAAATGGCATTGCTACATAAGTGTATAAAAATAAAATTTTGCTTCTATTTTAAAATAAATCAGTTTTCCATTTCCAGTTTGAATTATGACTCCAACAAAAATATAGATGTAAGCATTTACCATTATGCTGAAAACTCAAGGTTCTTACATTTTAAGGGAAAGTCCCTCTTGGATCATTGTCAACACCAGTTAGACAGAAGTACAAATGGTACATGTTTAAAATTAAACATACTATTATTGTTGGTCAAGTTCCCATATTATAAAAATTTCTAGCTATTTTCTGTTTTCGCTATAGTTGAGTCACAGTCAGAAGTGAAGTCAACAATTCTTGGTATATCCATCTTTATTGTTGAGGAAGATGGACACAAGTCAGCCATTGGACTGTTTGACTTAGTTAACAGAGTGCTGTATAGGAACAATGAATATAACATATGTTTCCTTCATTTAGGAAATTAATGTTTTGGCCTGATTTTTGAACATGCTGATTACCTACCAGTTCCTATGGACCACACTGGAGTTGTGGGTGGTCAGCACTGTTGAAAAATCTGGTGCATTTGCACAGAGCCTCACTCAAGTCACTGGGTCTACCTGCACAAAGCTAGTTACAGAAGTAGGGCCCTGAATCATAAATTCTTCAAGACAAAGACTGTGCTTCTTTTTAATGTTTGAAGAGCTCATAGTGTAACACCAACAGACCCCTGTCGTCGGCAGGTGAGACTGAACCTAGGGTCTCTGGAGCTTAGTACATGAGCCTCTACCATATGAGATAAAAGCCAACTGGCTGCTAGCTAAGGCTGTAGAGCAGACTCATTTTCAATCTCTCTCAAAGTGGTCTCAGTGACAATAGCTGGGACAGAACATCCCACTCAGGGGGTTGCCTTTGTGGGTGCTACTAGAAACAAGTAATAAAAATATAGTAGGTAATAGAAATTGACACATTCCAATTATTTCTTTTTTCAAACAGCCAGTATCTACCAAAATTATAATTTATTTTCAGTAAGAAAGGTCTGCTCCATGATGGCAAGAGACTATTTATACGAGCTATATAATATAAAATTAATGTATCACTCTTGGATAAAACATTTCTTCTCAGAAGAGAACCCCATGACATAGATTTTAACTTCAAATATATTTACAGACTAACTTTATTTTCAATAAAAACTGCACAGATTAAATATATATTAAGCTAATGTGTTACTTCAGGATATGGTAATAAAATGCCAAAGAACAAGCTGCAAGCTGTTTGTGATTTAAGATACTCAAAGAATTAATTTTATGCTGGCATATACTGTAATTAGTAATGGCTCTGTGCATCATGATTAAGCTAGTAACTATAGTAACCAAGGCAGAACAGAATGGGTGTAAAAGAAGACAAGCTGAATAAGCCAATGATAAGCCTCTATTAATCTGTTTATTTTTATTTAATCTTTGTCAAAGAGAATTGGAATAATACAAAATAGTAGACATTTTAATTGTCTTCTTCCCTTGTTTAGGAAGGAATGAAACATTGTTCTTAAAGTATTTTTTAATGAAGGTAGCATAGATTCTGTTTTTACAGCAGAACTTCTCAGCCCACACAGTGTTAAAACACATGCACAGTGCCATATTCCAGTCTATATTAAATAGGTGGCATTTGGTGGCATATATTTATCTCTGTACAAAATGACATATCTGCAGGTTTGATTTTGAAAAATTTACACTATGCCAAAATATTCACCTCTATTTTTATACAAAAGCACTTGTTGCTTAATCATAGAAATGTCAAGAATAGTTTTAAAAATTTGCATGCAGGCGAAGTGAAATTATAAATGCAAGAATATTTTAATTTAGCATTTATTCACCACCACCAAACAGTTAGGTCACTTAACACAGTTAATCTCTGGAGATTCATTTTACAGCATGATAAACTGAAGGCATCTAAACAAAATGAAGCAAAAGGAATCAGCTGCTATGCATTCTCTTAAAATGTATTTTCTATGCTATTTGCACATTGGCAGTAATTTGCTACACAATAAATCCTTGCTGTCATTCTCACCAGCAGTCACTAGAGGGAAAACTATTCAAATACTAAACAAAACAGTTCTTTTTTAAAAATAGATTATATTTTCATTAGTTAGTTCCACTTGAAAATGAAGGGCAGATATAGAAAATGGGAAGAAGGGATTAAGAGGCACACAAAAGCTGGGAAGTAGTCCATCACATTTGGCAGGAGGGCTACTAAGTAAAGAAGTACAGAAAGCCAGAGATATGGGCTGGCCTAATAAAATGATGTTTGCATTGTCATACAGGAGACTAGAAGGTGAGTGCTGATCAGTTATTCATTTCTCAGAAGTTGGCAGTACTGCAGCAACTGAATACTCGGCTCCAAACCATCTGCAGAGAAAGAAATGCTCAACGTTGCTCATCACACCTCTCTGCACAGTTTAGAGCCCCGATCATATGAGCACCATACAGACACAGGGGTACACCTACATGCTGTATGTAGCAGGATCGGGGCCTTGGAGAGCAAAGTTAACTAGCACAGATAGAGTTCAATTCCTTCCCACAGTTCAAAGGATTTGGGCTGAGAAGTGTAGAGAACACTGTCTATCATGCTGACCAATGTTCTCCCATTGTTTCCTTGTATTCCCTAGTCAATATGTCTGTATCCATCTGTTGTCTCTTGTCTTATACTTAGATTGTAAGCTCTTTGGGGCAGGACCATCTTTTTGTTTTATATGTGTACAGCACCTACCACAATGGGGTTCTGGTAAATGACTGATGCTCCTAGATGGTACAGTAATACTACTAATAATAAAGTAAAGCACAGAAAATCAGGAAATCCACTGAGACCTTCAGAGGAAAACAACAATTTAATAAACATGTTTTGCAAGCTTGAGAAGAGGCAAAAGGAGAGATGAGAGTATGCATAGCTAATTCTCCCTTGAAAGAGAGAAATTGAAAGTTACCAAGTATGAGCCAGGTTGGCCCATTAGTTCAGCAAAATTAAGTCTAACAGATATTGAAGATAACAGCAGACATCAGCATACAAAACTAAGAAATCTAAAAACAGTTGCTCAGCCACAAAAAGAAAAAGTGAACTGACAGCAGAGAAGTGAGAACAGGCTTGCAATGAACATGAAAATCCAGTCACCATATACTAAAGCAAGATAATTTACATTTAAAATTATGCACATTAAATGTTCTCCCCTTCCGAAAGTTGATTCATCTTTTCAGTTAGCACCTGAAACCCGACTCCAGAAATAATGTTGTTGAACCTTTAAGTGGAGTCATCACCGCACAGGCTACACGTCTTCCCTAAGAAAGGATGGCAGAATCTGCACTCACTCATGTCAAATTGTATCTTATTCTGTGAGCAGTCTCATTACATTCAGTATGACTAAAGATGGAATAAGGTATTACTTTGACCGCAGGAAAACATTAATTCCATTTCACTCACACACACGAAGTTTCAATATCTGTTCCAATGCACAATAAAACCAAGAGCTTTCCAAACTTTTCATGAGAGTGGAAAGGCAGGGAAGGGCTATCCTAGAGTGGTTCATTCAATTCTATCTCACACCCGAGAAGTCTTCCTGACAAAATGTTTTATCAAAGCTGCTAAGTTTCCATAAAAGTTTCAGTTTAAAGAAATCTGCATTTTCCAACAAAAAATTTTTCTTCAAAAAAGTTCGAACCAGCTTTAGTAATACTTAACTTGAGAACACTGGCAGAATCTGACCCAAAGTAAGCAGAATATTTAAAAAGAGGCATGTTGATTGGTCTACTATTCTCTTGAAAGAATTAGTAAAATGCAACTGACAGTCGGAATTTAAGAGTCGTATTTAGCATTCAGGAAGTTCAGAAAAAGTTACAGCAGAGCATCTTGCATTTGACCATAGGTACACATGTATACTTCAACCTTTGAAATGATGTTAGGGAAATTAGATACAATGTATATTGTTTCCCCTTGTGCTCTGAGCCATTAGCCAATATTCAGAGTCATTCTGATTGCTTGTAAATAAGAAAGTTTGTGTCAAAGAAATACCTGACATAATAAATTTCTACTCCTAATGAAAACAATCTACACAAAGTCTTATTTCCCTGAATGCCAAAGAAATCAAAGAGGCAATTTATTTGCTCATAGTTCTAAGCTTCTTTCCAGTCAGCATTCTGCCCCAGAAGCAGAAAGGCTTGGCTACCCTTGAGAGTCGCAGCGCTGGTGGTGGCTTTACAACGCTGCAACTCACTCACCGTCCACACTGGCAAGGCACATACAGCGCTGGTTGTACTCCACTTCTGCAAAAGGAATAAAGACTCCAGCGCTGCTCTGCCAGTGTAGCCACCAAAAGCGCTGTTATTGGCCTCCAAAAGTATTCAGCAGTATCCCAGAATGCCTGTTCTAGCCACACTGCTTATCAGTTCGAACTCTACTGCTCTGACCTCAGGTGACCAACCATCAGACCCACCCTTTAAATTCCCCAGGAATTTAAAAAATCCCCTTCCTGTTTGCTCAGCCAGGTGTGGAGCGCAATCAGTTAATCTTTCCAGGTGACCATGCCTCCATGCGTCAAACGAGCCCCAGCATGGAGCAATGGTGAGTTGCTGGACCTCATCAGTGTTTGGGGGGAGGAAGCTATGCAGTCCTAGTTGCGCTCCAGTCGTAGGAATTATGATACCTTTGGGCAGATATCAAGGGCCATGATGGAAAGGGTCCATGACCAGGACGCGCTGCAGTGCAGGGTTAAAAGGTGAAGCAACTGCAGAGTGCCTACTGCAAAGCCCGCGAGGGAAACTGCTGCTCTGATGCTGCCCCCACGACCTGCCATTTCTACAAAGAGCTGGACGTGATACTTGGGGGTGACCCCACCTCCACTCTGAGGACCACCATGGACACTTCAGAGCAGGGGGAAGAGGAGAAAAGCAAGAGTGAGGGTACTGGGGCTCTTCTCAAGCCAGGAGGAAGGTAGCCAGTCACAGCAGCCAGTACTTGATGGAGGACAAACAGAAGAGCGGGTTCCCGGTAAGCGGCTTTTATTTTCCATGATGGAAATTTTTCGGGAGAGGAGGGAGGGTTAGGGCTGCATGCATGACTAGATGCAGAATAGCGCATTGATGTGGTCTATCACATCGCAGTAATCGGCCTCAGTAACATCTTCAAAAGTCTCATGCAGAGCATGAGCAATGCACTTGCGCAGGTTTATTGGGAGAGCCAGTGTGGTCCTTGTCACAGTCAGGCTAACGCGTCCGCGCTACTGTGCTGCGAGGGGTGGGGGGACCATTGAAAGACACAGGCAAGCTGCACAGGGGCCAGGGCAGAATCCGCACTGCAGTAGAAGACCCTCCTGTGCTTCCCAGGTGACCTGCAGCAGCAAGATATCTTCCAGCATAAACTCCTGTGGAAAATGTTGGGATAGTGTTCAGTGTAGGTGCCTCCTGCAGCTGTTGGCTCTCCCCAACGCACAGAAACCCAGAGGACAGTACAGCCCTGAAACAATCATTCCCCCTTACTCACCATTTCGAGGCTCCCATGGGTTATGTGCGCTCTCTTTGAGATGGGAAAATTATGCTATTGTGAAGACTGTATGTGCTCTCCTTAAGTGCAGGGGAATTACTCTGTCTGGTATAAACAATGCTGCCTCTGTTAAGTGTTGCATTTTGCCTTTGCAGATGCAACCTTGAGATCTCAGCTGTCCATGTTATCACCAGCTGAGAGACTGCAAAACCTCCAGAAGAGACCGCGGAAAAGCAAAGACGAGATGCTGCAAGAAGTGATGCACCAATCTCTCACAGAGAATCAAAAAGCGCAAGAGTGGAGGGAGAGGGAAAGCAGGATCCGCAAGGAAAATGTAGCGCACAGGAAGCAAAGTACAGAACGGCTGATAAGCATCCTGGAGCACCCAGCAGACTCTATCCAGGTACTCGTAGCCATGCAGGCAGCACACTACCTCCCCCGCACCCCTTGTCCCAAAGCTCTTTCCCTTGTGCCCCCATATCAGCTCCAACCCCCCTTCCCCAACATTCAGGTTCTTACCACCACCAGCTGCCTCCAATACCTGTATGTTCACCAACCAGCCCTGAGAACTACAATCCTTACCCTCTGCACTCAACCCCCCATCACCATGCAGTATAGCCATCCTGAAGTGCAGAAGTCATTGCACAGCACTCCAGACAGGACATGCAAATCTGTGATTGTACAGTTACCCATCCCACCCCCTTGCCCTTTCACTTTCCAAAAAAGTTGTGTTTCTTTCAATAAAGTAATTTTCTTTTCAATAAATGAATTCTTGGCTTTGAAAACAGCCTTTATTATCGCAGAAAGTTAAAGATACTTTAGCCCAGAAAAGAAACAGGCACCGCAAAACAGCTTAGCAAACACAGATTCCTACTAACGTTGTAACCACTGCACTTCACTTCCTTGCAAGGCACCAAACATTACAGTTGATTTTCAGCCTCAGATTCCTCCCTCAAGGCATCCCTAATCCTTGCAGCCCTGTGCTGGGCCTCTTTAGTAGCTCTGCTCTCTGGCTGTGCAAATTCAACCTCCAGGCGTTGAACCTCGGAGGTCCATGCCTGACTGAATCTTTCACCCTTCCCTTCACAAATATTATGGAGGGTACAGCACGCGGATATAAATGCAGGGATGCTACTTTCCCCCAAATTCAGCTTCCCATACAGAGATCGCCAGTGGCCCTTTAAATGGTCAAAAGCACACTCCAGAGTCATTCGGCACCGGCTCAGCCTGTAGTTGAACCGGACCTTGCTGCTGTCAAGGCTTCCTGTGTACGGTTTCATGAGCCACAGCATTAACAGGTAAGCGGGGTCTCCAAGGATCACAATGGGCATTTCTACTGCGATCTTTCACTCTGGGAAAAAAGTCCTGGCCTGCAGCTTCCTGAAGAGGCCAGTGTTCCGAAAGATGCATGCATCATGCACCTTTCTGGGCCAGCCTGCGTTAGTGTCAATGAAACGTCCACGGTGATCCACAAGCGCCTGGAGAACCATAGAGAAATATCCCTTCTGATTAACGTACTCAGATGCTAGGTGGGGCAGTGCCAGAATAGGAATATGCGTCCCATCTATCGCCCCTCCACAGTTAGGGAAACCCATTTGTGCAAAGCCTCCACAATGTCCTGCACGTTCCCCAGAGTCATGGTTCTTCTTAGCACGATGCAATTAATGGCCCTGAAAACTTGCATCAACACGATTCCAGCGGTCGACTTTCCCACTCCAAACTGGTTCATGACCGATCAGTAGCTGTCTGGAGTTGCCAGCTTCCAGACTGCAATAGCCACCCGCTTCTCCACCAGCAGGGCAGCTCTCAATCTTGTGTCCTTGTGCCGCAGGGTGGGGGCAAGCTCCTCACATAGTCCCTAGAAAGTGGCTTTTCTCATCCGAAAGTTCTGCAGCCACTGCTCATCATCCCAGACTTGCATGACAATGTGATATCCCACCACTCAGTGCTTGTTTCCCAAGCCCAAAAGCGGCGTTCCACGGTGCTGAGCACGTCTGTGAATGCCACAGGCAATTTCGTGTCATACACATTACGCGACTCGCTGTCATTGTCGGACTCCTCACTGTCGCTTTGGATCTTAAGGAATAGCTCAACTGCCAAATATGATGTGCTGGCGAGACTCATCAGCATACTTCTGAGCAGTTCTGGCTCCATCTTCCGCAGACCCAAAAGGAACACAGAATCACGCTGCACAGAAACCGTGGAAAGATGGCGCCAAACGTGGACGGAAACACAGGGATTGCTGGGATGTGAAGCAATGCATCACGGGGTGTTGGGACAGGAACTAGAATGACCTGCCCCCTCAGCTCCCTTCCCACAACTCACGGCGCCAAAATGGGAAGAGGTGCTCTGTGGGATAGCTGCCCATAATGCACCACTCCCAACACTGCTGCATATGTGGCCACACTGCAGCGCTTTCCCTACACAGCTGTGCAAAGACAGCTTTAACTCCCAGCACTGTACAGCTGCAAATGTAGCCATACCCAAAGGTGCATTCTCTCAGGGCTGCATTTCCAGTGTATTTCTGTCTGTCTTGGCTTTCCTGCTGCATTTCCTGCCTGTTTCTGACAGCTTCTGCTCACAAACACACATAAACCTCCATCAAACAATACCCAGTGAAAACCTTCCATCCACATAAGCATCTGACTGGCCTTGCATGTGGCTTGTATTTTGGGTGGTGGTTCATATTATTTTAGCTCCCTTACTCCAAAAAATGAGCTTTAGCGTTTGTTACATTTTTCCTGAACAAAGAGCATCTATTACACCCATTAACTTGAACAAGACTTCACTCAACCTCAATCATAACAATATTTATGTAGAGAAAACTGTTAGAGTATCTTTCACCTAAAGAGTATCATCTGCCTGATGTTTATATCCACTACATCATGTGCTGCATTTGGTGTTACGTCTCTTGATAAGCACAGGCGGATAATTAGGATTTTGGAGAGAAGCTCATTAATGGCAAAAACAGACAATGGTATCAGTTTTGTGTTTACTGCTGGCAACAAATGACTGTAAAATTTGTCTCTACAAAGATGTGCTGATTGAGGAATGAATAGTGCCAAAGTTAGTACAATTCTGTAAAAGAAGGGTGAAATAAAACTTCAGTTTAAAATCTTCATTAGGCTATGGAGTTCCTCAACCTTTTCGTCTGGCGGGAGCCAGATGAAGGACCATTGCGGTGGTGGAGCACCCGCCGAAATGCCGCCGAATTTCGGCGGCAATGCTTCTCGATGACATGGCTTGCCGTCGACAAGTGACATCATAGAGAGGCGTCGCCGGCAAAATTCGGGGGCGATGCCTTTCAATGACATCACTTTTCGACGGCAAGCGGCATCATCGAGAGGCATCCCTGTCGAAATGCCACTGAAATTGGGCAGCATTTCGGCAGGTGCTCTCCCAGGGGCCAGGACACGGGCGCATTAACATGCCCCCGCAGGCGCCATGGTGCCGCAGGCACCGTGTTGGGGACCCCTGGACTACGGGAATGATTTGCTATCTGGGAGTCTGATGAAAACTCATAGCTCTCAGGATTTACTGGATGCATTCAGGGAGGTGGTCAATGAATTTTAAGTGCCTTTGGGAGAAGGGAAAGAAAAGCCCCAATAGAGAGAGCTTAATACTGGATACTGAATTAGATCTGTAAAGAACAAAATTGTGCCTAGCTGTTAGCTGTAAAGTCTTAGAATTATTGGTTTCAGTATTTCAAGTGAAAATCCAATGTTACAGTAAAATTAAGTACGAATTGATATTAAGTTTGAAAAATATACTGAGTACCAATAGCCACTGGCCAAACTACACGAGCCAGAGACTGATGCCCGCACCCCCATTTCCCTACCATCACTGAACTTCAAGGCAACATCTTCATGAGAAGCCCAGTCTTCATCTGAACTGCTGTGATGGGAGGGGGTGGGTGATACTTGCAATGATTCCTGCTCGGCAGCCCCTTTGCTTGTGTCAGCCTCTGACTACTATGTTTATGATACAATAAAGCCCTCTCCACCTTCCCTGCTGCCTACTCTCAGCTCCTAGAAAGGAGAAGCTTTCTCATTCTTTCCTAATTAGCCTACAACCCCAGATCAGCAGTGCCTAACTGCTGTGACAGTATAGGAGAGCCTCTCTCCAATACTACATCTGTTCCCCAGAAATAAGTTCAGAAATAAGGATGGCATGGTATGGTGTTGCCACCCATACTGGGCTGGGCCCTCAGTCAGCAGCCACCACTCTCCAGCTACCCAGCTCTGAAGGCAGCAGTGCAGAAGTAAGGGTGGTATGGTATGGTATTGCCACTTTTATTTCAGTGCTGCTCCTGTGTGCCCAGCCAACAGCTGCTGCTCTCCAGCTGTCCAGCTCTGAAGGCAGCGCAGAAGTAAGGGTGGCAATACCACAATACCTAGAATAACCTTGTGACCCTCCTGCAACTCCTTTTTGGGTCAGGGCACCCCATTTGAAGAAACGCTGGTCTCCCCCATGAAATCTGTATAGGGTAAAAGCACAGAGAAGGCCAGATTTCATGGTCCATGGCGCGTTTTTCCATGACCGTGAATTTGGTAGAGCCGTAATTATAAATGCCTCTACACAGGAAGACCATCTTCATTCTTTCTGTAATATGCAATGCTTGCTAACAGACACAACCATCCAGATAATGTTGTTGGGATCTTTTTACTCCATTTGCTATGCAGCTGACTTACGACTGAAGTATGGTATTACAGCTTCTTGGTGTGAAGTATTCACTCGCTACAGGAGACTCACGTGGTGCCACATGTAGGAAATCACCCAGGCAGTTTGTGGAACTAACTTGTGGAATGCGGTGAAGAGTAAGACAAGCAGATTCTATTAGAACCCAGAAGCTCAAAATTAAATGTCAAAAAACCTATTAGTATCACTGAAAATGACACCAGCATCATTTGCTTAACTTTTCTGCATTCCATAAAAAGTGCTTGAGAGAGAAAGAGAGAGAGTGTGTGTGTGTGTCCAGGACAAGAATTTCCTAAAGTTTTGAGAGTTACGCTTCTGCTCTCAAAAGTAACCAGTGCAGTACCTAAAATAAGCTGTTACAACCAAAAACAGCTTGTGAACTTGACAGCTAAACCTGGTCACTTTATTCAATTAATGCCTTTTAAAACACATTGCTACAACTATAATTTGAAAACGCAACTCCAGAGTCAACGTACCTTAGGTCAAGTTACTGCAGAGTCTACACTGCGGGGAGGTCGATGGGAGAAACTCTTCCGTTGACTTACCTTGTTCTTCTTGTTGGAGGCCAAGTACAGGAGTTGACTGGAGAGCGATCTTCTGTCTATTTGGTGGGTCTTCACTAGATCCACTAAACCGACCGCTGGTGGATCAACCTCATAGCATCGATCCTGGCTGTAGTGTAGACATTGCCCTCCTAAAGAATCATTAAGAAATGATGCATCTCTCAAACTATAATTGCAAGGCTGCAATTATATTATCTCAAAAGGGACCCTGGAAGACTAAACTAATTATTTCATTATTAATTGAGTTATTACTGTGGAAGTAAAGGTCCTCCTACCAAAAAGACGGAAAAAAAAAACCACAATACCACAAACAATATTTATACCTGGAAATAAATGAAAGGTAAAGTGACTGCCAAGCTGCTAGTCACTAGAAGCTCGGTGGGCCTTCTCGGTTTAAAGAAAGAAAATATTCCTCATTAGCAGTAGCATAAAACCATATTACACAGCCTCACACAGTAGTCCTTTCTCACAAGCGGAGTTTGTGACTCCATCCATCCTGATCACCACAGATTGCATCACAATCAGTTTTCTGGAATGACCCTGATCACCTTGAGTCTCCAATATTTTAAGGATATAATTTCCCCCCTTCTTCTTTATGCCAAATGTAGGGAACTTCCTAGCTATACTTAAATTGCCTTAAATAAAAGTAATTTGATTTTCAAAAGGCGCGGAGCAACTGATTTCAATAGTATTTTTGGGTGTTCAGAACTTCTGAAAGTCAGGCCACAAAGGTGTTTAAACACAAATTTAAGAACCTAAACTTTAGTCTCACAAATTTGAAAGTTTTGGCTGTGGGCAATAATTTCCTTAGGTCAAGATTCAGATCTAATGTTTCTTCAGCTCCCTGCACTATGTAAAGTGTAGCCCTTCTGCCAGGCTGAGTTGACAGCAGCAAGGGCCGGGTTCAGTACATAGGGGTCCCCTCCCAACAACGTAACGCAAAACCAGCTCGAGCCCCCACCCAGTGACCTGGGAAAATCTTACACATACCCCTGGGCGCCTCAAAGAGGCAATACTTTCCCTCTCAAAAGCACAGAGTCTCGGTGTAGCAGATAATTTTTAACAACATGAGGTAAATGACATCAGCATTAAATTGGGAAACCACCACAACTAGGGTTCATAGACCAAACCATGAGCAAAGAAAGACCCACCCCAGGAAATTGGGCCATGTCCTTTCCATTTGGTTCTTGAGTCCAGCAACCCAAAAATCATCCAAAATCCCAAAAGTCTCTATCTCTGGTCAGTGCAGCCCCGAGTTCAAAAGTTTATCTGCAGAGTTTTAACCCCACCACCCTCAGCCCAGGTGGAAATGGGGGGGGGGAAGGAGCCCGTGGGGAGTTAGTTAAAGGGGCACTTTATGTGGTCCAAGGCCAACTGCCCCGCCTCTCCATGGGGTTCCGCTGCAGCCTTCACCACAAGCTGCTCCACTCTACCAGCCATCCCGTGAGTCACTCTAGCCGTCCCATGAACTGCTCCGCTCTGCCAGCCGCTCCGCTCCACTCCACCAGCCATCCCGTGGGCCACTCCAACCGTCCCGCAAACTGCTCAGCTCTGCTCCGCTCCACTCACCGTCCTGTGGGCAGCTCCAAGCATCCTACAAACTGCTCTGCCAGCCGCTTAGCAATATATATCTTTAGGCTCCCCGCCCCCCGCCCCACTAGTTAACACAGCACTCAGTGATCTCAGCTCTTAGTAAATTCAGCTCTTTAGTGATTTTAGCTTGTAGTAGGGGAGCCCCAGTGCTGGTGCACCATTGGCCCAAAGTGAACTCAGCACAGCAGCCTGAAACTAGACTCTTAATGGAATCAAAATTAGCTCTTCTATTCAATAGTGGAGAGAGCAAGGAGGAGCAATTGGTGCTTCAGGCCCTCAAAAGGGGTCCACACACCAGGTACAAATATCTGTCCCCAGCATCTCTCAATTCATTGGGTTCTGGAACCCATGTCCCTTGTCTAGTGAGTCCCTCTGTCATAAAACAGTTCCACTGGCCTTGATTCACAAAAGCAGGGTAACAACACTTTATTCTTCCTGCCCCAACAATAGAGAAACTGGGGATCCCACAGCAGCCAAAGTGACCATTTGGGCAGATGGGGGCTCATGTTAGGCAGGGTGGGTGTGCCTATGCAGACAAGACCAGCCCCTGAAGTTCTTTTGCACAACTCACCACAATTCACCACCAGATGTCAGAGTAGAGCTCATCCTGACTCTGCTTATGTAAGTACTCAAGAAATTAGGTTCCAACCCTCCAACTTCTTGGACACAGTTGGCGGCTCCTTCATGCGGCTGTGAGCACGGGTGTGTATTTGGCATGGTTTACCCGTCCCAGACACCTGTCCCTTCTGCAGCGCGAGGGAGACCCCAGAACATGTTTAATTAGAGTACACCAGGTTGCAGCCCCTATACCGGCTCCTCACCAATATATTGTTGCATTTCTGGCTGCACTTCTCCCCTCACCTCCTTCTCTATGCACTACCTATCCGTGGCCCCACAAAGTCGCGGGACCTCCTGGTCAACCTCCTCCTCGCCCTGGCTAAATTGGCTATCTACGCAACCAGGGAGAGGAGGTTGGCCAATGGAGACTCCTGTGACTGTGGGGCTTGTTTCCGGTTCTTAGTCTGTTCACGTATCCGGGCAGAGTTCCTCTGGGCGGCGTCCACTGGCTCCCTTGACGCTTTCCAAGAGCAGTGGGCGCTATCCAGGGTTCTCTGCTGGGTGTCCCCATCAGCCTCCCTTCTTATGACCCTTTGACCGCACTCCTGTCCCTGTTCTTTTATTAGCTGTCCCCCAAAATCATTGGGTTCTGAGGTCCTGTAGATCCTTCCTTTAGGCTGGAGGGGGATCCTGTAGCAGTGAGCGGGCTTCCGTCAGCCCACTTCCCGGAAATCCAATAGGTTCTTAGACACAGGCAAACTGCTGCTCGCGCACAGCCATTTTCAGCTAAAAAGGAGGAAATAAAATAATTGAAAACTTCTTCCTGGCCCTAAAGAAAGGCAAACTTTACACCTGCTAAAGCCCTATAATGTAGTCACTCCTGCTATTGGACACTATTCAACAGCTGGTTGGCACAAGTAGAAGGGAGGGAGAAACAGGAATGCAGAGTAGTTGTAACAACATGCAAGGCTATTCAACATTCCAGTTTTTTTACACTCTGATAACAGCTAGAAAATAGACTTATTTTCACGTAGTTTGGCAAAGGTAAGCAATGGCTTTGAAAAGGATTTTGCATTAAAAACTATTTACAACTTTGTATTTCATAAATGCTCTATGTGAAAACAAGGTTTTTTGGAATTTCAATAAATCGGGGGGAAGACACAAAATGGTGAAAAATTGTGCATAAAATTCCCCAAAACCAAAAAAAGCTGAATTTAACAAATCTCTAGCGTGAAATGTACTTGCTAGTATGTAAATGTACACTGCCTTCTACTGAATGGAATAATACATGTGTCAGTATTTTTGGCTGTCTACAAACTGAATAACAATGCCAATACTAGTGCTAGATGTCTGTTATTTTGCATCCTAAAGACATGAGCTTCATTTCATGCAACCATGTTGTTTGAGCCACAATTTCTTAAGAGACAGATGGACTAGATGAACATTGAGAGTAGTGGAAAGTAGTCCATTAACAAGACCAAGCCAGCTCTCACAGAGGAAAAACACACACACACCTCCCACAATGGAGGTGCTCTGTGGCAATCAGGCCTGGCCACATTTCCTATGAATGAAAGTAGGATCACTGGAGAGTGACACAAAAGAGGGCAGATTGCCTCCCTCAGTGTCTCTGCATAGTGTCTGGATCTCTTTGGCTGACTAGGCTGAAAGTAAGGGGGTCAAGCAGTCCCCACTCTCCTCTCAGTCACTGAATTCTGCAGATGGATCTGAAACAGAGCTGGCAGCTGACAAGGATATCCACTGCAGTTAGAAGGAAAGAAGGAAAGAAAGAAAGAAAACGCTCTCAGGTTAAAAGAATGAAAGCAGAGTAGCAGCGAAGTCCCCATGCTCCCCCCCAATTCTCACACAAGTATAAATTTTAGCTGGATTACTCTAAACTACTCTCATCTCATTCGTCACGCTTAATCCCATGCAGAATGCTTCATGGAAACTACTGCTGCCCGAGACAGTCATTTCTATTGTCACTCTGTAAGGGAGAGAGACGCAGTAGGATATTAGGAGAGTACTCTTTTTGTCACAACTCCTTGCGCCCTCCTCTGGCCATCCACACAAGGGCCAGCCACAATTAGCAGGGTTTTCAGCATGTTTTGTCCCCATCCTTGAAACAGCTGCTCCAAAGTGGATGACTCCAGGTTAGAGAAATCAATAACTCCACTAATCAGACCTGAGGCACGGAGCCTGTTGTCATGTTCTGGGAAGACATGCCAAACCCTCTAAAAAACACAGAAACTGGGCTTGGTTTTGGCTTGTGAGTTACCTGTTGGCTAATAGCTTCTTTTAAATTATCAGCTCCTGGAAAGCAGGGGCAAGTGGGGAAGAGAGTCAGGGATGCACAGCAGACCCACCACAGTCCCAGACTGCACGCCAGGGGGAGAGTGTTGAGGTTCTTAGAGATTGGCTTATTTTGGTCTTGTTTTGAAATGGAATTAGCTTGATTTTTGGCTTATTGTGAAAGTCAAGGTGCTTACTTACCAAGTGAAAGTTAGCAACTCTGGTTCTGCGATAAAAGCCAAACCAGCAAGAGATAGGATTACAGAGCAGGCAGTGACACACAGTGTTTCAAACGGCTCTGCTGATGATGTTCTGTTGTCTGGACACCCCCAGCCACCACAGAACCCTGCATGGAGTGTCGGAGGTTTAAGCAGCTCCAACTCAGCAATTCTGATTCTAGCAGCTTGCTTGTTACACATCAGCCACATTCTGGCTACACCTGGCAAGATGACCATAACAAACCCCTAGTCCCAAACTTTCCCAAAATAAGGTGCTCTGAAATCTCCATCCCTCTCCTGGACCATTCAGAGAGAGGCTAACGTTTGCTTGTTCCTTCAAAAGGTACAATACCCAGAAGCTTGGCATATTAATTGGAGTGAACATCACTTTAAACCAAAAACACACACTGGGTTGGTTTAGATTAAAAGTAAAACAAGTTTATTTAAAAAAGGAGATAGGATTTTAAGGGAGTTCAAGTACAAAAGACAGAGTTAGAAATGGTTGCAAACAAGTAAAACAACACTCTCTAGAGGATAAGCGTTATCAAAACAAACTACATCCGTTGTTCAAGTTAGTTTCCTTACCAATCTACCTGAACAGCAAGATGGCTGAACACCCATCTAGCCAGAAACTGCCACAAAGGCCAAAGCACTCTGCTCCTTTGTCTTTGAAAGATTACTATAAAGAGGGGAGCAAATAATCCAAAGTACAGTGGACTTTTTAAATGGATTCTTCTGAAGATCACCCCCAAAGGAAAGTTCATTCAACCTATGAGGAAGGTGACATGGAGTCTCTTGGTGAAGGAAGTTTCATGCTGTTTTTTCCCCGACTGGTGTTTGTTAAAATGCAAAACAGTTTCCTGCGATCGTCTCCCCCTTCTGTCTTGATAGTCTTGTTTATCTTCTACATAATTTGTGTTCCCATTGTCTCAATATACCTTGTTGATGCCTTCCGAGTGGTAGAACCTCTTTCCTTTGTCTAGGGTGGAGTAACTTTAGCCGTGCCTGGCATACACACCTTGATAACATAATTTCCAATGTGTCAGTAATTTTGAATTTGTCTTCCACACACACACAGACACACACACATACACCACACAATAATATGAACGATTGGTATGTTATTAGCTTGCTATTTATAGCTTATATGACACCTTTTAGATAAAGAGTATGACAGTGAGTTGTGATACACTGGACTGGTCAGGCCATCTGAAACTTGCTACCATGTATCAGTGAGACCTTTGCTCTCTTGCACTGGGATGCTCTTGGGGGAGGGGAAGAGACATCTCCCTACAGAGAAAAGATGAGTTAATATTACAGTGGTTAAAAACTCTTATTTTTTGCACCACAGAACATTAAAAGTAAGAAGATTAATGACTACTCACTGTTGGATTAAACTTATTTTATGAAGAAAAGCCTATAGTGTAAGGTAACACAGGTTGCAATTCAGACATACAATACTACCAAGTTGCATGATAGATGTAGAGACTTATCAAAACTCCATGGTGATCATGTCTTCATAACCTCCAGGCTGGGCTACTAAAACTCATCACAACTACTGATGAGCACTCCAATATTTAAATAACTAATTAATCCAGAATGCAGCATCCTGCTACTTCAACAACACCAGCAGCAAAGAACACATCAGCCCAGTAGTCTACTCACCTCACTAGTACCCCACAGAATACCAAATAAAATTCACAGTCTTGGGGCTAATCTTCAAGGCCTTCTATGAAGAACCCCTAAGAGAGCACCCCTCTCTCTTTCCCCTCCCACGACACTGACCTCGCCCAAGAGCTATATTCCTCAAGAAAAATGTGATGCTCATAAAGTTAGGAGACAGGGCTCTCTTAGCAACAGGGCCAAGGCTTTGAACTCGTTACTGGAGAAGATTAGAATATTCTGAAAGCAGTGAGATTTGTGGTCAGCGTATAAAACCCTTTTTTTTTTAAACTTAGCTTTCCCACAGCTGCAAATAAAACCAGCAAAAAGGATGAGAGAGGACTGTAGTAGAGAAAGATGATTAGAATGAGGAGGGGACGGAGCAGAGACAGAGAAGAAAGTGGAAGTAATTTTTAATATATATAAGCCCCAACAACTTCAAGAGAAGTAGAGACGAAAATCAACCAAATCAGAACACAGACACTGATTTCTCTCTCCCAAGAATCACTCAGCTACTGTGGGAAAGGGTATCATTATAAGAACCTACATAAAATTCGCAAAACTATATATTGTGCAAAATAAAGCTCTGATCCTGCTCATGTAATGGGAAATGCACCAGGAATGGGCAGGAAAAGTAAGAATTACTTATTCTGCATGTACTTATAGTGGATCACCTTGTTTTCATTTTGTAAGAGTCAAACACACACACACTTTGACAAGCAACGCAGATTTTAAACCTAGTTTTCCACTGACATTTGAATTTCACCCTGTATTTCACATTAATGCTGAAAAAGTTGTTCTATTCAAGAGGTCACAAAGAGCCACTGACTTGTCGTCATTTTCTTTTGGGCTGTGTAATATTCCCCACATTCTGCATATGTTATATGTTTGAATTACATGTAAATATATTTTCCTGCTTATAAATTCTTGTGTCTAAGCAGATCAGAGTGATTATTTCAAATGCTTTATTAATCCAAGCAATCTGTCAAGACCCAGCCAGACAATATAAAACACATCTTTGGAGCTATTAGAATACCAGCTGCAAGCTTTATCATTTTGTTTACTACACACCAGGCAGACTCAAATCCCTTTACTGTAGGCTGAGAAAGAAGGTATTATTACCCTTACTCTGAAATATGTATGCTTTTACAAGCAATTAGAAAACGGATTCAAGTTTGTTTAATCATGTATTTTTAAGATTATGAATGCAAGCCCAGAATTAAAATCTGTTAGCTAATTAAATTGTTAACCTTAAAACATGAGTCCAAAATTCTCTCTCAATTCCTAACTATTATATAGTATCTATTAGAATAGTTTGAGCTTTTTGAGGAAAATCAAATTCATTTTCAGGTTTTTTGTTTTGTTTTGTCCAATAGAAACAAAAACTTGTGCTGTCCAGTGAAAAAGGAAACTGAAGGTTGAGGGGTTAGTTCCAGTTGCTGTGACATTTTCCTGACCTGGTTCTCAGCCAAGTGATCAACAGTATTCAGAGTCACAACAGGGAGAGTTTGGAAAGGGAATGGAGAAAGGAAACTGATCAGTCACAAAGTGTGACCCTACATTTTATATATGAAATGAATTATATATAACGAATGTAAATAAAAGCAAAATCAATTTCTTTAGTTTTAATCATACAACTTCCTTTCATATCTGAGTCTTGAAGGAAACATGGCTAGTTTCACAAGGGACTGGTATTGTTTTAGGTAAATATAAAAAGATCAGGGAAGAGAAGGAGCAGCAGCATTGGGGGGTTCTTATTCCTAAATCATCATCATCATCATTTTTGTGGAGCAAAAAGGCAAAAAAACCAGGGGTAGGCCATCAGCCTCAATTTCCTCACTCTTAACAAAAAATGAGTTTCAGGTATACCAATTCCTACATCTCTGTGATGATAATAATCTAGACACTCCATAAAATAGGTTCTGTGCCTTCCTCTGTAGAAGAGTGTGGTCAGTCCAGCATCCAAAGACAAATGGCCTCTGTTTTGGCATCTCCAGGGAAAGAACTTAACATATCTGGATTGGAAAGGTATGACCCTTTAACAACTTGAATTAAAGAACCAGGTGCATTAGTATGACAGAAGTAGCAGATGCAAACCTCTGTCTCACTACTAGAGAATGACAAACTGCCACGCTGGGTTAGCGAGAGTTACATAAGCACATAATTTAATCCATTTCTTCTGAGACAGTTTGGCAACATGGAGGAGATTTGAGTTGTCATATCAGAGCATGGGATTCCATTTACAGATCTGTCTGAAGTTATCTCATGCACACTCTCGGTTACCTTATGTGTAAAATGGAACAATGATAGCTGCACCCTTTGACTGTAGTGCTACACGAACTGGCTTAATAATATTTCCATTTGTTATGAATCCTTTAACAGCAGTCCAAGGCAGAGTCAAAACTCAAACTAATGCCCTATTGATTTACAGTTGAGGGTGCGTTCCCCTAGGCTACAGAGTACTGTATGGTGTACCATATGGGCAAACTGCACGGATATTTATACACACATTTTACAACATGCACAAATTAAATGAAAATAAAGTGTAGTAGCTATTTTCATGTAAAATTATGCAGGCAACGTCAAGTACGCACACAAAACATGAATGGATTAAAGCAGCATTTCTCACAGTGTAGAATGCACCCCATCACAGGGCATAAAGGTCCTTTATTGTCCTCAATTGTTCTCCAGAGCCCCAGCTTTCATTTTCTTAAATAGAGTAAGTCCCTATCTCTTATGGTTGCAAAGAAAATATTGAAACATGATATCAGCGTATGTGATGATGCAATATGCCCTCGAATACAAAGAGTCTAAAACAGTAAGCACTGAGATGTGAACTGCTCTATTCATTTCTGTTATGATATTTCAGCTATTAATACTTATCTATTTCACTGCTCAACATTTGTAAGAAATTAGAGGAATCATCATATTATGAATATCTATACCAGGGGTCGGCAACCTTTCAGAAGTGATGTGCTGAGTCTTCATTTATTCACTCTAATTTAAGGTTTTGCGTGCCAGCAATACATTTTAACGTTTTTAGAAGTCCTCTTTCTATAAGTCTATAATATATAACTAAACTATTGCTGTATGTAAAAGTAAATAAGGTTTTTAAAATGTTTAAGAAGCATCATTTAAAATTAAATTGAAATGCAGAGCCCCTCGGACCGGCGGCCAGGACCCGAGCAGTGCGAGTGCCACTGAAAATCAGCTTGCATGCCGCCTTCAGCACGTGTGCCATATAGATTGCCTACCCCTGATCTATACAATATATTCCAAGTGACCACTCACTTTGGATAGCCCTTTAACATCAGATGGCAGGGTTTTAGAGGGAAGGGGCAATTGGTTTTATTTTCCTGAAGAGGGGCTCAGCTCTGAAAAGTTTTGGAAACAATGGATTAAATGATCAATTAAATATTGCCATGATATTATATTGCCATGGGAATATTTTAGATGAGAGAGAGATGAAAGGGCAAAGCTGTAGACCTCTCTGCAGCCCAAAATGGCTCAAAACACATAAGAAATAGCGTGGTTCTAGTACACTGGGCAGGCGAGAGCACATAATCATACTGGGAGAATAGTGCATGCTTCTGTGCAGTATATAACAACAACTCTCTTTACTAAAACACTGGGGCACTGGTGGTGAAGCTATAGGATCTTGGCTCCAGTAAACAATCAATCATTCTGCATAATTTGCGGAACGAGGAGCACAGCGGGCAAGAGCCATTACTATACACCCTAGGTTGCAGTAACATCCAGGTACTCCACACTCTGCCTCTGAAAGGGAAGTGGAGAATCCCTTTCCTCTTCTACCTCAAAGCACATACATGTAAGGGCCACTTCAATCAGATTTTGTACAAGGGACCAGAGTTTCATCCTACTGATTGCAGATACTAACATTTCTATAAGCAGGTTTGGATTAGGAGAAGGAGAGTCTGAATTGCAGTTCCATTCTGAAAATTGACTGTGCACCTGACTTCAGAGGATCTGATATTTATTGTCCTACCATGATTCCCCATAAAATGTGCTTAGTTTACATGTACAAGATGTCACAGATTGAACGGCTGGCTGTCCATGCAATACTCAATCTCAATTCCAGAAGAAAGGGGGTCACAAATGAAAATCAAGATCATGACAAAGACAGATGGAAAAAAGGGTTGGGCAGTAACACAGCTTAAAACCAGCACAGATGGTGAACGGATCTGTCTTCAACCCATACAGAGGACAATGGTAGTCATCCCATGAAGTAACCTGAGAACACAAATGAACTTCAATGGACAATCAAACCTAGACAGCACCTTCCACAATGCTTCACAACTGATAGAATCAAAGGCCTTTGTTAGAGCAATAAATGCCATAAACGATGGCTGGTATTGTTCTCTACACGTCTCTTAGCTCTGTCATGCAACAAAAATCACGTCAGTAATGCCCCAAGACAGTCTGAAACCATATTGATATTCTGAAAAGACATCTTCAGCAAGAGGGAGGAGACCGTTCAAAAGGATGCAAGCAAGTATTTTCCCCGACAATGGACAGGAGGGTAATACCCTCAGTAATTCCTGCACATTGCCAATACTGTGACCATTTTAAGAAAGGGGACAAGTCATTCTTGAGGTCGGGTGGAATTTCCTCATTAAGAAGTTGATGAAGTTTTTGCATAAGTGCTATTCGACCAGCTTTGAAGACCTCCATGGGAATGCCATCTGGGCCTGGTGTCTCGTTGTTTCTACTCTAGTGATGGCTCACCAAGCTTCCTCAGAAGATGGAGAGGGAGGTCAGCAAGAGGTTCTATTACTAAATGCTGAGGAACGGATTCAATGGTGGCAGCTGAGACTTCAGATTCATGAGAGTCTCAAAATGCTCCTTCCAACATTGCTTGAGTGGCACATTGTCCTTGAGAAGAGCAGAATTATCCTGGGATCACAGAGGGATTGTGCCATTTGAACTTGGCCTGTAGATGGCTTTCATTGCTTGTAAAAAAAAAGTTTCTCATGTCATGTTGATCAGTGAAACTCTGGATCTCCCTGGCCTTTGCTTGCCATCACTGATTCTTGATGTCATGCAGCCTCCTTTGAATTACAGCTTTAAGCCAATAAATAACCTGTAAACCATGAACTGGACTCCTCAGCCATCTTAAGTCTCATCAATGACTCTTCCCCTGGCAGACATCATCTTGTATCAAGGAATAGATATTTTATCCTTAACTAGCAGCCTTGTTTACACAAACTGGGATGAGCATCAAGCGAAGTTCTTACCCTCAGTGACACCTGTGCAACATCATTGTTTTCAATGGAGTTGAAGAGGTACAACGGATTACTAAATTTCATTTGCAGGGTTAAACAATTATGGTGATACACAAAAAGCTCTCTCTTATCTGTGTGGGCTGCGAGGCTCTAACAAAAGTAAAAAGCAGTAAAAAATTATTTGTGTCATACTTGTAGACTGACTAACTGATTACGCAAAGGGAGCAGCTCTGTTGAGTAGAAGTGCTTTTTCTACAGTGACTGTTAAGACTAGAACCAACAAAAGTACAGTGAAGCCAAGAATCCCACAGAGCAAATTTATACAAAAATTCCTTTTTGATCTCACATACCAGCAAGGTTTTGACCGAGATCTAACAAACAGACCATTGTAAATCTCTGTAAGAAGATTTCAAAAGTTAAACACAAAGGAGCCATACTTTGTCTGTAATAGTACACTTGTATTTTCCATAACTTTCTAAGCAGTAATCTTATTTCTAACCAAAGTCATAACTTACACTAACTATTCCAAGGGGAGCCACTATATGTCCTGATTCTGAGGGATGCTTAACACCCATAATACCAGTAATTTTTCAGTGATGCTCGGGATTAGATTCCCAAACTATATATTAATTTTCCTTTAGATTTATAGCTGCAAAAAGATAGCCACACATGAATGTTATTAAGTCACGCACATTTTCTATCAGTTCTGGAAACTACAGATTTTAGTACTCATTGAGATATCTTGCTCAATCACAGCAGTAACACAAAGACATTTAACTTCTTAACCATGAAATGAATAAACGAGCCAAGAAATAAGATATGATTGAGATAGTATGAGCCCAAAAATTAATCAGATAGAGGTAAATTTTTAAAGTACATATATTTAGAGTTGTTTTTACCTTGCAAAAAGATAAATCCAAACAAACAAACAAACAAACAAACAAACAATGAGCTCAAACCAAAATTAAAAAGGGTAAAAAACTGCTATTTAACCTGTGGGATTGTGCAGCTCAAACTGCCAATGCCTTCCCAAAGCAAAAACAACAAAGTACACTAGATACACTAAAGTACGCAAGTCATATGTATGAATCTCTATCTTTAAAACCCATCATTAAAATGGCAGAATTAAAACTTTGAAAATGAGGCAAATATGCTCATTTTACACAATGAGGCATCTACATCAGAAGCAGCAAAAAAAAAAAAAAAAAAAACCCAAAAAAAACCCCCTTCTTCAAAAATTCAACTACTATTAAAAAGAAAAAAAAAATCATGGTGAGACCCATCTGTCCACAATCACTTTTCCTGTTATCTATGCTGGTAGCAGGAGTTCTGAGGAGGAATTCAGACAGACATAGTTGCACACCAATCAGCAGTCAGGCTAATCCTGCCCCTTCCTGTTCCCCAGCAGTATTACGAGCTAACACAAAGTTACATTCTAGACTAAGCACACTACTAGACTCTATCCCAAAACACATATTACTGATTGACACTAACTGCTATCAGTATTTCTAGTATTTACCATCAGATACTAATACTAGTAATGTTAGTGACAATGCAACAAAAATGAATAAATTGACACGTTATATCTATTTTCAGAAAGTGCTATATCTACAAAATCAATAATGAAGATGCCATTTAGTAACTTAGTACTAAATACCAAGATTAATACGGGTCTGTCTTGTAGAACAGCCACATCTCCACTAATAACCATTCAGTTCTTCTGCTAAAAAATAGATTCTCCCTGTCCCAGTCAAGATAGCCAAATGATGTGACTGTGTATGTTCTGTTCAAAACAAGATAGGTAACACGTTACTACAGTCTGTATACAGTCCAACTCTAACTCGCTCCCTTTCTGAGGCTTGCCTTCATTGGTAATTCAAACCACCAGCACCAGAGAAAAACCTCAACTTAAATTTTCTCTTCTAGTTTAGGTATTCCTTCTTGCAAAGGTATTTTACTCCAAAGAATGTAGAAATAGTAGAAATTGCTTAAGTAATATAATTACTTGGTCACAAAATATTCAAAATATGAAATATATTCACACAGCAGCTTCAGCATTCTGCTAACTGGTGAGAGGAGAATACTTTATATTAAAGAAATTGAAAATTACTGTCTGAGGTTTGGGTCTGCAGAGTTGCATACGCAAATTGAGAGTGCCTCACATTCTCAACAGGCTATCAAGCTCAAGACTTAATCAAGACAGAATACCAAATAAATCCTATTAATTATTCACAGGAAATATTTTTAAGTCCATAATCTTCCCCTGAGGCACATCAATTGTCACTTTTATTTATGTCAAAGACTGTCTGATTGGGTTTCTAGATGTGGCCAAGAGAAAAGAAGTAAATATATTTCTTGAGTCAACTGATACTTGCTTTCAGACTTAAGTACAACTGTTCAGAATAAAGATTTATTTCTCTGGGAGGAGACTGGAGAAGTACAAAAGGAGAGGAGTCTATTCTTACCCTGTAAAGGAAAAGGCTATATAGAATGAGGAAAAATATGTTTTCTGTTATTATGAAGGTGTTATGAGCTAGGGGCTCATAACACAGTAAATGAAAATATGGCCTCCAATGTTGATATGTTTTATATGTCTCCCCAAACCAGAGTTGATTCATTAGAATGTCAATGCTGTTAGCTTTCTTTCATTCCTCCCTTTCTTTGTACTTTGATTATTTCCTTAGTACATACCTTTATAATAATTTGGCACAGTTACAGAAATTAAAACATAAGTCGAATATAAAAGAACCAACCAACTAATACACAAAATAAGCAGGCCTTGCCTCAGAACCAGGTAACACATTGCCAAGAGGTGCAAAATTCAAAGGCAAAGGCCTCTAAATGAGACTATCTTGCCAATGGTCACAGAGTATTCGAAGATAGGAGCAGGCAGCAAGAACCTCCCAGCTAACTGCTGCAATGGTTATAAGGTGAGAAGCGCACTCTCATAACTAGATCCCAGACTATTCAGAGCTTTAAAGATCACAAGTACTCCAGCTTTATTCTGTGGAATATGTCTTCTGTACACCATGATAATGTTATGGATGATGCTGGAGAGAGGTGTAAGGGAGGAGGATATAGGACAAATGTGATATTTATCATGATTCACAAATTACTGGTTCTACTAGACTAGTGACACTAAAACTCAATGGATGAGCAATAAATAAATTCTGAACACTCTGGAGCCTGCTAAGTTTCACCAGGGTAGACTGCAGAATAGTTCCACTCCCAAAATGGAGCAAGAAAAGGCTCGCTCTTCAGGAGATGATGATGTAATCAGGACATAGTTATTCATCACATCCTATTTCCTGCTTCAACCCCAAAAGTTTAGTGTTTCTAGGCAAGTGATTGTAACTAAGGATTCCCGATACTGACATCATTCAATTTATTCAACTCATTAATATCAGTGGCCACTCCACACACAAGTGCAAGAAGGCACATGGTCTTTGCTGTGGAATGACACAAAACTTTTTACTGCAACGTAACTCTCTCAGCCAGACTGCAGAGATGGTGTTAATTACTAACTTGCAGCTGAATGATAATTTCTATTAAACAAACAATATATAAATCCTTGCACTTCATTTGATACTGTTCTTGTACCTCACAACATACACTTTCCATCACTTTTAATTATAAATAAATATAATAAACCAGTTAGATCTCAAACTTATTATTTACATTATTGGAACACTTAGAGGCCTCATTAGCCTGTTGGGCTAGTCATTGTACAGAGATGGGTTAAAAACAAACTCCCTTCCCCACAGAGTTTCAGAGCCTACAATCTTGCTTTATGGCAGGACAACAGGTGGACAAAAGAAACAACTTTGACAGTGGAAAAAAAAGGAGGATGACATAACAGCAAAATGGGCAGGTTTTGAACAGAAAGCCAAGTTGTCACAGCTTACCATCGACCAATATTTATCATTAGACATTTAGTATAATGACTTTAAAAGGGTGTTCCATGTTAGTTCAGTAACAATCGTATATTTGGATAATTATTTGCTTTCAGGTGGTGAATTTGGTTAGCTAGGAATACAGTTGTATCAAAAACAAGCAGTATGGTACCGTTTCCAGTTAATTGAATACAGATTTCTGAACCATAACCTTTCCAAGCATATAACTGCTTTTAAGTTTAATAAAAGATTTGTTTATGTAAAGAACTTCAGGATCTGTCCCTTATTGTTAACTTGTTACCACCCCCTTCCTCACCCCCAAGAGTCTGATTCCCAGCTCTGAAATAAAAATAATAGTAATTGTGGACTTTAATGAATAGTCATTGCAAGATTTCGCCCCTCCCCCCCCGTCTATAGATATTCAATTATGCTTTCTCTTTTGGTCTTTACACATGTACTGAATAAGCATATCTGTTGATGCAGTGAAAAGAATACAACTTCATGCTTTCTCACTTTGCATTTATGCAACTATTCAGTAATTTTCAAACACCAATTCAAACATTTCTGTTTTGAATTTATTAGCAGGATAGTTTGTTTTCAAAATCATGAAAAAGAGGTGGTTGCTAATGGTTTGCATCTTAACAGAGTTGCCTTTTAGTCTGTAAAATTAGTTCTGGAATTGAATTAAATAAATATGTTTAATTACAACAAAATATCTGAGACTAAAAAACTCTTGCTGTTTTTATCTACCACATCTGATGATGTGATAGAATAATTAAGTTCCTTGTAGCATATAGGTGATCAAAAAAATTCAAGAGCTCATTGTAGAGATAGGAATAGTATTTCCTTAGCCTCACTCCTGTGACTGTGAAATCCTTACATCAAGGAAAATACACCTGTGGCCATGACATGTGTGGCAACTTACCAAAACCTGGGCAGGCAGTTTCACCATGTGTTATTTTATTAAGTAAATTTCAGCAGGCTCTGTACAGCATGATGAGAGATAATGAAGTGTGGTCATCCCTGTGACCCCACTCTCATTTCATATCATCCTGTGAACCCAGAAAGCCAAAGACCCACAAAAGGGCTTCCAGAACAAGGTAGAATGAGGCTGTTTCAGTCTCTTTACCCCTTTCAGCAAATAATGGCCAATTTTGGCCGGTACTGCATTAACAGTTTCAGGCTGCTTCACTCCACAATGGGAAATAGGCAGTGCCGCCCCCCATTTTAAAACTGTATTCACTTGTTTTAGTTTAACCATCATGTCTTCTCTGTAGCAAGTCATAGCAGGAACTTTCTAACTCTAAAAGATCTAATGGGGCCTAATTCTACAGTTCTTAAAACAGGCAAAACATCAAAGACAATAAAGAAAACCAATATCAATGTCACATCTGCAAACATCTTGGCTGATAAGAACTGTTCATAGTTTACCAAACTTACATTCAAACACATTGCAGCACCCAACCTATACATAATACACATGCCAAAACATGGCATTAATATGATATACTAAACATTGTTGAAAACACAAATATTTGCACAAGCTAAATTGCTAAAAGATGTTCCAGTCTCTTCTGTATATACTGCATGTTTTGGAAGCTATTTAGATGTTTTACAAACAAGAAAAAACTTCAGTGAAATATAAAAGCCTATGTTTAAAATTCAACAATCAGTCTCCCATGGGACTTATTTCAGATAATAAGATTGGTTTCTGGGTCCTCCATTTATTCTAATTGGGTTCAAATGACTCACTGGGCTTTAATTTGTTTATATATTGTAGGCATGTGCCCTGCTCATGATGATTTACAATTATACATTTACTGAGGTTTCAACCTGCAAACACTTACACACATGGAACTTCACGTACCTAAGTAGTCTCATCAAGTTCAGTTAAACTATTTTTGTGAATAGTTAAGCATATTAGTATTTGCACAATCCAGAGCAAAAAAGGTTCCGCTTATCATTTAGAAATAAGTTCCACATCCTACTCCCGATTAAGTCTACAGCAAAACTCCCATTGATTCAGTGGCGCATAGCTGGTCCCTCCATAATCTCAGATGATGATTAGATAAAAGTCTGATGCAGTGACAAAACTAATCCTGCTTCAAATTTCTGTATAAACAACATTTCAGAAAATAATATTGAGCAACATAAAGCTCAGTTAGTATCAACAGTCAGCAATTACTCCAAGTTTGCCATATACCAATTCCAGGATATGCCTGGATGCAAGTCAAGCCTCTCTGCCTGAACAAAACTCATGTAGAATGAAAAAAGAAAAAAAAACAAACCACCACATAACCATATAGTGATTAGACTTATATAAAATAAGTTCTGAACAAGTTTTGCTTTTCTCCCCCACACCAACATATGTTGAACAAACACCTTAAAAAAATATGGCAGATGAAAATAAGAGCTGTGATAATCCAGACAACTCTGTTTCTGATCACAGGAGTTTAAGAACAGTAGCTGTTAGCTATATTGGATCTTGAAAGATTTGATTAAAAATATATATACACTTTTTTATTTTCAAATAAGGTAAATCATAGAATATCAGGGCTGGAAGGGAGCTCAGGAGGTCATCTAGTCCAACCGCCTGCTCAAAGCAGGACCAATCTCCAATGATAGATATTATCTATCACTATAGATCTGTACTGTATCCAGTCATTCTTTGCCTGCGATATCTCATATCAGGATTTTCTGGTTTTAAGCAAGTCCCCAGTAAAAAGAAAGAATTCAAGTGTGACCCTAATGATCACTCTTCACAATCAAGAATATTTCAGTTAAATTCTTCCTCCCATTGATTTCTCTGGGGCTAGGATTTCACCCTTTGATTTCATCCTACTGCACTAAACTCATTTTTTGTTCGATTTCCATAAAACAATGTATTACTATACTCCTTACTGCATGTAAGAGCCATAACTTTTCCCAATTTGAGTCTGGTCCATTACAAGTTACATTCATCTGATTGCTTTGGCCTCCACAGGAGAGTCAGACATCAAAATTATATTACACAACCCAGGGATCAGGAGAACAAGATAAATATGACATTATATTTAATAGAAGTTATTCTTTGCTTGCATACTGTTGTTTCATAGCCTCACTACTGTGAGTGTACTAGTGACATATGAATAAAAAGTAAATGAGAGTTCTGTGTGAGATGCAAGTCAAATTGCTTTATAAACCTCCATACTCCTTTTGAGTGTAGGTCTTGCAAGGCATAGGAATACTCCAAATTCCCACAGCTCATGGGCATTATCCCTTCCTTCACACAAGAAAGAAGAAAAGCTCTGTGTAAGCTTTAACACTTGTCTCTTTCACCAACAGAAGTTTATCCAGTAAAAGACATTACTTCCCCCAGAGAAAAGTCACTTACTCCTGCTTTCCCTCCAGGAGTACATGTTACGTCATGACACTATCTATGCTCAGTCCCAGGATAATACTTAGACTGGTATTATCCAGGTCATGATGCACCCCTACTGCAAACCCTGGATCTGGCTAGATCCAGACAATTTTTGGTCCCCCCTTCAGAAACTCCATTGCTTAGGTAGAGAACAAGTTCAGATGCTTCTTTTCTATCATTTGCGGAGTCAACAGTACTTTAACTAGTTGTGACATGTACACCTCCCCCATCTCTTTTTTGAAAGCAGTGTTATATCAGAATGTGTTAGGATCCAGGAGGAGGAGGAGAAGATGCTTATGTATTTGGAAGAACTGCAGGATGTGCAGCCAGTGAAATCCAGCATGCTACAGATGACTAATTAGAGTTTTTTGCAGTTTTGTTATACTAAGCTGTATCGGGTCCAGATCTGGTTTTGGTGGAATAGCAGCACATGTCTCTTTTGAAGACAGTTTCTGTTTTTGTGCCGAAAACGTGGCAGGATTCAGGTGTCAGACGAGGGGTTTTGCAGCACTGGGAAATCAGGCTACAGGATTTCTTTGCTGTGATAGAAGTTCGACCTGTTCAGCATTTCAGCAGTAAAATTAGGGGGGCTGGGACCCAAAAATCGGCAGGAGCCACCGAGCCAGCATTTCCCCAACTCCTCAGGGAGGGCTCAGTAGCCGCCCAGGTACATGAATACCCAACAACCCAAAGCAGCTTTGCCACAAACACAAACACACCCTCTGCCTTGGCGTTTTGAGCTCACCCCGCGCCTGCAACAACTTTTGAGACAACAACCTACTACAGCCCAGCTAAGCTGCTCGCTCACAAATGAGCTGCAAAGAGCCCGAAGGGCGCGACCTGCTTTGCCCACAAACAAACCCGCTGCCAGCCCCCCCCGGTGCCGCTCGCGGAGATTTCCAGGGGAGCCGCGAGCAGCGTCTGTCCCCTCCCGCCGCTCCACAAAGTTTCTGCGCAAAGTCAAACTCGGTGGAGCACAGCGCCTGGGCTCGCCCGGGGAGGGGTCCCATAGTGACTCACCCATTACTCTTTCCGCTACTCCTTCGCCCCAGCCCTGCGGCCACTCCTCCGGGCCTCTTTAGCACAACAGCAGCTTCCACTGACCCCCTCCGCCCGGCCCCAGGCAGCCTCCCCCGCTCCGGGCGCCGGCGAGCCAAGGGCGGTCCCAGAAACCCCTCCCCCTCTCCACCTGCCTCATTCATTCGCTCCCCGCAGCCCCCAAACTGTTCCCAGAGCTTGCGGGGAGCCGGCTGAAGGGGCGGGGAGGACAAGCGAGGGCCCAGGGTCTGAGCAACCCAGAAGGAAGCGCTGAGCCTCCTGGCTTTGGCATGGTGTTTAGCTGTCCCCCTGTGCTCCCCAGCCCCTCTCTGCTGGTGGATTGGGAGGGGGGAGCGGATTGGGAGGGTCTCACGCAGCCTTTTCCTTCTAATCAACTGCAAAGTCATTGCGCCCCCCCCCCCACTAATTTGCACTAGTCACCTCTCTGGCGCTGGAACTAAGTGTAGCATAAACAATAAATAGTCATCTTCCCAGGACAGCGTTACCATCCTCATACTCTCCTCCCCACTTCTTGTAGATACCAATGTACCTCTCCCTCACACTCAGGAGTTCTCAGCCTGAGTGCCACAACCACCCTGTCCTTCCCTTTTGCCAAGTGGGAGGTTGGTTCCTGCTAGCTAGGGAGAAATCCTGGAATGACCCAGATATAGAAAAGAGTGTCAGCATGGAAAAGGTAACTAACACCAGCTCATGCTGATACATTGTCATTATTGTAAAGTGACTGGGTAAATATGCAGAATTTAATTCTTGTGCCAATAGTTGTTTTGTTTCCCTTAGCCTGGACCTCTGCCCTGCTTTTCAGGGCCTAATTCTGCTCCCACTGAAATCAAAACAAATTTTGTAATTTATGCCAGGGAAATGGGCTAAAATAATTCTGTTTTATCAAGCTGCAACATGTTTGGGGACAGAAGGCAGGTGAGCAGGTTCACTGTGAAAACAATGAGGAATCCTTGTGGCACCTTAGAGACTAACAAATTTATGTGGGCATAAGCTTTTGTGGGCTGTAACCCACTTCATCAGATCCATGGAGTAGAAAATACAGAAGGCAGGTATAAATACACAGAACATGAAAAGATGGGAGTTGCCTTACAGAGTGGGGGGTCAATGCTAATGTGCCCCATTTCCAACAGTTGACAAGAAGGGGTAAATATCAGCTGAGGGAAAATTACTTTTTGTAGTGCAAACAAGGCCAATTCAATCATGGTAGATGTGGCCCATTCTCAACATTTGACAAGAAGGTGTGAGTATCAACAGAGGGAAAATTCTCCTACCTCTTGTTTCAGAATGAAGAAGTGTTCTGGATTGTGTAGGAAGGATTATGCTAATTGTATTTAAGCCATGATCTGAGAAAATTAAGCCTATTCACAAATACATCTTGGGCTGAACTCTTCCCTTACCCTTATATATATATGTGTGTATCCCACTGGCATTTCCTTCCAGGGACACTAATTTGGAACTTTTATTATAGGTCATTATGAATTAAATCAATGAAGTTGTGCAAGATAAACGAGGACAGAATTTGACCTAAAGATACTAGTTGTATTAACTTTGACAATAAACTCATGCTGGTCCATGTACATAGTTATTGAAAATGATAGAAAATGATTGAAAATGTTTATGATCCAATTATCACTACAGGCCTGATTCTCCACTCCCATATGTAATCATTTAAAGCTATGCAAATTGAGCACACAATTTTGTAAAATGCTACCTTATCTGAATGGTAAATGACTGCACAGGGGGCAAGATGGTGGAAAATCTGACTCTGTAAGTGTGTGTTCATGTGATCTGTTTATTTATTACTTAAAATAAATGCTAAGATATTTCAAAAAGCTGCAAGAGACTCATGTCATCATTTTCTAGCACCTTGTGTAGTTATTGGCACTACTACCTCATTTTGACCCATACAATTAGCCAATTTTCAGGGTCCTATTAGTCATTTTGGTTAGGAAAAAAAACTGATGTTGGAGTTCAGTATTTCTTTAGTGTAATGCTGTTAATTTACAATAAATGTGAAGTCCTGTTTCTCTGAACACTGCAGAATCAAAAAGGAAGAGAGATTTTCTTGTTAACAGTTTCAAGAACCTTTCCAGCCTGCATTTGCTCCCAAAATTCTCTCTCATCTTTTTATAGAGTCATATGACCAATGGGCTGTGTCTTTGGCTTCGTGGTACTTCTTCCACTTGCACAGATGTACCCGACTCCAGCAGTCAATGTCCCAGCATTTGCTATACCAGTCTGTAAGGAAAACCCTTGGGCGACATGGTCCTGATTCTACTCAAGCCTTGCCAGGTGCCTGTATTTTGGCGGGTGCTGTTATTCTTTCTGATAGCAAAAAGTCCTCTATCCTGAAAGAAAGGTGGCTGTTACACATCCTAGCTTCCGTGAGGTTTAACCTAACCCATGGGATTGGTAATCTAATATAGAGCCTTTCATAGAATCATAGAAATGTAGGGTTGAAAGGGATCTCAAGGGGTCATCGGTTCCATCCACCTGTGCCAAGGCAGGATTAAATATACCTAGACCATCCCTGATAAGTGTTTAACCTGTTCTTAAAAATCTCCAGTCATGGGGATTCCACCACCTCCTTAGGTAACCTATTCCAATGTTTAACTAGCTTTATAACTAGAAAGTTTTTCCTAATATCTAACTTAACTGTCCCTTGCTGCACACTGAACCACTTACATCTTATCTGACCCTTAGCAGACATGGAAAACAACTGATCACTGTCCTCCTTATAATAACCTTTTATATATTTGAAAAATGTTATCATGTCCCACTTTGGCCTTCTTTTCTTTAGATTAAACATGCTTAATTCTTTAAACTTTTCTTCACAGGTCATGTTTTCTAAACCTCTTATTTTTTGTAGCTCCCCTCTGAGCAATCGCCGATTTGTTCACATCTTTCTTGAAGTATGGCACCCAAAACAGGACACAGTATTCCAGCTGAAGCCTCATGAATGCCAAGTACCAATTACCATACCAAGTACCGCATCTTTCCTATGACACTCCTGTTAATGCATCTCAGAACGATACTTGCCTTTTTTGCAACAGCATCACACTAGCTTGACTCATATTCAATTTGTGATCCATTATAACTTCCAGATCCTTTTTTGCAGTACTGCTGCCTAGCCAGTTATTCCCCATTTTGAGTCTGTGCATTTGATTTTTTTTCCTTCTTAAGTGCAGTACTCTGTACTTATCTTTATTGAATTTCATCCTATTGATTTCAGACCAGTTCTCCATTTTGAATTCTAATTGTATTCTCCAATGTGCTCCCAACCTCTCCCAGTTTTATAATTTTATAAGCATACTCTCCACTCCATCGTCCAAGTCGTTAATGAAAATACTAAATAGTACTGGACCCAGGACAGATCCTTTCAGAACCCTACTAGATGTATCCTCCCACAGTTTGACAGTGAACTATTGATAACTTCTCACCTAATTGGACTTCATGATAATTTCCTCTAGACCACCTTTCCCTAGTTTGCTTATAAGACTGTAATGTGAAACTGTGTCAAATGCATTATTAAAATGAAGATAAAGATAAATCACATCTACTGCTTTTCCCCATTCGCTAAGCCAATAACCCTATCAAAAAAGGAAATTGGGTTCACTGGGAGTGATTTGTTCCTGACAAAACCATGCTGGCTATTATTGATCATCCTATTATCCTTTATGTGCTTACAAAATGATTGTTTAATAATTTCTTCCAGTATCTTTCCAGGTGTCGAAGTTAAGCTGACTGATCTATAATTCCCCAGGTCCTTATTGTTCCCCTTTTTAAAGATAGGTATTATGTTTGCCCTTCTTCTGTCCTCTGGGACATCATCCATCCTCGATGTGTTCTCAAAGATCATCACAAATAGATCTTAGATTGCTTGAGCAAGTTCCTTAAGTATCCTAGGATGAACTTCATCAGGCCTTGACAATTTGTGTACATCTAATTTTTAGAAATATTTTTTAATCTGTTTTTTACCTATTTCACCTCCGATATTCACTGGTTTATATATAGTTCTGGCCCGTAGTGAGTAAATTTGCTTTCTTAGGCCACAATTCTGCAAGCTGTTTCATGGAAGTGGATTCCTATGCCCTTCCAGAGGCCTTTGACCTCTGTGAGGCTAAACACAAGAATAAATCTGTCTCTGTGAAGCAGCTTGCAGGCTCAGAGTTCTTAGGGACAGGGACCATGTGTCATAAACAGATTATTAAGGGTTAATGTCTCTTGTACCTGTAAAGGGTTACAAGCAGGGAACGGGACGCCTGACCAGAAGACCAATCAGAAGACACGATACTTCTAAATTTGAGCAGAGGGAAGCTTTTGTGTGTGTTCTTTGTCCGTTGTGTGTTCTTCTCTCGGAGGGTCGGAGAGAGACCAGACATTACTACAGGCTCTCTAAGTTTCTTTTCCAATAGTAAGTAAAAACAGGCGGTTTAGGTTTTTTGTTTGTTTTACTCTATTTGCAATTGTGGATCTGGCTGGTTAACTTTTATATGTCTAGTTGCAGGGAATATTTTGATTTGTATTGGTACTGGGGGGAAAAGTCTCTTTCTGGTGTCTGTAAGCTATAGTGTAATATTTACATCTTGAAGTTACAGAGATAATTCTTTACTTTTTCCTTTCTTTTATTAAAAGGTTTCTTTTTAGAGAACCTGATTGATTTTTTTTCTTGTCTCCCTTGTTTTATTCCAGGGGATTGGGATAACTCACCAGGACGTGTGGGGGAGACGGGAGGGGGGAGAGAGAGAGAATCTCTCTCTGTTTTCCTTGAATCTGTTTGCCTCTTTGTGGAAGGGAAGGGAGATGCTTCTCTGTATGGTGATTTAAGAGGTTGGATCAGTATCTCTCAGGATAGCCCAGGGAGGGAAATTCTGGGAGGGGGAAAGGTGGGGGAATGGTTTATTTCTCCTTGTTTTAAGAATGCAAGGGATCTGGGTTCTTGGGGTCCCCAGGGAAGGTTGGGGAGGTCAGAGTGCCCCAAAACACTATATTTTTGGGTGGTGGCAGTGCTATCAGATCTAAGTTGGTAATTAAGCTTAGAGGATTGAGGTGCTAGTATCTCATTTTCTGAACTCTAAGGGTCAGATCTGAGAAGGAATGCTATGACACCATGTCTTTGCAACACCAAGTTGCAAATGCTGGTTGGAGCCTCTGGGAGCTACTGTAATGTAAGTATTTAATAACAGTAATAAAATTGTTAGCATCTGATAGCTGTTCATTGACCTTTGTAAAATAAGTTGGTGGTCTCAATGTGTTTTTTAGGTGACACATGACAAGATCACAAAACACACTGTCATGAAATCTCCCCTTTTTTTGGCAGATTCAGCAGAGAGACAAAGAACTAATAGGCCACAAAGACTGATCCCTAAAAATGGTCCCTCTAATTTAGACACATTGGAAGTGCAGAATGGGGGCATTTGTACTTCCTGAACCTCTTCTAGAGATAAATATAACCCTCCTTTTCTCTTCCACCATTACTTCTCACTTTCCCAAAAGAACAATAAAAATCATGCCATTTTTGAGTGGGAGAAAGTCCCCTAACTTCTCCCTATAAAGCTGTCTCTCTTTTTGTTAGATACAGATAGTTACAGGACCAGCTGGGAAACAATTTTGAGTAAATTCTCAGGCCAGCTGTAACAGCAACCAGTTGCCTCTGAATTTGTCCAAAAATAGTCTGCTGATGGAAAGATTATTTGACTTTTCTTTAATAAAATCATTTTCTTGGGATCACACCTGAGATTGAGAATTTATACATTTTTATTGGTTTATATGTAATGTTTATATAAATCTCTCATGAATTCTATACAAAACCACTTCCTGGTTTACAAAAGGAGTAAGTCAAATGTTGATACAGCATGCAACTTTTTGATGAAAAGTAATGTTACCACCCACCTTTTTAGCCACTGTTTACTGTTTTTCTTATGATGAACCACTAATAGGATGCAAATTTCCCTTTCCCTCCCATGTGATACAATATACTGTATGTAATTTTCAAGAAAATGAGCCATGCTTCTATACCATAGGCTGTCAATAACATCTCAGAGAAGTGCAGAATCTATCCATGGCACAAGGATTTTGAGGGTGTTTTTATCTTTATACAGATTTTTAAATTTTTTTTTTAATAATTATTTCTGTTTCTAGTATAGCATCCCTGGAGGCTGGGCTGAAAGGCTATTTACACCCTTTTAAAAACTTTTCTTTATAAGCAACACTACCCTTGGATAGCACAACTGAAGCCAGACTTATTTACACTACTATATTTAAACATAACAGAGAAAAAAATATATGTAAGAAACACAGAAAACAGTCTCAGATAAGAAAATTGTACCTTAATACTAACTAGGTAAAGTTTGTCCTTAGTACTTCAAAACTCATATGCTTATGTCTCTGGTAAACTGAACTTTCCAATAAATTACTCAGCCCTCACTCTTCTAAACAAGCTGCTTTACTTCATTGGGACTCTTCAAGAACCAAAAGATACAAAGATCACCAATTCATATATTTAGAGTTCATCCTCAGTAACAAAGATAAAATCCCAGGCAACTTCAAAACAAAACCCAGTAATCCCTGATTGCAGGCAAACTCTAACTAGGAGTTGTCTTAGGGTGACCAGATGTCCCAATTTTATAGGAACAGTCTCAATTTTTGAGTCTTTTTCTTATATAGGCTCCTATTACCCCCCACCCCTGTCCTGATTTTTCACACTTGCGGTCTGGTCACCCTAATTTGTCTCCAGCCTACCTCCTCATTCTAGAACTTACTCATTCAAAATATATAAGGAAGCATCCTGGTGAGTTACCATGGTGACTCATGTCATTTCTATGGGCAAAGACAAGCTTTATCACACTAGCCATCTGAATTGACATCACCTAGACTTTCCAATCTTTTACAACTTTGAAAATATCCTAAACAGGGGGGAATATTAATGAAAACATAACATGTTTTCTGAAAAAAAAATGAAATTTCTGCACAAAATGCTGTTTTATACAATGCAGTAAAATCTCCTTTTTAAATTTAATTTTTATGCAGTTATTAAACTGTTGGTTCATTATCCTTTCAGAATCTCAGGAATTAAAAATCTTCAATTTAATTTCTTGGTTTATTAACTAATATTCGGGATTGGATAACGTCTCACTCAACAGTGAGAGTTTTAAATTGAATTGTTGAACTTCAAATCTGATGTTTCGCCTCCTACACAAGTTAAGAGACACATGTTAGACAATAATTTCCTCATAAATAAAATATTGTTAATCTTTTGGCACCTTCTTCTTCCACTCTGGATTACCAGATGGTTTATTTTCTTTCAATAACCTAGCAAAAGCAACTGCTGCATTTCTTGTTAGTCTTTGATAACCTTGTCCCATAATGTACCGTTTAGTCTTCTCAAACACTCACTATCAGTGTGAACTCACACATTAATTACCTTCCTATTGTAATTAATGTGAAAAGTTTGTTCTACAATAAAATCCTGTTTTGTTTTGTTACTGCTTCAAGATCTTTAGTTTAACTGCAGCTTTTGACTCATATAGGGATACAGGTCTCATAATGGATCCATAGGCTCAGAAAAGTCACTAATACTATTATTAATCACAAGAAAGGAAGACTATTCTGAAATAATTTCATGTGTTCAGTTTATTCTCTTGTATTTTGATTATATTTTATATCTGAAAACTGATAAATCTTCCATGATTCTTAGAGTGCAAGACTGAACACTTTCTAAAATACTTGCACATTAAAATGAAAACCTTAACCTTTGTGCTGCAAACCCAGTAGCTTTTTCAAATTGTAAATCCAGACAGAAAAGGAGCATGAAGCCTTGCATGATTGATTTTTAGGATGTATCCAACACAGATGAAGGTGGTCTTCCAGCTACCTGTCTGCTGTATCCTTGCCAGTTTCTGAAAGAATACTTGTTTGTGTTCCCTTGGTCCATGTGGTTAAGCATTCGAGTTTTTTTTAAATCAGGTTTGTTTGTTAAAAAATATTGACATCAATGGCAAAACTCCTGTTGGGCACCAGTATTTCATCCATAGCCCCTGATTCAGCAAGTATGTAATCACTGATGGGATTTACACATCTGCTTAAATAGAATTGGGATTAAAAGGGAAAGTTCCTTGTGTGAGATTAGGCTGCTGGTGTGCTGAAACCACTGCTTATCAAGATAATTGTCCGATTATGCTCTGTAGCGAGGCGGTGGGATACCCCACAGCCTTGCTGAGGGACAAACCTCCCCTAGCACCAGCGTGGGCGGAGCCACTGGGTCCTGCACCCACCCCTCAGAGGTCACAGCACAGATCCAGAAGTATAAAGGCTCACCAGCGGATCTCAGTAGAGGCCCTGCAGCCAGAGAGGCCAGATGTCTGCGACCGAGCTCCCGCTGGGGAGACAGCAGAAGGTCGCGGTCGGCCTGACGTCGCACCAGGCCGGCAAAGCCTGCCCCTTGCTTACTATCCCGGGGAGGCCTGGCTGAGTCTGCCCCTAGCTCATTACCCCGAGGAGGATTGGCCAAGCCTACCATGCTCCCGCTATCCCGAGGAGGAGCTGAGCCTGCTGCTTGCCTCCTACCCCGAGGAGCCGAGCCTGCCGTTCACCACTTACCCTGAAGAACCGATGGTATTTGAGACTGCTGGTGACGCCTCAATGACTCAGGTACCTGACGAGGGGGAGAGTGGAAGTAGCCTGGGGGCAGCCGACTCCAGTCTGGCTGCAGCACTGCCAGAGCCAATGTCAGTGTGTTGCGGCCAGGATCTCCACTGACAGCAGCGAGTTTCTGCTGCTGCTAGGGCCCTGGGCTGGGACGCAGTGGAGTGGGAGGGCCTGCGTCCCCCCTGCCACCCTTCCAAGGGCGGCAGACTCCCCCTTTTCCCTGGCCTGAGGCGGCCCAAACCTACTATTGCTGCTCAGCCCTGCCTGAGGGCTTGAGCATACAGACTCAGTGTTTGTTGCCCCGCCCTGACCCAGGGCTGGGCTTACGGCTATTGCTGCTCGGCCTTGCCCGGGGGCCTGAGCGTTTGGATTCAACGTTGGTTGTTCTGCCCCGACTGAGGACTGGGTGGGAGACTATTGGTAGCGAGGCGGTGGGATGCCTCACAGCCTCGCTGAGGGACAAAACGCGGCCGCGCTCCCATCCATCTGTGGCCCTTGGTTGTATAGTTAGATTGTAAGCTCCTTGGGCCAGGCATTGTCTTTTCTGTGTTTGTACAGCACCTAGCACACTGGATCACAATCCACTAAGGTAATGCCAATTAATAAGTGTCCTTTCCCTTTTCTGCATTCACACAGAACTAGGCACAAAGTCTTACTCTAAATATAACTGTCAGCAGAACGGAGTAGAGAAATATGCGTGTGCCCAGACGTTCAACAGTATTTAGATGCCTGATTCCCTGTCATGGGGCCACCACCCTCTGGGGGGTGAAGTACAGGCATGATGCCCTGTGCTTAAGTCAATGTGGGCACGCTCCACTGCAGGAGCCCAATGGCTCAAGTTGGCAGAACTCCTCTTGTCTTCAGGGAAGCATGACCCAATGGCCAGCATCAATAGGACTCCCTTTGTCTGCAAGGAAGCATGATAGTCATAGCATATTGGAGTTGGAAGAGACCTCGGGAGGTCATCTAGTCCAATCCTCTGCTCAAAGCAGGACCAAACACCAACTAAATCATCTGCCCATGGAAGGGTAGTGTGGCCTAGTGGCCAGCACATGGGGGCTGTCACAAGGGTTGTGGTGGGGGCCCTGACCCAGGGGCCTAACAGTGGCAGAGTGGTCTGCCACTGGGTCAGTAGGGAATCCCACCAAAATATGCTGACCTAATGAGGTGGGAGGTACCACTTGCCCACTTTCCTTAAGTCACTTCCTACCAGCTTGCCTGCAGCACTGGTCCATAGGGCAGCAGGTCCTTCAGGCTCCTCGGTGCAGGACTCCCCCCGGGATTCTGCTGGTGACAGGCCTCCAGTCCCAACCTCTTCAGTGCCTGAAGGCAAGGGCTGTAACAGCTCCTGGGCTGGAGCCTCTACCAAGCATCCTTCCTCCTTGGTATTCAACCCAGACTGAGCTAGGCTGCTCCCTTTTATACTGCAGCAGCAGCAGGTGCATGCCCAGCAGGGTCATGGGAGCATGGCTTCTGCTGCTAAGAGTGCGGCCTTATCCCCATCCATTCCAGTGTAGGGCCAGTTCACCCCCTCACACTCCCATTGAAATAATGGGATGGGAGCTGGGTGCCTAAATGCCTTTGAGGCTGTGGGCCAAGTTATCTGCCATGAAGAATTTTTTTTAAAAAGGAGACCAGAAAGGAACACCTAGGAAAGGAAGGACTAGGAGAAAGAGAACAACACAGACCCATACATTGTATAGTGTGTATTCAGAAGTTTGCATAAATAGCTAGAATGTTAACATAAATGTAGTCAAAGAAATAAAAGAAAACAAAAAAAAAAGGTCACAGGGTGGCTAGTTCTTTAAAAAGAGTTGGTCCCAGCCTCACCTGTGCTAGATCCACTATCACCTCACTGAGACTGACCAGCTAGGGATCAGGTGATTATAAAAGCCAGCAAATGGCTCGGTTGCTGGGAGAGCCACAGGAAGCATGTTGGTGCTGGTAACAGGCTCTCTCAGGAAAGTAGCTGATAGTGGAATAGATGAGCCCTTGCAGAGGACCCTGGCTTGTGGGATGGGTAACTGATGTGCTGAATTTGTACTAGATGGGAGAAATAAAAGTTAATGCCTAAGAAAAAGGTTCTGAATGAGATGGTGGGTGTGGTGCCAATATTTCCTGGGCTGAGAAGAGAGAACAGCATTCTATATTTAAATAAGAAACCTTCTCGCACCCTGACATTCACTCTTTCTCTCTCCTCTCTCAACACCATTATGACATATCATTTAATTGGGTGAGGCACCATTGATGCTGGGCAGAATATCATAATAAAACACAAGAGGAAGTCTGGCTGAGAGTCAAGAGTTATTGTTAGCATAACATGGCACGATGCCTCTTCGTTTTGTGAGGAGAGTAGAGATCAAGTGCCTGCTTTAAACAGAGAGAATCAGCAGTACATCAATCAATATCCTTTAGGCAGAAGAGCCTCTTGGATGTGTGTACAATTTACTAGGAATTTAATTCAATTTTGTTTCACCTGAGTTTCAAAAAGATCCTACCAACTGAGGAATCTTTGTTTGGTAGTGGAAAATTTCAGCAAATGAAAACAAAGAGGAGTGTTTGGCCCTGATTCTGATCTTGTTTATGCTAGTGTAAATCACCCACCTCTGCCACCAGTTGTCACAGAGTTCCCGGGTGATGCTCTGGAACTGCTTCCCACCAAGCCAGTCATGACTCTGGGAAGCCTCCTCTCCCTTGGAGCAGACTGTTTTCAGGGCAAGAAACTTAAACGGCTTGATCTTCTGGGTCTTTCCTTGGAGTATTTAGCATCCTCTGCTTCTCCATACACTTTCCACAGTGAGTTCACCCAGGTGGAGTCCTGGGGAAGCCACAGGGTCCTGCACCCCCACTTTGCAGTCAGACGTGACTTTTAGCCAGCCAGTAAAATAGAGGTTTATTTGATGACAGGAACAGTTTAAAACAGAGCTTGTAGGTACAGAAAACCAGACCCCTCAGCCGGGTCCATTCTGGGTCCCAGCGAGGCTGACCCCCACGGCTGTCCTCACTCCTCGTCCCCAGTTAGCTTCCAAACTGAAAAACCCCCTCCAACCCCTCCTTCTCTGGGCTTTGTCCCTTTCCTGGACCAGGAGGTCAGCTGATCTCTGTTCACCTTAGCTATTCCCTTGTGGAGGGGAAGGACCCTGGCCATTTGTTGCTAAGAGATAGAGTGTTAGTGATTTATGCACACTAGCCTTTTCCCCACCACCTGGAGACTTAAGAAATGCATAGGGGAAACTGATTCTGTTAGAGTCAGTAGAGTTATAGTGGTGTATAATCAATGTGACATCAGATTCAGGGTCTGTTTTATCTTTGTGGATGCTCAGACACAAGCTTAGTTTCTAGATGTGTTTGAAACTTGTCTGTTTTCCTGTTCTGCAAATAGCACAAAAAGAAATAAAGTAACATTCAGCAGGATGATGGGATTTCCTAGTAGACCTGGGATGCTATCCTATGCAGTGCTTGCTGGGCACCTCCTGTGAGGTACTACTGACCACTTTTAGTTTCCAGAGAACGTAATGGGAGTGAAGGGTCCCACCCTTAGAGTTGCAGCTACATTCTGAAGGGTGCTTGATCTACAGAGGTAGAAAACTGAAATGATGAGGCATTTGTGGGTAGAATAAATAGAAGCCATAACTAACCTCTTGGGAAACATGCATTTCTCTAAGGAACCACACATTTTGTTATAAACCTTGCCCAGCTTTCCCCTTCCTCATCCCCTTTGATTTAATTGTATCCATTACAGTAAATCTCCAAACTTTCTGAAAATAATCAAAGGAACTATTTCTCGTCAAAATCAAATTAGGGGGCTGAAATGGGATTTTTATTAGGTGTTTCTAGAGCATATAACACAGTGGGGCCCTGGGCTGTGAGTGGAGCTTCTAGGTACAACAGCAATATAAATAAGACACTCTGGGAGTTGGCTGTGATATTACAAGTCAGAAGAGATTAGAAAGCTTATTTTTTTTTCAAAAAAAATGTGGAATGCTTATGTTTGACATGACCTTATCTGATTTGTTTCATACTTGTCACAAAAATTCTACCCTCCCATAAGAACATTCATATGAAAATTCAAGGAATCTGATTTAGTTTATGAGGTGGTCAATATCAATCATATAAAAGACAGGTACATTCAATGTCTGTCATAGAGCTTAATATCGCTTCATAATTTATAATTAGTGCAATAGAAATTTCATTCCCTGAAATGTTTCATTCATGGAACAATCCTAGATAATCCAATATTATTTCATCTCTTCCCAGCCTCTTAAGCACTGTCAAAGACTATCTTTGGTATCTTTCATTTGCCAAAAGAAACAAATTGATAATAAACTTGTTCATACATATTGCTGTATAAAATGTGTTAGTTTTACAGAATTTAATCACCACAATAACAGTGAGTAACTAATTCAGAGCAGTACTGTTGGTTTAAAATAGTTTGCTTTTGATGTGCTATAAAATAATTCAGTTTGGGTTGTACGAAAGCATTTTCATACTGAAATGTTTTGATCCTTATTCCTTCTATTTAGGATTTTGATTAAATTGCCAAATTTCAGGATTGAAAGGAAAGATGTTCAGAAAGTCTCTCTTATTTCTGATTAAATAAGTACAAGACTGTTAGCTGCCAGCAGCTCCTGGTGCCCTATAGAGTATTGTTACCATTTGTTACAGTTTTCAACAAATGTAAATTAACTCAAAATTACTATTAAAAAGGAGTACAATACATCTAATTGAGAATCTTCTGAACAACTACATTTTACTCAACATTCTTACACTGTTTAAATCAAAACCAAAAGGTGAAAAGCACTAGGAAATTTGGAGAGTGATATGTAAAACAAATCAGAGAGATGCCATGTAACACAGTTTAAGTCACCAAACTTATTAATCTGTGGGTCAAACAGTCTTTAAACATTGAGGTTGTGGGCCACAATGACTGTCTCCTTGCCAGTATATTGCAATACTTAGGCTGACTAACTCTTTTCTTGCCCCGGTGCCTCCAGGCGCAGAACTCTTTATTATTTCGGATTTGGGCAAAAGTGACAGCTTGGATTTCCCATATTTGAGACATAGTCCTGTAGGAGATAGAAACTGTGCAGGACATGATGATGTCACATCTGTCCCAAAGATATTTCAGGACTGTTTTTACCACCCACTTTTGCTGGGGTTATGATACCAGGCTGCTGCTGCAGAGTGAGTAAACTAAAGTAGATAATAAAGCCTGCTCCAATGTAGCACAGCTTCTGTGTAGAGAATTCTAGCTGCGAACATTTCCTTTCTGTCAAATGGGAACATACAAGGAATTAGACTGAAACCACCAATTCATTTCAAATAGGACCCAAAACATTCTTCAGACAATAAATTCCAGTTACTACTCACCCAGACTGGAATTCTAAACATAGAACTAAAGGTTTCCAGAAGCCACTAGCGGACCCTTGTAACAATCAGCCACTCTTTCTTGGCTTTGTGTTAACAATAATTGCATTTCCATATTTACTTTCTTCTCAACTCTTGAGCATAAGTGACAGAAAAGTAATTAATTATTGGAAACAGCTTTTCTTTAATTTCTTGAAGACTATCAGTATAAATGGTTTCAATTAACATTTCAGTTCAAAATCAGATTTTTTTCCCTGCTGATTTTCATCACCTTGTGTCTAAAAGATAAAAATATGGAGAGTAAGGCATTTTATATAAAATGGGTTATAAACTGTGCAGACATTGATAGAAGAACCTATAAAAAGCTGAGAAGGACTCTCACTTTTGGCCTATTAGTTTTACTGCCATGCAGTAAAACATAAGCAGATTTTTAAAGTGGGGGAGGGTCATGTATGCCTCAATCCCCCATGGTATCACCTATGTGTAAATATGTTTCACAGCTATAAAATGTCTCATGATATCTTGTTCCCCCTCTTCACAATTTAAGAGAAAACTATCTGTGTGAATGGGTGAAAACTGGATTGCAGGATGTAATATATAAGAAATTGGATAGTATCCCTTTAAATAGTTTGTGCATCTCATTGGGTGTCTACGCAACAATGTAAACCCAGAGTTAATGGGACTCAAGTCAGCTAATCCTGAGTTACAGAACTCAGATCTTGAGCATCTACACTGATTGTTAATCTTGGTTATGAATTTTCTAACCTGGGCTTGAACCTGGAGCTCTGACATCCACACTACAGCACTCAGTCCTGAGCCAAACCAACTATATACCAGATCCCCAGCACCCACTCAAAATGTGGCTGCTGTAGGCCTTTGACTGTGGTGCACTGTGGGAAAACTTGCCTGTCCACCCTACATATTATAGGACGTTTGAACAGCCTGTTAACACATCCTGCTGAAGAGTCATTTTGGTCAGTGTGGTCCCAGCTACTGGAGCCAGCAACATGGAGATGCTGGTGGACTTTTTAGCAGCATTTTCTGACCCACCAAAGGCACCAGAGACAGCTTATGATGGAACACGAGGAGGAAGTAAAGTACCCAAGCATGGCAGATGAACTGGCGGATGCTTCTCAGTACAGACTCTGATGCCCCTTATGTTGCTTGGCACTTCTCGAGCACAGCCACAAGCAGAGACTACTACAGGTCCATTGCAAACCATTTGGTGTTGGAAAGTCAACCGTGGGTCAAGTGGTTGCAGAAGTTTCTGAGGTAATCAGGCTTGTGGTTTACCCCAAAAGTGGCAGGGGCCATCGATGGGATTCATATGCCCATAGTTTTCCCCCTTCAAGGAGCGCAAACGGCAAAGGGAACTACTCCATTGTTATGCAGGTCCTCATGGACCACAGAGGGGGAATTATGAATGTCAGTGTGGGTTGTACTGAGAAAGTTCACGAAACCAGGATTTTCCACCAATCAGGAGTCTACATTCATGGACAGGCTGGGACCCTATTCCCACCGAATGGCATTGTCAAATGGAGTTACTGACCCCACTGTTATTCTGGGGGATCCTGTGTACTCCCTTTTGCCTTGGCTTATGAAACCATATCCTGATTCAGAGGCCTTGGCAAGGGACTGTTTAATTACACAACCAGCAAGTGCAGAATGGTGGTTGAATGTGTTTTTGGCAGATTTAAATCCCATTCAAGATTTTTACAGATCTGTTTAGATATCAGTGTCATCAATGTTGTCTGAATTACTGTAGCTTTCTGTGCTCGTTACAATCTTTGTGAACCAGAGGTGAGCCACTTCCTCTGAATGGATCTATGAGAGGAAGGGGACACTGATTTGTTAAACTCAGCCAGAAAGTGCACCTGCCACAGCTGGAACTGGATGCACCTGGGCAATAGAAGTCAGGGATGCTTTATGGTCGCATATTATGGACTTGCATGGCACAATGGAAGTGGGGTAATAATACCTTTATGCATATGCTTGGGAGAGGGAAAATAGGAATAATTGATTATGAAGAGGAGTGTAGAATATATGCCAGACAATGTACTTATGAAGTAGGAGAAGGAGAGGCTAGTCACAATATGGATTGATGTAAGGAAGTGATTGAATTATGAACGGCTATAGATAAGTATATTGAGGGATAGTCTTTGCATACTAATTCTCAATTGTCCCTGATCATGTACATTTATTATTTTGACTATACATCATATTATGTGAAGCAGTGATGGAAATAAACTCTCTCGATGAAATAAAAAACTTGATGAACATGTATTAGAAAAGTACATTCACTCATGCCCAGGCAGGCCAGCTGCCATTAGCACACCAAAACACCAGTAACAGAACCTTCCTGGAAAAAATAAAAAAGTTCATGAACAAGAGCACACACTGAAACCATGTGAAGAACAAAAATGCCCAACCATAGCATGTCCAATAGCCACCTGTTCTCCTTTCTGCTCTTTTCCCATTTGTCTGGAGCTCCTGCTTCAGGAACAGTTTGCAGCTATCAGCACCCAAGGTTGGATCAGAATTCATCAAGGAATCAACAGGATGCTTCCTTAGCTTCCTCATGACTTAGCCTGTTATGACTGCATGCTAACATGCAGAAATCCACAGCCTCTCTCCTCCACACCCCTTGCACATTTCTGGACAAAATTTCAAACTGCATTCATATTTGTGACAAATGATTGTGTCACCTATGGACAGTATGGGCTACCTCTGACTGAAATGGACTAGATCTGTGAATTGAACATGTTCTCTCACACACAATTCACTGTTTCCAGGCAGCTCAATAGACCATAGAATGGTTACAGAATGGCATATTTACAGGCATTACAATGTAAAGTTATTTTTAAGAAAGAAGGAATGGCCCTAGCAAAAGTCGGTACCTTTCCAGAAAAAATACACTTTAAAGGGTATTCTTTACTGCTTGCATGTCCCAGTTGCCATACTGAACTCCATTTGGTAGGGAGGGAGCAGGGAGAACCACACCACTGGAATACAATCCACCATTAGCAGATACGCGCTGCTACCTCATGCTTCTCATAACTTTTGCATTGGTTCATAGAGTGGAAATCCCTCCCAGAACTGTATTAATACACATTAAAATGGAACCATAAACTTACTGGGCTTAGGGACAGTTTCTGTCCCATCTGTCTGCTGCAGGCTCCCCAGGGGCTATTTCTCAGGGGGTGCATCAGCTTCTCCAAGTATGGACCTAGAATGTGCACCTGCTGCTCCTGCTCCAAAGCCTGCTCTGGAATTGGCTTCAGCAATAGCATGACTTAATTGTCCTCCTCAGAGCCTGCTGCTGGTTCCCATCAGTCCCCATGCTGGGTTCTGGGGCCAGCAGGGCACCATCCCAGCTGAGGAGGTCATTGTGCATCCTAGTTGGCACCATGCTGGGTACAGTGCCCAGTACCCAGTCAAACTCCTCATAAAACAGGCATGATTCTGGGGATTTGCCCTAAGTGCAGTTCTAGTTTCTGGTATTTTCTTTTCGGCCACTTAATCTGCTCCCTGCACTGGTCACCAATCTGATAAACTTGGCAAGCTGCCAGCTTCTTCACTATTTGCTGTTATGCATGGCCATTCCTGGTTAGGGGACCAGATGTCCCAATTTTATAGGCAGGGCCACCCAGAGGATTCCGGGGGCTTGGGGCCATTGGCGGCAGGCGGCTCCAGTGGACCTCCCACAGGCGTGCCTGCAGAGGGTCCGCTGGTCCCGCGGCTCCAGTGTACCTCCCGCAGGCGTGCCTGCGGATGCTCCACTGGAGCCGCGGGACCAGCGGACCCTCCGCAGCCATGCCTGCGGGAGGTCCACCAGAGCCGTAGGACTGGCAAGTGGCAGGGGGCCCCCCGCGCAGTGAAATGTATAGAGCCGGCCCTGTTCGGTGGCGGGGGGCCCTTCCGTTCTGGGACCCGCCGCTGAAGTGCCCCGAAGACCCGCGGCCGGGGCCCCCCGCCGGCGAATTACCACCGAAGCGGGACCCGCCGCCGAAGTGCAGCCCGCTCTTCGGCGGTAATTCGGTGGGGGGGGCCTCGCCGCGGGTCTTCGGGGCACTTCGGTGGCAGGTCCCTGAACGGAAGGGCCTCCCGCCGCCGAATTACCGCCGAAGACCAGGTTGCACTTCGGCAGGAGGTTCTGCTTCGGCGGTAATGCGATGGCGAGGGGTCCTTCTGCCCTGGAGCGGAAGAACTCCGCCACCAGCGAAGACTGGGAGCGGAAGAAGCTCCGGGGCCCGGCCCCGCAAGAGTTTTCTGGGGCCCCCAAGCGAGTGAAGGACCCCGCTCCAGGGGCCCCGAAAAACTCTCGTGGGGGCCCCTGCAGATCCCGGGGCCTGGAGCAAATTGCCCCTCTTGCCCCCTCCCCCCCCCCTGGGCGGCCCTGTTTATAGGGACAGTCCAGTATTTGGGGCTTTTTCTTACATAGGCACCTATTACCCTCCGCCCCATGTCCTGATTTTTCACACTTGCTGTCTGGTCACCCTATTCCTAGTACTCTTACTAGGAATAGTTTTGCTGGCTTCACACCAGAGGTTTACCAAAAGCTGTGCTGTGCTCCTGTGACCATGAAGTAGCGTGCTTGTTCTGTTCAGTCTCTGTTGCAAACACAGAAGGCTCTCTAATGGTGTGTTAGGAGTTCACAGTCTTCTGATCACTGGAAGGATTAAAATGCTGATTCACTGAGCTGCTGCAGTACATCAAGGCTGATTGCTTCTGTTTTCAATAGAGTAGACCCAAGACTCTTGGGAAAAAGGAAGTTCATCCATGGGATTGTGGGATACTTTTGAGAGGACTCCCAGGACCTGAGTCAAGTGGGGCTGTATTTACAGTGCAAAGCAATAGAGCTCAGATCTTGGGTTAAGACTTGGCCTGGGCTCAGACCCTGTAACCCCACCGGCTCCTGAGACCCTGGGTTAATTTGATTTGGGTGTGGACAGAAGGAGGAGGAAGGGGGTTAGGCTTGAGCCAGAGTCTGAGCCTAGGCTTACATGGCAGTGTAGACATACACATTGTCTTCTATATTTTGAGAAACTATCAGAGCAGGAATGCATGTATGTGGCTAGGACTTGCATGTTGTATATAGTTAGTAAACATGATTATTTGGATCCCACTGTACAGATGTGGGTTCCTTCATATTATGAATGTTATAAAGAGCAAAAGCTACAGCCTTTGGCAATGGAGATGGGATACTGATCCAAGAATACAGTGAAATACAGAGTGACTGCTTAGTCCTCCTGAAACTAAAAAAGGAAAGTGCTCCCACTGGGAATGAACTGCTCTTTTAAAGAAAAAAAACAAAACCATTTTTAAAGGTTAAAAATGGCTGGATTTGGGATAATAGACTTACAGCTCAGAGAGCTGTCTAAATTATGTCAAGAGACTGGAATATACATGCCTAATTGATGAAAAGGGTGGTGGTTTTACTTATTGAAATGGGGGCTAAAACTTACATCCTGCTGCTTAGCTAACAGCTGACAATTAAACCCATAAAACATTTGCTGAGATTATGGACACTCTGCCAAATCACCTATCCTGGAAGTCACTGGTCATTGCAGAGCAGTTCTGCTTTTATAAATAAAATGAAAATGAATCAATTCCTGAATATATGGCTGGATTAAATAAATTAACAGAACCTTGCCAGTTTGGAGAAAGTTTAAATGATGTATTTAAGGGCCATTGTGTCCCCCACCCTTCACGGTAGGGAGTATACAAAATGAAGCAATCCAGAAACAGTTATTGACTGAGGCTGATTTGACTCTAAACCATGGACTATAAGTTGCTGTATCAATAGAGTCAAACAACAAGGAAAAGCAATAGCATCATGTACTCCGTGGAACAAATAAAGTGAAGCTCAAGCAGGAAGCACAGCACGGACAGCACTCAAAGACTGTTACCCCGATGAAAGCACAGTCTCACAATGAAAATTAGTGTTGTTTCAAAGACAAACCCTGTAGAAATTGCAAGAAATTAGGGCACACCTAGAAACTGTACAGGGCAAAAAGCATAACAGCCATCTCGTAATGACAATGCCAGAGGATTCTAGATTCGTCAGTATGACAACATGGAGTCTACTAAGTATGTTCCAATATCTCCACAACTGTTTAATTTAGAAGACAATAAATAAGTGAAAGCAGCCAAGAATCCTGTGGCACCTTATAGACTAACAGACGTTTTGGAGCATGAGCTTTCGTGGGTGAATACCCACTTCGTCAGACATGCATCTGAGGAAGTGGGTATTCACCCACGAAAGCTCATGCTCCAAAACGTCTGTTAGTCTATAAGGTGCCACAGGATTCTTTGCTGCTTTTACAGATCCAGACTAACACGGCTATCCCTCTGATACTTAATAAATAAGTGAATTTCTTTACAAGTGGAAGGAGAAACAGCTTTAAATATAACTTGATACAGGGTCTGCTTCTGTAATTTCACAACAGGATTTATCAGAAACTGCTTAAAGAGCTGCAGGAATCCTCAGTGCTACTGAAAACACATAAGGGATACAAGCATAAGGCCATAGATTATGTAGCCCCATTGGCTGAAATTTGGAGACACAAACATGGTTAATGACTTTTGTGATCCTGCTCTATCTTAGCACAATAAGAGAGCCTAGTGTCTCTAATCATGTTGCCCCTGAGTGGCTGGCCGCACCAAGGATAAAAACTAATGGAATTTTTAGTTGTGCTTTTGATACTGGAGATCCCAGGTTAGATTCCAATTGTTAGATTCTCATCATACCTCTTTTTATGCAGTCATAGGTGTGATTTTAGTGTCCCACGTAGCCCCTTCTTTTTAAGACTTTTGTCTTCCATGTCTGTCCCTACCTCAAAAATGAGGACCAAATGCTATGCTGATGGGAAATGAGACAAGGACACCTGAAACAAAATATGTATTAACTGATCATCTTTTAAATCTTACAGTTAAAAAAAAGGAACAGAGTGATACCTCTCATGATCAGAGTTCCAACATCAGCATACCATTAGTATGCTAACAAATTGCCCAGAGGAAGTGAGTAGCATTTGGTGGATCTCATTGCAAGTCAGTGCATCCAGCACAGCAGTGAACTGCAATGAAGTACTGAGCCAAGTCTGAAATATTGCAGGGGAGTGAAAAATCTGGATCTTTCAATTCCTGGCATCTCTCTGTTGGCTGCAATAGCTATACCAGGCATAAACTTGGCCCAAACTACTTAATTTAAACACTCCAGCTGACGACTAAGGTAGTATGGCATAAACTATAATGTAAAAGATTTGATTAATTTTCATGTATGTGACTAAGTCGTCATGAAAGATCTCGTATACTGCTGCTATTACACAGGTAAGGAAACAAAAGTCAGAGCTGGAGGGGAAACATTTACATTACTGGCATGTTAACCATTTAAAGAATAACTTATGGTAGATAAAAAAAATGAACTCTAGGTATTGTTTTTTAAAAATTCATTCATAGATCAGCTACTGAACTGACTAAAACTGTGAGTAGCACATGTTCTTATTCTGTCACAATATCAGGATACAAAAAACAAAAAGGCCAAGAAGCACAGCAGTGTGGTGCCTCCCCTCAATGAAGCTGGCACCCAGGGTGACTGTCTTGAGGGAGATCAGAGACATTCTGCCCCAGAAAGGCTGAATGGCTCCTGAACCTCTCTAGCATGTTGGGAAGAGTCCAACACCTCTAAGAGGTCCAGCATATTCCACTGGCTAATGGAGAGACTCACGCCTCTCCCTACCTCTTTACTCTTTATTCCCTCACTGCATAGCTACATGCAAGGACTGGATACAGCCATACCCTAATTATTTTAAATAAATGTGTTTGTCAAGAACTTTTCATGCTAACAGCATGACTGATCTTTGTCATGTCAGAACACAGAAAGGACCACCTGTGTCCCTGCAATGCTGCCAGAATTCATATTTCCTCAGCTAACTAATTAAGCACTAGAGCTAGTTAGAAAATTTACAAACAAACATATTCCAAAATGCTGTTTATTTCACTTCAAATTTTCTGACCAGCCCTACTACGCACGTACCTCTGAAGGGGCATACATGTTCTTTCATAATATTAAGAAGGTGATCTAACAGGTGTACAATTAAGATTGCAATGTTTTTGCCTTTAAAGCAGAGACTAAAGCCCTGCAATCACTATTGAATTTAATACATTCTGCACAAACTTTTAAATTTTAATCAGCAGCAGAAATTTTAATTTTCCATATACTTTTCAGAACAAATGCCACTTTGATTCCTAGATTTAAAAAAAACACAAAACCCCCACACCACATTTTGAAATTTATTTTGTCAGTCTAATGTTTTACTGAGGCTTCTGTAATTTATGCATGCATACATACACACTAGAAAATTTGCACTTAACTTAGTCCTACATAGAGCATTGACATAGGTGAACAAAAAAAACCCACCAAAGTTGCTGTATGTCACTCTAATTTCATCTCTGTAATGGAACTGATGTAACCCTGAGAGTGCATTTGCCACTTCCATTATATAATGCCACCACACTTAGGGTAAAAGTCCCCAGCTCCCTTCTCCAGACAACCCATGTTGCACAATTCAGATCCACAGTCCTGTTTCCCAACCTACATTCCTGGCTACAGCCCCTTAGTCAGCCCATCACTACCACTTCTTTTCTGTTCTATATACTGTGCTCATCCTGGTAGTATTTAAATGCTTTCCAGAAGTGCATGAATTTAACTGTCAGTCATGTTTTGTTCTCTCATCCTCTCCTCAGGGGGAGAAGTGAAGACAGTAGTGTGTTTTTGTCATGGTGTAATCCCCTACTCTGAACCTTAGCATCCAAAAGATGGGGTACCAGCATGAATTCCTCTAAGCTCAATTACCAGATCAGTACTTGTAGCGCTGCCACCAACCAGGAATTCCAGTGCCGGGTACACTCTGGTCCCCCCAAAACCTGGCTCAGGGACCCCCAAGACCCAGTCCCTCTGGATCTTAACACAAGGAAAGTAAACGCTTTCCTTCACCATTGCCTATCCCAGGCTTCCCCTCCCTGGGTTACCCTGGAAGATTACTGTGATTCAAACTCCTTGAATCTTAAAACAGAGAGGAAAATTCACCTTCCCCCTTCCTTCTATCTCCCCCTCCCAGACTCTCCCTGAGAGAGAAAGTAATCCTTTCTCTCCCGCTTCCCTCCTTTCTTCCCACCAATTCCCTGGTGAATCCAGACCCAGTCCCCTGGGATCTCACACCAGAATAAAAAAAAAAAACACAAAACATTAGGTTCTTAAACAAGAAAAACTTTTAATTAAAGAAAAACAGTAAAAAATTATCTTTGTAAATTTGAGATGGAATATGTTACAGGGTCTTTCAGCTATAGACACTGGGAATACTCTCCCAGCCTAAGTATACAAGTACAAATTAAAATCCTTTCAGCAAAATACAAATTGCAAATAAAGAAAACAAACATAAGCCTAACTCACGTTATCTACCTAGTACTTACTATTCTGGACATATAACAGCCTGTATCAGAGAGATTAGAGAGAAACCTGGTTGTACATCTAGTCCCTCTGAGCCCCCAAAGTGAACAACAACCAAACACTAACAGCACACACAAAAACTTCCCTCCCTTAAGATTTGAAAGTATCCTGTCCCCTGATTGGTCCTCTGGTCAGGTGACAGCCAAGCTCACTGAATTTGTTAACCCTTTACAGTCAAAAAAGACATGAAGTACTCCTGTTCTATTAACCCTTAACTATCTGTTTATGATAGTTTTATTTTGGATTTATATATCGATTATATAAACATGCTGCTAAATGTTTGTTGGAAAAGCCAAGGCTGAAGAAGTGCGATATGCACTTGCAGTGGAAGATAGTGGGGTTTCTGAAGGTCCTTAGTTCCTGGGGGAGTTAATTCCACAGTCTTGGGCTGGCCCCTGACAAAGTTGTCTCTTGCATACCGCTCATATGCGCACATACTTCCTAGTCCATTCTCTCCACCCCAGCCTCCTGTGTTTCTGTTAAGATTTGCTGCAGGAGTCTGGTATATCAGACAGAGGCTCCTCGCTGGCACAATGTGGGAGATCTGCCAGTCTGAGAAGGAGCCTATGTAAGAGATACAAGCTCTGCTTCTCAGGCAGCTATGCCTGCAAGTCTTGCTCTATGTCCTTTGCATTCCCCTGGTGCTGTTAAATAACTTATTTGTGCTTGGGGTAAAGGGCCTACAATAGTAGGAGGCATCAAAGAAAGTTGTCTCAGAAACCGAGCTAATGGCTCCACTAAGGAAGCAGTTTTTTCTGCAAGCTGTGCTTCCTCATGGTTTTCCAGAGAAGCCCTGGTCGGCTGCTGAAACTTATGTTTGAGGAATGCTGGGGGAAGCAGAGAGATTTGGGGCATGGAGAGAGGTAGGTATGGGAAAGGGTGAAGGCACTACCTGACTATGAAACAATTTAAGGGGGCAGAGCTGGGGAGGCAGCCAGGGAGGGTTCTTCCCAGGAATTAACAATCCCTGGTTTTCACCAGCCATGAGGGGTCCATCCTGCAGATTAGACCTTCCAGCTTCTCTAGCTTTTCCAGAACCTCTGTGTATGAAACTCTACTACTCAAGACAGTGCAGGACATCTGGACTGAATGGAATTTTCTGACATTATCCAATCTGGTTTCAGGTTTCAACTTGGCACCATGACAAATGCCCATCATACAAACCAATGCTGTGTCATTTTACTTCCAGAAATGAGCTCAAAACAGCTTTCAAAACTATCAGCTGCATTCAAAACTACTGATTGTAGCCACATAGCTACCAGCTGCAGCAAATAAACCAAATACATGGACCAGCTGAAGTAAATGGGATTTCTATGGAGTATTTCTGTTCATCCCCTTTAGTAAGTTTCATACAATGAGAATGCAAAAATAGTCATCAGCCTGAAGGTACTTCTATATGAAATCCTGCAGGAGTCAGATTTTTGGATGTGATTGGGTGACAAGACTTTATGGTGTCACTGGGTAGCAGGGGGCTAATTCTGGTATAGAACAATATGTGCAAGTAAAGCCTCTAGTGAATGTAACTCATTACTGACTCCCACCAGAGGTCAGTCAAACCATGGGAATGGAATGCAACTCTCTAGTACAAAGGGCTGATTGATTCTATTGCTGATCATAACCTGGAACGCTGCATTTTTTTACTTCAGTTTTGACCCTGACTAGGCTAGAGGTGCATTTCAAAATCATTTCTTAATTGTGCAAGAGTCATTCTCCATAGTGTGGATAGATATATATGCTCATACATTATACCACAATCTTGGTGTAAAAAAAAAAAAAGCTGTGGGAGAAAAAGAATTAGCTAGTAGCATGTGTCTTGTTTTAATATTTAGTGATTTAATAAAAAAAAGACAATTTTCTCAGGAAATAGCAAGCACCAATTCTCTAAATATTTTGCAGTCATTGTCAGGACTCTAGAATTGAAGTTGCAACCAACTAGGGTGACCAGAGAGCAAATGTGAAAAATCAGGAAAGGGAGTGTGTGTGTGTGTGTGTGTGTAATAGGAGCCTATATAAGAAAAACACTCAAAAAATCAGGACTGTCCCTATAAAAATCAGGTCATCTGGTCACCCTACAAACAGATATCACTGGAATATACAGCATGACACTGTATAAACTATGGAGCTATCTGAATATTAAATCTCCCTTGTAATTGTTAATTTACATAGTTTGTAAATGCCTCTGTTCTTTCTAATGGTAATGTTCTGTTAGATAAACAAGTTTCATATAAGTTTAAAGTACCTCTAAGTTAAGGTTCTAAATAAAATTAGTTAATGAAGCTATTTGTTCATATTCTTATTAGCATTGGTGGGGCAGTGGGGAAATCAAGTATGGATAACTATCTAAAAGCTTAGATGTTTACTTGAATTATACATATTGGTCTTGTTCACAAAAGGACTTATGTGCCTAACTGCCACTTTAGGCACTTAAGTCATAGAATCAGGCCAATCTGTGATTCACAAATTCCCTGCTCAGCTGCTTTCAAACCCTGTAGGTGCCTACATTCATTCAGTGCCTAAATTTTTGCAGTAAAAATTCTCTACATATCTATGTTTCTGCCTTTGAGCATGCACATTGCAGCTCCACACCAGGAATCTGGATGCCTTAGACCAGTGGTTCTCAAAACTAGGGCTGCCTCTTGTTCCGGGAAAGACCCAGATGGGCCAGGTCGGTTTGTTTACCTGCCACATCCACATGTTCAGCTGATTGTGGCTCCCATTGGCCGTGGTTCGCTAGTCCAGGCCAATGGGGGGGTGCAGGAAGGGTGGCCAGCATGTCCCTGGGCCCACACCACTTCCTGCAGTCTCCATCGGCCAGTGGTTAGGGTACTCCACTGGGATGTGGGAGGCCCCAGTTCAAGTCCTTCCTCTATCTGATGGAGAGAAGGGCTCTGTAGAGGGATCCACCACCTCTCAGGAGAGTCCCCTCTCCCAGCCACTGGGCTCTGGGATATTCCCAGATGAGGTTTGCTCAGGGCTTATCTACACTGGAAAATTAGATTGACCCAGCTACATCACTCATGGGTGTGAAAAGTCCACCTCTCTGAGCAATGTACTTATGTGGTGACCTAGGTCATCTTAGACAATGCTAGGTCAATGGAAGAAATATTCTGATGGCCTAGGTAGAGGAATAGCTCAGTGGTTTGAGTATTGGCCTGCTAAACCCAGGGTTGTGAGCTCAATCCTTGAGGGGACCACTTAGGGATCTGGGGCAAAAATTGGTCCTGCTAGTGAAGGCAGGGGGCTGGACTTGATGACCTTTCAAGGTTCCTTCCAGTTCTAGGAGATTGGTATATCTCTTGGTGAGGTGGATTTACTACAGTGATGGGAAAATCCATCTCACTGCTGTACTAAGTGTCTACACTGAAGTGCTACAGCATTGCAGCTGTGACACTGTAGTGTTTTAAGTGAACATATAGCCTCAGGTTCTCCTGTTGAAGCTGTTCCACTATGTCTAAATAATGAAACGAGAGCAATACAGCACATAAGACTGACACTGTAGCCTAGTGGTTACAACACTCATCTAGGAGTTCCACGATCCAGTACCCTTTCTCTAATGATTTCTTTTAATTATTTATCTATAGTGAAACAGCTTCAACAAAAGACACTGAAGCAGTCCTAAATCAGGATATAACATTGCCCAGTGATTAGAGCACTGAGCTGAGAGGTGTCAGACCTCTGGTCAAATACCTTTTGCCTCATCAGATAGTGGTAGGGATTTAAACTGGAATTTCCCACATCTCAGCAGAGCATCCTAACTAATGAGGTAAGAGTTATGAGGAAACTTCCCCTCCCCCTGCCACTTCTTGCTAGAATGGCATGGGTATCTAAGCACAAGAGAAGGTTTGCGGTAGAGAATCCCAAGCAGAAGGACTAGGAGGTATCTCCCTGCAGCCCCTACTTAGGCACTGAACTCAGAGAGGTGTGGGTTTGGTCTCTCTCTCCCCATTCACTGTATAGGGAGCCTATGTGCTGAACTCAGGCTTTGAGAATCCAGCGATTTTCTAAGCAACTAGAAGTTAGGTGGGGCAATGCTCAACATCACCATGCCTAAGTTTCTTTGTAAATGTAACCCTCTGTTTGATAACTCCCTCACCAGTCCTTGCACAACATACCTCTCTCAATACAGGCTCCAGTTCTTAGCTACCTGATGATAGATGGAGTAAACAAGACACGAGAAGTCATTCTTCTGCTTTACTCTGCGCTGGTTAGGCCTCAACTGGAGATTGTGTCCAGTTCTGGGCACTGCATTTCAAGAAGGATGTGGAGAAACTGGAGAGGGTCCAGAGAAGAGCAACAAGAATGATTAAAGATCTTGAGAACATGACCTATGAAGGAAGGTTGAAGGAATTGGGTTTGTTTAGTTTGGAAAAGAGTAGACTGAGCGGGGACATGATAGCAGTTTTCAGGTATCTAAAAGGGTGTCATCAGGAGGAGGGAGAAAACTTGTTCACCTTAGCCTCCAATGATAGAACAAGAAGCAATGGGCTTAAACTGCAGTAAGGGAGATTTAGGTTGGACATTAGGAAAAAGTTCCTAACTGTCAGGGTAGTTAAACACTGGAATAGATTGCCTAGGGAAGTTGTGGAATCCCCATCTCTGGAGATATTTAAGAGTAGGTTAGATAAATGTCTATTAGGGATGGTCTAGACAGTATTTGGTCCTGCCATGAGGGCAGGGGACTGGACTCGATGACCTCTCGAGGTCCCTTCCAGTCCTAGAGTCTGAGTCTGAGTCTAGATAATAGAGAGTGCAGTCTGCTACTCTCTCCAATTCTGGTATTCTCATGTAGGATACATGGCAGTGACCACATAGTCACTTATTTCAGCTAGGGGGGTGGGTTGCTGACCAGTAGACCCTGGATTAGATCCTCAAAGTATTTAAGCTTTGAAGTCAATGGGAGCTAGGTGCCTAACTGTCTTTTAGGATCAGGACCTCAGTACCTCTTTTGGGGATTGTTGACTGGATTGCTTCCCTATTGAGGCTTATGCAGTCTGGCCAGTAGGCATGATCCCTTCAATTTATTTGTCAGGAGATATCCAGAATTGACATGTCCTCCAACTTGCTGACTGATAGATCCTCTGCCACCCCCCTAATAGGACTCACAGGTGTCTCCCCCCCCCACATACCCAATTTCAGGAAAGAAAAACAATGTCCTTGGCTAGACTCACTGTTTTCATTAACTTTTAAATATCAAAACACACTCTGGGACTTTACATAATATAGTGGACTTAAAATCTCCTAGCGCGCTCTGGGGTGTAATCTGGCAGTCTCTAGCAGGGCTGCCTCCAGGCACCAGCTCAGCAAGCAGGTGCTTGGGGCGGCCAAGGGGAATGGGCAGCAGTTCGGGCTCTTCTGGGGCAATTCGGCAGGTGAGTTCTTCAGTCTCTCTTAGAGGGAAGTACCTGCCGCCGAAGAAGAAAGCAGCGAATTGCCACCGATCGCAGCTCCCCCTCCCACCCCCACTGATGCTTGGGGTGGCAAAAAACCTGGAGCCGGCCCTGGGCTCTAGGACAGGGGTAGGCAACCTATGGCAACCAAAAGTGGCACGTGAGCTGATTTTCAGTGGCACTCACATTGCCTGGGTCCTGGCCACCGGTCCAGGGGCTCTGCATTTTAATTTAATTTTAAATAAGCTTCTTAAACATTTAAAAAACCTTATTTACTTTATATACAACAATAGTTTAGTTATATATTAAATAGATTTATAGAAAGAGATGTTCTAAAAATATTAAAATGTATTACCGGCATGCAAAACCTTAAATTAGAGTGAATAAATGAAGACTCGGCACACCACTTCTGAAAAGTTGCTGACCCCTGCTCTAATCTGGAGAGCTGGAGTGCCCTAATCAATGCTTTAGCGGAGAATGTGCATAACCGAGTGAAAGGTGGATAGCACTGAGGCACCTGGTCTCACCACAGTGATTACATGTCAGATGAATTATTAAGGGTCCCACTGAAGACAGTAGAAGCAGGATTAGGCCTTAATGGCCTGATGGGAGTAGCTAGATTAGACTAGATAAAGAGAGAGATCACTGGCTAATCCTAGTCTGGTAAACTAGTATAGTTGCCAAAAGCTGCATTGCTGTTTTAAATAACTAGAACAGAACACATGATTATGGACAGAACTGCAGCACTCAGTGTCTCTACAAACACACTCTAGACTAGGAAAATATGGTATAGATTACTGAATGCCTTAAAAAGTCTATAAAATAGAGCACTTGGAAATTAACACTGTACACATTCAAATGAGAGTAATTCTAATAAAAGAAACATTCTCCATATTTTCCAATACCCTTAGCACATGAAAGAGATTTAAAGATTTCTTTATATATGAGAAGATTTTAATTATTTTTATCCTAAACAAGTAGTGTTTATCTTGGTTTATGACATTTCACACAATTATGCAGAGCCGTTGGATTGAAGCTGAGGGATTTGGAAGGATAGAGGACAGTGGACAAGTAGAATGTAATGCTCTTGTAAAAACCTTGGCAGTTACTAAATTGTTCTAGTCTACAATATGTGCCAATGAGCTATTTTAAGCTAAACTTCAAATGCTAATTCAGTCCTCTGGTTCCTTAAAATTGCCTCTTATCCAATCAATATTTCTGCAAGGTTATTTTACCTTTCAATATGAATTAATTAGATTTAAAATATACACCTCTCTTACCACTTCTTGTATGCTTTTTGCAATAATTGTGTAATTGCTTTATAGTCACTTGTATCTATCTTATTTGTAAAGAAAAGCTGGCTGAGAAATAGAGGAAAGAAATTATGTGAATCAATGTGAGACGGATTAGCAAGACACTGTATTTATCAGATCTGAACTGAGGTTTCTTGGTAAACACCAGCCATTACTGCTGTAGTCAGTGTTCTAGTGGAATGTGCAATGTTGGAAAAGTTCCCACAGCTAAGAAAAATAAATCTACATCTCTCACTGTCTTTAACAACTCTTTTCCCTCTCTTGCATGTGCATATATGCCTTGCAAAAATGAATAAATATAATTTTTGCATCTGACCAGAAAAGTATTTTGGTCCTTACGACCTTATGATTGAATTGTACTAACAATAGCCATGTTTGAGAACACTGGGCTAGATCCAAAAGACTTAGATGCCCAAGTGTAATATTTAAATGTCACTGAGATTCTCAAAACCCCCACCCAGCTGATGCCTAAATGTCCACATAAGTTAAAGTACCTCTAGGCACCTAGGGTTTCTGTTAGTGATCCTCAAGCTAGGTGTTCCCCGTCCATCTTGCCAGCAGGTCCCAATCCAACAGGCACCTAACTCTTCCCATGGTTTGTATTAGAAGCCTAGGTGCCTAACTCACAATGGTGGATTCCATTGGGTGGCAAAACACCTAAAAATTAGGTGTTGCAATACCTAAATAGAGGAGTCCTACTGTTGTTATCAGTGTTTCCCCTGACAACTGTGGCCAAGGAGTTTTCACTGAAACAATATAAGGTATACACAAATACTTTATGCAATGTAGTGTCCAATTATGGAATCTTTACTCATGTTGGTGAATGTGACAGTTCTTGGGGCACCTGTCTCCAGCATAAGGGAGTCTTTCCTACACCTGGCTGGGGGTCATCTCCCTAAGACCACCAGCCATTCAGGTTAACAGGTGCACCCCAGTCCCTGAGTCTGTTTGAACCATTTCCTGTAATATCCAGCCACAGACACTGTCTACTCACAGAAATTCCAAAGGTTCAGTGTACCCCATTTTACCTGTTTTACCTTAAATCACCACTCCTGTCAGCCACACTGCACTTCTGAGCACTTACAATAAAACAAAAGTAGGTTTATTGAAGAAAGGATAAAGATTTAATTAGAAATAAGATAAAGTGGTGGAAACAACTGATTACAATGCAAAAAGGCATAAAATATGAACCTAGGTCACACTTATTAATAAGTAGCTTTCCTGTCTAATACAGTAATTTTCCCCCTCAGTTCAGTCTGTTGCAGAGCTGGCCAGTTTCACAAAAACCAGGATCCAAACATTCATAGGTTCCAAGAGCAGAGGGACCACTGTGATCATTCTGGTTTAACCTGTATTACATAGGCCAAAGAACTGCTCCAAAATAATTCCTACATCATATCTTTTAGAAAGTCCATCCAATCTTAATTTAAAAGATGTCAGTTTTGGAGATTCCACTACAACCCTTAGTAAAGTGTTCCACTGATTAATTACTCTCATTATAAAATGTATTCCTTATTTCCAGCCTGAATTTGTCTACGGGTCTGTCTCATCTTATGTGGGGGTTCCGTTCCATGGATAGCGCGTAAAGCGAAAACTGCCTATAGTCAAAATTACATTGAGTTGAATGGTGGGCGAATCACCCGCATACAGAAACAGTATTTAAATTGTTATTTTTCTCTTTTTTTTTTGTTTTTGCCCACCGCGTAAAGCTGAAATTGCGCATGTTAAATGCGCGTAAGATGCGACAGACCTGTAGTTTCAACTTCCAGCAATTGGACTTGGTTGTATCGTTCTCTGCTAGATTGAAGAGTCCATTATTAAATATTTGTTCCCCACAAAGCTATTTGGACTGTAGTCAAGACAGCTTAATCTTCTCTTTAAGAAGCTAAATAGATTGAGCTCTGAGAATCTATCACTAAGGCATGTTTTCTAATCCTTTCATCATTTTTGTGGTTCTTCCCTGAATCCTCTCCAATTTATCAACATCCTTCTTGAATTGTTGGCACCAGAAATGGACACAGTATTCCAGCAACAGTCACGCAGTGCCAAATACAGAAGTAAAATAAATCTACCTCTACTTGAGATTTCCCTGTTTATGCATTCTAGGATCACAAAACCCTGTGTTGCTGTAAAGTTCCTTGTACACCTTTAGGTAGTTTTTAAAGTTTTCAGTTGCCTCTGATGATTTTCCATGGAAAGTCTTGATATTAAGCAAGGATAAACAATGGAGTCTTGCATTACATCACTGGCTAAATAGGGACTGGCTAAATCCTGCCTGAATAGGTTGCTACCAGGGCATATTATCCTATTATCCTCTGGTGAATAATTTAGACTCCAAGCCAAAGAAGCATATTTTCAATATAAACATATTATTCCTAACCTATTACAATGATTATGAGCTTGAAATTTGTCAAGATTTTCTGTAGATACCTTTGTCACATGATGTACTCACCATGAGCAGCAGCTCCTAATGGTCATCCTGGGGATTAGGTCTGCCAACTTGCACTCTTCCTCCAGTGTTGTCTTCTCTCATCTTGTCTCACTCTGCTACCCCACTCACTCCTAGGTTTGTAGCTTCCTCTATGTAGCTTGACTTGCCATCCAGGTGACTAAAGTCCTCCCCTTCCAGGGAATTCACAGTCTTTCCAGACCAGCTGTTCATCTGGCATCTCCAACACCCTTTGCCACTCCCCAGTGGCTAATAGGGGAACCCAGGCCCAGCCTCTACTCTGGGTTATAGCCCAGTGACCCTATAACAAGCAGCCACAGTCCCTGTGCAGTCCTACCCTTGCTGCTGTTTCCCTGGGCTTCTTCCTAGGTATCAGGCTTCTACCCTTTCTGGGTTGCCAGCTTTCAACTCCTTCTATTCATTAGATGGCCACAACCTTTTCCACTATCAGACACCTCTATCTCTGGCAACTATCTACCTGCCTTTATACAGCCCTGCTGTTCCTGCACAGGTGAGCCTGTCCTTAATTGGCTGCCTCCAGCCTAAATCTTCCCTGCTTGTAGCCTAACTAGCTGTTTGGGGCCACTTGGCCTAATTCGGCTTTTGCAAGGCGAGTGAGGGGAATTCACCCAATCACAACTTTACACGTTACTCTTTATGGATAAATATCCTGTAACATAAGTTCCCTCTAAGCTATGCAGCCACACAACCTATTAAGCACAGCACAGGTGCTTGGGCTGTGCCGGGGAGAGGCATCACTCCCACAACCTAGGCCTGGCCTGGACCTGCCACAGCCAGAAGAGAGGTGCCTATCCCATGGCCCCAACCCCGGAGCTGCCGCAGCAGGGAGAAGCAGAGAGAGATGTTCTCCCCCAGCCCCAGAGCTGCTGTGATGGGGAGAGGTGCCTCTTCCCCCCAGTCCAGGTGCTGCTGCAGGGAGAGAGAGAAACGTGGGCGAGAGTCCTCTCTCCCTGCCATAGCCTGGGGCAGCCTGCACCCCAAACCCATCATTCCCGGCCCTAACCCAGAGCCCACAGCCCAAGCCAGAACCATCAACCCCCAGCCCTCAAACCCTCTGTCCCAGCCTTGAGTCTCTCATCCCCGGCTCAAGGGAGGATATGATAGAGGAGTATAAATCATGAGTGATGTGGAGAAAGTAGATAAGGAAAAGTTATGTATTTATTCCCATAATACAAGAACTAGGGGCCACCAAATGAAATTAATGGGCATCAGGTTTAAAACCTCTCCTTCAGTTCCATCCTACAACCTCTCAGATACAGTTTCTGCTCCTTGCACACCACTGAAACTGCTCTTACGAAAACATCTAATGACCTCTTCCTAGCCAAAGTTCAGAGTAGTACTCCAGCCTCATCCTCCTTGATCTGTCAGCCAGCTTGGACACAGTTGACCATGTTCTTCTTCTTGAAATCTTGTCTTCCCTTGGCTCAGGTGACTATCCACTCCTGGTTCTCCTCCTCCCTCTCTAATTACTCCTTCAGCATGTCCTCTGGACAATCATCCTCACCCCACCCCAACTTTCTGTAGGGGTTCCACAGAACTTGATCTTTCATCACCTTCTCTTCTCCTCTACACCCTCTCTGGGTAACCTCATCTGCAAACATAAATTCAACTACTAGCTTTATGCTGACTCATAGATCTACTCTAGACTAATCTTCTATCCAAACTAAAATTTAAGCCTCATTCTGACATCTCCTTGTGCGTGTCTAGCCATCAGCTCAGATCAACATTGCCAAAACAAGGTTTCTAATCTCCCTCTCCCAAATCCTTTCTTAATCACTGTGGACAATACCACCATCTTGCCTGTCACTCAAGCCTATAACATGGGCATTTTGTACTCCAACCTCTGTCTTGGTCATCACATCCAGGCTATGTCTAAATCTTGCAGATTTATTCTGTATAATATCTCCAAGCTACAGCCTTTCCTGTCCTTCCACACAACTAGAACTCTTGTCCAGGCTCTCATAATCTCATCTCTCAATTACTGCAACATCGCTTTCTCTGATCTTGACAAGCGCAATTTTACCCCCCTGATCCATGTAGAATGCAGCTGCAAAGATCAATTTTCTAGCTTGTTGCTCTGACCATATCACCCTATCTTTGAATCCTTCCACTGACTCCCCATTCTCTATTGCAGCAAACATAAACTGCTTGTCTTCACTTTAAAGGCCCTTCACTGTCAATCCCTTATTCCCCACCCTGCCTATCATCTCTCATTCATTACCCAAACGTCAACTCCTGCCTTTGATTGGCCCATGATGCCAGCCTCCAATTGCCCACTATTTAAATTTTAAATAAGCCTTTATGGCTTTTTCCCATGCTGCCCCTCACATTTGAGAGGAGGTCCCTGTAAACATCTGCAGACTACCTCATTATCCACCTTCAAATCCTTCCTTAAAACTCTCTTTTCCATGAAACCAACTTTAAAAAAAAATTTAAAAAAAAAACCAAAACTTGAGACAGTGATTAGGTTTCTGGTGTGCTGATACCACAGTCAGTCATACTGACCAATACTGTCTCCTAGTTTCCTTGTGCTCCCTGTCTGTCTATATCCATCTGTTGTCTCTTGTTTTATCCCTGGATTATAAACTCTGTGGGGTAGGGTCCAGCTCTTTTGCTCTGTCTTTGTACAGCACTTAGCACACTGGGATCCTCGTTCTTAACGAGGGCTCCTAGGCACTATTGTAATAAAATAATAACTTTGTCAGTCTGCAGACTACTTCATCAGGGAGAAATCCTCATGTGGATCCACTTTTTCTCTCAATACTTCCTCCCAGGCTGAATTCTCAAGGTAGCTTTGGGTCTTTGTTAACCTTTAATATCAACTGTGTGAATATTCAGAGTTGGAAAAACCAGTACAATTGGCAGTCACTGAGATTGCACATCTGGCTTCTGCGCATTTGTTACACTGTCTATTATTGCTTGCTAGTGACCAGATATTTCTGACTACCACTAGTTTGATTATATTATTTTGTAGCTCAGCTCTTTTGAATATAGTTTATTTTTGTGTTCACTCAGATCTTTTCATACAACATGTTTTGTTTCCTTTTAGGCAAGGCCACCGAATGATATTTCCCCTCTGCCACTTTCCATTATGGGCCGTATGTATTTTAAATGATCCCTCTATGTATCTTTAAATGGACAGTGAGAAGTTTGACAGGACCCAACTTTGAGTCTTCTTGGCAACTTCTGTTATAAACTGTTTCCTCTAACAGAAGAGCTATACCAACCTTTCAAAACTAGGGCTGTATGCAAAACTTAAAATAGAGCTCCTGAGATAGATGAGGAATAAACACCACATAGTGGGCATGTGCACATTGTGCACAACCTCTGTTTTCCCTGCTACCTCTATTCCTGTTGAGCCAGCAGGGAAGTGAAACTGACAACATTTCAGCTCTTCAAATATTCATAGAAGTGGACTGTCATAAATTTCAATCTCTGCTGGCTCACAAGAAGGATGCTGGCAGGGAAAGTCGGAAGGACAATGAATCATGATGTGTATGGAGCACCAAAAAGTACAGAACCTCCTCCCAAGGGATAGGTTGTAGTCCTGAATTATCCCTATGCTTTCCTGTTGGGTACCCAAAAAGAGTAATAGAAAAATACGCTTTTTATGTTTCATGTAAGGACAGTGAAGAGGCAACAGAAACAAGTACCCAGACAAAGAAGTGCCCTGATTTTTATTAACTGGAAACATTTCTGACTCAAAGGCAAGAGCAAAACCACATACGTTTACAGTTATAGAAAATTACTGGACTGTATCCCTGTACTCTAAGAATTCCATTTCAGTACAATTACCTAAATTTATCTTAATACTCCTAAAACATCTTTGCTGCACCCTAGTACTTTGACTATTTTATTTATTATCTTCATATTTATTGGACTTAAAATGATGAGTGAATATAATACATATAACAACCATTAGTAACACTGGTCATTGTCGCAAAGGGATGACTAACATAGTGGCCTTCATAGATTTAAGTGGAGTCACACCATGGGAGAACATGACCCAATAGGTACAAGAGTTATGATAATTCAAGAGTAAGATTTCATGCTAATCATCAGCATTGTGTCCTAAAGGAGCTGGTGAGAACATAGGCTGATATAAAATGATTACTTATTATAGTAATTGTGGTTCTTTCAAGATTACCTACATTAAACCTCTCTGTAGGTAAGTATGCATTCTCTGTATAGGTTCGTCTTTCTGGAAACAGTGTCAGATGTATACACTCCTCTTATACAATATATAAGATGGTGCAGCTGCCCCTACCACTCAGTTCTTTCAACTAAATACAAAATCTGCTGTAAGATTCTGAAATTATAGGGGAGGAGAGCAGCTAGTATGAATCCTCACAGACAACCATCTCAAAAAATATTGCAAATATAATGGCATGTAATCATTCTTTCTTCTTTGAGCATTGCCTATGTGGATCCCTTCTGCGGGTGACGACAAAAAGTCTCTGGTCTGCGTTTTAAAGATTACGGTGACACTCTTAAGAGATGCACCCATGGCCCTCTTAGACATAGTGGAATGAGTTCTAAAAACATTACAGTGGTGGATTAGCTATTGGGACAATATGGCCTTGCCCAATTGGGGACCAGAAATGTGAGTGCCCCCATATGCTGCACTGCTCTGCCTGGTGCTCCTGCCAGGGAGTGGAATCAGGGCACAGGCGTTTGCCCTGCTCCACCTGGTGCTCCTGCTGGGGATCAGGGTTAGGGCACAGGAGCTTCCCCTACACCCCAGCAGGAATGCTAGGCAGGGAGGCAAGCCCCTGGTCCTCGGCAGTAGTGCTGGCAGGAAGCCCCTGTGTCACAACCCCATATCCCTGGCAAGAGTGCCAGGGGAAACTGCAGATGGGAGGGGAGGGGCCCCTACTTGCTCAGGCCCAGGGTCCCACAAAAAGGTAATCCAACTCTGAGTTCATAGCAAGAAAGTCTCTAAGATCTTCAGGGCCGCCCAGAGGATTTAGGGGGCCTGGGGCAAAGCAATTTCAGGGGCCCCTTCCATAAAAAAAAAAGTTGCAATACTATATTCTCGTGGGGGCCCCTGCAGGGCCCGGGCCCTGGGCATCTTACTTTTACAGTCTCTTGGTGGAGAATGTTTGACCCTCTAGTATTATCCCTAGGTACTACAATCTAGGTGTCTTGCAGAATGGCTAAATCTTATTCAGGCAGTCGCTTGCACATCTAAAATGCAAAGCTTTGCTTCCCCTGTCAGAGAATGGGCCATGTGACCCAAAGCATCCAGATATTCACATCCTACACACTACTGTGAAAACCTTTATACAAAATATGCTTTGAGAGGTATCATTTAAAAAATAATTCACTGGTCGAGAATACCATGGTGAAATGTACGTAGTAACATTATATATAAAGTTATAAATTCCCCGTTTGACATTACTAGAACATATTCAAAGACGAGATGGCCTTGCGTAAATAAAGGTGTTAAATAATTCTCTTCTAAACAAAAATGGGATTTGCTTCTGTTTACATATAAGCAGGTAAACAGGACTATCAAAATGAGGTGGAGGAGACAACATGGCATCTATACCCCCTGACGAGAAAAGCTTGGTCTGGGTTTTATTTTTTTCAAAGAATACTTTGCAAAAGTATACTGGGCTACAAAGATAAGGAGGCTGAACCTCAAGTGATAAGCAACTGAACTATCTGATTGCATAGAATTATATTATAAAAGTGTATAGAGAGGTCTTTTGGAAATCTAATGATACTAGTCATATCATTATGAAATGTATGTATTAACACTACATGAGGAAATATAGATTCCTAATATTCTTTAAAGCGTCTGCCCAAAACAGGGAGAAACACGTTCCCTCCCAGACAGGCAGACATCTATCATTCTCCAGATAAATTAAACAAGATGTTACTCCACAATTTGGACCTAAGGCATCCCATCACTAGATTGTTTCTAACCATAAATTTGACAATTTATTCTGCTCAAACAGGTAATAATGTGATGGCCCACCCTAGAAGAATTGCCAGGGGGATTGTCTCCAACCCTCAGAGGACTCCCCAGAGCAGGTTAATCTTGCTATCCCTTGGAAAGACACAGATACAGCCCTCCGCTCAAAGGATTGGCATACAAGCAGCAATTCTTTGAAAACAAGTATCATTTGTGTAATCATGGGAGACTTTAACTTCCCAGATATAGACTAGAGGACAAGTGCTAGTAATAATAATAGGGCTCAGATTTCCTAGGTGCAATAGCTGATGGATTCCTTAACCAAGTAGTTGCTGAACCAACAAGAGGGGATACAATTTTAGATTTGGTTTTGGCAAGTATTGAGGACCTCATAGAAGAAATGGGTGTAGGGAACAACCTTGGTTCGAGTGATCATGAGCTAATTCAGTTTAAATTAAATGGAAGGATAAACAAAAATAGATCTGTGACTAGGGTTTTTGATTTCAAAAGGGGTAACTTTAAAAAAAATAAGGAAATTAGTTAAGGAAGTGGATTGGACTGAAGAACTTGTGGATCTAAAGGTGGAGGAGGCCTGGCATTACTTCAAGTCAAAGTTGCAGAAACTATCAGAAGCCTGCATCCCAAGAAAGGGGAAAAAATTCATAGGCAGGAGTTGTAGACCAAACTGGATGAGCAAGCATCTCTGAGGTAATTAAGAAAAAGCAGAAAAAGTCTACAAGGAGTGGAAGATGGAAGTGATCAGCAAGGAAAGCTTTATCCCCAGAATAAGCAGGGATAAAGTGAGAAAGACCAAAAGCCATGTAGAGTTGGAACTTGCAAAGGGAATTAAAACCAATAGTAAAAGGTTCTATAGCCATATAAATAAGAAGAAAACCAAGAAAGAAAAAGTGGGACCCCTAAACAGAGGATGGAGTGGAGGTTAAGGATAATCTAGGCATGACCCAATATCTAAACAAATACTTTGCCTCAGTCTTTAATGAGGAGCTTAGGGATAATGGAAAGATGACAAATGGGAATGAGGACATGGAGGTAGATAGTACCACATCCAATGTAGAAGCCAAACTCGAACATCTTAATGGGACTAAATCAGAGGGCCCAGATAATCTTCATCTAAAAATATTAAAGGAACTGGCAGATGAAATTGCAAGCCCATTAGCAAGAATTTTGAATGAATCTGTAAACTCCGGGGTTGTACTGTATGACTGGAGAATTGCTAACATAGTTCCTTTCTTAAAGATAGGGAAAAAATGGTGATTCGAGCAACTACAGGCCTGTTAGTTTGACATCTGTAGTATGCACGGTCTTGGAAAAAAATTTGAAAGAGAAAGTAGTTAAGGACATTGATGTCAGTGGTAATTGGGACAAAATACAACCTGGTTTTACAAAAGGTAGATTGTGCCAAACCAACCTGATCTCTTTCTTTGAGAAGGTAACAGATTTTTTAGAGAAAGGAAATGCAGTGGATCTAATTTACCTTTATTTCAGTAAGGCATTTGATGCAGTTCCATATGGGGAGTTATTAGCTAAATTGGAAAAGATGGGGATCAATATGAAAATTGGAAGGTGGATAAGGAACTGGTTAAAGGGGAGACTACAACAGGTTGTACTGAAAGGTAAACTATCAGGCTAGAGGGAGGTTACTAGTGGAGTTCCTCAGGGATCGGTTTTGGGACCAATCTTTTTACTACTGACCTTGGCACAAAAAGTGGGAATGTGCTCATAAAGTCTGCAGATGACACAAAGCTGGGAGGTATTGCACATGCAGAGAAGGACCAGGATATCCTACAGGACGATCTGGATGACCTTGTAAAACTGGAGTAATGTAATAGTGTCATAGCATTCCCTCTCAGAATCTGAACCTTAGAGTTCAGAAAATGAGATATTAGCACCTGAATCCTCTAAGCTTAATTACCAGCTTAGATCTGATAGCACTGCCACCACCCAAATAATATAGTGTTTTGGGGCACTCTGACCTCCCCACCTTCCCTGGGGACCCCAAGAACCCAGATCCCTTGGGTTCTTAAAACAAGGAGAAATAAACCATTCCCCCACCTTTCCCCCTCCCAGAATTTCCCTCCTGGGCTATCCTGAGAGATACTGATCCAACCTCTTAAATCACCCATACAGAGAAGCATCTCCCTTCCCTTCCACAAAGAGGCAAACAGATTCAAGGAATCAGAGAGAGATTCTATTTCTCCCCCCTCCCATCTCCCCCACCCGTCCTGGTGAGTTATCCCAATCCCCTGGAATAAAACAAGGGAAACAAAAAAAAATCAATCAGGTTCTCTAAAAGAAATCTTTTAATAAAAGAAAGGAAAAAGTAAGAATTATCTCGTAACTTCAAGATGTAAATATTACAGGGTCCTATAGCTTACAGACACCAGAAAGAGACTTTCCCCCCCAGTACCAATACAATCAAATTTCCCAGCAACTACACATATAAAAGTCAACCAGCCAGATCCACAATTGCAAATAGAGTAAAACAATCAAAAAGCCTAAACCGCCTGTTTTTACTTACTATTAGAAAAGAAACTTAGAGAGCCTGTAGTAATGTCTGGTCTCTCTCAGACCCTCCGAGAGAAGAACAAAGCAAAACCCAAAACCCACAAACAAAGGCTTCCCTCCACCTAGATTTGAAGTATCTTGTTTTATGGTCCTCTGGTCAGGAGGTTGGGTCCCTGTTTGTTAAGCCTTTACATGTAAAAGAGACATTAACCCTTAACTACCTGTTTATGACAAATAGATGAAATTTAAGTTGAAAAGTGCAAGGTCATGCATTTAGGGATTCATAACAAGAATATTGTTATAAGCTGGGATGCATCAGTTGGAAATAGAGGAGAAAGGACTTCAGAGTATTGGTTGATCACTGAATGACTATGAGCCGCAAATGTGACATGGCTGTGAAAAAGCTAATGCGGTCTTGGGGATGCATCAGGCGAGGTATTTCCAGTAAAGATAAGGAGGTGTTAGTACTATTACTCAAGGCACTGGTGAGACCTCATCTGGAATACTGTGTGCAGTTCTGGTTTCCCATGTTTAAGAAGGATGAATTCAAACTGGAACAGGTTCAGAGCAGGGCTACTAGGATGATCTCAGGAACGGAAAACCTGTCATATGAAAGGAGACTCAAAGAGCTTGGCTTGTTTAGCCTAACCAAAAGAAGGCTGAGGGGAAATATGATTGCCCTCTATAAATATATCAGAGGAATAAATACCAGGGAGGTAGAGGAATTATTTAAGCTCAATACCAATGCGGACACAAGAACAAATGGATATAAACTGACCATTAGGAAGATTAGACTTGACATTAGACAAAGGTTTCTAATCATCAGAGGAGTGAAGTTCTGGAACAGCCTTCCAAGAGGAGTAGTGGGGGTAAACAACATATCTGGCTTCAAGACTAAGCTTGATAAGTTTATGGAGGAGATGGTATAATGGGATAGCCTAATTTTGGCAATTAATTGGTCTTTGACTATTAGCAGTAAATATGTCCAATGGCTTGTGATGGGATGTTAGATGGGTGGATGAATTAATACAGAGAATTCTTTCCAGGGTATCTGGCTGGTGATGTCTTGCCCACATGCTCAGGGTTTAGGTGATCACCATATTTGGGGTGGGGAAGGAATTTTCCTCCTGGGCAGATTGGCAGAGGCCCTGGGTTTTTATCGTCTTCCTCTGCAGCGTTGGGCATGGGTCACTTGCTGGAAGATTCTCTGCATCTTCAAGTTTTTTAAACATGATTTGAGGACTTCTGTATCAAACCTGTGTTGAGCCACTGGAGTGGCTGGGTGAGATTCTGTGGCCTGCATTGTGCAGGAGGTCAGACAAGATGATCATAATGGTCCCTTCTAACCTTAAAGTCTATGATTCTATGATCATTTATTTAAAGGGAATACTCAGTTACAATAATTCAAGAAAGCATAAGTATAGTAAAACACTAACTTCTATTTAGGAAAGCAGCACAATAAAAGGAAGGATGTAGACTGCACAGAACATATAGCTATACAGACAATATAGCTGTTACAATGTAATACTTAAGGTACACAGAGAACCCACATACCCAGTATAAAACCCCCCCAATGCCTACTTATTATAATGTAATATAGTCAAGCTTTTATACATATGCATAAAAAAATAACATTACAATTCTGAGAGTGGTGATTGAAACAGTCACAGAATGGGGTGAGGTGGATCTCACTCAAAGATAGGCACCAAGCTTTATTTACAACAGACTCAACATTCTTCCAGAAGAGATTGAAAATTCAAACTTGATCTTTTCTGAATCTCTGTGAACTGTCTAGGTCCTTCTGATCTGTCTACTACTCTCCTGTTTCTGCTCTTTGATCTTCCCCTTTCACTGCTGCTGGTCTGTCACCTCTCTCTGATCTTTTCCAAATACCTCCTTCTCTGGTCTTCTCCACTCTCTCACAGCAGCCTGCTGGCTCTCTCCTTATATTCAGCTTCTGCCTTTCTCTGATTGGTTGCTATTTCAGGCTTGGTAAGTAACATGGATCCTCCCTATGTGGGCAGCAACTGTTTGACCAATCAATTCTGCCTGTCATTCAAGCATCTCCACCTGCTAACCCCTCTCTTCGGGAATTTTGGAGTGAGTTGAATCAGGTGTTTCTTATCTGCTATTGGTTAATTTCATGTGATCCTCCATTTTGATGTTTTCGAATAGAGAATTATTGTAGTGGCCATTTTGGATTTTTTACTATAAATGATCATTATTTATTTAAAGCCCTAATTCTAAAACTAACTACATTTTTATGCAAGCTAAGGCATTTATGATACTATCACCACCGTTATTATTCAAATCCGGAGAGGTGATTTTCATGATGTCTTTAAACCTCCTTTTCTGTTTTCCTTCAGATTTCTATCTAAGCTGCTGCAAGAGTTTTTTCAGAGCAGCTAAAGCAAAATCTTTTGTATCAGTGTGACCAAAACCTGTGGCTGAGTTCTATGTAAATGGAACTTCAAGGGAATGGAAAGTCCACAGGAAGGTAAAAACAGCATGAGGTCATTCTGCTTCTTTGGGGAAATTTTTCATTGAACTTTGGAAGATATAAGCAAAGACAGAAGCCATCTTTAGTATCCATTAGACCACTGGTTCTCAAACTTTTTTTGTGGACCACTAGAAAATTGCTGAGGATCTTAGCAGCCCACTTGATCTTTCCAAATGTTTTTGTACTGTTAGCTAACTATTGTATAAAAGAGCACTATATAAAAAACCTTAATAATAATTAACATTTTCTGTTCTACAAATAAAAGCACACAGCTCATATTTTAATATCAGTAGTCTTATCTTCATAATGTGTTGGATGTGCCCTCTCTCCCCCGCATGCAGCAGCTCCTGAGCTGGGGCTGGGATGGAGTGGGGGGGGGTGTCTCTCTCCCCCTCCTACGCCCCACAGCAGGCCATGAGCTGGGGAAAGCCACCTCCTTCTCTGGCCACCACAGCCCTGTATGTCCCAAATTCCTCCCACCCCCTCTTCTCCTCCACTACCCCCTCCCACCTCTCCCTATTACCCCCAAGGCCACCAACTCACCTTACATATACATCTTCTCCAGGGTCCAGGCCTGTGTGGCTCCACTAATAAGATGGATGGCCTTCATTCTCTCATGTGTAGCTGCCCAGGCGTGCACCTTAGCATAGGTGCCGACTTCTGCTCCAGCCAGTGCGTGCTCGACCCCCTTCTGACCCCATTTCACCCCTTCCCCCAAGTCTCCATCCCCACCCTGCCTCTTCCCACCCAACTCTGCTTCCACCCCTTTCCCCAAGTCCCTGCTCCTGCCTCTTCCCCGTCTCCTCCCTTGAGTGCGCTGTGTCCCCACTCCTCCCCCTCTCTCCCAGAGCACCGCCAAACAGCTGTTTGGCAGTGGGCAGAAGTGCTGGAGGGAGAGGGAGGAGCAGGAACGCAGCACGCTCAAGGGAGGAGGCGGGAAAGAGGTAGGGGGAGCTTGGCTGCTGGTGGGTATGGAACACCTGCTAATTTTCCCCCTTTCCATGCAGTCACTGCCTATGCATCTTAGAGGGAACTATTCGTGGACCACCTGAATGGAGTTCATGGACCACTGCTGGTCCACAGACCACAGTTTGAGAACCTCTGCATTGGACACAAGGGACCAGAGCTCTTGCAAGCTGAGCACAGTAAGTCCTTCAACCAAGGTGGCAGGGGTTTGAAGTCTCTGGAAACTGATACAGGTGAGAAACCTTGGAAGACAAGGGAACCAGTACCCTGTATTTCTGTGGAAAGTCATGACTGAGTGCAAGTTAGCCATGTCTGGAAGAATGACTGGTGTGAGAAATCATCTTGAACAAATTCTGTACCTTGCAAGATTAAATTTTAGATTCATGTTTTAACTTAGTTACTTGAAAGTTACCCTTTCTAACTTTATTCCTTTACTTGACATCACTTAACCTATGTCCAATTTTTAATATATATTTTTTATTTTTACGGTAAACCAACTCAGTTCAGTGTTTATGGGGAAAGGTGAATGATTACCATGACACCTTACCACAGCAATTTTTTTCCCCACATATTTGTTTGGGGTGTCTTGCCCAGGGCCGGTGGAAGGATGTTTCGCGCCCTAGGCAAAACTTCCACCTTGCACCTTCCCCCATCCCCCCACCTTGAGACACCCCCCCGCCCCAGCTCACCCCTGCTCCTCCTCCACCCCAAGCACGCCCTGGCTGCTTCACTTCTCCTGCCTCCCAGGCTTGTGGCACCAATCCACTTAGGCGCCACAAGCTGGGAGGCGGGAGAAGTGAAGCAGCCACAGTGTGCTCGAAGAGGAGGAAGGGAGGGGTCAGCTGGGGCAGGGATTTCCCGTGTGCTCCCCCTTACTTGCTGCAGGCAGCGCACACCTGCCCCAGCTCCCTCCGCCTAAATGCCCGCGGTGACTGGGGCGGCTGAAGATCCAGCTGCCTCAGTCACTGGTGAAGAAAATGCCGTTCCCCAAATCCTAGCACCCTATGGTTGCACCCGCCCTGGTCTTGTCTACATGTTAAGGATCTAGCTGACCACAACATTTAGGGTCAGGAAGGAATTTTCCCCTACCTCTTGCCTCGTATAGAGTAAAATATTGTTAGCTCCTGCCACCATGTGATAGCAACGTCTTTCTCCTATTAGTCTAGTTTTCCCACAATCATTTTGACACTTTCATTTGTACTATACTTAAACAAAGACAGCCCAACACCCTCCATCCCCTCACTCCTGGACAGCTGCTCAGAGCATGCTGCCTACACAGTAAGGGGGAGACACCCCGACCTCCTGCTCACGCAGTCACCGTGTGGCCGCCTCCCAGCCGTGCCACAGGGTGCCCCACTCTTAGTTTAGACGCGCTCTGGGACAGGAAGTGTTTAGCACGGGCAGGGACTGCAACCCTTCCCACAATGCACAGCGCAAGGCTCGTTTCAATATCACTATGACGTAAAGGGCTCACTCGCACGGGATGCTGGGCACGCAGTGTCACGGCTGCGCCCCCGCCCCCAACACCTCCACAAACACCCCCATTCCCCCGCCCATCTCTTTCCCCGCCCCTTAACGTGCAGTTCTTCGACCGCCTCCCCAGTTGCTACGGTAACTAACCCCCCCTTCCTCACTGTGTCATCAGATTCGGGCTCCGCCTCCTCCTGCCCCCCGAACGGTCAAGCGGTTCTCTCCAATCAGATTGTGGCTGAACGGAGGAGGCGGGCCCCGCTGGTTGCCTGGGTGACGGGTTGGTTGGTTTCACCCCCTGCCGAGGGGACAGTGGCGGTGCGGGCAGCGCGGGGGCTGGGGCTGCGGTCAGGTAGGAGCTGCGGCCGGTGGGTGCCCGCTGGGAGGATCGGGGCTCGCGCTTGCCGCCGGCAGATGTGCGGTCCGGGGCTGGGGCTGGGTCGGCGGCGGCTCGGGGTGTCAGTGCCTGTCGGGGGTCTGTGTTTCACATCAGCTGCCTCTGAGCAGCCAGAACTGAGCGCTTCCTTCGCCTCCGCTGCCCGGCGCCGGGGGAAGGGTCTCTGATTGGCAGCCTGTCACAGTCACACACAGTATCAGCAATAAACTTTCTTTGGGGGACTTTGTGTTTCCCCCCGTGGGAGCTGCAGGGCGAGAGGGCGGCCGCGAGAAGTGTCCGGCTTCAGAGATACTTGCTGGGTTTGCAGAGAAAAGATAGGGGTTCGCTTCTTTACGGGTGAAATCCTGTCTCCCCGTTGGCAATGGCAGAACTGGAAAAACTGCTGAATGAAAGTCACACACATTCACAAAGATAAACTTGAAAACAAGTCTGAGCCAAAATAAACTTTACAGACATAAAGGTGGAAGAATTGCCATACTGCATGGGACCAATAGTCTGTCTAGCCCATTATCTTGTCTTTGACTGTGGCCATTGCCTGAGGTTTGGAGTAGTGAACAGAACATGGCAATTTTGAAGAGAGCCACCTGTCTTCTCGTTTCTGGCAGTCAGTGCTTCAGGGTCACCCTGAGCATAGGATTACAGCAACGAACTTCTTGGCTAATAGCCATAGATCAGGCCTGCACAACAAGTAAAGCTGCAAGGGCCACATTATTCCAAAGAAAACAGCTGAGAGCCGAAACCCCCGGCCCTGCAGAAACACCACCCTCCCGGCCTGTGGAAACACCCCACTCCAGCACCGCCCAGCCCTGCAGAAACAAACCCTCCTTCCCCAGCGCAGCCCCACCAAAACAGCTGTGGGCGAAAAAGGAAGGTTGGGGGTGGTGAGGTGATGCTTGATTTTAAATCAACCAGGGGCTCCCGGCTGAAGAGGTGGCTGGGAGTTGTTAGGGGCAAAATAAAGGGCCTGGAGCTCCTGCGGCTGGGGGAACCCGGAGCTTTGCGGGGCTGGGGCAGGGATTTAAAGGGCCCAGAGCTCCTGCCGCTGAGGGGAGCCCGAGCCTTTTAAATCCCAGCCCCAGCCCATCCGCTGGAACCGCGGCCAGGAGTCAAAGGGCTCTGGGCTACCTGCAGCCGCGGGGAGCCCTGAGCCCTTTAAATCTCAGCCACGGCCAAGAATGTCTGCAGGCAGCCCAGAGCCCTATGAATCCTGTCTGCAGCTGAGATTTAAAGAGCTCTGGGCTCCCCACCACTGCAGGCAGCTCAGAGCCTTTTGAATCCCGGCTGCGGCTGAGATTTAAAGAGCTCTGGGCTCCCCACCGCTGCGGGCAGCTCAGAGCCTTTTGAATCCCGGCTGTGGCTGGGATTTAAAGGGCTTTGGGCTCCCCGCGGTTGCGGCAGCCCAGAGCCCTTTGATTCCCCACTGCGGGCCGCACAGTGAGCTTCCGCAGGCCGCATGCGGCCCATGGGCCGCATGTTGTGCAGGCTTGCCCTAGATAGACCTCTCTTCCATGAATTTATCTACAGGCAAGTCTCATCTTACGCTGGGGTTACGTTCCGCTGTCAGCGCATAAAGCAAAAATTGTGTATAGTCAAAATTACATTGAGTGTAATGGCAGGCGGAATCGCTTGCACTACAGGTACAGTATTAAAAATATTATTTTTCTCTTTTTTTTGTTTTTGCTGGCCACGCAAAGCTGAGTTCGCGCACGTTAAAGGTGTGTAAGATGAGACTTGCCTGTAGTTCTTTTTAAAACCCAGTTATACTTCTGGCCATCACAACATCCCATAGCAATGAGTTCCACAGGTTATTTATGCATTATATAAAAAATTACTTTAAGGTGTAGGTGCACAATTGATTTATATAGTGGCATCATGTTCTCTGTCTTACTTTCTACTCCTTTCCTTGTTAGCCTTTTTTGATGGCTGCTGCGCATTGAGCCGAAGTTCTCAGAGAACTATCTGTGATGACTCCAAAGTCTCTTTCTTGAGTGGTTAGAGCTAATTTATAATCCATCTTTATATATGTAGTTGGAGTATTTTTCCAAGGTGCATTACTTTGTGCTGGTCAGTGTTGAATATCATCTGCTATTTTGTTGCCCAGTCACCCAGTTTGAGATCCCTTTCATAGACTCATAGAACTGGAAGGGACCTCGAGACACTCAAGGCAGGACTAAGTATTATGTAGACCATCACTGACAGGTGTTTGTCCAACCTGTTCTTAAAAATCCCAAATGATGGAGATTCCACAACCTCCCTAGGCAATTTATTCCAGTCCAACGTAAATCGTCCTTGCTGCAATTTAAGCCCATTGTTTCTTGTCCTATACTCAGGAGGTTAAGAAGAACTATCCCCCCCCACTTCGTAACAGCCTTTTAAGTACTTGAAAACTGTTACCATGTCCCCTCTCAGTCTTCTCTTCTCCAGACTACTGTCCCAATTTTTTCAATCTTCCCTCATAGGTCATGTTTTCTAGACCTTTCATCATTTTTGTTGCTCTTCTCTGGACTTTTTCCAATTTGTCCATATCTTTCCTGAAATGTGGCGCCCAGAATTGAGTACAGTGCTCCAGTTGAGGCCTAATCAGCGCAGAGTAGAGCGGAAGAATTACTACTTATGTCTTGCTTATAATACTCCTGCTAATACATCCCAGAATGATGTTTGCTTTTTTTGCAACAGCATTACACTGTTGACTCATATTTAGCTTGTGATCCACTACGATCCCCAGATCCCTTTCCGCAGTACTCCTTCCTAGGCAGTCATTTTGTATGTAACTGTTCTCAGTCAGCTCTGGACTTAACAATCTTGAGTAATTTTGTATCATCTGCAAAAATTTCCACTTTGCTATTCACTCTGTGACAGGTTCCCCCTACTACAATAACTTTATACAGAGCTCTGGAGCAACAAGCCGGGACAAGCACACCCACTTTGACGAGTTCACTCAATACAACCTATAGTCCAATAGCTTTCCACCATCCCCAGCCCTCTGGCTAGAAATCTGAGGTAGCCAGAAGGATCCCATGTACAATATGGGGAGTGGGTTAACTTTTCATGTCCTTGCTTCCTAAAGACTGTTTGTAGACAAATTTTAACAACAATTTTTTAATTAACAACCTGGCCAATGAAATTTCTTTTTCTTACTTAAGGAAATGTATTAGACTTTAGTTTATCACATTCTCCTGATTTATCCAAACACTTTATATTCCAAAATTGAATAAAACAAGTATCTGCATTTAACCCTTCTATTTGATTTTAACTAGACTATCCTATGAAACTATTAAACACAACAATTTTGGCCACGAGACAAACACCACAAGACAGGATATAGAGCACAAAACATAATTCCTGTTGTGCCAGTAAACGCATGATACGTTGAATGCTGTTTAGCTGGCATCAGTTTTCTCTGATTATCTGAAAGACAAAAAAAACAGAGGTCTACCCCTTCTGGGCAGTCAATCATCACTTAAAATATACAAATACCCTTGTTGATTTCAGGCAAAACAGAGGAATTACCCCATATTTCCTTGTATTTGTTTCATAGGCAGCCCAGGTTTCAGTGGCTTCTACCTTATCAGATAGATAATTTGCATTAATACAGATGCTTTCTGGCTTGCTTTTGGATCCAAAGCTATGCACAGCTTAAAGATTCTTACCTTAAAAGGGACATAATTAACTTTGCCAGAATTTTGATTGCTTTTTACTTTTAACTCCTGCTTTCAAACACTGAAAGAAAACATCACTACTTATAGTGCCCCTTAGAGCCTAATAAAATTTCAATGACATAGCACTGTATATATTTCTTTAGCTAATTTAGCTAAATTGTTCATAGCCAAATGATTGCAATCTAATAATTTTTTTGCCTGAATTTATTTACAAACATTTCACAGACACCAAGAACTTTCCTCTTTAGCATTTTACAAAGTTCAACTGCTGTTCCCTCCAGCAACTAGAGAGTTAACTTCTCACTCTCCCTTAAATCACTTGCTTGTCTCCCAACAGCCACTTTTATCAACTCAAATCACCATTTCAAGTATTGTCCTGGGTATTTGAAATCCCTACGCTTACACTTACTTACTCCTTTCTTCGACTACACCCTCAAAATTCTCCAACCTGTTTTGCAATCTCTCTGTCTGTTGCTTGCCCGCTTGGGCCCAATCCTGCTTTCCTTGCTGAACCATCCCTTCCATGGACACCAACTTGTTCCACTACCAGTTTAGCTAGGAGGGTGGGCTTCTCAACTAGCCCCCACCCCTCCTGGTCTCTTCCCTTAAACATTCTTACCCATAAGACTACCTGAGTCCTCCCTCATGAGGCTTGCCACCTGGGCAGAAACGCATGGCCCATTGGCGTTTAACTATTCAATTTCCTCTTGTAGCAAACACACTGCTGTTATGGCGTATGCTGAGCACAAATGGTTACATTTTGACAAGTCCCTGAAGGACCGGTACTTGCTTAGCCAGGGCTTCCTTTTTTACCTGGAAGTCCTATCTTAAGGCCTGCAACTTGCCCTGGGCGTAGGTTTGAGTTGCTGCCTGGTTTATGATCTATGCTTTTAATTGCTCAATTCTAGTTATTAAGTACACATCTCTTCCCTTTTCTCCAACTTCTTTATTGCCCAGTCCTGCTACAACTGGGGTAGATCCACCTGCCACCCTTCCCGGTCAACCAGAGTGGACAGAGGAATGCTAAACCCCTCTCCAGTTCTCAGACTTACTGCGGCTGAGAGTGGGCACTCCTTTAATTATGCACTCCTTAACATATAACATTAACAATACCAAGCAAAGCAAACATAAAAATAACAAGGGTAAAACAAATAGATGGTGTAAATTCTGTAGGGCTCCCCCCCTCTCAATTGCTCACCAAACTGTGACAAATTTCTGTTATCAATCTATCCCTTGTGTCAGGTGATCAGGCTGACACTGCAGGACGTTGGGGGAAGATAAAGAAAACACACCATATAACTGAATTTTAAAGCTTCATTAATAAAATAATAAAACAACAATGGAGAATGTTGGGAACGCTCCCACATCACTCAGGAAAAATATTAATGCCCCAAGCCCTATGCCATTTTCATACTCACACATGTCCAGACTGGCCACGTCTGTGTATAACGTTCAGAGAAGGGAGAGAGGTGGACGGGAGATTATCCTGTATACAGCTTGTCCAGAATTTCCAACATGCTTTTGCTCTTGGGAGGACTGTTCTTTTACACCCTGGAATTTCCTGCGGCATTTCTTTCAGAGATTCCAGTCCAGGTCGGCTGTCTGTGGCTTCTTCGGTGTCACCAAGCCACACCGGCTCCGGGGTCACAAAGGCACTCTGTTGGATCTCACTGGACAGTTAAGCTTTGCAAATGTAATCTCAGTTCTGTAACTTGTATTGCCTTTAGTTTGCCTCTGTCTATATTTTTTCACAGCCAGCTGGGGCCGAAAGCAGTTTTTCTTTGTACTTAGCATAATCTGCGTTGATTCTTGACCTTGAACGCAGAACAACTTTCTCTTTTTCTTTCGGCCAAGCTGAATTTCTAATTAACCCGTTCCTTTCCTCAATAGACAAATTGCTCACACTGTCAGAGGCTTTTTGGTGATTAAAAGCTCCTCTTAGATGTATGATCTTATTTAGATTGAAGGTACCTTCTAGTGGGCATTGTTTAGATGGATTTTCACGCGTGTAAAGATTCCAATACTGTAAATACCTGCAGGTTGTTGGACCATAATGTACGTACATGAAATAAGATGAGGTACCCTTAGGGGCTGAGCTGGAATATTTAGACTGTCCCCCACCCATTTTCCACTTACACACACAGAGAGGGTGCCCTGTCCGCGCTAGCGGCACATAAACTAAGAATCTCTCCCTACAGGGTACTCACCCAGGAGAGGCTAACGAGGATGGCCACGACCCTCCTACACCTCTTTTCAGCAAAGAGCGTCGGCTAGTCTCTCGGAGATGGCGCCGCTTACTCTGATTGCATCCAGTGAGATGATCAGACTGTCAGTAGCCCACACGGAAAAGGAAAGGGGAAGGGAAGAAGGGTACACACGCTCCTAGACTCAGGTAGCTTCCTCACCGGACGATGCCAGGCCGAGTCAGCCCACTGTGGGTCGGATCTTCTAAAGATCCACTAGTTACTGGGCTTGCGTTAGAGTAGTCCTGGTCCCGAGCTTTCGCTTCACAGGGTACTCTGGGTGTCTTCCGGTAACAGTCACTCACACTCGTGTACACACACACACACACACACACACACACACCAAGGCCTTATTTCCAAATACCACGATGCATCTGTACCTTATGTCCGGACCCAATACCATGAGGCGGTATAACAACCCCTCTTGAGGCAGTAAAAACCCCTCAGCACCGGTGCATCTCTAATGCATCTCACTATGCATTACCTAATGCATTACCTTATGCATTACCTTGTTGGCCAACCCAGCAGTTTCCCAGTACTGCTATAAACTAACCTGATTGGGGCTTTCCCCCAATACCACTCTGCATCTGATCTTGCTGCACAGTCAATAAGTTCAGAAGGCTTTAGCCCAACGGACACAGACGTCCCCACAGACAGTCCTCCTCCGACACCCCAATAGAGATTTCAAAAGGTCTCTTACCTCTATTGTGGCGCCATGGGGTTCGAAGGGGAACGATCCGTAGCAGCTGCCCGTGGGTCCATGGGCGTTGCCATCCCGGACGAGCCCCCAAATTGTCGGAGAAAAACTCAGTTCTCGCTTTTTGTTTGGATGCAGCAAAATCAAATACTTTATATTAACTCCAGCAATTGCAATAGAGGGAGGGAGTGCCCTAGGACACTGGGTCACCCCAGTCCCGGACAGGTCTTTCAACAGGTAAACAATTACAGCAAGCATTTATACCTTTGTTACAGACAATAACAAGCAATAATACAGACAATAATGAGCAACAGCTGCATTTTGTTTATACATAGGCTATCCTGCTATCTTATTTGCCCCATGTTGGGCGCCAGTCTACGTATTTAATTATCAGTGCAAGGAAGGTCGTGATAACTTCTCACACAGTTCTTTCCTATTCGCCTCACACAATCCTCGCTTTTACAAATTTCACGTCATTAGGGTTACAATTAGCCTAACTCTTGCTAACAGATCCCCTACATGCATTAAGATCCCCTACAAATCCTTGTCAATTCTTTCCCTTCTTCCATAGGTGCCACCTAAAACTGAGGTACCACTGAGCCCTCTGACCCACCAGCCTGGGCTCCCTCTCACACTGTACTGCTGTGACAAGCTGCAAAGCCCACGAGCCTGCACTTTCGCAGGCATTCATATAGGTAGGGACACACCCAGCTCTAGTTACATGCAGGCTCTCTAATCACCAGCTTCCCAGCCTGGGACCCCAGAGCAGTACTGTCCTGCTCTGGTCAAATATGGCCAGTATATAGGCTTAATACCCGGTCTACCTCTCCCTCCATGTGAGGAGAACAAGACACACTTGTGGTAGTCAAGCGGAGATTTTCCCCAGGCACTCCCGTCAAAGATCACTGGTTTAGATTAAAACAAAAACAAGTGTATTAACGACAAAAAGGTAGATTTTAAGTGATTATAAGGGATAGCAAACAGATCAAAGCATATTACCTAGCATATAAACAAAAACCAAAAACTAAGCTTAATATATACTATATAGATTGGATATGAATTAGCAGATTTTCACCCTGCGAGATGATGCAAGCAGGCTGCAGATTCTTAAGAGGCAGGCTGCACTTGCTTTACATCTTGGAATCCCTAGGTGTTTTATACACAGGCTAGAAATTCATTTAGCCTGAGTCCAGCACTTCCCCCAGTTCAGTCTTTGTTCTTTAGATGTTTCCAGGAGTCTTCTTGGGTGGGGAGTGAAGAACCGCAGATGATGTCACTCCCTGCCTTATATAGCTTTTGCATACAGCAGGAACCCTTTGTTCCAAAGCTTGGTTCCCAGACCAGTCTGTGCAAAAATACTGACATTGCAAGATGGAGTCCAGCATCATGTGGCCTGGTCACATGTCCTTGAAGAGTCATAGCAGCCATCACTCACAGGCTGCCTGTAGTGTTTTCAGGAAGGCTCACCAGGTGGGAGATAAGCTTCTCGGAAGACCTATTGTTCTTTCTAATGGCCTATTACACTGAACAGGGCCTTTACAAACAGCTATTTAGACTGAAAGCATCTTGTGTAGTGGGAGTTACCCAGGTGAAACCACATTTGAAATACAGATACATAGTCTATATTCATAACTTCAGATACAAAAATGATACATGCATACAAATTGGGAAATCATATTTAGCAAATCATAACTTTTCCAATGACATTTCACATGACTTATCTTGTACAAAATGCATCATAATTATGTCATAACCATATTATAATATTACAATGACAAATATGGGTTGCAGTGTCACATACTCCCTTATCCAAATAATTAATATGTTGAACAAACACAGATCCCAATATCGATTCCACTGTTTACGTCTCTTCATGAAAACTGACCATTTATTCCTATACTTTGTTTCCTATCTTTTAACCAGTGACTGATCCATGTGAGGAGCTTTCCTGTTATCCTATGACTACTTAGTATCCTTAAGAGCTTTTGGTTAGGAACCTTGTCAAAGGCTTTCTGGGAATTCCAAGTATACTGTATCAACTGCATCACCCTTATCCACATATTGTTGATACTCCCAAACAATTCTAATACTTTGTTAAGGCAAATAACGTATCAAAAGAACTTCTGTTGGGGAAATAAATTCCCCCTGGCATCTCAGAGAGGCTGTTTTAGACAGTGATGATCCAATGATAACTTTGGAAATTTTAGAAAGATTTCTAAATGTAGGTTGTAAAATCAAAAAGTGTAAGTGAGCTGTCTAATCAGTTTGACACAGGTAGTAAAACTCAGATTTTAAAGGGACTATTACAATAACTTTATGGACCTCCTGCATGGCACAGGCCATAGAAATTCATCTGGTAATTTCTGCATCATACCCAAAATAACTTCCGGTTGAACAAAAGTATCTTTTGGAAATGCAAGTATCAGAGGGGTAGCCGTGTTAGTCTGGATCTGTAAAAGCAGCAAAGAGTCCTGTGGCACTTATAGACTAACAGACGTTTTGGTGCATGAGCTTTCGTGGGTGAATACCCACTTCCTCAGATGCATGTAGTGGAAATTTCCAGGGGCAGGTATATATATGCAAGCAAGCTAGAGATAACGAGGTTAGTTCAATCAGGGAGGATGAGGCCCTGTTCTAGCAGCTGAGGTGTGAAAACCAAGGGAGGAGAAACTGGTTTTGTAGTTGGCAAGCCATTTACAGTCTTTGTTTAATCCTGAGCTGATGGTGTCAAATTTGCAGATGAACTGAAGCTCAGCAGTTTCTCTTTGAAGTCTGGTCCTGAAGTTTTTTTGCTGCAGGATGGCCACTCCTAATATCTGATTTGACCGATGTACATAGCAGAGGGGTATTGCTGGCATAAGGTGCCAGAGGATTCTTTGCTGCTTTTGGAAATGCAGTGTTTTTTGTAGCCATGTCAGTCCTGGGACATTAGAGAGACAAGGTGAGAGAGGTAATATCTTTTATTGAACCAAATTCTATTAGTGAGAGAGACAAGCTTTTGAGCTTACACAGAGTCCTCCTTTAGGCCTGGGAAACTTATTCAGAGAATCACATCTAAATATAAGGTGGAATAGATTGCTTAGTGCAAGTAGTTAACACATATTTCAAGGGACCATTCATGGTGAAGTGGCTCATTAACACCCTTCCAGTCGTGGGGGGAAAGAAAAAGGGGGTTGTTAGTGGGTTATAGATTGTTATAATATGCTACAAATCCGGTGTCTCTATTCAGTCCATGATTTTTAGTGTCTGGCAAAGTTAGGAGTTTAAGCTTCCAGTTCATCTTTTGAAAGTGTTGTGCAGGTTTCCTTTGAATATGCTGACTGATAGATTAAATATAAAGTGATCTCTGTGATTTTTTGTCTTCTCATTTTCCTATCTGAGTTCATTCAAGTGCATAGTGATTGGTTTCACCCACATACTTATTATTGGGGCATTTAGTGCATTGGATGAGATACACCATGTGTTGCGATAGGCATATGTAGGACCCATGGATCTTGAAAGGTGTGTTGATCATTGTAGTAATGGAGATATGTCTGCAAGTTTTGCATCTGTTCTTCTAGCAGGGTCTGTTGCTTTGAGTTGATGTGTCATGGTATGTAGGAGTGTGCTTCTGACGATGAGCTTGGAGAGGTTGGGAGATAGTTTGAAGGCCAGAAGAGGGGGTTCAGGAAAGACTTCTTTATGGATGAGGCCCCCATCAAGTATGGGTTGAAGTTGTTTGATGGTACCCAGTATGGGTTCCAGTGTTGAGTGATAGGTGACAACTAGGAGTGGTTGGAGGGGGTGTTATTTCTGTATTGAAGCAAGTTCACTTGGGGTATTTGGGTGGATGCAATCTGCTTCTCTGGTGGAGTGTGCTTGTTTGGTGAAGGTGGTTTTGAGCATGTACCCTGGACTTTTTCCTCTGAGCAAATCCTGTGATTTGTCTGTAGTGCCTGGCTGTAGATGCTAAATTTTATGATGTATTTGGGGAAATTACTGGATCTATGAAGGTAGGTGTGGTGATCTGCGAGTGTCTTGTATATTGTCTGTTGGGTTCCATTGTTGAAGCTGGTTGTGGTATCCAGGAAGTTGATGCTAGCATGGGAGTGTTCGACAGAGAATTTAGTGGACAGGTGGTGGTTGAAATTGTGGTGAAAATCTGTGAGGGAATTTAAGTCACCTGTCTAGAGGATGAAAATAGCATTGATGTAGCTCAGGTATATCATTGGTTCTGTGGTGTGCTTGTCTAGAAATTCTTCAAGATGGCCCATGAAGAAGTTGGCATACTGGGGAGTCATCCCAGTACCCACGGCAGTTCCCATGGTTTGGGCAAAGTGTTTGTTGTTGAATGTAAAATTATTATGGGTAAGGATGCAGTGGATGAGTTTGGAGTGGATATCTGAAACTTGTCCATTGTCTTGTAAATATTGAGGCAGGCAGCTATGCCACCATTGTGAGGAATGCTGGTGTATAGGAAAATGACATCCAAGGTGACAAGGATGGTGTTCTGAGGAAGATTGTTAATGTTGCAGAGTTTGTGGAGGAAGTCAGTTTTGTCCTGGAGGAAGCTGGCCTGTTGCATGGTTTGAGGATTGTTTCTACGAGTCCAGATTTCTTATGAAAAGACATCCAGTTTTGATATTAAGATTGAATGCAGTGATAGAGAATGAACAATTACTGTTTGCACCACATCCCTTCATGAAATTCTTCTCACTGTTAAACATCTGCACCTCATTTCTAGTTTGAATTTGTCTCATTTTGACTTCCAGCCATTGGCTCTTGTTTACACCTTTGTCGGGTAGACTGAAAACCTACTATTTAAAAGCAATCTTCTCCAAGACTAGGTACATGGATTGTAATCAAGTGTTCTCTTAATTTATTTGATAAGCTAAATAATTTGAGTTTGTCTATCACTGTAAGACAGACCTTTCAGTCCTCATAACTCAGATTTAAAATTGCAAAAAGCCAAGAAGTGCAAAAGCAGTCATAACTCAGCTGCTGTTTACTTATGCAGAATAACTATTCCTATTTGTTTCAGCATGATGTATTATTCTTTATTTTAAATTGTGTACTCTAAAATGTATACTTTACAAAAATTAAATTCACTAATTTGCACATTTTATATTTGTATTGCAGTAGTGACCAAAGGCTCCACTCAGGATCACAGTCTGCTTGTGCTACTTGCTGTACAAACACACAGGGAGCCATGGTACCTTGAAGAATTTACCATTTAAACAGACAAGACATAAACCTAGTAATAGAGGTGATATAAGCAAAATGTCAAAGGTACATGTCAGTTTTGTTTTTTTTTTTAAACTATTTTCCCCTCAGTACCATCTCCCTCGTCTTTTGCCTTTCCTCCTCCGTCCTTCTGTTTCAGTTTCTGGATCATGTTGATCCGATGGGCCACATCCTAACCCCAAAGTAGGTGTTCAGACGGAATGTGGCTAAAGTGAGCTTCACTCCGGCAAACTATGGCTGATGTAACAACTCCACTGTTATAAGCTGGCATAAATTAGACAATCCCTGATATGTGCCAGTAGCTGTGCTGTGCCCCAGCATTAGGAAGAGGGCAGAGGTGGTGTACACAACCACCTTTTTTCCCCCATTTGGGTTCTGTACTAAAACACGCCTTGGCTGGACCAAAGGATCAGGGCCAATGTATCCTCCTTCACCTTTCCCTATCTGAGATTCAGGCTAAGTGTAGAGAAAATGGGGAAAAATGCTTGTGAGCTGGTGCCTCTGGTTCAGTTACTGAAAATGTCTACAGACATCAGACCTCCTCCTGCATTTTCTGATGGCTGCTCCAGCAGTCTTCTATATTGTGCAGGGAATAGAGTGGAAAGGCTTTTACCTCCACTCCATGGGGCTGGCTTTCAACGTCAGAAGCCAGTGCAGCTGCTCTTTTTTTCCAGTCCAAACTATATAGTATTACTATTGCATTAACACTTTTTCATTTAGTGATATTTGTGGAGAAAAGGGAATTGATTAACTGTATGTTTCCCTGCTTTTGCACTTGGACAATATTTAATGTGGAATTCCAGAAGGTATTTCTGCTTTTTAGACAAAAGAGAATTTTAAATTGGTACATGTTACATACCCCTTTGACAAGCAAACTGCAGCATGTCTGAGAATCAGTAACTCAGGGTTCTACATTTCTATTAAGCAAGTTCTTCTGTTTAAAAGAGGTACATTCTAAGGACTGAGCCACAAAATAAAATAATTCTGTTTATTGCAGTGGGGTGGGGAAACAAAAGGAGTTATGAAAACATATATATAGTAAACAGCTCAAGATACTTGGTCCAGCCAAGGAGTGTTTTAGTACAGAACCCAAATGGGGGAAAAAAGGTGGTTGTGTACACCACCTCTGCCCTCTTCCTAATGCTGGGGCACAGCACAGCTACTGGCACATATCAGGGACTGTCTAACTTATGCCAAAAATTAGCAAGGCTGAGATTTATCCTTCTCTAGATAAAGACTGAATATGCGATTTTTATGCAAGAGATTAAACAGGGTTTGACTGATAAGAGTTATACTTCTGTGCTAGAGGGTTTCAGGTGTGCTGACGTTTCTCAACTCAGTTGAGAACACAGAATTTAGCAAAACAAAATAGCTAATAAAGTCTTGTTTTTTAGTTTAAAAAAATGTTTAATGCACAATTTGAAAGATGAGTGGGAAGTGGCTAGCTTGGCACTGCATACAAATATTTTTGTGCAATAGAGGAGAATACATTGCTTTGCCATCTGAAATGTACCAGACTTTATAGTATTATATATTTTCTTTGAGAAACAAGGTGGGTAAGAGTTTTTTCATTGGACCAGCTTTTGCCAGTGAGAGAGAGAAGCTTTTGAGCTTACACAGAGCCCTTCTTCTGTTCTCTTCATGTGTGTAAGCTCGTAAGCTTGTCTCTCACCAACAGAAGTTGGTCCAATAAAAGATATTACCTCACACTCTTTTCTCTCTAATATTGTGGGACCAACATGACTACAACACTGCATATTTTCTTTTTGAAATATTCATATTTACATATGGGAAGGATAGTACCAGTGTAGAGCCTATTTTATTATTATTACTAAAATGTATAGAGTAGTATCATGTGATACTGATCCAGGTACAACTTCCATTCCCATTGTGGAAATGTAAAGGCAACATTCTTCTATAGTATTTCTACTATTTGCATGTTATTTCTGAAAACCATATCCTACTGTTGATTTTTGCACAAAATGTCAACTGACTATTGGGAGTTCTGCACATAAATCTGTTTCAAGATATGAACTAAAGTGTAATAAAAAACAGTACTTGAATATAAAAAGTCTGAGGATACCTCTAATTGTATTCTATTTAAGTCCCTGCTGGAATTGCAGGATGATTGTCAAAAAATTGCAGCTGAGTTGTGGTAATGAAGTACATTATTACTTTTCTGCGATTTTCCACTGTCAGCTTCCTGGGGCTGAAGAGCAGGGGATTCCGCTGTTGTCCCTCTGGTGCTGGTGGGGGGATGGGAAGGGTGGGCATATTAGTGGTGGTGGTCCCTAGTTAAATATCAAGGATAAATTGGGCCATTTTTCTTTAGTTTGCTAGTAAAGAATACTGCCAGTGCCACATTCTTACTTTACAAACCTCATCCCCCAGCAAAATCTTTCCTTGTAGTAAAGTGCAATTTATATAATGAAGTGAAACCCCTTCTAAAAATGCTTCCGTAATACAGGTAGAATCTGAGGAGGAGGTGGGAGCAGAGAAGCTCAGTCACAAAAGTCTGGTACCCACAACACTTGCTGTATGTGCCCAGTTTTCAAGAGACCAACTCCCCCTTTTTAAAAAAAATAACCACAACCAAACAAATGTTTATTAGCGTGAGCTAAGGATTAGATGTGACTTTATTACTTCCTCAGATAGTGTGTGACTGGAAAGAAAAGTTATGTGCCAATGTACAAACAAATCCGTGGTCATCTGCTTGCCGAGTGCTGTAGAAAGCAACTAAGAAACAAAGAGAAATACTGAAAAGTCTATTCTTCCTGAAATTTTTTCATAGGAAAAAGCAAAAGCTATGTTATTTGTTTTGTGTGTCCCCATCACTATAGTATTGGAGCACTTCCCAAATATTTAGAAGTAGGAATTGCAATAATCTTTTTCTACCTTCCCAACCTATAGGAGAAATAACTTGACTAGTTTCTATGGTTTTTGTTTGTCCGTTTGTGGGAAAACATTATTGAAAAAAGGCTCCATACAAGAAAATTTTGCAATTGGTTCTGGAGGAGATACCTGGGGTTATATATAATTTTTTTTTGAAGAAATGTATTCCATACTCTGTCTAGCCCATGTGAAATTTGGTATTCTGCACTCATAAGTCTCCTGCTGTTGGTTGACAGTGAATTGTTCTGGTGGAGCATAGCTGTGGTGGGAGATGATGATCATAGAGGGAGAGAGGATCTTTCAGGTTGCTGTGGCCAATCCCATGGACAGATTTTAGTATCAGGGCAGAAAATTTGTGGTAACTCTGGAGGTCGTGAATGCATGAATCACTGTGTCCAGTTTAGAGTTTCATGGGATTAGAGCACTTTCTACTAGTGAATAGCAGATGATTTTTGGCACCATGGTTGTTTGAGCATCCAGTAGCTTTGAAGAGTTTAAAAGGACCCCTTAAAGATGCTGAAGACTGCATTCAAATTCTGAGAAGAGATGCCTTCTGTAGTTTGGGATGTTACATGGGAAGCAGGTTCTTCAAGGATCTTCTGTCTTCCTAACAGGATCACCCGAATCTTGCAGTAAGAAATCTGGGAGATGGTACACTTAATTTTTGTATAAAGGAGATGTAAAGCTGGATATAATCTATATACTGTTGGTACTTCAGTCCATCTTGTCTCATCAGCTCTCCCAACAATTTGATAAAGATGTTGAACAACGTGGGGGAGAAGATTGAGCCTTGTGGGACACTATCTATGAGTGTCTTGTAGCTGAAGATAGTATTTAAAGTTATTTTTTCCTATTTATTTATTTTTACTTTCTTTAGGTATTTGCAAGATATGCTGCTCTCTAGGGGCTCATTCCTGTTCCCAGTTAGTGAAGTGGGAATAGTATCAGGCCACATACTCATCTGAACGTTATCTTCTTAAATCCGTGTCAGATACTGGTTTCGTTCCCCTTCAAGAAAGACCGAGATATAGTATTATACTGAAGATGTGCTTTTAGTGTTTCTTCTTTATCTTTATATGTCATACATATGTGCTTTGAACACTGTTGATAATAACACTGTGGATTGGCTTGACCAGATTGCATATAGCAAATAAATATATGTCATACATACAGAACACAGTAGTTCTTTCTAGGGTTAACGACACAAGATAACATATTTAAACATAGCACCTAGTGTAGACAAAGATAGTTATGTGGTGCTTAAAAAAAGCATTAACTAAAGCATGTTAATTTTGCACACAGGGATTTGTACCAATTTAACTAAATCTGTTTTTAAAATATACTTTTTGTTAAAATGGTACAATTTATGATAGGAAAAATCATAGACAAACCCTGTAAAGACAGCACAACATAATGTATGCAACATGATGAACTTACTGAGACAAACTTATCTTTGTGGACTACAGTGGATCAGTGCTCATTCTACAGAAACCAGGACAGTCCAGCATTCAGTTGTATACAGGGGAGGTGGTTATTTAAACAGCCCCAAGCTAGGACCAGCATTTCAGATCTAGTATACACTAAATGAATAATTTTGCTCCATGTATAATATGTAGTCTTGTATATAATGGCTTTAACTATTTTATAATTATTACACTTTCCTGATTCTTAAATATTCTGTATATCCATAATGGGGTCAGCACCCACCTCCCGTGGTTGATGGTTTCTTCGGTGGGTCTTCAGTGACTCAGCCCTCCATCCAAGTCTCACACGCTGTCTGTACATGGAACAGAACAAATCCCTTCTAGGGTAGACAGTCTTTACCTTCTCCCAGCCCTCATATCTGGTGTACTCCCAGAGCTTCCTCCTTGGAGACACTGTCTACCTGCAGCCTTCCCTGGGCTCAGTCCTTACTCAGTCCCAGCAGCCATCCAGGAGCACCTTCTGAGCTTGCATGGTCCCTGCCCACACTGAGCTGTCTGTGGTCTTGCTGCTCTTTCAGTCAGCCAGGAACACAATCCTCTCCCAGTTCCAGACAGCAACTGACTGACTCTGCCTCTGCTGCTCCTTTTTATATGAGCCTCCTGGCCCTGATTGGCTGCTTCCCCTGCAGCCACTCTAAGCTGCTTGGAGGATCTCTCTTCTGCTGCTCTCTGGGCTTGGATGTGGCAGGACCCTGAGACCTTTAGCAGAGGGCTTCTGGGCCTAGTCTAGCTGTCCCTACTTCCAGGGAGTCATGAGGAGCCAGGTAGGGAGTCTGGGAGCCCCGCCCACCGACCCCCCAGCACCAGCAGGAGTCCCAAGCTGCCCTACCCCCAAGATTTAGTCAGGGGTATATAGTACAAGTCATGGACAGGTCATGGGCTGTGAAATGTTGTTTACCACACATGACCTGTCCATGACTTTTACTAAAAATACCTGTGACTAAAATGTAGCCTTACTTATGGTTAAATTAATGTCTGGTGGTATCCTGTGTAAACAATAATATGAATAATCTTCCAGCACAGCCAATAAGTTACACTTGGGCAAATTCATTGATGGCAGTGGTGTTGGATAGGTGTTGCTGAGGGCTTAATCAGAAGACAGTGGGTTGCCTCAAATGTAATTAAAGGTCAGGATGGCCTATGGAACCTTTAAAACAGCTTATGAAGGTGCAAGAAAGAAAGAAACTGGTTGACTCTGAGTCCTGGTTGGGTGGGCACAGTTGGCAGTTAGGAAAAAATGTTGAACTGTAAACTGAGTGCATTTGATCTGTAATTATTGAGAAAATTACATGGAACTCTATGACGCCATTATCACAGAGTTGCTTTTCAGAATAGAGTTTCACTTTAAATGATGATTTTAAGGTTATGTATCTGTTTAATACAATATTATGTGCAATAATACTACATTCTAGGAATTGTACACATCTATCTTCTAGACTTTTGCAATTGTTGGAATTGGTCATGGGTGTATACGTTCTAATTTTAATGCATTCAAAACAACTTTCTGTGTTATTTTTTTCAGTATCCTGCTTTTTAAATATTAACATTCTCTTAGCACAATATTATGAGTAAAGAAGGATCACAGATGTTTTTTAAGGTAGAAAAGGCTTTTTTAACCCTCAAAGCAATGTCAGAATTATGAATGAATTTTGTTACATTCTTCATTAAGAAACAGTTAATCTCTAATTTGCACCTGTTAATTTCAAAATTCGATACCAATTAGCATGGATTGAAGCATAAACATATGCTTTCTAGATTAAGAAAGATGGATAAGATCTAATATAAGCTACGGACTTTGCTCAAAGTAGTTTGCTCACCAATCATTCTGGCAACTTGACTGACCAAACCTGCTGGCCAGGACCCAAGACACAGAGCAAGAAGTGCTTGGGTCTTTTGTCTCCTCAGGTGTAGGCAAAAGATGGAATCTCTCTGTGTGGCTTATATTTCCAAAGGAATTTTTTTGTCTTAAAATTCAGAAAGACCTCCTAGGGATTCAGTCTCCTGTGTCTCTCTGGGGTACAGGAGCCATGTTAATTCTCTGTCTCTTGCGTATAGGCTCAGGATAACCCCTGTTGGTTTAGCTTGATAGCTTTGTTTAAGGCTAATATATAAATTGAGGTAAATCCACATTCCTTTGTGTAAAACAGACCTGTTTATCACTTTACTAGGCTAGGCTGTTTTTTGTTTTAAACATGTTCTGGTAACATTATACAAAGGGAATTATTAACTTCATATATAAGGTTAACATGTGCATTTTATGACAATATTAATAACCAGCATATTATTAGCTTTCATGTGATACCTCACAAAGCATATTTTGTACAAATATTGCAGAAGTGTTTATCTTGTAAATACAGGGGTGGATAGGGTTACAGCTTTGATTGGGCATATTTTAAAAAACTATTTAACTGGGTTGAAATAGAATCAGACAAGATGAGGCTCATTCTGAACTCTCGCCAATTTTTCACTGGTATAAATACATTGAATTTATTGGTGGTATTTCTAACTCTCAGAAGTAGAAAGCTGGATTGAGTCCTGTGTCATTAAATTACAGGCACTACACATCATGTTGGAATTATTTTAAGAAACTAAATAGTTAATTTTTTCTAGAGAAATTAATTATTTTGCTTCATTTTTCTAAAACAGAGACAGTAGCAGTAGATATCTTTGACAAATTATAAAGTTTATAATAATCAATGAATAACAGATTTAGCAACATAAGTAATCATCCAATAATAAATGATCTAATACTCTCTCTTTTATCTTTCTTCCAAAAATACCAGCCCAACTTTTCCAAAAGCATGAGGATAATAAATGGATTTTCTAGGGTGTCCAAAGTCAACATGGCTATTTTGGATCAAGAGCAGGGGCCTACCAGAAAACATTCTATTGACAGGTCCTGCTTTCATATACAAAGCAGCTCCAACTTGAAATGCCTTTGTGTATCCAAGTGTTACTGTGTCACATCGAGAGAGAGGCCATCTCTCAAGTATGTAGGTCCCATGCAATTTATGTCTTTATAGCTCAAAATCAACTGTAAATTTAACTGCATACAGAAAACAATAGGCAACTGATGAAGATCATGGAGCACTTGTATAATGTGCTTGTGATGAAAATTTATAGTATATAGGAATTGAGTAGATCACAGTATTCTTTATCAGTTTCAGTTTCCACACTAATTTAAGGTGTGGGTCTATGTACTGTGCAGTGCAGCAATCTAATCTTAGATTGAGAACGGCGTAGTTGATGGTATTAAAATGCCCAAACAAAAGAAATGGTTGCAACTTCCAGGCCAGATGTAGTTTGGAGAAGTTGTGCTCTCCCCTGCTGCTATATAATCATGTAATAAATAAATTCAACAGTGAAACTGAGATTGTGTGAACTTTACTAACAAATTATGGGCATATATTTTCATTCTAAACAGCAGATATAATTCTTACCATGGTTTCCAATTGCCTTCCCCAGCCTACCAACTTCAGCTCAATCAACTCTCTCTTATTCATGCAGTAGTCATTCTCAGACTTTGGGGCCAGGTACTCAACTGCTCCCATCTGGGCCAGAGAAGATTGAGAGATTGGCACAGACCCTACCTTGTGTTCAGGTTGACTGAGAATTGGTATACCTTCTCCCCCTTTCAGGCATTATAGGGATCAAATTATTATGGATTTAATGGTTCCAGTGGTCCCACAATAATAGCTGTGAGGCAAGCTTGGTCAAACTTGTCTATAAAGTTCTGCTTTTGTCCATTCTTTCATGTAGAGAAGATCCTATGGAGTAATCCTAGCTTTAAAATTGGTGGCAAACCTTGATGTGGAGGGATTGGATGGAAAGAGGAATTAACTGTGTTGCAGCTGATTGAGAATGATAAATTTAAAACCATTTGTAGATCTTCCTCAACAATTGACTTGCCCTTCTCTGGAGCAGGGAAATATCTCCAATTAAACATTTACTTACAAATGCATTTGGAGCTCCAGAACTTCCAGAATGTTTATTATGGAAGAAACTTTCTGGATTTACTTGGCCAGCCATATCCTTTGACAATTTCTGATCCAAAAAACACTGCCAAAGATTGAAAATGTGAGTGTTGCTTGGAATAGAGATTTGGATACACAACTATCTCCAACCCAGTGGAATACAATTGTCCAATATTACAAAAGCAAATATAGACCTGAGACTACAGCTTATTCACCAAAAGACATTTTTTCAAATATACTGGTCCCCATATAAGGTAATGGGCCTCATAAATGCTGACCACTGTTGAAATGTAACTCCCTTGATGCTGCACTAGCTCATATGTTTCGAGAGTGCCCCATACCAAGAATTTCTTGTATGAGATGGGCCATCCCTAGAAGGGTGCAGGGCCTGGAGCAGAAGTGATGGACTCGTTTCTTCTGGGACAGATCGTGCTGGCCAATCACATCTGCGCGCAGGGGCTCCCAAAGCATGGGGCCCCGAGTGGTCCCCCTGATTCGCCCTACCAAAAGGGGATGGGGGGAGGGGTGTTGCAAACCTGTTGTAGGGACGTTATGGGATTGCCACCCTCACTTCTGTGCTGCCTTCAGAGCTGGACAGAGGTGGGGAAGAATGGGTGTGGAGGTATCTGCAGCTGGGAGAGATATCTAAGAACAGCTGTGCAGGGAAAGAGCAAGTCCTGCCCTGCCTCGACTAGCACCAACGAGCCCCCTTTGCTGGGATGCTCCCATCAGGACAGGGAAGATCGGATCCAACTCCACAAGCCTCCTCCAGCTGCAGGAACTTCTGGGGCAGCTGCACAGTCCCAGAATGTCCTGCAGCAGAGGGAGGCAACCGGAGGTGAGTCTGGTCTCATCCATCCCCTGCACAGCTTCTCTGGGTGGGGGAGAGAAGTCCTGTCCCTCCACAACCCTGCTGGAGCAAGGAGCCCCATTTGCTGGGGTGCTTCTAGGAATAAGGGAAGATTTAGACCCATGTTCACAAGCCTCCTCCAGCTGCAGGAACCTCTGGGGCTGCTGTCCAGTCCCAGAGAGCATTCTGTGGTGGGGGGAGGCATCTGGAGGTGGGTCTGGTCTTCCCCCCTGCCCCAGTAGTTGTGCAGGGGATGGACAAGTCCTGTCCCTCCCCAGCCTAACTGAAGCTAGGAGCCCCCTTTGCTGAGGCGCTCCTAGGAACAAGGGGACGTGGGATGGTCTGTGTTGCATTTCTCATGGCTGCAAAATTGGAAGGGCCCTATATATAGGGAACTAAATATATCAATACACAACATAAAAAGAATTTTGGTTAGCACATAGAATTATGAGAAGTTAACTTAAAAATAGTTAAGTTAATATTTACTAACACCACTGTAGACGCAGCTAGATTGAAGGAAGAATTGTAGGTTGATGTCAATTCTGTGACCTCTTGATGGAGTAGATTTACTAGATCAATGTATAAACCTGGTCTGTCACTGTAGTAAGTATGTATGCTACAGCTGCAGTGCTTGTAGCACCGATATACCCTATTACTAGATTCGCTACCTCTCCCTCGTCCAAGATGTTTGGGTTGTGCTTCTTTTTCAGCATATTTTTTTCCAGGCATAGCCATGAAGGCTCCAGTGAACTCTCAAGATTTCTTGCCTCCCAGCTGAACAGAATGGAGGTATAGCTCTGCTTCCATTTTCTCTTCTTAGCTCAGGATGAGGTCAATAGGGAATGGTTCCCCCACTGTCTTCAGAAATAAATCTGAAAAGGTTGGATACCTGCTGTGAGAGAGCTCTTGCCTTGCTGCTAACAAAGTTCACACATTGTGACTATGCCCCAAATTTGCTCCCTTTCTTGGGAGTACCTTTATACCTCAAGAGCACCTGGGGAGAGTTAAATAAAATACATACATCTTAGATTAATCTTTCTGCTGAGCTGGTCCTAAGGTCCCTCCCACCCCAATGTAGGACCTGTCTGCCCCCTCCCAGTTCTGTCTGCCTCAAGAAGACACAGAACTTGTTTACGCTACAGGTTTGAATCTAAGGGTATGTTAACACTGCAGTTAAAAACCCATAGCTGGCCTGTGCCAGTCCAAGTCCTACGAGACTAAGTCAGCTAAGGGCCTGTTTAATTGCAGTGTAGACGTTCAGGCTCGGGCTGGAGCTGAGGCTCGGGAACCCTTCCCTCTTTGGGGATCCCACAGCCTGGGCTGCAGCACAAGCCCGAATGTCTACACAGCAATTAAACTGTGCCTTAGCTCGAACTCCTGGAGCCCAAGTCAGCTGCCATGGGCCAGCCCTGGGTGTTTAATTGTAGTGTAGACATATCCAAAAAGAAACAACCTGCTCTGTGTGACTAAATGAGTCTAGGGAATAATTCTACAGCATCCTGGAATCTGATATTAGTTACATACCCCCTCAAGAAATCTTGGAATCACTACAAATGTGTCCTACTCACATCTGGCTCCAAGTAGATTTGTATTAAACTCAATTAGTTTTGGTTTGCAAAAGTTAGTGTGAATGAGCATCTTTGTGTTCATGCATCTAGAGTTTTGTTTGGAGTGTCAGGTTTGTATTGCTCCTAAAACATGAAGCAAAATTCACTCCTGATTATTGAGTTTCATCTTGGTTCACATAGAAACCAAATGAATCCAGGAGTTTCAACAGGTTTTGGTTTCTATGTTTCTCAGTAAGGGAACTTTTTTGCAATCTGTATTATGTTTCCAGCTTGTAACTAACCTGTAAACCAGTCCTGGTTTGGGGAAAGGGAGCAGGGAGGTTGTCAGGTTTTTTTGCAAACATTTTTTGAGATCTAGTTGAGAGATAATACTGCATCTCCTCTCTGAAGTCAGTCTTATTTCTCTATCTGACAGATAGTGGGAAAGAAAATGATGATAAAAAGGTACAGTAACTCCTCACTTAACGTTGTACCTCTGTTCCTGAAAAATGCAACTTTAAGTGGCTTGAGGGGGGTTAGGTTCCAGGGCAGCTTCGCCTACTCTGCAAACATCAGGGGCAGGGGGCTCAATCCTCAGCCCGCCCACTCCACCTCTTCCCCCAATCCCCTACCCTTGACTCTCCTCTTCTCCCCCCCTTTACTTCGCACAGTGCGTCCTGGGTCCTCCCCCTTCCCTTCTAAATGCTGTGTTCAGGAGGTGGGGGGAGGGAGGAGGAAGGCATGCCGAGTCCTTGCTCCTCCTCCGCCCGAGGCAATCAGCTGGCCTGCCGCGTTTGGGAGGCGGGGGGGAGGAGCCTGCATGAGGAGTCCTCACTCCTCCCCCATCCCTCCGAAACGCCACAAGCCAGCTGATTGCCACCAGCAGGAAGCGAGGGAGGTACGCCAAGTCCTTGCTCCTCCCACTTCCCTCCTGCCTGAGGCAATCAGCTGGCTTGCGGTGTTTAGGAGGCAGGAGAGAGCGAGGAGGAAGGACTTGGCACAGACTCCCCCCACCTCCTGCCTGGGGCAATCAGCTGGCTTGCAGCATTCAGGAGGCAGGGGAGGGAAGGGGAGAGAGGGGGAGCCTGCGTGCCGAGTCCTCGCTCCTCCCCCTTCCCTCCTACCTCCAAAACGCCACAAGCCAGCTGATTGGGACCGGCAGGAGGTGGGGGGAGGAGGGGGAAGGCACTGATCTGCGGGGTCTGCTGGCAGGCGGAAGGCACTGCAGGGGGTGCGCATAGAGAGGCTGCCAGCTGTGGAGAAAGCAGGCAGCCAAACAACGTAGTGACAGGCATTGTTCAATAATAAGGATCATGAAAGGCACAAAATTATTAACATCAGTTGATGTAAGACATGACACTTGAATTAATTCTGATTTGCAGCCCAGTGTACCTTTATCCTAAGCCATAAGGTATTTTGAATAGTAGTAAAAGGATGAGGATTTATTATCTCTCCATCCTGTCCAGAGGTTCAGTTCTGGACCCCAGGATCCTGAAGTGAGGTGCTGGGAAGCATGCTCAGTGACAATAGAATGGATGTTAGAGGCAACCCTTCTGTAGGGTTAACTGAGCAAATACAAACTAAAATGTTTAACAATTATATTTTTTGTTGATGGCCAACTGTGCATTCAGCAGGATTTTCAGATTGTTGTATTGTTTTCCTCCTCTCTTTAATGATTTTACTGATTGAACAATTGGCTTCAGGTGTCCTGCTTTTGGATTTATCCCAATGTGGTGATTTGGAGGAAAGTTTCCTTAACACAGTGTAATTTGGGAGTGTGTAGGATAATTGGATCCCACATCTTTGAAGATGCAGATATTCCAAGTTTTCCAGATTTTTAGGGTCTGTTCTGTGCTTTGCTGGAGTCCCCAGAAAAATGTGCATGATAGTCCCTAAATAAGTGCAGCTGACATATGGTGGTGTTGAAATAGTGGATTGTGGTGCAGATGGAAGGGGGCTTTTCTTCCTTCCTCCTTCTCCCTCTTTGTTAACAGCACTTCATACTCCTTTGATGTTGTGGGGAGTATATGACACCTCATGGCCCAGTAGGTAAGTCAAAGGAGTGGGTAGCACATAGGTGGAACTATCTCTTTAAATCCCCTTGATACCAAGGGGGAGGAGAGCGAGGGGGAGAACACAAACACTGCACTTATCTGTAAAGTTATGGTGATGACTGTACTTTGAGCTCCTCCTCAGTGCCGATGGCTGTGGCAGAGCCCTAGGCCACGTCCAGACTAGGGTATTAAAATCGATTTTAGATACACAACTTCAGCTACGTGAATAACGTAGCTGAAGTCGAATTTCTAAAATTGAGGTACTCACCCGTCCAGACGGCGCGGCATCGATGTCCGCGGCTCTCCATGTCGATTCCGGAACTCCGTTCGGGTTGATGGAGTTCCGGAATCGATGTAAGCGCGCTCGGGGATCGATACATTGCGTCCAGACTAGACGCGATATATCGATCCCCGAGCAATCGATTTTAACCTGCCGATGCCGCGGGTTAGTCTGGACGTGGGCCTAGAGATCTCAATTGCAAACAACGGATGCTTTAGAGCTCTTCAAAAACAGATTTCTTTTTTGCTAGAAATTGTTAGGCAACCTATATGTAGGTGTTGCGACCATTCCTAAGTAGTATTATTTGTACCATTCTAAACCACTCAACACAACCAAAGCACAGATATTGAAATTCATATTGCCTAATTTATCTAGCCCCATAAAGCTAAAGGTATTTTACATTTTAATACTTAGATTTTGTGTACAGGAAACTACCTCTTACAGACCAATTTTATAGTCTAAAACAGAAAACAGAAAATCTGTTTTGGACAATAAATAAGAACAATTTAACAGTCTAGCACAGTTGTTCTTTCACAGCTCAACAGTGTTTTATAACCCAGTTTGCAACATTAATCAGCTTTAATTTTAAAATACTGAAATATATGATATGGTAATGATTTTGTTTATTTGTTGCTGATTTCAATTTTTTCATTTAGAATTTCTTAAATGGATCGTATTTGTATTCTCATTAAAAGTCTTTCACATGGAATATTCATGAATTTACAGCTTATTATTGTAGAGAATCATTTCACTAAGCCCAGAACTGATCGCTGTGTAGCTTGGTTTAGTTTGGGTAAATTTTAGCACAGAATCCACATTGTCCTTATCTGTGTTCAGATGCTGAGATATAGTCTTATTAATGTTTTAAATTTCAAACATACTGTGTATCATGGCTTGGATGACTTATATTTCTCACTGGTTTGATGAAGATGATTGGTATGAAGGACACCAAAGAGTAAGAATTCTTTGTTAAAATTACCATTTTCAATTTTACTGCCTTACATTTTTCTTCATTGCACTGCTGTTTCTCTGTGTTACATATACCATTAGCATTATTTGTACTGCAGTACTGAGAATGGATCATTAATGTTTATTTATATGGTCTTAACCCTGAGATAAGTATGTAATGACATATTTTGAAGATTTCAGTATAATGTAATATGAATAACCAGCAGAACTGTATCTTTCAGTCTTGGAACTTCAGTTGCCAAATAGGTGCATTTTTATTTTCTTGTTGCATACTTTAATATGTAGTAAATTTTCAAAGATGAAATTAAATGTTCCATTTTAGTCTGTTAGAGGGAATGACTGTAATAGCTATTGGTTCTAATCAACTAACTACAGTAAAGAATAGAATAGAGTGGGGAAAATCTGAATAAGACAATATTTAAAAAATAGAGCATAGAACTTTACCTAGGGTCATCTCCATGTTGTACTCTGGATGTTGATATAGGATTTTATGGAACGAGTGACATTATTTCAAAACCAGAAGAGTGGTTGCTATGGCAACCTTTGCAAGATGTCTTGGAAAAAATGTGTTTTGATTACCATATGCTTTGGGCAAGCTTGATCTATTACTGTTTTTCATAGGTTTAAGACAGGAATATAATGAAAGGCATATATCTTTCGGTATGTTATGCCCTCTTTTAATGTAATTGCTTGGTGTCTTTTTCATATTTTTCTTTTAATGGTATATTTCTCAGCCATTAAATCATGTTGCAGCAGGAGTTGCTGGCTTCTCTGTTTTCAGTAGTTCTTTATTAGTTAACTATATGTGTGATTTGTTAAGTGCGAATTATGTGCCCACAGCTGCAATGTAAAGCTAGAAGATTTTAATCTTTTTTTCTCATTCTCATCTACTGTATCTTTTATATTGCATAGTTGCTTTTGATACAGGCTCATTCTCTAGCAGCCACTCATAAGGTAAGCAATTGTGAGATTAGTGGTAGCCATATCTCAGACCAATAATGCTCTAAGGACAAGCAGACAGCAGGAAGGAGGCTATGCTATGGTGTGGCTGGTAACCTTCGCCTGGGAGACAAAAACAGATTCCCTACGTCAGGGTTCTCAAATATTTTCGTAGTATGGGACACACTGATAATCTTGTGGACTGCCTACCTCTCTTTCATCATCTACTGTGGCTGTGTTGGCTATAGCAATAGTCAGCATGGCAATAGAAAGTATTTAATATATTTAGCTGTCTCTTTAATTGCATTTAACATCTGAAAACTAATCCTAATATCATATGAACAGCCAGCTCTCAAAAGATGTTAGTTTGAAACCTGTGCTACGTGTTGATTCAAGTTGACATAACTACTTGTATGATTCAACATGTCTGGCTGTGTGCTGTTAGGAATATTAGCGTATATAGTGACCACTCAGAAGCACTGGTGTTAACATTTGGCTTTTCATTTTATTGCAGTTCTAGAAGAAAGAATTTGAAGAAGGAAAAGAATAAAATTTTGTGATCTAGGGATGAGAAGATATAATTTATAGATAGCACTGACAGAGTTGCTTATAGTTAAGGTCATCCAATACTTTTGTTATAAGACCATTTTGTTACAGTAGCTCATAACTTTGCCAAACTTTAACTGTTTGGGCTGAAATTTTCCATGCAGGTATCTTTTTTTTAATGGTCTTTCTAAAATGGAACTTCTGAGCTCCTTGGCTCACCCTGTGAAATCAATAGTACCACAGAAGCCAGTGTTATTGAACAGGACATACAATCAGGCTCTCATCCCCATTGGTGAAGTACTGCCAAATCAAGTGTAGCCAGAGGTGCACAACCTTTCCAATAATGCAATGTCAGCTTGCCAGGTGCTTGAGGATCAGACATAGGTTTTCATATTTTAATCCGTTGTAAATGCACACAATTACATATTTATGTCAAGCATGCTGTAACTGTATGTAGCAATTGACAAAATATGTGTAGAAGTCTGAAAAATATCAGCAGGAAAATGGTGCTGGCAACTCTATCTCTTCAAGTCTGTTTTTATCTTTGAGGCAGTCACATGCATGCTGAAAGGCAGGTCTTATTCTGTAGCGTAAATGTGATATTTTTATTGTTCAGATTCATTAAAAATGCTTTCAACAAAGATTATACAATATTATCCATCCTTTTTACTTCAATGGTTACTTATCATTCAATAGACATTTATAGAAATTTAGTAAGTTCTCATTATTAAAGTTGCATTAAAACGCCACAAGTCAATCAATTTTAGCTGAACTTTAGGCCTGTACAAGAACTCTCTACTCTTTCCTTGCTTGTTCTCAACGGTTTCCCTGCTTCTTCAAAGGTATGAGAAAGATATGTGCAGTTTGGGGACCATGGATTGTACACAGCAGACCTAAGAAGATTTCCTGTCTGTCTTCAATGATATTGATCCACATTGGATAAGCACATTAGCTGGATAGTTCTACTAAAATGATCAGCAATAAGTAGTTTAAACTATATTTAACATTTTATTGTCATCATTTGGTTACAGAACTGAAATCTTATTGAGAAGTATGGGGGCATTTAACACTTACTTTAGAGCAGCACAGGAACCAAATTTATGTAATTACCCTTTATTGGTGACTGTCATAATAAATGAAAAACCTTATTAATGGTCCAGAAAAGCTTTGCAAGGCTTTGAGCTGTTCAAGGCAGTGAATTTACAGTTTCAGCAGACTGCATTGGTTCAATTCATATTCAGAAGGCCAGTTTTCGCTACACAAGGGCTAGAAATTTGATGGCCCATATCTAGAACTGGAAATTCATGACTTTGTTTGCCACCATATGCAAAACAGAACTTTTGCCCTGTTGAATTGGTGTGTGCCTAATGAGATAGTTATCATTAATATCTACTTTAAAGGGGGAGTCTACCACTTACTCAGGAACACAAATAATGTTAAGAAGCCATCATTTGATGTAGCTGATTTTTGCCATCTATTGCTGTTTCTAATTTCCCTTCTTAGCTGAGGTTACCAAGCAGTTGTTACTAATAAGCATCACATAACTTCTCTGCCATTATTCTGACCTTTCATGGTTAGATTCCACAATAATTTAAGATATAGAGAGGGATTAATGTAAGGTAGAGCAGCTGGGGAGCACAGCTCGTTCTACTCTGCTAAAAACCCACCCTCCTCTTCTGTCCTGATATTTTTTTTAAGTAGTGCTTCCCCACAACTCCCCAACCTCCTTGGTTGGTAAGTGAGAACTCCTTCTGTTTCCAGCTACTTTAACAGCTGGCAGAGATGGTGGATTTACCTTTTAACCATGGGGCAAAGGACATTGATTCATATTAATGTTAGATCTGTGAGCAGTCTCAGAGCCCCATCTAATATAGGTTCTATCAATTTGCATACAGTATTTGGTGGGAATGCTGGGTAAAGTCACATTAAGTTGCCTTCCTTTGATCCTATTGGCCAGATCCCAGAGGAATCAGCTAGAATACATCCAGAGTACACATGCTGGAGCAACATCTCTTTCACCCTGGATAGCATTCATTGTATATTCCCTCTCTCATCAGCTCATTTCAGTTTGTTGGTGTGCTGTATCCAAACTGTTTATTTTCTGTTGAACACACTTACTGTTCTTCTCGTAAACCTTTTCAGCTTTAGTTAGATAGGTCCTCTTTATTTGACTTATTTTCTTCCTCTACCCTACTTTAAAAAATGGTTCCTTAATGCTCTGCCTCTATTTCAAACTGAATGTTATGGAAATTTTTAAACAACATAGCTTCAGAACTCTCTTTTTGGGGAAGTTTGGGGTAAAAATTTAAAAACAAACTCTAATACGATATGAATGTGCCATATGAAATGTCAGGGGGCTTAGCTTTTTGGAGATATGGGAGGAAGTATTTACAATCAGTCTTATAACTAAAAGGTAGACTCAACTGCATCTCCATAAGTATTTTAAATAATCTCCATGCTTTGCAATTACATTTTAGAATCTCACAAGTTCCCTTTAGTATTCAGAAGCCAACAGCAAAGTAATTAATTTTGTGAAAGTAGTGAGTGAACAAGCACAGTTGAGGGGGGGAGGGGATGAAGGCAAAGATGACATAAACTGTACATTGTTTATTTATTTGACAAATGTATTTATTTTAGTTTTAATTTATAATACTTCATAGTATACATTATTTTACAAGAAGGAGGGAGAAATGTTCTCCTTAACCTCTGCGGATAGGACAAGAAGCATGAGATTAAATTGCAGCAAGGGCAGTTTAGATTGGACATTAGGAAAAATGTCCTAGCTGTCAGAGTGATTAAGCACTGGAATAAATTGCTTAAGAAGGTTATGGAATCTCCATCACTGGAGGTTTTTAACTGCAGGTTAAACAACACCTGTCCAGGAATGGTCAAGATAAATACTTAGTCCTGCCTTGAGTGCAGGGACGGGACTAGATGAGTCTTGAGGTAACTTCCAGTCCTACGATGTTATGATTAGAGATTAAATTCGTTTATTGGCTTTCGGGTTGTGCATGTGTCCTGAATATTTCAGTGTTCAGCCTTGGTACTCTGCATTATCTCTTCTAGAACCAGTACATTTAACATCTGAAGATCAGTTGGGACTTAATTTTTCTTTGCATCCTCCAGTTCCTTTGGAAGAGGGATAGTGTTACCAATTGTACTATTATTCCTTTGTGAGGCTTACTCCCACTGAGGTTGGGGGAGAGTGGGAAGTGTGTGGAGGGGCTGACTGGACAGTTACCCAGACCCCAGGATGGATAAAACATTTTGTTTGGTGTTTGTACAGATGTACTAGCACAATGGAGACCTGGTCCATGACTGCGGCTAATACAAATAATAATAAAATTAGATTTAATTGAATAACAACCTGTTTTAAAATTTAATTTGAAATTATGACAACCTATGTTAAGGCTTAAACTAACTATAATCTATTAAAATAATTAATTAGATAAAAATAATATTAAGCAATACATGTTTGCTGCCAAGTTTCATTGAAAGTCAACCATTGAACAGGTGGATGTCACAAGCTAAGTACCTGAACTGGATTTTGAAGTGCTCAACCAGCTTTTGATGGCAGTAGTTTCTTCTGCAGGTGCAGAAAGAATATTTTCTTCATTTCAGTTTATTCAACTAGTTCAGTGACTAGTTCATTCAAAGTTAAGAAACTGATTAGGAATTGAAAATGCAGGAAAACTTGTTTTCTTGTTCCAATCTATGAATAAAAACTAGGTGTGTGAGGATGAGATCTACTAGTTTTAAAATCTTGACGGATATTGTGACTAGAAACAAGCAGTTCAGTTCCCTAACTACAGATAATACTTCCTTCATGGAGATGAAATATAAGAACATAAAAATGGGCCATACTGGGTCAGACCAAAGATCCATCCAGCCCAGTATCCTGTCTAACCGATAGTAACTTTTTTTAGCAAATAGTAAATTTGTAAATAGTAAATTTGCCAGAAAATGCATTTTGCAGGGCACCAAATTTCACAAATTTGGGTCAAATTCAGCTCATAGTTTCAGCTGCGGGAAAAAAAGTCATTTTTTTTTTTTTAGGAAAAAAAGTCAGAACAGTTCCTCTCAGCCATTTTGAAACAAATTAATTTGACTTTTTGTTTTGAAATGTTTTGATTCAGCCCATTAATCAAAAAATCACTTATTCACTTAGCTCTATTTCTTTGTTTAGTAAATCAGTTAGGTTTAAATACATACCATGTTTTGATAAACTTTTTGATAATCATATTTTCTATGTTTTCAGCATGTTTAATGTAGTTTTATTTAACTAATAAAATTAAATTGTTGTTTTTGAGCATTTTTAACTGAACTCAAACTTCCATCAAAAAAGAGCTTGACAGAAGTCAAAAGTAACAAATTAATTATCATCTGGTAAATGAGAAATGCATCAGTCATCATTTTCTAACATCGTAAAAGTGTAAAATTTTAGAATCTGAATAAATGTAAGTTAATTATAGCGTTACTTAAATAAACTTGCATAGTTATAATGTATCCCCCTGATTAGCTGCCCCCCCCCCCAAAAAAGCATCAGATTTAATGTAATGGGTATATGGTAGTAGAATCAACATGTTTTAATAAAAAAGAACTAGAGCACTTGTGGCACCTTAGAGACTAACAAATTTATTTAAGCATGAACTTTCGTGAGCTACAGCTCAATTCTTCGGATGCATATGCTATAGCTCATGAAAGCTCATTCTGAAATAAATTTGTTAGTCTTTAAGGTGCCACAAGTACTCCTGTTCTTTTTGCGGATACAGACTAACACGACTGTTACTCTGAAACATGTTTTAATGGTTACCGACCAATGAGAATCGACTTTTCTTTAAGAAATAACTGAAAAAAAATGCAAAACAAGATTAAAATCAATTATTTAATTAGCGTTTTCTGCTTGGTGATTTTGATCATGATTAAATCAATCCTCCTGTCAGAGACCCTTGGATTTCCCAGTAATTTTAGGACATTCATGTTAAAGAGACAAACCCCTGTACCTCTTCTATGAGTCAACAGACTCCTTCCTTGCAAGAGATGATGCACCTAAACTGCTCGATTCACAATGCATGTTTTCCTCTGCCATTAATTTTTTCACAGAGGTGGGTATCAAGGCCCCCTGTCTTTAAGCAGATATCATCCCTATATCTCTATCAGAAGTATGACTAGATCTTTCAACTGTTATGTTGTCATTGACATGCTGTCAAAAATTAGTATTTGTAGCACGCAGAGGCAGAGTTTGGATTCAGAAGTCTATTTTTGAGTATATGTATGCCAAATGTAAATTATTAAAAGCAAACATTTCCTATATGGTCAACACAATAATTCTTGTTTAGTATTTTTAAATTTCCCAACAGCTGGGAATAATGAATTTGTTTGCGTAATTGGTAGTCAGTGACAAAGAAGTCAGTAGAAGGAGACACGCATTCTATATGGACATTCAGAAAATGGGGCTTTGGATAATCAGTATCCCACTGTATAAGTGTATCAAAGATTTGGTATATTCACATTCATGCACTCACACAATAACGTATATATCAGTATAAACAAGATATATATTCCTTATGGGTCAAAATCACCGGTGGATTGAGGATATGCAACGGTATTGATTGTGGTCAATATACCAGTGTATATATAGTAACATCGATCTATCCATCTATCCAAACCAGTAGCCTTTTTAAGTCCAGTGAAGAGGCATGACTGGCATAGTACAGTATCCTTTATTTATCAGGGTGTGTGTCTCTGTGCCTATATGTTGTACAGTGCCAGTCATGCCTCTTCACTGGACTTGAAAAGGCTACTGTTTTGCAAATAACAATGTAGTACAATCATGAAATACAGCAAATAGATGAAATACATAGAGTACATGAAATAGAGCAAAACAGGTTAGATTAAAATGGTACCTCTTAAAGAGCTGCAGTTGCCAAGCTACTGACACTGCCGTTTTGTGTGTGTGGTGCGACATAATGCTCAGGCTTTTCTTCTGCATCCTTTAGTAAGTCTGCATTATCCTTGGAACATCAGGGTTTAGTTTCTTCCTCTGTGAGTAAGTGATTTCTTTCTACATCCAGATCAAGAGATGTATATTTTGGGAGCTGCAAGGTTTTGGAGTGGACATGGAAATTCTCAAGTGGTTCACAAAAAATGATACCTATTCTAAGGTAGGGATAACATAGGCATGTATCTATAAATAATGATATAGCTGTAGCCATTCATCCAATTCATTTTGTCATATGGGTTTGTTATTTAATAATAGTATCTCTGTTGTAAACAGACTTTCAGTTTAATGCTGGTTTCTGTATTGAGTAATTAGGAAGGACTTATGTTTCTGCTGATGCCAATTGAAAAAGAAAAGGCTTGGGGTTTTCTCTCTCTCCTAGGAAACTGTAGACATTCTTCAATAATAGCTTCCTTAGTGCTGTGCACGTTTTACAGAATTTTTGGGTAAGCAAAATTTTTCTGCATAATTTACATGCTATATATAAATATAAAATAATTGTTTCTATTTTGAATAGAAATTCTGAGTTTAACAGAGGATGACTGAAAAATCAACATTGCTAAAGATGTAATGTAACAGTTTGGATTTATATTTATATTGCTTTTCTAATTTGCTGCTATTTTCTTCACGCTGATGTTCTGATGAATGCTGCTTTCTGTCTGTCATAGTATAATTCCCAGATCTGAACCTTAGCGTCCAAAAATATGGGTACGAGCATGATTTCCCTAAGCTTAATTACCAGCTTAGATCTGATATGCTGCCACCAATCAGGACTTAGGTAGAGCACCTGATAGACTCTGGTCTCCCCCGAAACCTTCCCTGGGGACCCCAAGACCCAGATTCCCTGAGTCTCACAACAGAGGGGAATAAACCATTTCCCTTCCCCCTCCTTTCTTCTTCCCAGCTCTTCCCACCTTGGGTACACTAGGAGAGAGAGACAGATTCAAGCTCCATGAATCTAAACAAAGGGATTTCCCCTTCACCCTTCCTCCTTCCCCTCACCCAGGGGCAATACAGATTCAAGCTCTGTGAATCTAACACAAAGAGGAAATTTATCCTTCCCTTATCCCCACCAATTCCCTGGTGAGTACGATTCAATTCCCTTGAGCCTCAACTGGGGAAAAAATCAACAGGTCTTAAAAAGCAAAACTTTTAATAAAAGAAGAAAAAAAAGTATGAGTTATCTTTGTAATTTAGATGGTAAATATTACAGGGTCTTTCAGCTTATAGACAATAGAAAGAAAGCTTTCTCCAGCAGAAATACAATTTAAAATACTTTCACTCAAATACACATTAAAACTCTACCAGCCAGATACACAGTTGCAAATACAGAAAAACAATTAAAAAGATAAAACTGTCTTTCTACTTTTGTACTTACAAAATTGGAACAGAAGATTAGAGAGCCTGTAGGTATGTGTGGTCACTCTCAGAGCCTAGAGAGAGCAAAGCAAACCCCCAAACTACAAACAAAGGCTTCCCTCCACCGAGATTTGAAAGTATCTTGTTTCTTGATTGGTCCTCTGGTCAGGTGTTGTTTTGGTTCCCTGTTTGTTAACCCTTTACAGGTAAAAGAGACATTAACCCTTAACTATCTGTTTATGACACTGTCTCATACTATGAGCACGTTTAATGAAACCTGCAATGTCTGAGGAAATCTGCTGGATACTGGCTTGATGCATAGTGTTGATAAGAGACATGACAATCCTTGTAAATTATTATTTAAGTTCTTTAGCTGTAATGGATTTCAGACTAAATACTTTCTTTATCATGAAATAAAACCAAAGTATTTTGCAAACAGACAGTGTCATTGAAACTCTTTAGAAATAACAAAAGAAAATCAGCAAGTTTACAAGAGATACTAGAGTAAAGTTTGAAGTAGTTTATATATTATAGCTCAGGGTAAATACTAAAATATTCTGAAAATGTAGATTTAAATGTAGTTGCAAATCAAAAATAGTAAAAACAACTGTGTAAGGATTTAATACAGAAATGATGCTGTTTAAGCATGTGTGATTATCTCAACAAAATAGTAATAAATCTTAAAATCATATTTTTCTCTTAAATGCAGTGTTAAGAGCATAATTTCATTTTGAGAGCATATTTTAATAAAACCACTGACTTAGCAAAGTCAAAAAATATAATATTTTCAAATGACCTGGCTCATCTTGTTTCTGAGTCACCTGCTGCTGAGTCTCTCTAAAAGGTGTATTCTATCTTTTCATAAAGTTACTTTTTGCCTTTTTATAAACATATTCAGAAAGGAGAAAGTACAGCCAAATTCATGTTGCAAATAGAAGTACAGTAGTTAATGTGATATATATTTTTTGATATAGACATACATCAATTGTGAAATAGATTGAAAATACAAACTCATTCACAGCCATCAGATGGCAATGACTCTTGGTCATCATTAACCTGGCCTTCATTCACACCAGCAACCTAAGGCTTGCATCCCGTTACATTCAGCTACCCAGACTTCTTTATATCATTTAAAAATACAGAGTACTACGTACAATACACCAAGCAAGCACATTGAAGGAAGAGTGGAGCTGTCTCTAATGCATAATTGCTGTTTTCTTGTGATTGATGAGGGTAATCGTAAGCCCAGTGTGAGATCCCCTTCCTCTCCCTGGATAAGCTCTGGAATTGGAGCTTTAAGCCTTGGAAGTCTCCCTGTCTTTAGGCTTTTAAAATTATATTTTCCTGCTGACTGAATTTCAGTGAGCCATGGTATAATCCGGCTAAAGGGAAACAAGAAATGTTGTTAAAATGAAAGCTTTACTTAATACTTTACATTTCAAATGATTTAACTGTTTTTCCGTCTTTTCTAGATCTTTAATAAAAGGTTAAAAGGATTTTTAATGGTGTGTTTGCCATGGTACTAAGCAGGCTGAGATCTCTTTATACCAAACCATGGACCTTGTTTAACACAGTTTAATGTTGGACAGTGACTGGGTTTTTTAACACCTTTGGCTCATTTATTCCCTCTAACTTAATACAACAAGTGCCTTGCCCACCATCCCAGGGCACTCTATTCCTAACGGCGGCCACCAATCCTCTTTGCTCTCAACCCCAGCTACCGGGCCTCCCCTTTCCATAATAATGATGTTGGCTCTGGTACTTTCTGCAGACGTAAGAAGTTGACGTTGCATCGGCTGACGCTTAGTTTGTATTGAGAGGTTATCTTTATATATCTATATATCTATATCTATATATCTCTCTATATATATGAGCTAGAGACTTTAACTTGTTTTTTTAAATGAAAGCTTAGATATTGCTGTTGATCACTGATTACTCTCGCCCCTCGCTCCACCGATATGGTCACAAGGTGCCCGTTATGTACCGGGTAATGAGCGTTGGGATAGGGCGGAGGCTCGATCACTGGATGTCCTCGGGAGGGGTGACAAGTGCCCTGAAGGTAGCAATGGGGATAACGCAAACAATGAGTCGTGGAGTTAAAATTGAGGGTCTATTGAATGGGTCACAGGTGAGGATGAGGAACAACTTAATACTAGTTACAACTTGGGCCTACAATATAATACTAGAACAAATAATAAAAATACTGCAATTACAAACAGAAGCTGACCCTGGTACCGCTCTAGGTCCCAGTAGTTATTCAGGTCCTTCCAAGGGTTAGTAAGGGTGCTATTGGTGCTATTATTAAGCATAAATGCAATTACTCGTTTAAGTAAAAAATGCAGTAAGACTGTTAAAGATTGCCGTGAGACTCCGGCCAATCCCCCTTGCGTTCAAGGTTTCCTGGTCAGTGGGTTTCCCCTCGCAGGAGCCTTGGGGCGGCTAGAATCGGCTTTCGTCTCCGGCTTACAACACGATTACAGGCTCAGTTAGTTAGCAGAATTAGCAGAATTAGCAGCTAGGCATACTTACACACACAAACCACAAAAGTTTCATTACCACCGGCAGACGGGTAGGCTTCTGAGAACACGGAGCCGAGGGAGACCTCGAGTTGATCAGGCTCGGTTACGGGTACAGGTTTCTGCATTTTCTCCCTGCCCACCGCTTGCACGGTGGGCAATTTATAAGGGTAATGACGTGTTCAGTTTTTTGGCCAGGTTTCTCCTAATTAGGAGATTTATAGATGCCTGTTACCACCCTCGGGGGGGGGGGGGGCGGGGTTCCTGGAACTGGCTGACCACAAAATTTGCCTAGCCCCAATGGTTACTTTCTGGGAAATGCTTCTTGTTGAGAGTACGTGTATGCTCGTTTCCTGAACATGGAGGCCAGGGCAAAACTGCTTAGAGCTGCAGCACTAACATAGGCACTAACAATTGCAGAAGCTGATGGCCCACACTGGATGACAGAGTCCTCCTTGCCCAATGTGAGTGGATTTTGCAAGCCACAGGGTGAACCGCTTCTTAAGGAATTTTCTCTCCAAGCTTCCCAGTCTGATTTCACACTTTCCCTATTGTACTTCATTGCATGTTAAAGTAATATTAGGACAGTGGAAAATAAACAATAACTCACTATAATGTGATAGGTATGGATCCTTAGTTGTGTACCCTTATTTTTGTATTGGTGCTATTTATTTCCTTTGCTTTGACTTTACCCTGTCAATGCTTAACTAATAGTAATTAGTATTCAGTCTCCCCTTCAATGCCTGAAGCCCCCACTACTGTAATCTCACTTTGGAGTCACTTTGGAGTTTGGATCTGTCATCATGTGTTTTTACTATTCCTCCACTTTTTGTGTCCTCTGCAAATTTAATCATGGCTGAAATTATGCCAGAGAAACACACAAAAGGAAAGGCATGAAGCAGTGATGATGTTGTGTGTTTGGAATCCCTAAAGTGTCCTAGTCTGGATAAGTCCTATACTAGTAGGAATGTTCTCTGCTTGGAAACTAGAGAGCCAGGGTGGGTGAAATACTGTCTTTTATTGGACTAACTTCTGATGGTGAAAGAGACAAGTTTTTGAGCTACAATGAGCTCTTCTTCAGGCAAGCTTGGAAACTGACAGATGCTTCATACTAAGACCAAAATGGAAGCACTTAGAAGTCTTCTGTGGACTACTGGAGGCTGTAAAACACCATTGGGGAACCACTGATCTAGAGTGCAAAGGATTTGTCTCTCTCTTTTCTCTCTCCCTCCCGCCCTCACTGTCACTTGAACCATAGATTAATTCATATTTTTACAAAACCTACTATTTTTCATTTAAAATATTAAATGAGGGCACATTGTCAACTCATGAAAAGTGCCTGTGGATGGGAATTGCACAGCTAATGCACTGTGTGTTGAGTTGAGAATATGCTTCACTGTTCTTAAAGAACTGTAAAAATGTTTTAATCTTCGTATTAAATATAAGTTTTATGTATTAATATAAATGAAAATTGTTTTGGAATTTTTAAGGCATCAGTAACTTCATTAGTAATCTGTATCTCCCACTGCGAGTGAGATTGTGATATCATACCCTGCTTTGTTTTACCCTGCAGTAATTAATTTGTGGGGAGGAATAGAGGTTAAATGGTTTCTTTTTGCAATTGCTCTCAGTATAGCAAAGATGATTTATGTGCAGATACGTGTGCTGTCTTGGTCATGGAGCACTATACGAAGGATGTGAATGGGCTGATTCACTATCTCATCCCCAGCGAAACTAGTAACTCAGACACAATAACAAAGCATAAATCTCATCTCAAGCTTCCTTCTTGAACTTGATTTTCCCTGTGGGGCCTATTCTCTCTATAGAGCCACTCCCATAATGATCCAGCAGTACTTCTGCAGCATTATTCATGTGTCTAATACCTACTAACAAGGTGGGTCAACAGGAGAGTCCTGTTACAAAGCGGTAAGATTGTGTCCACAAAGACGTTTAACAATACATTAACATATGTCAGTTGTCTTCCTATTTATTTTTCCTGATGCATTTTAAATCTTTTATTGTAGATGGAGAATGCTGAGAAGATACGAAAAATTACGTTTTCACTGATCCAAAAAGAGAGAGTAGGAATTAAATAATTAGTCTATAATGGTTTAAAAATTCAAGAAAAAAAATCATGAAAAATATGTTGCTTAATTTGTTTTACATTGAGATGTTTGGTACATGATGTATTTTACCCACACATTTTTGTGGGGAATTAGATTTAAGAATAGTAAATGTTGAATTTTACTACAGGAAATAACAAAAAGAAATACTGGGACAGATCCTCAGCTGTTCTAAATCAGCTCTATTGTCTTCAATTGTCTCTTCCTGCATGTATGTTTGCCAATGGACTTAAACCCGTTTCCTTGCATAGTATGAATATCTGCATGGTTTTATTCCTGGTATATTCATTGTATCTCAGAGAACATATGGCTTTGATTTATAAAATTAAAGGATATATTTGTAAACATATTGTTGAACAAAAGTGCATTGTTGGCTCATTAAAAAGTGTCCTGTGTATTTTTCAGTTCCATATATTTATTTTTTATAGGCAAAGATGTCACAAGTTAAGCAAGTGGGCCTTTTAGCTGCTGGATGTCAGCCTTGGAACAAAGATGTATGCGCTGCTAGTGGGGACAGATTTGCTTATTGTGCCACGCTTGCTATTTATATTTACCAGGTAAGATTACTTTTTTCTCAATAAACCACTTACTTTAGAACAATATTCTTTGCTTTCTACTTCACTTTCATCTGTTTCAAGAAATGTTCTTGTAGTAGTTTTGAAGTGTGATTGTAGTCAGAAAAGTGACTGTGTAGAACTGGCATCTTTTTACTCAACAGATCTACTCCAAAACAATTAAAAAAAATATTGTTACAATTTGTTTCTCAGGTCAGCATTGCAGAGCTAGTGTAGGTATGAGAGAGGGAGCAAGATTGCATGCTGGCTTGTGCATCACTTTCAGAATTGTGTAGCACTGATAAGGAAATGTCAGGATTAGATTAACTGCATGCTTTCCCTTAAATGGAACATAGTGGGGAAACCGGAAGTGAGCCCAGAGGAGTTCCTGGTATACTCGCATGAGACCGAGCTGGTGTGGGGTGTGTGCAAGCTGCATTTGTTTGTTTTTTATATTAACTTTAAGAAACCCCCAGTTTTAAATCCATCTCTGGTTTGAGAGTGTAACAATTATTCGTAATAGGGAAAAACTTCTCTGCAGCAAATAGAGTAAGTGAGGTGCATATTATGGAGCTCAAGTGAGGGGATAAACTGAAGCCTTGCCCACTGCCTGTGGGCTGCAAAGTACTAACCATTGTTTATACTGCCAAAAAAATGAGTATTAAAAATGGCATACAAAATATAGTCAAAATTATAGTATCCATTAATACAATATGTATTGTATTACATATGTACAACAAACCTTGTATACTGGAGCTTCTCCCTGGGTCATTTCTCCTTCTTTGTTGTACTAAACCAAAAAAAGCAAGTTAAGGACAGTGAACCACAAAATATACATGAAAGTAATATTAATAGTTTGACTTAAAGTGAAAAAATCAGAGTTATATCTTTACTATGTCTTTAATCAATCATGTTGTGTTAAAATGAGACAAACATAGGTTGATCCATAAATTCTGGAGCTTCTGGATTTGAAGGGTTGGATACACATTAGCACTAAATAAAGGTTCCTGGGGATTATGTTAATTGCTCGATATTGCAATCTCCCACTGATTTCACTCAAAGCAAGATGAGACCCACTGTGTTTTATAAATCACTATATCATGAGTAAATGTTTTAGGTTGATTCAGTAGCTTTCCATTAATTCCAGTGTCAAATTGTTATTTGTCTATGATTAGAGCAAGGTTCCATGAATCATAAATTCTGTTCTCAGCTCTGCCACTGACTGGCTGTGTGACGTAGGACAAATCTCTTTCTGCTCCAGTTTAGCCATCTGTAAAATAGGTATAATACCTGTAAAGTACTTGAAAATGCTGATATGAGCAGTGCTATAGAAGTGAAATAAAAGAATATATGAAACACATGGAAGTAATTTTTTAGGAGGGGGGGAGGGGCCTAACTGAATATTGACACATTTTCCCTGCTAATAAAATGTATATAGACCTAGCTTATTAAAGTTGCAAATACTTGGACTTGTTAAATGCAGTGGAAATCAAATTGTAGATTTTTAAGTATGGTAAGCTTCATATTCTTGTCCATTAGTGACTTGAGCTGCTACACTATCCAACTTAGCAATATATGCCATAGATATTAAGCGAGTTTACTGAAATTTGAGTATCTAAAATACATTTGTTTTGTTTTTTTTAGTTGGATCACCGATACAATGAATTCAAACTCCGGGCAATTATGTCTGAGCATAAAAAGACAATCACAGCAATATCTTGGTGTCCCCACAACCCTGACATGTTTGCAAGTGCCAGTGCAGATAATTTAGTGATCATTTGGAATGTGGCTGAACAAAAAGCTGTTGCAAAACTGGACAGTACAAAAGGTATCAGAGACACGGAGGTTTATTTCTTATAGCTCTTCATCTTTAAAATAGCAGAAATACTCGCAATGTACTAAATGTTGAATGATTGGTAGAGAAAGTTTTAGAAGTAGAGCAGCTATAGATGGAGCACAAAATTCTTTAGCCTCACTTCTACTGTAGTTCATTATAGAATATGATAAAACATAGTGTTTTTGTACATTGTTCTGAACTGTATAGTAATTGCTGAAAAACTGAATTTTTCAACTCTTCTTACAGCAAAAGCAGCCTTTCAAAATGCATTAAACTCAGCGCAAGTTTGTTTGTTTTTTATTGGCAAGTAAAATAGTATAAATTATCATCAGTCATCATACTGAAATGTAGGCAATTATGATTTATGATTTGGATATGAATTTTCATGACAGTTTTGCAAGGCTGAACACAAATAAAACCTGGTCTACAACAAAGGCCAGGGCTGCCTAGATGGGGCGGGGAGCGGTGACAATTTGCCCCAGGCCCCGAGTCCTGAAGGGGCCCCCACAAGAATATAGTGTTCTATAGTATTGCAACTTTTTTTTATGGAAGGGATCTGCAAAATTGCTTTGCCCCAGGCCCCCTGAATCCTCTGGGCGACCCTGATAAAGGCTGCTGTTCAGATGAGGCTATTTACTAATAATGATCACACTTAAATTCTATCTAAAATATAGTTTTTGGTTCAGTTTAGATAAACATCCTAATGTGCAGCTAGCTCTTCTCAAAAGTATGAAACTGTTTATCCAACTCTATTCTCTTCCCATGTGTTTTCCAACAGGCTGAGTGTAATTAGTTCCTCGGCAACAAGCCCGAGTTCCTTCCCTGCAAGCAGCTAGTGCACCCCAGGTGCTTTCCTGCAGTCAGTTTCTTCAACATGTGCCCTCTTCGATTCTGTACTTTTTCAAGTTCTGTTAGGTCCAGAAGGCCTGGGAGCCTCTCTTGGGCTTCTCAAACTTTCTGGTGCTCTGAGGCTTTCCATTTTGTTATTTTCTAGACTATATGGCATGCCTTTGAAAACCTTACATGCTGTGAGATCTAAAGGTCACATGAGAGCACAAATAGTGGGCAGGGAAATCTGAATTGATTCAGAATTTACTTTTGCTCAGGATATGGGTTAAAATCAGTACTGGAACTTATATTTTTAAGAACCAATTGATCAATCCTAAATTACCAGAGTCCATGACTGAATTTGAAGGAGATGGTTTCCATATCCCAGTTATGTACCTCCTATGTTGCTCACCACTTTATTTTCAGAATAAACTGTTCGTGTTAAAACCCCTTATTAACTTTACATTCGTAGCATATCAGATATCTCTGATGGTACTGTTACAAAAAAGTACCCAAATAAAATGTGCATGGGAGGCTTGGTGAAATATATATTATAGAGGTTGTTCTTTAATCACACCTTGCAATCTAATTTTTATGATTATGTGGAGTATTGCAGTGTGGGAAATGCTGAGGTCGCAATTACAACTTGGATACTTGAAGTTGAAGTTAGGTGCCTATGTCCATATCTAAGCACCTAAAGAAAAGTGATCTGATTTTCAAAAGCGCTGAGCACCTACAACTCCCACTGATTACAAAACCTTAAAGTTCAGGTGCAATTATCTGCTCCTGTAGTCTTAGATCAGGTGTACACTGCTACTTATTTCAGTGTGAATAAGCCACTCCCCTGAGCGACAAAAGTTACACTGGCCTAAGTGCTGGTGTGAACAGCACTATGTCATCAGGAGAGCTTCTCCCGCCAACATAGCTACTGCTTTTTGTGGAGGTAGATTTATTTTGCCGATGGGAGAGCTTTCCCCTGTCAGCATAGAGCATCTTCACCAGATTCGCTACAGGGGGCGCAATTGTATCGGTGTAGCTGTGCCAATGTAGCGCTTCTAGTGTAGGTTAGCCCACTGTGATTAGACTTCCTGGGTTTTTGCCAAAACGTAAATACATTTTGTAAAAGTTTGCAAGTGGTTTTGTTTTTTAACTGATTAATAACAGTGCATTACTTTTACTGTAAAGTAAGTATTTGTGTAAGGATAAACGTATAGCATATTAGGAGCAGGCTAATCTTCAGTCATATGAATAACTCCTTTGGCACTCATGGAAGTTACGATGTGTACCACAGTATAGTCTGCTTGCCATGTAGTACATAAAATTTTCACTCTTTGAAAATGTGTAAGTGGAGTTTACTTTTATGCCAGGCCAAGTACACACAATTGCCTACGCTTAGACTGAAGTCTGTAAAATATTTTTAATGTATTACTTTCCTAGTAATTTAAGATCTGTTGCTTTTCAAGACCAATGTCAGTAACGGGCTAAGAATATTTGATAGATAATGGCATTCTGCATTTCAAATGCTAGTTCTTACATGGTTTTTTTCTTTAAACGTTTCAGGGGTTCCTGCCTCACTTAGTTGGTGCTGGAATGCAGGTGATGCAGTTGCTTTTGTTTCCCATAGAGGCCCATTGTATATTTGGACTATCTCAGGACCAGACAGTGGGGTAGCTGTACATAAAGAAGCACATAGTTTCTTGTCAGACATTTGTCTATTTAGATGGCATCCAAAGAAGAAAGGAAAAGTAGTATTTGGACACACAGATGGAAGTCTTTCTATTTTTCAACCAGGTGAAAATTTACTTGATTAAGTAATTATTGGCCACTGTACGATTTTTGTTATATTCTCTAGTTTAGATTTTATAAAAACTTTTATATAAAATTTGTTCAGAGTATAGTAGTGTTACTACTCACTGCATATGACAAAAATACATCTGATTAGTTCAAGAAAATTCAGAATCTTTTGTCTTTTTATATTGAATCCTATTTGGTTATCAAATCAACACTTCATCTTTGAAATGTGTATAGTAAGCTGATTTTGAGGGTATGATAACAGCCCTCTACTCTAAACTTTTGATCTGCCCCTGTACTGAGTTTGCCAGGAAGTTCTGATCTCCTAATTGTATTTATTTGGATTGTTAGTTATTGAATGTTCTAATTGTTGAATGTTCAATCCTCTACCCCTATTTTTGTAAACAAATCAGCAATTGCGAACCCAGATCTAAGATTCTGTCTCCTATTAAAGCATATCAGGGCAAAGAACTGTCTCTGATAGATAATAGCAGATCTACAGATGGCAGTGTGAATTATGCTGATCGGAGAGCTTTCCCCTGTCAACATAGAGCACAGTGTTGTATTAAATGCACATTCCTTGAAGGAGTATGTGGAGTTTTCCTTTGGAGCTAAGTAGTTAATTCTCTTTTTCATACGTGCCTCACTGCTTGGTGAGGAAAGCCGACCCTTGGTGATGACCATTCTTGTGTCCCAGGGTATGTATTTTTCTCTTGCTCTGACAACTGACTTTGAATATTAGGGGAGGAAGAATCTCCTCTAAACCAGATGTGAGTTTTTGGACAGTGCTAAAAACCATGCTAGAATTCTTGTATTTCTCCTTCTGCTGTTCTTTGTACCAAATTAGCATTTCCAAAGGCTATACTTTTTCTGATACTATGCGTAGTGCTGTCTCAGCCTAATGGAAAGCATCAGCAAAAAGAAAATATATGATTTACTGTTGGGTCATGTACATACATGTGGGCATGGCCAAAATGATTTGAAGGTGAAAATAGGAGTAATAGATGTAGGAATTAGATATTTCAGGAGTGTAAGAAACTTGCAAAGGTAAGTAGAACTTTGGCAAATAATATTGTGAGTTTTTACCACTTGTTGTCGCATTATTCATTACTCTTGGGGAAATCTCAGCTCCCAGCAGCATAGAATTGACTTCAGATTAAACCAGGGGTAACAGTGGGGGGCAAAAAAACCTAACTTGTTTCAAGACTGAGCTTGATAAGTTTATGGAGGGGATGGTATCAGGAGATTGCCTACAATGGTATGTGGCCCATCTGCGACTGCTATTAGCAAAAATCCCCAGTGACTGAAAATGGGGCATTAGATGGAGAGGGCTCTGAGTTTCTACAGAGAATTCTTTCCCAGCATATGGCTGGTGGGTCTTGCCAGGATGCTCAGGGTTCAACAGGTTGCCATATTTGGGGTTAGGAAGGAATTTTCAGCCAGATCAGATGGGCAGAGACCCTGGTGGGGGTGGGGTTTCACCTTCCTTTGCAGCCTGGTTCACTTACTGGTTTAAACTAGAGTAAATGATGGATTCTCTCTAACTTGATGTCTTTAAATCATTATTTGAGGACTACAGTATCTCAGCCACAGGTGGCGGGGCTATTACAAGAGGGGATAGCTGAAGTTCTGTGTCCTGCAATGTGCAGGTCAGACTAGATGATTACAGTGGTCCCTTCTGGCCTTAAAGTCTGGCCTATGAGTGTAAACGCAGAGGTATAGCCTACAGTTTTCTGATAAGGATTGTTTTGATTTGAGTGAGATCATTATTACAACTTGGACTCATTCACTGGAGCCTTTTTCTGTAGAATAAAATCTAGCAATTTTACATCACTCTGCTATGCCTAAAATATAAATTCCACACTTTTGCATTCAAGCAGAGAATATAATTAATTGACGTCTCAGAACCTGGAAAGAGTTTAGCATGTGAGTAACTTCACTTACTTGAATAGTCCCATTATAGCAAATAGGACTACTCACAAGAGGAAAGTTAGGCTATGCGTAAGTGGATCAGACCCTAAATAAGAAGATGAATACCAAATAGTTGCTAGAAAACCCTTATTAAGACAGTCTGAGCCAGAAGATAGTTTAGCTCTCACTGAGGATTGCTCTAATTTGAGAAAATTTGCTTACAATAATAAATCTGAATATTTAAATTCACAGGATTTCATGGATTTGCAACTGTGATGGCTACCACTGTATTACCATTCTGACTTTGAAAAGAGAGAAATGGGTTTGTTTATTTGTTCTCTAAAAATGTAGCATAGAGCCAATAGCTGATTTTTACCCTTCTATTGATGCCACAAGGACAGCCTACCCCAGGTCAACACCATGCTGACTTTCAAACGCAGGTCCTTTCTGTACGTGGTGGAATAGCTACAAATAGTTTTCAAAATGGACACATTTATGATTTGTCCATCTCATAAAGAGGAAGACTCAACCAAGCTCACCATCTACTTCAGAAGATAATACAAAACATAATAAGGTTATATACAAGAATGTTTCATTGATATCATAAGATCTTGGAACTCTCAAAATAGCTCAATTGAAATTAATTTTCCTAAAATAAATATCGGAGGTGTGCTGAGTTGTTTTAATGAAAAGTGGTGCATGAGCTGGCCATGATTGCAGAGGCGATGCATAACTGTTGATGGGGGTGAGGGGCATAATTTAAAGGTTCTGGGTGGGTATGTGACCACCCCACAGAGATTTTCAAACTGTGGGACATGCCCCCTCGGGGGGAGCAGAGGAACATGGGGTGGGGGGTGTCATAATATCTTTCCCCAATCTGAACCTTAGAGTCCAAAAGTTGGGGTACCAGCATGAATTCCTCTAAGCTTAATTACCTGCTTAGATCTGATAAGCTGCCACCAATCAGGAATTCCAGTGCCTGATACACTCTGGTCCCCCCAAAACCTTCCCTGGGGACCCCAAGACCCAAATTCCTTGAGTCTTACAACACAGGGGAATAAACCATTTCCCTCCCCTCCTCCTCCCCTCCAGGTGTTCCCTCCCTAGGCTCCTGGAGAGATACACAGATTCAAGCTCCGTGAATCTAAACAAAGGGATTCCCCCTTCTCCTTTCTTCCTCCCAGATCTTTCCGGCCCTGGGTACACTGGAAGATTACTGTGATTCAAACTCCTTGAATCACAACACAGAGAAATTAGGTCTCCTGGAGAGATAGACAGATTCACGCTCCATAAATCTAAAACAAAGGGATTCCACCCTTCCCCTCCCTTCTCCTTCCCTGTTAAGTACAGACTCAATTCCCTTGAGCCTCAACAAGGGGGAAAAATCAGACAGGTCTTAAAAGCAAAACTTTCAATAAAAAGAAAGAAAAAAGTAAAAGGTATCTCTGTACTTTAGATGGTAAAAGTTACAGGGTCTGTCAGCTTATAGAAACTGGAGAAAAAGCCTCCTCCAACAGAAATACAATTTAAAATACTTTCAGCCAAATACACATTAGAACTCTATCAGCCAGATACACATTTGCAAATAAAGAAAAAACAATCAAAAAGACTAAACCGCCTTTCTACCTTTGTACTTACTAAATCTGAACAGAAGATTAGAGAGCCTGTAGGTACCTGAGGTTACACTCAGAACCCAGAGAGAACAAAGCCAAACCCAAAAAAACACAAACAAAGGCTTCCCTCCACCGAGATTTGAAAGTATCTTGTTTCCTGATTGATCCTCTGGTCAGGTGTCCAGTTCACTGTTTGTTAACCCTTTACAGGTAAAAGAGACATTAACCCTTAACTATCTGTTTATGATGGGGGGGCAAGCGGTGACGCCAGGTGGCTCAGGCCAGCCCTGTGCAGTAGGGCTTGAGGAGGGAGCACCACCTCCACCTCCTGAGTCATCTCAGCAGGCCACCTGGTCTGGATTTGAGGGTGAAACCAAAAAATCAGGGAGGGGGCATGTTACCTAGCATGCTTCCCCCACACGTCACCTCTGCGTGTTTGGAATATTGTGTTAAAACTGATTTTGTTTTTCTTGGTGGGTGTATGCATACTCTAGCAATGCTGGTGGAATGGGAACTGATATTTTTTTTATCAAATCTGGATTCTGCAATTGGAAAAATGCACTTTATCAAGGCAAAGGTTTAATCAAACATGAGAAATGCTGAGTCCACTTGAATAGAATGGCTGATTGGACTGCAACAAGGACAAGAGAAGCTACAGGTAATTTTTTGCTATTTCTACATTTCACATTTATATTTTCATGTCATTCTGATGAGATTCACAAATCAAGTAGAGTTAAATCACGGATCTAGACCCAAGTCCTGCACAAAATCATACGTAGAACTCCACATCCTTGATGTATCCTCAAGCCTACTCTTTAGCACCTATAATCTTTAAACCCCTTATCTTGAGGGAAACTTCAAAACTTGATGTGGTAGATCCAGCATACAAAAAATTACAATTTTTATAATTTATTAATTTGCTCAATATCATTAATGAATTATGAATTTGATATTTATTTATCGTAACTTCCTTTTTCAGATGCCACAATTGCTGCTTTGGTGTCATCCTCACAAATTGAAAAAAACAGATACTATTTAAAACCTTCACAAAAATTCATCAGTTTGCTATGATAAATGAGTTGCCTCTGAGAGATCAAGATATAATAAACTTCAAGGACATAGATCTTACTCTGAACAAGTCATCAGGAATTTTCATCAACCTACTTATGTTTACTGTTGGAAAAGGTCCAAAATTCAAAGATGCTCTGAAAACCATTCTGAAAAATGCAAAGTACGTTTCTGATGAAATTCAGATTGAGGCGGCCAACGGAGAGGGGCGGCACATCCGGCTCTTCGGCGGCAATTTAGCAGCGGGTCCCTCACTCCCTCTCAGAGCAAAGGACCAGCTGCGGAATTGCCACCAAGGACTGAAGCGGCGGCTTTTTTTTTTTTTTTTTTTTGCTGCTTGGGGCAGCAAAAACCCTGGAGCCAGCCCTGAAAATGCGTCCACTGTTTTACACTACTGTGTTTATTTCAAAGCCAAAAAGAGACTTATTGGAGTGGCCCGATAGCATGGCCTCACTGCTGAAGATATTACACAACAGATTTTGAAAGACCTCCATGAATTGTCTTGACCCTCAAAATACTTTATTCTTGCTTTGATGATGTAAAAGTTATATCATTGTGCAAAGGAGGTGTTTACAAATCCTTTTACAAGCGATATTAAAGAAGCAAATACACACACCTTTTGAATAACCATCTACATTGGTGGTCTCTCATGTGTCTGACAGGAACTCAGCAGTGGCAGGTTTGTTCTCAAGTTGTAATTTTCTGTACAGTTTTTTTTCACAGGCATGAAATGAGTGTTCTGTATAAAGGCAAAGACTCACAGAAACAATGGATGGACTGGTCACCTGAAAACCACAGAAATAATTCATAGTCATTTGGAAGAGATTGAGTATTCGTCAGACTTTGTGAATGAATATGGTGCAAGAAGGATGTTGGAAGTTACACAATCACTCAAATTCTTGTTCTTAGCTGAGGTTATGAGAATGATTTTGAAAGTTTTTGCTCATGTGAACAATTAGTTTCAGAAGGAAGTAATGCACCTTGCTAAAGGAGTTTAATTGATTACTATTGCCTGTGAAAAACTTCAACAAAAGCAAGAGATGTTTGAAGACTTTTTCCCAGTTATTTGATCCAAGTACCGTGTTGTGAAGGATGTGTGTGATGAAGCATCAACATTAAATGTGCCACCAAAAGAGCCATGGTATTGGCCCCCAAATTTCAAGATTTCATGGTCACTGAGCACTTACCAGAATTCCAAAGTGTAAATGAGCATCAAAGATCCCAAATTTGTCAAAAATTGATTGATGAAACCAGTGGTGAATTGCAAAGGAGATTTTATGAGAAGAATTCCAAGTTATACAAAATCTTGCCAGCAATCTATTCCACCAGCTCTCTAGATGTCTTGAAAGTGGAATCACCAAGTGTTTTGATTGACTTGCTTGGATTAGATACTGAGAAGGTGACAGATGAAATGGCTGTATTTAAAGCACTGATAGACGAGAGAAATTGCAAAGGAATTTAAGAAGTTCTAGGTGCTGCCAATGAATTAAAGGAGGCTTCCCCATCTGTTTTTGAAATGTCTATAGTGGTCTTGAGAATTCTATATTTGAATTGAATTGACTATAGTGGTCTTGAGTTTGTGAGAATTCCTTTTTCTTGTTTGAAAATAATGTTATCACACCCAGGGCTGAGCATCACCCATGACAGAAAGAGAAACCTAATTCTCCTGTTGTAGGAAAGTGATTTGACATAAGAACTGAACATGATTGCCTTTGTGGAAGAATTTAGATGCCATTATCCAAGGAGATTTCAACTTTAGTTTCATGAACAATCTTTGTTACACCCCGCTTTCATGTTAGGATCAATACTTTTATATTTCTGAATCTTTGAATGTTGGAATATTTGTTATACTGAACAATCATGTAAATATGTATCTTATTTTTCCTTATTTCATAAAAATGAAGTAAAAAAAAAGGCTCTGATTGAGACTATGGTTTTCGCTAAGTACATGAACTTTTGAAGGCAAGCACAACAGCACCTCTTGTCATGCAGTCCTCTACCCCATGTTACTGTGCTAGCTTTGGGCCTGAGACAAACTAACAGAAATGTGTATCAATTTATGCACCTATTCACTGTTATCCAGTCTGATGTGTATTATTTGCCCCAACAGCAGCAGCAACAGGTGGTGTTTAATTCTGCCTCAAAAGTACCATACACCTCTAAGCAAACACATCTACCAAATTATAGTGTGAATTATTTTAATACTCAAAGAAAAATGTTCCCCGGTGAACAGACTTTTTGATTCAGTTTTTTAATGCTAACTGAAGTAGTTTTTGTTCTACGTCAGTGATTAAATGAAATCAATCAGAGGGATAACAGATAGCTTTTAATATTTGTCAAAATGTGACAAATTAATGGCATTCCTAGTTGTCAAAATTCAAGGGTAGATAAAAGCTGAATAAATTTAGAGGTAATTAATTAATTCATTGTTTCTAGGAAAGTAGCACAGCATGTTCATTTATTTATTTTGAATAGAACACCATCACTTTAAAAAACAAAGGTTTGTGTTATCTGTGAGTGGGATTGTTTTTTGTAATATCAAAAATCAGTGCTAGCTTTCCATAATATTGGGTAATGATTATCATAACACAAGTTACTGGGCTCACTGCTGGCGTAGCTGAGTGATATTTGATGTGCTGATATACACTGGATGTCAGTCTAGATGATGTAAGGGTCCTTTCTGGTATCATCATACTCAGACTCTATTTGTTATTTATCCACTCCTGAATTTGAACAAATGATGTTACAAAAACAATTATCCATTCACATTTGAAAAAAAATGTTATGATGTTGATTACTGTGACTCATTATCACCATCTTTCTCCTGGTTTATATCACTCTTCTTTGCTCATATTTTATTTTGTTTGTGCAAATATATTTACCTAAAACCAACCTGCATCTGGGGCCTGATGCTGCAAATCCATGAATAAGGGTTTGCAGGATCTAAACATGTGAACATGAACAGCCATTTTCACTCTATTTTTTCTATTATTAAGATAAAAAAGAAGGAGTGGAAATGTCTGCTGGAGTCAGAATGACCTTTGTTAGTAAGTGCAGCAGAGGATAAGCTTTGCTGGCTTCACTAGGACAGCCTGTGGAAGAAGCTACAGAGTGTGTTGGGGGGGAAATATGGATTGTTTGCCAGCCTAAGCAGACATAACAAAGCCATGCATAAATCACTGTAATTGATGCACATTATATCTTATTTAAGGTGGTCTGTTGCCTTTTGCTTTTAAAGGTTCTAAGAGTCAGAAACATGTCCTAAGACCAGAGTCTCTTGAAGGGACAGATGAGGAGGATCCAGTGACAGCCCTGGAATGGGACCCTCTGTCGACTGACTATCTTCTTGTTGCTAATTTACATAATGGCATTCGACTAGTTGATTCTGAGTCTCTCTGCTGTATCACAGCATTTAATTTTCCTAGTGCAGCAGCATCAGTTCAGTGCTTAGCCTGGGTTCCTAGTGCTCCTGGAATGTTTATTACTGGAGGTAATCTTTTCTTATTGTTGATAGTTTATTGAATGGTTATAAATATAGCATTGAATCTCCAAAGTAGGTCCTGTACTTCATGTTTAATCTTTTCTGTACCTTTGACTTTAAAGTCAATGGAAACAGAAATATTTTAATGTATTCTAGAAAAAATGAATGCTTAAAACAGATGCAGACAGTTTTGCCATGGGTTTATCAGCATGGATTACAATTTGCTGGGGGATGGGCATAAGCAAGCAAGCCATTCCCCACTCCCCCGCTTCCATTTCTGTTGTTTTTGGAGCTCACTTGTTCCAATCCTTTCTCCTTTCTAAACCAGAGAGTGAAGGGGAAATTGTGGTTGAATTGTGGGAGAATTGTTGGAGTAGTAGAGAGAGAGGAAGGGTGAATTAGAGAATATTTTATGCTGTTGTTGATAGGTTTACCCACTGTACTCAAAGAATGAAGATGTAAAAACATGCTTGTAACATTATTTTAAGAGTATACATTTAATTCAATGTTTCACTTTTTGATTAATTTGGTGCTTAAATTATGTACTTTGTTTATGTAGAAAAAATATTAATAAATGGAGCTTTTTTTAAAATCTCAGATTCTCAGGTTGGAGTGTTACGTATTTGGAATGTTTCACGCACAACACCTATAGATAATTTTAAGTTGAAGAAAACAGGGTTCCATGGTTTACATGTGCTCAATTCTCCTCCAAAGAAAAAGTGTAAGTATATATTTTATTATTGTAATTCAGTGCAGTGATTGCAAGTTAAAATAATCTAGTCCTTTCTCTTTGTGTCTGACCCTGTACACCCTAATCAAAACTCCCTGACTTTGGATCTACTTCTGCAGTCGTTAATCAAAATAGCTGTTGACACCAATGCATTTTTGGGCAGACTAAGCGCTATCAGATCAAACCTTTTGTTAAATTCTTCCTTATTAGGCAGTCCCTCACGTAGGAATACTACAGTCTTGCTCCCAACCCCAGTGAAGTACGATATACATTCTCTTTTTGTAACAGATACCTCATAACAATATACAAAGCTTGTAGCCCCTTAGAATAGCTTTACACAGTAAACAAGGTAAGGCAAATTTGGTGAGATAATGTCTTTTATTGGACCAATTTCTGTTGGTGAGAGCGACAAGCTTTTGAGCTTATAGAGATCTTTGGTCACACTTGATGCTGTCTGGAAGCTTCAAATCTTGTCATGCACACCAACAGAAGTTGGTCTAATAATAGATATTACCTCACCCACCTTGTCTGTCTAATAACCTGGGACCAACATGGATACAACAACACTGCATACATGTAAAGATATGTAATGCAAGTTGTGTATTGATTCTGGTTCTCTCGGCCTTAATAGATTAATAGTATAAAAATCAGAAAAGACATTTTGTTGAACACGTAATCTCTTACCATGAAAAAGAGAGACTGAAAGGGAAAGTTACCTACTAGCTAACACATTATAGCATGTCATCCACTTTCTCACTTTTATTCTATGAATTCTTCAAACTTCCTAGAATACATTTTTGCACTCTTTCATCAGCCTAGAGACAGTATTTTGAGAATGTTGCATCAAATTTAAGCTTCTTACCTCCATTTTCAAAGCTGCATATACTTATCCTCCCTTATTCAGCACACATTGTTCCTGTCCCGTCCACACTGCCGACTTTCCTACTCTCATCTGCCTATTTATCAACTTGTCCCATATTCATCTCCCTGCCTTTTTCTATGCAACCTCTATGCATTGTACAGCTTCCAAGTTACCAAGGCATAGATCCATATTTAAGTTCCTTTTAGAGACCCACTTCTGCCCTACTACAGATAATGAATCTAATTATTTTGTTGTTCCTGGTTCCTCTAACCTCTTTCTGTTTTTCCTTAGACTATGAACTTCATTCGGGAAGGGACCATCCCTTCTTGAATGTCTGTAGAGCACTTAGCACATCTTGGGCATTTCCAAAAACAAATAATAAAGATGATAATATTGGTCTTATTTAACTTCTATTCTTCTGTTTTACATCAGCCACCATTTTTCTACTACCAGTACCATTCCTGTTACTTTTGTTACTGTTAGCTTGATATTTTGAGGGACACTATCAACTTGAATTTTTTGAAGAAGACTAATTTTCAAAAATTGTGGATTCTAGCACAGCACCCTTTAAATGGTATAACCTGTTATTTTTTAAAAGTTTCTTGAATATTTTTCTAAGGGATTTCTCTTCTCCGCTGTTGATGTTTAGAAGGACTTATTGGGAGGCCTGCAATATCGGATATGCTCAGGCCCACCCTCTCACCATGGAAACTTTCCTACTTGTCAGCATCAAATAGGCAAATAAATTTTACAAGCCCTGACGTGAAGTGATGTAACTGCTGCTTGTTTTTAAATATGAAAAAAAGAAAATATGTTAATATGTTTATATCTTTTTATTAAGCACTTTCATCACATTCTCCTACTAAAAATCATCATACATCATCTACCAGTGAGGCCGTTCCACCCCCAACTCTAACCCCAAACCAAGCATTCTCTCTTCCTCCTGGCCATGCTGTCTGCTGTTTTATGGATGGTGGAGTGGGACTTTATGACATGGGAGCCAAGAAATGGGATTTCCTTAGAGATTTGGTATGTCTCCTTTGCCTGTCCAATGTTTTGAATGAAATAATAATTAACTTATATACAGCATTTTTATGCACAATAATCAAGGACTGAGCATAGAGCCTACAGCGTAGTGTGCAGGCAAATCAGATTCATAAATAAAAAGGGGCTGAAGATTTAGAAACCTTGTGTAACAGCTCTAGAATGTTGAAAATTCTTCACTACAGATTAAGACTGCCAAATAATGTAGGACCCAAATCTGAACTACTGTAAAACTAATATTTAGTGAGGGAGCTACTTCATATTTTAAATACCAGTTTAAGTCTTCCCGTCTCCTCTCCTCTGCCACCTCACAAAAAAAAAGTATTACTTTTTCAATAATGGATGAAGAGAAGGAGTATAATAGTTATGTGACCCTTTTTATGCTGCATGTCAATTATCCAGCCAGCACATGCGGAAAATAGTGCTGATGAGTTCACTGATGATGCTTTTAATAAACGAGGTAAAAAATGCAGTGTCATTTTGGATTAAAGTGAAAAACTAAACAGGAGTACTGGGGAAAAAACAATCTACTCAACTGAAAAACTCTAAGCAAAGCAGGCAAATAAATATTGTTTTCAAATATCTCATAGTATGATCCTGAAGTCCATATGCAAGCAAAGTGTCTAGTGAAACCAGTGAGTTTTGTCTGAGTAAGCACTATGAGCAAGCCTATGAAAATGTCAGAGAAAAATAGAAAGTAACACAAAAACGTAAAACTACTAACATTACTTCATAATGTCTTTTTTTTTTCAATGATCAGGCAAGAATTAGAATTAGCAGAGCAGTTTCATGCAGCAAAATGTTGGGTTACACTGAGGGTGCGTTTGCACTAGGAAAATTCAGAAATATAATTCTTTACTGATGCAGCTTCTTTGGTAGCAAACTTGGAAGCTTTAGAATAGATAAGGCACAGGCATTTTTACTACCAGGTCATCTAATCCTGGATTATGTTATGCCACAGGTGGAGAATTACAGGTCTGGTGTATTAGAAGTATAAACCGACATTAACTGTGTATACCTTAGCTCCTCTACCACTGGAGATATTCCAGGAATTTGGTAGAACTCCACCACTTAGTGTTACTGATTTTGTTTAAAATGTTTTTAATGTTTATAAATGAGGAAAATGAAATATAGTTTATTAAACAAACACTTGTTTAAATATACGGACACTTACTGTAAGTGCGACTTCAGCATACATCCATATCCATGAAAATAGAAGCAGAAATAGGAAACCAGGAAAGACGCTATTAGAACTCGATTTCATCTGCAAGCAGCCAGTTTGTTTATTTCCACTTTTATGGAAACAGACATTATGTCTGAAAACAAAATCAGGGTTTGAAAAGAATGCTTTAGAACTTTCTCTACTACTTGTGAAAAAATAAGTCCACTTTCTCAAGAGCAAAAGGTGGCCAGCTACTGAAAATTGTACCTTAGAACTTTCATGTCAGTTTCACATACTTGTTTTCCAAAAAGGGTCATTATTTTGCTATAAGGCGTAAAACAAACACCATTTGGAATATAAGGTCTCACAGGAAAAACATAAGAAAATTAAATTTTGAAATAGAAATGACTTTGCATTTAGGTACAGCTCAGTTAATAACATTTCAGTCATAATGACTGATGCACAGAGCCAAATTCTGCTCATTTACATCTGTGCAACTCTACAGGGGGTTGGCAGTGTTAATTTCCCCAGAGTGTGCACAGGTGCTGCTTGGAGTAGAATTTGGCCTATGACATATTCTATTTTGCTGGGTTTTTTAAATCCTTTGGAAGAAGAGAGAGAGGAGAGATCCAGATGCTTATTACACCTTTTACTGTTAACTGATTAGCTGAAAAGTATGGCTCTGCTGGAGCCTGAATTTGGTTTGGTAGGTTTTATTTTAGTGTTGCATTCAAGTGAAGGATCATTCCTTTTTCCATTATATTTTTCACTCGCATAGTTTTCAGTTACTTAAAACTCAGCAATTATTTTGCTTTGTGGTAAGACTTCTAAAGAAAATTTAGTGGTGAAAATTGGGTAAGCATTTTTTTAAAATCTAGAAATAAAAAAAGTGTTTGGCAATTTAAGGAATTAGCTCTCAACCTTTCAAGACCACTATACCCCTTTCAGGAGTCTAATTTGTCTTGTGTACCCCAAGTTTCAGCTCACTTAAAAATTACTTGCTTACAAAATCAGACATAAAAATACAAAAGTGTCACAGAACACTTACTGAGAAATTGCTCACTTTCTCATTTTTACCATAGAATAAATCAATTGGAATATAAATATTATACATACATTTCAGTATATAGTATATGGAACAGTATGAACAAGTCATTATCTGTCTGTATGAAATGAGGAGGGAGGGCTAGCTCAGAGGAGTAAGGGATAGCTCAATGGTTTGAATATTGGCCTGCTAAACCCAGGGTTATGAGTTCAGTCTTTGAGGGAGCCACTTAGGGATCTGGAGCAAAAATTGGTCCTGCTAGTGAAGGCAGGGGGCTGGACTCAATGACCTTTCAAGGTCCTTTCCAGTTCTAGGAGATTGGTATATCTCCAATTATTTATTTATTTTAGTTTAGTTTGTACTGATTTCACCAGTGCTTTTTATGTAGCTTGTTGAAAAAACAGGCAAATATCTAGATGAGTTGATGTACCCCCTGGAAGACCTCCATGTACCCCATGAGGTACATGTACCTCAGGTTGAGAACCATTGGTTTAAGGCACTATATAAATCTCTAAATTGCATGCTAAAATATTAATATAAAATGTTAATATAGATGTAACGATGTTAGAGAACTACAGTAAAGAGTTAAAACTACAGAAAATAAGGTTAGCTTATCAATTAAATCAACTGTGTTCATATGAGAAAAATCTTTAATGTACTAGTATTCATTTTTTTTATTATATCATTTTAGGGACATGTTGAAACCATCTTTGATTGTAAATTCAAACCCGATAACCCTGACCTTCTAGCTACAGCATCATTTGATGGGACAATAAAAGTTTGGGATATAAACACTTTAACAGCAGTCTACACCTCTCCTGGGAATGAGGGGGTCATTTATTCTCTTTCTTGGGCTCCAGGTAAGAGTATTAGATTTTAGGCATAAATATTATTATATGATTATTGAAATTTTCTGCACAAAATGCAGTTGATCTGATGAATTCAAATAAATGCTCATGTAATTCTCAAGTTTACAAGCTGGAATGTACATGCTCTTCTGTCCATCCCTAAGGAAAAATCCTTCCCTCTCCTCAGCATCTATTTGTAAAAGGCCCTGACTGCACCAGAACCAGGGCAGTTTTGCTTCACTGGGGTGGAGGCAGGATTTGAGAAACCTGTGCAAGGACTTTCTTCATGTATTCATTGTGGGTCCGAAGGGGAGAGGCTATCTACCAGCAACTGTTGATCTTAGTCATATTCTGGAAGATGTGTTCCGAAGCCCAACTAAGGGTGCTGTTCAGAGCTTCTAACTTAGGCAAAACTCCCATTGCCTACAGTGTCAGTTTTGCCAAAGTGCTGAAAAGGGCCCTTTGGAGGAATCTTCCTCAAAACATCATGTCCATGTAGCTATGCTTGCTGCTGGAGAGTCTTCCAGGGGACAGGAAGATTAATTTTTCCCTATCCAATAGAGCAACAGCAGAGCTCTTCTGTAATTACAACAACGGCCTCAAATCTGCAGCAGTTACTGCCTAGGTCATGCCAACCACTCCATCACCCTTACACAAATAAATGTGTTAGTCTCTCAGGTGCCACAAGGACTCCTCGCTGTTTTTGCTGATACAGACTAACACGGCTACCACTGAAACCTGTCACAAGGGTGACTGGAATCCCCCATTCTTTTCTTTATGCCCTGCATTAGTAGTACTAAGAGATATGTCATCATCAAATACAAATACATACAAGAGAAATGTATTTGTAATTTGATTTGTGGGAAAGAAGTAACTTTATCTGAAAGGGAAAATGTTGATCTCTTTCCACTTTTTGGCTTGCATCATCCCCCAAATGCATTAGCTCCCATGCCTACAATATTTGCCAACATTTGGATTTGGTCTGGAGAAAGAACTTGAACATACTAGTTTGTCTTTCCCTTCCTCCATAACGCCACCTACTTGAATATCTTTTCTGCTCCCCTGAGTCCTTCTTCAGATTTTCTCCTCTTAGTCCCTTAAGTATAATCCAAAATTTATTATTTCTGCACCATATAGGTGTTTTCTGTATAAGATGTGCCTGGTTAATAGCACCAGTTTCTGTTCTGGGATTGAGTCACAGTGGTGAGAAAGTGGAGACTTGTGTTTCTGTGTCTTATTCCCCGTTGTAGAATGTATACAGTAATGATTCCCTACATCATAGGAGTACTATGAAGATGAATTCACAAATGTGTTTGAAGTACTCAGGTATTACAGTGATGGGGTCCTATAGGGGTAGATAGTAGTGGAATCTGATGGTCCAAAACTGGAAGTAATTTAAAAAGAAAAGTGATTGCTTAAGTGTCGTCACATCTGTCCTATGTGTGCTCAGCTATGAGAGAGAGAGAGCACTTTATCTGCTGTGTTCTGCTGTTCATACAGGTTTAAAATGAAACTACATAATTTTCTGCAGATGCTTTGAGCTTTAAACACTAGACATCGTGTGGCATTTATAGTTCAAAGAAAGCCTATGGACAACAAAGTGCTGTCAGGTGGTACCTCTTGTCTTCTCTCTGCATTCAGTGCATGGGGTTGGCATGGGACTTGAGCTCATGTTTGCAACCAGTCAGTGTCTACCTTAAACAGTGGTGCCTAGAGTAGGAGGGTAGAACACATAAGGCTTTTGTTGGAATTGCTGCTTCTGAACTAGTGTCAAGTCCCCTGCAAATTCCGGGCTCTGATTGTGAGGCTACATTGCTAATCTGCCTTTGCTATCGTATAGTTATGTATTTCTTTAATTAAAATGGAAAATTATGTATATAAAAATAACACTGACATTGTACTCATTATAATGTGTCTCTAATGTCTGTTCCTCCAAGGGGATTTGAACTGTATAGCTGGTGCAACTTCCAGGAATGGTGGTTTTATCTGGGATGTCCCTAGAGGCAAAATGGTAACCCGTTTCAGTGAGGTGAGATGAGTTTATTTTGCTTGGCTTCTTAAATGTAAACTAGTGGCTCCCTCTAGTGCTGATCTAGATAAAGCTGGATCAGTGTTTGTATGCTTTAAAAAGATATGTAACTTAACTTAAAAATATAGCCAAATTTATTATACCCAGTCTGAGCTCTGGAACAGGTACGACTCACTTCTTTAACTTGGATCCATCACTTCAGTATCGTTACTTTACTAGTTGACTTACAGAGGATCCAGAAGCAAAATGGAATATTTCCTCTCAAAAGCACATGTATTCTATTCTATTCTATTCTATTCTATTCTATTAATCTTCGAACTCAAAAATATATCAAAATATAATATAGTAGTGATTATTGCTACCAGATATAAAACTCAGGTTTAATTTATGGTCCTGAGGTCTAACTCCAGAATGACAATGCTGCATTAGCAATGCACTGTTATTTAATTATTGATTTAGAATTATAAAAATCTGTATTAAGTGCCCCTCTTGTGGGCTTGCATTACCTAGAATCTTAAGTGGTGGTCAGTTCAGGTCCTGGAGCACTGATGTAATTTGCTCCTGGCATAAGGCTCTGTTTAATAAACTAGTTGCACCATTCTGCAATAACTTCAGTTTTCAAGTGGTCTCAATGTGCAGCCCCATGTAGACCACCTTACAGCAATCTAATCTGGAGGTGACAAAGACATGAATAACTGGTAAACTCTGCATCAGAGAGAGAAAAAGGGCTTCTTCTCAGCAGACACAGATGGAAAAATAAAGTTCTTGACCACAGATGCCACTTGGGCATCCAGAAGCAGCCCAAGATCTAAAAACACGCCTAATGTGCACACCTGTGTTACAAGTTGTCTTTCCTCAGTGAGTGGTGTTGATATATATTTCACCAACTTTTCTAGCTGCTTCACACAGCCCACTAACTTTCTCAACTGTGTCCAAGTTAAGTACCCAGCAGCCAGCTAACCCTCATCCAAGTTCATTTAGATGCGAAGTACTCACTCTGCAGTTGAGACTCTCTGATCCTGTAGATGGTTCTGGACCAGGCCTGACCGCAGCATAGTTTGGAGTATCTGGGGGTCACTGGAGTACAATGGCGCTCCAGCCACGCACCCCTTTTCCTGGTCACATACCCTACATGGCCCAACAAGGCTAGGGCCTCATTATTGTGTAAAACTGCAGTGTATGTACTGTATTTCGAGAAATGAGGCTGAATCCTACTAGCAAAACCACAGAGAAGTCAGTAATTAAGAGAAAAAGGGGTGAATTATTTCTTATTGATAGGTATTTTGCATTTTTTGAAGCATGGAAAGAATGGAATCTTCTGCATTGCCTGGAGTCATAAAGATTCCAAAAGAATAGCGACCTGCAGTGGCGATGGATTCTGGTGAGTATCATGTTGAAAAGCAATCTGCTATTTGGGCAGGTGAACTTTGATAGCACCGTATATTTAATGTTTAAGATCTTGGCATAAATAACCATTGGATGTGTTCTGCTTATGTATGTTAATATAAAGTTGCATAGCACTACGTCAACAGCAGACAACACAGTAGCAACATATTCATATATCATGCCATTTGCTAACAAAAATGCAATATTGTTTCCTATTAGTGGTATGTACGCTACTGCTTGCATTATGATCAGGCAGCGTAGGTATGGAACTCTAGTTCCCGCTGTGTATACGCTCTAGCTGTGGAGAGACAAAAGGAGGTGTGGCCAGGGAGTACATGAGAGTGTTCAGGCACGGTGGAACCATTTACTTAATGTCTGTGGCACAGTTGATTCATGTCACACTTGCCTAGGGAAGTCATGGAAGCTCCTTCATTGGAAGTTTTCAAAAAGAGGCTGGATAGCCATCTGTCTTGGATGGTTTGGACACAACAAATCCTGCATGTTGGTAGGGTGTTAGATTAGATGACCCTTGTGCAGGGGTAAAAGTAAGGTGGTACGGGCCACCGGTTCCAGCCCGTACTGCTGACTTTAAAGCGCTTTAATATCATTGCCCCTTTTGCCATCCCCCAGGCTGCTGATGTGAGGGAGGCAAAAGAGGCAGCTTCCCTGGGCCCGGCAATTTAAAAGGGTCCAGGGCTCTGGCCACAGCAGCGGTGGTCAGAGCCTCGGGCCCTTTAAATCCCCACTGGAGCCCTGGGCACCGCAGAGCCGCCAATATGGATGGGCTTGCTGGGGACGCTAGTCCCCAGCCCTACCCCTTCCGCCCAAGACCCTGCCCCTTCCGGGGGGCAGGGCATGTCCCAAGCCAACCCCCACACTGGTAAGAGTTCAATTTTACTTTGACCCCTGCTGTTGTGGTCCCTTCTAATCCTATGGTTCTGTGATTCTATGCCTCTACGGAAAGGTATACTACCTCTAACCAGCCCTTGTATTTGGGAAACGCAAGGACTATAACTGTGGCCTTTGTGGGGGCTGCAAGGATGGAAAAGTTTCTTTTGTACTTCCTTCATTGTGCACTTCTGCAATCTGACTCTTTATGTTGATTATAGATGCACATAAAATCAGTTTTGACCTGGGTTGTCCTACTGAGTATGTTGGGTTTTTTTTTCTTACTACCATATTGTAATTGATTTCAGTATTATTCGAACCATTGATGGCAAAGTTCTTCACAAGTACAAACATCCAGCTGCAGTTTTTGGTTGTGATTGGAGCCAAAACAACAAGTGAGTAATAGTTAATTGAATTAATTAACTAACAACATTTACAATTTAAATGAATGACCATAAAGATAATGCAAAGGTATTTTAAAATGTGATATCAGTGTATTGAGCTAGTTTTGTAAAGGCAGAGAATCCTGGGACCATACTGTAAAACGCCAATTTACTCTTCCTTATTTACAGACATTATTATTTAACATGAGCTGCACTGCCATCCTTGATATGCAGATCTGTCTGTAAAAATATCATTAAACATCAATCTGGGCGCTAAGGATCACTTCAAATTCTTTTCCTTATGCAGCATCACCAGTAATACAAAATCTGCAGGCCAAATAGTCTGCCCTCATTGAAGGCAATGAGGATGATACAGGTGTGAAGGACAGTGTTTCACCTGTAGATCTTGTGTTACTGGTGATGATGTATGAGAAGAAAAGAACACCACTTCGCTCTGAGTGAATCTGCAAGGCTAGGAGCATGGAAGTCAGTGAGAGACCCAATGCCATATTTATGAGTCATTCTTTAGAGTAGAAATGCACTTAAGTCTAATTTTGGGTGCATCAGGAGGCAGAGGGGTACAGGGACCAGTGGCTTGGCTTCCAGAAGAGGAGTCTTCAAGGCTGTGAAGTTTTTTTGGAAAAGATCACATTAACCATTTGGTCGTGCTTCATAGGAAAAACTGTGTGCTGACATATGGAATCATATGCCACTGAAGTGTAGCAGATTTGGCTTCTCCTCCTGGCTGAAAAAAATATTATTTAAAATTTACATCATGTATTTTCATATGCTTCATTTTAAAATAAAACCTTAATTGATGTCCCACTTGTGAGCAAATCATTTAAAAATGTGTCATGTTAGTATTTAAAATCCATAAATCAGAACAATTGTACTTCTAGACAGGAGAGCTCCAGTTCTTCAAACTAAGTTAATAAACGTTCAACAGGTTTCCCATTTGAAGTAATCAGAAAGAATGTGAGGAATAAATGGGAAGCCTTGATGGTATATCTACACAGCAGCTGGAGGTATGCTTCCCAGCGTAGGAAGGTAGACACATCTGCTTGAACTAATGCAAGTCTGTCTACCCACACTGGTAAGCACCCTCCCAGTTGCCGCATTGACATACCCTCATTATAGCTAAACTTAAAAAAAAAGGAAAAGAAAAGAAAAGATGCACTGTGTCAGTGTTGCAACTGACTTGCAGAGACATAAATGATTAATTTAGCAACAGTGATACTAAAAAAATAATAATAAAATATATTCCATGAGAATAATTACAAAAAGAGCATTTGTAGTGTGTAAATTCAAGAATGGTATCAACTGGTTACAAAAGGAACAAAGATCACAAAATCTGCATAGTCTTTCCTGAGTGCATACAACTAAAAACAATCTATTTGGAATACCAAGATTGTATATTTTTTACAAAAATATAGACTTTGAACAAGTGTTTCCATAAATATTGGTCAAAATTTTAATATTTGGCTTTGTGGGAATAATGTTTCTAATATTTGTGAGAAGCTGCATAGATAGGAAGCAAGGTGGCCTCTTCCCCATAGAAACTTCAGTGTGGCTAATTTGGCTGTAGCTTCTCCCCAGTTCCTTATAGCTTGTTGTGATGGTGGTCCAGCTTGTCTTAGTGGGGAAACAGAAGTGTCTAATTTTTTCTGGCCCCTTCATGTGGCAATAGCAAGCCACTTAATTTCCTTTCCTCCCTATGGTCCATTCATGTCAAACTCCTCAGTTCTGTTCCTCTCTACCATAGGACAGACCTCACCTTACATAAAGAGATGATTTTAAGAACCCTGGAAGACTGTGGTTTTAAAAGGTGTCTATAGTCTGTGGTGTGGATAATTTTCTCTCTCCTAGTCTTTGCTATCTGTATTTTAATATGATCAAAAATATTTGCTTACAAACGGCAAATACAAATATCATCATGTAGGCTAATTTATTTTAACTCGTAATATAAGAAAAAGTTAGTTTAGAATGTGATCTTTAAACTTTCCAGAAAGCACTTCATTTTTTTCAAAATAAGAATATTAAACAACTTAAAGAAAAAATAATCATTTGCAGAACAGTTAATTGCCAGAATATCTGTAGGAAATGGAGATAAGTTTAATTCCTTTTTTAAAAAGGAGTGGACTGAAATTTCAATACATCTGCTGAATCAAATGTATATGTTCTCTCTGCAATGCTTTCTCATACTATGCTGATGATAGCATCTTATTAACAATATACAATAGCAAAAATAATATCTGATCTGCTGTGTTTGTGAAGTTATGAGGTTGACTTACACTGTAATGTTGAATTTTTAATACTAATCTTGCAGTAAGAGTTGAAATGGAGTGCACAATGGGGGAGAGAAAACTGAAGGGGAGTTTGGCAGGTGCAAGTGAGATTGAGTCATAGCTACTGGATGTGGATGGAAAGGGAAGATTCAGGGGTTCAGTAATTGGGAGGTCAGATTGGGTGCAGTGAAATAATGGGAGAACTGCACACAGCTGGATAACTTTTCCATAGGGAAATGGTTAAAAATAAAATACATAGTGACTTTATCACTTATTTTTCTGCCACTATTTGACTTTCATTTCAAATACCATTTCCATTTATTCAGTTTTTAAATTGTATAATTATATACATAGCCTAATCCTGAGCACAACACATACAGACAGTGTTATTATTTAAAACCTTGTTCCGTAAATATGGCAACCAGACTTTAAGGACTAGCAGAGAAAAGAACAACAGGAAACAGATCTGTCATGTTATCCATTTATTTTGCAAATTTTTGCTTCGGGCAGAGTTAGCGATATGTGCAAAAAAGTATTCTGTTATTACTGTGTACTCAATAGATTTATTGGAAATAATGGGCTAGATTCTCGTGTAAATTTTGTAGCTCCATTGAAATTCATAGAGCGTTGTCTGTTTACACTAGCTGAAGGTCTAACCCACTGTTTGTAGTTGTGTATCATATATTGAAGCATAATTTCAACTGTTAGAGATAAAATGAAAAAAAGCAAATACAAGTCAGATTTTCTGAGGTATACATTAAAATGTGTGCTACATTTGTATTTTTTAGAATTAAAAGCAATATATTTCTACTGACTCCAATGGCTGATGATTGTACTGTTATCATTTTGCAGAGATATGATAGCCACTGGATGTGAAGATAAAAATGTTCGTGTTTATTACCTAGCGACAAGTTCTGATCAGCCACTGAAGGTTTTTACAGGGCATACCGCAAAGGTGTTTCATGTAAGGTGGTCTCCTCTGAGAGAAGGAATCCTCTGCAGTGGTTCTGATGATGGGTGTGTATTCTTAGATTCTGTGAGAGACTTAATGTCTCAAGTTGCACTGATGCTGGCACCATAAAAAAACCCAACATTACTTTCGTTGTGTCTATGAATAACATTTAAGGTCCAAACAGTAGCCCTGCCTCCTCCACAGTGCAGATCCTGGCTTGGCTCCATGCCTGTGGAGCAGTGCTAGTGGTCTGAGGAAGCCATGTGACAGATACATGACTACAACACTCTATACCCTACCCAGATAATGGAGTCTGTGACTGCCACCTACCACTTAGGGATTATATTGGGATGATCCTACATAATCACATTGCATCCAAGACCCTGTGAGTGGAGGGAATAAGGTTCCCTTGTGTGTCTGTCTAGAGTGTGATAGACTGAATATCATCTGTGGAGATCTTTGAAGGGGCCACACCACCCCTTCATTGGCATTACTGATGGCACCTGTGAATAATCAAAGGGTCAGAATCCATGGGGGTAAAGAAACTTCTCCTCAAGGTAATCAGGAGAGAATCACTACCTCTTTTGTGATTCCCAGTCACTTTCCAACAGGTATCCAAAATATTTTTGGGAGGGGTCATAAAATCAGAGGATCAGAGCCTGTCCCTGTCTCTCCTCAACAGCAGGTCTGTGTGGATTACTATAGCTCTAAGATGGCAGTGAGCAGGCCTTGGCCTCTGGGAGTGGGGAGAACGTGTGGGGAGCTACTGGGTAGAGCCCTGCAAATCTGTGGATATCCGCGGACCATGTTTGCGGATTGGCTGCAGATACAAATTTCCTATGGTATTCTATGATAATGCATTAAAAAAATTTTAATTTTGAGGGCTCGTGTTGCATTTGCAAGGCTGACAGAAAAAAATATTTTTACTTGTAAATTGCAAACTTTTTATTAGTCAGTGAGAGACAATAAATATGGAACTCTGTGATATCATGGGTACACGAAAGATTGTGAAGCACTTAGACTATGGTAATGGGGGTCATATAAGTACCTAGGATAATACATAGTCATTTTCAGAGTAAAATCACACTCTAAAGTCATGAGTGAAATTATGTAACTATGCCAAATGCTCCCCTGAACAGGTGGATATATACATTGCATACGATTTCTGAGAGGAGGCTGTGTATGGGTGGTCACTAATTGCCTTTGGGCCATTTCTGATTCATGAGATACATGCATGTACAAAGTACTCCCTCTAACTGTCAGTTCTGCTTTGTGATGCAGGGTTTATAGAACTTTTCCTCTGCAGGTTTGGGGAAACAAAAATAGGGCTGCTATACCTGCCCTGCATGTTCACTGGCATGGGTGGGCTTTGCTAGTGTGCAAGTAGATATGTTGCCTGTCAGATTTTAATCTTTTGTAAACATAGAAATATGATGGTCATTTCAAGAAACTATTTGTTTACTTATTTTTTTTTTAAAAACTCCTCTATGCTTGGGGTTGACTAGTTTAGAACTATTGTACATGAAACGACATTTAGAAAATTAATTTGATTATTCTTAAACAGAAAATATAGCAATGATACAGGCATTAATCGCTCCCTCCCACCCTCACAGCTGTTTGTGGGGTTCCACAGTTCCAGAAAACCCTGCAGAAAACATTGCTACCACATGGGAAATAACAAATAACAACCCCTCAAAAAACTGGGGCTGGGAATGGAGCTGTGGCTCTGGGGGAGCAGGGGGCATCAGATGGGGTAAGGGGGCTAACGCTGGGGCCAAGGTTGGGGGCGGGTCTGGGGCCAGAGTGGGAACAGAGCCTAGCTAGCGGCCGAGGCTAGGGGTGGTGGTGGGACTGGGGTTGGAGCCTGTGGCTGGGAGGGGAGCTATGGCCAGGCCATGGGGGAGGTCAGCTGCTGCGGCCAGGTGCAGGGCTGGGGCTGGGCACAGGGCCAGGAGTGAGGCAGGGAGCCAGGGCCGTGGGTGGGGCCAGGGCCAGGAACGGATCTCGAGGTGGAACGGGACTGGTTAGCGCTCCCTCCCCGCTCCCTCCCCACTCCCTGTGAGGGCTGGCCCAGGCCCCGCCACACACCGTCCCTGGAATGTCGTTCTGCGCTTCCCCTAGAGGGGTGCTCCCCAAAGTTTGGGGATCTCTGCTCTAGCAGTTATTTTGTGGAAGTTCAATACCTGTGTTACACAAGAGGCCAGACTACATTATCACAATGATCCCTTCTGGCTTCGGAATCTTTTAATCTATGAATTTCAGTTACATTTTTGCTGTCATGATATATTTGAATTGAACTGATGGGTCTCTTTATTTTAGTGTTCTTTTAACAAATCATATAGGGTGCCCAAAGCATTGGATAAAAGCTCTTGTATTACAGTGTGTGTAAATCTAGATAAGTAAATATTCCATGTGAAATGTGAACTTTAGAATTTTGCTGAAGGTGTGATCATCTTTTGGTATATTGATGGATATATGCTTTTTGTGTCTTGTTTTCAGCACTGTTCGAATATGGGATTACACACAAGATGCTTGTATAAATGTTCTTAGTGGACATACAGCACCAGTACGGGGACTAATGTGGAATACTGAAATCCCTTACCTATTAATATCAGGCAGCTGGGACTATACAATTCGGGTGTGGGACACAAGAGATGGAACCTGTCTAGATACAGTTTATGATCATGGTGCAGATGTATATGGTAATATAGTTTTAAATATTAATGTTTCCATTCTTATTTTGCCAAAATGTATTTATGTGATACCTTGAAAGTCCATAGTATATTTTCCTTAAAACTAATTAGCAGATAAATGTAAGTGTCTGAATAATGTTTAAAATGGTCTCTCCACTAGGATTAACATGTCATCCTAGTCGTCCATTCACTATGGCCTCTTGTTCTCGTGACTCCACTGTGAGACTTTGGTCTTTAACACCTCTGATAAACCCTCTCCAAATAAATATCCTGGCAGACAGATCTTGGGATGAGATCATTGGCAATACTGGTAGGTAAATTATACCATAATGTTGTTTTCATTTGCTTTGTGTTAGATTACGTTTAATAAAATGTTTGTATACATAAACATTTGTGTTGATTAGATCGTGCTGTGGAACCAGGTGCTCCTCCCTTGCTATGTGGTAAAGTGTCCAGGGATATTAAACAGGAGGTGGACAAGCTGATTGGTAATCCTCGAGGGAAAAAACTAAGGTGGTTTTCAGAATGTTTGTCAGTAAGTATTCCACAATCATCAACATGTTGCGTGTGCATGTATTCCTTAAGTTAAACTGCAAAAGAAAAGTTTCTTCTTTCTTCTCCCTCCTCTGTGTACTATTTCCTTCAAAACAGGCTCAGCACATGTACCAAGGACTTCTGCTTAGTGATAGTTTATAGATGGAAAAATGTCCCTCCTAGAGCTGGTTGAAAATATGATGTAATCAGAATCAGAATTTTCCGCTGCAATAGATAAATTTCAGCAGAATTTTCCGTTGAGAAAATCAACAAAATTCGTTTTGTTTATCCACCCCAAATTAAACATTTTGTTTCAGTTTGTCAAAGTGAAGTGTTTCATGTTGGATTGAGTCTGCATTAAGCTCTACGGTTGTCTGAGCTGCTGCAGGGCTTCAGGGCAGTTGTAGTTCTGGATCAGTCAAGCCCCCTTTCTCACCTACTGGCCTCATTTGTTTCAGTCAAAAACACAGAAACAAAAAATTCTGAATCAGAATGTTATGGAATATTTGTTCTGCAAAAAGTATAAATATTTTGGTTTAGTTTTGATTCGGGATGAAAACAAATGTCAAAATACCAGAATTTCTCATATGTCAGAAAGTCTCTGAAATTTTTTTAATCAGCTCTAGTCACTGCTATTAAAGACTGATTAAACTTGAAGTCCTATTCCTAAACTTTTCAGGACTAGAATTGGGACCCAGTGCTTGCTCCCAGTTCAGAATGTATCAGGCATTAAACTTATGACACTTTTATTTCTAAGAAGGCTTTTCAGGTCACTTTAATGGTGTTTTTATATGTTTTAGTTTAATCTCTTTCTGAGCCCTAGACTCATGGTAACCTAGGTACCTGGCTTTACAGGTGGAGGGATACAAGAATTAGACCCACTAAAACTTCACTAAAACATTCCCAAAATAGTCTTTCTATAACACATACGGCATATAGTAAATTAATGGTGGTGTGGTGATAAACAAAGGTTTTATCAGCGTTCATTTAGGATTATGCAGATCATTCGTTAGTTTGCCACATATAAGTAATGCAACCACTTCTAACTGATGGCAGGAAAACCTCCATATGACACCATCATATGTTCTTTATTTATGACATCTCTGCTATTTTTTCACATGCTTCTTCAGTTTTATACAGATATCCTCTCCACGCATGTGGTACGTGTGTGTTATGTATGTGTATAAGTATGTTGTGCTTTGTGGCTATATAACTAACACAGGTCTCATCTTGATACACTTAACTGCACTAATAGTTCTTACTCAAAAGACTAGTATGTGTCTAACCTGATATACTCTGAAAATATTTGCCTTTGAATTGACTAATAAATTCATACCATATCCTTTGCAGGTTTCATTTTAATATCTCTTGCACATTATTGTAATCTGTTTCTTTTTTAAAAAATTATTTCAGCCTCCAGGAGGCAGTAAAAATTTGTGGGACCTCGTTGCTGTAATAAAAGGACAGGACGATAGCTTGCTTCCACAAAACTACTGCAAAGGAATTATGCATATGAAACATCTGGTTAGATTTAGAATGGTAAGTGAAGTATGCAGACTATGTGAAACTTGTTCATCATCAGTAGTTATATTTCATAGTTATAAAAATATGAAAATCCACTGCTTTACAAAGCTGAACACTTACAATGAAAAGGAGTCACATTTTAGAAAAAAGGCAGACATTTCTTCTTTTTGCAAAAGATCAGGTGTGAGGATAAAGCTCATGGACACAAGTGAAACATGGATTATTGACAGAGGCACTGGATCACATCTCTAGTATGCAGGGGCTGGCTCCAGTTTTTTTGCCACCCCAAGCAGCGAAGAAAAAAAAAAAATAAAGCCATGATTGGTGGCACTTCAGCAGCAGTTCTACTGCGCTGCTTCATTCTTTGGCGGCAATTTGGCAGCGGCTCCTTCCCCGAGAGGGACTGTGGGACCTGCAGCCGAATTGCCACCGAAGACCCGGACGTGCACCCCTTTCCATTGGCCGCCCCAAGCACCTGCTTCCTGTGTTAATGCCTGGAGCTGGCCCTGCTGGTCTGGCTCTTCTTTCCTTGTGGAGTCTCATGGGGCACTGCCCTCCAGCATACCACTTCATGGCCCTGCAGATGTTTTGCATGCAGCACCTCTTTGTGTTCTTTCAATCAGTTACCCAGACTAGATTAATTCAAAACATATACCCCCTTCATGGGGTCTGATTTACTAAGTCTTTCTAGAAAGTGTAACTCACTTTTGATATTCATCTCACTTCACCCCATGCTCAGTCTGTATAAGAGTCATGGTCAGCTCCCTACCCCTGTTCAGGAGACCTCTTAGGCCCCCTTCCTGGAGCTGGGATAGGTCCTCACATCATTGCTTTCTCAAAATAGGAGTCTCCGGCGTTCCTTCTGGGACAGGTCAATGAAACAGTCACTCTGGTTGTCCTTAAGCCAGGAGCCCCAACCCTCCTCCTGGACCTGAGTAATTCAGATAATTATTACTTGTCTCCTTAAAATAGGAGTCTCCAGTTCTCTTTGCAGCTGGATTGTAATTTAGCCAACCATAGGCATTCTTCTTTAGCTGGCCCCTTTTCCCCAGTTAACTCTCAGGCACAGAGGGTTCAGCAGCCAGACTTCTTCTGCTAGTGTCTGTTCTGCAATGACAGAGGAGGCAGTATTTAAGCTGGTCCATTTCCCTCACTTCATCCCCAGTTGATTGGGTGAGAGGGGAGCCTTGACCTTCCCTTTCTGCAAGGCTCCTGGCCAGTGCCCATAAAGACACAGTGATTGGATTGCCCTGAAAACACCAATTATTCCCAGGACTGCTTCCTCTCTTTCGATATCTCTTAGATCCTTTTATTACATCTAACTTTCAAAATCTTGAAGGGCCATTTTACATGATGGGGATGGGCTGACCCCTAGGTACTTTATTCTTTAGGGGCAGACTACCCTGTCATAAGGATGTATTGCAGGGCCTTTGGTCCTTATCTTTAAGACTTTTCACAGGGTTGTGGTTAGATTAGGTTCTTCTATCTTATCACATTATCTCCCACTCTGGGCTCTGTCAATGATGCATGGCCCATTTGTCCACTTCTCCCACAATCAACCACACACTTCCTTTCATGCTATACTTACGCATGGAACAACCTTCTCCTTTCCCACCCACCCCAAAGGCAGGCTATAAATCTGCTACTCTGATTTCCTTCAAATCCCCCTTAGGATTCAGTTCTACCATGATGCCTAAAGGGAAACTGACAGCAGGGGTGTCCAATTGTTTGTTAAATACACTTAGTGTGTCTTGATTATATGTGTAATTTCTTTAGGGCAGGAACCATCTTTTATTCTGTTTGTGCAGCACCTAGCATAATGGGACCCTTGCCATGACTGAGGCATCTAGTTGTTACTGCTACTGTAATACAAATACTAATTTCTCCCATCCTCCTTTTGCCTTTTGTAAAAAGTTATTATTTCTGCCTTGTCCTGGACTCTGCCTGTCTCTCTTCTCACAAATTAATAGGAACACCAAGAGTAAATGAAAGCAAAGGTTTGAACACACAGCTACTCTGTTGATTTAGTTGCTATGCAAAGGAGAACTCATGATAAACATTTTACTTGCGGTTCTCTGTACTGTTCTGCCCTGTATTAGAGGCACCCCTTATGCTGAGTGGTAAAATGCTAGATTATGATTTATTAAAAACAGTGAGCGTTTCAAAACAATGAAAAAATGAAAACATTCTAGCAGCCTGTGCTATGGAGTCAGACTACTAACTATTGTTATTATGCACTTTGATGTTGAGTGTGTCAAATCACTTGATTATGTAAGCATGATGTTTATAATTCAGCACACATCTTACTCTGATAATATGTTACTGAAAAAGCAAAAGCAAACAGAAAATCTCTTTGTCTTCATAATATCCCTCAGGATCAAACTTCCATAATTACATTTGAATTAGGCACATTCAAATCTCAGCTGTAGAAAAAAAGACAAAAAATTGAGAGTAGGGCTTGAAACCTCCACTAACATGGCATGTAGTCAGTTTTTCTGACCAAATGCCAACAAATTCTGAAAAACTCTCAACTTTTCCCTACAAACTTAAAAAAATCCAGCCCTTATAGTTGTGTAGATACACTCAGTTCACATTTTCAACGTTAACTCATCCCCAGTATTGGTCTCCTAAGTCTGCAGACAAACTATGCTGTCTGCTCTTAAGTGTCCTTAAACTACTGCAGACTAAAAACTGGGTAGAATGTTGTTACTTTTTTCACTGCTGCTATTTGAGACTATTGTAGGGAGCAATGAAACTGGCAAGAGTTAGGTCAGTTTTATTCTGTTGCTTCTTGAGAAAACTGTAAGCACCAATAAATGCAGGCAATGGAACTGTTCTCTGGAAGGGTCTCTTTCAGGTCATTAATCAGTGTTAGATAACATAGGGTCAAGAACTTAATTCCTGCATTATCCACTTCTGTAAAGATTTGATTCAATCTCCATCTTCAGTAGTTGGTGCTGTGAAGTCATGAATGCGAAAATTGTTGCACGTGCAGCTATGACTGGGTGATAGTTGAGATAAAATGAGAGCCATTGACATGGGAGGAGGGTTAGAAAAGTTCACTTTTGCCTTATTTCTCTTAATTAGTGAAGACAAAATGTGATATTTGTATTTTAACTCTATATAAATTTCTCTTGTATATAATTAGCATATGGGAAAATTCCTCTTCTCCTTTTAATAGTCATAGCTGAAATCTTTACCTCCATTATGGTTAAAAATATAAATAGTCATGGAAGGAATGGGACATGACAGGTTATGAGGGTTCAAGGGCAGAAAGCAAACCCACCTACCATAATCCTACCCTCACTTAGATTCAACTCCATACTCTCATCAGAACTAAGGGCCTTAGTTACCATCACTCTGCCCCTCTGTGTGTATTTTCACAAAATGTGTGTTTAATGCGTTTACAAAAAATACAAGGTAATGATTTTTATGGGGTGGCATATGGATATGTATAAGATATAAATAAGTGTCTAGGAATGGAATGGAATGAAATGAAAATATATATAATCCAAAAAAATATGAATCAGGATAATGGAATGAAAAAAATATATGAATACAACTAATTAGCCCTAATGCAATGGGTGTAGCAATGTAATAGTTCAACGTAATCTCTTCAGTGTTTAAGGTCTTTAGTGAAAAAGCTGTTGTTTATCTTCTCAAATGGCACTTTTAATATTATCATTAAAATATTTGATTTTAATACTTGTCTTAGCAATAATTGTATTAATCAGAAAAAAATAAGTATAGTGCTTTTTTTTCTTTACCAGTCCAAAGCCCAAGAACTAACAACAGTAAAAATGTCCAAATTTGGAGGAGGTATTGGTGCACCTAGCAAGGAGGAAAGGCTAAAGGAAGCAGCGAAAATACATTTAAGATTGGGACAAATTCAGAGATACTGTGAACTTATGGTGGAGCTTGGAGAGGTAAAGTATTAAACCAATTAATGAAGAACTAAATACAGTAGAAAAGTCTAATAAATACTACCTCTGCATAAGAGAAAACAAGAGTTATAAATCTAGCAAAGAGTGATCTTCCTGCAATTTTGATGTTTTTAACCTCTACAGTGAAACGTAGCTTAAGGAAGCACCCAAAGGGTTAACAAAATGGGTTGCTCAGAACAGATTACTTTTAACTGAAGTACAAACAAAAATGTATTGACAACTAAAATGGCATGTTTTATTTTTATATCTCATAAGGGAGGGAAATGTTTTTGTGTCATAGCATCAGTGTTGATTAAAACCAAAACCCTGGTTATTTGTTCCCTATTAAAATGCAGTTGCTCTATGTAAGGTTGTCAATTCATGATAGCATTTCAGGTATGCTTTACCTATTGTGTCATTGTTGCACTTAATGAGACACTCACCAAGTTTCAGTAACTAGTAAGAAATGCATCTGCTTAAAACAAAGCTAATTTTGTGTGTGTGTGTGTGTGTGTGTAGTCCAATGCTGATCTTGCTAAGAAAGCTTTGCAAACAATAAAGAGAAAATTGGATAAATAAATAAAATAACAGAACATTTACTATGGAGAAATAAATAAAATATAAAAACAGTAATATGTTTGCATTTCATCATTATGGTGATGGGTGCAATAATAGATTTTTAAAAATAACTCCTAAAACAATATTATTGAGGAGTACTGTACATAACATCCCATGAATTGTGACCTATTTATGGTCCGTAAGACTGACACAAAATTTTAAGTGTGTTTATGTTCTGAAAAAGTGACTCTGTAAATCTGGCCCGAAGAGATGGCATACATGAAACTGAACATGACATTTTTAACAAGGGTATTTAGGTTCTAACAAAGCACATAGGTACCTAACTGGATTTACAAAAGCCCTAACTCACTTAGGTGGAATTTGCAGAAGTGGCTATCTGTTTATTTAGGAACTTACCTCAATACCTTTTTAAATCTGGGCATTAGTTACTCCAGAACGAATGTATCCAATTTACAAATAAAAAGTAACAGATTTTTTTGTTCTTTTTTTACATCACAACAGTTTTATTTTTAATGGAAAAGACATGTAATTGAAACTATTTCTAAACATAAAATTTTCATATACAACATGTTGTGTTTCAGTGGGACAAAGCACTCTCAGTTGCACCAGGTGTTTCTATGAGATACTGGAAGAAGCTAATGCAAAGGTATGGCTAAAAACACATTGCTTAATTGTAACTTATAATATGCATAAAATAAAGGACCAAGACAAATATAAATCATCAGTACTAGTAAAGTAAACTGCATCTGGCATCTTTTTCAACATTCCAGTGATGTTGCTTTTATTGTTCATCAAAACTTGATTTCAATGGGGATTCCATATATATATGTAAAACGTGGAACATTTTAAAACAGGGGTCGGCAACCTCTGGCACGCGGCTCGCCAGGTTAAGCACCCTGGCGGGCCAGGCCAGTTTGTGTACCTGCCACGTTGGCAGGTTCGGCGGACTGCTGCTCCCGCTGGCCGCGGTTCACCGTCCCAGGCCAATGAGGGTGGCGGGAAGTCATGCGGGCCCTGTTTAAAACTATATTATTCAGTAAGTTTAAGGGTTGGGGGAGAATCTGTGATGAGGCTTGAAATCTTTTAATGTCGTGTGTTCATGGGAGAATCTTGTATAGCTTGTAGGGATACGTCTACACAGCCTGGGGCGGTGAGAGGCTGAGCTTGGGTTGACAGACTTGGATTCATGCTACCAGGGGCGGGTCCACGCACCAGTGCGCCAAGCATGTGCGCCAAGCATGTGCCCAGACAGCAAGCCGCGGGAGGGCGGCCTGCCAGTAGCCGTGAAGGCGGCAGTCAGGCTGCCTTCGGCAGCTTGCCTGCGGGAGGTCCACCCGTCCCGCAGCTTCGGTAGTAATTCGGTGCCGGGGACTGGCGGACCTCCTGCAGGCATGCCACCGAATCCGCATTACCAGCGGACCTCCCGCAGGCACGCCACTGAAAGCCGCCTGCCTGCTGTGCTTGGGGTGGCAAAATACATAGAGCTGCCCCTGCGTGCTATCATGCTAAAAATAGCTGTATAGATATAGCAGTTTGGGTTGCAGCTCCGCTTCTGAAGCCTAGAGTGGGGAAGGGGAGGTGCTTCACAGCCTGAGCTCCAGCCCTAGCCACAACTTCAAAGTGCTGTCTACACAGCTATTTTTAGGAATGATCCCAAAGCTATCAACCAGACTCGATGCCTTGGGCTGTGTAGATACACCCAATGTCTCTTGAAGTCTGGCAAGGCAGATGGTTTTAATGATCTTTCTACTGCTAGATGTACCACTGGGGTGCTATAAATATGTCTAACACAAATAAAACTAAACAGCCAGGTTGTTTTTAATTTCATTTAGGAGAGCTGACCAGTTAATTCAGGAGGAAAATGATGATGTTATCCCATACTGCATAGCTACTGGTGATTTGGAGAAACTAGTCACTTTTTTTACTTCAAGAGGCCAACTTAAAGAGGCTCTGCTTGTTGCACAGGTATTGTTGCTGACATGGATATTGGTCCATATTTATCATGAGCTAATGCAGCATTTCTCAAACTGGGGGTTCCAACCCAAAAGGGGTCACAAGCTGTTTAGGGGTTACGAGATAAAACAAATATTGTCGGGGGGAGAGCAAGCTGGAGGAGGAGAGAAGTACAGCAGTCACCGCTCTCCAACCACCCAGCTCTGAAGACAATGCCACCACCAGCAGCAGTGCAGAGGTAAGGATTGCAATATCACGAGTATACCCTCATGAGTATATACAGTAATTTGCTATCACTTTGGTGGGGGCGGGTTGTCATCCCAGCCTGAAGTATTTTCAAAGGCGGGTCCAGCAAAAATAGTTTGAGAATCACTGAGCTATTGAGTAAATATTTTTGGAGAGGCGGGTAAATTTAGTTAGTCATTGATGACCTTTCAGCATTAAATCTGAGATTGAGCGTATATTTAATAGGTTAGGCACATGCACTTCTGTTAAATGGCCAAAAATCCCAATCCCACGTGTCACTCAAGTATTCAGCTGGCCAACTCTGACTTGGAAACAATGAAAGGGGTCTCATATTTGGAGATTTTATACATGGAAGTCATTGACAAAACTGCCATTGATTTTAATGGGTATAGGATTGGTACTCTCTTACGATAATTCTGCACTGTTCTAATTGCTGTCCTGTCTTTCAGAGGATCTTCACAACAAATCGTGTGATTAATGTAAATACAAAAAAAAAAGGCAGGATAGCAAATGTGATCAATGAAAGTATGAAGCAAAGTGCTAAAAATGTGCTCCTAAAGTTCAGAATATTGCAGAAAATATACAGTTTTAAATATCTGACTTTGTTAATGTGTTTAGTGTGACTAATAGGCCAACTTTGAAAATATTCGTTGCTCATTTTTGCCTTCTTTGTGCCACCCCAAATTTGTATTTGAGCTCATGGTGCAGAAGGGATGTAGGATTGTGTCTATAAAATGGTGTTTAGAGGACAGAATGGTTTGCCTATTTTTTCTGCTGAATGTCAACTCTCTCTTGCTTTATTCATTGCAAGTGGTATCAATTGATTTTAAAGAGCTTAGATGCATAAATAAGTAAGTAAGATTGCCCTAAGGCTTTATCTTGGGCCTGACTACCCTAGAATGCTTTTGTGGTCTTAGCTTAAATCATTGTGAATTTTTGATGCATGTTTTGTTTTGTTTTTTAAAGTCCCATGTTCACATTGCTTTTGTTCAATAGTTATTATATTCTGCTGAGGAGAAAGCTTAGATGTATACTTATGCACAGCCTAATTATTTTCCTTGAACCTTAAATCATTACAGCTAGGATTGGTCTTTTTAGTTGTTTAGCTCTGGGAAACATCACCATGAAGCTTTTGCTGTAGTTCATAGCATTGTTGGCCTTTCTTGTTTCGAGGGCTTAATCAAATAACAATTGTGAACAATAAAATCACTAATGGCTATATGGAGCATTTTGACTCAGTCCTGACTGTGTAGTGGCAGATAGCTGCATTGCCCTAGGTGGAGTCCAGGACGGAATTGTCACTGAGTCCTGGGCTGCTCCTGTCTTACTCCAGGTGGGAAGTAATTTTCTGCAGCTCTGAATTTTCACAGGCATCTACCTCTGCTGGCAGGTGTATTGAAGAGCAGAGCCATGGCTCTGCTTATTCTTCATTCTTTTCCTGTCCATTTGCTTCTAGGAAACGGAGCATCAATCATATTTACTTGGGCCTGAAATGTGGGAGAACCCCCTGCAACTGCAGAAGGGATGTGGAGTGCTGGGTGGGGTGTCTTTTTTCCTCTTACTCTCCTGCATGGCTAAGAAGGTCCTGGGAACAGAGTTGCTCTAAACTAGTTTATTAGTTAGAATGTTTCCTTTACTGCCCTCAGGTTTCAAAAGGGATTCTGTAAAAGCAGCAAAGAATCCTGTGGCACCTTATAGACTAACAGACGTTTTGGAGCATGATCTTTTGTGGGTGAATACCCACTTCCTCAGATGCATGTAGTGGGATTCTGTGTCAAATTGTCTGGTTGAAAAAGTATTTTATGCTTGATGGATTAATTTGTTGGTTTCTAGGCAGCTTGTGAGGGAAATATGCAAATCTTACAGCTTTCAGCCTCAAATGGATCTTCAAATCCTGATGGAAATTTGGAAGATTACAATGAGTGAGTCTACAGAGAAGTCACTTCTTAAGTTTTTCCATAAATTTTTTAGTTCAGAGTATAAAGCACTCAAGGACAATAAGTACACTGGAAGTTTTGGTATTTGGATTTGACACCAGTAGTGTAGAGTCAAGGAAACAGACATTTGTAGTCCCCCATGCTTAATTATTAGCAGATTCTGCATTAACTAACTGCTACTGCACTAACAGATCCCATTAGTGAATGTCCACTTCTGGCTTCAAATGGATTTTTCCAGATAAATTAGGCTTGAAATGCTTGTTATGACTACATTTTAGAGTTATTTAATACCAACAGAACTTTCTTACTTTTCATGACATTTAAAACTTTACTAAAATATGTTTTAATAAGTATTATCAGGTTAATTATTTCTATATTTCACATCCCTCCTCCCACGCTCCCGAAGGCAACACTGCATTTCACCAAAGAGGAATATGCCACATAGTGGACACTAATGGCTAAATTTTCAAATAATGACAGCTGACATGCTGTCGCAGGGTCCACTCACTGCAGCTGGTGCCTGCTCCTAGCCACTCTGGAGAATCAGCTCTTCCAGGTTCAAGGCCCCCTTCTGCTGCTTGCTGCATGCCCTACTGCTACTCTCTCTCATGTGTGGGTGTGCTCGACCAAACTCCCCACTCCCAAGGAGTTAGCTGTGCACTACCCAAACAACCTCCATTCACCCAGGGAGTGACTACAGACCACTTCCCTGCAACTCCTCTCTGTTATCAGCTCCCTGGCTTTATAGAAGCCCTACCTGTTCCTGTACAGCTGAGTTTCCCTAATTAGGGTTTTCCTTTTAGCCTTAATTCTCCAGTCTGCCACCTAATAGATTTATTGGTCTATCTGGCCTCCATTAACCCCTACAGGGAGAGTGTGGGGTGGACTCCCCATCAAACATGTCCACAATGAATGTACCCATGTTTGCACTATATTGAAAAACATTAATAGTGTAATGCTTGCACAGCTGGGGATGTGCAAGTGCAAGCACAAGTATCTGTTGCTTGTGCAGTTATATGAGTTTCATAATCTGGTTTTTGAGCAAGCAGATGGATGATCAGGTAAATTTGGCATGTACACAGTGAGTGACCTTTGAAAAGTGTAGTGCTGTTGCTCCAATTCTGAGGACAAATGTACAGCTATGTATTGATGTGCACATAGTATAATCAGCATCCTGTAAATGCGCAGGTGCTTTTTAGTAGTAGTACTTAGTATTTTTTAGGGTTCTCGATTAAAAATTAATTATGATTAATCATATTATTAAAAATATTAATCGTGATTAATCACACTGTCAAACAATAACAGAATACCATTTATTTAAATTTTTTGGATGTTTTCTACATTTTCAAATATATTGATTTCAATTACAACACAGTACGAAGCTCACAGTGCTCACTTTATATTTATTTTTGGTTACAAGTATTTGCACTGTAAAATGATAAACAAAAGAAATAGTATTTTTCAATTCACTTCATACAAGTACTGTAGTGCAATCTCTTAATGGTGAAGGTGCAACTTACAAATGTAGATATTTTTGTTACATAACTGCACTCAAAACCTAAACAGTGTAAAATTTTAGAGCCTACAAGTCCACTCAGTCCTACTTCTACTTTCAATTGTTATTCTATAGTTTAATAGTGCGATTAAAGCTGCGATTAATCGCAATTAATTTTTTTGAGTTAATCGCATGAGTTAACTGCGATTAATTGACAGCCCTAGTGTTTGTATAACTTGAGGAGCACTAGTCATGGACCAGAACCATGCGAGGTTCTGTACAAGCACAGAACAAAAAGATGGTCTTCACCCCAAGGGGTTTACAGTAACATGGAAATATACATGTGTGTTCTAGTCCTCCACTTTGATGCAGTCAAAATCCAGGATCCAAAAAATAGGTTGGTCTGATAATATTGCTGAAGTCTAGTGCTGTTGATGATATGAATAATCATAATAGAGTGAGTCAGTAACTTCTCTGGTTGAGTTGTTAGTGTGCTCAACTGCATTCGGTTCCCTTACTTATAAAGATTGCAGGCGCTTTCGTTATTAACTTTAGAAGTGTTCTTGCAGATTTCCTGTTTTGTTGTTACAGACTCCTCCACAGAGTCAGTAAAGAACTGGCAGAGTGGTATTTCCAGGATGGCCGTGCAGTGCTTGCAGCGTGTTGCCATCTAGCTGTTGAGAATATTGAGGTAATATTTTTTCTTTATTCTGTACAGAGGAGAAGACCAATATTAGGTTATTTTTCAATATTGCAAGCCGTAGCATATTTACTAAAACAGACTACATTTATGTAATTTTAAAAATATATTATTTGCATTAGTATGACTTTTTATTCATTTTCATTGATAGAGTGAAATCCTGGCCCCATGAAGGTCAATAACAAAACTCCCATGACTTCAGTGTGGCCAGGATATCACTTTTAGGCAAAGAAAAATTATTTTATGTAATATTATATGGATAAATATAAGTTCGAAATATTAGTGTTTACTATTTGCTGTGTTGCCCCAGTAAGACCAGGGATCTTATTGTGCTACATGGTGTGAAAACATACAGGAAATACAAGACTTGCACTCTAAATAGGCAAAATAGGCAAACAGTAATAGACACATATACGCAAAATGTTAAAAACACATTTTTTTTTGGTTAATTTGTTTTTTAATTTACTTTACTTCAAATCATCACCATCATCTCTCTCTTTGCTCTGTCCCTTTGCTCCAACCATTGCTGTACTGTTGTGTCCTTTTTCCACTCTGGCCTCTGCACAGAAATATATCCAAGATAGTGGGCGATGAGGAGAGAAAGCAGACAATTAGGTGGTGCCTATGTTACAGCGTAACTAGAAGTGTTTAAAGGTCTTGTGGCCTCTGCTATCTTTTGCACTCCTTGCTGGCACCTCAGCTGCTCTTACCCCAAGGAGAGGGTGGGATGAGGATGGGGAAGCTCCTACCTCCACCCTGAAGTCTCCTGGGATCAGGAGCAGGGGGCAGCATGGCTTCTCCGACCCCTGCAGTCTTGTTGGGAACTGACAATAGTAGATTCTATTGAAACAATGTTCATTTATATTTGTTTTCCTAGACTATTTGGCAGAACAAAGGATGATGTTAGAGTTTTGGGCCAAAGGAAAGCAGTTCTGCTCATGAAAAAAACAGAGATATGTGATAGACAATTATAGAGTCCTCTCAGAGGCAGAACTTTTTAAGTTTTAGTTTAATTAATGCATGTTTTGTCACTCTGTAGAAAGCGCAATCTCACAAATGATGTAACATGCTAGTCACAGTAAATCCTAAAAAGTGCTTGTGTCACTTACTGATATGATTTGTCTTATTGAGCAAGCTTGCCATGGCAAACCTGATTCGTGGAAGATGAACTGGAGGTTGGCAGTCAGTGTGGGTACTGTCTTAGGAGAAAGTGCAGCGCAAGCAACACAGTATGCTCTAGAGTTACTAGCAAGAAAATGTATGACAGTAACAACATGGTAAGAATTTCTTACTCCAAAGAAGATTTTTTTCTAACGAAACACAGTTGTTATAACTGACAGAAGTCCATAAGATGATATGAATAAAGCTATCATTTGGAATCCTTTGTAGCTCTATAAGACAGACTCAGACAGAAATGAGATACAAATTGAGATACCATTTAATATACACCAGGTAGAGATGGTGAGATCTGGAACATGTAATGCGGAGAACTAGTATGCCAAATGAGATATAGGCCCTTATACTGAAGTTTTTATTCAGGCAAACCTATTAAAGGCAGATGGAGTTTTGCTTAAACAAGAATAGCAGTATCAGACCGGTAATGCATAAAGAACCCAAATGTTCCTTAATTCCTCATTAATCTCAGAAAACACACACACACACACACACATTGTAAATAAGTAAGCAGATGCAGTGTTTCCACAATGATTACTAAACTCTTAACTTGTATTTGAACAGGTAAAGCTCCTTCACTTGCCCCAAATCAAGAAATTAAAACTAGTTTAATAAAAGTGAGTGAAAATAGTCACTTGGCAGAAGAAACTTAACAAAGTTACTTGGAAGAAGTAAGACCAAAAACGATCCATAGGTGAAGAGTGAACAGCAGCTTCGATAAAAAATTGTGATATGGTATTAAAATGATTGTAGGGCATAAACACCCAGGAGGAAGAGGGGTAATTTAGTATGGCACTGGAAATACAGCTAGGAGAGATGAGAAGTTATTAAGATCCCACAGAATTGCTGTTTGACTTCCCCCAGGAGAGGCCATGCCTTTGTGTCATCCAGCGGAAGTTTCACAAGGTCCTGTATTACATTGTCCTCCATGCATTGGTTTTACTGTGGCAGGGTACAATTTTGGCTTATTGTTCTGTGATAGAGAGCACAACATATAATGGGAGAAAAAGATGATGCCCTGTGCAGGAACAGCGTTAGGCATGATTTTAGGATTTGTATTCTATTTAGAGAAATAGGAATTAATATGGGACAGTCAATCTGTTTTTAAAAGGATCTAAGTTTTAATTTTGCGATCAAAGTTGGTATTTGATCACCCAGTTAGAGAGACACCAAGAGTAGCCTAGTTGAGCTCCTTTCCACAGAAGAGTAGGTCTAGATTAACCAAGGGAAACCATTGCAGGAATATTGATTGCATAAAATGATTGGTTTATGGCTCTTGTCTTTACAATGGCTTGGCATGTCAGCACAGCAAAAATTTTGACAAAACTGATCTGGCATGTCCACATGTGACGCATCAAATAGTAGTTGAATCTCTGCATTCTGAGATTCCTGGTGATTCTTATTCTGTAGGACGCACCATCATTGTGGGCACAGTTGCTTTTGTGTAAATTGTGAATAGGCAACACTGCAGACAGAATTAGGAAGACAGATGAAATGGTACAATTCTAACACGTGTAACTTTCCCATGCACACTTAGGGGTTGTCTACACAAACAATTAGACTGCTACAAAGCTGAGGCTGTAAATCTATTCTGCACTCACCTGCTGAGGTCTAACTGTATGTACCCTGATGATAGGTTTCAGAGTGGCAGCAGTGTTAGTCTGTATCAGCAAAAAGAACAGGAGTACTTGTGGCACCTTAGAGACTAACAGATTTATTTGAGCATAAGCTTTCCTGGGCTAAAACCCACTTCTTCGGATGCATGCAGTGAAAAATACAGTAGGAAGATATATATACACAGAGAACACGAAAAAATGGGTGTTGCCATACCAACTGTAATGAGAGTATTTAATTATGGTGAGCTATTAGGTGACCTGTTATCAGCAGGAGAAAAAAAAAATTTGTAGTGATAATCAGGATGGCCCATATCCAGCAGCTGATAAGAAGGTGTGAGTAACAGTAGGGGAAAAAATTAGCATGGTCATTATACAAAGTAAAAATTGTTTCCCCCTGCTAATTTTTCCCCCTACTATTACTCAAACCTTCTTGTCAACTGTTGGAAATGGGCCATCCTGATTATCACTACACATTTTCTTTCTCCTGCGGATAATAGTTCACCGTAATTAATTACTCTCGTTACAGTTGGTATGGCAACACCATTTTTTCATGTTCTCTGTGTGTGTATATATGTCTTCTTATTGTATTTTCCACTGCATGCATCCAATGAAGGGGTCTTAGCCCACGAAAGCTTATGCTAAAATAAATGTGTTAGTCTCTAAGGTGCCACGAGTATTCCTCATTCTTTTTGTATGTACCCTGATCAGGGCTGGTTCTGGCTTTTTTGCCGCCTCAAGCAAAAATAAAAAAAACAAAAAAACCCACAAACCTGCGCGGTGGCTGGAGCGGCGAAGCAAAAAAAAAAAAACAAACCAAAAAACCTGCAGGGCAGCCGGAGCCAGGGTGCAAACATTCGGCTAGTGGGACTCCCTGCACTGCAAACTTGCCCCGGGCAGTGGAGTGCGCGCCCTGGCTAGCAGGGGGAAGAGGGAGGGAGTGGAAGGGAGAGAGAGAAGGGAGATTGCCAGGGCTTCCTTCAACGAGGGTGCTTACCACTCGGCCCCTCCCGCTGCGCTGCCTGCCGGGAGGGCTCTGCGCCGCTCCGGTCGGTGCGGAGGGAAGGACACAGGCTGCCAGGGTTGCTGCAGACCTGGCACCGGCTGGGGCAGACGGAGTACGCAGGTGGCTCCCAGTAGGGCGCTCCCATCCTCTGCGCTGCTGCCCCCTACAGGGCGGTCAGAGCAGCGAACAAAAAAAAAAAAGGGGTGGCCATGCCGCCCTAGGATTGTACGGAATGCCGCCCCTTAGAATCTGCTGCCCCAAGCACGAGCTTGTTTGGCTGGTGCCTGGAGCCGGCCCTGACCCTGATGATTCACATTAGCAGTTCATTAGCCCACTTTGATCTAGTCTACTTTGAAATGGAACTAGCTGAAAGCATTCTAACAAACTGTTAATGCATGTCAGCAGGGTACACAGGAACAGTTAAACAAAAGAAGGGTAGCAGGGTAGATTCACAACCCATATTGCCACATCTAATTGTTCATATAGACAGACCATTAGAAGAAACCATTGCATTGAGCTAAAGACCTCATCCCAGTTAATACAACCAATGCTTGTAATATTCCTGGGACAACAGTTGTGTGTATATTGTATAGTCTTTGTAAACTCAGTGTTCAGACTTACAGTTGTTGCACCAATTTTTAGCCAGAGACTGGTGCGATACACTTCACCACCCCTTTCAGATACTTAAAAATAGCAATAGTAAATATACCTCTATCCTGTCCTTGGGAACCAAAATATCTTACCGCATTAGAGGTGAAACTGTGTTATATCGAACTTGCTTTGGTCCGACGGAGCGCGTGGTCCCACCCTCTGGAGTGCTGCTTTACTGCGTTATATCTGAATTCGTGTTATATCGGGGTAGAGGTGTACCTATGCTATACTCGTTATAGAGAAAAGCAGAAATCCTGGCTTCTCTAACATATATGGAACTCCCTTTACCATTAGAAATCTTTACTTTTCTGTAACCCAATCTAAATTTAGAAATACCCACTATTCTGAAACACTCTTATTTTGCTATAGTGCATTTCTCAGAATACTGGAAGATCCCTGATTAACTGATAATGAAAGAGGTTATTGATGGAACATTTTACTATACATTCGTCCAGTGGTATTCTCTCAAAAACAAACACAAAATATATTGGGAAAATTATTTTGAATGTTTGATAATGTCGGCTTAGTTTTGGTTTGTGCCTGTCACCTCCTACCACTCCTAAATGGCACTTCTTTCCCTTAGATGAATCCTAATAATATTTATTTATTGAAAGCTTAACCCCTACTTCACTGGCCTCAGCTGCACTATTTTTTGCTAGATCCTTAATTTCTTTTCAAGATTGGTTCTTGAAAAACATTTCAGGTAACAGTTTTGGATGACAGAAATCTTTGTTTTAAACAGTGATTTTCAATGTATGGTCTCAACTAACTTCTACCAACTTTTTTTAAATGTTTTTCCCTAACTACTTAGGCCAGTACATGCCAGCAAAGCCATGTTATGGAAACAGTTTTTAGGAACTGATCTTGAAAGCCATTTCAGGATCCCACAAAGGTTGTATTCTGGATATGGCTTCCGTGTATCTTGGAAAATTAGCTATTATATGTTGAATGGCACAACCTAATATTCCAAATAGCTTGTTGATTTAGTTTTGCAACAGGGGTTAGAATCAAGCCGTTGATATAATTTGCTGCTGCTGTTTCCCAAAGCCAAATTTATATTCTCGTTGGAGTGGTAGTGCTGTTTATTCATTAATTTGTCCCATATTTAGTAAACAAACCAAAATTTTTTTTTTTGCTCATTACTGTTTCAATATCTTCCTTTTAGCTTTCCATCTCTTGGATACAGGTACTTTGTTGTTTCTAAAGAGAGAGATTCTAAAAATTCCATTGAATATAATTTAGGCACAGACTAAAAATAACCTTAAACTATGTTCTTTGGTTTTTTTTCTAGTATTGATAAAATATGTATATAAATATTTTGAAGAATAGTAGATGGGCTGAAGTTGTTTGCAAAGCAACAATTCACTGACATTTTCAAGTGACCACATAAACTCTGCGCGTGAAGGGTAAACAAACTAGAAGAATAAAAATATGGGGATTTGTATCACTCTGTCTCTCTGTTTTTAACTGAATGCATATTTAGGGTTCTATCTTAAAGGTATTGGAACTATTCTAAATCAAGTAGAGCTGGAAAAAGAAAAAGCACCCGTCACTGGAAGGGAGTGATAAGAAAATGGCAGAATAATGACTAGGACATGCCAGCCTCCCTATTCTCATTAAAGTATATAGTGCCAAAATTCAACAAGAAGGCATTGCAGCCCATTTGAGGAGCATTTGAACCAAAATGGCCCTTTTCTCCAATATGAGTTAGAATACAGGGAATGAAGGGCTCCCTTGCTTCACCTCCAGGTGCATTATGCTCTTTGGCTGATGGTAACAGTCCAAACATATACTTGATGTTCTGTGGAAGTGTGTGTGTGTGTGCAGAATGGCCTCAATCTGCATTTGCTTGAGGCTAAATTGTGCTTTTCCCCATATTTCCCATAGGTGTCACTCCTGCTTCCGTTCCTGTGTATTCAGTCCTGGCCTAATTCATGAATAATTGCAGTTACTGGCAAAACATATGTGGGGATCGTAGACTCAGGAACATCAGTTAGAGATAGCTGTGCTGATGAAGAGGTTAAATTTTATGGCTAACAGATACATTCCCTGGGTAACAAGTGAAGTGTTGTTCAAACCTGGAGTAGTGCCTATTTGGTGCTTGTAGTGGTGTAAGGAATAGGCACAGAACACTGGGGAAAGAATAGGAGCCAGGATAAGGAAGTATTGGGCACTAAGTAAATAACTGTTTAAAAATATTGCGGTGTTAATTATTTCTTAAATAAATATTCCCTATGAGCTTTTTGTTTACATGAGATGAAGTAAAAATAATAGAGGATGTATTTTCAGCAGTGAGATTCTCGTAAATGGCAAATCCGTCTGCAGTGGGCTGAAAATGTATCCATGCTCTGTGTTTTGAAATCCCATCTTGTAATTACAAGACACTTTTCAGTGAGTTTTAGTGCTGACTAATGTTGATTTCATGAAATTCTGGGAGCTTTGCACCTTACCAACCGCCTGGAGTTGAACTAAGGCAAAAAGAGGCAGTTCTCTCCTCATAAGCTTTTATTACTGGACTGATCCCCCCTTTTCCATTTCCCCAGCAACAACACATATTTCTTCAGTGTAAGAGGAAAAGCAAGTGTAAAGAAACAGTCCTACCTCTGACACTGCATCTCCACCATTACATGTCATTGAGTGTGATTGCCATATTTTCTGTTTGCACAGGGACTTGGCAGCAGATCTTCTCATGATGACTCCCAATAATGAACTACAGTTAGTAAAGCTATGTGCTTTCTATCCTGGATCCACAGCAGAGATAAATGACCTACATGAAAAGGTACATTTAAGGGACCTTTATTAATAAAAACAAACCTTTACTTAAATAGTAAAATGAGGTTATGTATCAATTTGTTTCTTAATATGTAGATAAATTCATAACACTTATGAATATTATTTTGTATATTAATAGTATTTTGTATTATAATCTCTCATATCCATTTTTGTTCTGTGTTTAATCTGCATAAGGCTTTTACTGTCAGTTTATGCACAATAAGAAATGTGTATTTGGTTTCTGGTATGCTATAAAGGGAGCTTGATGTAGTGACCATCAGACTGGACTGGGACTCAGGAGACATAGGTTCTATTCCCAGCTCTGCTGCTGGCCTGCTGGGTGACTGTGGGTAAATCATGTTCACTTCTCTCTGTCTCAGTTTCCACATTTATAAAATGAGAATAATGAGATTTACCTCCTCTATAAAGCACTTGGAAATTTGCTGATGGTAAGAGGTTGGCGGTGGCTGTTCTTATTATGTGTGCAGTAGCAAACTAAGGCCAGATCCTCTGTCTATAAGAATCTGGATTCCCCCTAGGGTAGAATGTTTCCAATTGCTCATCGTCATAAGAGTCGCTTCTAAATAGGGCTTATAGTCCCCTTCTCTCTGAAGTCATATTAAAGAATCCCTCCTTCCCCCACTACCCTGATCTCTGTGGTACTGCATCTGGTGCCCACTGGCTTCTTTACCAGGCAGACTTCCTCTGTAGCCTGGAAGAGTGTCCTTCTTCTGACTGCTTTACTTTTGACACGAACTGCTCATCTAGTGACTTCTTAAACAATGGGTTTGCCACAGAAAGACCTCACAAAGTTCTTAGATGCCAAAGCTGACATTCACCAGACATTTGGCGTACTGACTTTACCAGTGTGAACCCCTATAGAGGGGATCAAAGTGAACTCTCCTAGTGATACATATCGGTGAAAAAATCTTTATTACCTTTAGATAAAGAGAATGATCTTTTCTTCATATCAGAGAAAATCTGTTTTTGTTATGCTTTATGAGAACGTCCATAGTTTCTTGAACCTTACCATGTTCAAACAAAACTATTTATTTCTTGTGTAAAACCTTTGTTTTCCAGTGTAATCTACCAGGTGTAGAAGAATGTATGCAGCTAGCAGAGACTGCTCAGGCAAATGGAGACGTATTTGAAACCATAAAATACTATTTGTTAAGTACAGAACCAGAAAAAGCCCTTCCTATTGGCATTCAATATATTAAAGGTAGGCTTGTGAATGGAAGAACCTGATCTAAATATAGTCATTTATTTGGCTTCTTTCTGCGTTGGTATTTACCATTTTCATTTTTTGTTTGTATTTTTCAACAGAACAAATTAGTAACTCAGATTGGACTTTGGATTCAGTATGTCCCTTTCTTGATCTTCTAAGCTATATACGCACTGAAAGATTAGTGCTGCATAAATGTAGTGAGTGAGTATGTTTCCCATGACTATAAAACTGAGCCTTCCCTCTTTTTGTAAAGATTACTCTTTCTCCTTGTTTTCAGTCATGTGTTCTACTTCTTTCCTGCAGCTAGCAATCACTTGGATATCTTTACAACGTAGCTCTCAGCTTACCCATCTTAATAAAAATAACAAATATAATTATATGATCTAATCCATCAGCCCTAACATGGGCAAACTTCCTTTGAGCCAATGGGTGTTTTGCAAATGTTGGGACTGAAGGTTAGGTCCTAAATTCGGATTAATGTCAGCCTATCTGCATCTGTAGTTGCAGAGCAGGATCTTGAAGGGACAAATGCAAGATCTTTTCTGGTTGAGTTTCACTAAATTGATGAAGGTGGTGTGAGAACTTCAGGCCACAACCTATGCATTCCCTATTTTGGGTAGTTATTGAGAAGGTTGTGGTGAGACCACTATCAAAGTATCCAGCTTCCTCAGAACTCCTTGACACTGTAGTCAAAATGAGCATAAACCTGGGTTTAGTACGCAGGCTGCACTTTTTGCATTTAATTTTCCCAGGTATTCTTGCTGACTTTTAGATATGTCAGCTGCCTTTGAAACTGCTGATCATGAAGTGTTGCTGACCCATCTTTCGTCTCAGGCAGAAATAGCTGGGTGGAGGTTGCTTTTTCTAGCTGAGAAGAAAAGAGTTGTAATAGGCAATTATTTGTCAACTGTAAGGGCACTCTCATGTAGGGTCCTGCAGGATTCCATCTTATTGCCCCTCTTGTATCAATGTGTATATCTGGCCTATTAAAGGAGTTAGTGAAGAGAACTCAGATGGCATAATTTTCAGGCTAATGACCGTAAGTTTTATGTCTCCAATTCAAATGACCAAGCTGGAGCTGTTGAGAGACTAATGCAGTGTATAGGTGAAATTGAGGCATGGATGAGAGCAAGCTGGCTGAGACTCAATCCAGGCAAGACAGGTGATGCTGGTAGGTTGAGAGAAACAACCTGAATAGGCTACTGGAACTGGTGCATAAGGTAGCTGTCTGGTTGATAACTAGGCCATTCTGTAGAGAGCACGTGGCTCTGCAGATAGATTTTAAGGTGTTGGCTTGAACTTATAAAGCCTTAAATGGCCAATGACTAATGCAGTGCCAATGACTAATGCAATGACTAAAGAGTGCAGAGCCAATGACTAATGCAGTGGCCAATGACTAATGCAATGACTAAAGAGTGCTCCTGCCAACAAAGCACTCTTCACACCGGTGCTTTTCCTCAACAAAACTTTTGTCTTTCGGGGCGGGGGAGGGATGTTTTCTTAACATCTTTGAACAAATGACAAAAGTTTTGTCATTCACTTGCCAGTGTAGACAAAGCCACTGTTGCAATCATGATCACCAGAGACACTGATGGTATATTCTCCTCTGCATAACAGAGAGAGCATTCTCCATAAGAGCCCCAGAGCTCTGATATGCCCTCCTGCTGCTGGTCTGAAATGCCTGGATTTAAGGACTTAAGGAGTATGCTGCAGTGCCTAGGCTTTGTCTACACTGCCAATTGAATGACAAAACTTTTGTCGTTCACAGGTGCTTAAAAAGCCGCCCTGCCCCCGCCCCCCCAAAGTGGCAGTGTAAACAGCTCGTTGTTGGCAGAAGTGCTCTCCTGTCGACAATGTGAACCTCGCTCCTAGAGGTGGAAGTATTTTATGGCAAAAGTGCCAACAAACAGCGTTTACACTGCCCGATTTTTAGTGACATAGCCGCGTCGCTAAAAGCAAAGTAGTGTAGACAAAGCCTAAATGTTTTGCTTGGTTTAGAGAATGAGGGAGTTTTTTATTACTGGTTATATATAGGATATAATACATTCAGTTTGCCTAACTGACATTATCGTGCCTGACTGCATAAAATCAGAGGAGGCTTTTGTGGGGGGAAGCAAATAGGAAACAAAACACTGACAGAGAAAAGGCTCCTAAGGGAATAATGGGAGAAGCTATTAATTGGGGAATGGCCCTGTACACCTCTATCCAGGCTAGCCAGGATTACATTTCCCAGATCTTAGCCTACAATCAAAGGGGATACTAAACCTTTAAGAGTTTGTCTATGCTGCAATCAGACACCCACAGCTGGCCTGTGGCAGCTGACAGGCTTGCAGGGCTTCGGCTGCGGGGCTATAAAATTGCAGTGGTAGATGTTCAGGCTCAGAATGGAGCATGGGGTCTGGGACCCTGCAAGACGGGAGGGTCCCACAGCCTGAGCCTCAGGAGTTTTACTGTAGTGTAGTCATACTCTAAAACAGTGTTTCTCAACCTTTTTGATGCTAGGGACCATCTTGTGCCTTTTCTAAACTGTGCCAGGGAGATTTTAGGGACTGGCGTTGGTCCACAGGCTCGTCATTGAACAACACTGGTCTAAAAGACCCTGGTGGAACAAAGAAGGGGAGGTGTGAGATATCAAAGGCTGCCTGGTGGAGAGTCTCTGATAGAGAGAGAGAGAAGCTGCAGCAAGCAGGCTATTTCTCCTAACTCAGAGATTAATGAATTTATCAAAGCTTGTAAGGAAATGTTAAGATCTAGGTAAGGGGAAATAGACATATAGGCCTTCGTTTTTACCCTTTGCTCTGCATAATCTGTACCTTTTGAGTGAATGAATATGTTATGCTTTCTTTCGAAGAAGCAATTTTTATCACTTTTATTGGCTGCTGTTGCAGGCTCCTGGAGGTAAAGGGTTTACAGGTGCCAAACCCAGTTGACCCTGTCATGTTCATGAGTATCATAGATTATTAGTGTTAGAAGGGACCTCAGGAGATCATCTAGTCCAACCCCCTGCTCAAAGCAGGGCCAATCCCCAAATAGCCCCCTCAGGGATTAAACTCACAACCTTGGGTTTAGCAGGCCAATGCTCAAACAACACTCTTGAGAAACAGATGCTGCAATCCAGAGATCCAGTTCCAAAGTGATTGGAACACTGGATTTTACTCTGGAGACAGGTGCAGGGGAGCCAGGCCTGTCACCGAAGGGATGAACCAAGAGGAACTAAAAGGGATCTAAAGTGCAACTTGCCCTATAACCATGGCCCCTGCTTTTGAGGAGAAGACTGTAGTACTGAGTAATATGTGGGGATGATATTGTTTGTATGTGGAGCTGCAGTCTGCTGAAAGGAGTGAGCTGGCTGAAATCGTACTTGAGTTTATTTTAAATAACTGAAAATGCTCAGAGTCCACGTGTGGCACTTTTTATTCTGAAGCATAAGAAAAATTAAAAATCAATAAATGGAATCAGTGTTGAGCAGATGAAATGTAGTTTACAGTTATCTGGTTTAGAACTTAAAAGTAATCAACCAGGCAGCACACACATTCCCTATAGAAATTCACATATCAAGCAATATTTTAAATTATTTAGTAGAGTAATAGTCTGTTTAAAGTTTCTACAGATGATTGAAAACTCTGATTACTTTTGATCTTTTTCTATTTTTAGAGTTCGGAATGAGCTGCTGATATTGTCCGGTTATGCTGGTGCTTTACTTGCTATTAGAAGACAGTATGCTAGCATTGTACCTGCACTTTATGAATACACAAGGTAATATTAATTATCTACCTACTTGCATTGCAGTATCACCCAGAAGCCTTGGTCGGGATTATGATACATAGTAAGAGAGAGCCCCTGCCCCCAGAAGCTTATCCATCTAAAGTCCCATTCCTGCAATGAGCTCATATGGATGTACTCTTATGCTCACCCAGAGCTCCATTGGCTTCCTGCATTGCACAGGCACAAGGTCAGCCTGAAAGCAGAATTTGGGCCTTAGTCAAACTGTGTGGTCCTGAAAGAAAAGATTGTTTTTCATAAACAGATAGATATTCTAGGTCTTCTCCTTGCTTTATCATAAGTTATCAATTGTACTTTATAATTTTATTTGACTGAAATTGATTTGGGAAATAATAAGAGAATTTTATAAGAGAAAAAAGAAGCTAAGGAAAACTAGCTTTGTAATAATCTATTGGTGACACTTAACACATCAAGCTTTGAGGCATCCTGGGACTCACAGAATCCATGTAGGGGTCAGGAGAACAAGGACCCTCTAAAGCTGTATTTCTTTAGACTGACCCTGCAAGACCTATAAAATCCACCACAATCTGACCTCGTAGCTTTTATGCTCCAATCCAACAAAGCACATAAGCACACGAGATGTCCCAGTAAAGTCAAATGGCTCTGTATATATGCTTAAACATAAGTACATGCATGCTTGTAGAATCAGGGACTGAGTAAACCGAAAAGCTGTCTCTCGATTCTTGCTCTGGTTTATGTAAAATTAGGTGCAGTGTTAGTTTTCTGAAAATTCCTATTTCCACATGTACTCAGACAAGACAAGGTTGTTTCAGATATTGTGCTAAATCACATTATACTGATCCACTTAGCTCTCCTGCATCCTCAGATATTGTATTTATCATTTCAGCATACACCAGTCAGTAATCCATATCAAGGCACACAATTCCTATGAGATTCAATAACTGTTATTTAAAAAAAAGCATACATAGCCTTAAAAATAGGTTTCAAAGGAAAACTCTGCAGTTAAATAAAGATAATTATATGTGGAAATTTAAAAACTAATAATTCCTAAATTTAACTCTAGTAGTTAGCAAAAATATCCAATTTTATGGTCAATTCAACATTTACTCAGACAGATTCATATTGCCAATTTCTAACTTCTTTTCCCTTCAATTCTAACAATGTATATTTTCTTGATTTAATTTTTTTCTGTGGGAAGATATTTTAATTAGTTTTTAATTTTTTTTTTTTAGTCAGCTTTTAAAACGACGGGAGGTATCTGTACCCCTGAAAATTGAACAGCTTTCTGAGGAACTAGATGCTTGGAGAGCTTGTACTCAGTTAGCCAACAAGTACGTGTGAAACATAAAGTCATAATTAAATTACTATGATTTAAATATGCTCATTGTAAATAAAATGTTTTATCCCATTTTTTCTTTGTAGAATATGAATATATCTATTTTTGTAAAAATTAAGATACTTCATTTTGAAATAATATTTGTTTTTGTGCATCTTGAGGTATACTGCAAATGGAAACGCATAGCTTAAAATGAAATATATTTTACTCACAGATCTACTGATGAATTGTCATATACTCCTCCATCCGAATCACAGAGAATGGTTTATTCAACATTAGTATCACGAATAAAAGAAGAGCCTCTTAAAGGAATTATTGGACCAGATTACGTCACTGGGTCTAATCTTCCTAGTCACTCAGATGTTCACATCTCTTGTTTGACAGGGTTAAGGATACAGGTACCATTTTATGGAGCCTGAGTGCTCTTTTTGGAACACTTAATAAAATAACAGTTACTTTAAAGACAGTCAAACCAATTGTTTTCAAGTGAAGAGACTGATTAAAAATTGAAAATAGTTGAGGCTTGCAGCATTCTCAGAGAAAACCTCTGAGGAATAAGGGGAAAGTTGGAATATTGCTCTTGAGTACCCTGCAATGGCAAAAGCTGCCATTATGCCTTGGAGCACACTGTCCTTAACTACAGTAGGCTATACAGAAAAGAAAAATTTCAGGAGGAAAAAATGTTTGAAATCCCCAATTGGAGCAGTCAAAAGTTTTTAGTCTGTATAAGGAATAGAAATTTCTCTTATCATAGGAGTGGGCAAACTACAGTCTGTGGGCTTATCAGGGCTTTGGATCTAGCCCGTAGGATTGCCATTGCTGTGGCGCCACGGGCCCCACACCACTCCCAGAAGCGGCCGGCACCACATCCCTGCGGCCCCTGGGAGTGAGGGGGCAGAGGGCTCTGTGCGCTGCCCTCGCCTGCAGGCACCACCCCCTGCAGCTCCCATTAGCTGGGAACGGGGAACCACGGCCAATGGGAGCTTTGGGGGAGGTACCCGCAGGCGAGGGCAGTGCACAGAGCCCTCTGCCCTCCCCACGGGCCGGAGGAATGTGGTGCCGGACACTTCCAGCAGCGACGCGAGACCAGGGCAGGCATCCTGCCTGAGCCCCGCTGCATGCTGCTGCCACCTGGGGAGCCACTCCAGGTAAGCAGCACTAGGCTGGAGCCCACACCCTAACTCCCTGCCCTGAGCCCCCTGCCGCACCACGCACCCCTCGTGCACCCCAACACCCTCCCGAGTCCCCGCGTACACCCCACTCCCCTCCTCTGCTCCAACCCCTTGCCCTGAACCTTTTCCTGCACACCGCACTCCTCCCGCACCCCAATCTCCTGCCCCAGCCCTACATTCATGGCTCTGCATGCATTTTCCCCACCCAGATGTGGCCCTCAGACCAAAAAGTTTGCCCACCCTGTCTTAGCATATGCTCTGTTTTAATATATGTGATCTATTGCCAACCTCACCATGGTTTGACTTGAAAACAATTTAAAAGTTTTATTTTAGACTTCACACTGTCCTTAATGTGTTGGAAATATGTGTTATAATATGCATTTCTAGAGTGCCAACCACTATAGTACCCAGGAGCCATTACATGAATTAAAAACATACATCGGTGATCCTTCAGAGGACAGTTCTCATCTTTTCCCCATAATTAAATAATATAAAGGATACACTTTCAAACACGACTATCAGCTTTCAATTACATTTATCGCTTATACAGTGCTTTGTGATCAAAGTATTTAACATATATTAATCCTCACTACATTCCTGTGAGGTACATATTATTATTATTGCCATTTTTACAGATAGGGAAACAGACTGAGACACTCAGCTCTGCCAGTCACGTTTTTCCAGACCATGCTCAATTTGAAGACACTGTGGGCTTGTACACTCCAGCACTTACCTCGGTATAACATAAGTCACTCGGGGGTGTGAAAAAGCCACCTTCCCGAGTGACAAGCTTTCCTGCTGACATAGCTACTGCTGCTCAGGGAGGTGGAGTAATTATGCCGACAGGGGAGTATACATACTCAGTAGCCACACAGGAAGAATTAATTAACTATAAGATAGTTTGTAAATATTACAGAGTTATTATTTGAAGATGTATCTAATTTAGGAATTTAGGAAATGTGAAATTTGGGTGTGAAGATTTTTAGGACACATCTCTTTACCTGATAAGTATAGCATTATAAATTGAGTATGAACATTTTAGTCAGACTTGATTATAACAGGTATAACTTTTTAAGGCTCTAAAGCTATTACATAAATTAGCATTGTATTCTCTATTCATTTTCATCTCAGATGAAGTAAAAATGTGCATTTGCTAGACTGCATCTCTTCTGGAAGTATGGAGACATGATGTGTATCTTTTTCCTCCTCTCCTCAAACATTCACAGGGTCCAGTGTTTTTCCTTGAAGATGGAAAATCAGCTATTTCATTGAATGATGCTTTGATGTGGGCCAAAGTGAATCCCTTCTCACCATTAGGAACAGGAATACGACTCAACCCATTCTGATAAGACTTTCCTCTGTAGTGCTTAAAACAAGTAACATCTAGCAGGTTAACATTCATTTAACCTTGATTCTTGAAGGATAGAAGATGGTAGTTGATTCTTCCTGAAGGACAGTTATTTGAATTTTGCAAAATGTAAATGAGAAAATGAAAAATGGATATCATATATATATGATAATCCAAAGAAAAAATGTCCTAACATAATTGACAGCCATGTTTTTTTAAAAAGAAAATACTGTTGTCAGACAACATAAAAATATTTCAGTAAATTTTTGTGAGCAAATTGTAAAGTAAGTAAAGAAATATCTGAACATTAGCAAAATACTAGGGTAGCTGAAACTGTGAAATTCATAAGAGATTTTTAAATACATCAGTATGCATTTATGCTTTTATGAATTGCCACTGAGCTACAGCTGAGTTTCATACGTTCTGTATGCCCTTTTACTTGTATCTAATACTTGGTAAAATGTGATTCTAAAGAGCGATAGTGTAAATTAAATGACAACATAGTCAAAATACTTCAATTTTTAATTAAAAAAATCTTTCCATACAATAAATATTTAAGCTTTAACAGGAAAAGAGAAGTCATTTTGATGAATATCTAGATTAGGATAAATTATTATATTTTCTAATAAATCCATCTTTAGCACTCCCCCCATTATATTTTATTGAGCGCTAAAATGTGTTCTATTAACCTTATTTTTTTAACAAATAGCTTGTAAGTAATAAACAGCTTATTTAATGAAAATTATTGAAATACATTATGTAAATTAAATTTTTTTTTTTATTTTGTACAGATTGTAAAAGTTTGTATGGTATTGAGGACAAGATAAATAAATATGTGGGCATTGCTTTATTTAGTTGGATGGTTAGTTCACATCTAGTATCATGTCCCAAATGAAAGAAAAAATAATGGCAGTAGAATATTTTATTCTAAAAATTGTCCATAAAATAAAATACAGGCATGAGAAGACCAGTTGTTCACAGACAGAACTGATCTTCCATCAAATAGCATTAGAAATCCTTTTGCTGGGTTCCCTGATCAGCATGATAGTGGAACTTTTCTCAGCTTCACTTCCTCTTTCCCCTGCCCCCCTTCTCCCTCCCCCACGAAAAAAAAAAGTTATTCTGGTTAGGATATCAAGAGATAATAGTAAAAATTACTGAAAATGTTTTAAATAACCTGTACAAAATAGGAATAACGCAAAATATAGCCCTTCTCATCTTAAAATGCCTTGCAAACCTAATCATCACACTATCTCTATGAGGTAGTAAGGAATGTCCTCATTTTACTAAGTAGAAACTGAGACAGAGGCTAGCTGATCTGCCCTAGGCTACAGAGGAAATTAAAACTCAGGAATTCTATGAAGCATGGAAAAAACATTTTTTTTTAAAGTTTAAAGTTAATAATTTTATTCCACAAAGGGTTTGTTGAATTTATTATAGATTTTTAGGACCTCAAATAAATAGTACATCCTAACTACCAGCCCTTGTTTTGCAAGGAGCAGTACACATCTTTACACCTTTATTTAGATATCAGAGGGTTAGGTATCACTTTATTGCTTCTACCATTTGGGATTTGTTTCTCTTTGTTTAATTATAAGGAGTTTGGGGAATGAGAGTTGGAATTCAGAAAAATGACCCATTATAATAATTTGTGGAAGAACTATAACCTCTCCAGCTGTGAATAAACTATGGTTATTTTTGTTGAATCAAAGATCAGTAGTTAGCTTGTGCTGTGTGACTTGTATGTCCGATGTGTATATAAAAGAAATCTAGGCATTTGCAGATAAGAAAAGATGGAGAGGATTGGTCATAAACACCAAAGTTTGTTTAACTGTATGAACTGGAATCTGAAGGATTGACTCAACTGCCACTCTATTCTTTAAATCTTTGGTAATATCCTGAAGATTTGTACTTAAATCTTTTAAATAATTATAAATATGTAGTAAAACTGCATCAATTTGTGGAAGTTGTGCCTTAGTGTGGAACCTCAGACAAATCTATTCCCTCTTTCGACACTGAGGGAGGCAAATTATTTTTTCATTGTTAGGTTTAGAGTATAAAAATTGAGTCAAAGGGCACTTTTTATACTAGAAATATGTCTGCTAATAGTCTTTGTGAACAAAAATTATGTTGTATTTGCTTTAAGGTAGTCCTCACCCTATGTGGGGGGGTAAACATAAGAAAAAATATTGTAAAATGTGCATTTACTGTTACAATAAATGTATTCGTAACTGTCAAAACATAGCTGTATCAATGTTTTCCAAAATAATTTCAGGTTGTTTGCTAAAATGTGATTTCATTGTCAAACAGAACTGCTCAACTATGGCTATTTCCCCTTCATATTAAAAAAAAAAATTCTGATGTCTTCACCTTCAAATAATTGCTATACAGTGTCTGAATTTCTCTATTGCTTTCCAGGCAAAAATACTTCAAGCCATATAACTTTTATATCGTGTAAAGGTGCTCTGAAAAAATCTCTTGTATCTTACTGTTCTTGTAATAAGTGCTAAACTAATAAAATGTCTCTACCAAAGTCACATGTTTATCAAAATGAAGAAAACCATGTCAAAACTATTACTATTGTTCTAAGCTTCAGAGACTGGAGACAACCCCCATTGTAAACTTGATCACAAATCTTAGAGAAAAGCTAATTTTATGCTCTGATATTTAATTTAATTTTGGACAGATCAGATTTTGACTCTTGTAACAAAAATTTAACAAATGCTACAAGTAAAAGTGCACTATATGTGGACAAGAACTTACAAACTTCCAGTGATACTGAATAGGCCAAAAGTCAAGACTGCAAAAAAAAACAAACAAGTAGTGTCCCTCCTAAAACTGATGACATGGCATTAAAAAAACCCAACATTTTCCAGGTGTGTAGGTGTCAAAATAAAATTGTGGAAAGTCATAAATGCTGCCTATTCAAGGTGCATAAAGACAAAATGATGATTTAAAAAAAAATCAAACTGAAAAAAAAATATTTTTTTATTAAATATAGGCCAATTTTTTAAAAACAACCTTATTTAAAATTACATTTGAAATTGACAACTTATAATAAATGCATGTAAATTGAATACAAAAAATAAGTAGTACATGTTTGATGTAAAGTTTTAAAGTCAGATAACTGAACTGCTGAGACTCAGTTTCAGAGGAGTAGCCATGTTAGTCTGTTTCAGTAAAAAAAAATGAGGAGTCTTGTGGCACCTTAAAGACTAACAAATTTATTAGAGCATAAGCTTTCGTGGGCCATGACCCACTTCTTCAGATGTATGGAGAGAAAATTACAGTAGGCAGGCATATTTAGATTTATTTACTTTGAACAATTCAGAGCCCACAAAAGCTTAGGCTCTAATAAATTTGTTAGTCTTTAAGGTGCCACAAGACTCCTGGTTGTTTTTGCTGAGACTCACTAGCTAACCACTTGGAACTAGAGTTTTTTGAAGTGCTAAACCAACTTTTTACAGCAGTAGCCTCTTCTGAAAATGCAGAGAGAATATCTTCATTTTGGTTTATTTAACTATTTTAGTTAAATGATTAGTCCATTCAGAGTTAAGAAACTGATTGGAAGCTGAAAAGGCAGAAGGCTTGTTTTTCTCTCTTCTAATCTATAAATAAAAAATAGTTATGAGGATGAAATTTACTAGTTTTAAATTTTTGAAGGGTATGTTTACCAGAAACAATCAATTCAATTCACTAACCGATAATGCTTCCCTTTGTTTAGTAACCCAATTAGCTTAAAATGTAAAACATTTTTGATAAAAGTTTATGGATTTAGCACATTTAAAGTAGTTGTATTTAATAAAAAATAAAATGCTGTTTTTCTGCATTTTAATTAATTTGAATTTCCACTGAAATTGAACTTGACACAAATCAAAAGTAGAACATTAATCATCTATTAAGAAGTGCATTATTTTCAAACATAAAAAATGTAAAAATTAAGAATGTGAATAAGTGTATATTTATATGACCTGTGTTACACAAGAGGTCAGATTGGCTGATCATATTTCCTTCTGGCCTTGGAATCTATGAAAGCTGTATAACTGCTTCAATGTATATAGATATAATGTATCCTTCTGGTTAGCCCAAAAGAAAAGCACCAAATTTAGTGTAAAGAATAAATTTAGTTCAACATCACCATTTTTTAAACAAATGATTACCAACCACTGAGCATCCACTTTTTTTCTGAAAGTAAGTAAAGTACAAAGGCAAAACACAATTAACATAGATGATTTTAAAGCAAGGTGTCCTACTTGCTAATATATATCATGATTAAAATTGACAGTTAAATCACTTTGATTTAAATCAGCTCCCCGCTCCCTATCCAGATCCTTACCTTGAACAGATTTTAATATATGTAATAACAAAATCATTTCCAAGGAAGTTTTCAGCTGCCACAGATTCTAAAATTCCATTAAAAATATATGTTCCTAATTTTCCACTCTGAAGATCACCTTCAAAATGTACATGAATTAATGGGACAGTGCAAAAATGATGTTTCTCCTGAAATAGAGCTACAGCCTACACATTTTTTGAAAGGCGTGCATAAGCGGATAATCACTGATGCAATAAACTATTTTAATTGCTTTAATTTGGATATAACAACTTCTAAAGCTGTGAAGGGAGAGATTTTTCGCCAACAAACTAGATTTATTTATTTCGGACACTTACACATGAAGGAAACGAAAGCCATGACCAACTTTGATATAGATAAATTACTAAAAATTAATAATCTTATTTCCAAGATTGTAAAAATTAATGTACAGTAGGACAAGATACAAAAGGACACAAAGTACAACTGTCAAATGTATTCAACTCATCAAGTCACAATGTGCAAAAAGTTTGACTACACATCATTACTCATCTTGCACCATTGCAATCTGTAAATTGGAAAATTTCACTGACAAAGAACTTGAAATATTAAAAACAACTCACTCTAGCAAGTAATCAAGTCTAGGAGGAGGTTGAGCTGTAAAAGCAACTATGGTACCAAGTCACTGAAGGAAGCTAACAATGGGGAAACTACAGTGATGTATATTTTAGATACTGCTTTGTTTAGTGATGATTTAGCTTGTCACACTTCCAAACATCAGATTTCCAATATGTATTTTGTTTTGGCATCTACTAGAAAAAAATAATGCTCTGATTTAACAGACTCTGAAACCAATCAGGCAATTCTCTCTCAATGGATATGGTCAAAGGATTATAGAGATAAAGTGATCTTGTACATTTTCAAAGTTGAGGTCTCTCCAATACTTTTTTTTCCAGTGTTCAGTTCGAATCCTTTTGGCGAGGTGCTTGGAGCTGCCACACTTATACATCCACAGTAAAAGAGCCTCTGTCAGCTTGTTTCACCTGGATTTCTTTAAACTGAACACCAGTTTTGCCTCTGATTTCTGGGAGCCCTAGGTCTAAGAAAAGAAGCAATTGAATAATGCAACCATGTACTTTTGCTGCTGATTTATTATCAAACATTTTAACTATAAAAACATGTCCTTTTGAATATAATGAAATTTATTTCAAACGGCCAACACAGGTCTTGTTTACACACAAGGTGTGTACCCTTTTAGCTATACTGGTATAACCAACAAGCCCCTTAGTATGGATGCACTTAAACTGGTATAAAGTTGCTTATACCAGTATAGCTTACAGACGCTCCCCGATTTATGCAATCGTTCCATTCCGGAAAGCCTTGCGTAACCCAAATGTTACGTAAGTCGGAAATGTATATTGTGCAAGCATAAAAAACAATTACAATAAAAATATTGCATCTATCTTAATCTATTGTTATCCTGGCACACTGAAGGCTGCATTTTAGTGGTGGATGACAATTGGCTTAACTTGTAGATGAGGAAGGAGAGGAGGAGACAGGCATGATTTGAATTAAATAATAGGGTGAAGTAACAGAAATACAGTATCATTGAAACAACAAGAGACTGAGAGGCTGTGAGAGTGCAAAGCCTTCCCTTGTAGGAGATGCTACGCTGTATTCCTCCGCACACCGCACTACACTACTTTGCATTCCTGTAGGCTACAAAATATTTTCCACAACTCAAAAATTTTATTTATGCCTTATGGAATTTTTTGCGTAAGGTAGAATTTGCCATAAATCGGGTCTTGTGTAACCCGGGGCGTGTCTGTATTTCCATTGATATAAGCACCTTTTAGACTGATAGCACTGCAGCCACCCTAGGAGTTGGACAAATTTAACTATCCTGATAGAAAAAACACACACCTCTAACCAAAACAGTTAAATCTCTACAAAAACTGTGCAGATCAGGCCACAGTATACCTCAAACTATCACAGGAGATTTGTTATTGGACTCTTCTATAATACCATGATCAAGATTCCACATGAAATCACTCACGAGGAGAATCTGCCAATCCACTTCCCACTCCTATTGGAGATTGCAAAGAACAGCTGAACTGTGATACTGAAGTCATTTAGACTATCTAATACGATTATCATAGTATTCAAGTGCATCACTCTAATATATTTATCTTCATGACATCCCTGTGAGGCGGAAAGTACTAGGTGACAGAAGCTAGGGTGATCTGAAATAATTTATCAATACTGTATACTTTACATGCATGTCTGATAGAGGTTTACTATATGAATTTAAAGGGTCAATTCAGGAGTAGGCTACCAACACTTAAGGGGCCTGCTGGGGTAAACCTGGTTGATACAGGATACTGTAGTCCAGAATCTGATCTGGGAGTGGGAGAACTGCGAAGTTTCATTCCACAAGGCCCAAGACCTGAAGGGAAGAAAGTGGTGCTAGTCCTGTAACCATAACATTACTACCCCCATTTTTTTTCCTTTTCACAAACAGCAACCACAGGCATAGAGTGAAGTCTGTGGAAACTGAACTGTTGGGGAATTGAACTGTTGTCTTCCAAGTACTAGAATGGAGTTCTAACTGCTGGACCATCTTTCTGACTAGTATCCACCCTTGCACAAATCTGACCAGTTTAAACACTGGTCCACTGTGGCCTTCAGACATACAAGATGTCTTGGAACCTTTTCCATCTAACTAGTTAAAATTTCTTAGGGATTTTACATACCCCCTACTTTTTTCTTTGTGAGGGAAAGCTTCAACTAATATTCTCAAAGGTTCCCTGTCTGCCTTCAAGAGATCAGTAAAAAGGCTATCTATGCAATCATGACGTCCTACAGTTCTTAATCGGGCAAGATAAATAGAACTCCCAACAAAGTCAATGGGTGAATAAGGACTGCAGGATTTGTCCATTGGGGAGCAAGTAAAGAACATCTGTTACAATTACACTATAGAAGGACCTGCCTTCAGACTGTGCTACTAAGTATAGTGGAAGTTCTGAATCATAAACCAAAACATGATGGTGCGGAAGAGAAGAAATTTTGACTCCTGAAATATAAGCAGCTGCCACTGAGGCTCAGAACAACTTTTTGGAAGCACTGTAGTTATTTTCTAATAAGGTCCAACAGGTTACTTTGAAAGCTATTTATAGACTTTGTTTTAATAAAAAGACCACTTATCCATATAATCAAAGTAAAACAAACGAAAAAAAAAAATCCAATGTAAGAGATTGAAATTAAAGCTTACTTGATATAAAAGAAAGTTTCTCTCTCTGGATGTTAATCGCACTCCCAGAGGGACCTACAGCAACCGGATGACGAACTGCACGTTCTGCCAAGCTTGGTTTAATGTTAAACCGCTCTTCAAAAACACAATTACAATTCATTCATTACAGTCCACATAGTCATAGCCTTCATACAATTAATTGGCCAATTATTCAGTGATTTTTTTCTTATTTAAAAGACACTCCCACCTATAAAAACTAAATAAAGAAACCAAAATTATCACAAACTCTAGCAAAAGAAAAAAGTGCTCTGGCAAAAAAATAGCATTTTATTCTGCAAAAAGCTATCTACAAGGTGACACACAAAATAAGTTTACAAGGTGGCAGTGCACCTTGGTGTGTATGTGGTGGTAGTTTTTTTTTTTTTTTTTTTTTTAAGAGGCTATGACATGCTTTAGCGATCACATTGTGAGAAAACTAAGGATATGTCTACACTTGGAATTGCCACAGCAGCACAACTGCATCTGCTCCATTGTAGACATTACTTATGCTGATGGGAATGGTTCTCCCATTGGCACGGGTAATTCGTCTTCCCGAGAGGCAGCAACTAGGTCAATGGAAGAATTCTTCCTTTGATCCAGTGCTGTTTACACCTAGGTTTTGGTTGGCATAGCCATGTCGCTGAGGGGTGTACTTTTTTCACACCCCTGAACATAGCTATGCCGATGTAAAATCCCAGTGCAGACCAGCCCTTAATATGAGATAGGTCTTATCCTTAAATAAGCATCAGAAGCTGTTTTACAACAGATTACAATGTGCATCTCTGAATAATCAGGTGTATTAGTGCTGAGTTTGGCCAACTAAATAAAGAACTTTGAAGAACAAAAGCAATAAGTATTATTCTTTTGTTCTCGTTTACTACTTGACACACAGACTGTCCACTGTCATTACAGAAATCTGAGCCTTTTGACCCATGAGTTTAAGTTTAGACAAATTTTGACCATATGTCTTTTCTACTGACAATGCAAACTGACGCTATTTGTGCCATACAATCTGAATCCTGTAATACTTTCAAACTTTAGTGGTATACGCCTAGAAAATGTTGATTAGAGCAGCTAACTTAGAGCATAAGGCACTGAATCTATAAACACTTACATGGGGAGTGCGGGGGGAGGACTCAGGCTAGCCCCACCTGGTGCCTTTTCCCTTTGGGAAATATGGTCACCCTGCCTCAGTGGGATGCTGTGGCAAAAGGAAACAGTGTTCTTCATATGTACAAAGTGGGGAGTAGGAATAAGGAGATGATGTTACCTCTGTATATGGCTTTGGTTAGGCTGATTCTTGCATATTGCAACCAGTTTGGTTGTCCACATTTTAAAAAAGATGTTGAAAAACTGAAAAGGGTGCAAAAAAAGGCACAAAAATCACTTGAGGGATGGAAAAAATGCCTTACAGTGTGATATAAAGAGCTCAATCAGTTTATCTTATCAAAAAGAAGATTTGAGAGGTGACTTGTTACAGTGTATAAGCACCTTTACAAGATGAAAGTACCAGGTACTAAAGGGATATTAAAGTAGTGGAAAATGCCATAAGAACCAGGAAGCCTAAACCAAGCATGTTTAAATTAAAGAAATATTTTGCCATATTTATAACAGTAAGGATAGTTAACCATTGGAACAAACTACAAACAGAAGTGGTACATTCTCCATCTCCTGATGTCTTCAAATTATGACTAGATACTGTCTGGAAGATACGCTTTCCTCAAAGAAGTTATGGGCCATGGCACTTCATACAGAAGTATCTGGGTGAAATTTAACAGCCCATGATATACAGGCAATCAGACTGGATGTCTTATGGTTTCTTTTGGTCTTAAACTCTATGAATTTATGGTAGTAAAGTTAAGCACATGTGTTAGTGTTTGCAAGATCAGGGCCTCATAAAGACCAGCTGCTTTTTAGCAAATTCACCCAAGATCATAAAATGTGAAAAAGAATTAAACAAAATAGTTACGCAAGCTCAAACTAAAACTAGTTGATTTAAAAGTATGTATTTTGCTTTCCATTCTTGAAGACTTTCTGAGAACATATGAAATATGGGCCAACTCACCACATTCCCCAGGCTCACAGTCTAATTAAGTTAAATTTACCTGTAAGTGAAAACTTAGGTTCAATATATCCCTGTTTGTATGTTTTTACTAGCAAGAAATCAGTGGCGTACCAAGGAAAATCTCTCTGCTGCAGAAACACTTCAACTATTTAGAATTAAGCCAGCTAAAGAACTGATCATGGCAGCAGCAGATTTTAATGCAAAGAAATGGCAAAATGTGGATGAATCACTTGTAAGTTATATGGCAATGGTGGAACCTTTATCTGTTACTTCAGCTATATTCCATCATTATAATATCACTAATATTAATATATCATCTAAGTATCACTGTTCACTTTGAATGCAACTGGCTGAAAATGTTTCCTCAAATGATGTAATCACAAAATGGTATGATGTTTTTCCTAAGCAAAAAACCATGATCTAATTCTCTTCATGTTACTTATGCCAATAGTTCCACTAACTTCAGTGGGGTTGTGGCGGTGTGCCCCATAAGGCTTCATGGGAATATGCTTATGAATGTATATATAACTGGAATATGTTTTATGCTACATATGCCATGTAACATATCTCTGTAAAGGTTATGATCTACTGAATCTATTAATTGTATGCATGTATAATTTTTGTATTAAAAGTTATGAATATTGGCTGGGCACTGGCTTGATTTTTAAGTAGCCTTTGTAAAGCATTTGGTCAGCTTCTTGAGAAAGGAATGTGCAAATTAAGTGCCCAATCAAGAAACACTTAAGGGACAATAGATCTTGGGAGGCTCCAATCCACATAAGAAGTCTACATGAGGATGTTCAAGGGAGCAGGTAAGCAATGGCTGAATCAAACTGAGACATGCATGGACATGTGATTTGTCCATGTGACTCCAAAACTCCATCTTGGAGCTGGACTTTGCAAAGGGGAGAGGAGAAGGTCTTCACCCACAAGAGAAAGTCCACTTAAACCCCTAGGAGACCCCTCCATTTGGTCTTCAGCTGGCTAAAGAGATAGCCTCTCCACCCCCAAGGATACCTGAAAGAGGGTATGTCTACATCTAAAATTTTGCAGCGCTGGTTGTTACAGCTGTATTAGTACAGCTGTATAGGGCCAGCGCTGCAGAGTGGCCACACTTACAGCAACCAGCGCTGCAAGTGGTGTTAGATGTGGCCATACTGCAGCGCTGTTGGGCGGCTTCAAGGGGGGTTCGGGGAACGCGAGAGCAAACCGGGGAAGGAGACCAGCTTCGCCGCGGTTTGCTCTCGCGTTCCCCGAACCCCCCTGCAAACCGCAGGGAAGGAGACCTGCTTGCACGGAGGTTCGGGGAACGCGAGAGCAAACCGGGGAAGGAGACCAGCTTTGCCACGGTTTGCTCTCGCGTTCCCCGAACCACCCTGCAAACCGCAGGGAAGGAGACCTGCTTGTTCGGGGAACGCGAGAGCAAACCGGGGAAGGAGACCAGCTTCGCCGCGGTTTGCTCTCGCGTTCCCCGAACCACCCTGCAAACCGCAGGGAAGGAGACCTGCTTGCACGGAGGTTCAGGGAACGCGAGAGCAAACCGGGGAAGGAGACCAGCTTCGCCGCGGTTTGCTCTCGCGTTCCCCGAACAAGCAGGTCTCCTTCCCTGCGGTTTGCAGGGTGGTTCGGGGAACGCGAGAGCAAACCGGGGAAGGAGACCAGCTTCGCCGCGGTTTGCTCTCGCGTTCCCCGAACCACCCTGCAAACCGCAGGGAAGGAGACCTGCTTGCACAGGGGTTCGGGGAACGCGAGAGCAAACCAGGGAAGGAGACCAGCTTCGCCGCGGTTTGCTCTTGCGTTCCCCGAACAAGCAGGTCTCCTTCCCTGCGGTTTGCAGGGTGGTTCGGGGAACACGAGAGCAAACCAGGGAAGGAGACCAGCTTCGCCGCGGTTTGCTCTCGCGTTCCCCGAACCACCCTGCAAACCGCTGGGAAGGAGACCTGCTTGCACAGGGGTTCGGGGAACGCGAGAGCAAACCGGGGAAGGAGACCACCTTGATTACCAGAGGCTTCCTCAGGTATGCTGGGATACCTGTTTATTCCACGGAGGTCAAGAAAAGCGCTGGTAAGTGTCTACACTTGATTACCAGCGCTGGATCACCAGCGCTGGATCCTCTACACCTGAGACAAAACGGGAGTACGGCCAGCGCTGCAAACAGGGAGTTGCAGCGCTGGTGATGCCCTGCAGATGTGTACACCTCCTAAGTTGCAGCGCTGTAACCCCCTCACCAGCGCTGCAACTTTGTGATGTAGACAAGCCCAGAGACTGGAACAAAGGACAGTAACTACAGGGATGTGAGTGATTGCAGGACCCAGACTAGAAGGAAACTAGTCTGTAAAAGGAAGCTTACTGGAACTGGTGAGGTATTATCTGTATTCTGTTTTCTTAGACATAGACTTGCATGTTCTATTTTATTTTACTTGGTAATTAACTTTGTTCTGTCCGCTATTACTTGGAACCACTTAAATCCTACTTTCTGTATTTGATAAAAATAACTTTTTACTTATTAATTAACCAAGAGTGTGGGGAGGAAACAACTGTGCATCTCTCTCTATCAGTATTATAGAGGGTGAACAATTTAAGAGTTTGCCCTCTATAAGCTTTATACAGGGTAAAACGGATTTATTTGGGGTTTGGACCCCACTGGGAGTTGGGCATCTGAGTGTTATAGACAGGAACACTTCTGTAAGCTGGTTTCAGTTAAGTCTGCAGCTTTGGGGCACTTGGTTCAGACTCAGGGTCTGTGCTGCAGCAGACTGGCATGTCTAGCTCAACAAGACAGGGTGCTGGAGTCCCAAGCTGGCAGGGAAACAGGGGCAAAAGTCCTGGCACACCAGTTGGGAGCCCCAAGGGGGTTTCTGTGATCCAACGCGTCACTGGGTTGACAAGTTGTAGTTAAAGCAAGCATGACTTGGCCCAAAGATAGTTTGAATATTTGCCTGTTCTCCATTTCAATCATAAGACTAAAAAACTAGGACAGTGAACATGAGAAACAATCAGTTGCACCACATACATCAGTTCCATATACTTGCTTTGAAAAACCACTCACTTGGGTTCTCTTCCCTCTCTACCAGTCTCCGTTGCATATGCATATTGATGATGGCATTAACCTTTTGTCTATTTTTGTTAATGTTGGGCTCCATCATTATTTCTGTTAGCTTAATGTTATTCTTGATAGCCTTTGAAGCTGTTGACCTGGCGACCATTGGTAACTGCTCCTGATAATAGTGGTCTGTAAAGTCAACTTCATCCTGAATATTTTTAATTCTGGGGGGGAGAAAAAAAAAAGCAAATGTTAACGAATCAGTTACATTACTACTACTAAATACTGAACACATTATGATGCTTAACACCTTTCAAGACCCTAGTCACATATTACTAATAATTCTCACAATTCCTTTGTGTGGAAGGTATTATCTCCATTTTATAAATGGGGAAACCTTAACACAGAGATAAGCGACTTGCCCAAACCCACAGAGATGGAGTCAGTGTCCAGGCCAGGAAGAGAATACAGGAGCTCCTGGTGCTCAGTCCACTAGACCAAAATAATAGTAATTCTCTTGGTGGATGGTAACACTTAAAGCACAAATCTCTGAAATCCACGGGAGGGAAGAGGCATCTATACAAATGTCCCTTAACACCATTTTGCTCCCTGGTCCCAGAAACCACACTGACAGTGGCTTCCCTGACTATGGTTGCCCCTGTAGCCCTCATCAGTAGAGCTCATTAGTGCAGAGGAGTCAGTACTACAAGTTACTGCACTCTTTGTCTACAGTAACATACACAAGGTTCCACAGTGTACTGAGGGGTTAAGAATCTAGTAGAACTAGACCATGGTCAACTCCATCCACAGAGCTGGGATTCTGCTGGGTTGGGGAAAGTTAAGCATGTTCTGAAGAAGCGGCACTCCCTCTTGCACATCCCCCAGTTTAGCTCTGTGGGCATAAGCTCCTTTACACTCACAAAACTGGAGGAGAGCATATGGATCTATGGTTTTATGCTTATAAACCCCATCTGTTTTATTAATGGGTTTGCTCTTTATACTATTTTTATTTATTTAGTGAATTTCGGGGGCTGCTAAGAAGCATGCTGATAACCTCTTTAAAGAGATCCTAGGCAATACTATGTGGTCTGCAAGCTTTCACACACAACATTAAATACCTCACCGTCAATGAAACAACTTTGCTTTTTCAATTAATGAACCAGAGCAGAAGGACTGTGGTGTTTTTTGTGATGTGGGCAAAGATTCACTAGGGATTTAAATGTTATTTCACGTGTGAAGTAGGCTTCAGATCCAGGCCCTACTGTGGTCAGTGGCAAAACTCTGACTGACTTCACACCAGGGCTTCAGAAATCTGAAGGTTTTGAGTCATATTTATATACTACTCATTAATATGCTACTAAAGTGAATCATCTACAGTAAACCTGATACATAATACACTTCTGTAACCAGCACTCACCGTCCATTTGTCAGCATTGAGTAGATGTCTTGTACCAACATTTCTGCTGCTCCCGGTTTACAGTGAATTGTCCCATCTATTAGTTCCTGGACAGGCTTCAAGTTTCTTTTGGAAAAAAACTATAGCAAAAAACAACAGAGAGCATTTCAGTTCCTATTAGTTGAAAGGCAAAGGTCCATCCTTCCATGCTTTTTACTTGATGTGTGATCACTCACTTTGTTTTCTCTCAGCCCCTGCCCAATCCAATCCAATCCAATCCCACTCAAACCCTCACCCCATAACCAAAATGAAAAGCAATTAAAGAACGTGTGCAATATTATGGGTGAGAACTGAAATATAAACTGAGCAAAAATTCAAACTTTTTCTTCTCAAAACAACTGGAAGCCCCTTAACTGCTCAACTTAAGAGCTGCATTTGTTAACAATACAAAAACCCTAAGGCCAAGATTTAACTTTGGGTGCCTCACTATTCGCACGGCCCGGTGCCTGGAACAAGTCACTGGGGCTGGCCAGGTGAGTGACGGATCGTTAGTTCCTCCATCGCCATCCCGGCGGAGCTTTGGGCGGCCCCCGGGACTGCCGCGGGCAATCAATACAGCGGGGGGGGGGACAGGGCGTCATCGCTGCACCAACTTTCCGAGCCCGACGTGTCCCGGGCCACGGCGAGATTGGTTTCACACGGGGGAAAGCCTCGAGCGCTGCGTGCACGTTACAAGGTGCCCGGCGGGGCGGCTCCCTCACCTGGGCGAGCTGGGACCAGTTGCTGAGCTTGGTGGCCAGCGAGGCGCCGTTCTCGTAGCTGTGGCTGTGGATGTCCCCGGGGTAGTACCAGGAGAAGATCTCAGCGATGAGGTAGCCGTTGGAGAAGTCCCTAGAGAACAACGACAATAACGGTCAGGCGCAGCCAGGCGGCGCGCTCGGAGCCGCCCCGCCCCATCTCACCGTCGGAAGTTCCTGGGGAAGAAGCTCAGGTCCAGGCTCTGCAGCCACCTCAGCACGGCGCGGGGCAGCCCCGTGCGCCTGGGAGGGTGCGAGTACGACATGGAGGCGCGAGAGGCTGGGACTGCTCGCGAGCCGCGCGCGCCGGAATAGGGTCCCCTTTCCCCGTGTCCTCTAGCCGTTGTGACTAGTTACTAAGCAACCGCCACAAACCATGGAAGTAGGCGGACACTCATTCGATTCCGCCCCCTGCTCACAGATTCCCCCAGAATGGTTAAAGTGCGCACGCGCAGCCGGCAACTCATGAGCGGTATTGCATGAGTGCGCACGCGCAGTGGTAGAAACTGTTTGCCTGTGGCAGCCGGGAATAGCGCCTGCGCGAAAATCTGAGCTGTCACCATGTTAGTGTGAGTCTGCGGCTAGCGCTCTACTGGCTGAGCTGGGCAGCGACTCCCCTGCCAGGGGGCATCATCCTACCACACAGTTCCCAGGTAGGCGCGTGCGTACCGTCATGTGCGCGTGCCCAGGTGTTAGCAGTGAGCGCCCCCCGCACAGACCAGCGTCACACACGGCAGTTACTAGCTCGTCTGGGTGCCTTATTTTTGGTCAGTTGCTGCTGTGTTTGCACGTCAAGAAACAGCAGAGTTAATTCTTCTGAGATGTGATACAAAAGCACATGCCAGCAGTCTAGAGATCTGATTCTATATATTTAGTCTCTTTGCAGTGTTCTCCCTTATTTTGCTATATATCCAAAAACATTAAAAAGCTGATTTTTTTTAATGCTGTCTAGGTTAAGAGCTAATGATTTTACATCCATTAGTGAAATTATATCTGTGCATCCACCTCTTCTCTCTAACCCATTCTATTTGAGTATTAGCCTTTTGGCTTTTCTCAAGATGTGCATTGTGTTGACTTTTAAAAGGACACTTAATCACTTTTAAGCATCCACTCACCAGATATTTGCCCACCTTAGTCACATACATTCTGCTATCTTACTACACTATATCCTTTCTTATTTCTTAGATTTTGCTATCTTATTCCAAGATTTTTTTTGTAATTAGGCCATACCCTGAATTGTTCTACAAGCAAAAATCCCACTAAAGCCAATGGGCTTGAAAGTGTATTGATTGTACAACTGTGGTGTTATGTTCTGTCCAAAATGTCTTGGATGGTTCAGACACAACAAATCCTGCATTTTGGCATGGGGTTAGACTAGATGACCCTTGCAGTTTCTTCTAACCCCATGATGCTACGATTACATTTATTCCCACTACACATACACACACACTTGACCGCTGTCTGGTTTTTACTTCTAGAGATTTCACTGGCTATAACAGCAGTATTGATCAGTCATTGCATTATCTGGCTTAATGTTTGCAAATTGCACAGGACTTTGAAAATGGGAAATTCTACATAAGGGTAGGGTAGGGTAGGGTAGGGTGACACCTCCTGTCTGCCAGCGTCCCTGCCAATCAACTATTCCTCCTTCCCAGTGCCTCCTTGTTTGCCATGATCAGCTGCTTCTGGCATGTGGGAGGTGCTGCGGGGAGGGGGAGGAGTGGGGACAGGGTGGAATTGGGCAGGAAGAGGCGGAGTGGGGTTTGGGGTGGGGTCAGGGGCAGAGCAGGGGGTTGAGCACCCCCAGGGCCCAGAGGAAACCAGTGTCTGTGAGGGCCTGATTCTGAGAGAACTTGAGCACCTCCTCTGCTTCATGGCACTGGGCACATGGCACTACAGGGAGTAGTTTCTGCATGATAATTATAGTCATCCTAAATATATCTTTACTAATGTCAGATTACAATAAATTCTGCTCAGTTGGAAAGTGGAAATTTTGAGAAACTATGTTTAGCCTGGGTCACCCAGTCTTTGCTTAAATGGAAGGGCTGCACCTACTTTGCAGAAAATGGAGCAGATTGCAGTTGCTCCTGTCTCAGCTGGCAAATGTAGTAGATCAAGGGTAGGCAACCTATGGCATGCGTGCCGAAGGTGGCACACGAGCTGATTTTCAGTGGCACTCACACTGCCTGGGTTCTGGCCACCGGTCTAGGAGGCTCTGCCTTTTAATTTAATTTTAAATGAAGTTTCTTAAACATTTTTAAAACCTTATTTACTTTACATACAACAATAGTTTAGTTATATATTATAGACATAGAAAGAGACCTTCTAAAAAGATTAAAATGTATTACTGGCAGGTGAAACCTTAAATCAAAGTGAATAAATGAAGACTCGGCACACCACTTCTGAAAGGTTGCTGACTCCTGTAGTAGATGGAAATAAAATGTGGTCATGGATTCAGAGGAAGCAGTGCATATCCTGAAACCCCTGGCCTGTGACTGCCAAGGCAACTGCAATCTGCTCCATTTAATGCAAAATAAGTGAAGTCTTCATGTAAAGACGAGGGAAGCAATGCTGAACTGTTTAGAACTGGTCAGTATGCTGACCATCTTTGCTGCTGGAACAATTAAATTTTCCTAATCTCAAACATACACTTGTACTTGCTTGTCTCAGTTATTTTATCTTCCTGTAGTTACTTCTCTCTCATCTTGAAATCGTGGAACAATCTGAATTCTTCAGAGAAGATGTGTATATAGAGGAGGGGATTTTTTTTTATTTTTTTTAAAGCACAGTTCCATCCTGTTGGGGTGGGAGTGGATTGCTCATCTGCATATTTTCTTCCTTTTCAGATGTTATTCTTATTTTCCTTTTAGGAGACTGAGTTATTTTCACTATTCTGTTTTTAAGGTCTCTTGGAAAGACTTTTCGTGGTACACGTACCAGACATTAATCCCAATTGTGGTTCGTGTGTCTTTGGTGGAATATCTGTTCTGTCTGATTTCCTGTAATTTGTGTATCCTATCAAGGCTGTCATTTGCAGGGGAAAATTACTCCACATAGATTTGGACTGATTCTTTCTCATTCTTGAATGTATTCTTCCATGCAAGTGTTAAAGTATCAAAACAAAATATCTTTTACATATTGTTTAGCCATACTGCATCGAACTATTGAACCCATTGATTTTTCATTCCCTGTCTTCTCACTTGAAGTAGGACTAATGTATCCCAGCAGGTTTTTATTTTTTGTCAGTGAGAGAAGCATCCAAAAAGCAGTGTCAGGGTCTCTAGGAATCCAAGTAGAAGTTAAGGATTTAGTCCCAGATCCTCAAAGGTTTTTAGGCACCTATCTGTCTCTTAGGCACCTAAATTCACGATTCAGACTCCACTAACGTTTCCATAATTGCTACTCAACTGCCATTTACCACTTAGGATCCTAATTCCCCTTTGTGCCTAAAATCCTGCCAGTTGACATTTGCAAAGACTCCTGATGCCTCCCTACAGCTAACGAGCAGCTCAGAGCTCTAGCTCAAGATGAAGCACAAGAGACCTTGAAGTGGGATTATCAGCCTAGGCAAGGGGAACGCCTATATCTTCTGCAAGGCCCAATCCTGTATTGTCGCTCTGAACTCGCCTAAAACTTGATATCTGTCAGACCCCAGCCACCAATAGGGGGACACAGCGCCCACACAGAAGGCAGCCAGGGACACAGGAAAAGAAGTATCAAGAGGATCAGGAGAGAAATAGAGAGGATTTTGGCTCCCAGGGCATGGACTACATGAGCAGATAACCTGGCTTAGTTACCCAACTCCAGGGGAGGGTTCTTTGCTGAGGATTCCTAGCAGGAGATAGTGCTTATCTGTGGCTTGACAGTGAGGCACAGAAGGTCAACCACTTAGGCAACTAAGCTGCTGCCCCTCCATTCCCTGCCCCTCCTCTCCATATTTTACTCCTGGTTAGCATAGGCAGCTCCCCATGCAGCTTGCTGGCTTCTAAGGCCCCATTTCTTAGGTGCCTAATTCTCTCCATGCACTGTACGGAGCGCCTGAGTATCTGGCTTGGGGCTGACTATTCCACCAAGTGGCAAGGCGCCTAAGGGGTTAGGTGTTGCAACACTTAACACAGCGATTCTTAAGTACCTTTGTCCATCTGGGCCTTAGGGCCTGATCCAAAGCTTATTGAACTCAATAGGTTCTTTCTAGGAACTTCAGTGGGTTTTGGATCAGACCTTTGGAGAACTGGGTGGCAGCTCATTTGAATGGAAGAGAGGGGCTCAATATACAAGTGGAAAGTGTAGTTAGTAGCTGTGGTGGGATCTATGGGGTGCAACCTGGAACTCTGGTACGGCTGTGCCCTCTTAACTCTCCTGCCTGAGCTGTCTCTCACAGTAAAAATTTAAAATGCTAAACTAAAAATAAGCTTGAAAATAAACATCACTATTATCAGTCAAAATAAAAAAAATCAAATTCTGCAAAGCCTAAATATAAAGGTTTTGAAAGAATAAGGGCAAAGCAGTCCAGCTGACACCTGCTATAAATAACTGTGGAACAATGGTTCTAACTGACCTTTAGGAGAGATTCCATAGTTTACTGTGGCTTCCTTCCACAACCTTTGCAATGTAAAGAGAATCTGTTTTGCAAGTTCTGAATTTTTTTACTGCGTGGTTTGGATTGTTTCCGAAGTATCTCACTAGCTTCATGTAGTTAGTTCTGTGGAAGACACAATTCTGCTGGAGACGAAATTAACATAATAAATGATTTTGTAGGCTGCCTAAAACAATGAGAACCCAGTCCTTTTCGGGCCCTTGGGCAATACTGAAATATAAACAATAATTAATTAGAATGATCTGTGCATTCTTAAACTCCAAGGTAGTCCCCACAATAATCTGTACTTCTGCTGTTTAAATCCTAGGTATGGTACCCCACCCAAAAAGGGATCAAATAGTTTGCTGTAATTTCATGTGCTACATTTAATGGGAGACAAGTGGTATCTTTGCTCACTCATCACAATCCTTCATGTTTCTTGTGATGACTATATTCTACCAACAAGAGAATCAGCATATGAAGTTACAGGATCAAATTCTGATCTCATTTACACCAGTGCAAATCTTGAATAACTTTACCAAAGTCAGTGATGTTACTCTGGATTTACACTGGTGTAAATGAGATCAGAATCCAGACCACCTTTTTGTCATATATCCAAATCCTTCAGATTTAAATCTTTCTTGCCCTTACAGCCAGGCTATTAAAAAAAGAAAAAAAGCCAAGAAAGCTAAATAGAAAACTGTAAACATACAAGGTACAGCTCACTTTTGATGTCTGATCCTGAGTCCCTGGAAAATATTAAGATTTCTTTTCTTTGTGAGACTCTAATTTTACTATTGGTTAGTTAGGTAAATGTTAATTCCAACCTTGAATCATTGTTCTCTTTTCACACCTATGTAATCATTCTTTATGTCACAGTTTCTAGAGTTTAATAATTCCAGTATCTCTGATCATTCATTCAGTTTTCTTAGAGTCAGTTTGTTGATAGTACTTAATAAGGGTCTGATCCTGCAAACACTTACACATATAATTGTGCACATGTATAGTCACAGTGAGTTCAACAGAGCAGCTCATAAGCATTAAATCATTCACCTGCATAAATATTTGGTAGATCTGGATGGTGTGTTCCTCCACAAACTGAAGATGGGCCTTTTGAAGTAGTTTTGAACAACGGGGCCGGTAATGAGGGGCTAATAGGACTAAGCCTTATCAATTAATAAATCCCCTCCCTTTTTCTTTAAACAAATAAAAGATTTGCTTCCCTCTTCTTTTTCTTTTCCCCTTCTTCCAGCAAAAAAAAAAGGAGGGCAGGTGACTGGCTAGATGGAAGGAGAGGCTAGGAGCTTCCAATGCCTTCCATTCAGCAGCACCACAGAGTGCTATTAGCAGAGGGAGAGCTGGTGAGCCTACTGGCTTCTGGACCCTAATAGACTTCATCTTTCTATTAAACATACAGAGCTGTACTGAGATCAAATTTTGATCACGGGTTGCCTTTCTAGTCTTATTTGGGACAAATTCAGAGAAGCCCCAGAGTTCATAGAATGATTCATCAAGCACAGCCCTAGTGCATAGCTCCACTCCCAACTCAGGAAGTTTGAGGCAGAATGAATTGGGAGGAAATTGAGGCAGAATGAATTGCTGGCCAACTTGTTATTTCAAGGAGGTAGCAGGTAGGAGCCTATGACCAGGAAAGGGTGGATGCAAGGGGAAACAGGCAGGCTTTTGACCCAGCTACTGGGAGACAGAAGTATGGAGTAGGGCAGTTGGCTATTTTTCAGACAGGAATGAAGGCAAGGAGCTGAGCAGAAATTGGCTACTAGATCATCTTCAGGAGGAATAGAGGAGCTGTTAGGGAGCAGGGAAGAAAACCACATTTATTATTTGGTTTTATTTGGGATAACTGATTTGTGCGGAAGGGCTGGAGGTTCAGAAATGTCCCACCCTACGATATATTGTGGGCACTATTTGTCATTGGCTATGAATGTATACTAGCATTTTGTTTATGCTGAGACCTTTATATAATCTTTAATGTGTTTGGTTTGTGTTATTGCACCTCTTGCTTTAAATATTGTAATTCACTCTAGACAGTGCCATATGGTATGTCCACTTGAATGTAACATTGCCGAAGTTACTAAATCATTTAAAAACAAAAATAGGAAAAATCATGACACTTCAGGTAAGCCATCAACATTTATATAATTTTGTACAGGCATTATAATACCTCAAGCCAATCAGGGCCTGATTAAATACATCATAAAATACTCAAGGAGTTGACTGAGGAGCTATCAGATCCATTAGCGATTATCTTCGAAAAGGGAAAATATAGTGCCAATTTATAAAAAGGGGAATAAGGACAACAGGGGAATTACAGACCAGTCATCTTAACGTCAGTACCTGGAAAGACAATGGAGAAAATAATTAAGCAACCAATTTGCAAATACCTAGACAATAATAAGGTAATAAGTAACAGCATGGATTTGTCAAGAACAAATCATGTCAAACCAACCCAATAGCTTTCTTTAACAGGGTATGGGGAGAAGCAGTAGATGTGGTATACCTTGACTTGGCTTTTGATATTATCTCACATGACCTTCTCTTAAAAATACAACGGAAATACAACCTAGATGGAGCTACTATAAGGTGGGTGCATAACTGGTTGAAAAACTGTTCCCAGAAAGCAGTTATCAGTGATTCACAGTCATGTTGGAAGGGCATATCAAGTGGGGTCCAACAGCGATCGGTTCTGGATCTGGTTCTGTTCAACATCTTCATCAATGATTTAGATAATGGCATAGAGAGTACACTTAAAAAGTCTGCAGATGATACCAGGCTGGGAGGGATTGCTAGTGCTTTGTAGGATAGGATTAAAATTCAAAATGATCTGGACAAACTGGAGAAATGGTCTGAAGTAAATGAAATTCAACAAGGACAAATGCAAAGTACTCCACTTAGGAAGGAACAATCAGTTGCACACATACAAAATAGGAAATGACTGCCTAGGAAGGAGTTCTGCGGAAAGGGATCTGGGGGTCATAGAGGATCACAAGCTAAATATGAGTCAACAGTGTGATGCTGTTGCAAAAAAACCCAACAAATATAATTCTGGGATGTATTAGCTGGAGTATTGTAAGCAAGACATGAGAAGTAATTCTTCCCTTCTACTCCATGCTGATTAGGCCTCAACTGGAGTATTGTGTCCAGTTCTGGGTGCTACATTTCAGGAAAGATGTGGACAAATTGGAGCAAGTCCAGAGAAGAGCAACAAAAAATGATTAAAGGTCTAGAAAACATGACCTGCGAGGGAAGATTGAAAAAACTGGGTTTGTTTAATCTGGAGAAGAGGAGACTGAGAGGGGACATGATAACAGTTTTCAAGTACATAAAATGTTGTTACAAAGAGAAGGGAGACAAATTGTTCTTCTTAACCTCAGAGGATAGGACAAGAAGCAAAGAGCTTAAATTGCAGCAAGGGCGGCTTAGGTTGGACATTAGGAAAAACTTTCTAATTGACAGAGTGCTTAAGCACTGGAATAAATTGCCTAGGGAAGTTGTGGAATCTCCATCATTGGGGATTTTTAAGAGCAGGTTGGACAAATACCTGTCAGGGATTATCTAGATAATATGTAGTCTTGCCTTGAGTGCAGGGGTTTGGACTAGAAGTCCTCTTGAGGTCCCTTCCTATCCTACAATTCTGTGAAAACTGAAAAGGCACAATCAAATCTTCTCACATATATTTCAGTGAATGGAAATGAGAGATTAGATCTTGCTTTATTTGAGTCCCTAAATGTCTTTCTGATGCATTCAAAAAGACAGTGAATAACAAACTCAAAAACTTCATTCGGGATCTATCTTCCTGCAGAATCCAGTGCACAACTCTAATCCAAAACCCGAAAGTGGTTATTTAAACACCAGGAGTGAAATCCTGGTCCAACTAAAGGCAGTGGGAGTCTTGTCATTGACTTCAATGGGACCAGGATTTCACCCACACTTTCTTTCAGGTTAATAAACACTATGACTTCCATATGTGCCCACATGCTACAGGGATAAACACCATATAAAGTTTTCAATATGTTGCTTTTTAAATATCTGTTGATATGTATAGTTGCTATTTCTCCCCTACTTAAATTAATTTCATGCTTGTAAAAGGTGTCAGATTGGCAGACCTGCTGATTACTGTGTATCCATAGAACAGGGCAACAGAACTGCAATCATCCTCGTGCAGCTCCAACATGAGTCTTGCTTCTACTTTTATTTCCAGACCTACTCAGTCTCTGGTCTTATGTGGGGGGCTACAAACAATTGCCAACAGAGGTAACAGTTCAAAACGTGGTGGTTATTGTGATTTTGTGATGTAGACATTCTCTAGAAAGTGGGCTGTGACAACCAATTCATTTCCCTGTTCCTATAAGATAAAACCTTTTGGTTATTACTGATCTAGACTGAATTCAAACAAACAGCCCATAAGGCTCCATATCCCATTTCCCTAAGCCATGCACTCTCTTTTTTTATTACTTTCTGTGTTGAGTTTTACAGAGCTTTAGTGGAGAAGAGCTCAGCTCTGATAATGTTGGGCTCCCACACATGCATCCCTTAATACTTATACCTATATTTTGTTCTACAAATATAGTCCTATCTCCAGGAATGCCTTCCTTTGCAATTGCTAATCCTTACTGAGTCTCCCCTGTGGAGAGTTGCCCTGTACAGGAACTTTATCCTAGCATTCCTGGTGTGGGATGGGGACAGGTATCCCTTTAAATTTGGCAAAGTCCAGCAGCTTTAGCTCTAAAGCTGCTATTTTGTAGGCTGGCTGTTATTGCATCTATCACTTTTCAGTGGGCAGGTATTCAAAATTCCTGTTGTGTTTTTTTGCTTCTCTTCTGCTGAGAAAATCATATATTCTCACATATCTAAATGTTTCCATTATTGTTTCTGGAAAGAAATGTTAAAAAATTGATTTGCTTGAAATGTTCCATGAAACTTTTTGGTTTTTCACCAGCAAAGTCGTTTACTTTTATTGGAGAGGGTGAACCTCTCACTCACACTTACATTTTTTTTACTTAGCCACCCTTTTTCCAAAAGAAAAGAGTAAAAAAGTGATTGTCACTGAAAAAGAATTAAACTTTTTGAAAACTTTTAAAGATGTTGTTGTGAAGTGAGTTTTTTTGACAAATTTCAGCCAAATGATTTTTTTTTTTTATTATTATTATTATTATTTTGTAAAAATGTTCATTGCGATTGAAGAGGCATTTTCCATTGAAAAAGATCTTGCTGGGAAGTTTTTGACCAGCTCTAGTTAATTTTTTTTCTTAGAAATGTAAATGTTATATTTAACTATCAAAATTGATTGCATATGAGTATCTGTGGTTGTAATCAGGTAATAAATTGTATACAATATGTGATGATGATTATTATTATTTATTTGTATTTTTTAGTGCCTCTGAGCCCTAGCTACTGACTAGGATTCCACTAGGCTAGAGGCTGTACAAACGGAAAACAAAAAAGACAATCCCTGCCCCAAAGAATTTACAGTCTAAGTTTAAGACAAGAGACAACAGCTGGCTACGGACCACAGGTGGGGAAGAACAAGGAAACAATGAGGCAATAGTGCTCAGCATATGATAGGCTATGTTTTTTGAATTGTTTGCTTGCTTTTTTTCTGAGAAAATAGGACACCTCTGGCATTGTGTGAGCCAAGGGAGAATAATCTTGTAAATCCAGAGCTATTGACAGTGATGGATTTTTTTAGGGTATTCTTCCAACAAATAATATGTGCAACATGTTTATTTAACTATTTTCACTTCTTCTCAAGGATGGGATTTTTTTTTTTTGGTGTAAATGTAATCTGACATGAGTTGCACATAGCAGTCCACACAGAACAATGCATGTTTACTGTCACTTATTTAAATTGCATGAGAATCTGAATTATATTCCATGTAATCAGTGGCAGATTTGAAGCTTAAGAGGCTAGTTTATCTAATTTTGAAGACAAAAGCAGTGCCAATAGAAAGGGATGGATTGCAGTAGCCCATAGCAAAGAATTTCCCTATTAAGGAATACAGATTAAAAATAACACTGTGACGGTCTGACTGGGAACAACCTCAGAACTGAATAGGCAGAAGCTTTTGAAAAGAGGAAAGCAACATTCCTCTTGTCTATTTAATCCAAACAGACACTTCAAAGAAACAATAAGAAGAGGGTACAGCACTCATCATGGAGATGAATCCTGCATGGAACAGCTTTTTAATTTTTACCTCGTGGCTAGCGTGCCTTTGAATCTTCCTCAGAGATGGAATTTTGTGTTATTTGGATGAGGTTAAGTGCTTTTGTTTAAATTATTAGAAACAGTGAAATTAAAACATTTTAAAGTGTCCTAGGATAAAACTTTTACAAGCAGCAAGAAGCCTATGTCACACTGACAGTCTTTTGGCTGCTTTCAAAAATTTTACCCCTGTCACTGATTAATTTTAATATAAGATGTTTTACCATCTTATGAATGAATGCGTTACAGTGTTTTTCTGTGATTCTTTCCATGTACTGTGGACACATTCTGAATGTCGAAGAGCAAAGAGAATATTTACAAACAGGCATCCAAATTGAAAAATGACTTTTTGTAGAAGGAATCATTTTGTTTCTCCTTTACAAATAGGGCCCATACTCTGTATAATTTATTAAATTTAAAATACTAAAGTATGATTAATCCAAGAGATTTAGAGAAAACTTTGTGTGGTGCTTTTGTTTCATTATTACAATGTAATGTCAATATTTTGCATTAAGATTAGCTGTTTTCACTCTCTAAAGATTTATGCCAAAATTTTCAAAGGTTGCAGAAGGCAAGTGGCTGTTGCCTAATTGGGACTTGCATTTTCAGAACAGCTTGCTAGTCAGGCCCAAATGCCCTGATTAATACAAGAGGTTAGTATCAGGACACGGTTAAGGAGCCATCTGCTTAGTCTAGGTTTTCAAAAGCCACAGGCTTGACTAAGTCAGCAGGTTCAGTTTCTACTATTCAGTAGTCTAGCCACTCATTTGTTCTGCAAACCTGGGATCATAAGTCCATTCTGATTAAACAACCAAAGACGCAGGAGAGTATGAGTGAGAGTGAATCTATTAGAGAGCAAACCAGCAAGATAGCAACCAAGCAACAGTTGCTATAAGGGCCTTGGGGAGAAGGGTTGGGACAGAGGAAATAGGAGACTAGCAGGGAGAGTGGAGAGATAAGGGAGATGGTATATCTTGAGACAAATAAGGGAACACAACATCTGACCATGCTAGGATGGTATATCTTGAGGAGGAGGAGGGAGAGCCAAGCTTGCCCTAGAGATGCCAATACTGTCCATGCAACCCTCTGAGCCCAGGAAAATGTAGTATTACCTGTCTGAAATGCAGGCTCACCCACAAACCATTATACACCTTTGTGATTAGTGAGGATGACATACAGAAGTTGTATCATCAAGATCACCACAACCTTGGGCATACTAGCCACTGGGTCTTCACAGAGGACACCATTGGCATGAAACCAGCTTCTTAGAAGCTCAATGCCACGATGAAGCCACTGACTGAAACAAATGACTGGTGATTATGAAGGAGATGAGTTTGACCACTATCCAGAACAAAATGGCTCTATGCATACTGGCAATGGTACAAGCAGAAGAGGTCAGCTTGCTCACCATCTCCTGCAAAAGGCAGAGCACTAGGGTCTAGAGTGCCGTTACATGACTTAGATTCCAGTCATTAGCAGGGGAGCCAATGGTTAGGATCAAGGCTCAGGAAAAAGTGCTGTGATGTGAAGACATTTTCTGGTTCCTTTTCAGGGTTTATGCCCAAAAATAGGGCTTTTGGGTCTCCAATTAACTGTGGCTTGGAAGTGGTGTTGGAGAGGAAGGGGGAAATCACTTTACCTCTTCATATACTTGTTTGTTCTAAAACTGTGTGCTGGGGAAAGGGGAAGAGGAGGTTGAAATGAGTTCTCATCAGTTGTCATTTATGAATTGCCTATATAGGGAAAGCAAGAAAGAAAAATTGAGAAACCTATTTATTTTTCCAACTTATAGAGTGCACCTATTGTTGTGTATTTCTAGACACAAATAACAGACATTTACAAATATACAATAATAAATCCAAATTGACAAACTCAACAATACTTGTAAAGGAACTCTGTGAGGTTTCAGATGCATCAAACAGATTATAACGTACAAATACAATTAATTAACTTTATCAGCAAAATAGCTAGTTAGTAAGTGTTAAGCTAAAGCTAGCTATACAATCATTTCCCAGGGTATTAGCACACTTCATTTTACTCAGTTGTATTAGCACCTTGGCACCGAGTCGTTCAAGGGCTCCCAAATATTGTTACATCACGACTCCTGGTGTCAAAGAACTTAGTATAGTAATATGTAAAGGGACTATTTCCTCAGAAGTTCTTCAGTGTAACATTCAGGCATACAGACAAAACAGTACTTGTTCAAGTTTCTAAAGGTTAGCCACTATTTTATCTATACTGTAAAAACTCCTTCAATATTGTTGGCAACTGAAGTTGGGGGAGAAGATGCAGTCTTGCTCTTCCTATGCAATTTCGGATACATAGTCGGCAGAGCTGGCAAAGAGAGCATGGGGTAGCTACAAACAGATAAGAGATTTAATTAAGTAAATGTTTGGTATCCTTAGGAGTTTACAACATGGAGTATATTTAATATTATTATGGGTACCTAATAAACATGCATTTTTAAAAATTCTATATATCAGTCTTATTGACCTTTCACAGTATAGTTTCTTAAAGATATATAACAATAAAAATTATGCTATTCAAACTTTATTAATGATCAAAGAAACAGAAAGAGCAAGGAAACTTATATTTAAACTAAATATTCAGAAGAATACATATTAATTAACTCATGCTGTTATGTTTATATAGCTAATAATTTTTAATTAAAAAAAATTGTCTTTGTGAAAGATCCTCTGCTGACAATTCTAGAGACTGAAGTTCTTTTTATTTATAGTATAGGTACAATATATGCTACACAAATGCAAGTTTCACCATCAATATATTTCAGCCCTTCCCTGTAGGGACCACTTTTCAGAGTTAAAGGGAAGTTAACCTTACATGCCTATTCAGTTTTGGCCTCTTTGCTGAGGCTTCCAAAAATGCTGTTGGCTGTGATTAATATGTGTAAAGGACATTGACTACTAAGAACTAGACCAACAGCCTTCAGATGGTGATACTGGAGCTGAATTAGTGCCAGAGACACAAAGCTCCCTCAGTCGTCACCATTAAAAATGCATCAGTTTTCCCTTCTAGAATTAGCTACTCCTTTGGGGCACTGTGTTACAAAGAAAAGGTGGGGGGGTTGATTTGATTACAGTCTAAGAATCTGCATGGGGAACTTATAGTTGGTAATGGGCTCTTCAGTCCAGCAGAGAAAGACATCACAAGATCTTATGGCTGGAAGTTGAAGCTAAACAAATCCAAACGGGAAGAAAGGCTGTTTTGTTTTGTTTTGTTTTACAGTGAGAGTAATTAACCAATGGAACAATTTACCAAGGGTCACAGTGCATTCTCCATCACTAATAATTTTTTAATCAAGATTAGATTTTTTAAAAGAAGATATGCACCAATTCAGAAGAATTATTTTGGGGAAGTTCTGTTGTCTGTCAGATAGATCAGGGATCGGCAGCCTTTGACACATGGCCTGTTAGAGAACTCCACTGGTGGGCCAGGCTGGTTTGTTTACCTGCAGATGCTGCAGGTAAACAAACCATCTTGGCCCACCAGCATCGTTCCCTGACAGGTTGCATGCCAAAGGCTGCCAATCTGTGGTTCCTTCTGGACTTGGAATCTGAGTCTATGACAGGGTGTAGGGAGAGCAACCCTATGTGCAAGGATAGGAGTTTCACCTGGCCCTCACACAGACTATGCAGAGAGGAAAGTTGAGGCTACTTGTACTCTCTGTTCCACTGTTCTCCACATATAAAGGCTTGACAGAATCTGGCTCTGCGACATTATTGTTATGACGTGTCACAGCTGGAGGTTCATGTTAGATTATCACTGATCTTTTCCCTCAGTTTTGTGGTTCCACGGCAGACCTTTAACATCTATTTAATGTAGTATTTTTGGCAATGATGTTGTACTTGTATTTATTTAAGCTGTTAAAGTTGTATTTATCAACTCTCCTTTCTCAGATAGTTAATTCAACTATAAACATTTATTCCATAGAGAAAGTTAGAGTCCAAGACTGTAATCTAAAATAATATTCCACACAGGGCCGTTTTACAGAAAAAAAATAGGGCCTGATTCCACAGTCTCTCTCAGATGCATAGTCTTTAAGAATAATACATTTGGTGGTTTTAAAGCTACACAACAATTTATTAAAGTCATATTTTTGTGCCCGTATGACTCAAAAATAAATCTGCTCTAAAAAAAAATCTAACTCGGTACTGCTTACTCAGTCATAGAGTTGTTCCTCTTCCCATTCTCTAAACAATTAAATGCAACTACTTAAGAATAAATTTCTAACCCATATGCTGGAAGAGACCTATACAATGCATCTTTTTAAAAAACAACAACAACAATAACTGAGTTTTTATCTAAAAATACAAAGCACTAAACTGTGCTTTCAATCTCTTAGACAAATGACATTTCAAATAATTCTTTAGGAAATTATATTTTAAAAGTAAATAAAAATGGGATAAGCAAATAGAAGAATTTGAGGAAATAATGTTCTATTTATGACACAAATCAATAAATGCCAGGACAACGAACAGCAAATTTTCAAGATAGGAGGCCCAAAGCTTGTGCACAAATGCACGCAAAATATGCTTGAACTTGTTTGGGCAATGTGATTACACACAGATAGCTAGGGAACTTAAATAACCGTTTATAAGTGCAATCATATGAATTGCACACACAAATTTAGACATGTAAATCCATGTAAAACCCAGGCCTCCTGCTTTGTAAATATGCCCTAAAAATTAAGTCTTGGCACACATCTTTCCATGAACTATTTTTTAAAAATGAAATAAAAAAAATCCATAAATTGAAGCTATTTGTTTTTGTTGGTTTGTACCATCACCTGTTAAACAGAGGAGTCCATATCTTCAGCTGATATAAATTCAATAGTGCTCTGTCAACTTTTGTCAACACCCAAAAAAATTGGCCTATTTAAAAATATTTTCAATACTTTAAACAGCTGGAGGTAGAATTTTTAACTGAGTGTAAACAATCATTTTATAAACACATTATCAGACAACTTCTGATTCAAGTTTGTCCAAGAACAAAAACTATGTATAGAATGATGAACAAAAGTATATTTGTCCCACTTACCTTCATGCAGAAGCAACATTCTCTCCACCAAACTGCTTGGGGCAGCTAAATCTATGGGCCGTTCAAAATCTGTATTCTTGGCATTAATGTTGGCCCCAAATTCAAGAAGTAAATTTACTATCTCTGTACTGGGTTGCTGAGCCGCTGCATGTAGTGGAGTGTCCAAATACTTTCCTTTCTGTATATTAGCGCCTATATAAATATATTGGAGAGACAGAGACAAATAGATTAATTAATGTTTTCAGTGCTAACAGTTAATGCTTTAAAATCTGGAACAAGATTTTTTAAAATGAGTGTTTGAAGTTACATTCCTAAATTTATAAATAGATATCTAAATAAATGGTCAGAATTTCAAAAGTTCTAAGCACTCAGTGGTCAATGTGAGCTGCTGCATTGGGTCCAGGCTGGGTCTCACAGCCCCTTATATTTAACTAGTTTAAAAAACATTCTATGAGTTTAGAACCAAATTCCTTTAACTCTTCTCTTCCCTTCTAGCTCAGCCTCTGTTCTTTGTCAGCAGATATACCGGTATAGAGAAGGGGCTGGAAAACATTGCGAAAAGGGCAATGGCAGCTTATGGCTCTATATACACTTTAAACTTTCACTTTCATAGAATCAGAGAAATGTAGAGCCCAAAGGGGCATTGAGAGATCATCTAGTCCTGCTCCCTATTCTGAGGCAGGACCAAGTATACTTAGACCACCCCGATAGGTGTTTGTCTAACCTGTTCTTAAAAACCTCCAGTGGTGGGGATTACTTATATCCAAGCTAATCTGAGAGCTACTTAACTTTACTATCTTCATTTTTACTATAGAGTGAAAAGAAGGAAGTGGCCAGTGGTGCTGAAAATGCTTGATATCAGACCACTCAGAGTTGATGTTTTCTTTCTTCTACCGCACATACTGTAAATCAACAACCAAAATGTTTCCCCTAACAAAAAATATGTCTTAGCATAAAGTTAAAATTTGAGTCCTGCAACAACAAGCTGTGATAAATGAATGGGGAGAGGGGGAATAGTTCCCTTTTATGGACACCCAGCCAGCCAGTTAGCTATAAAATCCCTCTTAATAGCTGTTCTCTCTACTTGCTTTACCTTAAAGGGCTAAAAAGTCTCACTGCTATGCATAGGTAAAAGGAAGTGAGCGGGAACCTGGCCAAAAGAGCCAATGGAAAGGCTAGAACTTTTTAAAATTCAGAGAAAACCCCTTTGTCTGTCTGTGGTTGTTCTTGGGGAAAGGCAGACAGGGAGCAGTTATGCTGTGAAAAGCTTGGGCCAGGTATAAAAATTTCTCAGTATCATACCTAGAAGCTATTCATCTAAAACTCCAGATATGTAAGTAGATCAGGAAATGTCTAGGAAGATACAATTAGGTTTATCCCTTTTATTTCTTTATTGTTTGTGACTTCCTTTGTGCTAACCCCAGGTGCTTTTGTTTTGCTTGTAACCTTTAAACTGGACCTCAAGAAAGCTTAATCCTTGTAGTTTTTTTTTTTTAAATCTAGCAAAAGTCTAAGTCTCAGATGTATTTTCTTCTTTTTTTTTTTAATAAAATGTACCCTTTTTAAGAACAGAATTGGATTTTTTGTGTCCTAAAAGGTTTGTGCACATGTTGTTTAATTATCTGATGGCAACAGCTGATTTCCTTTGTTTTTCTTCTCAGCTCTTCTCCGGAGGGGGGCGGGTGTGTGAAAAGGCTTGAGGGTACGCCACAGGAAGGAATTCCAAGTTCTCCTTCCTGGTTCTCAAACAGATTTTGCACTTGGTGGTAGCAGCATCTACCAATCAAGGTCAGAGAAAAGCTGTAACCTTGGAAGTTTAATACAAGCCTGGAGTGGCTACTATAATTTTAGAATCTTTGTGGGCCCCCACCTTCTGCACTCCAAGGTGCCAGAGTGGGGAATTAACTTTGACAGAAGCCTAGTTTGTTTATCTGAATACATCTTACTGTAAAAGTGTGCAATATAAGAATATATTATATTTAGGTAAATCAACTTGTACCTGCATAAAGAAGTTTTCGAATGCAATGGATCTGCTGTGAAACACAGCTATATATAGAGGTGTTCCCAGATGAGGAATGTCTTGGTCAACATCTATGCCCCAGGAGATCAGAACTTCCAGACCATTCAACTGTGACCTGCCAACAGAATATGACATAGTTTGCTTGCCTCTTCAGTTGGATGTTCCATTTACGAAACCTGATACATTTCTTAACGCTATATAATGTTATTTGTCAACTATTCTATGTATGCTCAGAAGCTAGTTTTTTACCTCTACTGGCTGCTTCGTGAGTCGGTGAAGGGAGACATGACTCCCACTGAGCTTTGGCACCATACTCCAACAAAAGCTCTGCAACAAGATGCACTGCCTCTTGAACATGCATTAAATAATGGGGTCACTCCATCAATTGTTGTAGCATTTACCTAGAATAGAAAAGAGATGTCTAAGACGGGAACGAAGTAAGGGATGCATTCTTAACTGATAAACTGATAGTGTTTTAAAATAAGATATAGCTGAAATATGCTTGATGCATCAACAATACACTATTTACCATAACATTGCTTTATTGCACTCAACTTCTGTACAGTTCTTATCTTCCCACCCCACCCCTTGTTATTTGCATATGGTTACGCTAATTTAAACATGCTAAACTATATCCAAGAAAACATAAACTGACCATAATACTAAATCTAAATAAATGGCCTGACTTCAAAAGTGCTGAGTGCTCAGCAGTTCTCACTGACTTCGAAGTTCTAAAGTTTTCTTTTCATTATTGAAAATTCCATTAGCACTCCCCAATCTCTATCATCACATGATTCTTTCTTGGTGCTCCACAAGCTCTAAAATTACCATATAACCATGAAGAGCTAGTGTTCTACTCCACCCCCAAAAACCTCAATTTAAAATAATTTTATTTTTTTTAATTTTTAGATACAGTGGACTCTCTTTAAAATTTTCCTCGTGTGCTAGTCCCCATTTTAAGGAGAGGGAATTCTGTGGAAGCTTTACTACTGCATAGTTGTGTGTGTAGAGATAGCATGGTACTGTTGAGAAATGCAGAAGCATACCTAAATACTGTAATTGCATATGCTTTTATTTGTCATCTTGTGCTCTCTTTCCTGTTCCCTCACTGTTTGTTTGTTGCTCTCATCTTGTTGTGTCTTGTCTCATATTTAGACTATATAAGCTCTCTGGCACTGGAAACATGTCTTGTTCTCAGTTTTTGGGGAAAAATGTAGGGTTCTGTAGAACAATAAACGTGTGTTCTGTAGAAATAATAATATACCTTCAATTTACAGTGCTTACCTTGGCCACAATGCCTCAATTTTATGTCCATTTCACTCTTGCTTTCTCCCCTGGTTTTCTCATTTTTCTCATCTATTTTCTGTTCTGTCTTCTGCCCATCCTCTGTGTGGTGTCTAATCCTACCCCTACATTTTATGTGATCTTTCTCTCTCCCCTCTACTTCTGCTGTCTTCTCTTTCCTCCATTATGCAACAATCCCATCAGTCTCCTTTGTTGTCAATCAGCAAAGACTTTTAGTTGATTATTTTATTACTTAAAAAAACCCAAAGGCAAACCTACTGTTGTTAACAAACCAACATACTATGGGGCAGGAGAATGTGGAGAGCTTTGGATGAAAAATCAAGGAATAGATCCCTTTCAATTAGATAAGGTCAGTGCAGTACTTTACATATGAAAAAGATACTTACATTTGCCCCTGCTTCAAGAAGGATTCTTGCACATCCTACATGATCTCCTAGGCAGGCTTCATGCAGTGGAGTGACATGGTCAATTGTCAGAGTGTCCACACTGTAACCCTAAACAGGATAGGAACCACACATAATGGTAAGAAAAGCGATTCAAAGCTGTTAAGGCTTCAGTAACATTGTTAGTTGTAAGCAGCACAGTTTATTAGAGCTGGGTGAATAATGGATTTTTCAGTTCACTGGCAATTTAAAAAAAAAAATGTTTAGCTTCGGTTGAACCAAAAGGACATTTTAAAAAATTTTCAGTGAATCAAAAAGTAATTTAGTTTTGACTCAAAAATGCTTTATGTTCAGTAATGTTGAAACAAAATTTTTTATTTTGTTTCACCTGAACATTTTTGTTTCAATTTTCAGGCATTTTCGTAAAAGCAAAGAAAGGAGAACTAGATTTACAAATGGGGAGGGAGAAGGTGCCGCTGCTGTCAGTGTCCCCTAAGCTTAGTCCAGTGGTTAGGGCAGTCACCTACGATAGAGGGACCCAGGTTCAATTCCCTTTTCTGCCTGACGTGGAGAAGGGATTTGAATTTAGGTTTCCCTCATAGAGAGAGAAAGTCCTAGCCACTGGGATATGGGATATTCAGCTAGGGGGGGGCTTTCCTAATGTGGAAGCTGTTCCACTTTTTATAAATATAGTTATTTGAGCAGGACATGAACTTGGTTCTCCCACCTACCGGCAATAGTTGTTTTACTATTTCTCTGGCCCAATGACTATGCATTGCAATTCATAGTCACTCATATGATAATGGATAGTCATAGGGCCAGAAAGATAGTAAGAATGACTCAATAGCTGGTAGTTAGGTGACCCCTTCTCCCAGGTGAATGCCAAAACCACTAGACTAAGTCTATAAAGGAGGGCAGAACTACCACAACCATCTCCTCCTGCTGCTGTTTCTGCTGCCACCATTGTTTTATGACTAGTCCTTCTTCCTTTGCTTTAGCCAAAATGCCTGAAATAGAAACAAATTTTGTGTCAAATGAAACATTTGATCGTACTAAAATGTTTTGACTTTTTTCAGTTTGGTCTAAACCAGATGTGGGCAAACTATGGCCAGCCCATGGGACCATCTGACAGGCCTCTGAGCTCTCGGCTGGGGAGCCACTTCCCTTCTGTCCCCCCTCCCCTGCAGCCATGCTGCCGCATGGGCCACACTCTGGCCTGCGCTCCCGCTGGGCAGCGTGAGGAGCGCAGCTGTCTCTGGTCAGGCGTCGCGGCTGTAAGGGGGCGTGGAGCGGGGTGGGGTTGGGTAAGGGAGCAGGAGGTCCTGGGGGCAGTCAGGGAGGAGGAGGTGTTGGAGGGGGCAGAGGTTCTTGGGAGGGTAGTCAGGGGATGGGGAACGGGAGGGTGGGAATGGGAGTCCTGGGGGGGGGCCTTTCAGGGGACAGGGCTGTGAATAGGGGTCAGGAGAACAGTCAGCGGACAGAGAGCAGGGGGTTGGCTAAGGGGGTGGGATCCCAGAGGGCATTTAGGGGCAGGGAATCCCGGGAGCAGGTGGTCAGGGGATGAGGAGCAGAGGGCAGTTGGATAGGAGGTGGGAGTCCCAGGGGTGGGGGCTGTTTGGGGGCAGGAGTGTGGATAGGAGTCAGTGCAGTCAGGGGGACAGAGAGCAGGGGGATTGGATCGGGGTGGGGGTCCTGGGATGGGGGCAGTCAGGGGACATGGAGCAGGGGGGATGGGATGGGTTGGGGGTTCTGAGAGGGGCAGTCGGGCGAGAACTGGGAGGGGGTGGATAGGGGGCAGGGGCCAGGCTCTTTGGGGAGGCACAGTCTTCCCTACCAGCCCTCCAGCGCACCCTGATATGGCTCTTGGGCCAAAAAGTTTGCTCACCCCTGATCTAAACTATTTGGTAAACTAGACATGAATGTGCAAATAGTTTTGGTCAACCCAAATTTGCATTTTTTGGTGAATAAACTATTCATCTGAAAAGTTTCACCCAGCTCTCATTTACAGTATGCTATACATAATATACCTTATGTGAGCACAAAAATGAATGCATGCAGAATCTTTCATATTTGATTTAGAAAAGAGTAAGAAAAATAGCTTCTAAACATTCACATAGTGGTCTACACTTCACATTTGAAATACTTAGCCTTCCTAGAGCCACAAATTCAAATTCCAAGAGAGTAAACTCAGTCCTTCTTCCTTATGAGATTGATAAAATGACTGAGCTCCGTGCAGTTTTTTGTGGATAGTTTTTTTTAGATACTTGACAACCTGATATCTTTTTCAGAGTCATAGAGTTGAAGGCCAGAAAGGGACCACCATTTTAGTCTGACTTCCTTTAATCAGAGCCCATCAACACTACCCAGCACCCACACCCTAAACCACATCAGCCAAAGTAGACCAAATTACAGCCCACAGGAGACTAGACTGTTATGTGCCACAGGGAGAGAATAACAGGACTGAGATGCACCAATGCCTGATGACCCCACAATAGCAGAAAAAAAGAGGATGATTAGTGCCACCCCAGAGAACCGGCCAACTCCTCTTGTGTCCATCTCCAGCTATAGCTATCTCGGATGGTTCAGAGGAAGGAAAACAAAAAAACAAAACAAATCATCAAGAAGAAATTGAGGAGGTGGGGGGGGCTGGCGGTGGTTGGCTGAAGACCTGAACGCATGAGCTTTTAGGAACATAAGACATAACCAGAAATGACCCCCAGGGGTGCTGGTCCTGCCCCCTACCATCACAAGCAACCTCATCATACAACTGCACTCAAAATTGTCCAGCTCTCTCTTAAACTAATTAAATTGTTTGCCCTCACAACTCCGTTGGAAGCCATTCCAGAATCTCACTCCATTATGGTTAGAAGCTGTCTTCTAATTTCCAGCCGAATTTGTCATGGCCCGGTTATATCCATGTGTTCTTGTGCCAGCAGTGTCCTTTAGCTTAAATTATTACTCGCTTGATGCATTATAGAAAGCAATTATTTTGCCTCTTAGTCTTCTTTTTGCTAGGCTAAACAAACCAAGCTCTTCCAGTCTCTTGTTATAAGATAGGCCCTCTATTCCCTGATCATCCTAAAAGCAGCAAAGGTCCTGTGGCACCTTATAGACTAACAGAAGTTTTGGAGCATGAGCTTTCGTGGGTGAATACCCCTTCGTTCGGATGCAGGACTAACAGACGTTTTTGGAGCATGAGCTTTCGTGGGTGTAGATACCCACTTCATCGATGCATCTGACGAAGTGGTATTCACCCACGAAAGCTCATGCTCTAAAATGTCTATTAGTCTATTAGGTGCCACAGGACGCTTTGCGGCTTTTACAGATCCAGACTAACCCAGCTACCCCTCTGATACTTGATCATCCTAGTATCTCGCACCTGTTACAGTGTGAATTTATCTTTCTTGAACATGGGTGACCAGAATTGTACACAGTATTCCAAATGAGATCTTACAGTGCCTTGTACAATGGCATTAAACTTCTCTGTTTCTAATAGAAATGCTCATTTGATACATCCAAGGATTGCATTTGTCTTTTCATAGCTGCGTCACATTGGTGGCTCATAGTCATCCTGTGATCGACTCCCACACCCAGGTGTCTCTCCTGCATTGCTTCCAGTTGATGAGCCCTCCCAATTAGCAACAGAAATTCTTATGATTAGATTCTAGATGCACGATCTTGCACTTTGTACTACGGAATTTCATTCCATTTCTGTTACTCCAGTCTTCAAAGTCATCCGGATCTTCCTGTATAATATTCCGATCCACCTTTGTGTTGACAATGGTACACAGAAGCTAGCTTTGCATCATCAGCAAATTACTACATTGGCTTACACAATATACGTTTGTAGTACCATTTAACAATGTTCCAGCAAGGGCTCTTATTTGATACCGTATTATAGTACTTAACTGCCAAATAACAGGTCTGCTGTGACACTAACAGTAAAACTCCTGATTTTACTTTATCCCTTTGCTGTTACAAAATAATATTCAGTGTGTCTTTTGGTTATTATTATTGCTGCTGTTCACTGGGCTATTTTCAATTAATTTTTCTGAAGACTCCCAAGTCCTTCTCCTGATCAGTAGACAGGATGATTGCTTTGTTTAGTGTGTATTAATCCGTTCTCTCATAGTAAGGGCTAGATATTCAGCTGGTGTAAATTGGCATAGTTATATTGATGTCAATGGATCAACATCAGTTTATGTCAGATGAGAAGGGAAGTCAGTGCAACTATGCTGATTTACATGAGCTGAGGATAGGGTTAGTGCCTGTAGGCACAGCAGAGAGTAAGGGCTGGTGTATAAATTGTACCACCCAAGGAGTAATCCCAGCATGCACTGTACCTCTAAGGCACTATTCTTCTTTAATTTTCCAAAGCAAGTGCTTTACTGCTCTTTTTTTTACAAAAATAAAGAATAGCATCATTCTAGCCCTTAGAAGCAACCCTGAAGGAACAACAACATTTACAAGGAAACAGTTTTCATAGGTTTAATCTACCAAGGCTTCACAACAAATATATTTTAGAAAATGCCTTAAAACCAGTAGGAAAATATCTTGAAATGTCTTTAAATTTTATAGTATCAAAGCTCCCAAATGAAAATACTTCTGCATTATTCACATGGAGACTGTAACAGAATATTGTGCTATATTTACCTTTTGCTAGGTTGTCATAAATAAGATAAAAAAGGGAAATGTTTTAAGAACCACATGGGCATTACCTGTGACAGTAAAGTTTTTAGAGAAAGGAGACGTCCTTGACTGGCTGCCTCATGCAGTGGTGAACGATCTGCCCAAGAACCTACAGAAGTAATAATATTTATTGAAAAAATTACAGCAATTAGAGATATCTTAGTATGCGGAGAACAAAACAGAAAGTGGTTATGCAAAAATAAAGTCAAAGGTTTTATTAAATGAATTTTGGACTAAGTGTCTTAAATATATGTCTTCTTCCTAGACACTAAAAGAGCAGACAGGCTACACTGAGTAATTCTGCAGTATGAAGGAGAAAAAGTTTCTACGTGGTTATTTTTTATTAATGCATTTAACAACTTCAGCAATATTCATGGTATTTGTCTACCAGAGCCTTTTATATTTTCTATAAAATGTTGTCTAGGTATATCAAAATCTACCAGCTTCAACAGGAAACAGAGACATATTGGGACTGAATATTTGAAGCAAAAAATGAGGACCACACACACATTCAGAAACATTCCTGAAAAAAGGAAAAGCTGTTCTAAAAAAAAATTAACAGTAAAATGTCTCTGGTCGATAAAACCAATCTGAAGTCTCCAACCCCCACTTTCCCATGAAATCTACATGTAAGTCTCTGAGAAGAGAGTTCCCATGGTAGAAATAGGTTTTTAGGGCTAATCCTTCCCCATGGACCAAATCCAAGTAGTTGTGCTTGATGCAAGGGGAAAGAAAACTCTAGCTTCTGCTCCAAGCCACAGAACCACCCTGCTTCTTCTACTGAAGCCCATGTGTGCCCATGCTGTTGTTGACCCTGTTCTACGGGGTTCAGCTCTACTTCGTGGGTTTTGCAGGGAATCCATACAGGTGGATTCTCCAGTATACAGCAATTAAGAATCCCTGGCACAGGCTCTCAAACTACTTGTTTTCCTCATCCAGCACAAAAGTTCCACTATTTCTTAGGCTCTTTGTGGCTGAAGAGAAAGAGGTGGGATTTGCCCCTTGGTTTCTAAATGGGAAAGAGTAATTGAGGACCCACTTTACCTTTTTTATGTACAACTTAGAGATGATGCACAGTTTGAGGGTTCTGTGAAAATGATGCTCATACTCTTATTGAAGAAAGGCAGACCACTGACTTAGGGCAAATCCAGCCGTCACTTCCACAGCCACAGAGGGCCCTAGCAGCAGAAATGGTTCAGTTCTATTTCTTTGTGTAGGAAGTCAAGATTTGAGGGGCTCTGTAGGAATCCTCCTACACCTTTTTGTGGATCCTCTGCTGATTACTTCTATAAGACGGCCTCAACTTAGGAGAGCTGCAGAATGCTCATGTACCTACTGGCCTGCAGCACATTGCAGACACTTACCACATAGGGGAGGATTCTTTTCTGCTTAATTGTCTGGAGAGATGCAGGATTTAGAATTGGTTGTTATTCTGCGACATCTTGCAGGAAATTTACATTTGATTCTCAGTCCCATTATTCTTACTGCCTAGGCTCATTGATGCAGGAATACCACAAAAGCAGTTGCTCAGCACATGGGATCAGAGAGACCACCATGTCATTGTCATTTAATAACAATCCCTTGATTGATTGATTTTATTGAATAGATGCTGTGACTACTCAGAGAGTATTGCAATCAGTGTGAATTGCAATGAACTTCAGCTCAACCCATTTGAACTATTCTATAGATTTGTTTGGTTATTGTTGTTATACAGCGTTGAAACCACAGAAAGTTTGCAGCCTGTAGAAAATAGAGTTCCCTCTCCTCCATCACACTTTTTCCTCTTTCAATTCTCCCTCTGATCATCCTGTTCTGAGTGATAAAGTTGTTATTGTAATTAATTGTATGAGAAAGGAGAACACTAAGTTCTAGACACAAGGTTTTGTACTATTACTATACTGCATCAGATATATTCCAGACATACTTTTCATTAAGCTGAATAGTTAATGTTGTCTGTCTTTAAATGGAAGCTTCTATAAATTACCTGCCCATTTTTACTTTTTATGTAACTACTTAACAGTTGCAAGGAATATGGGCATTACCAGTCTGCTAGGATTCTTTGAATGTGTCAATAACATAGTGAATAAAAGTAACTGGTTGACATAATTTATTTAGGCTTTCAAATGATCCTTGACAAGGCCCCTCACAGGAGGCTATTAAGAAAGAGTGTAGTTATGAGTAAGAGGAAATGCATTACCATGGATCAAGAACTGGCTAAGAGAGAGAAAAAAAGTAGAAATAAATTGTCAACTTTCATCATGGCAAAGGTTAACAGGAGGATGCCTCAGATTCTGTTCTAGGATTGGAGTTTAATATATACATTAATGATCTGGAAAAAGACATGAGCAGAGATCTGGAAAAATGTGCATATAACAAAATTTCTTCAGCTTGTCTACACTTAAAACGCTACAGCAGCACAACTGCACCACTGTACCGCTTCAGTGTAGACACGACCTATCCCAACACAAGGGATTCTTCTGTTGGCATAGGTAATCCACCTCTCTGAGAGGCAAAAGGTAGGTCAACAAGCAAATTCTTCTGTTGACCTAGCACTGTCTACACAGGGACTTAACTACACTGCTCAGACGTGTGGATTTTTCAAACTTCTGATGGATGTAGTGAAATTGAACTAATTTTCTAGGTAGCTCAAGCTTAGCAAAGTCAAATCCAGAAAGGACTTTGAGAAATTTCAGAGGGCACTACCCAAGCCTTAGTGAATTGGCAACAAGATGACATATGAAACTGAATGTTGATAATATGCAAAGTAATACACGTTGGAGGAAAAATACAAGCTGCTGAGACATCTTACTGGGGTCCAAGTTAACTGTATCAACTCAGGAAAACACTTGGGGATCACTGTAGACTGCTCAATTAAGATCTTTGCTTTGTCTACACTAGCACTTTTGATGGCAAAACTTTTGTCAGTCAGGGATGTGAAAAACACCCCCCCCCCCGACCAAATAAGTTTGGACAGCGCTGTGTCAGGATACTTCTACATTACGGGATTATTCCGATTTTACATAAACTGGTTTTATAAAACAGATTGTATAAAGTTGAGTGCATGCGGCCACACTAAGCACATTAATTCAACGGTGTGCGTCCATGGTCCGAGGCTAGCATTGATTTCTGGAGTGTTGCACTGTGGGTAGCTATCCCGTAGCTATCCCATAGTTCCCACAGTCTCCCCCGCCCCTTGGAATTCTGGGTTGAGAGCCCAGTGCCTGATGGGGCAAAAATCATTGTTGCGGGTGGTTCTGGGTACAGCCTCACCCCTCTCTTCGTGAAAGCAGCAGACAACCATTTCGCGCCTTTTTTCCTGGGTGAACTGTGCAAACACCATAGCACAGCAAGCATGGACCCTGCTCAGATACTGCAATAGTGGATGTTGTAAACACCTCATGCATTCTCGTGCAGTCTATGCTGAACCGGGACCTGCAAAGCCAGGCGAGGAGGAGGCGGCGGCTATGGCAGAGCGGCGACGAGAGTGATGAGGACATGGACACAGAATTATCTCAAACCGCGGGCCCCGGAACTTTGGAGATCCTGCTGGTAATGGGGCAGGTTCTAGCCATTGAATGCCGATTTTGGGCTCAGGAAACAAGCACACACTGGTGGGACCGCATAGTTTTGCGGGTGTGGGACGATTCCCAGTGGCTGCGAAACTTTCGCATGCGTAAGGGCACTTTCATGGAACTTTGTGACTTGCTTTCCCCTGCCCTGAAACGCCATAATACCAAGATGAGAGCAGCCCTCACAGTGGAGAAGTGAGTGGCAATAGCCCTCTGGAAGCTTGCAACACCAGACAGCTACCGGTCAGTCAGGAATCAATTTGGAGTGGGAAAATCTACTGTGGGGGCTGCTGTGATGCAAGTAGCCAAAGCAATCATTAAGCTGCTGCTACGAAAGGTTGTGACTCTGGGAAACGTGCAGGTCATAGTGAATGGCTTTGCTGCAATGGGATTCCCTAACTGTGGGGGGGCAATAGATGGAATTCATATCCCTATCTTGGCACTGGGGCACCAGGGCACCCAGTACATAAACCGCAAGGGGTACTTTTCAATGGTGCTGCAAGCACTGGTGGATCGCAAGGGACGTTTCACCAACATCCACGTGGGATGGCAAGGAAGGGTTCATGACGCTCGCGTCTTCAGAAGCACTGCTCTGTTTAAACTGCTGCAGCAAGGGACTTACTTCCCAGACCAGAAAATAACAGTTGGGGATGTTGCCTATAGTTATCCTGGGGGACCCAGCCTACCCCTTGATGCCATGCTCATGAAGCCATACACAGGCAGCCTGGACAGTGGTCAGGAGCTGTTCACTACAGGCTGAGCAAGTGCAGGATGGTGGTAGAATGTGCATTTGGGCCATTTCAAGGCGCGCTGGCTCACATTACTGACTCGCTCAGACCTCAGCCAAACCAATGTCCCCTTTGTTATTGCTGCTTGCTGTGTGCTCCACAATCTCTGTGAGAGTAAGGGGGAGACCTTCATGGCGGGGTGGGAGGCTGAGGCAAATCACCTGGCCGCTGATTACGCGCATCCAGACACCAGGGCGATTAGAAGAGCACCCCAGGAAGCAGTGCACATCAGAGAAGCTTTGAAAACGAGTTTCATCACGGGCCAGGGTACGGTGTGACTGCTGTGTTTGTTTCCCCTTCATGAATGCCCCCCCTTTATTGACTCCTTCCCTATAAGCAACCCGCCCTCCCCCTTCGATTACAGCTTGCTTAAGGAAATAAAGTCTCTATCATTTAAAAATCATGTATTCATTATTAAAAAGTAATTATAAAAAGAGGCAGAGAACTGACAAGGTATCCCGGGTGTGGTTTGGGAGGAGCATAGGAGGGAAGGAAAAGGCCATTAAATACATTTCAATGTAATGACAGCCTTTTGGTTGGACTGTCCACTGGGGTGGAGTGGGCGGGTGCACGAAGCCTTCCCCCATGCGTTCTTACACGTCTGGGTGAGGAAGATATGGAACATGGTGAGTGGTGAGGGTGGTTACACAGGGGCTGCAACGACACTTTGTGACCCCGCTGCTCTTCTTGAAGATCCACCAGACGTCGGAGGATATCAGTTTGATCACACAGCAGCTCCAGCATTGCATCCCGCCACCTCTGATCTTCCTGCCGCCACCTCTGATCTCGAGGGTTGGTCCCTCCTATCCTCACGTTGGTCCCTCCTATCCTCACGTTCACTGGCATCTTTCCTGTACTTTGCTACCACATCCATCCAGTCATTCAGATGAGCTCTTTCATTGCGGGTTACTTCCATGATTTCCGAGAACATTTCGTCTCGCGTCTTCTTTTTCCTCCGCCTATCTGAGAGAGCCTTCGGGATGGAGTAGGGAGGCTTGAAAAATGTGCAGCTGCATGAGGGAGGGAAAAAAAGGGAGAGAAGTATTTAAAAAGATACATTTTACAGAACAATGGTTAAACTCTTTCACAGCGAACATCACTATTCACCTTACATAGCACATGTGATTCACTACAAGGTCGCATTTTGCATCTTAATATTGAGTGCCTGTGGCTTTGGTGTTACAGATCTCACAGACGCAGGTTTGGGCATCACAATTCAGCTTGCATGCGGACATGGTAAGACATTGTCTTTCGGCTTCTCCAGCCTTCATATACACAGTGCCCTCTGATGCTTCTTCCTGTTAACATGCGGCAGCAGAAACCAACCCCCCATCCAATTCTCTAGGATGATTGCTTTACCCCTCCCCCCACCGCTTGGCTGGTATCATGGAAGATCACTGCTAATCACCACCCTTCCCACCCCCCCACTGCGTGGCTGTTAGCTGGGACGATTCCTGCTAGCCAAATGCAAAAAAGCTTAGCGCGATCCTTCCTCCCCTCGCCCCACTTGGCTACGTGCAAGGAAGGATTTCTTTTAAGCAACAGCCCAGTAGGAAAACGTCCATCTCTGTCCCCTTAATTAAATTCCTGACTTTCAACCAGGTTACCATGAACGATATCACTCTGCTGAGGATAACAGAGCGAGATAAAGAACGGATGTTTCTTGAATGCCAGCAATCACCGGGACCATACGCAGCTATGCTTTGTCATGCAGTGATACCCGATTACTTGCTACATGCATGGCGTGGTAAAGTGTCCTACCATGGTGGACGGAACAAGGCTGCCTTGCCCAGAAACCTTCTGCAAAGGCTTTTGGAGTATCTCCAGGAGCGCTTCATGGAGATGTCCCTGGAGGATTTCCGCTCCATCCCCAGACATGTTAACAAACTTTTCCAGTAACTTTATTGGCCACGAATGCATCCCAAGCCCTCATGGCAAATCAATCATTAAAAAACGCTTGCTTTTAAACCATGTTTTATACAAAAGGTACACTCACCAGAGGTCGCTTCCATGGCTTCACTGTCTGGGCTAGTGGCTTGGGAGGGTAATTCTGTATGAGTCACAAAAAGCTCCTGGCTGTTGGGGCTAATGGAGTGCTGTGTGCTCACTGCAAGGTCATCCTCTTCTTCCTCCTTCTCCTCCTCATCTTCCCCCTCCGCAGAATCCTCAGCCATGGTTGAGATTACAACACCCACCTCGGAATCCACGGACAGGGGTGGGGTAGTGGTGGCGCAGCCCCCTAAAATTGCATGCAGCTCAGCATAGAAGCGGCATGTTTTGGTCCTGCCCTGGACCTTCCGTTGCTGCTTTGGTTTTCTGGTAGGCTTGTGTGAGCTCCTTAACTTTCACTCTGCACTGCACTGAGTCCCTGGTGTGGCCTTGGCCATCATAGCCTTGGAAATTTTTTCAAATATTTTTTCATTTCGTCTTTTGGAACGGAGTTCTGTTAGCACTGAATCCTCTCCCCATATAGCGATCAGATCCAGTACCTCCTGTGCGGTCCATGCTGGAGCTCTTTTTCGATTCTCAGGAGACTGCATTGCTACCTGTGCTGATGAGCTCTGCGTGGTCACCTGTGCTGATCACAGCTCCACGCTGGCCAAACAGGAAATGAAATTCAAAAGTTCGTGGGGCTTTTCCTTTATACCTGGCCAGTGCATCCGAGTTCAGACTGCTGTCCAGAGTGGTCACAATGGTGCACTGTGGGATACTGCCCAGAGGCCAATACCGTCGATTTGTGGCCACACTAACCCTAATCCGATATGGTAATACTGATTTTAGCACTACTCCTCTCGTCAGGGAGGAATACAGAAAACGATTTAAAGAGCCCTTTATATCGATATAAAGGGCCTCGTAGTGTGGACGGGTCCAGAGTTAAATCGGTTTAACGCTGCTAAAATTGGTTTAAACGCATAGTGTAGACCAGGCCTCAGTGGAAGATGCTTTCCTACCAACATTGCTACTGCCGCTTTTTGGGAGTAGTTTAAATATGCTGGTGGGAAAGCGCTCTCCCACTGGCATAGAGTAGCTATACAGGAGACCTTACAGTGGCACAACTGCAGCGGTACAGCTGTGCTGCTGTAAGGTCCACAGTGTAAACATATGTGCAGTTGTAGCGGGGGGAAAAAGCCAACTAAGTATGAGGATACATAAGGAATGGAATGGAGAATAATATGAAAAATATAGTGCTATTATATAAATCAGTGGTGTGCAATATTTATCACTCCATCTCAAAAGGATATTGCAGCTTAAAAGGAGTTTAATGGTACATGATAAGAATGACTACAGCCCTGGAAAAACTCATAGGAAGAGATTGAGATTGCTTACTTTAGAAAGAAGATGAATAAGAGGGAACATGACAGAAGCATATGAAATGAGTGGTATAGAAAAGGCAGATCCGGAGTTTGTGTTTTCCTCTCATAACATGAGAGCAAGGGGACATTCAATGAAACTGAAGGGTGGATAATTCAAAACTGATAAAAGGAAATATTTTTTCATCCAAATCATGATTAGACTGTGGAACCCTCTGCCAAATGATAGCACTGAGACCGGGAACTCAGCAAGATTCAAAAAGAAATTGGATTTTTAGATAGATAGCAAGAATATTGAGTTATATTAATAAATACTAATAAACAAAGTTTTACAAGTGATATAAAACCTCATGCTTCAGGTCTTAAATTTGTCTTGAACTCATAGGAATTAGGAGGAGACTCCCCTATTCAACATCAACCTACTGTGGGACTTCTTTCACCTTCTTTTGGAGTATGTGGTGCTAGCCACTTCCTGAGACAGGATGTTGGATCAGATGGACCACAGGTCTGAGCCACTGTGGCAGTTCTGATTTTCCTATTAAGACAGCCATACTCTGCTATTCGTTTTGGATGATTTGCTATAATTGGTGATACATATCCTCTCTCTATATTATTTGATTTAAAGTTAAACTCATTTTGCAATTTTTATTTTTCGTGACAACAGCCAAGAGTTAAAAAAAGGTGACTAGTGATTTTAGGTGCTTTAACTTTTCAGTAACCACCTTGGAGACACCTTGAAGAGTTCTGATTTTCAGAAAGTGCTGCCTGTTCACCCCCTCAGACTCCAGCTCTTGGGAGGTATTTAAAATAGGGTACACAAAATCACCATTACTTTTGAAAATCTTGGCCAATATTTTTCTTTTTTTTTGTAGAATAAACAACTAGCACTAAAGTGAGTCAAGATCTCTAATAATGGTTACACCCACAAATCAGGCAGTAAGTAAAAGTTCTCTTCTTGTGGCTGAAAATGATTGTGCGAGAAAAATCAGAAGCCCGCATTTAGAGGCTGCTTTCAAAGGTCTGGCCTTATATCTCCATTTAAGAAAATTCTCTACTCTCTTTTGGTGGCCTAGTCCATTGCCAATTTAATATGAAAGAAAGAAGTAAGAAGTACTGCAGTACTGTAGAAAAAAAATCAGACAAAACCATACATTGCACAAAGCATAAAAACATATTAAAAATCTTTTAAGAGATTTCTGATTGACTGATGCTATGGACATTTTAGATTTACAGCTGGACACAAAACAGAATATGGATATGCAAGTAGAATCTCTTTCTGCAATCCATGTTTGCCCTCATTTTTGCTTACCTCACCTCCCTCTTCACATGTGCCCTCTTGGATTGCTTAGGAGAATGCCTGCTAATGTCATTACTTCAGTGACATGTGAGAATCAAATGATACTAGATTACATTCCAAGTTCTATTTTGCACCTAGACCTTCCCTCGGTTGCTGCCCACAAGAACAGTGAAATCCAACAGCTGATGGCTTCTGCTAAACCCATTAAATATAGAGTGCTTAGTTATGTGATTGCTTCCATTATAAACAGTGTACAGATATTAAAATCACTGCAGAAATATTCTGTGCAAATTAAGTTTAGAAAAATTCTTCCACTTTACAAGGATCTGCTTCTGCTTCCGTTGAAGTCAGTAGGAGTTTTGTCTTTAAGTACGAGAACAGAATCAGCCTCCAAATCACTATCAGCCCAGCAAAATTGGGCCTTCCAGATAAAATATCAAAAGATGTCTTTAAAAAGCAACATTCTAACTTATTTAACTCATTGCTTTCTGCTGATTTCCAGTTTTGCAATTTCTGTTATCTAGAAAGTGTTAAGAACACGAACAAATGTACTAATTCATAATGCTGTCTAAGAGCAATATTAGCAAACAGATCCTATTCAAAATCTTTTAATCTATCAGGCTTCTACTATTGTGGTCTGTTTTGATGCTAAACACAAGCTACCTCTCACTATATTTGGAAACAGCACTAGTTCCAAGCCATCTGGTATATAATTTACAGGGAACAGCAGCCTACACTGTTTGGTAAACATGAGAGAGAAATAGAGTAAAAAAGAATTCATATTATTAACAGACAAGAACAAAGAATTATTTAAAGATTTCATACAGTACCTAAATCTCCATCTCCCCATGGTACTTCCAGCCAATTGCAATTATAAATTCTACTCATTTCTTTCAGTGTGAAAATAAAAATCCCTCTCCACTTGCTAGGGCCTGTTCTTAATACACTTCAGCCATGTTTGCAAGGAGATCAGCAGCTCCTTGTAATATGAACTTTCACCTCTAAAACCTTTCATCTCCTAAACACAGTTCTGGAGGTATCAGCTTACGTGGCCACCAACTTTTTTTCTTATTAAGCAACTGCCATTTAATATAACTATATAAAAATGTTAACATATTGGGAATATTATTTTCCATTGGCCCTGATCCTGCAACATCTACACAAGTGAAACTCCGAATGAAATCAGTGGAAACTTTGCCTGAATAAGGACTGTAGGATCAAGCCATACTTACCCATCTTTTACCTTATGGAATGAGATGAACTTATGAATAATAAATTATTTTACAGATATCCACTCAAATCATTATAAATATCTAGCCTAGTGCATGAAGATAAAGGCAGTGATCACGCAGGCTGCTTTATTATATTGAATTAGTACATTTAAAAGCAAATAAGAAAGTTACTGCTAGTTTGTGAGCTAGCACAAGCAAATGTTGTTCTCATCAGTAAGAAAAACATGATTTTCTCCACCACTACCCCCCGCACTTTCTGGCTATCTTCTTGCAGCTCACTACTGACTGGTAGAGGATCTTAATTATTAGGTTGTTAAACTGAATGTAGAGCTACGTTTAGTATTCTTTTTCCAACTCTGAATGAACAAAGCAGCTTGACTTTTTACAGAAACTGATTTGAACCTTTTCTTTTTCACATACCCAGTGATGAGCTGCCAAAATATTAACAACAGGTTCTCTACTCCTCACCTCACGAAGGGGTTGTGCCCCCTCGGGGGGTCGTGCCCCATCCAACCCCCCATGTTCCTTGACACTCCGCCTGGGGACCCCTGACCCATCCCCTCTTTTCCCTGTCCCCTGACTGCCCCCTGCCGCCCCATCCAACCCCTCCTCTCATTCTTGATGGCCCCCTAGGACCCGTGCCCCATCCAACCACCCCTTCTCTCCGTCCCTGACTGCTCCCCACCACCTCATCCAACCCCTGCTCCTTCCTGACTGCCCCCCGGGACCCTTGTCCCCATTCAATCCCCCTGTTCCCTGCCCTCTGACCGCCCCGACCCTTATCCACCCCCCCACAACCCACCGAACACCCTATCATAACCTTAGTCCCAGATTTGGACCTTAGCGTCCCAAATATGGGGGTTAGCATGAAAACCTCCAAGCTTAGTTACCAGCTTGGACCTGGTACCTGCTGCCACCACCCAAAAAATTAGAGTGTTTTGGGGCACTCTGGTCCCTCTGAAAAACCTTCCCTGGGGACCCCAAGACCCAAATCCCTTGAGTCTCACAACAAAGGGAAATAATCCTTTTTCCCTTCCCCCCTCCAGGTGCTCCTGGAGAGATACACAGACACAAGCTCTGTGAAACTACACAGAGAGACTCCCCCTCTCTGTTCCCAATCCTGAAAACAAAAAGTACTTTCCTATTCCCCCAGAGGGAATGCAAAGTCAGGCTAGCAATCCAACACACAGATCTCCCCTTGATTTCTTCCTCCCACCAATTCCCTGGTGAGTACAGACTCAATTTTCCTGAAGTAAAGAAAACTCCAACAGGTCTTAAAAGAAAGCTTTATATAAAAAAGAAAGAAAAATACATACAAATGTTCTCTCTGTATTAAGATGATATAACACAGGGTTGATTGCTTAAAAGAATATTGAATAAACAGCCTTATTCAAAAAGAATACAAATCAAAGCACTCCAGCACTTATATTCATGCAAATACCAAAGAAAAGAAACCATAGAACTTACTATCTGATCTCTTTGTCCTTACACTTAGAAACAGAAGATTAGAAAACAGAAACTACTTCTCCAAAAGCTCAGAGAAAGCAGGCAGGCAGACAAAAGACTCAGACACACAATTCCCTCCACCCAAAGTTGAAAAAATCCGGTTTCCTGATTGGTTCTCTGGTCAGGTGTTTCAGGTGAAAGAGACATTAACCCTTAGCTATCTGTTTATGACACACCCCCTCCCTGCCCCCTTACCACACTGCCTGGGGCCTCGACCGAGTCCGCTTGGCTGGGACTGTGACCGGTGCCTGACTCCCCGGGCCGGGGCGGGCTGGGCCGGAGCCGCTTGGCCGGCACCGAGGGGACCGTGCCTCCCTGGAACCCCCCTCCCAGCTTACCTGTCTGTTCCTTGTTTCAGGGTTCCCGCGAACATTTGATTTGCGGGAAGCAGGGGAGAGGGAGGAGAAGGAGGGAGGAGCATTCAGGGGAGAGGGCGAGGTGAGCTGGGGCTGGGGGCCGGGTGGACAGCTGCCCGAGCCTTTGTTAAATTTAAAAGTTTCTTTAGAACTGATTGTCCTGGAACAACCGGTTCTAAAAAGGCTATTTAATTTAACAACTGGTTCCTGCTAACCGGTGCGAACCGGCTGGAGCTCACCCCTGCAAATACCAAAGCTTGAAAAAAAATTCAAGTTAGCCATTGTGGCATTTTTCAAAAATTATCATTATGATTATTAGCAATGAGGTGGTACCCACAATGTGCTAGGCACTGTCCAGACACACAGGAAGGAGCGTTTATAATCTAGTAATAAATTTAAGGAGAAACAAATGTATTTTTCAGTGGAATCTGCTGTAGTAAGCAATCTTGGTCTAAAATGTTAGTGAACAAAAGGTAGTTGGAGGAAAAATGGGATTTGGTTTTATGAAAAATAAGTGGCAGTTCTGAAGCCATTCAAACGCTAATGGCAGAAGCACTATGAAATAAATCATCACTACTTGTTCTAATGTAAAGCCTGATCCAAAGCTCACTGAAATCAATGGAAGCCTGTCAATTGACTTCAACAGGCTTTGTGTCAGGTTCACACTTCCAGTCATTGCAGTTCAATATATTCTATTATTCTGTTTAATGGCTTATTAAAATGTGATATCTAAAACTTTCATATCTGTCTTATGGGTTCTCATATGCAGGATTCTCATATTAAACAGGATGCTGCTTTAATGCACAAGGCAAAATTTTAGCATGGAGGCCAGGAAGGTCACCACCTTCAAAATATTTGTTGGATTCCTCATAAAAATATTTTGCATGGCAGGGCTAACCATATGGTTTTAAATCTTTTTTCATTTGTGGACCTTTAAAAAATTTCAAATGAAAATGCAGACCCCTTCGGAAATCTTGGACATAGTCTGCGAAACCCCAGGGGTCCACGAATCACAGGTTGAAAAGTACCGTTCTATGGTAATGACAACCTTTGCAGACCTCTTAGACATAGCCATCCGTGGACTGCAGGTTGAAAACCATTGGGCTGGATCATAAATTTACCACAATCCCTGGGTAAGGGGCAGCAAGGTTCTTTCCACTCCCCATGTCTGCCTGCCCATATGAATGGGAGTAGTGTCATCACTAGGGCTTTGCTCCCCACTGTGGTGTGAGCAGCCCAGATAAGACATAAGGTAGCACCAATCCAAGGCCAAGATTTGGCTCTTAGTGCCTTCCATTAGAGTTTCTCCGTCATTTTACAAGCATAGACCACAAAACTCAAAATAACTTGGGTTATTATACACATTTTTAAACAACAGTTAAAGAGATAGGCGTAGAGAGATTAACTAGTTTGTCCAAAATCAAACCAGAGGACTATGTCAAAGCCAAAAATATAATATAGGTCTCCTGACCTCCAACTCTGTGCCTAAACCACCAAGACTATCTTTTCTTCCCCAACAAGTACCTGTTGATTCTTCCTAGTACTGGCAATACAGTGGATTCCTCTTAATCCAGAGGTAAACTATCCAGACACTCCAGATAAAATTTCCTTATCCTAACCAAACCATGTTTCTGTGTTTTGGCCTTATGAGATTAACACTGGATGGACAGCCTGCAACTTTCTCTGCTTCTTGCCCACTCCTCAAAGGCCACACCTAACCTGGAGAATGCAATATCCCATCACAGAGATGGGTTGAAGTAGCAATGTCTGTCTGAACTTTGCCAAACTTAAGGGATGTTTGAGTATGGGGTTTTGATTTGGTTGATTTCAATGCTGTGATCAGAGCTCATAAGATATGAAATGTCTTGCATTTGGGGCTCATTAGAAAGGGGCTTATATGTGCTGGACTTCACTAGCTGAGCATTGTGGGGCAATTGGGATTTGTTGGGGCGAGAGCAAAATTGCCTGAGAAAGTACAGGGGAAAACAGAGGTGCAAAAGAAAATCACAGGGATATCTTCCATTTAAAACACTTTGCTTTACCATTATTATAATTTGTAGTGATGTAATTACTAAAGGATCAGGTCACAGCCCCACTGTGCTAGGTTCAGTACAAATATAGTAAACAGCAATCCCTGCTCCAAAGAGCTTACAGTCTAAAAAGTAGTCCGTCTTAGCCATAGCCATAGTGTTTAAAGCCAGAAAGGACCACCAGATCATCTGGTCTGAGCTCCTGTATATCACAGGTCACCAACATCACCCAGCACCCAAACACTAACTTATCTAAAGACGGGCCAAAGAAGTAGTGTTTGGATCTCAATTAGTTTGAGCTGATGTTTGGGCTTCAGGATGGAGACCAAACTAGGGCTGTTTCAAGTATGGATCCCACTGTGCTGTTCTTACAAGATGTTGGCACTGAATGTGGAAATCTCACAAAATCAGATAATCTAGAATGGTGGAATTCTCATGAGATTAGTTATTCTTGTAAGACTTCTGCTATCTTAGTATGAAATCTCCCTAGAACTACTGTTTTTGCAAGACGCCACACCTATCCAAACTGAACAAGCGAAAAGAGCCTCTTCCACTTTTGCATCCAAACTTTTAGGCCAATGCTGAGCACTTTAAAAAAAATCCCGTCCTATCATTGTATAAGTGGTGTCCGTAGAGTCAATAGAAGATAGTACAATATAAGAACACAGAAAAGTATTAGTGCGCTATATAGTTTATTACCGTGGGATAACAGTGTGATGCTCGCAGACCAGGTGCTAGCTCCTGCCAAAGCCCTAGGCCTCTCTGAACACTTACAAATGCATAGCTGAAAGCCAGGCTAATTCACTTGTGTACTACATAAATAAAAGTGATGGTTAATTGAATAAGAATGTATTTGGTGTTTAAACTTCATGAAAACTAGTGGGATGTTATGTGCATTATTTTCACTTACTTGTATCCTACTATAATGTAATAGCAAACATTTCCCTGTAACTAAACAACTCAGCAAATGAGAAAGAAGTCTTGTATAATGCAAATGAAGAACTTTAACAGGAAAGTGTTAATTCTTGTGCATTTGAAGCAAGTGGTCATTGTGTGTGATGCTCAGAGATCAACGACTCTGAATGTGCTCCTCTCTCTGCCAATCAAAGAAAGAGTCTAAGTGGATAGTGACCCAGTCAGTTTGTTTTCTGTGAGAAGAAGCTCTAAGTATGCACTCAAGGAGAAAATTCTTCATCTCTGGACTGTTTGGAGATTAACAGGGCAGAATAACTGAGTGAGAAGATGAAGATTCCCAGAGTTATTCTGGATAGCCCCAGGAGCAGCGCCACAGTTTTTGCCACCCTAGGCAGCAGCGCTCCTCCTCTGAGCATTCGGCTGTGGGGGTCCTTCTGCTCCACGTCTTCAGGACACTTTGGCGGCGGGTCCTGGAGCGAGTGAAGGACCCGATGATGAATTTCCACCGAAGACCCGGAGCGGAAGGACTCCCCGCCACCGAATTTCCACTGAGGGCGGCAAAATGCCACCCCCCAAAACCTGCTGCCCTAGGCGACTGCCTGGGGTCACCTAGTGGGAGCACTGGCCCTGGATAGGCCCTCAAAGACTTTTGGGAAATTGGCAGATTACTACTTCTCTGCTACCATTTGAAATTATAGACTGTGACTCACCTGTACATATATTTTACCTGCTTTAACTGTTCAATAACTCTCATTTCTTTTTCTTAGATAAAAACCTTTAGATAGTTTAGTATGGAATTGACTACCAACATTGTCTTTGACGTGAGATCTAGGATGCAACTTGAATGATTGGTCTCTTGGGACTGTAGTAACCTGAAATATTTGTGATTTTTGGTGTAAGTGACCATTTATCACATAGTCCAGCTTGCCTGCATGGCAAGATAGACTGGAGAGTCTAAGGGGACTGACTATGACTCCATTATAAGACTATTGTGGTACTTTGAGAGTTTGCATTTTGTACTAGGTTGGCAAAATATAAATATAGAACATACCACCATTTTAGGGTGTATGTCCTGAGACAGGCACTCATGGTCATGAGCCACTCCAAACAGTGTGACAAACAGTATACAGTATTTTGGGGTTATGTAATTCAATGTTTCTTTCTACATAATTAACAAATAAAAGCTGGTATTCAGTTTATACCAGCTGTTTTTTCCTTTTATCTCCTAGGAAAAGGTGAGGTGTATTGCATTTTTCAATTTATAGAGAACAGAAGTAGTGACTATAGCAGAAACAGTGAGTTGTACTTCTGTAGTCCATAAGAGATCAATGGAATCGTATTGGTGTAACTGTTAGTTGAAGTTGGCCCAATATTTTGTACTTCATTTTGTTGGAATTAATTTACTGCAGATTTTACTTTATTACAATTGCACCACATACATTCAAAATTACCCTTCTCAAAAATATTGTCAGCATATATTCATGATTGAGTTTACATATTTTATATAACTATTACATCCACAATCTATGTTAAAAATATTAAGGTTGCAAAGTAAAACAACCAAAAGTTAGAAAATGCCAGACTGCCTGTGTATTTCTTAATGCAGTTCTACTGTGCATATGCATTGGGATACAGTCTTTAATTGCATCATCACATACTGTACTATTTTTTCCACTGCTGCATTCAGTGAATAGGCTGTTTGTTTGTTTGTTTTTCAATCCTCCACATTCAGTGTGGCCCCAGGTTTTATTTAATACACACCTGTCATAAACAGATAGCTAAGGGTTAATGTCTCTTTCACCTGAAGCACCTGACCAGAGGACCAATCAGGAAACCGGATTTTTTCAACTTTGGGTGGAGGGAAGTTTGTGTCTGAGGTCTTTGTTTTCTGTCTGCCTGCTTTCTCTGAGCTTTGGAGAAGTAGTTTCTGCTTTCTAATCTTCTGTTTCTAAGTGTAAGGACAAAGAGATCAGATAGTAAGTTATATGGTTTCTTTTCTTTGGTATTTGCATGAATATAAGTGCTGGAGTGCTTTGATTTGTATTCTTTTTGAATAAGGCTGTTATTCATATTTCTTTTAAGCAATTAACCCTGTATTTGTCACCTTAATACAGAGAGACCATTTGTATGTATTTTTCTTTCTTTTTTATATAAAGCTTTCTTTTTAAAACCTGTTGAAGTTTTTTTTTTTACTGGGAAATTTCAGGGAAATTGCGTCTGTACTCACCAGGGAATTGGTGGGAGGAAGAAATCAGGGGGAGATCTGTGTGTGTTGGATTTGCTAGCCTGATTTTGCATTCCCTCTGGGTGAAGAGGAAAGTGCTTTTGTTTCCAGGACTGGGAACGGAGAGGGGGAGTCACTCTGTTTGGATTCACAGAGCTTGTGTCTGTGTATCTCTCCAGGAGCAGCTGGAGGGGGGAAGGGAAAAAGGATTATTTCCCTTTGTTGTGAGACTCAAGGGTTTTGGGTCTTGGGGTCCCCAGGGAAGGTTTTTCAGTGGGACCAGAGTGCCCCAAAACACTCTAATTTTTTGGGTGGTGGCAGCAAGTACCAGGTCCAAGCTGGTAACTAAGCTTGGAGGTTTTCATGCTAACCCCCATATTTTGGACGCTAAGGTCCAAATCTGGGACTAGAGTTATGACAACACCTTCCCTGAATACAGAAATATTTATTTTCTCCTGCTGTGTTTCTGTGGTGCTCTCCCCATAATATCCAAGTCCTTCACAATCATTAATGAATTTAATAACCCTGAGAGAATACGTGGTGTTATTTTCCCTATTGTACAGGTGGGGAAGTGAGGCAGAGAGACATTAAGGCCAAAATTGCCAAAAGTGTCTACTAATTTTAAGAGCTCCACCTGAGATATCTATGGTCTGATTTTTTTCAGAATACTTAGTATTATGTTGCACTTTATATATTCATCACACAGCTCCAATCAGTTTCAATAGCACTTTGGCACATCTGGACCCAGGTATATATTGCTGGGCACCCAGAAAATGAGGAACACACAGTTACTGGCCAGCTGTGAAAATACTGCTTTAAGTGACTTGCCTAGGATTATTGTGGCAGAGATAGGGATAGAATCCAATTCGCCAGGATGGCATTCAACATCCTTAACCATTCTTTCTCTTCCAGCAAAGCCCTTCTTCATTCTTTATGCACCTTCCAAATTCTTTAACAAATGAGGCAAGTTTACAGCTTCTTTTACTACACAATCCTGATTTGTTTCTAGAGCACTGTCCATCCTGTGCACTGAATGAAATAGACGTCCTGTGGGGAAAATAGTATGTGATCATGTAATTAAACACTGTATTAGAATGTATGTGCACAAAGGGGTCAAATTAATATTATGCAGGCAACCTTAAAACTGGCATTCCTAACTTTTGAGTGCTTGGCTTTGCAACCTTAATGTATTTTTAACATACTGGGTTTTTTTTTAATGTAATCTATTTTTTAAAACCCTGGAAAATAAAGAAATTCCATCCTGTGGAAGTATACTGACCCCCAACTTGGGTAATCAATAGGATTGGGACCTTTAGATCCACAGTACAGTCCTTAAGCTAATGGAGACACTGCTAGCAATGGTAGTAGTAGGCTATCATCATCTATGCGGACCAGTCTTTGGAGGGGGAAGAGACACTTTGCCTGTGTGTTTCAAAGCTATTTGCTGATAGCAGAGACAAGTTGAGACTGAAGACTCCTAGGTTCAATTTCAGGTTCTGGAAGGGAGTGTGGACTCATGGCTATAGACCCTTTGGCCCCATCCCCCTATCTGTCTCTGTCTCCCTCCCCTCCTATCCATCCTCCCATTGTGGCTCCTGACTCCTTGCCGCTTTGCTCCTATCCAGTCCCCACCCTGACTCCCTCCCCTTCCATTCCTGTATACTCCATATCTCCTGGATCCTGTCCCTCTCCCCCTCTGCATCTACATACTACCCTGCCCCCTGGACTCTGCTCCTATCCAACAACTCCCCTTGCTCCTGTCCCCCCTCTCCTCTGCTTCCACCCTACATCTGATTCTTGCAAACTCTCCTTCTGCCCAAAACCCCCTATGAATTCCACTGTTGTTGCATCTTCCTTCTCTTCCTCACTACCTGAGCACCAGCAAAAGAGTAACAAAGGGCAGTGGTCCTGCTCTCAGTTCCAGTGTCCATTCTACAGTGGCCTGGAAAAGCAATTCTTGGGAAAGTCATGCTCTGCCCCTGTAACCCTAGGCTGGAGCATTCACTCTGTGGGGATGGCACATGCACAGTCCCTCATGAACTGTGAGAGGATGAATCATGCTCAGTGTAAATTAAATTTTCAGAATATTTAGCTGTCTACTGAGCATGTGCAAACTGCAATTTTTCAAAGACTTATAACTTGGCCAAGTTTGGGTGAATTTTCACAGTGATTCCAAAAGGTACACCTTCCCATGCCAAACTTTAAGTCCCTGCTCCAAACCATGAGGGCAACTAAATTGTTGCGACATATTTTTATAAAATATATTTTTACTAACCTCATTCTTAATCTTCTGAACCATTTTAGCTGAAATTTTCGTAAATAAGTCACCTTGAGGCAGATGCCCAGCATGGGAAATTTCAGCCCAAATGGTTAAAGTTTGGCAAAGTTATGAGCAACTGAAACAGGATTTCATAATGGCACGTATCAGACAACCTTAAGAAAAGCAGCCTTACCAGCTCTACTTGGTGGGAGATAAATCTGTATATAATCTATTGCATCATTTTCAGATGTAATAAATAAATGGATGTTTTTCTGATGTGATTGTGACAGATATGGAATATCCTGGACAAATCTTAGTGAATTAAGTTAAAGATATCACGCTCTGGAGTGGCTCATAACTGTGAGTGCCTGTCTCAGGGCAGACTGTCAGAAAACAAGAGCAGCCACCCAAAACTGGTGGTAAATTCTAATATTAGATTTCACCAAGCCAGTAGCAAATATCAACACCCGGATCACTATACCAGTCTTACCAAGGAGTCACAGACAGTCCCCGTAGCCTCTCCAGCATTTCTTGCCACCCAGACAAACTGAACTAAGCGATAATGGTCACATAAACCAAAAAAATCACACCATATCAGGTTTCTCCCAGTTTCAAGACACCAATCACTTACCCCTGATCAACTGATACTTCAGATCTTACACCAGAGACAACACTGGCAGCCAATTCTATAGTAAACTTATAGGATAAGTTTATTAGCTAAGAAAAAAGAATGAGAGTTACTGAGAGGTTAAAGCAGGTAAAATATAATAACAGGTGAGTCAAAGTTTGTAAGTCTAAAATGATAGCAGAGATGTGGTAATTTGCAAGTTTCCCAAAAGTTTTCTCAGAACTACCCAGAATAACTATGGGGATTTCAGTTTTCTTGTTCAGTTATTCTACCCATTAGAATCCAAATAGTTCAGAGATAAAGGATCTCTCTTTGAATCAGTACTTCTAGCTTCTTTTCACAGATAACAATCTGACAAGTGTCTGTACCCACACAATGGCCTATTGCTTTGAATTCATTTGCATTCAATGAGTTGTTTAGTCAGAGGGATATACATAATGTAAATGCCTGCCATTATAATAGGAATAGATAAGTAAAAACAATACAAGTAACATTCCATTAGTTTTCATGATGTTCTAACACACTTAAATCTAGGGTTATTTAATTACTAGGCATGCATCATATAAATGTAATGTAACAGAAAACAGCAGGATATAGATCGGCAAAAACAATACAATTAACATTGCCTTTGATCTCTTAACACACAAGTGAATTAGCCTGAACATCTACTAATACATTTAACTTCTTTGATATTCACACATAAGTGAATTGGCCTATGGGTCTGGCCTGAGCTGGTCTGTCAGCATCATAAAAACTATCTTAGGGCTATCTTAGGTCATTGTATTAAAATGCAAGTGTTTAAGTATTATTATGGGATAATTCAATGCCATGTAATGGCAGATAGCTAAAAAGTGATAAGTTTTTAAAGTGTTTATATACCAATGCTAGAAGTCTGGATGAAGTAGAGTGCCTTGTATTACATGACGATATCAATATAATATGCATCACAGAAACTTGGTAGAATGAGGATAATCAATGGGACATAGTAATACGAGGGTTCAAAATATATTGGAAGGACACAACAGGTCATGCTGGTTGGGGAGTGGCACTATATGTGAAAGAAAGCATAGAATCAAATGAAATAAAAATCTTAAATGAACCAAACTGTACCAAGAGGTGAATATAATTGGACCACTTGGTAATAGTGATTATAATATAATTAAATTTAACATCCCTGTGGCAGGGAAAACACCACAGCAGCCCAACACTGTAGCATTTAATTTCAGAAAGATGAACTACACAAAAATGAGGAACAGGAGTACTTGTGGCACCTTAGAGACTAACACATTTATTTGAGCATAAGCTTTCGTGAGCTACAGCCCACTTCTTCGCATAAAATGGGCTGTAGCCCACAAAATCTTATGCTCAAATAAATTTGTTAGTCTCTAAGGTGCCACAAGAACTCCTGTTCTTTTTGCAGATACAGTCTAACACAGCTGCTACTCTGGGTATGTCTACATCTACAATTTTGCAGCGCTGGTTGTTACAGCTGTATTAGTACAGCTGTATAGGGCCAGCGCTGCAGAGTGGCCACACTTACAGCAACCAGCGCTGCAAGTGGTGTTAGATGTGACCACACTGCAGCGCTGTTGGGCGGCTTCAAGGGGGGTTCGGGGAACGCGAGAGCAAACCGGGGAAGGAGACCAGCTTCGCCGCGGTTTGCTCTCACGTTCCCCGAACCCCCCTGCAAACCGCAGGGAAGGAGACCTGCTTGCACGGGGGTTCGGGGAACGCGAGAGCAAACCGCAGGGAAGGAGACCTGCTTGCACGGGGATTCGGGGAACGCGAGAGCAAACCGCAGGGAAGGAGACCTGCTTGATTACCAGAGGCTTCCTCAGGTATGCTGGGATACCTGCTTATTCCACGGAGATCAAGAAAAGCGCTGGTAAGTGTCTACACTTGATTACCAGCGCTGGATCACCAGCGCTGGATCCTCTACACCCGAGACAAAACGGGAGTACGGCCAGCGCTGCAAACAGGGAGTTGCAGCGCTGGTGATGCCCTGCAGATGTGTACACCTCCTAAGTTGCAGCGCTGTAACCCCCTCACCAGCGCTGCAACTTTGTGATGTAGACAAGCCCTCAGAAACAAAAATGAGGAAGTCACTTAAACAGAAATTAAAAGATACAGCGCCAAAAGTGAAATCCCTGCAAGCTTCATGGTAACTTTTTAAGGACACCATAATAGACACTCAGCTTAAATGTATACCCTCAAATAAAAAAACATAATAAGAGAAGTGCCACTGTGGCTAAACAACAAAGTGAAAGAAGCAATGAAAGGCAGGAAGGCATCCTTTAAAAAGTAGAAGTTAAATCCTAGTGTGGAAAAAAGAAAGGAGCATAAACTCTGGCAAACAAAGTGTAAAAATATAATTAGGAAGGCCAAAAAAGAATTTGAAAAACAGCCAGCCAAAGATTCAAAAAGTAATAGCGAAATTTTTTTTTAAGTACATCAGAAGCTGGAAGCCTGCTAAACAACTGTGAGGCCACTGGACGATCAAGATGCTAAAGGAGCACTCAAGGACAATAAGGCCATTGTGCAGAAACTAAATGAGTTCTTTGCATCAGTCTTCATGGCTGAGGATGTGAGAGAGATTCCCAAACCTAAGTCATTCTTTTTAGGTGAGAAATCTGAGGAACTGTTCCAGATTGAGGTGTCATTAGAGGAGGTTTTGGAACAAACTGATAAACTAAACAGTAATAAGTCACCAGGACCAGATGATATTCACCCAAGAGTTCTGAAGAAACTCAAATGTGAAACTGCAGAACTACTAGCGGTAGTCTGTAACCTATCATTTAAATCAGCTTCTGTACCAAATGACTGGAGGATAGCTAATGTGACGCCAATTTTTTCAAAGGGCTCCAGAGGTGGTCCCGGCAATTACAGGCTGGTAAACCTGACTTCAGTACTAGGCAAACTGTTTGAAACTACCGTAAAGAACTCAATTGTCAGACACATAGATGAACATAATTTGTTGGGGAAAAGTCAACATGGTTTTTGTAAAGGGAAATCATGCTTCACCAATGTACTAGAATTCTTTGAGGGGGTCAACAACATGTGGACAAGGGGGAACAACAACATGTGGACAAGGGGGAACCAGTGGATATAGTGTACTTAGATTTTCCGAAAGCCTTTCACAAGGTACCTCACCAAAGGCTCTTAAGCAAAGTAAGCTGTCATGGGATAAGAGGAAGGTCCTCTCATGGATTGGTAACTGGTTAAAAGATGGAAACAAAGGATGGGAATAAATGGTCAATTTTCAGAATGGAGAGAGGTAAATAGTGGTGTCCGCCAGGGATCTGTACTGGGACCAGTCCTATTCAACATATTCATAAATGGTCTGGAAGAAGGGGTAAACAGTGAGGTGGCAAAATTTGCAGATGATACAAAACTACTCAAGATAGTTAAGTCCCAGGCAGACTGTGAAGAGCTACAAAAAGATCTCTCAAAACTGGGTGACTGGGCAAAAAAATGGCAGATGAAATTCAGTGTAGATAAATGTAAAGTAATACACATTGGAAAACATAATCCCAACTATACGTATAAAATGATAAGGTCTAAACTAGCTGTTACCTGCTGAAGAAAAAGATGTTGGAGTTATTGTGGCTAGTTCTCTGAAAACATCCACTCAATGTGTAGCGTCAGTCAAAAAAGCGAACAGAATGTTGGGAATCATTAAGAAAGGGATGGATAATAAGACAGAAAATATCATATTGCCTCTATATAAATCCATAGTGCACCCACATCTTGAATATTGCGTGCACAGTATGGTTGCCCCATCTGAAAAAAAGATACATTAGAATTGGAAAAGATTCAGAAAAGGGCAACAAAAATGATTAGGGGGTGGAATGGCTTCTATATGAGGAGAGATTAATAAGACTGGGACTTTTCAGCTTGGAAAAGAAATGACTAAAGGAGGTATGATAGAGGTCTATATAATCATGACTGGTGTGGAGAAACTACATAAGGAAGTGTTATTTACACCTTCTCATAACACAAGAACACATTTCACCAAATGAAATTAATAGGCAGCAGGTTTAAAACAAACAAAAGGAAGTATTTCTTCATAGAACGCACAGTCAACCTGTGGAACTCTTTGCCAGAGGGTGTTGTGAAGGCCAAGACTATAACAGGGTTAAAAAAAGAACAAGATAAATTCATGGAGAATAGTACCATCAATGGCTATTATCCAGGATGGGCATAGATGGTGTCCCTAACCTCTGTCAGAAGCTGAGATTGGGAGATGGGGAATGAATCACTTGATGATTTCCTGTTCTGTTCATTAGCTCTGGGATAGCTGGCATTGGTCACTGTCGGGAGACAGGATACTGGGCTAGATGGACCTTTGGGCTGACCCAGTATAGCCATTCTTATGTTATGTTCTTATGATGGTATGCAACTTCTTTTAAGAGAAAGGCAGGACTAATGTAAACACTAGGAAGTATTATGTGCTTCAAAGGCCTCTTTAAAATAGTGGAGCAAAGAAGACTGAACTTTCAGTTGAGTGAGGTTCCTAGGAAATACTTTGGAAGAAGGGAATGGAAATTACTCCGTTTCGGAGCCATCCTTTTGAAGCTGCTCCTTGAAGAGAAACCTAACTGTCTGGCTGATTACCTATTCATGATCTCTTCCAAGGCGCAAACTGGATAAAGGAAGGATACAGTAATTCATGGGGTAGCTAGTCCTGAGAGAAAGCTGTTATGAACTGGTGACCACAGGAAAAATCCCTAATCACCAACCAGATCCCTTCTTGGAGTTAGAGGGTGGTCTCTGGTTAAGTTATTCACATACAAGTAGGTTCTTTTGTTGTTTTTACTGTTTTCTGTCTAATGCTTTTGCCTTTAAGAATAAAAGTGCTCACTTAGGAAGACCTGTGTGGTAACTTAACTGTTGGGAATTATATCCTTAGTCATCTGTGAAGAGAAAGTATAATGCAGATGCAGGCAGTGTGCCTTGCTGGAGGATGTCACAATATAGTCGGAGGCCTGTGCAACCTGAAAACACTCTTGTCAAGAGGCAGAGAGATGCAGATCTGTGACTCTACCTCAGAGAGGTGATGGCTGAGGAACCTAGAGTGGATGCCCTTGTTGAACCACAGAGTGGGAATACAGGTACATTTGCCCTGAATTGCCCTGAAAGTGTTTATATACCTTAGTCCAAAATATCTATCAGGAACATTGAATTCCCTTTTCGAGGTTTCTACATATGTACCACCAATGGACATATTATTAGTAAATATTCATTAATTATTATTATTATTTATTTTGTTTATTATTATGCTGTTGCCCTTAAATAAATTAGAAAGCTTTCTTTAGTATTTAGAGAAAGTATAGTTACTGCTTCTTTTATTCTTGAATATATCTTAATTCTCAATATCGACAGTAGTGAAGGTTATCACCATAACACTATTTTAAGTATTCTTCTTACCTTTTGCTCCACTTCACAACTGTGTTTTTTACATATATATTCCAAATGTATTTGATATCTCCTTCAAGGTGTAAATTAACTGTCAATACTTTCCATTTTCCTTTTGTGTCCTTTTTCTCCATTTTTTAACGTATTCTGTTCTATCAAATGCTTGCTGTTTTTTTTTAAATCAACACTGCTAAATTTTGATGTCCTTATTCTCCCTCTTTTATCACTTTGATCCTAATTAGAGTACTATTACTATTTAAAAAATATTCTACCATGTTTATGCCTCCAATCATATATGTTAGTCCAGGCTATCTCTGATAAGTGTTTCATTTTTCTAATTTCTGCTTTAACTATCATGTAACAAAGCAGTTCTATAATATTCCCATCATGTCCTTAAGCTTATTGTTTAAAATATCCCTCTCAAAATGTTCCAATGTATGTCCAGGTAATTTTAAATGCCTCTACATTCTATTTTTTTCTTTTCACAATTTTTCTTTTAATTTTAGTATTCAGCATCTTGTTACCTTTGAACAGACAATCTGTGACAAAATCCTAAAATTAACATACTCTCTTTGGTATCTTTAATCTCCAAAGTGTCCTATCTTTTAGTTACTCCAAGCCTCTCTTTACGTGTAGTTACTTATCCCTTTACATTTTCTGATCTCTTGTAAACAGTCAGCCGTCAGCATTTAGTTACATTGACTTTTATTTCCCTGCTACAATTTGCATTAAACCTTGAACACCTGCACCATAAATAAGGCAGATAAACAAGAAAACGTATGGTGGATGAGTTTATAACATTACAAAATGTACAATCAAAAATTATAGCTGCATTAACTCTGTAGAAACTCATGCAAGAGTAATGCACTACTAGTAATTATTATAAGCATGCCTTTACGTTACAATCAGATTACTGAAAAAATTCATTTTAAAGTTAGTATGCTGCAAAACTGGGTCAACCTGATATATTTTAGTGCACTGTCAGCTTGTGAAATGGCTGCTATACTAACCTTGGCTGGTCAGAATACCCCAGCAAGCTTTTCGTTTTGCAGGACACTCCCCTATACTTTCTAGGCTTCTTTTTAGGAGATTCTGGTTAGTGCAGCTCCTCTGAATAGCAGTACTTGTGATCATAATTTCTTATTTTTTTCTCCTGTGTATCATTAGTGCAGGTGCTCTAGTCAGAGAAACATTCACAGATGGATTTGCAGCTACTCCCCCCCCCCTTCAGATTTTCACAAAGGATCTCGTTGTACTTACTGTAGAAAGCTACAACACTGAAATCCACAGTGAGTGCACAGTGGGGGAAGGGAAGGATAGCTCTAGCATTTTCTATTTTTAAAATGGAGAAAGAATCAGCTTAGCTACAGCATGAACCTTGACTATTTACATGATTTAAATGGAAAGAAGGTGGGTTTTTTTTTTTTAGTTAGACCAGAAAAGCAACTGATTCTTAAAACACAACACAGTCCATGCTTTAATATGAGGTTTGCATACTAAGCAGCTCAAAATAGAAAAATATTATGAGTATGTTAATAAAAGAATTATGGTTCTGATAAATAACAGCCTTAAACAGTGAACCCACCCCCCTCGTAATAATACTGCCCCGTGACTGGCTTCAGTCACCTACAGCTCTGCAGTTGGTAAAGAATTTACTTAGAACTTGAGAATTATCCAACAAATGGAACACTAATTGTGTATGTGGAGCATAGTATTGTACTGATGTAAACTAGAAAACACTTCCTGAATACACAAATGCGTTCATATGGTAGCAGAAACAGTGTAATTTATTATTTTGCAGATATGAAAGTAAGGTTGTAATCATTTCAAGGAGTCCTGAGTCACTAGTTTTTGACAACAGGGTAAATAGTAACAAGGACAACAAACTTGGAGCAAGACTCCTTTATGCCTACTGGCTTGTAATGCTGGAAACAAATCTGCATGTACAAGCAAAAGGACGCAACAGATCCCCAATAAAATGACAGCATGGATTAACTAGAGTAGTGCTCTTATTACAGTAGTGATATGTTGACATGCTATTTAAAAAAAAACACTTTTCTCACCGTATTATTTTATTAATGACTAACCCATTTATCAACACTTTTAAAATAATACTACTACTTTGCATGAATATTCTGTCTTATCTGGGAATCTCAAGGTACTTTACAAATATTAATTAATTAAGCCTCAAAACACCCCTGAGATGTCCGACTCAAAGAATACTTTCAGGACAACATTGAACAGCGCACTGATACACAGGTACCCTCCCACCAACAGCACAAGAAGAAGAACTCCACATGGACTCCTCCTGAAGGTCGAAATGACAGTCTGGACCTATACATTGAATGCTTCCGCCGACGTGCACAGGCAGAAATTGTGGAAAAACAACATTGCTTGCCTCATAACCTAAGTCATGCAGAACGCAATGCCATCCACAGCCTCAGAAACCACCCAGACATTATCATCAAAGAGGCTGATAAAGGAGGTGCTGTTGTCATCATGAACAGGTCTGACTACCAAAAGGAGGCTTCCAGACAACTCTCCAACACCAAATTCTACAGGCTACTTTCCTCAGATCCCACTGAGCAATACACTAAGAAACTGCAACATCTACTCAGGACACTCCCTACACTAACACCGGAACAAATCAACATACCCTCAGAGCCCCGACCAGGGTTATTCTATCTACTACCCAAGATTCACAAACCCGGAAATCCTGGACGCCCCATCATCTCGGGCATTGGCACTCTCACTGAAGGACTGTCTGGATATGTGGACTCTCTACTCAGACCCTATGCCACCAGCATTCCCAGCTATCTCCGTGACACCACTGATTTCCTGAGGAAACTACAATACATTGGTGACCTTCCAGAAAATACCATCCTAGCCACCATGGATGTTGAGGCTCTCTACACGAACATCCCACACACAGATGGAATACAAGCTGTCAGGAACAGTATCCCTGATGATGCCACAGTGCAACTGGCCGCTGAGCTCTGTGCCTTTATCCTCACACACAACTATTTCAAATGTGATGACAATATATATCTCCAGATCAGTGGCACCGCTATGGGCACCCGCATGGTCCCACAATATGCCAATATTTTTATGGCCGACCTGGAACAACGCTTCCTCGGCTCTCGTCCACTCACGCCCCTTTTCTACCTGTGCTACATTGATGACATCTTCATCATCTGGACCCATGGGAAGGAAACTCTGGAAAAATTCCACCATGATTTCAACAGCTTCCACCCCACCATCAACCTCAGCCTGGACCAATCTACACGGGAAGTCCACTTCCTAGACACCACGGTGCAAATAAGTGATGGTCACATTACCACCACGCTATACCGAAAATCTACTGACCACTATGCCTACCTTCATGCATACAGCTTCCATCCCAGGCACATCACACGATCCATTGTCTACAGCCAAGCACTGAGGTACAACCGCATCTGCTCTAACCCCTCAGACAGAGACCAACACCTACAAAATCTCCACCAAGCATTCTCAAAACTACAATACCCACACGAGGAAATAAGGAAACAGATCAACAGAGCCAGAGGTGTACCCAGAAGCCTCCTACTGCAAGACAAACCCAAGAAAGAAACCAAAAGGACTCCACTGGCCATCACATACAATCCCCAGCTAAAACCTCTCCAATGCATCATCAGGGATCTACAACCCATCCTGGACAATGATCCCACACTTTCACAGGCCTTGGATGGCAGGCCAGTCCTCGCCCACAGGCAACCTGCCAACCTGAAACATATTCTCACCAGTAACTGCACACCGCACCATAGGAACTCTAGCTCAGGAACCAATCCATGCAACAAACCCCGATGCCAACTCTGCCCACATATCTACACCAGCGACACCATCACAGGACCTAACCAGATCAGCCATACCATCACCGGTTCATTCACCTGCACGTCCACCAATGTAATATATGCCATCATATGCCAGCAATGCCCCTCTGCTATGTACATCGGCCAAACTGGACAGTCGCTATAGAAAAGGATAAACGGACACAAATCAGATATTAGGAATGGCAATATACAAAAACCTGTAGGAGAACACTTCAACCTCCCTGGCCACACTATAGCAGACCTTAAGGTGGCTATCCTGCAGCAAAAAAACATCAGGACCAGACTTCAAAGAGAAACTGCTGAGCTTCAGTTCATCTGCAAATTTGACACCATCAGCTCAGGATTAAACAAAGACTGTGAATGGCTTCCCAATTACAAAACCAGTTTCTCCTCCCTTGGTTTTCACACCTCAACTGCTAGAACAGGGCCTCATCCTCCCTGATTGAACTACCTCATTATCTCTAGCTTGCCTGCATATATAACCTGCCCCTGGAAATTTCCACTACGTGCATCTGACGAAGTGGGTATTCACCAACGAAAGCTCATGCTCCAAAACGTCTGTTAGTCTATAAAGTGCCACAGGATTCTTTGCTGCTCCCTGAGATGTTGTAATTATACCCATTTTACACATATATTCACAGAAATAAAAATAATTAAGCAAGTTAGCACATCACAGTTCTCTATCAAATGTAGAAAAATAAGATCATGTCCAAATTAAAGTATATGTGACTGTCCTACCACTCAATGAGCTGTTCATATCTGTCTTGAAATTAAATTGTTTAGAAATGTCAAATTTAATTTTTACCTCTTTTTTCCTATATTCCCCTCAAACAGAACTTCTAAAAATAATGAAAAATAAGGGCTAGATTAAAGGTATCTGGTACAAGAGAGTAAGGGGTAGACATGGCAAAGGGCACAAGGGATAGATCCACAAAGGGGAGTGGGTCAGTCTGGACTTCTGTGTGGAGCCCCAGACCCTCCACCTGACTTAGGCACCCAGCCCAGGCTTATTCCTATGCTGTTGTTGATGGTGGCACTGTCTTCAAAGCTGGGTGGCCAGAGAGCAGCAGCTGCTATGGGAGGGATAAAGCAAATTTTGGGGTGGCCCCGGCAAGCCTCCCCCTAGCACTGCCTGTGGCTGCCTTAGGCAGCCAACAGGAAATTGGATTGCTAACAATCCAGGAATGTCCTAGAGTCTCCCAGAATTAAATATTAACCTTTAATTAAAAATTATGTCATGTGATGAATACATCCAACCAAAACTGGCAACCCTAATAGGAAATGCAAAGGGGGGGGAGCCAAAGTCCTACCCCCAAAAGGAGTTAGGCATGTTCTAGAGGTGCCTCTCTCTGTTTGGGATTCACAGCTGTGAACCTCCTCCTGTTCTAAGATGCCTAAGCCAGATCAGCCCTTTTCAGAAAAAAACAAGGTAGTGGTAATACCCCATCTGCCCATTGGTTACAGCCCTGACCTAGAACATATGTGGCATGGGTTCAAATCTCTGTTTTGCCTGATGTGGAGCAGGGATTTGAACCCCGGTCTCTCACCTCCTAGGAGAATGTCCTAATCATGGAATTATAGAGTATTCTGGGGTAGGTCTCTCTCTCTCTCTCTGTCACTCCTGTTGACGCTATTCTGTTTTGTATAAAATATTTAAATAGTCATGGGCCAGAGTGAGTGGAATGAGAGTGACTATAGTCTGGTGGTTAGGGCACTCGCTAAGGAGGGGAGAGACCAAGGTTTAAGGCCCTGCTCCTCATCAAGCAGAGGAGGGATTTGAATGCATGTCTCCCACATCATCCTGGGGTACTGCTCTAACCACTGGACTATTAGGTAAAAAGGGACAGCACTATCAGTATTTTCATAGAGGCCCAATCCAGTAGGTGGCCTCTGAGCACACCCACCCCACTGGCAAGATACAAGGGGAATGCTTAGTTTGTGACTCCAACCATCTTTGTGCATATCCGCAGGTAGAAATTTAGGCATCTAGGGATTTTATTGACAGAAACATAGGCACTTAGAGAATTTATGCACTGGTCAAGCAGAGATTTTCAGGACCTACATTTTTTATTAGATTCCTGAAGTGGCAGTTAAGTGCCTAAATCCCTTAATGGATCTTCCTAGGGAGCCTTGCACATTTGCACTAAAGGTATGTGCAATCTTGAGCCTTGCATTCTTAGTACACAAGGACCCCAGAGGAACTGGAAGTGAGAGAGACTATTCCTCCCATGTTGGCCAGCAGAGCAAAGGTAATGCAGAGGAATGTACATGCTTCATTCTCTCAAAGATGTTGCTGCTTCTGCACAGGTGTTTTCCCCTAAAGATGCTCTTACTGAATGAGGAAGAATGCCTAGGGGACCTCACACAAAGAAAGTCATACCTCCACATCCCACAGACAAGGGCTTTGACTATAAAAGCCAGAACAAAGCCCTACACTTGAAGGAAGGTAGGTGCTTTATAAATGTAATTTTAATATGAATAAAATTTCTTGTTAAATTGTCAATATTCTTCAACAACCAACTGAATTATACATGAGAGAGAGAATGTCAATTATTTCCCCATATTTCATGACTTTGGGACTCTTCTCACTTTCACAATCACTTTTGACAAGTGCTTTTGGGAGGAAGAGGGGATCTGCAGGTGAATTTGTCATCTGGGATGGGATGCTGTTGTTGAGGAGGGCTGTTGGTTAGGAAAGAAATCCAGTCTTACATGCTTTTGGAGAAGTATTGAGTGCATTTGTCAGCTGAGAATGAGGTTGGCTAGCTTCTCAGGGCGGTTGAGCAAGTAGATTTGTCAGCTCGGAAGGAATTCAGGTTATCTTGTTTTCCATAGATGTTCTAACCCTCTGCTATGTTATCTATGTCATCATCAGCAGAGGATGTGGCTAGCAGTAGCAGCAGCAATGAAGTCCACAAACACTGTAGTGTCTACAGATAGAACATGTCAAGCAGCTGCTGCTGCTTCAGAGGACTTGACTCAGGGGAAGTCAGAGAGCACCTGCCCTCTCCCCCAAAGAATTTGGGCAAAGGAGCGGGAAGAAATTATGGGGGGAAGGGAGGCAGGATAGCTCAAAAAGCTGGCATCCTGAAAGCAGGGAGACTGAGAGGGATATCTCCTTTCCCATAAATACTCGATTAGTTAATTGATATGACAGTCATTATTTTCTACCAACTTTATCCACATATTTTAAGTACTCTGGAACAGTAGTTCTCAAACTAGGGCCGCCACTTGTTCAGGAAAAGCCTCTGGCAGGCCAGGCCGGTTTGTTTACCTGCCGCATCTGCTGGTTCTGCCGATCGCAGCTCCCACTGGCTGCAGTTCATCACTCTAGGCCAATGGGGACTGCAGGAAGGGCAGCCAGCACATCCCTCGGCTCGCGCTGCTTCTTGGAGGATGCACAAAGAGATGCAGGGGATTGGGCTAGATGACCTCCTGAGATCTCTTCCAACCCTAATAGTCTATGATTCTATGCAAATATTCTCCTTATTGCTTTACAGAATACAGAGTTCATCTCACACAGTATCCTGGATTAAACTTTACACAAGACCAAATGGGTTAGTGTACAACTGTTTTTGCTTATGGGCAACAGCCATATCGAAATTGTGAAATGGATCTTTCGAGACTGGCATCAAACTCTTTTCAAAAATAAAATTTAAAGGGAAGTGACTAGTAGTCTAAGGTTTTCAGTTGGAAATATGAAAGAAAAGCATACAGGTGATACATGTATAGAGGAGAGATGGGCTTGTGGTTAAGCACTGGGACCCAGGACACCTGGATTCCATTCCCAGCTCTGCACACACTATGATCTTGTGCAAGCTCCTTCTCAGTTTCACTATCTTTAAAACAGGAATAATATTTCCCTTTCTCATAGGGCAGTTATGAAGATTAATTCATGAATGTTTGTGAGGTGCTGTCACAGGGTTGGTGCAGGCTCTCCCGCTCTTGTACCTACACTCTGTGTTTAGGCTGGTTTAATAAAGAGATCCCCAAAAGTTAGTGCCCCACAGACCCTCTCCAGGGTCTCCTGGCTTTTGAGGCTTCCTTATTGGCAAGGAGACAGAGATACTGCCCTCCTGTCTCCTCCCAGGCTAGCCTCCCCACTGAGGTTTGCCCAGGGCTTTTATAGCCCTCTCCTGCCCCAGCCCAGCTGTCACTACTTAGCCCAGCATGTTCACCTGAGTCAGCCCTTGTTCGGGCTTGCAGCTGGGCTCCCTGCTGAGTACCTGCATCTCTACACTTGGCCTACTGGCCAGAGAGCAGGCTGTAGCCAGCATTTTGGCAGGGCTTTAAAGGGGTTTTACCCCTGCCCTGCCACAGGTGCTTAGATACTACTATGAAGAGTGCCATATAAAAGACCCTTAAACATCTTTGAAATCCTTTAACAAAAGCATTTCATTAAGAATCCATTTAGGAGTACAATATGTTCAACTGTGGTGTTGGACAAGCAATTAACTAATTATTTTTATGGCAGGGTTGTCTATGACAGTGATGCTGTATCTATCAGAGCAAAATAATCTGGGGGAAGGAGCAGAGACTATAACATGTGAATATGGAAACTGACTAGAGGATGTTATTCATAGGTGTGGAATTTTGACAGTATTGATTTTCCTTATCTAACTTGCAGACATGATATAATTCCCTGGCTCATATTCCTCTCAAAATTTTGGCTTCATTTCATTTTCTTAACCCAAATGTGAAACTATTAGAAAAAAGTGAAGGCTTCTTAAATCAAGCTTTTTTTGTATAGATTGTTATGAAAAAGAAATGCCAGTGCCAGTTTCAACATTTCTATGGAAGCAGAAAACTCATACGTTTATTTTATAGATGCAATTGTGTTCCTGTCAACAGCTGTGAAGTTATAAAGAAATGATTTCCCATCCATTTCAGTGGGAACAGCATTCTAGTTTGAAAGAAATATTTAAGACAAGCTTCTACACGTGTTTAAAAATTCAAATTTTGTTTTGGTATAACTGTATAGGAAAATGCAAACTTCTACTGTTTTAATAAAAATAACAAAGGATGAATTTTGTAAAGTTTTGTGCCTTGGTACTTGCTGGAAAAAAAGCAAGTTTCTAGCATGCTAATTGCTGCCTTATTCTAACTCCAAATGAACAAATGCCATTGAAATAAAGTGAGCTTTTCTAAACAGAGTCCTTTAGATGAGCTATTAAGATCAAAGCAAATATAATTTAAAATACTTTTAATGTTTATGGTATACTCCTTGCAAAAATCTGAGTGCTTTATAGATATTCAAGAATTATGCCTCATAACATCCATGCAAGGTAAGTATTAACCCAATTTTACAGGGAGAAAAACTGAGGCAAGGAGACATTGAGTCTTGCCTGTGGTCACACAGAAAATTTGAGGCACAGTTGGGAATAGAACCTAGGTTTCTCAACTCCCAAAAGATCATTATTCTTTTTTAATAGCAATGACACATTGAATTTACATACCACCAGCATTGTATCTAGCCAAGGAGTGAGATCTCCTGATCCTGGGGTCACTGGGCACTGGCCCACAGGTCTAGTATGTGACAGACAGCCTTAAGGCTTTTGGGGATCTATTGGACATAGGGTGCACTGGCCATGTCCTCTTTTCCCAAACTTATTTATCTAGGTATTTAGATGGCCTCCATGACCGTTGTGTTTGAGTATCTTGTGGACTGACCCCTGAGGGAATCAAGCACCCAGTCTACCTGTGGCAGGCTCTGCTAAGGAGAATGAGCCAACTCAGATCCACCTATAGCTGAGCAATAGTTCATTCAGTAAGGAGCACCTTCAATGAGAAAGCCTCAGAACAGGAAGCTCTTGAGGAGTGAGAGGGGAGCTGGTTAGGAAGCAACTCCTATTGGTGTCTCCCTGGAGAAGAAAGGCTGATGTAGAGAAGGAATGGGCCCAGAGAGAAAGTGTTCCCAGGCCAGGGACCAGAGCAGCTCAGGAGAAGGAACTGAGCATGGGACCTCCTGGGGATGTATGATGGACTGGCAGAGCAAAGAGGGATGCACTTTCAAGGGAAGAGTGGCATACAACCAAATGCCCAGCAGAGGCCCAAGCTCCAGGCAGGGAATTCAGCCTGACAGTGCTTCAAGGCAAGTCCTAAGACTAATTAACCCAGGGCAGAGAATTTATGATGGAGTAGCTTACTGAAGATTTTATTTTTTTTCATATTATTCCTTTCTGATAAATAAATGAGACCCTCCAAAGAGAGTGCTCTCTAATAGTAGAAAAGCCTGCTTGGACTCATTTATACTGTGGGTGAGGGGAAACTGAGCCAGTTGCTCACCTGCAGTGCCATGCCTGACCACTTGGGGGTGTGCTGGGGTGACCTCAATAGCATTACACTAAGCCTAGGTATATTAGTGATTTTATCCTCACAACATCCCGGTGAGGTAGGGAAGTATTATTATTTCTACTTTGCATACGGATAACCAAGTCACAAAGAAAATAAGTGGTATTTCCAGGGCAACAAAGGAAGTCTATGGGAAGGAAGTCTAGAAATTAAACTTAGATCTCCAAGTACCTTAACTACAAGACTGTCCAGGAAAGGGATAACATAGAAGCCAAAGATCTCTCTCGTGAAAACATAGAGGAAACATCAGGTTTTGAGATCGGTTAGTTTAGGGCCCCTTTGCACTGCTGGATGAGGACAAAGTGACTAGGGCCTCAGTCTGCAGCTTAGAGGGAAGAATTTCATGAAAGCCCAACAATTAAAATGTTGATTATAAATATTTTATAAAAATCTCTGACACTTGATCTGCCTAGAAAATTAGCAAAAACAGATTATGTAAAAGCTGCACCATATATTTAAATAAACACACCACATGAGCTTTTTCCAGTGAAATCAATGGTTAAGAATTTTTCTCTCTCGCTTTCTGGAACTCTTTTCATAATGACAAATACATGACTGTTTCTGTAGAACAAGTGGGTTTTTCCAATATGTAATGGTATGTTTTATTTTAACCGGCCTTTGTCATTGTTGGTAATGCAAGAATGTGGGTTCTGTAATTTATAAAATTTCAGAAATTTTCTTTTAAGCATATAGTAGTACATGAGAGTTAAAATTAGGAAAATGGGCACACATTAAAATTTTTTATTATATGGGGGGAATTTAAAATCCCAATACATGAATGCATCACAGTTTTGACTCAAATGCTAGCAGACTTGGTTGTATGTTATAGAAATAACCCAGTGATCAAATCGGTCAATGAATCAGTGAATTACTCCCAAATTGTAGAATCTACATTTCAAAGTACTAAATTTAAACAAGAAATTAATAACTGTGCATTTTACATTTAAAATTGTAACCTGCATGGAGTATAGTTTTCAGAGAAAAAAAAAGCTTTGCCTTGACTGTTACACATTTAAACATATATGGTATATGATGGCTTATTTGAAAATATCATTCCTAAATGCTTAGTGCCATACAGATTGCATTTACTGTTCTCTCCTAGTACTGAATCAAATGAATAAGAATTGGAAGAGACAAGACAAATTTGTGAGTGTTTGATATAGTTACATTTTAAAAATCTTATTTAGCACTAGATTATTTACTTGGATGTCGGATGCTAAAAGTGGCTAAACAAGGTAGCAGTAGCTTCACAGGACAAACTGAAACTTCCTATGAATCAAAATGTTCTGCTGTCAAAACTGTGATATTCTTTCTTTAAGTATCATATTAAGATTAAAAGGGGTAAAAGCAGAAATCCTTTCAACTGTACAGTAAATCCTGGACATACGGCCCTAAATCACAAGACTTCTAAATATATGCAACAGCTGTATAAAAATCTCATCTTCACAATAACATGCTACCAATGTTTTGTCAAGATGATCTCTCATAAACTTTCTTGCTTGCACCCAGATCCAGCAAGCACTTAAGCATGCAAATAAACCATTTGAAGTAATGAGGTTGTTCATGTGCTCCCATAAGCACTGCTGCATACATTGATTTTAATTGTCCATATAAAGCTAGGTCTACGCTACTGAGTTAGGTCGATATAAGGCAACTTACGTCAACCTAACTCTGTAAGTGTCTACACTACATTGCTCCCGCTGCTGTAATTGCCCCACTACACCAACCTAATAACTCCATCTCCATGAGAGGTGTAGCACCTAGGTCAATGTAGTTAGGGTGATACAGTGTCTGTATAGACTAGACACTGCACTACTTACATTGCCTGTCAGCTCTGCGCCCTGCCTGGGGCTGAGAGCCTTGGCCCTCATCTTGGCACAGAGCTCCCAGCCTACCTAGTTCTGAGCACCTGGGCTCTCAGCTCCTCAAGGAGCTCCCAGCTGGGAGCCTGGCTGCCAGGCACTGAAAGCTCTTAGCTAAAGCTCCTGGTGAGGACATGCACTTAGGTTTGTCAGCTTTCTAATCGCACAAAACCGAACACCACTGCCCCACTCCTGCCCTAAGGCCCCCCCTTCACGCCCTTCTCCGAGGCCCCACCCCTGCTTATTCCATCCCCCTGTTATCTGGGGTGGGGCAGAAATGAGGGGTTCAAGGTGTGGGAGGGGGCTCCAGGTTGGGGCAGGAGGTTGGGGTGTGGGCTCTGGGGCAGGGTCAGGGATGAGGGGTTTGGGGTGCAGGAGAGGGCTCTGGGCTGAGGCAGATAGTTGGGGATGCAGGGCAAGTGTGGGCTGTGGGCTCTGGGAGGGACATCGGGCGCGGGAGGGAGCTCTGGGCTGTGCCAGGGGGGTGGGGTGCAGGCTGCATGAGGGGGCTCAGGACTGGGGAAGAGAGCTGGGATGCGGGCTTGGGGAGGGGGCTCAGGGTTGGGGCAAGGTGGCAGTGCGGGTGGGGATGCAGGCTCCAGGAGGGAGTTTGGGTGTGGGAGGGGGCTCCAGGCTGGGGCAGGGGGTTTGAGTGAGGGAGAGGTTGCAGGAAACAGGCTCTGGACAGCACTTACCTAGAGGGGCTCCCCGGAAGTGGCAACATGTCCCTCAGCTCCTAGGCAGAGGGACCAGGCAGCCCTGTGCGGTGCGCAGTGCCCCCACTCACAGGCGCTGCTTCCACAGCCATGGTTCCCAGCCATTGGGAGCTGTAGAGCTGGTGCTCAGAGTGGGGACAGCACACAGAGCCCCCTTGGCTGTCCCTTCACCTAGGAGCTGAGGGACATATTGCCGCTTCTGGGAGCCATGCAGAGCCAGGTGAGAGCCTGACAGCCCTGCCAACCAGATTTTTAATGGCCCAATCAGCAGTGCTGACTGGAGCCTCTGGAGTCCCTTTTTAACCCGGCTTTCCAGTTGAAAACCGGACATGTGGCAACCCTACATGCACTACTGACAGTAGGAAGGCAGTGTGAACATGAAAAACTGCAGTAATTACTGCAGTAGCTGTAAGGCGACCTAATATAGGTCAACTCAGTAGTGTAGCGTAGATAAGGCCTAAATCCATAGAAAGATTTGTACTTTGTTCCTAATATAGCAGAGTGTTGAACTTGTACACTTTGAAATGGATTGTGGTGTGGGAAGCCCTTTTAGTGTGGTCTGGAGTGTCTTCCCTGGGAGATTTTTCTTTTGTTAAATGCTTGATACTTGGTGCAATCTGCTTCACGCCAGAAACAGATTGCTCTCTTAAGAAGTATTTTTGAGTGCCAGTCTTGTCTGGCAGGAGTGATTTAGCAGTGTCCAGAGAGGGTGATGAATTCCATTAAAAAATCTCCCTATTTCGATGTTTTATTCAATTTGGTGTCAGATTTGTAAAAGGGAGCCACGTTGTTCAGCAAATCACTGATTCCTAAATTACATTAAATACTTTGACACTACTGACTATAATCTATGAAAAACAAAATGCCAACTGTTGGAGCCTTACACCGAGCAGTGTGATGAATAGGTATTCCATAGAACATTCCTTTCATTACCAAATGAATCTCTATTGTATCTAGGAAGCTAGTAAAGGTGTTATATGGCTTTTATTAATAGAATTATGATCTGTGTTGAATGTGAGTTGAGATGATGCCTTGTGCTTGTTTTTCTCCCCTACCAACTGTTGCTAAATGACGTTATCATTTGTGAATTGTTAGAATAGGGTAGTAGGAAAACATTACTCTGTTCAATCATTCACTATGGTTTAAAAGCAGTCAACCTTTCCAGACAATGGATCTCCAAAAATGAACCACAACATTATTTCTGATTTATGACCTATGGGGGAAGGAAAGCTGCTAACATGTCTTAAAACTACTTTTGCATTCTTATGATCCTGAGAGGAGCAGTGGGGCTCCTAGTTTAAATCAGAGCAGTCTCAGGCGTGATCTAACTTCCTTGGCACTTAGGTTTACAAAGAAAAACTTAAAAACGTGAACTGAGTGTAAACTGATTCAGCCTTGTCTACCTGATTATGCAGAGCGTGCTGCAATCGCTCTGAAAAGTATGGATAAAAAACTCCATTTATCTCAGCGGGATGTCAACTTTTAAATTTTCATTGTTAGTTTTCTGTTATGCAGAGAGGTACTGGTGAGTGCTTGGACCACAAATCTCTTGGAGATTACATGTGAATGGCACCCTTCAATTAATCCACTTTCACAAGGTAGTCATACATTTTCAATCCAAAATTCTGCAGCACATTAACATTTTCGGGGCACCTAGTTTAATGTAAAAAGTAACCCGCAAAGAACTCCAAAAGAGAAACCAAAAGAATCCACAGCTAGAAAAAATATAGGATGAACCTAAAAATGGCTGTGGAAATCTCCTACTATAACTTGTATCTGCAACTGCCGCCCTTACCTTTCTGCCCCAGTATGTGTCATGAGTACAGATGATAGGAGATTTTTCATCAAAGTGGTTTTTGCTCAGAAAATGCTGTTTTGATTCAATACAATTTTTTCACAAAACTCATCAATTTTGGAAAAAATTTCTGATGAGACAAAAATAACTTCTTTAACTTAGGAAAACTTCATTTCAGAAAATTTTCAAAATCTTGTTTCAAAAAAAATTTCATTTTTAAATATATTTTAACTTGTTTTTAGTCTTATTATCTTTACATTATTCCATGTCATCAGAAGTAGTACATGTTATATCATGACATTATGAAATGATGTCAGGTCATAATATGCACTACTACTGGCATGTCACAAAATAATGTGAAATATAAAAAATAAGATAATTTTCAAAATGTTTTTGAAATTAAGTTTTCCTAACCTAGCATTTTTCGAATTTCCATTTTATAACTAACTTTGAAAATATTATAGTTTGTTCTGATCTGGGATGAAAACAAATTTTGATACTTTGAAATTTCCCATGAAACAGAAATTCCAAGTTCAATCAGCTGTAATTATGAGCCTACTTCCTGATGCAAACATTATAAAAATAGAAGCCTCTCCCTGCCCCACCACATAGATCACAGCTGCTGAATTTATATTCACTGATGAGTTTCAAACATTTAACGCTATTAATATTGCTTATATATTCTAATTAAGTGATGTCTTCTTTAGTAGTCTAAGGAAATACTAAAAATATAACTTCAGTTTTCCCTTAACAGATAGCTGTGCCGCTTCTAACTGTTAAGGGAAAATGTTTTGGGTTGACCCAGAATGGATTTGTTTGTTTGTTTTTTCTTGGCAAAATGAAAAACACAAATAAAATGAAACATTTTGTTTAACCTAAAATGAAACATGGTGTTTTTTATCCTTTTAAAAATCATTAAATCTAGCTACATTTCAAAATTTTAGAATTTCTTTTGATTTTTCAGTTGAAACTATTTGCCAAATTCAACTATTTGCAAATATTTTGTCAACCCGAGTTTGCATTTTTTGCAAGCTCATAGACTCATAGACTCATAGGTCAGAAGGGACCAATCTGATCATCTAGTCTGACCTCCTGCACAAGGCAGGCCACAGAACCCCACCCATCCAATTTTATAACACCCCCTATCCCAGGATCGAGTTATTGAAATCTTCAAAATTGGTTTGAAGACCTCAAGCTGCAGAGAAACCACCAGCAAGCGACCCGTGCCCCACGCTGCAGGGGAAGGCAAAAAACCTCCAGGGCCCCTGCCAATCCGCCCTGGAGGAAAATTCCTTCCCGACCCCAAATATGGCGATCAGCTAAACCCTGAGCATGTGGGCAAGAGTCACCAGCCAGCACCCAAGAAGGAATTCTCTGCAGTAACTCAGTTCCCATGCCATCCAACATCTCCCCGCAGACCATTGAACAGACCTATCTGGTGGTAATCCAAGATCAATCGCCCAAATTAACAATCCTATCATAACATCCCCTCCATATACTTATCAAGCTTTGTCTTAAAGCCAGGAAAGTCTTTTGCCCCCACTGCTTCCCTCGGAAGGCTGTTCCAGAACTTCACTCCCCTAATGAAGTCTAATTTTAAGAAACCTTCGTCTAATTTCAAGTCTAAACTTCCTAATATCCAGTTTATACCCATTCGTCCTCGTGCCTACATTAGTACTAAACTTAAATAATTCCTCTCCCTCCCTAACGTTAACCCCCCTGATATATTTATATAGAGCAAGCATATCCCCCCGCAGCCTTCTTTTGGCCAGGCTAAACAAGCCAAGCTCTTTGAGTCTCCTTTCATAAGGCAGTTTTTCCATTCCTCGGATCATCCTTGTAGCCCGTCTCTGAACCTGTTCCAGTTTGAATTCATCCTTCTTGAACATGGGACACCAGAACTGCACACAGTATTCCAGATGGGGTCTCACCAACGCCTTGTATAACGGTACTAACACCTCCTTATCCTTGCAGGAAATACCCCGCCTGATGCATCCCAAAATCGCATTTGCTTTTTTAACAGCCGTATCACATTGGCGACTCATAGTCATCCTGCTATCAACCAGTACCCCAAGGTCCTTCTCCTCCTCCGTCGCTTCCAACTGATGCGCCCCCAACGTATATCCAAAATTCTTATTATTAATTCCTAAATGCATAAACTTGCACTTTTCACTATTGTATTTCATCCTATTTCTATTACTCCAGTTTACAAGGTGGTTCAGATCTTCCTGAATAGTATCCCTGTCCTCCTCCGTGTTAGCAATACCCCCCAGCTTCGTGTCATCCGCAAACTTTATTAGCACATTCCCGCTCTTTGTGCCAAGGTCAGTAATAAAAGGTTAAATAAGATCGGTCCCAAAACGATCCTTGAGGGACTCCACTAGTGACCTCCTTCCAGCCTGACAATTCACCTTTCAATACGACCCTCTGGAGTCTCCCCTTTAACCAGTTCCTTATCCAACTTACAACTTTCATATTCATTCCCATCTTTTCCAATTTGACTAACAGTTCCCCGTGCGGAACCGTGTCGAACGCCTTACTGAAATCTAGGTAAATTATATCTACCGCATTTCCTTTATCTAAGTAATCCGTCATCTTCTCAAAGAAGGAGATCAGATTGGTTTGACACGATCTACCTTTAGTAAATCCGTGTTGCAATTCGTCCCAATTACCGTTGACCTCTATGTCCTTAACTACTTTCATCCAAAAATTATGCTCAGCTCTACATCAATCGCATATTTTATTTCTCTTTCCCTAATTGTCATTTCTTGCTTTATTCTTAGCTTATGAGCTCTTAAAGGACGGACATGCCGTTACTTTATATATGGATAGTTCCTAGCACTGCACTTTAGGCACTACAATAATAGAAATAACTGTTAGCTAAATTTTCATAGGTACTGAACATCTACAGATCTCATGTACTTCAGTGAAGTCAACAGGGAGCTACAAGAATGCAACAGTGTTCCCACATACCATCACTCTGGATTGGGGTTTAATACTTTTTTTTTTTTTTTTTTTTGGTAGATGACCAGGCTAGTCAGCATTCAGCAAACTTCAGTTCATTTACATGCTGCCATAATTGTTTTGTTTTTCTGGTTACATCTTTAAAATATAGGCTAAATGATCATGATGCAAAGCCTTATAATTTTTATTTGCTAACTAGCTGTGGTATATTTAACAATTAAATTGAAAAAATACTTTGTCAACATTTTATATAACCAATGAAGGAATCATAAGAAAACACAAACTATTAAAATGTTTTTGAGTACAGAAAAGTAAAGAATGTACCTTCTGGGATAATTTCAAGAACAATATTAGCAAATTAAAAGGAAGGCGCAATTATGCCTCTATATATAGTGAGATAGCGGGAAACAAAGTCTGACAGGAAGCTAACCTCTGATGGTTGAGGGATTCCCTGGTTGCAAATGCAGGATTAGTGTGTGTCAGAACCAGAAAAAACAGAAAAGTCAGGAGAGCGGGAGAGAAGCAGTTCTGAGGGTTTATCTACACTAAAAATTTAAGTTGACTTTATCTAATTCAACCTGGAGCCTTCGAATTAATTAAGTCGATTGCGCGTGGCCACACCATGCTCATTGTCTTGATGGAGTGTGTCCTTACTAGCAGTGCCTGCATCAATGCACAAAGCAGTTCATCGTGGGTAGCTATCCCAAAATGCAACTTGCCACTGTGTGTTTTGGGAAGTTTGTGCAATGCATCATGGGACCAAAATATTGTCGCAGGGTAGAATGGGAACATTGCATAGGCATCCCATGATGCACTGTGCTCCCTGCCCTCATATCAATGGCAAACAAGCCAGTGGTTTTTGTGCCTTAAAACCGCTGCACGTACGCCATAGCCTCAGAAGCATGGAGCCTGCTCAGGTGTGTACTCTTTCTGTGAGCATCTCAAATTCCTCGCACCTTCTCCTGCAGTATTTTCAGAGCCGAGGTAGGGTCCACCTTGCGGAACGTGATGTCCTGCAAGCAGCCATGCTGCAAGCCATTTAAAAAAACAATTCACAGTTGCTGGTGGCTGTCACAGAGCAACTGCATTCTGTTGAGCGCCATTTCTGGTCCCGTGAAACAAGCACTGACTGGTGGGACTGCATCATTTTGCAGGTATGGGAAGACAAGCAGTGGGTGCAGAATTTTTGAATGTGGAAGGCCACCTTCCAGGAACTTTGTGCAGAGCTTTCCCCTGCCCTGCAGTTCACCAACACAAAAATGAAAACTGCTCTGACAATGGAGAAGTGAGTGGCAATTGCTATTTGGATGCTTGCAATGCCAGACAGTTACCAGTCAGTGGGGAATCAATTTGGAGTAGGTCAATCAACCATGGGATCTGCTGTGCTTCAACTGTGCGGGGCCATTAATCGACTACTGCTACGAAGGGTAGTGAGTGTGGGAAATGTGCAGGACATAGTGGATGGTTTTGTCGCAGTGGGGATCCCTAATTGTGGTGGGGCGATAGATGGCACACACGTCTCCATCTTGGCACCAGACCACCTTGACAAAGAGTACATAAACCAAAAGGGATACTTTTCAATGGTGTTGCAAGTGCTGGTGGATCACAAGGGGTGTTTCACCGACATCAGCGTAGGATGGTCATAAAAGGTTCATGATGCACGCATCTTTAGGGACTTGGGACTGTTCAAAAAACTGCAATCTTGGACTGTCTTTCCAGACCACAAAATGAACATTGACGATGTTGAGATACTGATAGTTATCCTGGGGGACCCAGTCTACCCCTTGCTCCCATTGCTCATGAACTCATGTGTGGACAGCAGTAAGGAACGGTTCAACTATAGGCTCAGCAAGTGCAGCATGGTGGTTGAATGTGCCTTTGGTCAATTAAAGGGGTGCTGGAGAAGTTTACTGACAAGGTTGCACCTTAGTGAAGAGAACATCCTCATGGTTATAGCTGCCTGCTGTGTGCTCCATAATATCTGTGGAAAAAAAGGGGGGAAATTTTCCACAGGGGTGAGACAGATCACATGGCAACCATTTTTGAGCAGCCAGACACCAGGGCAATAAGAAGAGCACAGCAAGGGGCTCTGCGTATCCATGAGGCTTTGAAATAACAAGTCACAGCAATGTGAGCTGCTTGTCTGCACTGTGCTTTCCCAAACCTTGAAGTGGCTTGCATCACTGTCCCCATAAAGCCAACCCCCTGCTTAAGCCCACTGCTTCTACTCAATAAAGAACATTTATTTCTCGGATCCCTTTGCTTTATTTAACAAACATAAGTAAAGAGGAAGAACAGAAAAAAAGGTAATCTTGGGGAAAAGGGGTTGTAAAGCTGGAAAGGAATGAACATTTTCATCTGTGTAACATAACACTGCATTCCAGACCATCAAAGGTCTGTGAATGGGCGCCTTCTGTTCCTGGTATCCTCCCCCAGAGTTAAGTGAAAGGGAAAATGGACTTTTTGCCCATGCCTCAGGGAACGCTGGGGTAAGGGTGATTCTGCGCCAGCTGATGCTGGCTTGCTGTCCACCAGGGTCTGCAAAGGGACTCTAACCTCCTGCTTCTGTTCCTGCAGTTCAACCAGATGCCTCAACATGTCTGCTTGGTCTCTCATAATCTGAAGCATCTCATCCTGCACTGCTTGCTCTTGCTCACTGGAAGCTTTCCTTCTCTCCATGTCCATTTCTAACTTCTCAGACAGTGAAATCCTCCATGCTCTCAGCTCTGTGTCAGCTGTCCCAGAGGCGTTCATTATCTCGGTGAACATGTCCTCCCACATTCTTTCTCCTCCTAATCAACGAAAGTCTGCTTTCAGGTGTTGATAACATGCCAAAGGACACATTTCCAGCTGTCAGTCATGGGAAAAAATAAAGGTGTCATTGTACATGAATAAAATGTTTCCATAGCAAGGCCGTTTTCATAAAACAAAAAACCAAAAACCCAACCTTTATTACACTAGGTGTAAGCCAGAACATAATCGGAATCCATAACCATTCACTGTGACATTTTGCTGTTCCAGCCATGGCAAATAGCCCCCACCCCGGTCATGCGTGAGTGCACTTTTAATGAAGTCTATGGCAGGCTCATGTCAGGAGCAGAGGTAGCTAGTCAAACTATGGCCCTTTCCCATAGCATCACGGGAAGCTGTTTATGAACGGGAATGGGGGAATGTTTTCCCTCTCAAGTTGCAAATCTCTCATGTGGGTTGCCAGTTCCCTATCAGCCACTTTAAACTACTTGCCAACCCATGCCGAGCACAGTAAAGGCATATTAGCAGCCGCGTGGTTTGGTGATCTAGAATGTGGAGGGGTGGGGTGGGTCTACATGTCCTTTTTTCCTTGAAAGAGCACTTTTAATGAGTGCCCCATTTCCCCTAGGTGACTCTATGTGATATCAGTCTCCTGAGGGTAACAGAGGCGGAAAGGAAGGAGATGCTGAAACGTCTGGGTATAGATCCAGACCTGATGACGCATTGCTGTGTACCGCAAGGATGCCACCAGACTTAATTCAGGAGTTGCGTGGGAAAGTGTCCTACCATGGTGGAAGAAATAAGACTGCCCTGCCCAGAAACCTTCTGCAAAGGATTACAAAGTACCTGCATGGAGGATTCCCGGGCTATCCCAGTCCACATAAACAATCTTTTCCAGGGGCCACCCTCTCCATATCTGGAGTGGCCTCGTGTAAGCAAAGAACCACAGCACCTCGCTTTTGGTGTCATGTCCTGCGACCCACAGGGCTCCAGGGTTAAAAATATTTCCTGGCTCTCAGGGAGAATGGATCCACCACTCACCTGTCTCCCATTTTCCTCCTCCTCTTCTTCCTCATCCACCATATCATCTTCCTTGTTGTCCCTAGACTCACACACCTGTGAGATGTCCACTTTGCTTGTGGGGGTGCTGGTAGAGAATTGCATGTAGCTTATTGTAGAACCAGCATGTGTGGTGTCATAAACAGATAGCTAAGGGTTAACGTCTCTTTCACCTGGAAAGAAGTAATCTGAACCACCTGACCAGAGGACCAATCAGGAAACAGGACTTTTTCAAATCTGGATGGAGGGAACTTTGTGTGGGAGTCCTTTGTTCTTGGGTCTTCTGTCTGCCTGTATGCTCTCTCGGCTATGAGGAGTGATTTCTATTTCCTGCTTTCTAATCTTCTGTTTCCAAGTTGTGAGTACAAAGATCAGATAGTGATTTCTATATTTTCTTTTGTATTTACGTAGGTATAGTTGCTGGAGTGCTTTGAATTGAATTCTTTTTGAATAAGGCTGTTTATTCAATATTCTTTTAAGCAAATGACCCTGTATGTGTCACCTTAATACAGAGAGACCATTTTTATGTATTTTTCTTTCTTTTTATATAAAGCTTTCTTTTTAAGACCTGTTGGAGTTTTTCTTTAGTGGGGAATTCCAGGGAATTGAGTCTGTACTCACCAGGGAATTGGTGGGAGGAAGAAGTCAGGAGGAAATCTGTGTGTGTGAGATTTACTAGCCTGACTTTGCATTCCCTCTGGGTGAGGGGGGAAGAGAGATTAACTATCGGTACTTCTGTTTTCCAAGGCTGGGAACGGGGAGGGTGGAGTCCCTCTGTTTAGATTCACGGAGTTTGCTTCTGTGTATCTCTCCAGGGACACCTGGAGGGGGGAAGGGAAAAGGTTTATTTCCCTTTGTTGTGAGACCCAAGGGATTTGGGTCTTGGGGTCCCCAGGGAAGGTTTGGGGGGACCAGAGTGCCCCAAAACACTCTAATTTTTTGGGTGGTGGCAGCTTTACCAGGTCCAAGCTGGTAACTAAGCTTAGAGGTTTTCATGCTAAGCCCCATATTTTGGACGCTAAGGTCCAAATCTGGGACCAGGTTATTGACAGTGAGGTTCAGCACCAGAAGGCAAGGGAGGCACAGAAGGCAAGCACGTGCTTCCCTTGCCTTCTGGTCCGCTTGGTGACTTTCTTTTATTTTCACATGGCACTGATGTGTGTCCTTCATGTAGCCCTTCTCCCCCATTCCACAAGCAATCTTTGCATAGATGTCAGCATTTCTTCTGCTGGATCGGCGCTCTGCCTCACAGACTCTTCTCCCCAGCGAGGAGATCCACCACTCCTGTTCAGACCAGGCTGGAGCACGTTTGGGGCATGTAGTCTCTATGATCAGCTGTGCTCAAGCTGGCATGCTCCCAATGCTGATCAAACAGGAAATGGGAAATCAAAAATTCCCAGAGTTTTAGCAGGGGAGGGGCTATTTCCTGTGTACTTGGCTGCAGTGCAGCAGAGTTGAGAATGATCTCCAGAGCAGTCACAGATGAGCATTGTGGGACACCACCTGGAGGCCATTTACATTGAATTACACAACGCTGTGTCTGCACTACCTCGCAGTCAACCCATGAAAATCGAATTAAGCGCTACGCCTCTTGCAGAGGTGGATTACTGAAGTCAACATTAGAGGCTACTTAGGTTGGTGTAAAGGGCCCGGTAGTGTAGACACATATATTTGTCACGGAGTGTGGGGGGGTCCGGCCCTGCACCCCTCTTCCTGGGACCCACAGTGACACTTAGCCAGCCAGTAAAACAGAAGGTTTATTGGACAACAGGAACACCGGTTACAGCAGAGCTTGCAGGCACAGTCAGGACCCCTCCACCGAGTCCTTCTGGGCTTTCAGGGTGCTTGGATCCTAACTAGGATACCCTGAATTCCGCCCACACAGCCCCAAGCCCAAACTCAAACTGCTTCCCTCCTGCCACTCCCTTCCTTTGTTCCCCTTCCCGGGCAAAGGTGTTGACCTTTCCCCTCCCTTACCTAGCTCAGGTTACAGGCCCTGGCATCGTCCATCCCCTAAAGTCCTCCCCTGCTCTCCCACTCCCCACACAGACAGTCCCTACTGCATCACATCTCTCCCCCCTTCGAGACTGAACTGAGCGGGGTCACTCTGCCCAGTGACCTGGGGAAGTTCAGGGCCCCCTCTCCGGGACAACGCATCCGCTGTCAGGTTGGCACTTCCCTTCACATGGACCACGTCCATGTCATAGTCCTGCAGGAGCAGGCTCCACCTCAGGAGCTTGGCGTTGGCTCCTTTCATCTGGTGCAGCCAGGTCAGGGGAGAGTGGTCGGTGTACACTGTGAAGTGTTGCCCAAAGAGATATGGCTCTAGTTTCTTAAGGGCCCACACCATGGCCAGGCATTCCTTCTCGATGGCCGCATAGCTTTGTTCCCGGGGTAGCAGCTTCTTACTCAGGTACACGATGGGGTGTCTCTCCCCCTTTTCATCCTCCTGCATTAACACTGCCCCCAGTCCCGTGTCTGAGGCATCAGTGAACACCATAAAGGGTTTGTCAAAATCTGGGTTTGCCAGAACTGGGCCACTAACCAGAGCCTCCTTCAGCGCCTGGAAAGCCTCCTGGCACTGCTCAGTCCAGATCACCTTGTCTGGCTTCCCCTTTTTGCACAGTTCAGTGATGGGGCCGGCTATGGCACTAAAGTGGGGCACGAACCTTCGATAGTACCCCGCCATCCCAATAAAGGCCTGGACCTGCTTTTTGGTTTGGGGAGCAGGCCAGTCTCTGATCACCTCCACCTTGGCTGGTTCCGGCTTCAGGCAGCCGCTCCCCACCCGATGGCCCAGGTAAGATACTTCAGCCATCCCCACCTTGCACTTCTCAGCCTTTACTGTTAACCCAGCCTTTCGGAGTCGGTCTAGGACTTGTTTAAGCTGGGACATGTGGTCCTCCCAGGTCTGGCTGAAGACGCAGATGTCGTCAATATAAGCCACGGCAAAATTCTCCATCCCCCTCAGTAGCTGATCCACCAGGCGCTGGAAGGTGGCCGGCGCTCCCTTGAGGCTGAAGGGCAGGGTCAGAAACTCATAGAGCCCCAGAGGGGTGATAAAGGCCGATTTCAGCCTGGCATCTGCGTCCGGCGGCACTTGCCAGTAGCCTTTGGTAAGATCCATAGTGGTGAGGTACCGAGCACCTCCCAGCTTGTCTAGGAGCTCGTCAGGCCTGGGCATAGGGTAGGCATCAGATACGGTGATGGCATTGAGCTTTCGATAGTCCACACAGAACCGGATTGACCCATCCTTCTTGGGGACTAGCACCACTGGCGAGGCCCAAGGGCTGGAAGACGGCTGGATCACCCCCAAAGCCAGCATGTCCCTGACCTCTCTTTCAAGATCCTGGGCAGTTTTACCAGTGACCCGAAAAGGGGAGCATCTTATAGGGGCATGTGACCCGGTCTCCACCCGGTGGACAGTCAAATTAGTGCATCCAGGCTGGTTGGAAAACAGCTGTCGGTACAGATGCAGCACCCCTCTGATCTCAGCGTGCTGGCCCGGGGTCAGTTGCTCAGAGAGGGGAATCGCCTCCAGGGGGGAACCAGCTTTTGTCCCAGGGAATAGATCCACTAAGGGGTCATCTCCCTGCCCCTCCCAATGTCCACACACGGCCAACACCACATTCCCCCTGTCATAGTATGGTTTCATCATGTTCACATGGTACACCAGACGGTGATGTACCCGGTTTGACAGCTCCACCACATAGTTTACCTCATTCAGTTGCTTGATAACCTTGAAGGGCCCTTCCCAGGCGGCCTGGAGTTTGTTTCTCCTCACGGGGATAAGAACCATCACCTGATCCCCGGTGGCGAAGGCACGGGCTCGTGCTGTGCGGTCATACCAGACCTTCTGCCTCCTCTGGGCTCGGGCCAGATTCTCCCTGGCCAGGCCCATGAGCTCGGCCAGTCTTTCCCGGAAGGTCAGGACATACTCCACCACTGACTCTCCCTCGGGAGTGGCCTTCCCCTCCCATTCGTCCCTCATCAGGTCTAGGGGCCCCTCACCCGCCTTCCATACAACAGTTCGAAAGGTGAAAACCCGATAGATTCCTGGGGTACCTCCCTGTACGCAAACAGCAGGTGAGGTAAGTACTTGTCCCAATCTTGCAGATGCTGGTTCATAAATGTTTTTAGCATCCTCTTCAGCGTCCCGTTGAACCTTTCTACCAGCCCGTTGGACTGGGGGTGATACGCTGAGGCCCAGGTGTGCTGGACCCCACATTTCTGCCATAAGGACCGGAGCAGGGCCGACATGAAGTTGGACCCCTGGTCCGTTAAGACTTCCTTGGGGAACCCCACCCGGCTGAAAATTGTCAGCAGCGCATCTGCCACTGTGTCTGCTTCGATAGAGGACAAGGCCACCGCCTCGGGGTAGCGAGTGGCAAAATCCACCACCACCAGGATGTATTTCTTCCCTGACCGGGTCGTCTTGCTGAGGGGTCCCACTATGTCCATGGCCACCTTCTGGAAAGGTTCTTCTATGATGGGTAAAGGCCTCAAAGCCGCTTTCCCCTTGTCCCGGGCCTTCCCCACCCTCTGGCAGGGGTCACAGGATTGGCAGTACTGTCGGACATGGGTAAAGACCCCAGGCCAGTAAAAGTTCTGTAGCAGCCTCTTCCTGGTGCGCCGGATTCCCTGGTGCCCTGCGAGAGGGATGTCATGGGCCAGGTACAACAGCTTGTGACAGAACTTCTGGGGAACCACCAGCTGCCTCCTGATCCCCCATGACTCTACTTCCCCTGGGGGAACCCATTCTCGGTACAGGAACCCCTTCTCCCACAGGAACCTCTCCTTGCAACCTCTCCTCATGGTCTGTACCGCACTAAGGTCAGCCCGGTCCCTGTGCTTCCGCAAGGAGGGATCTTTCTGCAACTCGGCCTGGAACTCAGCAGCTGGGACAGGAATGGGGACCGGCTCTCTCTTGCTGGCTGGGTCTGAGGCCGCAGCCTCTCTGCACCGTGCCCCTGGGCGTTCCCTGCTCCCTGAGTTAGGGTCCTGCACCTCAGGTCGAGTACCTTCCCCGTTGTCGGGGAGCAGTGCCATTTGCCGACTCTGACTACGAGTCACGACCAGGGCACTCTGGGTGTTACTAGGCCAGTCCTCAAGGTCCACTCCCATTAACACGTCAGTGGGAAAATATTGGTGTACCCCCACATCCTTGGGGCCCACCTTGGCCCCCCATTTCAGGTGTACCCTTGCCACGGGTACCTTGAATGGGGTCCCGCCCACGCCCATCAGGGTCAGGTAGGTGTCGGGCACCATCCGATCTGAGGCCACCATCTCGGGCCGGGCCAGCGTCACCTCTGCGCCCGTGTCCCAGTACCCAGTGACCTTCCTCCCATCCACTTCCAGGGAAACAATGCACTCTTTCCGGAGGGGCAGCCCCGCGCCCACCCGGTAAACCAAAAACCCGGAACCTGGAGCATCCACAGGTGGAATGTTGCCAACCCCCCTTTCCTGGGAATGTAGCCCCTCCTCCGATTGGGTTTTTACCCAGTCCACCCTCTGCGGGTTGGGTCTGCTTGGTCTGTCCCTGAGCTTGGGGCACTGGGCCCGTATGTGACCTCGTTGGCCACAGCGATAGCAGCCCATATCTCGTGGGTCCCCTTGAGTGGGTCGGAGGGACCTGCCGCTGGATGTTCCCCTTTTGGGGGGGTTCTCCATAGGCCCCCTTTGGGAGGTCCCATGATGACTCTCTCTCTGCGTTGAGGCAGGCCTGCTCCTTCGAGACTCCTCCCTGCCATCCTCTGCCTGACTGTCCACAAATTGGTCGGCCAGCTGGCCTGCATGCTGCGGGTTCTCCGGCTTCTGGTCCATCAATCACAGCCTCAGGTCGGACGGGCACTGCTCGTACAGGTGCTCCAGTATGAATAGGTCAAGCAGGTCCTCTTTAGTTTGGGCCCCAGCTGTCCACTTGCGGGCATACTCCTGCGCCCGGTTGACCAGTTGTAGGTATGTGACCTCACGGGTTTTACGCTGGCTCCGGAACTTTTTCCGGTACATCTCAGGAGTCAGCCCAAACTCGCGGAGCAGGGCCTGTTTGAACAGTTCGTAGTCCCCTGCCTCCGCCCCTTTCAGTTGGCTGTACACCTCCACGGCTGTGGAGTCCAGTAAGGTGGTGAGAACTGCGATCCTGTCTGCAGGGTCAACCCTGTGCAGCTCGCAGGCATTCTCAAAGGCTGTCAGGAAGGTATCTATGTCCTCCCCCTCCTTACGCCAGGGCAGCAAGTGCTTATCAAAGCTCTTTGTAGGCTTGGGTCCCCCCTCACTCACCGCAGCCGGAGCCTCACTGCTCCTCAGCCGGGCCAGGTCCAGCTCATGTTTACGCTGTTTCTCCTTCTCCTCCCACTCACGCTGGCGCTAGTTCTCCTCATGTTCACGCTGGTTCTCCTCATGTTCACACTGTTTCGCCTATCCTCCAGCTCTCGCCTCTTTAACTCGAGCTCTTCCCGTCTCAGCTCCCTTTCATATTCCAGCCGCCTCCGCTCCACGGATGCCGAGCGTTGCCAGGAGGATCCCCTGCTGGGGGGTGAGCTTCGCCGTGAGGCTCCCCTGCTGGCCGGGGGTGTCACGGTGCCCTCGGTATACACTGGGCTCCTCCCCGCCCTTCCCCTACGCCTAGGAAGGGGGGGGGTCTCAGGAAGCCCTCGTCCGCCGGCTGACCACTACCAGCGGGGACAGACACTGGTGCCTGCGCTGCATCTGCTCGGCTGCTTCCCTCAGAGACAGGGCTCCGTTCATTCATGCGGTCTTCCCTGCTCCAGCTGGCAATCAGCTGGTCCTTGGTGCGTCTCCCCGGCGCAACCCCCTCTGCTTGCACAGCTCCAGCAGGTCGCACTTGCGCCGCTTGGCATACATCTTCCTGCTGGCCACTCACAGGCCGGGGTGCTCGCCGCTCCCCACGTTTCCAGGGGGACCCCTAGTGCACCAGCCCTTCGTGAGGTCACCACCATCTCTGCCAGGGTCCGAGCTGCCGACTCCTTCGCCCCTGGGGACCCGCTCGCTGCAATCCCCCGGGGGACCCTGTTACCTGCAAAGTCCTTCTCACTGGGCACACACTCCCAGGGGTTAGTCACCCCTTCGTTTTACTGCTCCCCAGTCACTTACTGCAGGAAGCGCCGTCCACGGGTGCAGTATATCCCGCTGCTGCCACCAGTTGTCACGGAGTGTGGGGGGGTCCGGGCCCTGCACGCCCTCTTCCTGGGACCCACAGTGACACTTAGCCAGCCAGTAAAACAGAAGGTTTATTGGACAACAGGAACCACCGGTTACAGCAGAGCTTGCAGGCACAGTCAGGACCCCTCCACCGAGTCCTTCTGGGCTTTCAGGATGCTTGGATCCTAGCTAGGATACCCTGAATTCCGCCCACACAGCCCCAAGCCCAAACTCAACTGCTTCCCTCCTGCCACTCCCTTCCTTTGTTCCCCTTCCCAGGCAAAGGTGTTGACCTTTCCCCTCCCTTACCTAGCTCAGGTTACAGGCCCTGGCATCGTCCATCCCCTAAAGTCCTCCCCTGCTCTCCCACTCCCCACACAGACAGTCCCTACTGCATCACAATATTAATAGGTCAACATAAGGCAGCTTCCTTCTACCTAACTTTCTAGAGTAGATCAGGCCTAGGTATGGCCCTGAGAAGATGCAGAGAGACAGAACTCCTCAGGCACAAAATTGACTGGAGAGGCTGACTGCTGTTGCTGCTGTTTGCTTGTACTGTGTTTGGGAAAACAGGACTTTATATATATATTTTTGTAAATAAACAGGATTGCACCAAGAATATACCTGACTTCTATCATCATTTTTCCTCTTAGAAATAATCCTGCAAGGTCCCAAATACTGGCAACTGCTAAGGCCAAAGGAGCAACAATATCTACACACAAAGTAACTGAGGTCGCATATTAATGACCCCTATGTCTTTCTTGAAAAAAAGTCATAAATTAGTATTTTTCATATAAAGTCATGGCAGTCCACTAATGAGCAGTACTTTTTCCATGATTATTATACAAAAGTGGCTCAATTATGTCAATTTGGTGGAATATGAGATTTTAAAATGGGATAAAACTTTGTGTACTTATGACTTGTCATTTTCTTTTGTAACTAATATCATGACTTTACACATTTTTGCCATGAGAAATAACCAACCTTAGGTACACTTCACCACGAGGAAGAGGAAAACTAGGCGTAATCATCTAAACGTATAAAAGTGTGGCCCTGCAAACACTTAACTAGTTAGTGCTACATACCTGAGCAGTCCCATTGAGTTCAGTGGGACAACTATGAGTATAAAGTAAGCATGTGAGTGTTTTCAAGAGCAGGGCCAAAGTTAAAGAATAATCCAGTTAATGGGAACTTTGTAATAGATTCTTTCTCTCATTGAAGCCACTTTTTGAAATGGGAGTTTTACCATTGATTTCACTGGGAAAAGAACTAGGCTCTTAAATCTTATTTGAGACATGAACTTTGTCATTTAAAATGGATGACTCAGAAAAGAAAAAAGTATTTTTAATTTCTTATTTACATTGACTTCAAGAAATAGAAATTTGTTCTGTCTGTGACTATTGTAGTTATACATGCATATTTATTTTTTTGAAATTCTGATGCTGAGCACCCAGATGAAGCCGAGGTTTTTCGCCTTCCCCTGCAGCGTGGGGCATGGGTCACTTGGTGGTGGATTCTCTGCAGCTTGAGGTCTTCAAACCACAATTTGAGGACTTCAATAACTCAGACATAGGTTAGGGGTTTGTTATAGAAGTGGATGGGTAGGGTTCTGTGGCCTGCTTTGTGCAGAAGGTCAGACTAGATGATCACATTGGTCCCTTCTGACCTTAAAGTCTATGAGTCTATAAGCCCAGAAGTCCCAAAGCAACATACATTACACATTTATTATTTTTAACTCAGAGACTACCTTCCATTTTTTTAACAAGAGACCTGCCCTCTTTACCACAGCCCCTCACCTTCTATCTCTTTTCATTAAAACAAATCCACTTTCACTAAATTTAACATCACTGAACTTTAAATTACAGAATTCACATTCTCCCCCCACCAACCTCCTGGAAATTATTATTTTTTTAATCAACCCAAAATCACAGCTAAGTTGTGTTGCAGACAAGAGCTAAGAAAAAAATTAAGGATGACCTATTGTTCTTAATAAAAATCAATGTTATATAAAATAACTGCTCAGTGCAACAATGTGAATTAAGGACATCATCCTAACCTTAATATACATATTCCTTCAGGGCTTTTCTTTTTTTTTTGGTCCATCACTAGTGATATATAAAAAAATAAACTGAAAAATAGAAGTTCCATCACGTAGAACCGTACTGACACACCCTCCGCTCTACCTGGGTCACCTGCAGAACTGGGACCTTTAGATCAGGACAGACCTCTTTGCCACTTGAGCTAACAGTCACTTTCAGCAGTAGTAAATCCTTATCCTCTATGGACCAGCGATATAGGAAGATGAAACCCGTATTTTGCCAGTGCATTTCACAGATGTTTGCTTATAGCAAAGGAACAATAAGATTCAGGACTCTTGGGTTCAATTCCAGATTCTGTAGAGGAGTGTGCTATAATGGTTAAATATTCTTACTCTGTTCCTCCAAGCCTGATTCCTTCTACCCCTATGCACTCCAGCCTTTTCCAGTCCTCCTCTTTCACCAGCTCCTGTTTCAGTCTCCCTCACAAGCTCCTCATCCCACTGGATTCAATTCAGGGTACAGTACTTCCTTTTCCTCCATGCCACGTGGGTGCTAGGAGTGACCCCAGATAGATGTAGGAGCATTGGAGGGAAACTTCATCCCAGAAGTCCTGAGCTGAGCAGGAGCATGCTCATACACTCTGTAGGGATGCTGCATATACAGTCTGGTTGGCACATAGAAACAATGTGGAGATAGAACATGCTTAGTACAGATGGACTCTTTGAAGAATAATGCTGCCAAACTAACAAATGTCTGCTTGAGGACATGCACACTGTAATTTTCAGAGGCTTACAACTTGACCAAATATGGATGGATTTCTATGAGGATGCCAAAAAGCCCATCTCTAACACCTAGGTGACCTTCCTGCCAAATTTCAAGTCCCTATTCTAAAGCATGAAATTCTAGAGCTTCTCAAGAAATGGTTGTAATATTTTAACATGGGCAAAGCAACGTATTTTTCCTTATTTTTGTTCAGAGAAATGTATGAACTGATTTTGTTGAAATGTTCTAAAAAACTCTTCCTGAGTCAGACAACTGGCATAGAAAATTTAAGCTCAATAGTTGAAGTTTAGGAGCATGTATGCAACTGAAAGTAGGGTCTTATAATGGAAAGTGTTAGGCAATCTTTAACTATAGGCGTCATTAGCAATGCTGTCTATAATAATTCAGTTCTATACAGTATCTCATATTATTCTACAACTTATAAACCATGTTTTCTAATAGATATGTTTCTCTGGAGCTTTCCTCCTTATACATTTTTGTGTTATAAACTATATCAAAGATATAAAGAGAGCTAATGATTAGATTTTCTGATCATAGTAGAACAGATTCCACTCCCATACTCATAAGGTGTAGAGCTTTTCATGGAGAAAAATTCTACTTAAAGTAAAGATGGAAGAATATGGTCCAATATAAACAAACTACCACTGTTATAATACGAGCTATCTTATATTGGAAAAAAAAATCACAACACAAACTTGGCTTAATGGAATATTTTTAAAATCACAAGAGCAGTTAAATAATTAACTACAACAAGAAATAAACCAATGGCAATAACTAAGATACAGTAATAAGTACACACATACCTGGCCCTTGAGGAATTCCATAAAATTCATCAGCTATCCTTGCTGCCTCCTTACGTTCCCCTTTACAATGTAGAAGTGACTGAGAATGGCAAGGCTGATTTTCACAAAAAGTTTAAAACAAAAAAGTGAAAGTATAGTAAAGTAGACATTGGATAGTTTGCTGGGCAAAAGGGCGATTTTCCTCTATAACAGACATTATTGCACCAGAGTGTTTGTCAGTGTTCGGTACAATTCTCAAATGTGTTGATAAGGTCATATGGCTCCAGTTAGGCACTCCTCAGTGCCAGGAACAGCTGGTCCCGAGGAAAGAAAATATCAGCTGGTCATGATGCTTGCTGCTCAAATATGAGGATATTTATACTGTACATAGTATTGAGTTCACTACAGCTCGTGCTGACCTGATGGTATTCAACTGGAGCGGAATATCCAGAAACACAGTTTCTGACATTCACAGTTTCCAAGATTCTTCCATTTAAAAGGTCTGTTCATTCCAGAATTTACATTTTGATTTGTCTAGTTATTTCTATTTTTACTTATTAAAAAACCTGTCAAAAGTATTATTTAAGATTCTTTTGTTACTCATTTGCCAACAAAAGCTCTTTGTAACCTGGAATATGAAATCAATTTTCCCCCAGATATGTTCTCTCTTTTCCTCATGTACATTTATTTATTATTGTTAAGTTTCTAGGATATTAGACTGCTGCCATAGTTTTTCTGACAAATCATATCCTATCAGTAAAGCATTTTTCTGAAATACATGGATTTTGCAAACAGATAAGAAAATGAAAAGTAAAATAAATTTGGGCCATACCAGTTTAGTGTCTCTTTAATTCAAGAATAACAGGAATAGTGACATGCTGCTCCAAAGTACCTGCTATGCATCTAGTATTATGGTTTACATAACTGTTAACTGAAATAATATCAAATAGCTGACAGGAGAAACAAATCCCACATTGCTTTTACGGTTAGATCTGTTGCACAGAATATTGAAAAATTCACAGGACAAAATCCCAGTAAATATACTATAGGGATAATCCTGCACTGGCAGAGAGAGAAACTAGATGAGCTAATAAGTCTTTTCTATCTCTAATGTCTCTGAAACACATTTTTATTATACTGTACCATGTTATTTTATATCTATGATGTGACAAATTTACATCTTGACCTGTTTTTAACTCATTCCTTACATTCTTCAAAGAGAACTGATTTGCTCATATACCATAAACCCATTACTCACACTGATCAGCAGTTCCATTAGTGTGAGTAACTGCTCACGAGAAAGCAATGACTTCACAATATGAAACAAACTGAAGAGCAGCAGGGATAACTCAGATTTTTCTAAGAGAGACACAATCCAAAAATAACATACGAGGACAGAACAGCTGATGATCTCACCCTACTTTCTCTTTGTAAATGTTTGAATAAAAAAATGAATTAATATCTTGAAATGTGATATGAAATTATCAACCCAAATATAGACTGTAACTTCCTACTCTTTCAGAAATTTTAACAAAGGCCTTTTGCTAAAGATATCAGGTCAGGTTACTCCTTTAATTTGCTCTAATTTGATGCACATAATATGGAGAGACTAGTACCACTAACTGGAATCTGTCACACTGTAGTACGTGTAAACTTCCTCATATGATCTGCCAAGTTATATTAATCTTAAAACTGAAACACCCTTTCTATTCCATTCCTGGCTCTTTTGCACAACAATTACAAATCATGCAGTATTCTGTATGAATTTTAGAATGGTGGCAAATGTGGAGGAGGGACTAATAGCATGATCCAAAGCCCACTCAATTCAGTGTAAAGACCCCCACTGACTTCAGTGACCTTTGGATCAGGCCCTTCAGCAGAACCACCAAAAACATTGTCATGTGCAACTCAAAATAGGATTTCAATGCATATTTCCAGACAAAAAATGGCAAAATAATGTATCTACCATAACACCTAGCTCCCGGACTAAGTTGTTAAAGTGAAAAGTGTAGTGGCTTCTGAAATAGGGTTGCCAATTTTCTAATGGCAGAAAAACCAAATGCATTTGCCTCACCCCTTCCCTGAGGCCTCACCCATGTCCTGCTCCTTCTCTGAGACTCCACCCCTGTTCACTCCATCCCCCTGACCACCATTACTCACTCTCCCCCACCCTGACTCACTTGCTCATTTTCACTGGGCTGGAGCAGGGTGTTGGGGTGTGGGAGGAGGTGAGGGCTTGGGCTGGGGGTGCGGGCTCTGGGGTCACATCAGGGATAAGGGGAGTGGAGTGCAGGAGGGGGCTGCAGGTTGAGGCAGGTGTTGGGGAATGGGACGAGATATGAGCTCTAGGCTGGGGTGTGGGCTCTAAGATGGGGCCAGAAATGAGGGGTTCAATGTATATGATGAGGCTTCCCAGATGGAATAGGGAGTTGGGGTGTGGGAGTGGGTGAGCGTTACAGCTGGGAGTATGGGCTCTGGGGTGGGATCAGGAATGAGGGTTTGGGGTGCAGGAGGGAGCTCCAGATTGGGGCCGAGGGGTTCAGAAAGTGGGAGAGGGCTCAGGACTGGGGGAGGGGATTAGAGTGTAGGAGGGGGTTCTGAGCCAGGGCAGGGGTTGGGTCATGAGAGGGGGTGTGGGGTGCAGACTCCGGGAGGGAGTTTGGGTGTGGGAGGGAGCTCAGGGCTGAGGCAGGAGGTTTGAGGAATGGGAGGGGTTTCGGAGTGCAGGCTCCAGACAGCAATGACCTCAGGCAGCTCCTGAGAAGCGGCAACATGTCTTTCCAGCTCCTAGGCAGAGGCTCGGTCAGGAGGCTCCGCGCACTGCCCCTGCCCCCAAGCACCACTCCCCGCAGCTCTCATTGGCCATAGTTCCCAGCCAATGGGATCTGTGGCGCCAGTACTCTGGATGGGGGCAGTGCGTGGAGCCCCTGTGGCTGCCCCCGAGCCGGAGGGACACGCTGGCCGCTTCCCAGGAGCTGCGCGGAGCCGGGCAGGGAGCCTGCTAACTGTGCTGTGCCACTAACCAGACTTTTAACTGCCCAGTCAGCGGTTCTTACCGGAGCCGCCAGGGTCCCTTTTTGACTGGGTTTTCTGGTCAAAACACGGAGACCTGGCAATCCTATTCTGAAATCTCATGTGTGAAGAAACCTCTGTGGAAAGAGAGGCGGGAGGAGAATGTCTGTTTGAGAATAGATGTCAAGCCTTTTCTCTACTTTTAATTTTATCTTAAAGAGAGCAGAGTTTTTTGTTTTTTTCTGAAGAAATTTGAATGTATGCAAAAAACACAGGAATAATTAAAGAAAGCAATGTACAAATAGTGCATTTTATATAGAAAATTATACTCTGAAAATATACTTCAGTTTCTTCTTAAAGTTTGTTCATAAACATTTCAGCAACCAGCTAGCATAAGTATTTCTTTCCTACTAATATAGTGAGAAGTATTGGTAAGTATTTGGGAAACTGCCAGATGAAAAGCCCTCTTTATATTTGGCATATTGTTATCTGACACTGAATTGAAGTGGCATGTTTTCCATAGGGATAAATGTGCACTATGTTCTTAACCACAGTTGCCAATTTCCGCTTCAATCATTAAGAAACAGAAATTATATTTTCCTTAATCATACATCCAGTGTTTGATGTTTCATACTCTCCTCCTCACCTTTTCATGGTGTTATAAAGAATGTAGTCAGTCAGATAATCAGTAATGTGAGTTTGTCATGGATTCTGTGACTTTCTGTGACCTCCATGACTTCTGCAACGGCTGATGCTGGCTCAGGGGCTGCCGAGGTGAGCAGCACGTGGGCCAGCAGCAGCAGTTTGTGGGAGGGAGAAGTGTAGGAGAGAGCTCAGGGCTAGGGGCAGGGGGTGGGGGCGCCCTTACCTTGGGGTAGGGGGGTCCCCAGCTCCACTAGCATGTCCCCCCCCCCCGCAGCTCCTAGGCAGTGGAGGGGCCAGGCTGGGTCAACATGCCCACATGCTGCCTGCGCCTGCAGGCCCCAGCTCCCACTGGTTGCAGTTACCAGTCAATGGGAGCTGTGGCAGCTGGCGCCTGTGGCAGGAGCAGCGGAGCCCCTGCCCTGACCCCTGCCTCCGCTGCCTAGGAGCTGCAGGGACGCGAAGGCAGATAATCCCACCAGCCCCACCAAACCCCCGCCCCCCCAGCACCAGTGAGGGTCCTGGGTCACCTCCCCCAGTACCCGTGGTGCCCCCAGACCACCCTCCCAGAGCACCTGCGGTCCCCTGCCCAAGTTTTAGTCAGGGAGGGTTTTGGGGTAAAAGTCATGGACAGGTCACGGGCCCGTAAATTTTGGTCCACGGCCCATGACCTGTCCATGACTTTTACTAAAAATACCCATGACTAAAACGTAGCCTCACGTGTCAGTAATTAATCAGTTCAGTGTTTTGAAGCACTTCTATTTTTCCAATTCTCCATTCAGAACAATGAAGAAACACAATTTGCTGATGAAGAGGATCGTTTTCCTCCTGGTGGAACTTTTCATTTTACACGATAAAATTGCAGCCCATGTGTACTCTTTATCATCCCAACTTCTCCCTAATTTCAAGCTATAAAAATAAACAAACAAAACACAAAAACCCATAGTATTCTGTTAATAAGCAAAAACCCAACCACAATAGCTGCTGACTATAAATGGAGCTAGTAGTGACATCTGCAGTTAACGTTGCCTAACACTTTCCATTATAACACCCTGTTTACAGGTGCTTGTAACTTTTTCAAATTTAAACTCTTGGCTTGGAATTTTCCATGCTGAGTGTCTGCCTCAGACTCAATTTTTTGTGAAAGTCTCAGCAAAAGTAGCTTAGCCCATTCCAAGAATAAAGTACAGGATGGACTGTGCTCCAGCAATGAATCAAAGTTTTGGAGTTAATGAGGGTGTTGTGTTTTCCCTTATTTGTTGCAAAAGCTGAAAGTGTTCAGGGAGACTGCATTAAGAGAAAGCATGGTCTCATAGTTAAGGCAGCTGAATGACACCTTGGAGAATTACACTTTCCTGTTTCTACCAGAGTTTCTACGAGATGCTGGGCAAATCTTTTAAACCATATTAGCCAGTAATTCTGTGTTCCTCATTTTATGAGTGCCCAACTTCTAATATCTGGGGCTAGATTTGCAGAAGTGCTTAACACTCACAACATTAACTGATGTCAATGAGAACTCTGCTCTGAACATATGTTCTGTAAAATGCTAAGCACCTTGAAAACCTGAAGTGTCTCTGTTTGGATATTCAAATTTCTTGAACATATGGGACTATTTTGACCTTAATCTCTCTGTCTCAGCTCCCCATCTATAAAATGGGAATAATAATATCACCGAATCTCACAGAGGTTGTTTTGAGGATAACTTTATTAACGTTTGGCCATAGAACAGTGTCACCAAACCGGTCCGATCATGATTGACTGATGGATCCTAGAGAATCTCCCAGTTGATCGCAGTCTCCGGCAGTGCAGTGGAGCTGCCGTTAAGGCAGGCTACCTGCCTGCCCTGACCCCACATTGCTCCTGGACGCAGCCAGCACAGCCCTGGGGGCGGGAGGGGAACAGGGGTTGCCCTCTGTGCGCTACTACTCTGCTTGCAAGCACCAACCCCCGAAGTGCCCATTGGCCGGGAATGGGCACTGTGGCCAATGGGAGCTGCACCCCAACATTCTGCCACAGCCTGGAGCCCCCTCCTGCACCCAAACTCCCTTCCAGAGCCCACACCCCCTTCTGCACCCCAACACTGTGCCTCAGTCCAAAGCCTCCTCCTGCACTCAAACTCCCTCCTAGAACTTGCACCCCTCACCCCCTCCTGTAACCCAACTCCTTGCCCCGGGCTCAGCCTAGAGCCCCCTCCCACAATGCAAACCTCTCGGCCTCAGCTCAGAGCCGCATCCCCTCCCGAACCCCAACCTCCTACCCTAGCCCAGTGAAAGTGAGTGAGGGTGGGGGAAGAGTGAGGGACGGGGGGGATGGAGTGAGTGGAGCAGGGCTTTGGGGAAGGGCAAGGTAGATCCTGGGTTGCCCTTAAATTCAAAAAAGTGATCTTGAGCATAAAAAAGTTGGAGGTCACTGCCATAGAAACACCCAGGAGGAAATTAATGATTTTGTGTTCAGTGTACAGCCTGGATGACGTGCATAAATACAGTGTAGGGTTATAACCAGATGTCAAGGATAAAAATAAATTAAACAACTACTTGTTAACTGACTGTGCAGGAAGCCTATGGAAAAAATATCATGTCATGCAATTAAAGACTGTATAATTCACAAGATGCGGTTGAATTAAAAAAGTTGCATGGGTAACTGTAATTCTGGCATTTCCTATCTTTTGAATGCTTGTCTTAACATTCTTTTAACATAGTTTTTGGGGTATGTAATTATAAAAAGGTTGATCTAGCAGGTCATGTAATATAGCAATATTGTCATTTGCAACATGAGTGACAGAAGTAATCAGTTTCAAATAGTGATCCTTGCACCTATACTAATAAAATCATGAGTCAACTCTCCAGGGCCCTGAAATGTATTACTGATTAAGGTGTCTTATAAGAGGTTCAGAGTGAATGATAAAACAGTATTGAACCTCTATTCATTACTCCTTATGGACCAGAATCTGATGTCTTCAATTACAGAAAATAATATCTTACTCCTCCATCAGTCTGATTGATTTCAATGGGCCTTCTCCAGGAATAAAGTACTACTTAACGTGACAAAGAGGATCAGAATCTGGCCCTATGTATATATATGAGCCTAGAGTTAAACTTCCCTTAACTCTGAAAATATTGGGCACTGAGCTAGATTTTATGCTAAAAATATCTGATTAGATAGTGTGGTCCTTCTAGATTTATTTTCTTTTCCATTCTGTATCTTTCATTAATGCAACTGTGCAGTGTTGTTGTAGCCATGCTGGTCCCAGGATATCAGAGAGACATGGTGGGTGAGGTAATATCTTTTATTGGACCAACTTCTGTTGGTGAGAGAGAAAAGGTTGAAAGCTTGTCTTTCTCACCAACAGTTGGTCCAATTAATGTAAATGATTGACATCTGAAGCTAGTGACAAATTAAGGAAACAGGTCATTCCTTAGGATGTTCTCTTATTATATGTTCAATCCACTTGCATTTCCTTCTTCATTTTATTCTTTTTTGTTTGAAAAGGCCAGTGTGGCAATCTTAAGGGTCAGTAAGGTGAGACATGAAGAAAATAACTTAACAGACATAACATTCATTCTCTGAAGAAACTTAGGCCTGGTCTACACTATGCGTTTAAACCGATTTTAGTAGCGTTAAACCAATTTAACCCTGCACCCGTCCAAATAACGAGGCCCTTTATCGATATAAAGGGCTCTTAAAACTGGTTTCTGTACTCCTCCCCAATGAGAGGAGTAGCGCTGAAATCGGTATTGCCATGTCGGATTAGGGTTAGGGTGGCCGCAAATTGACGGTATTGGCCTCCGGATGGTATCTCACAGTGCACCACTGTGACCGCTCTGGAAAGCAGTCTGAACTCGGATGCAGTGGCCAGGTAGACAGGAAAAGCCCCGCGAACTTTTGAATTTCATTTCCTGTTTGCCCAGCATGGAGCTCTGATCAGCACGGGTGGCGATGCAGTCCCAAATGCAAAAAGAGCTCCAGCATGGACCGTACGGGAGAAACTAGATCTGATCGTTGTATTGGGAGACAAATCTGTTCTATTAGAGCTCCATTACAGAAGACGAAATGACAAAGCATTTGAAAAAAATCTCCAGGCTATGATACAGAGACCACAGCACAGTGCTGTGTGACAAGTGTAACGGAAAGCCAAAGAATCAAATGGATGCTCGTGGAGGAAAGGAGAGGGGACTGAGGACTGCAGCTATCCCACAGTCCCTGAAAAGTATTTGCATTCTTGGCTGAGCTCCCAATGCCTGTAGGGTCAAACACATTGTCCGGGGTGGTTCAGGGTATATCTCGTCAATTTACCACCCCCCCGTGAAAGAAAAGGGAAAAAAATTGTTTCTTGACTTTTTTCAGTGTCACCCTATGTCTACTGCATGCTGCTGGTACACGGGGTGCTGCGGCACTGAACAGCAGCATCCTCTCCCTCCGCTCCCCGCTGGCAGACAGTACAGTGCAGAAAGACTGGTAGCCATCCTTGTCATCATCCCTTGAGTGCTCCTGGCTGGCCTCAGGTGAGGTCGGCCGGGGGGGCCTGGGTAAAAATAGGAATGACTCCCAGTTATTCCTGGCAGATGGTACAGAACGGCTGGTAACCGTCCTCATCATAGCAACTGGGGGCTGAGTTCCATCAGCCCCCCAGCTTTCATGGCTAAAGAAAAGATTCTGTACTGCCTGGACTATCATAGCAGCGGGATTCTGGGCTCCTCTCCCCTCCACCGTTTTATGTCCTGCCTGGACTATTGTAGCAGCGGGATGCTGGGCTCCTCTCCCCCTCACTGTTTAATGTCCTGCCTGGACTATCATAGCAGCTGGAGGCTGCCTCCCCCTCATTTTATCTCACTAAAAATCAGTGTTTCTTATTCCTGCATTCTTTATTACTTCATCACACAAATGGGGGGACCCTGAAACGGTAGCCCAGGAGGGTTGGGGGAAGAGGGAAGCAATGGGTGGGGTTGTTGCAGGGGCACCCCCTAGAATGGCATGCAGCTCATAATTTCTGCAGGATCTGACACGGAGCTGCTGTGCTCTCTGGTACACTGGTTCTCTAGTACACTTGCCCCATATTCTAGGCAGGACTGACTCTATTTTTAGATACAACATAAAGGAAGGAATGACCCGGGGAGTCATTCCCATTTTTGTCTTTGCGCCCCTGGCCGACCTCAGCGAAGGTCAGCCAGGAGCACCCATGACAGCAGCAGACGGTACAGAACGACTGATAACCGTCATCTCATCGCCAATTTACAATGGCGCAGCAGACGGTACAGAATGACTGGTAACCGTCTCTGCTACCTTGCAAAGACAAATGAATGCTGCTGTGTAGCGCTGCAGTACCGCCTCTGTCAGCGGGATCCAGTACACATACGGTGACAGTGACAAAAGGCAAAACGGGCTCCATGGGTGCCATGCTATGGTGTCTGCCAGGGCAATCCAGGGAAAAAGAGCGCGAAATTATTGTCTGCCGTTGCTTTCACGGAGGAAGGAATGAGTGATGACATTTACCCAGAATCACCCGTGACACTGTTTTTGCATCATCATGCATTGGGATCTCAACCCAGAATTCCAATGGGCGGGGGAGACTGCGGGAACTATGGGATAACTACGGGATAGCTACCCACAGTGCAACGCTCCAGAAATCGACGCTAGCCTCGATACATGGACGCACACCACCGAATTATTGTGCTATGTGTGGCTGCGTGCACTCGACTTTATACAATCTGTTTTACAAAACCGGTTTATGTAAAATCGGAATAATTCTGTAGTGTAGACGTACCCTTAGGAACACAAAAACATCCCATATAACTATCCATTTATTAAGAAAAATATTTCTCTGTTCTAGGAGCTCTTTCCTCAGTTCTGGAAAGGTTTGTTCAATTGTAATTATACATAACAACAACAGTTGCTCTGAGAATGCCAGTTGTGCAGAAATGAGGCTCCTCAGATATTTTGCAAGTTCTTTAAAGATGAGCTTTAAAAGTTGTTTAAATATTTTTGATACATAATTAAAAGGGTTCAAAGTCAAAATAGCCACACACAAAAAATGAGAACCACAAAAGGAGTTCTATACAAGTAGTTTTAATTGTAACCCTTCCTCCTCTTGACAGATTGTCATGTTTTTTAAAGTCATTGTTTCTTGACAAAGAGTTCGATCCTACAAGGTGCTGAGATGACTCAACTCCCACTGAAGTCAATATCTAGCCTAGTAGGAACTGTTATCTCTGCCTAATGACTTGCTGACTTGTATTTTATTATGTGTATAGGATGTTAATCCCTGATACTTAACACCTTATCTGACTTATTTAGTGCCATAGGAATCTGCTTCTCATTTACTCTGATACATTTTCTTGCAGCTATTTCCTCTTTTGCTAAATTTTCTTTTTAAACGTTTGTCTTAAATATATTACTTTTAAGATACATTCTTTTAAAAACTGCCTTTGCACCTATGTATTGCAGGTTTGAGAAAAGAACTTCCATCATCCTCAACTGCTTTAAAATGTCTTTTCTTTCAGATCATCCTCAACTGCTTTAAAATTTATTTTCTTTCAGATGATACTAAGTTTAAATGAAGAACAACAACATGAGTTGAATATATTGCCATTTTCTAGAATAAGTTTTTTGTTTTCTGTCTCTCTTAAACAAACAGCCACGTCTTCTTATTCCCTGGGCCAGACTAAGTGCCAGCTCATGCCAAGGCTTCAATGAACACTGACAAATGTGTACCTTGAAACCAGTTTGGCTCACCTATATGTTAGTATTGTTAAAAGAGGTATTAGATTTATAAAAATGTCTGCAGACTTTATGAAATGCCTGTGGGTGGTTGCATGTATTACTTATTTATCACATCTGTACCCTATGTTATAAGCTAGTATTAAAGTGTTTGCTCTGTAACTAGAGAAGTGTTTGCTCTAAAATTGTAAACCTCACAATCAGGAGAGAATAGGGTTGCCAGGCGTATGGTTTCTGTTAAAAGTCCAGTTGGTGGCACAGCAGGGGCCGGGGGCTAAGAAAGGCTTGCTGCCTGCCCTGTCTCTGTGCGGCTCCCAGAAGCAGCCACCAGGTCCTTGCGGTCCCTAGGCGCATGGGCAGCCAGGGAGGCACCGCGCACTGTCCCCACTCCAGTGCCAACTCCGCAGCTCCCATTGGCCAGGAACTGTGACCAATGGGAGCTATGGGGGCAGCGCCTGTGGGCGCAAGGGAGGCACGCGGAGCCTCCCTGGCTGCTCTGCATCTAGGGACCGCTGGTATCTGGTAGCCGTTTCCTGGGAGTTGCAGTAAGCGCTGCTGGGACTCCGCACCCCCCACAAACCCCAACTTCCTGTCCCAGCCCTGAGCCTCATCCTATACTCCAAATCCATCATCCCTGGCCCCACGCCAGAGCCCGCACCCCCAGCCAGAGCCCTCACGGCCCTCTGCACCCCAACACCCCGCCCCAGCCTGGAGCCCTCTCCTGCACCCCAAACTCTTCATCCCCAGCCCCACCCCCAGAGCTCCCAGCTGGAGCCCTCCCCTCCCCTCAACCCAATCCCTTGCCCCAGCCCAGAGATCTCTCCTTCTCCCTAAACCCCTCATCCCGGGCTCCACCCCAGAGCCCACACTTCCAGCTGGAGCCCGCACCCACCTGCACTCCAAACCCCTCAGCTGTAGCCCAGAGCCCCATCCTGCACCCCAAACTCCTTGCTCTGGCCCATCCCAGAGCCTGCACCCCCAGCCGGAGTCATCACCCCCTACACTCCAACCCCCTGCCCCAGCCTGGAGCCCTCTGTCGCACCCTGAACCCCCCATACCTGACCCCACCCTAGAGCCCACACCCCGAGTTGGAGCCTTCACCCCAACCCCTTACCCCAGCTCAGTGAAAGTGAGTGAGGGTGGGGCAGAGCAAGCGATAGAGGGTGGGGGGATGGAGCAAGTGAGAGCAGGGCCTCAGAGAAGGGGTGGAGAAGGGGCAGGGCAGGGCCACAGGGCAGGGGTGTTTGGTTTTTTGCCATTAGAAAGTTGGCAACCCGAGGAGAGAGGCATTACCAAGTATGAAACACTAGCTCAGTGGTAGGCAACCTATGGCGTGCATGCCAAAGACAACATGCGAGCTGATTTTCAGTGGCACTCACACTCCCCAGGTCCTAGCCACAGGTCCAGGGGGCTCTGCTGCCGGCCTGGGGTCCCGACCGCTGGCCTGGGGCTGTGCAGCCACCCTCAGCTGTGGCCCACTGGCCCCAGCCTGGGGCAGCGAGGGGTGCAGACAGAGGCAAGAGTGGGTGCAGCTCAGCACTCCCATCTTAACAATTGTTGCAGCACCACTGTACTGGGATATTTTAAAGTCTGGATTTGCTGCTTACATCACTATTACTCCACGTGGAATAGCGCACTGCGTTTGACATTGTGCGTACTATCTGCCACGATTTTTTTTCCCACTGTAAGTTGAGGGATACATTAGACAAAATGTCAGCTCCTAAGAAAGCAAAGTTAGATGTCCATTCATTTCAGCCTTTTTGGACAGACACATTTGGATTTATTCAAAGAAGGACTGTGCTGTTTGTGCTTTCTGTTGTGAAAGTGTTGTTTGTCACACATCAAGTGTTCGATGACATTTTCAAACGAAGCAGACAAGACTCAATCAATCAAAAAGGCAGTAGCAGGATATGAGAAGCAACGCAGTGTTTTTAAAAGCTCAAGTGTAAGTAAAAAACAAGCCAAAGAAGGAAGATTCAAGATTGCACAGTGCATTGCAAAAAAAGGAAAGCCGGTTACAGATGAGGAATATATAAAAGAAGTTTTTTTCAGCAGTTTGGTGGTTTTGGTCAATGATTTGCCAAATAGGATCATATCTGTATCTAGAATAAAAGAACTGCCTGTCTCTGCCAGAACAGTTGAGAGACGCGTAAGTGAAATGGCAGAAAACGTTAACAAAAAGCAGATGACTGCGTTAAAAGACACAGCAGTGTTTAGCATTGCAGTGGATGAGAGTATGGATATAAATGTTCCACGTTTGGCAGTTGTTTCAAGATATTGTGCTTCTGATTAAATCCAAGAGGAACTTTGTTGCCTAAAACCCCCGAATGACACAACAAAGGGGGAAGATATAGTGGAAAGTTTTGTAAATCATTTTGAAGGAGGAGTTGACATCAGAAAAATATTTTGTGTGACAACAGATGGTGCTCCTACCGTGATCGGAAAACAGAACGGATTTGTAAAATTATTTGAAGATCAGATTGGCCGCCTGACAGTCAAATTTCACTGTATCAACCATCAAGAAAACCTGTGTGCTAAAATTTCTAATTCAGAGCTTAATAATGTGATGAATACAGTGGTGCGAATTGTGAATTTCCTTGTTGCTCAATCTGCTTAGATTCACAGACAGTTTCAAGCACTGCTAGAAGAGATGGACAGTGCTTATAATGACATTCCACTTCACAGCAACTTTCAGTGGCTAAGTCGTGGCAAGGTTTTAGTGGGCTTTGTAAACTGTTTTGATGCAATCAAGGCCTTTTTGTCCGAAAAAGGACAAAACCACCCCAAACTGGATGATGACTGTGACAGGGTGCTAAGCAGAAAGCTGCTTAGCCAATCCTCTGTCACTCCAGCTCCAATTAAGGGAGGTAAATTGGAGCTGGGTAGATCACCTGGCCCTGATTGGGGAAGCTGGAACAGCTGCTGCCTCATCAGGCTGGGGGTAGATAAAAGCCCCAGAGGAAGGAAACTGGGAGCAGCTGGGAAGAGGGGAAGCATCACTAAGGGAGAAGTAGCTTGTCCCCTCTCTCCTGCTGGTAGACAAGCAGAAAGGGATTGTGTGTATTGTGGTGAAATCGTGGTGGGAACACTACTTGTAAAATAAAGCACCAGGTGAGCATTGCAACAAAGGACTCTGAGTTACTTTCTCAGCCCAGTGGGGGCAGGAGCCAGGTGGGCCCAACAGGGACACTGTTACAATGACAAATGTATGTGTAAGCTTATGTTTCTAACTGACATCACCTCTCACCTAAACAAACTCAACCTCTGTCTCCAGGGTTCAGAGCAAACAGTTCTGGATCTTTATGAAGCCTGGAAGGCATTTGTTGTAAAACTTCAACTTTCCGCTACTTCCACCAGATAAAAGAGCTATCAACACTTTGCACTGTCAATGTTGATGAGATTGGAATGTACATACAAGAACTGGAATCAGAATTTTCTGACAGATTTCAAGATTTCCAGTAATTTGGTCCAATGCATTTTAATTAAACCTGAAAAGTTCAACGAGAGAGACTTGGAGGTCTGTATTTCAGTGAATAGGTGCTGATGATTTTGAAAGGCAGCTCATTCAGTTAAAAAGCTCAGAATTGTGGGCATCAAAGTTTGGAGATCTGTGGACTGCACTTGAAGCTACCAAGAGAGATCATGGGGCCTCTATTCTGATCTGCTGGACGTCCCTGCAAGTGAAATTTAACTGTTTGAAGAAAATTGCGTTTGCAATGCCTTCAGCATTTGGATCCACATACCTGTATGAACAGATATTTTCACACATGAAATCTGTCCTCTGTCCCTCTCGAAGCTAGTTAACAACCGATCACTCATAACCCTGTGTGCAGCCTGAAGTTTCCAAATAAGTTCCAGGCATTGGAAAACTCAGCAAGGAAAAACATGAGCAAGGATCACACTAAACTGATAAGATCTGCATTTTAATTTAATTTTAAATGAAGCTTCTTAAACATTTAAAAAACCTTATTTACTTTACATACAACAATAGTTTAGTTATATATTAGACTTAGAGAAAAAGACCTAAAAATGTTAAAATGTATTACTGGCATGCAAAACCTTAAATTAGAGTGAATAAATGAAGACTCGGCACATCACTTCTGAAAGGTTTCTGACCTCTGTACTAGCTTACCACAATTGGTATCATCTCCTCTTTAACAAAAGAAGGCCCATAGACACCAGACAAGCCACTGTGGAACATCAGTGAATAAGACTTTGTTGATTGCTCCTCTCACACACATGAAGAAATGTGCACAAGCATTCATCCCTTCAGTTCAAACTCTGAGGGAAAATGGAATGAAATTCTTTGTCAAGAAGAAATTGTTATCCCTATGTTGCCTGAGCTCTGAGGGGCAAAGGTTCCTAAGCATAAGCAGCAGAGGTCCAGTTGTTTAGCCTGGATTATCCCTAAAGGACATATAGAGCTTCCACATTACAGCAGCTTCTATTACTTTTTGGAACCTAAGACTGTAACTCATTTGTGTGTGTATATTTTCCTACTTTAACCTTGTAAATAACTCTAATTTCTTAGTGATTAAATCTTCACATAGTTTAATATAGGGTTGGCTACAAGTGTTGTCTGTGGTGAGAGATTTGAGGTACAATTGACTGGGGTAAAGAACTGGTCCTTTTGGGAGTGGGAGTAACCTGAATATTGTTGTGATTTTTGGTGTAAGGGACTATCTATCACAAAGGCAAGTTTGCCTGGGTGGCATGATAAACCCGAGTACCTAAGGGGACTGTCTATGACTCCATGTTAAGGCCCTTATAGTACTTCTTGAGGAGTTCACACTTGATAGTTGGTTGGCGAAATCTAATTATAAAACACACAACCCGGATTTGTAACAGTTTGCCCTGGAGTTGACGTTCACAGCCATGAGCCGCTCCACACAGCTTGACAGGCACATTCTCTAAAGTCTGTTGAAACACCAGTATGTATGCAGAGATCAGGAAAATACCACCTATGCTGCAGCCCTTGCAAAAATCATATCATCAACAGCCACCCCTGCCTCTCTAAAAATCCATTGTCATGCAATTTAAATGAGTAAAAGTTTTTTTTTTTACTGTTTATTATACATGATGTTTAACTGTAGCATTTTCAGTGTTTAGTACACCTTAATGATATAACTTATTCTGTCTACTATTCTTCATTATACCTTCTTTCCCCTTCCTGACTTCACTCCATTTTTTTTCCTATTATAGATCCTGTTGACCCTTCTTCTGCACTGTTTTGTGTGTGCTGTTCCCGATCTTCCTTCTCTGTCCATCCACTTTTGGATATCCTTTCTTCTTTCTTTGTCTGAGTTCGGTTTTCACCTGTTTCACCTTCTTTTGGATGGGTGCTGTCATTAAGGGAGTTTTTGCCCTTTTGTGTATAGTTTTAAAGATCTAAGCATCATTAGAGATTCAATCAAATTAAGTTCTCTTGGCGCTTGAGCAAAATGGCTAGCGCAGAAGTCTTACTCCTGGGGAAATTCTGCACCACTTTGTTCATGCAGAATTCATGTCCCTAACAGATTTCTTTGCTTCTCCACAGAAAAAGGGGAAACAAAGGGAAGCTGCAAGAGCAGTCATGAGCCCCTCTTCAGCAGAGTGCGTCATTTCCAGTGCCTGGAGCAGCCAGCAGAGAGGTAAATAATCGCACAATGGGGTGGGACTTAGGGTTGCCAACTTTCTAATTGCAGAAAACCAAACACCCTTGCCCCACACCCACCCATTCTCCAAGGCCTCGCCCCTGCCCACTCCATCCCCCTCTCCATCACTCGCTCTCCCCCACCCCCCTGCTCAGAGGCAGCTCTATTTGCCATGAATCCTGGACACATGGCTATGCCAGCACACTGAGGAAAAAAGTTTTTCTGGTTCTCTGGAATGCAAGGGGTGGGGGGAGAGGGAGAGACTTCCCGGCAAGTGACACACACACACATATACCCCACTGCTGCACTGACTCACTGTGCCTCCGGTGTAGCCCAAATCACAGCAGCACCAGGGAGAGAGCTGCTGCAGACCTCCTCCTCCCACTATTTGCAGTGACCCCCGGCCCCTCTCCTTCTTCCCCCCCAGCCTGGCCGTTGGCTGCGGCCTCTGCGCCCAGCTACTGCTTGACTCTGCTCAGACCCGTTCCTGGCGACAGCAGCCTAACTTTAGCCTCATGCTTCCATACAGCCCATTCATCCCTGGGAGGAGACTGACAATCCCACAGCCCCTTACCTGCTGGTTGCATGGTCCCGAGATGAGCCTACCCTGGCCCCCTCCCTTGAAACGGGCTGCATGCAGCCTGGGAGGAGCTGGGCCGGCTCCTCTTTCTGCTCCCACCAGCCAGGGAGCCGCAGGCCGGGGGGGGCACGAGGGGGAGGGAGGACTGAATGCACTTCCTAGATGCCACAACGCCAGCTCTGCAGGAAGCCCCGGGCCACCAAGGCGGCTGTTGCTCAGTGTTAACCCTGCTGGCCCCAGCCTGCAGCTGAATGCCTTTCCCAGACTCTCCACTGGGATCCACTCCCTGCCTGCCGGGGCTCACATCGCCCCTGAGCTCCACAGAGAGAGCTGCTACAGGCCCTCTCCTCATCCCTCCACCACCAACCAGACTTGTAACATCCCAGTGCTGACAGGGTCCCTTTTTGACTGGACATTCCAGTTGAAAACAGGACACCTGACAACCCTAGGCTGGGGACACCCATGGGCATAGTTTGAGGAAACAGGGAGTACATTGCCCCTCAAAGAGAGGTGAGGTGCCACTGCTCTTCCACCCCATTTGTGTGAGCACAGAGCTGCCCAGATGAGGGAGAGTGCTGCTCCAGCTCGCTAACTCTGCAGCTGGCATCCCTTTGGCAGCAGCAGGGGCTTCCCATTAAGCAGGTCCAATGAGAGCCCCCCGCACCCAGACCCCCACCCCACTAAGACCCAGACAGCTGCACCCAGACCCCCAGCTGAGTGCCCCACACCCAAGCCCTCTCTGCTGAGCCCCATCCCCCCCAACCCAGATCCCCACCCCAGAGCCCCAACCACTTCACCTGGACCCCCCTGCAGAGTCCCATTGCCCCTATACCTGGACCACCCTGATGAACCACCTGCACCCAGACTCCTGCCTCACTTCCCCAGCACCCAGAACCCCTAGCTGAGCCCCCCACACCCAAACTCTCTCTGCTGAGCCCTATTCCCCCACACCCAGATCCCCCTCCCACTGAGCCCCAACTACTTCACCTAGATCCCTCTGCGGAGTCCCATTCCCCTGCACCTGGAACCCCACAAAGAGCCCCTGTGCATCCAGATCTCTTACTGAGCTGCCTGCACCCAGACTGCCCCACACAGAACCCTCACACATGGATCTCCCCTCATTAAGTCTCTCCACTCTTGGATTCTGCTGAGCTGAGCCTGCCTGCCCAAATTTGGTGCACCTGGCATGGAGGGGTAGGACCCTGAGGTGTTTCTGGGTCAGGCCCAGCCTTTGCTGTGTGTCAGCATTAGATGCAGCCTCCCTGCCAAAGTCCCTGACCTGGCGGTGGAGTAGGAGGGGGGTTGCAGGGTGATCTCCCACTTCTGTGCCGCTAGTGGCCTGTGCTCCCCACTGCCATGCTGGAGCCTCCACATTTATTTATTGATAAATAAAACTTGCAGAATTTTAAAATATTGTGCTCAGAATTTTTATTTTTTGGTGCAGAATTCCCTCAGGAGTAATTCTTTGTCCAACCTGGCTTTCATTTGTGAGAAATAATTAAAAATTTACCATTTCACTTACAGTTCAAATTGAATTTGAGTCAGTTTAATTCACTTGACTTTTCATGCTGTTCCTGCTTATTGTTAAAAATATCGTTGCTTATTTTGTTAGCTTTAATATGTAGATGCTCATCCCTGGGGACAAAAACAAAATAGTTCTGACTTAAATAATTATATTCCAAGAAACGGTGTTACTGTCATAGAGGATTTAGATATCCTATGGCATTTCTAAGTCATTACAATGTTCTCTCATTTAATGAACATTCAGAATAATAAAAATTAACAAATACTTTTGCAGGAATCAAGTTCTAGATTTCATATTTCTCCAGTTCTTATATACCACTTTACAGTATTTTTAAAGTACCACCACTTCACACGATACGCAGTGGATAACTGCCAGTCACATTGTGACAGATTCCATCATAACTGTTGGTCTAATATCAAACAGTCTCTGCTATCAGCAACGTCATCACATGAATGTGTTTGGTCTGCTTAACAACTCTATCTACTCATTTACAATAAGATCGTATAACATGGGCACTGAACTTTTGTCTGTGCTAGAAAACTGGATTCGTTAAATTGAACTGGTTGTATTTAACCAGGTTAAGCAAATGGTTAAGTGTATCCATACTAACCATTCTGAGTTATGTTAAGAACCTTTGCAGGTATGGCCCAAGCACTCACCTAAACCATTGCTCTCTGGATAGTTATTGCAGCGCAACTCCCAGAAGCAATATATTCTAGAAGATTTTAAAAAAGCTACCAGTGCACTGAGATATTAGTGAAAAGACTAGAACGGTTTCAGCTAGTGTGCATCCACACTAGAACTAAAACAAACAATTCAGACTAACACAGTACTTAAATTCACTAACACAGTCTTATCAAAATGGTATTAGTACACATGTTAAATTTTGGAACACTTTGGCCATGGCTACACTTGCAGATGTAGAGTGCCAGGAGTTAAACCAGCCCTTAGAGACCTCTGCAGGAAAAGCACTACCGTGTGTTCAAACTGTCAGCTGCAAGCACAGTGGCGCGGCCACATTTGTGGCACTTGCAGCAGCATTGGGAACGAGGGATTATGGGCAGCTATCCCACAGGGCACCTTTTCCCATTCTGGCGCTGTGGCTTGTGGGACGGGGGAGGGAAGGCACGGGGCATCCTGGGTCCTGTCTCAATGCCCCGTGATGCAATGCTTTGCATCCCAGCAATCCCTGTGCTTCTGTCCACATTTGGTGCCATCTTTCAACCATTTTTGTACTGCACATTCTGTCTTCCGTTTCGGTTTGCGGGAGTGGATCTCAAACTTGTGAGGAATACGCTATGGGTCTCACAGCACATTACAAATTGCAGTTGAGTTACTCTTTAAGCTTCAAAGTGACAGTGAGGAGTCCGATGTTGACACGCATAACGCATATGACACGAGATTGCTTGTGGCATTCACAGACATGCTCACCACAGTGGAACACCACTTTTGGGCTCAGGAAACAAGCACTGAGATGCAAGTCTGGGATGATGAGCAAGTGGCTGCAGAACTTTCGGATGAGGAAAATCACTTTCATGGGACTGTGTGCTGAGCTTGCCCCCACCCTGCAGCACAAGGACACAAGATTGAGAACTGCTCTGCTGGTAGAGAAGTGCGTGGCTATTGCAGTCTGGAAGCTGGCAACTCCAGACAGCTACTGATCTGTCGCTAACCAGTTCAGTGTGGGAAAGTCAACTGTTGGAATCATGTTGATGCAAGTGTGTAGGGCCTGTGGAAGAAGGGAAAGAATTGACAAGGATTTGTAGGGGATCTTAATGCATGTCAGTCTGTTGGCAAGAGTTAGGCCAGCTGTAACCCTAATGACGTGAGATTTGTAGAAGCGAGGATAGTGTGAGGCGAGTAGGAAAGAACTGTGTGAGAAGTTATCACGACTTTGCACTGATAATTAAATACGTAGACTGGCGCCCAACATGGGGCAAATAAGATAGCAGGATAGCCTATGTATAAACAAAATGCGCTGTTGCTCATTATTGTCTGTATATTGCTGTTATTGTCTGTGACAAGGTATAAATGCTTGCTGTAATTGTTACCTGTTGAGAGACCTGTTCGGAACTGGGGCGACCCAGTGTCCTAGGGCACTCCCTCCTTCTATTGCAATTGCTGGAGAAATAATAAAGTATTTGATTTTGCTGCACCCACACAAAAAGCGAGAACTGAGTTTTTCTCCGACAGGCCATTAATCGCATCCTGCTTAGAAGAACCAAGACTCTGGGCAACGTGTGTGACATTGTGGCGGGCTTTGCACAAATGGGTTTCTCTAACTGAGGAGGGTGATATATGGGATGCATTTTCCAATTCTGGCACCAGATCACCTAGCCTCTGAGTACATAAATCAGAAGAGGTATTTTCCGATGGCTCTCCAGGCACTTGTGGATCACCGTGGGTGTTTCATGGACATTAACGCAGGCTAGTCTGGAAAGGTGCATGATGCATGCATCTTTCAGAACACAGGCCTGTTCAGGAAGCTGCAAGCTGGGACTTTCTTCCCAGACCAGAAGATCACCGTAGGGGAAGTTGAAATGCCCGTTGTGATCCTGGGAGGCCCCGCTTACCCTTTAATGCTGTGGCTCATGAAACCATACACAGGGAGCCTTGACAGCAGCAAGGAGCGGTTCAACAACAGGCTGAGTCGGTGCAGAATGAATGTTGAGTGTGCTTTTGGCCATTTATAGGGCCGCTGGCGCTGTTTGTATGGGAAGCTGGACCTGGCCAATGACAACATCCCCACGGTTATAGCTGCGTGCTGTTCCCTCCATAACATTTGTGAAGGGAAGGGTGAAAGCTTCACTCAGGCATGGACTGTGGAGGTTCAACACCTGGAGGCTGAATTTGAACAGCCAGAGACTAGGGCTATTAGAGGGGCCCAGCATGGGGCTGTAAGGATTAGAGATGCCTTGAGGGAGCAATTCGATGCTGAAAGCAACCAGTGATGTTTGGAGCCCTGAACGGGAGTGAAGTGCAGCGGTTCCAATGCTAGTAGGCATCTGCGTTTGTTGTTTGTATGATGCACTGACTTGCAGTGCCTGTTGCTTTCCTGGGCTACACTATCTTTTACTTAATGCAATAAAGACTGTTTGCAAAGCCAAAAAATTCATTTATTAAAAAGAAACACAACTGCTGGGGAAACACACATGGCATGACACATCTGTGCACTGTGGGAGAAGGGAAGGGGGTGGGGTGGGGAACGGGACAATCACAGATTTGCATATATCCTGTTATCATATTCAGCCTTTCTGTCTGGAGTGCCGTGCATGGTGATGGGGTTGAGTGCAGTGGGTAATGGCATAGTTTGCAGAGCTGGATGATGAAGCTACAGATGTTGGAGGCAGCTGGTGGCAATAAGAAACCAGATGTTGGGGAAAGTGGGTTGGCGGTAACATGGGTACACAAGGGAAAGAGTTTTAGGATAAGGGCTGCAGTGGGGGGAGGGGAGGCGCAGATCTGCTCCATCTGCAGTGCTGTGAGCACCTGCATTGAGTCTGCTTGGTGCTCCATAATGCTTAGGAGCCGCTCCATGGTTGTTGCCGGTGATATGCATTCTCCTGGAGGAGCCTTTCGTTTTCCCGTGCTTTGTGGTAGGCATTCCGCAGCTCCTTCACTTTAACCCTGCACTGCATCCCAGTCATGGCCCCTTCCTATCATGGCCCTTGATATCTGCTCGTAGGTATCGTAATTTCTACGGTTGGAGCACAGCTGGGACTGGACAGCTTCCTCCCCCCAAACACTAATGAGGTCCAGCATCTTGCCATTGCTCCATACTGGGGATCGCCTAGTGCGTGGAGGCATAGTCATCTGGAAAGATGTGCTGAAAGCGTTACTCGCCTTTCTGAGCAAACAGGAAGGGCAATTTCAAAATTCCCAGAGAATTTAAAGGGCGAGTCTGATGGTTGGTCACCTGATGGCAGGGCAGTAGAGTTCAAAGAGAAGACCAGAGAGGCTAGAACAGGCATTGTGGGACACTTCATGGAGGCCAGTCAGAGCACATTAATAGACCAGGGTGTCCACACTGGCACTGCAGTGCTCTAGCCAGGGCGCAGCAAGCTTTATGCTTCTCGTGGAGGTGAATTACCACTTGTTTTAGAGGGAGCAAATAATACTGAATAAAGTACATTTCTCAAGAGTAGACTTAACATGAGATTAAACCCTTTATGGTCTGATTTTCAAATTGTACATTTTTAAGCTTGAAAGTATGTAGGTTTTTTCTGCAGCTCATCCATCAGGATTGTTCTTTTAAACTGTTATAAGGTTAGGTAATTTGTTTCTCACTTGAAGCTGTCAATTTGTTTTTAAAAAAAAAGAGTAATATTTGAGTCATATATATTTATGTTAAGATAAGTTCCTGTCTGCATCTTAAAAAACTTGCCCATACCGGTATTGCCCTGGCCTCTTTCCTTTGTCATTCAGTGTTAAACGCATTCTGAACTATATGCATTTCCTCACCTTTGGGGGCGAAGCCAGACTTTCAGGCACCTGCTCCCCTACTTGGTGTAAACTTTGCTTGTACCAATCAGAAACGAACATACCAGTTTTTGGGGCCCCGTCCCCTATGACACTTCTATGATGTCATAGTGGGTATTTTAGGCTGTCTGCCATGTGCAGGCAGAAGAGGAGAAAGAAAAAACGAATTCCTGTGTACCTTGTGCACACCCGTAACCGAGCCTGATCACCCGAAGCCTCTCTCAGCTCACGTGTTTTAAGCAGAGTTTCTACGTTTGCCGGTCGTATGAGTTGGTTTGTATTCATAAGTATTGGTTATTACTAAATGCTGCATCCGTGTTTATAAATATTGTTTACTGCATCTTGCTATAAATATTGTTTGATAGTAAATACTTTAGCATCGTATGTTTTAAGTTCCATAACCCTATTAGCTAATCATATGCTGCTCGCCTACCCCTCTGTAACTATCCCTAATAAACTTTAAATTAATTAATTTTAGTTGTGTGCGGCCTGCAGTTTGCATCGTGACCCATATCCTCCTTGCATCCCTACCTATACAGTCTATTGCCACGTGAAGCATGGTAAATAACAGGTCTGCATTTTCTTTCGCCCCTAAAAGTACGTGGCAATCTACAATTTGCATTGTATTACTGTACTGCCAAGGGATCCCAATCAAATTTGGAACCCTATTGTGCTGGGTACTGTATAAACATAAAATAAATGACATCCTATTTACTTTAAACTCCTCTTCCTACCAGGTACTTGCATTCACTATTTATAGGTGATCTTGGAACAATGTCCACAATAAGGAGTTTTAAATGGGTATCATTTTATATTTGAGTAATTGCAATTCCATCTGCAGAGGGACAATTTCTAACCTACCTAGATCTCCAGATCATTCTGAATCTCTAAATATTTTGATACTTGTACTCCTATGTCACTTTTTTTTAATGTCTTAATGGTTGCTAATCATCCTGGTGACATTCTATCCTGTCAAGCATTATTTTGAGTGAAGCACTTAATTGTGACAAATTAGGGGTGAATTTGCTTATTTAAGTTCTCATGTCCATAAATCTCCTTGTTTTGCAAGTCTTTCCATTTATGCAGCTGCCTCCACCTTTCTTGGGTCCTTTCAAACTCCTCCGTCACTTAGTCCAGCCTAGTGATCTAAATTTATGCAGCTCTGTCTGGCATTTGTTACTGTTCAATTTGAGGTTATCATCTTTGGCAAACTGCAGAACATTACATACTCTCATTGTGTTAATTATTTTCTTTCCAATAATCAGCAGATCATCAACTATTATTTCCACCTTTTCCAGATTCTGAAAGATAGAGGATATGGTGCTTTGCCTCCACATGAGGTATATCAATCTATCAAAAGGAGAGTTGAAGGTGAAAAGTTTTATATTTTCTGTTTCAAGTCAGGGCTGCCAAAAACTTTGGCTTGCAACCCAAATGGATACTAACTACTCTGGTGTTTTGAAGCCATGACATGACCGCCACAACTATTTCCTCACATTTGTTGGCCTTATTAAAAGCTTTTGGACCTCCAACAATCCTTAACTTACTCAGTTTTACTTAGTAGGTCTTTAAGATAATTGGCAATGGTCTCATCTTGTATATGGGTTAATGTAAAGTAATATTTTTGATTGGTTCAAATTATTTAAAACTTTTTAAATAATTTGTCTAGTAATTTGCAGTCCTTCATGATCCTATTGGAATTTATCATACATTTCCAATAATTCTGTTAGATCTACCACATGTAGGAGGGGGCAGGATTTCAATCTCTCTGATTTCTCCTCAATATCGCGCATTTTCAGGAAAGTGAAAGAATCTTCCAATTCTCAGTCATGTTATCGTCCAGAGTGACTGAGAGAAAATGGTGACTACGGTTACCCATGTTTGCCAAATATTTAGTTACCTTTATTGTGTAGTGTCAGAAGTTATGATTGGTGCTGGTAAGCGGCTCATTTTTATTTCCTGGCCTCAATTACATGACATGAGTTAGACTTAAAAGATTATACCACAGTCACATGGTTGGGTTGTTATCGTACTATTAATGGGTTTTTTTTAAAATCCCTCCCCTAAGAAGTATCAGTTAAGTGATGACAGACCCAGCAAAACATAGTCTGGCTTGAGAAAAGGAATGGCAATCTCTAGTTAAAAGCTATTGGTACTTTGACAAGAGACATAAAAATACACCATGACAGAGAACAAAGAATTGACTCAGGGACTGAGATAAAACCAGAGCGAGGGAGATCAGTGAGTCAGGGTTCTTGCCATGGAATGCAAAGCACAATGAAGTGTGAAGGTCTCAGCTAAACCAGTGAGAGATAAAAGCACTTTACCTTATAAAGCTTTGTGTGCCATGTAGTGGGCAAAAACAAATTAACCTGATGCCAAAAATGTGCTGTCTTTGGCTCCAAAGCATATTTAGAATCAGTTTTAGTCAAGTTATTTGATGTACATTGTAAATCTGGAATTAAAAAAAAAAAATCCCAACACTTACTGGCCACAGGACTAAGCATATTAGCCCTGGTGAAAACCTGTGCCACCATGCTCTTCTCCCAAATAAATCAGTGCTCCCATACTCTGGAAAAAGATACTGGGTATCTTCCTGATGTCTGAATATAGCACCAGCTGCCTGCTCTGCCTCCCTCCTTTGAGTAGGCTGAGCTTTTGTTTACAGGCATAAGGAGGCCACAATTTCTCTTCTACCTAAATAGGTGCTCTCCTATCATTCTCTGCATTATCCAGCTCCACACTGAGAAACAAAGTGGGGCTGAGAAGGAGGTAGGAAGCAGAGAATTCCCCATACAGCCCACGGAGAGGACATGGCCATCTGCTTGCCCAGCAGCAGCTTAACTGCTGCTAGGAACAATTTCACTACACTAGAACCTCAGAGTTATGAACACTTCAGAATGTTATGGTTGTTCTTTCAAATGTTTACAACTGAACATTGACTTAATACAGCTTTGAAACTTCACTATGCAGAAGAAAAATGCTTAATTAACCATCTTAATTTAAATAAAACAAGCACAGAAACAGTTTCTGAAGCTTGTCAATTTTTTAAAACTTTCTCATTTTTTAGTAGTGTACTGTATTTGCTTTTTTGTAATCTGTCTCTGCTGCTGAGTACTTCTGGCTCTAAATGAGGTGTGTGGTTGATTGGTTAGTTCATAACTGATGTTCCTAACTTTGAGGTTCTACTGTACTTTACCCTTTCCACAGCTTCTGTTCTGGAGTCCTCTTCTCCAGCTGCTCATAGTATTCCAAACAACAGCAAAGTGAAAATGTAATATTATACTTGACTATTTCATTTCTACTCATAGGGTTCTAAATAGTAGCAGTGAAATTGACCATAGTCTTGTTGGTTTCACTGATGTTTAGTGGGAAAGCTGTAAGTAGGGCTCCATTTGTCAAGGAGGTAGCAGAAGTCATGGATTCCATGACTTTCCGTGACCTCCGTGACTTCTGCAGCGGCCAGTGTGGCTGACCCCAGGGCCACCCAATCAGCTGGCTCCAAGGTCAGCTGCTCAGGTGGCCCTGGGGACAGCCACATCGGCTGCTGCTGGAATGGCCCTGCAGCCAGTGGCTTGGGCGGCCCTGCAGCCAGCAGCACTGATCACCTGAGCAGCTGGCACTGGGGTCCACCCAAGCAGTGGCCATTGCTGCTGGCCCCAGTGGCTCCCAGCAATGGTACCCGGGGTAGCTGGAGGAGCCACAGCTTCAGCAGCTCGCAGGGCAGCCACTGGCTGCTGCTGCTCTGGGGGCCTCAAGCAGCTGGTGCCGCTGGGCCAGCTCTGCCCCTACCCCCACAGCAGCAGCGGCTGCCCCAAGATTTAGTTGCATATTTTTTTAGTAAAAGTTACGGACAGATCATGCGTGAATTTTTGTTTACTGTGACCTGCCCATGACTTTTATTAAAAATATGCGTGACTAAATCATAGCCTTAGCTATAAGCAGCAGCAGAGCCACTGCAGCTGTCTGTCTACACATACAAGACAACATTGCTTCTGTTCACATTTAGAAGGTCATCTTTGCAACCAGAAAGGCTAGAAATTTAGACCTTTTCAATCCTTTACAGGGAGGTTTCCTACTTGCCACTGCCAAATGGGCCAGAGACTTTTTCAATCACTTTGAAAACAGAATCAATTTTTCAGGACATCACTGGAAGACTTCAACACTAAACTCCTACTACAGCACAAATCCTCACCCAGATCAACAGCACTCAGGACAATAGACCAAAACAATAGCAAATCAAAACTAACAAGCTTGACTGCTACAGTGCCACCACAGTAGGATCCAGGCTTAACTTGTAAGGTGTTAAAGACAGCTTTTCCTGCTTTACTCAGGAAGTTTCATCTAACTGTAGGTGAACAGGTGCTGACACCTGCTGCCAGATACAAGTATTTTTCCTACTCCAGGTCAGGCCTGGCTGACTTCCTTAAAAGCAGCAAAGAATCCTGTGGACTAGACTAACAGACGCATGCATCCGACAAAGGCCTTGGCTACACTCACACTTTACAGCGCTGCAACTGGGGTGTGAAAAAACACCCCCCTGAGCGCTGCAAGATACAGCGCTGTAAAGCGTCAGTGTAATCAGGGCAGCAGCGCTGGGAGCGCGGCTCCCAGCACTGCACGCTACACCCGTAAGGGATGTGGTTTACATGCAGCGCTGGGAGATCTCTCTCCCAGCGCCGCCGCTCTGACTACACTCACACTTCAAAGCGCTGCCAGGGCAGCGCTTTGAAATTCCAAATGTAGCCATACCCAAAGTGGGTATTCACCCACGAAAGCACATGCTCCAAAATGTCTGTTAGTCTGTAAGGTGCCAAAGGATTCTTTGCTGCTTTTACAGATCTAGACTAACACTGCTACCCCTCTGATACTTGACTTCCTTAGTAGCACAATGAAACGTGCAATGCTAGCACACTCTCCAGAACAAAATCAGCCTGCGTCACTGGAGCTGGTAACAGACACCCAAACCGTAGCGAACAGAGAAACGGCTCTGCCATCAATGTGACACAAGAGAGTCGGCCGGAGCAGGACTCTCCCAAACCCAGGGGAACGAAAGACTGGCCATGAGTAACACAGGTACTCAAGGAGGATCGCCTCTAAAGCTAGCGGGCAGGCGCGTCCGGCAGAGCAGGGCGCGAGGCGTGCAGCTGGAGGGTAGGTGCTGTTCGGGCAGGGGCGCGCGGGGCGGGTTATCGGTTGGGGGCACGCGCAGTCGATGCCGGGCAGGTCCCGGCCGGGCTGGGTGAGCGGCCGGGGCCTGGGCCGGATGTCCCGCCTCCCCAGGGGGGCGGTCGCGCGGCTCCTCCCCACTGGCTGGGCAGGCTCAGGCGCGTCCGGCCCGGCCTCGCCTCTCTGCTGCTGCCGGTGGCTCACGCACTGAGGCGGCTGCTGCTGCTGCTCCTGGCCCCGCAGAAACCCGCCGCCGCCTGTCCCAGTCGCCGGGCGCTGCCGAGCCCGCTGCCCGCGGTGTCCGCCCGTGGGGTGCGGCAGGGAGGGGCCGGGCGGCCGGGGCCTGCGTGGCTGAGCGGCCTGGTCGGGCGGAGAGATGAACACGGTGTTGTCCCGGGCCAACTCGCTCTTCGCCTTCTCGCTGAGCGTCATGGCGGCGCTGACCTTCGGCTGCTTCATCACCACCGCCTTCAAGGAGCGCAGCGTGCCCGTCCGCATCGCCGTCTCCCGGGTCATGCTGTGAGTGCGGCCCCGGGGCCCTTCCCCGCGTGCCCGTCCCGTGCCCGCCCCGAGCCCGCGGGAGGTTTGGCGCACACAGGGCCCCAAACTCTGCCTGCGGGGAGGGGGAGCAGCCGGCGCCCCCTGCCCGGGGTGGTGGACCAGTGGCTGCGACGTGACCGCACCCAGCACCTGGAAACGAGGGGGCTGTGGTATGGGAATCTAGGGACGCTGCCTGCCCTGATTGCTTTACGGAGACGTTAAACAAATCTTTGGCCACATCAGTGCCCCCCGTAGCTCCCCACATCTCCTCTCTGTAGCTTGGGCCTAGAATAAGTACAGTCGGTGTCTGCCTCTGCAGTTTCCTTCCGGCTCTCTCACTTCCCCGTGTCTAGGCCAATGAGGGAACCCCACGACAGTCAACTCTGCTGTACTGGTGTCCTTTCTCCTCCTCTCTGCCAGTTCTCTGTGTGAAAGCTGTTGCAGTGCATAAATTGCACACAATCACACACACTGGGACTCCTGCTTTATATGAAGGCAAGACATGTTGACAAGGGGCACTATTCTCTTTTGAATTCAAATTCCTTGATTGGCTTCTGTCAAACTTAATGCTAGACCTTTTCCAACATGCCACCTTCCCTGCTTTAATCGCTGTCTTTTAAAAAGTCTGATTGGCTGTATAAACATGTATTGACAAACTTTAAATGTCTTTGAACATCCTTCATCTCTGTAAGCCACATTTTTTAAAACCGAACTAATAACCCAGTCAGATGGAATTGGAGCAGCATAATGAGGATCTCTCTATTTGCATCTTTTTCAATGGTTTCTTTTGGCCAAACTCCAGTTAATGTGTGGATTCTTCCCGTAACAGATTGACAGTGACTCTGAGCACCTGTCATGTAGGAGAATATACTGTGAAGATATGTTTGTTTGTGTGATGGAGCAGTCTATAGTCAGTCTTCAAAACAAAACTGTGGGGTTTCTTAGCTTCTTTCTTTTTGAAGTAAGGAAGGCACTAATCAGTGTGGCAAACTTAATTTTTTGTTTTTAAAGCTCAGGGCCTGTTTTTTCTGTTTTTATGCATGGAGATTTGAATAAGCTCAGTTTCAGTCTGGAGCAAATCTTAATGTCAGTTCAACATTCCTGAAGTTTGGTGGTGAGGTTTATCCATTGTCAACCAAATTATGTCATGATTAACTGCATGATGACTTACTATTGTGGAGAGAGCATAAACTTTCAACCAATGTAGTATTTTTTTGTTTGAGGACTGAACGTGCCAAGGGAGAACTTTGCAATGTATGTATGCAGCACAAATATGAAATCAGGGCTAACAGGTGGCTAATGTAGATGGGCTAAGCGGCTCTTTATGATGTAAATCAGTTGGTATGACTGAAAATAGTAGTACAACCAGAATGACTGACTTTGCTGCTGCAGTTGTTCAATTGGCATTGAATTAGTTGGTGATGGCTACATATCCTTGACTAAAATCAAATGAAGTACGGTTGAGCTGCCCATGTCTCTGTAGGCAGGAAAAAGTCCATACATTATTACTCTTATTTTATCATTTGAATTCTAGTAGTGCCTAAATGCACCAGTCAGGATAAGGGCCCCATTGTGCTAGGAAGTGTACAAACAGTAAAAACAGTGTTCTTGATCTAAAGTGCTTACCATCTAATTAGACAAGATACAATAAATTGATTGATACACCCATCAGAATGGTGGAACGTGTACAGTAAGAATGTTCATTGATATAAAACAAATAAGTAATGCAAACTATGCTAATTTTGCGTTTTTTTGTTTTTTGTTTTTTTAAGAAAAAATGTGGAAGACTTTACTGGGCCTAGAGAAAGAAGTGATCTAGGATTTGTTACATTTGATGTTACCGCAGATATCCTTTTATAAAAATACTAATGCTTAAAATATAACTCTGCTGTATTGTTGACACCACTTCCATAGTGGTTATGGTTGTAATATATGAACCAGTCCTCAAATATTTAAACCAGAAGACCTTAAGAAAGTAAAAAGTTTGAGGACAACCACCAATATCTCTGGAAAGCAGTATTTTAAAGTAATGGAATTAGAGAATGTATTGGCTGAGGAGAGAAATACAGTAGAACCTCAGAGTTACAAACAACCTGAGGTGTTCGTACTCTGAACGTTCACAACTTTGAACAAAATGTTATCGAGGTTCTTTCAAAAGTTTGCAACTCAACATTGACTCAGTACAGTTTTGAACTTTACTGAAAATGCTGCCTTCCTTTTTATTTAAAGCAGTTTATATTTAACAGTATTTGTACTGTATTGGAATTTTTTTTCGTCTCTTCTGCTGCCTGATTGTGTTTCTGGTTCCAAACTAGGTGTGTGGTTGACAGGTCAGTTCATAACTCTGGTGTTTGTAACTCGGAGGTTCTACTGTAGTTCTTATTGGATGAGGAGCTACCAAGACAGTTTATGGCAACCTCATCAGCAAAGTGCAGAGTCCTCCAGCCACCATTAATCTGGTGAGAGTGCAGTTATCAGTAATGTGTGATGTGTTTGGCCACAGCCACATTTAGGATTCTTTGTTGGTCACAGGTGTGAAGGCTGGCTGCCCATTTACCCTGGCCTGTTTGAAATCAGGTCAGAAGGCCCATGAGCAGCCTGGCAAATAAAACTGGGTACAGACTGGTATCTGACATCAACTGCAACCCATTCTTCATACCACATCAACATCGCAGAGAAATCTGGGCAGGACAGATAGGCCCACAACAGTTGCCTCAATGACAAGCATGCTCTTGGGTGGTTGAAGTCTTCTGTATATAGTGGTAGGCGCAGGATTAGCTCTGATCATCTCAATCATTCTTGTTGTAGCATCTCACGACAAATATTGGAGGAGTGATATTGCTTAGTATGGAGAGCCATGGTATGGGTGTAGGTTGGTAAGGAGAGAAATAGTTAATCATAGGGATTGCTTATGTAATGTATATTTTATGAATACTTTAAAGATCTGTGACACGGGTTTCAAACTCATTCTGTTAGGAAAACCTGGATTATAAAATTATGGACCTATAATATGGATGTCAGTGGGAGTATTTTTGTTAAAAGATTGAGGGCAGACATGGTCCTCTATTTATTAAATAATTTATTGAGCAGCATACACAATTATATCAAAACTTCTGTCCTCTGTTTTTCTCCCCATCTTACTTTCTCCCCTTTCCCTCCATCTTTGATTGCATGTCTCTTGTTTTTGTGTTTCTTTTATATTCCTCTTCACTTTCTTAATAGTTTCTACTCTGGCTCCTCCTGTCTCTCCCCTTCTGGCTCCTTATCCCACTCTCTTTTGCCCAGCCAATCCCAGTTCTCCCCCTGTGCCCCAGCTCCTTGCAAGAGCTGTCCCCCTCTACCTCACACCTAGTCCCAGTCTCTTCTGTGACTTCTGCAGCAGCCCGTGCAGCTGGCCCCGGGGCTCCCTGAGCAGCTGAGGCAGCCTCGGGGCCAGTCCCGCTGGCTGCTGCTGGGGCAGTCTGGGCCACCCCTTCCACTCCGAGGAGCAGAATGAGACTTTTTAATGAGGGGCTGGGTGTTGGGGCATGGGAGGGGGTGAGGGCTCTGGGTGTGCTTCCTTTGGGGGTGCTCCCCAGAAATGGCAACACGTCTCTCTCTCAGCTCCTAGCTCCACGTGCTGCCTCCTCCCAGAGGCATTGCCGCTGCGGGTCCCATTGGCCGTGGTTCCCAGCCAGTGGATTTTTGTTTACTGCCTGTGACATGTCCATGACTTTTACTAAAAATACCAGTGACTAAAACATAGTTTTACTCTTAGACATGTACAAAAAACTATTTCTCATGCTTTTAAAGAGATCCTGATTACCTTTAATTTTTTTCATATTGACTAAAAAAATATTAAAGTTCCTGTTAGAACACCTTTTAAGTAGTATGCCCAGGAGAGCAGATAACATCAGCTATGATGAAATGTAGAAAAATATCTTAAATGTTACAATTACATTGTACTTAGATTATGAGATGATCTATGTTGGAATTTGGTAGAAATAACATTTAAAAATAAAATTGGTATACCATTTTTCTTAACTTGCTCACATCTGCAAACTATATTTGATTGGAATGTTAAACAGTTATTTCTGTATTTATCTGCAGAATATTCAACAAAAAACAATGTAAGTATATGAAATAGAAAATTTAAACAATTAACATTATTTGGTTTAGGTGCTATTTAATATGCTGTAATCATCCTAGGAAAGATTATGGTATGCAAATTTCGTACTACTTTGACATTCCTTCAGTCTTTGACTTTTGCTTTTGCTGATATTTAATAGTAGGAATTCCAAATGTTACGTCTTTTGACTTTCTCAAATAGTGACATAGCTAAAATGCCTTACAGCTTTTGATAGATAGTCCTTTGGCGCCATTATCACTTAAAATGGCTGTTCTCAATGGTTTCAACTGGTATGGCTATTCTGCCACTGTAGAAAGGTCAGAATTTTCTTAGTGATTTTTAAAATTCATTCTCAAGACTATGTCACTACCTAATCTGCTTTTAATGACCATTTAAATAAAGTAATATTCATCTATGCTGGTAGCACAACTGCACTTGCTGAATCAATTTTTAGAATTCTCTGTTTCCATTAGTTGGGCTTTAAGAGTCCATTATCTTGTTATATTTCATAAATTCAGTTTATAAACAGCCAGCTCTTATAAATTGGTACATTATAATGCTATATTTTAGTCCCTTGTTTAAATTGTATCAGAAGACACCGTACAAAATTCTGAGTTCCCCATATGGCAGATCATCATTGCTGACTAAGTAGTTCAGAAGAGATGCCTAAAACCTCTTATGAATTCAGGACACCTTACTGAGGTGCAGTTATTCTTTTGAAATTATATTTACAAATCTAAATACAGTAATCTTTCATTTAAAAAAAGTAAAAATTTTGAACAAAATAATAGGGTTTGACTTCAGTACAACTCAAGTCTTTCATTCTCGAGTTTAAAATCACTTTTTTATTTTTACAGTTGTAATTACAATTAAAAACTAGCATCCTTGATCCATCATACTTTTTACTGGTATGTCTTTAAAATCTTAAAATAAGGTTCTGTCAGATTTGTTATCTCTATCATATTTAAATATTTTAGTGATAAACCTTTGTTCTTGTGAGACATAGTTCTGTTACACTTGCAATCCATAAAACAAAGTTTATGCTCTGCAATTTCAGTTTCTTGAATCAGTAATACTTTTGAATTTCCGTGATCAGATATACTTCATTGTGTTAACTCAGTGATTAATTTTAATTGTAGGCCCTGAACCAGGTTGTCCTTTGGGACAAGATCATTTTGAGAGGAGATAGTCCAAAGCTGTTACTAAAAGACATGAAATCAAAATACTTTTTCTTTGATGATGGAAATGGTCTCAAGTGAGTAAATTACATTTCTTTATAATGTAGCTGTCCTGTACTCTGAATATTTGTGTGTTGCTGAGGTAGGAGTGGGAGAGAGATAGGTAAGGGGGAATATGAATATTTAACAGCTCATTATATTATTTTAAATCTTATAATTGTTTCAAGACAATTATATCTTCAGAAAGCAGCTGATGAGATGTGCTGTGTGGTAGAGATCCCGATCTCCACGATCTGTCCCCCAATTCAGTGGGCTAAAAGCAAGTGGCTGCCAGAAGCAGTTGGCTGCCAGGTTTCAGTCTATGCCTGCAGAGCTAGAGTCATGTCCTGCAAGGTGTGGAGAACTGCCAACTACTTTTGCAGGACAGTTATCGGACTCTAGGTCATATTCCATGCAGTCGCTTTGTGCAAATACTGTAAATGAATGCAAACTGTATAAATTTAAAATGCTCATCATTTCTGGCTCACAGAAAAGTATTCATATTCAAGGTAACTTATATCTTTATAAGTTGAATATTTCTTCTGATGATCTATTTTGATTTTACAGGGGAAACAGAAATGTCACTTTGACTCTCTCGTGGAACGTTGTACCAAATGCTGGCATTCTACCTCTTGTGACAGGATCAGGACATATATCTGTTCCATTCCCAGATACTTATGAAACAGCAAAAAGTTATTAAATTATTATACTGAATCCTAAGCAACATATTTTTATACTTGTATATTATGAATAAATTTTATCACTTTCTCCTCCTATCCCCTGCAGCTCTCCAGTCAAAGGTACTTGATTTCTTTGGCTCCAACTGAGCAGGAAAAAAAACAGCTGAAATTTAGACTTTTTTAATTATTATTTTAAATAAAACATTGATGCAGAAACTTAAAGGAAAGGTAAACTGATAGTTTAAAATTTTTGAATTAACTTTTTTTTGTTGGCCATATGGGTAGAAAAATATGTTTCTTATAAATAAACATTTAAAACCAGAACATAGTCTGATTATTTTAAAATTTAGTATAGAAGTGTTTATGTAATCTATCTAAAGCGCAATGCACAAATTTTGGTGTTCTAGTAAAAAATGTAGGAGTACTTGCAGTTTGATAGGCACTGTGCTTATTGTATTGTATTCTTCAGCTGCTGCTAAATAAGTGAGTTTAGAATGCTGCATTAAGGTAGATTGTTTCCTTTCTAGTAGAATCAGAAGCCACTCAAAAATGTTGTTCTTCATTATCCATGAGCCATCAGTCAGGAGTATTTAAGTACTATTCTAGCTCAAGTTTGATGTTGGTTGAACAGAACTCCTTATTTGAAAGATTTATGTAATATTGATTTAACAAGAGTGTGCCATTGATTTAACAAGAATATTTGGTGTTGAAAAAAACCCACACAAATCTTTTAAGAGCTGTTTACAACACAGATACCAGTAGAAATCATAAGCAGGATAAAACAGTTGAAAAATACCTCTAACATATAAATTGGCAATTTTTTTGCTTATTTGGAAAAGCTTAATATTAACCAAGTGTGCATTTTTCTCACACTTGTACAAATAAACATTTTGAGTTGAAGTCAGAAGATAATCTCAAAGCATTTAGGATGTGTTGTGCAATATACAAAATAAAAATGTTCTTTTTTAAAAAAAGATATGGGTAAGAATGATCCAAAATTAAAAAGTACTTACAAAATATATGATTTTCTTGTAAAATATTTGGAATTCTTTACTTTCAGTATTATAGACAAGTAAAATTAAAATATAGTAAAATTCTGAAAATAACAAAAAATAGAATTTCATAGGGATAAATTAAAAGGATTGGGACTACTTAGCAAAGAGACAAATAGGTTATAGAATAATATACAAGGCCTGGTCTACGCTACGTGTTTTAAACAAATTTAGCAGCATTAAACCGATTTAACCCTGCACCCTTCCACACAACGAAGCCCTCTATATCGATATAAAGGGCTCTTAAGACCAATTTCCATACTCCTCCCTGATGAGGGGAGTAGCGCTGAAATCGGTACTGCCATGTCAGATTAGGGTTAGTGTGGCTGCAAACCGATGGTATTGGCCTCCGGGCGGTATCCCACAGTGCACCATTGTGACCGCTCTGGAAAGCAATCTGAACTCGGATGCAGTGGCCAGGTAGAAAAGAAAAGCCCCATGAACTTTTGAATTTCATTTCCTGTTTGCCCAGCTTGGAGCTCTGATCAGCACGGGTGGCGATGCAGTCCCAAATGCAAAAAGAGCTCCAGCCTGGACCGTACGGAAGATACTGGATCTGATCGCTGTATTGGGAGACAAATCTGTTTTATCAGAGCTCCATTACAGAAGACGAAATGCCAAAGCATTTGAAAAAATCTTCAGGCTATGATACAGAGTCCACAGCACAGTGCTGTGTGACAAGCGTAACGGAAAGCCAAAGAATCAAATGGACGCTTATGGAGGGAGGGAGGCGGTACTGAGGACTCCAGCTATCTCACAGTCCCCGCTCTCCGAAAAGCATTTGCATTCTTGGCTGAGCTCCTAATGCCTGAAGGGTCAAAAACATTTTCCTGGGTGTTTCAGGGTATATGTCGTCAATTTACACCTTTCCCCTCCCCCTCCCAAAAGGGAAAAAAATCGTTTCTCGCTTTTTTTCAGTGTCATCCTATGTCTACTGCATACTGCTGGTAGACGGGGTGCTGCAGCACTGAACACCAGCATCCCCTTCCCGGTGGCAGATGGTGCAATATGACTGATATCCGCCTTCATCATCAGCCCGTGAGTGCTCCTGGCTAGCCTTGGTGAGGTTGGCTGGGGGTGCCTGGGTAAAAATGGGAATGACTCCTGGTGTTTCCCGGCAGGTGGTACAAAACGGCTGGTAACCGTCCTCATCATAGCAACTGGAGGCTGAGCTCTATCTCCCCCCCCTCCTTTCATGTCTAAAGAAAAGATTCTGTACTGCCTGGATTATCATAGCAGCTGGAGGTGTCCTTCCCCTCATTTTATCTCACTAAAAAGTCAGTGTTTCTTATTCCTGCATTCTTAATTACTTCATCACACAAATGGGGGGACACTGCCACGGTAGCCCAGGAGGGTTGGGGGAGGAGGGAAGCAATGGGTGGGGTTGTGGCAGGGTCACCCCCTAGAATGGCATGCACTTCATAATTTCTGTGGGATTTCTGGGGCTCTGACATGGAGCGGCTGTGCTCTCTGGTTCTCTAGTAAACTTGCCTCATATTCTAAGGCAGGACTGACTCTATTTTAGACAAAACATAAAGAAGGGAATGACTCGGGGAGTCATTCCCATTTTGTCCATACATCCCGGGCTAACCTCAGCGAGGCTAGCCAGGACACCCATGACAATCCGCAGACAGAACAAAACTACTGATAACCGTCATCGCATCGCCAGTTTACATGCAGACAGTGCAATAAGGATGGTAACCATAGCTGCTACCGTTGCAAAGGCAAAATGAATGCTGCTGGTGTATCACTGCAGTACCACGTCATGTTCGCAGCGTCCGTACACATACAGTTGACAATGCAGAACGGGCTCGATGGTTCCATGCTATGGCGTCTTGCCAGGACCTCCAGGGAAAAGGGTGGGAAATGATTGTCTGCTGTTGCTTTCACAGAGGAAGGATTGAGTGATGACATTTACCCAGAATCACCCGCGACACTGTTTTTGCATTGGTAGCTCAACCCAGATTCCAATGGGTGGGGTAGACTGGCAGGAACTATGGGATAGCTATGGGATAGCTACCCACAGGGGCAATGCTCCAAAAATCGACGCGAGCCTCGTACACGGACGCACACCGCCGAATTAATGTGCTTAGTGTGGCCGCATGCACTCGACTTTATACAATCTGTTTTACAAAACCAGTTTATGTAAAATCAGAATAATCCCGTAGTGTAGACATACTCAAAATGAGTTGTGTCCAGAAGGTAAAGTGGCCACTGTCCTTCACTCTTTCACAGTACAAGCACAAGGAGACAGTGAAATTGGAAGGCTACAAATTAAAAACCTGATCAAAGGAAATATCTTGTACAATTTATAGTAAGTCTGTGAAGTTCATTACCCCAAGAGTTGAGGTCAACAGCTTAGCAGAATTTAAAAAAGGATTAATCATTTATATAAATATAAAATCATATTCAGTTTTACTAGATAAAATAAAATAATATAAAACTGCCTGGGATACTTGGGTTCAGCAAGGAATATCCTGTTTTTGGCAGATTATTCCATAATTGTCCACTATGAAATATATTTCTCCATCCTCTAAACTATCAGCAGTAATTATGAAAGACAGGACAGTAGATTGGGTTTGATCAGATCCTCTATGATAAACCTATGTTGTAAGTGAGTTGACTCCAACTTTTTTTTTTAAAAGGAGGCTTTCAAACAGTTTGCACAGGGCCACCTTTTCCTCCCTGCATCCTGTTCCTTGTAAGGTGGGATAACAGCATAGCCTGCCACCCACATACCCTTAGGATGTGCAGAAAATTCTTGCTCTAATTCTGTGAATCGTAGGTCATCCATGTGGAGTGGCAATAGGGTGACCAGGTGTTCTGATATATTGTACAGACAATCTTGATATTCAGGGCATTGTCTTGTATAGGTAGCTATTACCTCCCCAACCCCAGTCCTGATTTTTCAAACTTGCTATCTAGTCACTCTAAATGGTAACTTCGTGTCTGCGCTGTTACTGGCTTTTCCTGTTGTGTGGCTCCTTCCCCTTGTGAGAACGGTAGAAAGTGGATCATACCTCGATGCATACAATTAATAGCATTATTTAAAAGGGCACTGGACTATGTGATAAAAGAAATCTGCATAAGAGTCTACATAGGCCAAGATTTTTAAAAGTGCCTTGACTTTTGGATTCCTCCTTTTTGTGTTCAATTTGTGACACTTTAAAGAGCCCTGATTTTTCAAAGGGTGGGTGCTCAGCACTTTTCATTTCCAAGTATCGGGCCTTTTTAAGATATCTCAGGTTGGGTACATGCAAAATTGTTGCTTTTGAAAAGCTTGACCATACAATGTAAAGCAGCTGATCTGTAGCTCTGCGTTCAATTATACAATATATCTTCGTATTCCCCTTTTATTTTTTTTTTGGGGGGGAGGGATTGTTAGTGGGCTTCTGTCAACCTGATTTCTGTACACTTAAATGTTTTTGCTCCTGTCTGCTTTGCTGCAGAGAGAAACACCCCACAGTTTGCGTCGCTAACAAATTTTGTACTGTGAGCATTTTTAAAAATGCATTTTAATAAACTGTTTTAACAGTATTCCTAAGTATAAAGAATCTTAACTTGTTGATACAGAATCTTGTGATTGCTAAAACTGATAGACGTTAATGAAGTTAAAGCAATGTGTAAAAGTTTCAATTATGTTGTCTCAATTATATGAAAATATTTTGCCCTTTTTTGGTAGTAAAGGAATATTCACTTGGTCTCTGCCTATGCCATTTGTTAACTAAGATTAACATTTACACATCTGAACAAAAAAATCAAATTGATAAACATGTCTATTCTCCTGCTTTCCTCAAGGATAAACTGTCCTTTCTGTGTATCTGAGCTTCTTTCCTAAAATAGCTTCAGAATTTCAACTTAAACAGGAAGCTTCCCATTTCAGTTTCTTTTCTAACTTGAATTGCAGGAAAGAAAAGTCTTGTCATATCTAGATTACTATATAGGTCATAGCCTTTCTATAGGTCATAATTTTCCAAAGTGTTAGGGAGAGACTTAAGGCTTCCTGGCAAAGTGGTTAAGAGCTTGCATTCAGGAAGCTTCAGGTTAGCTGTAGTTCTCTGAAAAGGATCAAAGTATATTCCACCAGGTCTCTTATTTGGAGTGAAGTTGTGCCTTTAGAGGAGGTCTGCAAGATTACCATTTAGAAGTACTTTATGCAAGTGTGTAAAGTGCACAATTTGAAAGTTATGGCAGCAGCTGTTGCACAGTGCTCAGACCAGCAATCTAGTCTGAAGCGCCTTATCTCAGAAATTGTTCTTTCCATTCTCCTCAGTTTTGGCATATTCCTGGCTTTTCTTCTCCAATACTTTTATCTAGACTCTTGTCTCTGGTCTCTATTATACCATTATTTTTACTGGGAGTGATTTACCAAATCTACTAATTGGTGTCAAGAAACTGGTGCCAATTTTATTCCTTTACCTGTTAACTTGATTTGTGGCCTGGTTGAAATAGCACATGTATCCAGACAGGAGGAAAGCACTGTGGTTGAGACCCAGCCATGATCTAGTTGTAGGCTATGGAAACTCTCATCTGGGTTCCATCAGCACATATAGTAGAGAGATGACTCTGGAGCCAGAAGAATCCATACTACTTTGGTATAGCTTGCCTGGTATCTACTGAGGAAGAGGAAAACCCAGTAGTCTGTGCTGTTTCAACCAGGCCACAAGAATCAAATGAACAGGTAAATATAAATTACTTTTTACACTATCCATCTTGGAATAAACAAAATAGAAATTGCAAGCCTTGTCTTGAGTTGTAATCTTGTTGGGGCAGGAACTAATCTTTGTGCTGTTTGTACAGTGACTAGCACGATGGAATCCCTGGTCTGTGACTAGAGCTTCTAGGCACTAAAATAACACAAAAAGGACATTCAAGAGACTGTCACAATGGCTACTTGGCATCATACTACCACTCTTTCATTGAATGTCCTGTCCTTTCATTGCCAGTCCACTGATTTTCCCCTAAAGTGGTATGGTCCTGGAGAATAGACTTGAGGATAAAGTTTGCAAAAAATCTAAGGGACTTATGAGCCTTAAATCACTTTTGAAAAAATTACCCTGCTTCTTTCTCCACTTGTCCTCCAGGCACCTGTTTTCTCTGTTCAGATACTATCTTGATACCCATTTCATAAAGCCTCCTACTGGTCATGCACTAAAGAGTGAGTGGTAGAAAATATACAACTTGTGAGGCTTGACCATTTTTTGCTGATACAGTGCTTTGCAAGTCTTAATTGTATATCTAATTTTCAATGTGAAATTTTCGGGAAGGTACCAAGTCTTCCTCTGTTTTGTGCGCAAGATTTTGGACTGAGTGCTCAATAAGTTAAAAGTCACGTTTACACTGCTCTACAGCCAAATGCTTCTGAAATAAATGTAGTCCAACTTTACTAATTCTGGGTCACTGAGAATGAAAATGATGCTTACAAGTGTTGATTGCGCTCTAGTTTTTCATATGAAATGGTATTGGGTCAGTATATACAAACCTTGACTTGGGAATTGGCGAAGGATAAGTGGAGTTATAAAGGGAAGGGATCTCACATTTAAACCAGAAATGAGTAAAATATTCTTTGACTGGATCTATGAATAAATCTATGACTGGGTTTGGACAGTACTTGCTTTTTAGGCAAAACAATGAATGATGCAATCTGAAGCAGGTATTGCATCGTACATGATATGAATTGCATCATGTTATTCCTAGAGGTCATGGATGATGCAATCATAACGAAGCTTACATCACTCTGCTGAACAAATTGCCCTATATCAGCTCTAGAAATCATACAGTGTCATGCTCTCTTATTTGTCAGTGTTTGATTGTGCAAAGGGACACATTTCTGTTTAGCCAAAGTGAGCAGAGATTTGTGAACAGTGCAGATAACTTCTGCTATGTTTGTGGTGAAGTGACTTTTGCATCACAAAAGTGCAGTATAACCACTATGGTTAAGAAAGCCTATCACCTTTATTCTGGCTGCAAAATTGGAGACCAGGACAAGAAGTGGGCCCCACACATATGCTGCAACACTTGTGCAACAAATCTTCGCCAGTGGTTGAACAGGAAAAGGAAATCTATGCCTTTTGCAGTGCCAATGATTTGGAGAGAGCCAACAGATCATACTAGCAATTGTTACTTCTGCATGGTGCCTCCAGTTGGGAAAGGTGTGTCAAAGAAGAAAAAGTGGCCTGTGCATTATCCAAACATTCCATCAGCTATACGCCAGTACCCCACGGAGAAGGACTGCCGGTTCCTGATGCACCAGAATCATTTTCACTTGAGTCAGATAAGAAAGAGGAAGAGGATGAAACTTCTGGTCCTGAACCATCCATGTCACAGGACCCACATTTTCTCCCATCCTGCTCTGAACCACACCTCATAAAACAAGGTGAACTGAATGACCCTTGTCAGGGATTTGGAACTACCCAACAGTAAGGCAGAGCTGTTGGGCTCCAGACTACAGCAGTGGAATCTCCTGGCAGGCTATCAGGGCAAATGGAGCCCATCAATGCTTGCAGACTATTGCTGGACAGTGACAAGAGATGCTCCATTTAATGAATACAAGAGACAAGCCAAGAAGCACCGAGCAGACACTGAATAGGACTAAACTATGTACATAATAGTTTTTTGCCTTTTGTTTCATAATAAATTTTATTTATATAACCCTTTTGCTGATTTTTAAAGTGTTACATAAACAGGACAGTGAAATATTATCATGTAAAGCAACCATAAACACATGAAAAGACCTAGGTTTACAATTTATGATTAAAACTCTACTATCTACACAATATACATAGACAAAATGTAAAAACTTAAATATCTTAGAAACAGTAGCCAATCAGTTGTTTTAATTATCATATTTGAATTCAGCACATCAAATATATAATAAATATCACATTTTATCTCTGAAGCAGACGACTTCTCAAAAATTGTAGACCAGTGTTATTTAAGTATCCATTTATAAACAGAGACTTTTATACATGGTTATCAGTTATAGATTTCAGCAAGTCAGAAGTTGTTTATAACTATCTGTAACTGATTGGGGACCGGTCTGTCATTGTCAACTCCATGTCAGCCCCTGAAACAACGGGTTTCACATCCTCTGCTTTGTATTGTAACCTTCATTGGGTGTGATCTTTTGTGGGTGAAAGCATCTATTTTGAGACCATGCTTTGACACCTGGTGGAAAGACTGTCAGAGAAGATGTATATGGGCAATCAACTCTGAATTACTCTTTCCTACTGGAACATTGATTTGAATGACTTTACATAGAAGCAAAAGGGTGGGGAAGGCTGAGCTTGGACTCTCCTGCCCAAAACATAAGCAAATAGGGGACAGATGGTTTTAAAAGAGTATAGGGTTACCATATTTCAGGTTCCCAAAAAGAGGACACTGTGGGAAAGGGAATTGGAGAGGGCAGTGTTGATTCCTGTCACAGTGGTAGTCGGGCTGATGGAGCCCAGAATGCAGCAACAGCCATCAGTCAGCCACTCCCTGTTGGGGGCCCCCTTCCCAGAGCTGTGGGCTGGATGGGCGGGATCTTGCAGCTGTGGCTGCAGGGGAATGGACCCTTCGGGAAACAGACTAATCGGAGCTGTTTCGGAGCTGCAGCATCTGCTCTGCAAAAATCCTGGACATTGCCTGTTGTTTGAAAAATCTGCCAGGATGAGGCAGAGGCTCAAAAAAGAGGCAATGTCCTGGAAAACCAGGATGTATGGTAACCCTATAAAAGAAGGATGCTTCTCACAGAAGGGACAGACAACCATGATGTGCAAGAGGACCAAGCCAAGAAGGCAGGAAGGGCTGCTTAGTCTAAGAATGCTGACCAATGTCAGGACTCCCAGGAGGGGAGAGATTGGAGCAGAGGGCTTGTGTCATAACCTAATCCCAGATTTGGACCTTAGCATCCAAAATATGGGGGTTAGCATGAAAACCTCCAAGCTTAGTTACCAGCTTGGACTTGGTAAAGCTGCCACCACCCAAAAAATTAGAGTGTTTTGGGGCACTCTGGTCCCCCAAAAAACCTTCCCTGGGGACCCCAAGACCCAACTCCCTTGAGTCTCACAACAAAGGGAAATAAACCTTTTCCCTTCCCCCCTCCAGGTGTTCCTGGAGAGATACACAGAAGCAAGCTCCGTGAATCTAAACAGAGGGACTCCACCCTCCCCGTTCCCAGTCCTGGAGAACAAAATTACCAAGAGCTAATCTCTCTTTCCCCCTCACCCACAGGGAATGCAAAGTCAGGCTAGCAAATCTAACACACACAGATTTCCCCCTGACTTCTTCCTCCCACCAATTCCCTGGTGAGTACAGACTCAATTCCCTGGAGTTCCCCACTAAAGAAAAACTCCAACAGGTCTTAAAAAGAAAGCTTTATATAAAAAAAAAGAAAAATACATAAAAATGGTCTCTCTGTATTAAGGTGACACATACAGGGTCATTTGCTTAAAAGAATATTGAATAAACAGCCTTATTTAAAAAGAATACAATTCAAAGCACTCCAGCAACTATAGACATGTAAATACAAAAGAAAAAAACAATACCCCTTATTGTTTTTATGAACTCTGTACTCACAACTTGGAAACAGAAGATTAGAAAGCAGGAAATAGAAATCCTCTCATAGCTGAGAGAGCATACAGGCAGAAGACCCAAGAACAAAGGACTCACACACAAACTTCCCTCCACCCAGAGTTGAAAAAATCCTGTTTCCTGATTGGTCCTCTGGTCAGGTGCTTCAGATACTTCTTTTCAGGTGAAAGAGACGTTAACCCTTAGCTATCTGTTTATGACAGCTTGCTTTACAGGTTTCTGTTGGTTTTTCATAGAACTGTAACTCTATTGCTATTAGACTGTGATTGTGGTTAAACATTTCTTTGCTAAGCCTGTGTTCCTTGTTTTCCTGCTATGTTATCCCTGAAGAGTTTAATCAAGATACCAGAGCTCCAACAGCCAGGTCAGCTCTGCAGGAACATGCCTAAGTAATTGGGGCCTCTGGAAGGCTGAGGCACTTTTTGCAGGGTGTAAGGTGGCTGTACAGTAGTAGCTGGCTGGTGGAAGCCCAGAATGCAGCAACAGCCGTCAAGTCAACAACTTCAGGGTCCTACTGCCCAGGAAGGAGGTCAGACACTGGGCCTGCACCTGCATGTGCCTCGGAGACCCCGAGCTAGCTATGGTGATCAGTCACTGCCCAGACATGGGGATTTAGGAGAACATGGGGCCCAGGATTTGGGGCTGTTTGCAATAGGCTGGTGTATGCCCAGAGGTAGGACTGGGCCAGCTTGCAACACCATCTATAACACTTTCTACTGATGTGCTTATAACCATCAGTAATGCAAACAACTCATAGCTATAACATTGAATAATCATTTATGAACCTTTTATAAATAAAATCCATTTTTGAATAATTAGGCAATAACTTGGTAACTAAGCACTTCCACAATTAAATTCTTACACTAGTGTCATTGCATCATAAATAAGTCCTTCTCTTCCTCTCATTTTGTGCAGTGCAAATGAGTTCTGTATTCTCCAGCTGCACGGCACTTTTCAGAGAGGGTGGCGTAGTCAATGTTTATTACAAAAATAGAATACATTTTTAAAAAGGGGTCTACATGCAAAAGAGAAAAATAAATCATAAACTCTAGTCAATGGCAATTCTTGTTCATGATTGTACCTGCTCTCTGTAGTAGCGAAACTTGCACTAAATTTGGAGCTTGCCGTCTCCTTTATGGATAAATTATTTCCCAGAATTCCTGCTTGCAGTTTATTTTTCATAGGTTGGTGTTCAACTGCCAACCAACTACAGTTATTAGGATGCCTTTGATAAAGTTTCCCTCAAACAGGTTGAAGGTTGCTCATTAAAGCGTTTGTGTGAAGTGCTTTTATTAAAAAGGAAAAGAGCTGCTATCAAACAAATGCACACAAATATAACTTCTTACAAAAAAATGGATATTCCAGTCTGCTAATTAAGACAATAAATAATATCCATAGAATATGAAGAAAAGATGTTAACTCTAGAAGTTTTTCCCAGTGTAAGAAGATCCTGGAATTTCTCTAGTGAAAGCACCATATCCTTAGGGAAAGAGGACTGAAGAGCCTTAAGAGAAGAGAGAGAGAGAGAGCGCCAATTTGTTTTTGCAATTATGCTAAAATACATGGCATGGAGAGTTTGGTTTCACTCTCACTGCAAGTGCGGGATCCGTTTAGGAGGACATTTCTCGCTCATGTTTGGAGTGGCATGTTCATAGCTCCCCCACTGCAGGGTAGAGTACAGTATCTGGTCATCTCCTTGTTCTTATCTCTCAGGGTCAAGATTCCATAGTTATTGTGACTAAAGCATATATAACTTTTCATTTTTAATATGAAGTCAGGTGTTTTTTGTAGCATTATGAAATAACCATTTATAAAAAGATAATGCAGGGGAACACATCTAGTCCTCCCACCTCTACTGATGTATGAAAAAAGTAAGCAACAAGCATGTCAGCATATGACTAGATCCCAACATGTATTACTTTCTTAAGGTTGTAATCTGCTCCTTTAGGCACTGATGTTATATGTAAAGATACTTTCTGTGGTATACTTAACACTCCACAAGCACTTTGAATACTTGTTTTCAAATAAATGTGATGCAAGAAACTGCTGATGTATTTCATATAATTTTTATGAAGAATTGGAAGATACATACACTCTTGTGCTGGAGCTGAGAAAATGCAGGCTGTTTACTACTGTTCCTGTTTATTATTAAAAGTGTGCAGTCAAACTGGTGAAAAACAGTGCGTGGCTGAAAGACAAGATCGGCTTAAAATTCCGATACTGAAAAAGCGCTAAACAAACTTAACATCCTGGGTTGTTGAAACTGAAAACTCTTTAAAAACCTACTTTTAACTGTTCTAGTTGTTTTCTCTTTGCACAATATTTATTATAGGCTATGAAAATAAATTTGTTGATATTACATTTGTTTATAGCCAGCTTCATTCTGGTTTTCTGAACAGGTTGCTAAAATATTTGGGTTGGAAGCCCTGCAAAGCAATGTTACTCCTTTAAAAATAATTCTCTGTTGCAATGTTCTAAAAAGAAATTTCATGGAAGCACTTCTGTTGGTGTTAGAACAATTTGGGAACAAAATTTAGGTTTTGAGAAAGCAAGCTTCCATCACACAGTGCTCCCTTAGAGCATTGAAAATGAGTATATGAAAGAGATTTTTAGAAAGCCCATTAAATGATTAAAGTGTTTCTTCTCTTGTTTGGACACTTCTAGTTTTGCTAAAGAATTAGGAGATATTTTCATCAAGAAACAATATTTTATTTGCAACTATTTACACAACAAACATGCCTAAATAGTAATACTCTGATTCTGCAAACTCTTTACTAGCCTAAGTAGTCCCATTGATTTAAAGCACCTGTGTAAATGTTTGTGGTGTGGGTCTAAGTAGATGAAAGAAAGCAAGTAGCCAAGTAAAAACAGGCTCAATTATTATAACTCCTAGTATGACAGAACAAGGGAACTTTGACAACGAGAGAGCATGCTTTGTGGCGGCAAAGCAAAGACTGGTTTATAAAATTATACCCCAAATGATTTGGTTAATACTAATTAGAATTTATGTTACACTTTTCATGGAATGATCTCCACGTGCCTTTAGAAGGAAAGGTAACTCTCCTTATCTCCAGAAGATGGCTGGTTGCTAGAGGCGGAAAGTGCTAAACTCTGCCAACAATGCCTCCGCAGGTGGCCGCAATAAGAATCACTGTAGCGTGGATGTTGTACTGCAGTGTGTAATACCGCTTGCTGCCACTAGGGAACAGATGCTTCCCCTCGCAAGTAACGGGGAACGGTCCTCTGTGCTCTCAGATTATTACACGAAGAGGGTTTGGCTGTAGCCTCTACAGGAAAAAGAAGGAGCAGCTACAGGCTGATAATCCCCAGGTTAGTTCCAGTGGGGTTGGGCATAGGGACTCCAGCCACATTTCTTCCTTATGGTATCTGTTTATTCAAGCCTAGCAACGGGGGGAGTTGCGAGCCTAGACGGTTTGGATGGGGCTGTGCTCGTGGCTCTGAACCTAGGTATGTCAGAAAGGAGAGGTTATAGGCGATGAGTGAGGAGTTTCTGAGCTATGGATAGATTAGGAAGGGGTGTGCATTGGGGTACTGGGCCTGCCATGATAGATGAATGGGAGTAGAGGGTCTGGAGTTTGAATGGGAAAGTATTCCTGTTTGGGTGGGGCTTGGGTAGGAGGGAACTGGGAAATAACTGGGAAAGGTGGGATGTGCTGGGCTCTCATGGCTGATTACAGGGGGGGATTATTAACTGGTGGGAGTGGAAGACAGGGAAAGGGGGCAACAGCTAGATTTGGAGAGGATGAGGTTGGGAATAATAAAGAACAGCAAAGGGGTCACAAAGGGATGAATACTATTTTCTTCCATTCTGCCCTTACTGTAAAGTTTCCAGTTTTTAATTCTGAGAGGGGAAAATGTGGGTGGGAGTTTCATTTTTTTTCATAGCTTTCCCCCCTAGCGTCCCTCATCCCATATAAAATTGCTTCCTCATGACACTCTTCAACTAGTATCCTGTGTATGTGTAAAAACAAGAAGGAGTCCGGTGGCATAAGCTTTCATGGATAAAAAACCATTTCATCCCTTTCCAGGGGAATGCAGATAGGCTCAGATACTGGCAGTCTAAGCCCTGTGGGCATCAGCCACCACTGACTATTCTCATTTTACAAAGGGGAAACTAAATGATTTGTCCAACGCTGCACTCCAGTAAAATAGGCTGACAAACCTGCTGTCATAACCTTAGTCCCAGATTTGGACCTTAGCGTCCAAATTATGGAGGTTAGCATGAAAACCTCCAAGCTTAGCTACCAGCTTGGACCTGGTACTTGCTGCCACCACCCAAAAAATTAGAGTGTTTTGGGGCACTCTGGTCCCCCTGAAAAACCTTCCCTGGGGACCTCATGACCCAAATCCCTTGAGTCTCACAACAAAGGGAAATAATCCTTTTTCCCTTCCCCCCTCCAGGTGCTTCTGGAGAGATACACAGACACAAGCTCTGTGAATCCAAACAGAGCGACTCCCCCTCTCCGTTCCCAGTCCTGGAAACAAAAAGGACTTTCCTATTCCCCCAGAGGGAATGCAAAATCAGGCTAGCAAATTCAACACACACACAGATCTCCCCCCTGATTTCTTCCTCCCACCAATTCCCTGGTGAGTACAGACTCAATTTTCCTGAAATTTCCCAGTAAAGAAAACTTCAACAGGTCTTAAAAGAAAGCTTTATATAAAAAGAAAGAAAAATACATACAAATGGTCTCTCTGTATTAAGGTGACACAATACAGGGTTAATTGCTTAAAAGAATATTGAATAAACAGCCTTATTCAAAAAGAATACAAATCAAAGCACTCCAGCACTTATATTCATGCAAATACCAAAGAAAAGAAACCATATAACTTACTATCTGATCTCTTTGTCCTTACACTTAGAAACAGAAGATTAGAAAACAGAACTACTTCTCCAAAGCTCAGAGAAAGCAGGCAGACAGAAAACAAAGACCTCAGACACAAAATTCCCTCCACCCAAAGTTGAAAAAATCCGGTTTCCTGATTGGTCCTCTGGTCAGGTGCTTCAGGTGAAAGAGACATTAACCCTTAGCTATCTGTTTATGACACCTGCCTTCAGATTTCCTGCTGGGCTTTGGCTACTTGGTGGGACTGCTAGTTTCTGGATCTCTGCCCTGTCTCAGGATGAGAAGTGATTTTTGCTTTATTGCAGCCATTCTAAATTATCAGGTCTGGTACCCCAAATGAAGTAGAAGAGGGATGATGACCTGAACCACTGTCTCACCAGGAGCTTTTAGGGAAGGAAGTTCCTCTAACTGTCCTGAGATTGTTAGGGCTGCTTTTTAAAGGCTGGTCTCAGTTTGGGTAGACTTTTGTTCTGCTAAAGAAAGGTGTTAGGATTTATTAGTCCAGTCTTGCAGTTAATTTCTTCAAAGAACTTTGAAAATGTGAAGGGATGAACTCAGGTATGTGTGACTATTTGCAGCTAGGTGGCACTATAAAATTAGAGGATAAAAATAAAGCACTGAGTAAACAACTATTTATGCTTATATTGTGAATGTCTTCTGACATTCCCTTTTATTAGTATTAATTTCAGTGTTAGAATGTTACTCAGTGTATTAAGTAAAACTGCTTGAACTTATATGCATGGTTAAGAATTACATATTCATATCAAGCCATTTGAGTTGGTCTTAAGCTCATTACATTCTATAGTACATTTTGTGACCTTGTTATTCCTAATTTACATTTATTTGTGTGTCTGTATACTTCCTAATCTATACACACGACTTGGATCATATATGCTTTGTGAGGGTATCACACATCTTGAATTGTGGTGTTTTAGTAAAATGGCTTTAAAACTTGGGTCTGACTAGAAAGCAAGTACAAACTTTCAAGAGTGCTGAGCACTCAAATCTCTACGTGAGGTCAGCTGGAACTGCACGTGTTCATCATTTCTGGAAATTAGGCCTGAAAACATTTTTGCTTCTTTTTGAAGCTTTTAGTGCAAGATTTTGAGTCATTACAAATGAAAGTGCCAACTAATGAATAATCGCCCTCCCCGTGACATCTTTTATTGGAATACTATAAACTGAATGCGAATATACAGTTAGAGGAAAATACTCTCATCTAATGCACAGTCCAGACACTCCATCTCCCCCGAGTAACACTTATGTCTTGTGTGGAACCACTGTGTGGGATTCCTTATTTTTTGAAAATATTGAAGGATTGTTTGGACCACAAATTGTATAATTTACAGGTAACTGTAGCCACTGTGGACTCCAAATTTATGCAGACAAACTACAGGATCAGTAAACTTGAACAGACCAAAACTGCTCTTCTGGATGCTTTGCTGAAAAAGTTTCTTACATCTAAAAAGCAATGATGCTCTGACAAAAGAAGTCAAGGCACCAAATATAAGCCCTGATCCTGCAGTCACTAATGCATATACTTAATCTTAAGCATGTGATAGTTTCACTGTCTTCAGTCAGTAGTAACATGCTTAGATTTACGCATATGGATTAAGTCCTTGAAGGATTGAAGCCCTAGGCTAGAATCTACAGATAATCTTCAAAGCCTGACAGCTTTAAGTTGGTGGGGCTAACTGAAGGCCGGAAGAGCAGAATGTAAGTTCGCTGAGATTTTGAGATAGAAAATCATCCTGTATGTGTTGAAAGGTGGTTTGGTATCCCAAAGCTTTAGGAAACCAAACGTTTGGGTCAGTTCACAGAGACTTGGGCCAGACCAATAAAACATTAGGGGTTTTGAAATCAATGAGACTATGCACTGTACCCACTAATAAATATTTGCAGGGTTGAGCCCTTGATGTAAGTAGAAATACAATCTTTCATCCTCTGTGTGGCACAGGCTTGGTAACTAGAATTTCGAACACCAAACATTGTGTTGAAACAAATCTCCTTTCTCTCTGCGTTTGGTTTGGTGTGAATACTTGCTTATTTGGGAACTTGAACTGACTTTTGGGAAGTGTCCTCAGGGCAAACTCAGCTGAAGGAACAGACCATATCTTTATATTGCCATCAGATGAACAAAAAGCAGCATGGTTACAAACTGTAGAGAACAGAGTATAATGGCAATTACACAAAGGAAGAGCTTACTTTATACATTTGTATAAAATATTTGGTATTGCCTGGTCTTTAATAACTTTATATGTAAGAGCAATTAAATTCTGTATAATAACTTCTTCACATCAATTTAATTGTTATGAATATAAATACTAATAATATTTTGGGCAACTGATTGACCTGAAGACAATAACTGTAGTATTTTTAGAGCCTAAAGTGATATGGTTGATTTTTTATTGTTTAGTACCAGATATCTATCTACATACTTATAGTTTCTATAAAGTTCCTTCTGTGCTTTTTAATCCAATGTTGTCTTCCATTAGATAGTGTCATCCTTATTTTGCATATATAATTGCAGCTCCATACATAATGTATGAGTGAGAGCAAATCATGTTTGCAACATCTTAAATATAGATTGGAATTAATTTTGTTAGCACATAAAGGAAAATAGTCTTTGTTGAGTGAAATTCAGTTAGTTAAATGTGTAAATCCAGACTTCAAGGGGTATTCAAATGCTTTTTAGCCCTGATTATTTTTAAAAGGAATCTTAAGATCTTGAATATAAAATGTAGAATTTGGGGCTATACCGATGCCCCAATGAAGCTGTGCAGCAGAGATGTGGATACGGCTACCCTCTGATTGTATTTTTCTGATCAGATATTCCCCCACTCACGAAACTTTCATTTACTAACTCTAGGAAATGCCTAACTTGTAGTGTAGCTAGAAATCCAGAGAAGATAGATTAAATTAATTCTGAGCTGTTCCAAACCACTAGTGTTATGCCCTGGAAAAAATCTTCAACAGCTGACAGTTCTTTGGCATTCCACCTATTAAAGTTAATGCCTTCATGTCCTGGAGGGAAACCTAGTCACCCAAACGTCCAGGAAGTCAATAAGAAGTCTGACACCTGACCAGACCTGTCATGTATTTCTGTAGCAGATACAGACTGGTCATAGAGCTTGCTTATACACACCAGATGTGGTTCATCATAAGATCCTTTAATGCTCTGTTCAGGTATGGGCTGGGGTTGGTTTAAATAGGGTATTTACATAGTGCCACCTAGTGGCTATACAATATGATAGTTTAGCATGCCATTTACTGTACCAAGATACTTGATTTCCAATGTTCCCTCTAATCTTTTACATCCATGTGCAGAATGAATTTTGTTATGGGACACTAATATGGAGGTAATGGGGGGTAGGGCCTAGGGGTTTGGAGTGTGAGAGGAGGCTCAAGGCTAGGTGAGAGGGTTTGGGTGTGGGGGGTGCGAACTCTGGGTTGGGGCCAGGGATGATGGGGTCCAGGGTGCAGGCTTCTCCGGGGCTGTGGCAGGGTGAGAGGACTCCCCCCGCAATCCTCTCTTGCTGCAGCAGCCTGCGACCCATGACAGAGGCAACGCCTCCCCACAGTGCGCCTGCTCACGCCCTTGATAGCCTTCTGTGTGGCCACGCAGCTTAGAGGGAACTTAGCTGATTGCTTCCTTGAAGATCAGACCACAATCTATCCTAGAATCACTCTGCAGATATGAGGAAAAAGAGAGTTTTCACCATATATCTTTATTATGGACTGACTGGGAGAATATTAACTGTTGTTGAGCTGTGCAATGACTGGAGCAAATGGAAGAGGTGACAAAATGAATGCTCTTGCCTTGTGCTGTTCTTTAAAGAGAAAGTATCTGATCAAAAGGAATTCCAGTGAAGGAGTGCACAGGGAGAAATGTAGGCCAGTTAGATAGATAGACATTGCAAGTTGATATCTTAAAAGTAAGTTTCTCTAGTACAACAAAAATGTCCTCCAAAAAAACTCTAATGCTTTCTCTCCTATACTAAAAGATGGCTGACTTTGTTTAATATGATTGACAATTAGTGTTTGAAAAATATATGAATGTGTGACTTCTCCTGAAATAAAGATAGATTAGCCTTTCCACTGCTAATTTTCACTGCTCAGAGATGTCACAGAAATACTGGCTAGTATTTTTGTCTAGATTGATTATATTGGCCAATACGAGCTACCCTGCTCTTAATTAGTCTTTTAAGGAATGCAGTCATGTTGGATTTTGACCATTAATGAGTAATATTCTTTCATCAAGAAAATGGGGCAAGATTTGAAGGATTCAGTACACTCTATAGCTCCTGAAAAGATTGATGGAGGTTGATGCGAAAACCACCTAGCCCGGGAGATTTTTAGAAGGTCCCTGAAAAGTACTTCATCTGTCTTCAAATTGTATATTTTGTTCTTTATCATACTGTGGTATTTTATGCTCTCTAAACAATGTGTTTGTAGGATTTCCTCCTATACATTACCATTTACAAATGTCTATTGCATTTTGATCACTATCTTTTTCTGTGTTTGTAATTGCAGGTAGAATGGTCCCCACATTAGTGGGATAGCATCTTTTTGAAAAAGTGGATAACTTAAAAAACTCAAAATACTGTTTGGGGGGCAGGCTTGGGCCCTGGATGAGATAATGTTGTCAGCTTACAGTGAACTTCAGCTAGAACTGCTTGTTATTCTAGAAGAACTGATTTAGTTTCCAAGATCAACTGCTCTGACTGAAGAAACCGCCCCCCCCCAACTCCCCAAAAATTACATAATGGTAATTCATCCAATGTATAACTTTAAATTCTTCTTCTCACAAATCCTAGGAGAAGACTTGCCTGTTTTACAATATTTTGAAATAAACGACATGTGCTCTGATAAAATGTTTAACATGTGAGAAGGGAATCTTTGCCTAGGTGCTGGTCTTTGGAATTACTGGCTTCTTGCAAACAGCGCATTGGTGTGTAATAAAATTATTTTAAAAGCTAAATACTTTGAGGCTCTTCCACTTTTGTGAAAATCAGACCTATCCTGGATGAGGAGCCATGGAAAGTAATGGAAAGTCAAGACTTACTACTTGTGTTCAGGAGCCACCAGACATCAGAGAAGTCTTTATTTCGTAAGGATGGAACTGAAGAGGCTGGGAGGCATTTTATCTTATTTGTATTTTAACACAGCATTACTGTCTTCCTCCAAGAAAGAAATAATTTTTAAGATGGATATAATTGCTAAAGTCTCAATTGCTCATCAGATTTATTAGGAGAGGCCTATATATTCAGATATTAATGCAGTGTGGCAGAAAAACAGACAAAGAAGATTAGAGTTGGAAGAGACCTCAAGAGGTCATCTAGTTGAACCCCCTGCTTGACGCAGGACCAATCCCAACTAAATCGTTCTAGCCCAGGCTTTGTCAAGCCAGGTCTTAAAAACCAATATGGATGGAGATTCCACCACTTCTCTAGGTAACCCATTCCAGTGTTTCACCACCCTCCTAATGAAATAGTTGTTCCTAATATCCAACCTAGACCTCCCCCACTGCAACTTGAGACCATTGCTCCTTGTTCTGTCATCTGCTGCCATTGAGAACAGCCTAGCTCCATCCGTTTTGGAACTCCCTTCAGGGAGTTGAAAGCTGCTATCAATTCCCCGCTTTCTCTTCTTTTCTGCAGACTAAATGAGCCCAGTTCCCTCAGCCTCTCCTCATAAGTCATGTGCCCCTCTGCTGGACTCTCTCCAATTTGTCCACATCCTTTCGGTAGTGGGGGCCCCAAAAATGGACAGACTAATCCAGATGTGTCCTCACAAGTGCTAGAGGGGAATAATCACTTCCCTTGATCTGCTAGCAATGCTCCTACTAATGCAGCCCAGTATGCCGTTAGCCTTCTTGGCAACAAGGTCACACTGTTGGCTCATATCCAGCTTCTCGTCCACTGTAATTGTCAGGTCCTTTTCAGCAGAACTTTCGCTTATCCAGTCTGTCTCCAGCCTGTAGCAGTGCTTGGGATTTTTCTGTCCTAAGTGCAGAGTCCTGCACTTGTCCTTGCTGAAACCTCATCAGATTTCTTTTGGCCCAATCTTCCAGTTTGTCTAGGTCACTCTGGACATTACACTGGAAGGTAGGTATATCTACTTCTCCACCCAGCTTAGTGTCCTCCACAACTTGCTGAGGACCAATCCATCCCATCATCCAGATCATTAATGAATATGTTCAACAAAACTGGCCTTGGACTGGCTCCTGGGGTGTTCCACTTGATACCAGCTGCAACTAACATTGAGCTGTTGATGACTGCCTGGTGAACCTGATGATCTAGCCAGTTTTCTGTCCACCTTATAATCCATTCATACTTTCTTAACTTGCTGCAAGAATACTGTGGGGATTGTAGACAAAAGTTTTGCTAAAGTCAAGGTATACCATGTCCACTGTTTTCCCCATATCCACAGAGCCAGTTATTTCATCATAGAAGTCTCATAATAAAGAGCCAATTATATCATCATGGTCAGGCATGACTTGCCCTTGGTGAATCCATGTTGACTGTTCCTGATCACTTTCCTCTCCTCAAATGCTCAAAATGGATTCCTTGAGGACCCACTCCATGATTTTTTCCAGGGACTGAGGTGAGGCAGACCAATGTGAAGTTCCCCAGATTCTCCTTCTTCCCTTTTTTAAATCTGGGCACTATATTTTCCTTTTTTCCAATAGTCCAGAATCTCCCCCCGATCGCCAGGAGTTTTCAAAGATAATGACCAATGGCTCTGCAATCTCTTCAGCCAACTCTTCAGCACCCTTGGAATGCAGCGCATCCCGGCCCCATGGACTTGTGCATGTCCAGATTTTCTAAATAGTCCTTAACCTGCTCTTTCATCACCGAGGGCTGCTCACCTCCTCCCCAGACTGTGCTGCCCAGTGCAGCAGTCTGGGAGCTGACCTTGTCTGTGAAGACCGATGCAAGAAAACCATTGAGTACTTCACCTTTTTCCACCTCAATCTGTCACTAGGTTGCCTCCCCCATTCAGTAAGGGTCCCACACTTTTTCTGACCTTCTCTTGTTGCTAACATACCTGTAGAAACCTTCTTGTTACCCTTCACATCCCTTGCTAGCTGAAACTCCAATTGTGCCTTGGCCTTCCTGATTACAACCCCTGCATGCTCAAGCAATAGTTTATACTCCTCCCTAGTCAGCTGTCCAAGTTTCCACTTCTTGTAAGCTGCCTTTTTGTGCTTAAGCTCACCAAAGATTTTTCTGTTAAACCAAGCCGGTCACCTACCATATTTTCTGTTTTCTGCACATCAGGATGGCTTGTTCCTGTGCTCTTAATAAGGCTTCTTTAAAATACAGCCAGCTCTCCTGGACTCCTTTCCTCCTCATATTAGCGTCCCAGGGGATCCAGCCCATCAGTTCCCTGAGGGAGTCAAAGTCTGCTTTTCTGAAGTCCAGGGTCCGTATTTTGCTGCTCTCCTTTATTCCTTTTGTGAAGATCCTGAATTCGACCATGTCATGATCACTGGGGCCCAGGTGCCACCTACTTCTACTTCCCCCTACCAATTCTTCCCCTGTTTATGAGCAGCAGGTCAAGAGGAGCATCAGCCCCTAGTGGTTCCTCCAGCACTTGTACCAGGAAGTTGTCCCCAACACTCTCCAAAAACTTCCTGGATTGTCTGTGCACTGCTGTATTGCTCTCCCAGCAGATGACAGGGGGACTAAAGTCCCCATGAGAACCCAAGGCCTGTGATCTGGAAACTGCTGTTAGTTATCCAAAGAAAACCTCACCTACCTCCTCCTCCTGTCTGGTGGTTTATAGCAGATGCCACTATGACCTCACCCTTGTTGCTCTTGTCTCTAAACTTAACCCAAGACTCTCAACAGGCTTTTCTCCAGTTTCATACTGTAGCTCTGAGCAATCATACTGCTCTTTTATATACAGTGCAACTCCGCCATCTTTTTTCCCCTACCTGTCCTTCCTGAACAGTTTTTATATCCATCCATAATAGTGCTACAGTCATGAGTTACCCCACCAAGTCTCTGTTGTTCCAGTCACAGGATAGTTTCTTGACTATGTGTCAGGACTTCCAGTTCTTCCTGCTTGTTTCCCAGGCTTCTTACATTTGTGCATAGGGACCTAAGATGCCTAATCAATTGCCCTACTTTCTCAGTATGAATCAGGAGGCCTTCCCTGTTGCACCCTCCTCCTTGTATTTCTTCCAGGTATCCCACTTCCCCACTTACCTCAGGGCTTAGGTCTCCATCCCCTGGTGAACCTAGTAGTTTAATCTCTTTTCATCCACAATGACTAAAGTAGCCCCTATTGTAAGATCAAAATAATATAATATATACATATACATAATATAGTTCTTCTCTATATAAGATGGAACAGATACTGGCTCACTCTTTTTTTTTTTTTAAATATTAGTATATTCTGAGGTTTCTAGCTATTTCTTGTCTTAGTGCAAGAGAGCACTTTTCATACATTTTCATGAGTGGCTGTTAATTGTAATATTCTGTGTACAGAATTTTAATGAATGCCAAGGAGATGAGCTGGGCATTTTCAGTTTGATTAATGTCTCTTCTAAGTAGGCTCTTTTATGTATATTGTTGCTTCCTAGGGTACTCTCAACAGATAAGCTATTGAGTCATCAATCAGTTTTCTCAATGACTAATTAACTGGAACAGTTTAAATTTAAACATATTAAAACTGGAGGCAATACCCTGCTGAGGGTGAAAGAAGAAGACCGGTTATTAAATAGACCCAGTTAACTTTAATGACTCGAGCAATGTTTATTGTCCATCACAGGACCTACATTAACTGCACAGAAATAGTAGGTCTTAGGGTCTGATCCAGTGTTCATCAAAATCAATGGGAGTCTTTCTGTTGACTTCCATGGGGCATTGTATTGGGTCCAGCCTGACTTGCAATGAGGATGTTATGACGACGCGGTTCTGGTGGACCCAACTGAGAGTGCCAATTCAGGACCAATTGCTTAAACAAGGGCAGTTACAGCCCAAGGCTGGGGTTTTTCCACCTCTAAGGCAAACCAAACCAGCCAGACAAAAAGGACTTTGGTTTTACCCCAGTGGCTAACCACAAGTCACACAAGCAATTTCCTTAGACACTCCAGTCTCCCAGTATACACCACCAGTGCCACTTGTCCTGGGGATGAATGGTTATGAAAACCAACCACCCAATAAAAGAATGGTTTCTCGATCCAAAGGAATCAGGCCCCAACCCAGGTCAATATACACATCAGATCTTACCCACAAATCACGCTGTTGCCAATCCTTTAGAATCTAAAAATCTAAAGATTTATTCATAAAGGAAAAGGTAAAGATCAAGCTAGAATGGTGTTAAAGGGAATCAATTACATACAGTAATGGCAAAAGTTCTTAGTTCAGGCTTGTAGCAGTGATGGAATAAACTGCAGGGTTCAAATCAAGTCTCTGGAGAAAATCCCTCACTGAGATAGGTCATTCAGTCCTTTTGTGTAGAGCTTCCATTTGTAGCAAAGTCCCTCCAGAGGTAGAAGCAGGATTGAAGACAAGATGGAGATGGAGACTATCAGCCTTATATAGGTCTTCTCCACTTCCACTTCTTTGTTCTTACTGTGGAAAATTACAGCAAAACAGAGTCTGGAGTCACTATGGGCAAGTTCCTGCACTTTGAGTTACAAGGCGTATCTTGCCTTCTCTCCATGGGTCATTTGTGTAGCTGATGGTCCTTAGTGGGCAATCAAGCCGGCTAGGCAGAGCTAACACCAACTTGTCTGGGATGTTTCCCAGAAAAACAGCACAAAATTGAAATACAGACAGTATAGTCCAATACTCATAACTTCAGCTACAAATGATACAGACATATAGACAGCATAATTATAACCGCAACCCATAACCCTGGTCTTAGACACCTTATATGACCCCCTTTACATAAGATTTGGTGCCACTACAGGACCTTGGTTTGCAATCATGTTCTATATGGTCCAGGATATATCAGTAATGTCACAGATGTATTCAGATTGTCACCCTCTCTTCTTCTTTATTAATACTCCTTGTTTATACCAGAGCAGTGAGGGATTTTTTTTTTTCAAGCAGTATGTAATATTCAAACTGGCACAGTCGATATTATGTTCACACACTTTAAACTGGCTGGTTCATAATTGGCAGTGCTCTGATCCTGCAACCCGTTTGCAGCAGATCCCTCCTGCTGAACATAGCTTCATTCACTTTACCTTTGCAGGACCTAGAGCCTAAGGCAGGATGCATCCTGGAGTCTGAGTAGGAACCTGAGTTTAATCCTATTTAGCTGTCTTGTCAGGTACAAGACTCAAGAATAGGGAACATTGAGAACATAAAGAAAATTGGTACTAAAATGTTCATGACCTGGTTTCCATCTGAAAAAGATATTGTATTGTGTACAGGCCCTTGTTAATTAGTGCATCATCCCTGTAGTTCAGGCTACATGGAAAGCATAGTTAGGCCCACCAAAGGTTAAGTTATCATAAAATTATTAAAGATGTTGCCTGTTTTATATATAATCTTGACGCTCAGGATATGTAAATATATTTTTCTTATGTAAATTGTATTGCCACTTAATTAAAACCCCAGTCGTGCCTTTGAGTTAATTTTTTTACTGCCTTTGGTCTTTGTGATTTCTGGGTTTTAAAACAAAGGTCTCTGGTCCTTTAAAAATCTTCAGGGTTGCTGATTTTAGGGTAATATATCTAGGACTCTGATCTTTAAGTAGTTATGTTGCTGGACTGGGAAAAAAAATGGCTGTTTTTTCTCCATTTGAGTAAGTGTGTGCATGCACATAGGTGCTCTTATGGCAAGCCTCGTAAATGAATTGCCTGTCCCTTTGAAGTTTATGTGCCGATTGAAAGCTGAGGGTAAAGATCTCTAACACTGCCACTGGTTCCTGATGGGCTCTGTTTTCATGTATTCACATTTTCCTTTAGTTTTGGGATCATTTGGGAAAAAAGATTGTAGCCCACCGATTTACTATCCTTCAAGGATCCCCAGAGTTCTATATTGTATGTGTGACTTCTGTTTCCAGTATTTTTTCTTTCAGCTTTATTCCCTAACAATGTCAGCACCAGAGAATTTTAGCAAGAAATTTCTACTGCCTCTATGCAACTGGTAGGAACCCCCTATGTGCACAAAGCTTTGACAACTTTTGGTGGTTTCCCGAACCATAACTGCTCAAGTGTTCTCTACACTGGTATCACTTCTTCAGCTGTACTGGTGGTATCACCAGTTGAAGTATTTGCTAAAATTTCCTACTGTAGCCACAGCCAATAGAGAACCTTTTGGTTTCCAGGAGTTGCAAATGGCTGTCTTGTGTCTAAGCTGATTTATATGATGCCACTTCTTTGGTCTGTAGCAGTTAGGTGATATTGAATCCATTTGCTCTTCCAGTTAGGGAGACCAAGGAAGATTGGAGAGGTATTTTTTCTTCTGAAGTCTATCTGTAATTGTAGTCAAGATTAAGTACTGGGCTGTCCAGAAACTAAGATCCCTGGTCACAAAAAAATTCAATTTTTCAGAATCTATTTTTGTTCTGCATTTTGACCAAACCTGAGCCATTCAAAGATTTTCACAAAAAACAAGGGAGTTGCTAACTCAGGATAGACAATGCACCAATGGCTAGGACATTTATCTGGGGAGGTGGGTGATCCAGGTTCCAGTCTCTGCTCATTGGGCTAGAGAGAGAATCACAAGAAGAGCATTTTCTCTCTCCTCTCTCTCTCTGGCCCAATCAATATTAAAATAAATTCCTGCTTTGCCTGATTCAGAGCAGGGACTTGAGCCTATCTCCCACATTCTGGGGAGTGCTGTAACTACTGGGATATTGGCTACGCTGTGGTCTCCCGCTCATTCTCTGATCAAATCCAGAAATCTATCCTAGGACCTGAGAGAGCTTTATTTAAAACTGACCTTTTCCTGCAATTTTGACAAATCAGCATTTGCAACGACCAAACCCCTCAACAGTATTTCATTTATTTTTTTCCCCAAGTATCTCCAGTTAAGGAAATTTCTTGGTATCCTGATTTCTGAGTTTTGCAGACTGCATGACTCTGCCATATTAGATATCTTCCTGATCTGCTCCAGCTGCTTTAGAGCTGCAAGTTTTTATATCAAATTCAGCAGAGCAACCTTTCTTAGTACTCAGGATTCCGTAGAGAGTTAGAAATACATTTCTTTAGTTTAGTTGATCAGGAAACCAAACATCAGCACTTGAAATAAGGATCTTAAGAGTTCAGTGTGGCGCTCACAATGATGTTGCTATGGTAGAGGAAATGTAAAAAATGGAACTATTTAATGACTTTAGCTTGGATTTAAAAATCAGTCTATGGCTGGAGTGCCATGCAAGTGTAGTTTTGTAGTTTAATATCTGCTTAGGATTTTAATAATGCTTTATTGCTAACTCGAATATTACCTTTATTGCTAACAAACTTAATGTTTTAGTTTTAAAGCCTATGCATCTGTTTTTTGATAAAAACACTACTAGATACTACTCTAATCTGTTACTGCCATGTTTAGAATCCTTTCCATTCCCCTATTTTTCTGCATATCTTTTCTTGCTGTTATTTATGAGGATGACTCTTACTGTTTCTATTATGAGATGTCTGTATACACCCTGAGATCTTTGATAACTATAATTTTTTTTATGAAGCACTTTTTAATAAAATACCCTTTATCCAGGAAATTGGGGTGCTGTACAGTTATCATCATGATAAAGATATTGGCCTGAAATTTGGCACTTGAATCAGCAGTTGCAGCTATTATTGGTTCACTGCAGAGGGAGCCAATTATTCATTTATATGTTCACTAATTGGGTTTGCCAGCTTGGAATTTTTTAGAGGCTCCTCATGTCATTGTATTATTCCAATTAGCAATTATATTTTCATGATATTCTCTTAACCTGACTTCAAAATGTTTAAAACAGAAGGGGAGGAAACAGCTCAGTTTTTTAAAAGGTTAGGTTAAAGGGCACACAAGCTATAAAAATGTATCATGTGTTTTGCACTAATGTGCATTCTACATGTGAAAACAGAAGAAGTAAGCATTTTTAATGGTAGTTGGTTTTCATGTCATATTATTTGGTTTCAATCTTCTCTGCACAACAATTTTGTGGGGGATTTTGAGGTTAATGCCTAAACTAAGAAATTACTTTTGATGTCAGTCAGTTCTTAAAAGAAGCTGCTAGAGAGCCATTTAAATGTGGAAGACACTATGTTATGCCCCGAAAAGAGAGTGGAAACCGTTTGAAGTACTACATAAAATTTGCTTTGAGACCTTTTTGCCAGTTCACATAAATATTACCAGCAGGTGTCGCTCCTTCACTTCAGAAGACAGTTGAGCTCAGGAAGTGTCCATTTTCACTTTAGAAACAGAAAAAGCCTTCATTTTAAGTTCAAATACAAAGTGATAGTTTTATAATATCACCAATAATCTCTTTACCTGAGAGAATTTTGATTAAAACACTGATTACATTTTCTCATCACAGTTCATTTTTTTACATAAGGTGATTTACTGTCTGACTAGTACATGTGAATACCTGAAAAACCTTTAAAATGCAGCAATGTGAAAATAACATCCAAAAGCCTAGATCCAAACAACCCAAAATTTTGGGCTTGGTCTGACCTGGCACTGAACTTCGTGGCTGGGTCCCATTGCTGTTTATATTCATGGCATTTCTTTTACCAAAGAGATTTTTATAAATGGTACTTGTGTGGCTGGTGAGAAATAGGCATAAGCATTTTGGTTTCATCAGTGACATCCTCACATTTGCCTTTGTCATAATGTAAACATGCAGTGATATTTATCCCAAAATTTTGCCACAAATCTATAACGAGAGGAAGGATGGGCTTATGGCTGAAACATAGAGCTGATGTCAGGAGACAGGTTTTATTCCTGGCTCTGCCAAGACTTCCGCTGAACAAATTACAGATGGTGAAACTGAGGCACAGATTTTAAATAATATGACAACAGCATAAAGGTGTTCTGAAAATTAATTTACAAATTTTAATGAATTCAATTATTTGACTTTGAGATTCTTGGATGGAAGGTGTTATATAAATGTGAAGTATTACAGTGAAACTTTCCTTGAGCAACCCACTCAAGGAACTGGCAAAGACTGAGTGCTTTAGTGACGTGGTCTCCTAATAAAGGTGGGACAGTGTTATACTCGAATGTTTGAGGATACTTTGGGTAAGGAACTGATTTTTTTGTTTGCTGGTAGTTAAAAAAACAACTTGACCCAAATTGACTCAGAAAATTCTGAAAAATTTAAATGAATCAAGAAAAGTCAACCAGAAAGGAGTTTTGAATCCAATGAAATATTTTGTTTGACCCAAAATGAATCATTTACTTTCCGGGCACTGCTATATTTAAAAAGCAAAGGAAATGTAGGGTTAGGTGTACAAAACAGCCAGAGTAGAAGGTATAATCTTTATCTCAGTGGACAGGCCACAAACCTGGGTTGAGAGCACTCTGGGCTCAATTCATACTCTGCCTGATGTGGAGAAAGGATTTGAATGAGGGTCTCCTGAGTTGCTGCAGAGTGCCCTAGCCACTAAACTCTGGAATATTCTGCTCTGGGTCTCTCAGTTTCTCCTGTTGAAGCTGTTCCTCTGTGTAGTCATCCAAGCAGGGACTGGAACTTGGATTTCCCACCTCACAGGTGAGTACCCTTTCCACTAGCCTAGAAAGTCATATATGTTCATATTCTCTCTCTCTCTCTCTCTTTTGCTGGCTCTTAAATGTATGTAAATGACTATGGAAATTTTTTACACCCTTCCTCACATCGGGCAGAGGGGGAATTGAACCAGGTGTCTCCCACATAATTGAGTGCCCTAACCAATAGGCTAAAGGTTATAAGGGGTCTGCTGCCATCACCTCTGAATGTTTTGTAAATAGTGCCTAACTTCCCCTACCATTCTCCCTGATTTTTTTTTTAATCAAATTTGTGTCAAATATGACAGTAGCTTGAGGTTGACTGAAATTACATTTTTCAGTTAAAGTAGTCATCTGAAAAATGTTACCCAGTGCTAACTTTGGGGCAGTCTCTAGAGAGAGCAGGTTTCCTAATAAGGATGGCTTATTTATTTTTATTAGTCGAACATCAACCTTTCTTTTGCTCTTCGGAAAGGCCAATAGATATTGAAGGTTGACTTAAAACCATTCACAGCTTGCTGGTTAAGTGCACGTGTGAAATAAAATGTAAGGGGCTGCTACTTAATCTTCAAATAGCACAATACAAATAATCAAGGACAAAAGTAAGTGAACACAAAACAACTAGCATGAGAACATTGTGTATGTGTGTGTGTTTGAGAGTGCGGGGACGGTGCTAACATCAGTGCTACACCAACCTATTTCAGACCCATTTAACCACTTGAAAGTATTCTTGAATTTCAGTCAAAATTGAGGGGATGGACTAAGACTAGTTCCATGCATCAGAAAACACTTAAACACTGGATGTCTCATAAAACCAATAACTTAATTAGTTCATGTTTGGAAACATGTGCTATCTGAGTGTTAAGTAAGAGCATAACATGCTGGAAATGTGACAAATTGGGAGGAGACTTTACACACATGACAACTTGGCTCAGTAATTTACGCTTACAGGGGCGGAGTTCTGTATGTGGTGGGGAGGACAAGTAGAGCAGAACATACTGATAAAGCACCGTTTCCTCCTTAGAATAAATAAAGCGACTGTAACTATTTTTTAAATAGAGAGGCTTTTTACAGTATATAAAATGACATGACTAACTACTGTCTTTTGAAAACCACATGTAGTAGATTATGACTATCGCAAAACTGTCAGTGGTACTTTCTTGACAAGTCTACAGAGTAACTTAGTCCGTACATGTCTCTGTATTGTCTTAAAGGAGTCCTGAATGTTCTGAAAAATAGAATGCATCCCTTTAACCAGACCGCACACAGCAGTCAAGATTGCAAGGAGTTCAACCAAAATGTTACCCTATGTGGTTTGAGCCAAATGATGAAGACAAGGCAAGCAACCCTAGAATAATACTGATATTTAAAACTGTTCTCTGCTTGCAGTGGACACAAGGTCTCCAGAAAGAAAAGTACACATGGAACAGAACAATATTTCATGATTGCTTGGAGTCAAGAACAGTTGGCAAGCCAGATGATGGAAGCCGTGCAAACCAATTAGTTCAAGTAAATTGTAATAGACCGTACAGAAAGACCCTACCTTAATTTATGGTAATGTGTGTTATAGGCACACACAGTAAAATAGGCCTGGAATTGCTCTTGACATTCATTTCAGTTTAATACAGTGCTGATGGATCACAGTATCTTTCACTTTGTTTCAGACAAATAGCTTTAAGCAATCCTGTTTGTGTTGCAATAGTGTTGTTCAGATCCTAGTAAACTTCAGATTTCTGGTTATATTCTCAAATTATTCTGGAAAGACCTTTTTAATAAAGTCTTGAAAGGCTTGATAGTAAACATTTAACACTGAGAGATTAACATTTCTCTCTCTTCTCGTTTGGATCCCATAGCCTCACTGAAGTCTAAGGGCTTGGCTACACTGGAGAGTTACAGCACTGGTGGTGGCTTTACAGCGCTGTAACTTACTCCCCGTCCACACTGGCAAGGCACATACAGCGCTGTATCTCCCTGGCTACAGCGCTGGCTGTACTCCACCTCGACGTGGGGAATAATGATATAGCGCTGCTCCTGCAGCGCTGGGGTGCCAGTGTAAACAGTGATTAATCTTACTATGCTGTAATTAACTCTGGAAGATTCCCATAATGCTTTTTAAATAAAGATAATACTCTTTGTTTTGTTGTTAACTTGGGGCTCCTGGAGCTGCTTATGTAAAAAGCAAACACAGTTACTGTTTGCTCGAGCAGTGGCAGGCAGGGGGATTCCTTTGGAATGTCCACAGCTAGTGTTTGCTTGAGGAGAGAAGCAGCCCGGAGTAGGGGTCCATTTTGGAGCAGCTGCTTATCTGGTCTGAAGGCTATTTGCATTTAGTGAATGAGAGAGGGGTGGGGGAAGAGGTCGAAACTTTTAAAATGATTGAAGGTTGGTGCTGTGTATCTTCAAGTCCTTAGAACTTGCAAGGCAGGGTGCTGACACAGTGTCAGCTCCAAAGATCCACTCTCTCTGCCTCCCCTACACTCCCTGTCACACTCCACTCCACCTCCCTCTTTTGAAAAGCATGTTGCAGCCACTTGAACGCTGGGATAGCTGCCCATAATGCACCACTCCCAACACCGCTGCAAATGTGGCCACACTGCAGCACTGGTAGCTGTCAGTATGGCCACACTGCAGCGCTTTCCCTACACTGGTGTACGAAGACAGCTTTAACTCCCAGCACTGTACAGCTGCAAGTGTAGCCAAACCCAAAATCTCACTGAAGTCATGAATGAATAACCCTCTGGCCATTGTGCATTAGATGACCCCTCTCTGTGGTCAATCCACAGAGCATGTGGGCCTTAGAGTATGGCTACACTTGAAATTTCAAAGCGCTGCAGCTTTCCCAGCGCTGCATGTAAACCACATCCTCTACGGGTGTAGCTTGCAGCGCTGGGAGCCGCGCTCCCAGTGCTGCGGCACTGATTACTCTGAGGCTTTACAGCGCTGTATCTTGCAGCGCTCAGGGGAGTGTTTTTTCACACCCCTGAGCGCGAAAGTTGCAGCGCTGTAAAGCGCCAGTGTAGCCAAGGCCTTAGATGTTTTGGATAAGTTGCTATTGTCCAAGGGAAGCATGTAACCCAGTGGCTAACGTTGTGTCCTGAATGCACAGAGGATGTGGGTCTGGTATGATGCTTAGCTGGAGAAGCTGGCAGTTGTCACACATACAGCAGAAAAGTAGATGAAATAAATGCTTGCACACACAATGTTTTATGTATTAAGGACCTGATCCTGAAGCGTCCCTCACCTGAACTGCCTTCCTTGCCTTCTGAGTGTTTAAGTGGTGTTATTAACACAGAATGCTGAACACAACTGGCATGTTAAACAAAAGCCTTAGATTTGCCCCTTGCCAAATACTTGCCCCCAGCTCATCTGATGTGGGAGTTCTTTCTGCAGCTGCACTGGAACTGGAGCTGTTCTGTGCTGTTCCAAATGCTAGTCACTTAGTAACTTAAAGTACCAATTGCAAATTCTGAAACTAATCTAATCCAAGAGTAAAAAATGGAACACTCCACTGCCACTAAGTTACATGAATAATTTAAGGTGATCTGCCTACAGAAAAAAATGTCCTAAAACTTTGAGCATACCATGTAATTTGCTTTGGTAAAAACAATAACCTTTTCTCATGTCAGGGCACCAGATGGTGCTGTTACACACACAGTCTTACAAGTTCTCTTTCTTAGTGCATGAGCAAGTTTATTTCTTTAGGAAAATGCTGTGGTGGTTGGTGTTTCTTTGGCGCACAGGTAATGAACAGCAGAGGAGTTTGCTTTCTGCCTTAATCTTTCTGACTTGAGTCAATTCTTGAGTCAGGGTGACTCCCTGGGAACTGGTGTTTTGGGCTGAAATTCCTGAAAGAGGGGTTTGCCTGTGTGCTATTTGTGACCACTTCTGTTCAAAGACTGGGTATGTACAAGAAGTTGCATTAAGAATATACCCAGACTCTTTTGTCATTATTTCTTTCCAATGAAAAGCCAACCAGCGTGGCCATGACATCTTGTTACCTCTCAGCAGAAGAGTGATGCTGTGTTGAAAGATAGTGCTGAGTTTGTTTAAAATTATGCTGTAAACTTAGTAAAGGAAGGAATCTATGGGCCCGAGGCTATGCTATGATATGCTGATTGCCAATTCTCGTTAAAGTTCTAAAAGGAACAAATTATAGGAGATGCTCAGCACCTTGCATAATCTGGTCCTGTAGCACATTTTCTGCACTTGTTTTCACACACAACTTTATCTGATATCAAAAGGAGTTCCATAGACATAACAAATGAAGAACACAACATAGTGTGGATTGTAGAGGAAAAAATAAGCTTTGAAGTTTCATTTATCCAGTGTGTCTGGCTATTGCACAAACCTGGGTCAAATGTCCCCTAGATGTACATATAGACCAGGGGTCTCAAACACATGGCCCACAGAATTATTTCCTGCGGCCGCCAAGCTCCCCTCACTCCCAGTGTGCTGCATCCCCACTCCTCTGCCTACCTCCAGGCGCTTCCCACTGCCAAACAGCTATTTGGCAGTGCTTAGTGCTTTCTGGGGTGCAGGAGGAGGAACAGGGAGCCGCATGCTCAGGGGAAGAGGCAGGGCAGGGGTGGGGATTTGGGTAAGGGGTTGGAATAGGGGGTGGGAGGGGGTGAAGTTGGGGTTGGGACTTTGGGGAAGGGGTTGAATGGGGGTGGGGAAGAGGCGGGGCAGTGGTGTGGCCTCATGGAAGGGGTGGAGTGGAGGTAGGGCCGGGGGCAGGGTGGGGGCCTTTTGTACCTTTATATGAAAAGATGTCTGTGATGTGGCCCTTAGGCAAATGTACTAGTCCTCATGTGGCCCTCGTGGCGATTTGAGTTCCCTGACATAGACTGTGGGCTGGTCTACACCGGGGGGGGGGGGGAGGAAATCGATCTAACATACGCAACTTCAGCTACGTGAATAGCGTAGCTGAAGTTGAAGTATCTTAGATCAAGTTACCTACCACCCTCACGGCGCGGGATCGATGTCCACGGCTCCCCCTGTCGACTCCGCTACCGCCGTTCGCGTTGGTGGATTTCTGGAGTCGACAGGAGCATGTTCGGGGATCGATATATCACGTGTAGATGAGATGCGATATATCGATCCCTGAGAAATCGATTGCTACCTGCCGATATGGCTGGTAGTGAAGATGTAGCCTGTAACTCTCACTAACCCTGAAAATGAGAATCCATGGTATTTAAGATCACATACTTTCCCCCACTGAACTTAGAACAGGAGAAAATTAGGGCTGGAATGATGCCTTGGAATTTCAGTACATACACTGATTTGTACCACAAATTGCACAATAAGAGTATTTAAGTGTAATTTCCTTTTTAATGTAATGGTATTGTGAGACAAATAAACTTTACAGAATGCTGTGTATTTGTTTATGTACCAGCACTGAAATCAAATGCTCACACAGGTTAACTGAACTTATGTTATACAAGAAAGCAAACTTCCCCTCCTCCCACATTATTGAGGTGAAAGAAAACAACAAAATTGCATTTTATTTTAGCTGGACAGTGGAGTTTGAAATTTTTCATTACATTTCTCAGAATGTTACCAATAGATATTTTAAAAACATTGACATTTCCATTAGTGTATTTCATTCATGAGAACAAGGGAAATAGCGCAGGATGAGATGGTGAGAAAAATTAGAGGAAACAATAGTAATGAGTCATAACTAGAGCCTGCATTTTATAGATTTCCTACCTTAGCAGACTTTCCTTCTCAAGGAAAACCCAAAAGAATGTTTTGAGAGCCAAATTTTTAAAGAAATACTATAGTACCCAGAACAAAGTTTGTCCATGTCACTTAACGTAGAAACATTGGTTTGTCTTAAGTTTTGTACTCTCATTTGCTTCAAAGACTCATAAGTCATTATTTTTTCCAGAGCCTGATTCTACAAAGTGTCAAACACTTTCTGCTTAGCACTACGTGTCCTCATCTCCCTCCCATTGACTTCAACAGGAGTTGAGACTTCAGTGGTCTTTTGCAAAAGGTGCTCAGTACCTCTAAGGCTCAGGCCTTCAAAAGATTAAACTCTTCAACATGATGATACTTTGTTTTAAATTTTTCTTCACTTTGCACATTTGTAGTAAGAGCGATGTTTTGGAACAATATAACTCTTGTCTGTCCTGGCAAATTAATTTTCCTAAGCAGGGTGCATAACCAGCTGCACACACTATTTTCTAATGCTCTTCTTTGTACTTATACTTTGGAACTAATCTAGCTAAGTATTTATTTCATCATTGGTGAGAAATATGTTGACATGAACATCAATTCTTTGTACTGGAAAATGAAAATGTATGATCTTAGTAGGTGGAAAAAACCTCACTCATCTGCTGCTGGTCCTTCTTTCTGCATATGTCTCCTGTTAGATGAATGTATAGAGGCTTTTTGATTTTCTAATAAAACTGGTAGCTATCATGTGTCAAGGTTCCTTCTCCACTCTGAACTCTAGGGTACAGATGTGAGGATCCTCATGAAAGCCCCCATAGCTTATTTCAACCAGCTTAAGTTAAAACCTGTTACGTTGCCACCACCAAGTGATTTAACAAGAAACAGGGAAAGGACCACTTGGAGTTCCTCTTCCCCCAAAATATCCCCCCAAGCCTTTACACTCCCTTTCTTGGGAAGGCTTGATAGTAATATCCCAACCAAATGGTTACAAAGTGATCAAAGACCCAAACCCCTGGGTCTTTGGACAATGAGAAAATCAGTCAGGTTCTTAAAAGAAGGATTTTTTAAAAAAAGAAAATGTAAAAATCACCTCTGTAAAATCAGGATGGAAAATAACTTTACAGGGTAATCCAATTCAAAGAGCCCAGAGGAACCCCCTCTAGCCTTAATTTCAAAATTACAACAAAACGGAGAGATCTCCCTCTAGCAAAGGTAAAATTCACAAGTTGAGAAAACAAAGATAAAACTAACACGCCTTGCCTGGCTGTTATTTACATGTTTGAAATATGAGAGACTTATTCAGAAAGATTTGGAGAACATGGATTGATGTCCGGTCACTCTTAGTCCCAAGAGCGAACACCACAAAAAACAAAGAGCACAAACAAAAGCCTCCTCCCCCACCAAGATTTGAAAGTATCTTGTTGGTCCTTTGGGTCAAGTGTCAGCCAAGTTACCTGAGCTTCTTAACCCTTTACAGGTAAAAGGATTTTGGTGCCTTTGGCCTGGAGAGATTTTATAGTGTTGTATATTGGAGGGTTGTTACCCTTCCCTTTTGTAGTTATGACAATGTTAGAGGAACATTTGTTTATCTAGCAGTTGAAACTAAAATTAAAAAAAAAACCTATACACCTTTACCCCGATATAATGCTGTCCTCGGGAGCCAAAAAATCTTACCGCCTTATATCAAACTTGTTTGATCCACCGGAGCACGCAGCCCAGCCTCCCCGGGAGTGCTGCTTTATCATGTTGTATCTGAATTCGTGTTATATCCGGTCGCGTTATATCAGGGTAGAGGTGTAATTTCTGGAGTGATTTAGTGTTTATGGTGCACTGTGAGCACTAGTAGGCCAAACTTGTCTGTTAATCCACTAACATACAGAGCCCCATATACTAATATTTCAGAGCTCTTTTAACTATGTCTAGCAAAGCCCATAAGATGTAGTCTAATAAAGTAAGTTCAAACTACAAGTATAGTTAGTCCATGGCTTTTTACAGCAGAGAGTAATTTTTAACACCGCTACTAAGCATTTGTTATTTTTTAACAGTGCAAACTAATACTGTAATACAAGTCCACTGAGAATCTTTTCAAGTTATCCTAACCATACTTTAGATTGACTTCTTTCGTAAATCAGACTCAACCCATGAAGACGCATAACTAGATATGAATGCTGTGACTTTCTGAAAATCATACCTGTAAAAATTCACAAGGCAATTCTCATTTTCCCCCTTATCCATTGTTTCATGTATCCATTGCTCATAAATAGGGGAACATGTTCCAATTCACGGCAGTCCCGATCCGCATATCGTCACTTCACCTTTTGGGTGCTTCTCCGGGCATTCAGGAGGAACTGCAAGGGAGGGGAGGGAGCAGGGATGGGGCACATTCAGAGAAGGGGGCGGAAGAGGGCACAAAGGTGGGGCGGAGGTGGAGAGGGGGGCAGGAAGAGGTGGGGCAAGTAAATATTTCTTATGGGAAAAAATTTCTCAGTATCCGTCACCTTTTTCAGGAATCCAACCCCAACATATACCAGGGACCTCCTGTAACAGCTGCATAATACAAAACAGCTGCCATTATTGTCTCGTTTATTTGTTCACTGAAAATGTTACAGTATTTACAAGGATGGGTATATTGCATATTTACATCCATTTTTCTATTCATGTTGAATTTGTGTTTTGGTTTTAGATTCTTCTTCTGCGATCTTCTTGCTATTAAACATGTTCCTTTACTCTTCCTCATCCCCACATATAGATGCAGATCCCTTGTTTATTAAATAACTGCAACTGGATACAGTGGATTAATGCAACCATGCAAAGGTCATCCAATAATTCCTAAGGGTAGTGTCACTATAATGACCCTTTAGCCTAGTAAAGTAATGCTTGCTTTCTCACCGACTGCATTTGGATTCTTGGAAACTTTGTTTAGTTTAGGAATCTTGGCTGATATGAATTATGAGTTCTGGGTCTCAAAAGGGTTCATTTCATATTAATGAGTTATGATAGTTTTCACCCTGAAACTAATTAAACTAAGCGTGCATGTGTGTAAACACTTGCTGTCTACAGTGTGATTTATTAGAGGTGGTGGGAAATTTTCTGATGGAATATTTTTCTGCCAGAAAATGCAGGTTTGTTGAAAGCCAAATGTTTTGGAAAGGTGTCTAATTTAACAAAAGTTTGCTTTGAAAGGGGAAAACTTGGGAGGCGGGAAGATGAAAAACATTTTGATGATATAACACCAAAATCTTTTTGAAACACTTTGGTTTTCTGTTTCAAAATGACTTGTTTTACTTTTATTCAGTATACTGGAATTATCCTCAAAATGTTTCAACCTAAAACTTTTTTCTTTTAATTTCATTTTGTGTGAAACTTTGGATTTATTTTTGTTTTATCCATTTTAGGACAGGAAATTTGAATTTGTGAAATGAAAAATCTAGTTCCTGCTCTCATCAAGTCATTTCTTAAAAAAAATGTGAAACTCAGGCAGAGATCACAGGTTCCTGTGGGACTGGAATCCACACAGGATTTGTTCAAAATGGTTCTGGTGGCATCAAGCATGGGTGTCATTAAATCTTGCCCATGTCTTGCCAAATCATCACTTTCTAATGCAACTGCTTCTTGCAATTCCACCTCCTCTATATATGATATAGTAGCATATATGATACTACTCAGCCACTCTTATCTAAAAAACGTATACAATTCCACTGTGCCCTCATACTCTTACTCTAATGGATTGAGTATGATAAACATCTGGATGGATTATCAGGAATTGATGCTCTCTCAATCTAAAGGCTTTTAATAACTCAGTCCCTTTGCTGGAAGCAGTACCAAACTCATATTTTTTTATGTGGCCCAGCTACTAGAGGGGAAAAATACTATTAATTTGTCTACATAAGCCTGGGACTGAGATCAAAGGACTCTATATTCTAATCCTGGTCTGCCTCTGACTTGCTCAGTAACTTTAAACAAGTCATTTAACCTCTCTCCATTCCCTCATGTGTAAAGTAGAGGTGATAATTACTTGCATCATTTGGAGATGTTACAGTTCATTAGCTTACTTTTTTAAAGGACCCTGTTGGCGGTGCTGACTGGAGTGGCCAGGGTCCCTTTTTCGACCAGGTGTTCCGGTTGAAATGTGGACACCTGGTCACCCTAGGTTGGAGCAAGAGATTGGTCTACCAGTAATAGCAGAATCCAGATATGGCAGATCCAGAAGTGAGGCCAAGGATTGTAGCTGGGAGTCAGAAACCAAAGCCAAAGGGTTAGCTGGAATCGTAATCCGATCATGAAGGAGCTGGGGCTGGAGCAGGAGCAAGGCAGTGAAGGCAGGGACAGGAACAAGTGCAGCTGAAGGCTAGAATATGTTGAACAGCCACTGGCCTGCTGCTGCTGCTATTGAGCTTAAGTATCAGCTTGCAGACTCCTGCAACCAATCGGGTGGTACAGTGAGATAGCGTCTGTCAGGGCCCCCTGTGTTTGCTGGGTGGCCAGGAGACTGGCTATGCTGCAGGCTGGTTCCTGATAGTACTCTCCCTTTAAGGCCACCTTATAAGAGCCATAGGACCTGGTTTCAGGAGGTAGTTCTGATGGGAGGCACATACGAGTTCTGGATCATGGATGGTTGACTGGCTCTCATGATTGCTCTTCCAGTCCATAGCCCTCCCAGTCCCCCAGATTATAGTTTGTGTCAAACTCACTTGAAGTCTAGAATTTCCTGGACCTCGTACTCCTCTTGGCCCTGGACATCTATGGGAGGTGCTGGTGGAATGGAACAGCTGGAAAAGCAGTTCTCCATGTAAGGTTTCAGAGGGGCATGTGGAAAACTGGGTGGGCCTTCAAGGATTCCAGGAACTAGAGCCTAATTTGCTACAGGACTAATTTGTTCTGGCCAGATACTGATAGTCCAATTTGGTGTGTGGATTTTGAAGTGTGTAGAGGACAGTTGGGTCTTATCTCCTACAGGGTCAGTGTGGCTTGGCACTTTCAGTCAGTATGATGTTTATATGCCACCTGAGAGGCTTCAAAGTGTTTGGTAGGCTCTTGATAGACCCAATGAAGGTGGGCACCGAGGTCTGCTGTGTCAGGGACTTGGAAGTCTGGAAGTAGAGGGTGGAAAACTTAGTTTGCATAGAATGGGCTGTGTGTGGGGATGCCTGTGTGTTCACAAACTCTGAATATGGCAGGACGATGGCCCAGTCATCTGGATTATAATTGAGAAAGCAATGTAGGTACTGCTGAAGACCTGGTTCCCTTAGCCTCTCTAGTTAGCAGACAAGTAAGTCCTGTTTGGCTCTGGTCAGTGGAGGATGACTGGGGCCAAAGCATGAACACGTGCCAGCACTTGTTCTCTGGTTTCATAAACTTGTTATGGTCCCCATCAGACTTAATCAGCACTGGAATCCCCAGCTCCCTAGAAGCAGGGGAGACAGCTATGGTCAGGGGCTAACTTGAGCTTGTAGGGCTGCAGTTTGCACTTGCAAGGTTGTAAGCTAGACCTGTAGGGTCTGGAAGATTTCCCCCAGTGTCCGGCACCACTGCCTCTGTGGAATCTGTCTGAAGGGCTGTTTAGCTACTCACTGCCCTTGTTCATTCTTTTGGGCTGCTCAAGCTGTGCGCAGTGTGGCCTACTGGTTGGAGCAAGAATCCGGCCCATCAATTGGAGCTGAATCCAGATGTGCAGATCCATGTGTGAAGCCAAGGGTTGTAGCTGAGAGTCAGAGACCAAAGCCTAAGTTGAAGGGTTAGCCAGAGTTATAGTCAGCAGGCAGAGCTGGGGCTTGAGCTGAGAGTCAGAGATCAGGAAGTAGCTGGGAGCAAGGCTAGAGGCAGGGACAGAACCAAGTGCAGCTACAGGCTAGAATGCGTTGAGCAGTCCAGTGACAACTCATGCTACTGATCTTAAGTATCTGACTGTAGAGTCCAGCAGCCAATCAGACAGTTTCTGTTAGGGCCAACTGTGCTCTTTGGGTTGCCAGGAGATTAGCTCTGTTACAGCCTGGAGCTGAGACATACTCTCTCACCTTTGCTGGGGCTTAGTGGATCAGCCACAGGGACTCCTGCTCAGACATCTGGCTCCATTTCTTCAGCAGCTGGATTCTGGCGGTGGCTTGAAAACTCTCCCCCTTTTCCCTTCCTGTTGTATATAAGTCAGTTATGTTTGAGGGTGCTGGAGGGAATCCTCTCAGTGACCCTTCTCCAGATCCGAAGGCCACCCTTGTACATAGAACTGTAGTCACAATGGGCATGTGGCATATACACTTGAATTGACAATTAAAACTGGTAGCTTTCAACATTTAGAGATGCAAAAATGTACTTTGCAGGCACGAATGTTCACAGAAAAGTGAAGTCTGGAACTAGTTGCAGATATAGTACTGCATGGAGGGAGGGGATGAGAAGCACCCGGTGACAGAGGCCAAGGGTGAACAGGCACAAATGAAACCCGAAGGAGTAACATTTAAAAAGCAGGAACGGGGAGAATAAGGAGCTTCACAGAGATATTGAAGGAGTGACTAAGCAAATATGGTGGAGGCAACTTAAGAGTACAGTCTCTCTGGGTGGAAAGGATTAGAAAAAGATAAGAAATATATATCTGTAGCTAAGACCAAATTCAGAGAGGATGTAGCTGGAAATGTAAGTTATATAGTGGTATTGTAAATCAGAGTAAACGGCTGTAACTTTCTCACCAAAGGAATAGAAGCAACAGCTTCTGTCTTGAGAGGCTGTATCCAGCTTCCCACTCTGGCCCATTGGCTATTACTGCCCACAGATTCAGAAGAGGCTGTCACAGCATCACTTGACTTGTCTGTCTGCATATAGACAGGGCCTGCCCACTTCCTGATCCTGCCAGACATGGGGCCTCAGTATTCCCTCCTCCAGAAGTCCATCTGTGTGTGCAAAATGGGTATGCTCAGGTCTGTCGTGTCATTTGCATTTGCAAATCCAGGGTTTGCAGTTGGCATTCATAGATGTGCTATTTCTGTTGATGCCTTTTAATCTCTCTGTTTAATCTCTCTTATGGCCAAATCACATTTGTATGGTGGTATTTAGTTTATTTACTTTTACTGACATTGCAGCTTATCACCTTCATATGTATGTTGTTCAGAACTCATTGCGTGACCCAAATGTCATAGGACTTCAGGCAAAATATTAAATAATATGAGGCTTTATGTACATTTTGGTAAATTCTCCCCGGTTTCCCCTTTGTCCCCTTCTGAACAACTCAGCAATGCCAGAGAATTTCTCTTGAACGAAGAAGATTTTTTTCCATGCTAGTAAACTTTGAAAAGTCTTCTAACTTCTGAGATATCATCATCATCATCCTGGCAAATAAGGTCAAAATACAAGAGCTAAATTATGACTTCTAATGTATATGTGCACAACTGACAGACTGTAGTGTCAAAGTGGGAAACAATTTACTTTATCATCTTTATCTCAAGCAATTGATGATGTACTCTGATTTGGTTGCTTGGAAATTATGATTGTTTGGAGGAGCGGTGGTGTCTGTTAGAAACCTGCTGAACTCTGCTAAGAATGTTTGTACAAAGACCCTAATTATTAGATTGTTCTGTTCAAAGCTGTTTATGAAATTATTTAGTAGTCTTGCAGTTATTTTTAGGCTCAAGTCAGCTGTCAATTAGCTTCTTAAATCCTTCCTACAGAGAGGGCTTCAGTTCTTCATGCATACACTTAAAACAAATGTTCTGTTGTTCTTCTGTAATCTTTTAACTCAGTTGGTCTAGACAATGTGACCCAAGAGCTGAGTGGTTTTCCCCCCTCCTCTCTCCATCTCTGGTGTGTGTATGGATTTTAAAGTCTTAGTATTACTTCTCCTTAAAAAACTGGGAAAGCAGAACTGTGCCTCAGGATCAGCTCTGTCACTTTGGATCTTTTTAATCTCCCATGTGACTTGTCACCTCTAAAGTATTTGCTATATTCTTACATATTCTACTTTTTTTTCTGTTGGCACAAAAACATGAAGATCATACAAGGAAAAACCCTGAAAAACAGCATACTACATGTTCTTTTAGCAAGTTATTCTTGAGGTGCCCAATTCACACAATACATGCTTGACAAATCACAGCCAAGATTTTTGCATATAGAATAGATTTTGGGGTATTGGTTACAATGTAGTTGGTAGTAAAATAATAGGAGAATCCACGGTGACATCATAAATATTTACAAGAAGATGAAAAACAAGTAGCTGAAGATCGAGCTTTCAGTATCGGGGAATGGCATTTTTGGGCTTTGCAGGTATCCATGAGACTTATTGATGACTAATGGGACAGTCATTTTGTCTTGAATAAAACTTTAATCTTTCCACCTCTGAGCTAATCGCTTTCTTTGCCATCTATAAGAAAAATTATATAATTCAAATAACCACACTTTAGTATATCTGATAGTGCTGCTTATAGTTAAGGTTGACTCGGACTTTGCATTATAAAATCAATTTTTTCCCTGTTTTAATATCTCAGCCATTTCAAATTAGTTCAAGCTGTAATTTGGTATAAAAGATAATGTTACAAAAGAATAGTTGAAATCGGCTATCTTCTTGAACTGTACAGCTTCAAATATGCCATTTGGTCTGAACATGATGTTCTTTGTCAGTATGCAGAAAAAGGAAAAAAAAGTTGGCTGGGCAAAGGTGGGGGTGGGAGGGAGAAGGAAAGAAGGGAAGTTTGTGTATTTGATATACAATCTAAGTTCTTCTAGGTGTATTGTGGCTTTTAAAAATTTTTGGAATCCTTACACTAGAAAATTATTTATGGAGCTTACCTAGCAGTTAGTTTTTGATGATTTAGGTCCTTATCCTGCAATGAGTTCCCTCTGGACGGACCACTGTCTCTATGTGGAATGTATTGTAGGACCTGGGGATGTGGTTTGATTTATTGATACGTATTCTGAACCATTCTTTTTATTTAGCTTTATCTCTGTGTAACTCCTTTCACAATGCAAAAACTTCATGGTGCAGACAAAACCCAGGAAAATCAAGGATGAGGCAAAGCTACAGCTGTGATCTTGTCTGTTATCATTCATAGAAAATCATTATGGGTGTAGTTCAGCTCTTCCACAGAAGTTCACAGGAGTCAAATTTCTGTATGTGAGGACTGAATTTGACTGTATGACTTTAAAAAGATATTTGAATAGACTTGTTAATATGCTATTTTGGTTCTTTTCTTGGTTTTCTTTATCCAAATTATATCTTGATGATAAACTTGTAATTCTATTATATTTAAATCTAGACCACTCAAGATGAAACAAAGTATTTTGAGACGTTTAAGGTCCATTTTGGTCAATTTCATGGTCACAGGATTTAAAAAATCATAAATTTCATGATTTCAGCTATTTAAATGTGAAATTTCACGGTGGTGTAACTGTAGGGGTCCTGACCAGAAAAGGAGTTAGGGGTGTAACGGTAGCAGTACTGCAATACCCCCAACTTCTGCACTGCTGCTGGTATTGGCACTGCCTTCTCAGCTGGGCATCTGGAGAGCGGCAGCTGCTGGCTGGGAGCCTGGTCTGAAGGCAGAGCCACCTCAGCAGCAGCGCAGAAGGAAGGATGGCATGGTGTATGGTATTGCCACCCTTTCTTCTGTGCTGCTCCCTGCAGAGTTGGGCCCTCAGTCAGCAGCTTCCATCCTCCTGCTGCCCAACTCTGAAGGCAGCAGCACAGAAGTAAGGGTGGCATAGTATTAGGGTTGCCAGATGTCTTGATTTTTATAGGGACAGTCCTGATTTGTGGGTCTTTTTCTTATATAGGCTCTTATTACCCCCAGCCTTCTGTCCTGAATTTTCACACTTGCTGTCTGGTCACCCTACATGGTATGGTATTGCCACCCTTACATAGCTGCTCTGTTCAGAGCTGGGCGCCCAGCCAACAGCCACTGCTGTCCAGTTTCCCAACTCAGAAGGCAGTAGAGAAGTAAGGGTGGCAAGACTGCGACCCTCCTAAAATAACCTTGTGACCCCTTGCAAATCCATTCCTCTAATACAAATTTCCAAATGAAATTATTGAGAGTTTTCTACAAGTATAGCAAGGTGGATTTGTGCCCCTACCAGCTGCTTCTTCATCATTAGATGTAAGGTACGTTGATCTGATATATTAATTTACATAACATATCTATAATTCTTTTAATTAAGAAAATGCTTTATAAACTATATCCCATTCAAATATTTTTGTATATGTATTACATGCACTCCTTAATTACATGAAAATGTACTATTTGCCAAATATTACAATATTTCACACTTTTTATACAGCCTTGGAAACATAAGTGAAATTTTCTGGGAGGGGGTGTGTGTGTGTGTGAGAGAGTGAATCCATGCCTTATTTACTTCAAAATAATTTTAAATGTTTAAGTGAGACTTGAGTGGTATGTAGACCTCCATGCTGGCCTTCTTCACTGGGGCGAATTCCATCCTGATTGCACAGCTATAAATTAGCCATATATGGAACATTTGTCTTTCTTAGCAGCAATCCTTAATTATATTAGTAATGTATAATACACAGTATTAAAATAAATCTGTCTCACGCTAAAGCATCTATATTGTTTACTATACTGTACATATAGTGTGTATATATATTACAGCCTACAGTAGTAATAGTATTCCAATTAACAGTTGTATGTATTTGTCACAAACTGAAATTAAACAGGTGTCTGATGTCAGGCAGTTAATTTGTTTCTTGGAATTTTTATAATTGTCAAATATTTTTATAGGAGTCTTTCAAGTATTATGAATTTGGCATTAGGTTGCATCCTCTTTTTATAAAAACAGTTAAAACAGGATACCATTCATTTTGTCACTGTACATTTATTTCCCACTCTTCCAGACCCGAGTTCTTGTCTTTGCAATCTGCCGAACTTCATGTGTGTTTTTAGTAGAACTGAACGTTGTTTTCCTTTGTTGCAATGAAAAATTTTGTGCTCCAGATTTGTGAAAGAACCTGTTCGGTAGCCATGTTCTTGTTTTCATTAACTTACTGGTAGTCCTATCTTATATATTTTACTTAAAAGTCTTATAGCTGATGATCGTTATTCTAAATACAGCAGTTTTCTTTGAAATTGTTTAACAGCATGCATAAAGGTAGTCAATTTACAAGGACTTCAAAAATTCCAGTGTTTATGAAAATGATGCCTAGTATTTGATTTGGTTCTTTTAATCCCTGAATTGGAGCCCTTTGAGTATGGACACTCAAATATTTGTGCAGCACTTGCAGGGTAAGGCCATAACATGTACCTTAGACTATTCATTTTAAAAGTGCTGTCATCTCCCAAATAACCATGAAACCATTGTCTGACAGTTATCTAAAAATATCAGCAATGTTTATTTCAAATATTAAGCCATCATACAGTGCACATGGTATCAATGTATTGCCTTATTGCAGCCATGGTGCATGCTGTCCTTGAGGATGAAAGCAAGCCAAAGGAAAAAAAGCTGCTGTATGAAATGTCTTTAATGTTCAATGTAATATGGAGTGTCAAGAAATTGGTGGCAACCATAAGTAAAGCCATGATTAATTCATAGGTGGGAAACTACTTGCAAAAGAGAGTGGTGATCCTGTTAACCTATTCCATATGGCAGTGGATGACAACTTAAATGGTCCCTCATAATCATAAATTTATGTTTAAAATTATTGGCCATTGGATGCCAATAATTATTGGCCATTGTGAATCAGCAACGGGCTTTGAACACAAGGAATGAAGTTGTGGGGAAAGCATTTCAGCATCTTTTTGTTTCACTTCTTGGAGGAAGGTGCTGCTGTGCTTCTACTTTTGTTTCAGTTTATTCTCTTACCAAAGGATTCTGATATCAGTTTTTCCTACTCCTCCACCTCAGTCATCTTATTCTGCCAAAACCTCTCATCCTGTCCTTTTCCCACTTCTTTTCATGGCTTCTTCCATGCTTCCCCTTTTATGCCTGGAACTCCTCTGCCCCTTGGGCACAACACAAGCGGTCTTCATTCAGATCACACTTCTGCAAAAATGATCCATGGTAATCCACCAAAGATAGTGCTACCTGTGTAATCTGTCACCATGCTATCAGAGCACTATAAAATAAAAAAAGCTCCAAGGGCCAGCAACTGTGTTATTCTCCAGGTGCTCTAAGGGTGAGCACACTTAATCAGTGACATAAATGGATCTTATGCTGCATTTTGATTCTCAGTCTTTTGTCTCAGATGTCTGGATTTCCAACATGCTTCCACAATTTGTTTTGGGTCAGTTTTTAAAAACAATATAACAAAATTTGGTCCATTGGGGCAGGAGACCTTAAGATCACTAAGGTTTGGAGCTCAGTGTTACGCTTTTAGCATTCTTACCTTTCTTTCCTCCATCTGTAATGCTCTGTTGTTCCCTTTCATTTATCAGTTTAATTCATCAAGTGAATTCAGCCAATAAGCTTTAGATTTACTCAATGTAAGCCATTTATCTGATTAAGATTTATTATCTGAGTGCTAAAAACATTTCAGCCAGACAAAATTATGAAGTGGTGGAATTCAGGATGGGGAAAATGTGAGTGTATTAGTAAAATGCCCCTCCTGCGAACCAGTATTCTGTACCCTCTTTGCAGACCTCCACAACTGAGGTATTTCTAGGCATTAAAAAATTTCTAATGGGCTTGGAGTTAATGTTAGCAACAGTTAAATGGCTTAAAATGGCTGAATCTTTTCTAGATTACAGTACTTGGGATCACCATTGGGAAATGAGAATTGCCTATTTACGTACACTAATAACTAATCTAAATTATAGTTTAGTATTATAGACATTATATAAATTATCTAATTTTGAAACTGGACTGACTAATTTCACAGAAGTGCCACAGAATTTTTCCTGCACAACTTCAGTGGAATGTAAGAGATGGTGTGCACCCATGCAAGGGCCACTTTTCTGGATGTATGTCAAAATATCTATAAAAATGTGTAGGCCTTAAGGTTGAGGGGTATGGTTATTTGCTGACCACCCCAATTTAAAGTTGCTGCCAAGTAACTTTGTTATACCACTGGCTTAAGGTCCTTGGGATTGCTGCGACAAAACAGAGCTCCACAATGCTGCTTTCCCCTCCCACCCGAAGCATACCAAGGAAGAGGAGGAGATTCAGGACCAAGTGGAAATGCAGATTCACCAGCAGGGAATTCCTCCTCTAACAGGAGAATTCTCTACTGGGCATTTGTATGGCCCCTTTGTACCATTTGAGAGGTACAATGAGGGTCAGAACCCAGTTTGTGAAGCTGGTTCGTCTTCATATTTCCTCCTCAGGTTGTGGTATAGCAGGTAAGCTGATGCATGGTTTCTTCTGCTGCTCAGAGTCTATGTGAAAATCCACTGGCTGTGCATTCACCTCCAGTACATCTAATGTACAGCTGCAGGAGAACTCTGTGGAGCACAGATTTGCAGCATTGCTGGTAACCAGCCTCAGGAAATATTCTAGTGTTTCAGCCTATGGAGCTATACACATTTGCAGAGAGCGGGAAGGGAATTTATTCCATTATTTTGCCATTTATTCTGGCTGATATGTAGGTATGGTGTGTATTACACACTTTGGAAATATCCCCTAAAGCCATCTGTTTTGACTTTCTACACTCGTCCAAATCTAATGTGGAAACATTTAATTCTGTTTGTTTCCTGAAGTGACCTAAATCTTTCTGTGGGAACCTGCTCAAATATTGCAGGAAGCTTTTAAGAGCTGATTGTGTGTACAAAGAATTCCCTTGACACAGATTTCAGATGTGAGCTAGTTTCACAAACAAGCAGTACCTATTGCTCACTTTTGGTTCTGCTTAATGAAATAAAGTGTAGAATATGAAATTATCATCTTCTTTGACATTTTAGGATGGTAAATGTATGTACCTGGGGGCGGGGGTAATATAGACACCTTTTCAGAATTGGCCATAAATTTTAGTGCCTCAGTTTTTTGGGTGTCCAACTTTAGACATCCAACACCTAAGTTTAGGAGGTGTTGAGTACGGGCTGTCCCCAATGAATCAATGAGAGCTGTGGGTACTCAGCATCTCCGCAGATAAGGTGACCGAGGGCGTCTAGTCTATTCTGTTCAGGTTCTTATGCCATGCTCATCACCACACTATCTGCTTAGTGCACTCCTGGAAGGCACTCGATTTGACTATACACCCGTCATGTGGTGTTTGTTCCTCATCCTCTTTCCCCAGAGGAAGTGTGTCTTGGGTACAGCTGGTTGAGATCTTTTTGACAAAACGTTTTTCCATTTAAAAAAGTACTGATTTTTCTAAACTGAATCCTTTTGAATGGAAAGGGTCAGTCTTGGGAAAAAAATTGAGGGGAGAGAGAGAATTGTATTGTCAAAATCAGAAGGGATTTTTTTTCCCCAAAAATCTCAAATTTCTTGAAATGGGAAAACTGTTTCCTGTTTCCCACCCAGCTTTAGTGTCAAGTTTTATATCCAAATATAGTAGTCACTTCTGAAAATGATGACCATATATATTAGAGGATCACACATTTGCCATCTCTCTACGTTTTTTACTGTGCACATTTGTGATTGATTTTTCTTTTACATAAAACTAAACTGTAAAAACCTGTGATAAGTAAGTTATACCATAATCTGTAACAATTATAATATACAATATAATTACAGATAATTCCCTATCTGTAAAATGGGTGGTTAATGATACTGACCTTACTTCGTAAACACTTTGATATCTGCTGATGAAAAGCCTTATATACGAGTGAGGTGGCATTTATTATATATCTTGGTTAAACATGAATATAATGCAGTGTGCATGAACTTTACTGGCTTCAGAGTCACATTACACTGAACAAATAAGCTGTACACATCAAATTTTAGCTTACTGTATGGATTGTTATAAAATAAATGCTCCCCTAGGTTATTTTTCCCCATAGCCAAAAAAATACAAAATCCCATTAAATTTAGTTCTCTACCAAGCGTATATAGATCACAAGCATCATAAAGAATATTTCCACTTATTGATGGCTGAGTTCCTTTGTTCTTTCTAGTGCAATATAATATTTAATTGAAAGCTAGCAGAGTTTTACAATACATAATACTACTATAATACATTATTTTTCAAAGTGAAGGTTGGGTACAAGATTTAGTTTCCTTCTTTTTTACTCCACACTAAATAAAGCCGTTAACCAGCTCAGGATTTGCTGGTTTACTTAAGAAATCACTATTTCCATAAAAACAGTTACACGTAGAAAAGAACCATTAATCAGGAATAATCTTTGAGTACAAACTTGAATTTTATTTACTAATATAACAAACCATTTGAAGACTGTAATTAGCTATATTTCATTATGTACCCTAGAGGTGATAAGACATTTCCTGATGCCTCTAGAAAGAACAATAACTAAGGATGCCTTTGTTTTACTACAATGTGTTAATTAGTGTACATATTTATGAGAAGAAGAAAGTTGCTGTTTGGGGTAAGAATTATACCGTAATGTAAAGAATAACTGCTTCCTAGAAGAAGAAATGACAGTAAGTATCTTTGAACTGTTGATACCACCAAAAATACAACTGACTAACGTCCCATCCGTTATGAATTTTGTCAAGAGGCAATAATGTGTGTCCTACAGATTAATAATCTCTACCTACATTTACAATGTATTTTATGCTAAGTGATGTATGCAGTAAACAGGCTTGTTTTTTTTATGATGCTGAGTTATTGCCATTTAGAAAGCAAATAACTTTTGGGCTGTGTGATGCTGCAGGGCCTCTAATAGAGCAGCCATCTCTAGATGGACATTGTTCAAGGCGACTCTGTGGCTCCTCTGAGAGGGAGTGTACTTCTGTTGGTAACATTTGTCCTTTGCAGTGTCTTCCACTCCAAATTTGGTTAACTTTGACGTGTGTGAATCCTGTACTAGAGTCAAAATAGAGTAGTAGTGGTATCTAGGTTACCCAGGTACGTCTGGCATTAGCTGAGCTGTCTGAATGTTAATTGGCTGGTGTTAGTCATCAAGACGTACCATCCTGGGTTATTTTAACATCCAGATGGATGATGAGTCCTCTCCAGTGACAATCTTGAAAACCGTATGACTATCCCGGGTGATTTCTGTAGGTGGCCATAGTGTGGATTTTATTTTGGGGCCAGGATTAGCAATTTGGGCAATGAGGATTACATCCTTCTCATGGGCTGACTGTTCTCATTCAGTATGAAGTCTGGCTCTCAGTGAGGCAGGGGACCTCTGTTGTTAGTCTACCCAGTTGGATTTCAGAACTCTGAAGGATAATGCTATTCAACCAGCCTACCACTCTTTTGGTGATTTACAGGCCCAATAACCAGGGTCTAATAACCATTTTATGTAATTGACAGTCACTCATGTTCACTTGTAACGGCTCTTCTCCTCTTTGCCATTCTCTCAGGCTACCATACTTTATGATGGAGGCTCTCAGTGGCATGGAGTGTGAAGGGAGAAGGCTAGTGCCAGTGGCAGCAAATGCATTCTTAATTGTATCACTCCTGGCATAAACTTCAAATGTTAGGCTGTGGCTGTGATAGAAATGAAAAAGTCTCACTGCCACCATAGCAGCATCTGCAAGGTTCTGAATGTGCACCTCTGGACACAGACCTGATACAAAGCCTTACATTTTTGGCTGAAGGATTTGTTTTTTTGTATTTTGCAAATACGTTTGATTAGACTTGGAATATTTTGACTGCTTGCATGGTAACAGAGCTGTGTTGTGGAACCAGTACAACCTCTTCTCAGCCAGTTTTGATCACAGAGATTCTGGAAGTTCTGCAGGACCTCTTGGATATGACTTGCAATCTGGACTTGGAAAAGATGTCTCACATAGCTGTTAAATCTAGTAGGGATAAAACTGGATTCTTATAGATAAACACTTGAAACTGTCAGTGTTGCCAGTCTTTGCCTGTCTCTAATCTTTTTAGGGAAGACTATTGAAGATGAGACTTGTCATACTGTTGGCCCTGAGATATTGCAAATGCTTTGGACTCTATTTAATCTGAGCTGTAGAGGTAAGGGTTGCTCATCAGCATTAAGAACTTTCTTATGGATACCACTAGGTCAACTCTTCTCAGTGTGGGTGTGATGCTCGAAGGGCTAGAAGAGGCAATTGAGCTGTAGCGCCATCAATATTTTGATGATACTTAATTCTGTGGTAGGTCTCTCTTTCACTAGACCTGAGCACCGTGGTGGTATTTGGCTTTGCCAGTGTCTGGCTGAAATTAAGGCTAGTGGGCTGGGAAGACATACAGAGGAGAAGGTGGTAATCCTATTGTTCTTTTGATTGAGGGAGTATTTGCCCACCTTTTGTTATAATTAATTCTTTTTCTTAACCATTTATGGAATACTATCCAAAACTGTTACCTGTGAATATAAATGGCAGTAATGAAGGTGTATTAAGTATGCAGTTTTTATATAGCTTTCCAATATGTGTATTGTAATTTGAGTTGGGAAGTTTTAGTTTGGGTTTGACTATGTAACGATATGTGACTGAATGATGTGAGATGGAGCTTGAGCCAGCACCTCTGTTCTCTATGATCACCAATTAGATTCCTCGAGAAGGTCTAATTGGCTAGGAGTGTGCCTGACTCCTAGGCCCGACCAAGGCTAGGAAGGTAACGAGATAATTAGCACATTGTCAGGCAAGTGGTTTTTAAAAAGAGCAAAGGAAGGAAGTAACTTAAGGAGGAAAGGGGGGAGCGGGAGGGAGGTACAACAGATGGATGGACTAGGAACCTGATAAGGGGAGCTCTCAGCATAGAGATGCCTCAACCCCTGCCCCTACACTCTCTCCCACATGAAGGGTAGAAAGCTGGAGAAGAGGGCAAAGGCGCAGCTGCATCAATATGTATTGGTGGCAGGATTGAGACACTGTAAATGAGTACATGCTAATGTTTGCTGGGAAGAAGGTCTCAGGACGATCTGTGTTCAAGGCAGAGGTGGTGGTATGGTAGCTGAGCCCCTGTCATACCCGGGGGCTTGTCTGGGATCTCACCTGTACTCATGTGAATGGAGAAGCTGGTGTAGTGGTTTCACAGTCCAGATGATGGAGGGAACACTGCAATGGTTGGTAGCGCAGTGTGGGGGAGTGGGCCGGTGTCTTGCCTGCCACGGGCCCTTGTGTTTCCGCCCCACCCCAGCAGAGCCCCACACTCTCGGTCTCCCCTCCCTGAGGAACCACAAACCCTCTAAACCCACTTGCCTCAGTGGCTACCGCCAGTCATCATCTAGTCCCGCTCCCTGGGGAAGACTGTAGTCTGTAAACTACTCATCAGCAAGGGGGTTGGGACCTGCTGACTTTGCCTGTCTCTGGGCTGTATCTCTGCAGCCCAGTACCTTTCATAGGCCTTTTCAAGGCCTGCAGCCTAGGTTTTTCTAGGCTGGAGCTCCACAGCTCTCTCTGCCCTTCCCTAGCACTGCTCCACCCTAGGTACCCTCTTCATCTTCCCAGGCAGCCAGATTCCTGCTCTCTCGAGAGCTAGAGAGAGAGTCTGTGCTTGCTTCTGGCCCACAGCCCTCTTGTAAGGGCCAGCTGGGCCTGATTAAGCTGACCACAACTGTGGCTGCTTTCCCCATCATCCTACCTTTTCCCAGCTGCAGCCCTCTCCAGGGCTGCTTAACCCCTTCTGGGCCACAGTGGGGTGACCACCCATTACAAGCAGCAAAAAGACTGAAGACTGCAGACCATCCACAATCCCAACATGCTAGAGAAGTAGTCCTTGCTTGCCTAGAAGGCTGAGCAGCAAAAGAGCCTGCAGGAATTTATAAGAGAGGAAGCCCAGGTACAGCAACAACTCCTGCAAAGTTTGGAGAATCCTGCAATGGAACAAATACCAATCACAGATGATAAGACACTCTAAGCTGGGACTTGCAGACAACCATGATGTCTTTTGGTTACTTTCAAAAGTGTGTCAATGGGAGTACTTGGGACAGAACAATGTGGGTCTTTCAGCTGGCACCCTATTTAACCATGGATGTACAGTAGAATATATGGCTGTCAATGATGAGCAGGCTTTGACATGGTAAGGCAGCTGTCTTGGACCAAGTGGGCCTGTCCACATTAAAATACTGTCCGAAATATAGAGCTGCAAAATGGATGGAGGATTTCACCGGCAATTAACAGACTGGGTGTGTGTTGGTTATGGTCAGATGCACAAATGGTCGGGGAGATTATGGGTTCTGTGATCCTGGAATAGTTTCTTCCGAGTCTCCCTGAACATACTCAAGTACAAGTCAGGCAGAACCAGCTGTTAATCTGGAGGGCCACAGTTTAACTTAACAGGAGTTTGCAGAGGTGGATGGTCCCAGAGTTGGTCCCAGTTTAAGGGACCAGATTGTGGAAAAAAGACAGGGACTCTATGGTGGGAAAGGGCATTGAGAGGAAGAGGGAACAGTCCTAAAGAACTCTGGCAGGGGCTCAGGCCACAGTGTGTTCCAATGTGGCCATGAAGGGGACACAGTATCATGTGTAGGTTTGCAGAATGTTGTGGCTGGGCCAGGACTTTTAGGCAGAAGACAAAAGGAAGAAATCGCCTACCATCTTAGCAGTGGTAAGGGGAAGGTACCAGAGGGGCTAGTGGAGATGTCTCCAGCCTGTTTGTTAATCTAGTGAAGCCCACTGGATACTTCCCAGAGGTACTGTCAAAATCGAATGGTGTACATGAGGACAATAAATTCTACCTAATGGCAGAGGTGCCGGGTAGTGAAAGGGAAGTTTAGGTGGAAACGCATAGGGTAGTGGTTGGAAGTAGAAAGGGCTATACAGTGCTCCCTTGGGCAAGATAAAGAGGAGACCAGCACAGAGGGGCTGGAGAGACTGAGACACACAATTACAAGCTGTAGAGAGCAGGATGACAGAAGTCCCCCAAGGGTACTGAGGGGGAAGAGACTACAAAAAATACAAGATCAAGGGGTGAGGGTAACACAAGTTTGTCCACGGAGGTTGAACCGTTAGCTGACCTCTTGCCTGTAGAGTGACAGGAGCAGGCACCCAGGGTACTCAGGAGGTAAAAGAACAAGAGCAAACCCTGACATCAAACAAAGAGGGTGAAAGCAGGGAGAATAATTTGACAGGCTGCCCTTGGTGTGAGGACCTGTGAGCTGAGACAGAACTAGAGGGGTGACCTCCTCCCACAAAATGTGACTTTTGTGGATGGAGAATGGATGGACTTTATAGGAGGATCCAAGATGATCACCTTGAGGAGTGGCATTGCTTTAATAAAACCTCCAGAAAAGAAGGGAGAGTGAAAGGGAACAAACTGCCTTCTGTTAGAAAATTGGGGGAGGTATGAGATAGAGAGCTGAGAGTTGGGACTTGAGCCAGCACTCTGGCCACTGTTCTAACCAATTAGGTTTCCCTGAAAAGGTCTAATTTATCAAGGGGTTTGCCCAATTAGCTTCCTAACACCAGTTTGGCCTGGTAATGAGCTAATTAGCCCATTAACAGACAAATGCCTTAAAAAGAGCACACGAAGAAAGTGCTTGAGAAGGGCAGAGAGAACCCGAGGATGGGAACTCTGAGTAGAGACAACTCAACCACACCATCCCAGGAAAATGGGCTGGACAGCTGGAAAATGGTGCAAAGGTGTGAATGCACTAATATGTATTGGTGGAGGGATTGAGACCCTGAAATATAGTACACACCAGCATTTACAAAGAAAGTGGTCTCAGAGCTGTTAGCATTTGTGGAAGGCGGGGATAAAGCAGCTGTGCCCCTGTCACAAGATAGCATGTCCCAGCTCAGCAGATCTGCTCCTTTATACATCCAGTGGCAGATCTGTTTACCAGCCCTGCACAGCCTGCACAGCTAATTTAAAGGGTGCTAGATTTTATTTCTCCTTCTTACTCAAATGACTTTTGTTATCTAGTTCTAATCAGTTACACCTGTGTTGTGTCGCTGAGGACAGAAGCAGAAGAAAATGGATAAGCTATATTTGGCACGTAAAAGCATTATTACTGATAATGTTTGAGAACAAAATAAGCCAGTTTGGCTTTTAGATTCTAGGCTGAATTTGCAGCATTGACATGTAACATTCCTGACCATCATTCTACTTATCAAATGTAATGTGCTCACTTTACACAGAAGCTTTAAGAAATGACAAAACAGAGCCCCATAATGCTATTTTTAGAGTAATTTTTCAAAGGAAAGCCACAGATCTAAACCTAAATAGTTTTCCATTATGCTTATTTAACCAACAGCAGGCTAATCTTGATCTTTTGTTTTTAAATGTCTGTATTTAACTGGTTCATAATACTGATGTCTATGGAAAAGTGAAATGCTTCTCATGCTTGCTCAGATGCTTTTGCTGTTAAGGTGCAGTGGAACAGCTTTCAGTGATTTAGTATGATACTTCTGGTTTCCTAGAGACCAAGTGTTAAGTTTGTTAGACATTTCCTGCTATTCTTTTGAACTGTAAATACTGTTCTTGTAAATTGAAAAGACCAGTGTAGGAAGAGATGAATGTAATTTCCCATCTATTAAAATTAAGACTTCAGAATGAAAAAAAAATGATTTTACACAGAAATTAAGAAGCACTGTAGATGGAATTTCCACTAGTCATGCATAGGGGACAAATTTGGAATTCCACAATTATTTTATTTTTCTCGTGATCAGCTTGAAGAAAATATCAGCAGATCATTGTTAATCAAAGGCAGGTTCTGATTTCACTTTTACTAATGGAAATCTGTAGTAATTCCATTAATTTCAATGAAGTTACTCAGTAGCATAACTGAGATTGGTATCTGGCCTTCTGCTTTTTGTCATTTTTAGAAAGTTCTTCGGTATACAAATGTAGATGTTGCAATTCTTTAAACTATTCATTTAGCATTTGGAATTGCAGCCTGATAACATATAGGGCTGTAGACATGCGGACTCACCCCTGCGGCACCTCCTGCTGGTGACTTCTGGGAATTAGCTCTCCAGCCTCCAGAGCGCCCTCTGCAGGCTGGTGATCCACTTGTCCTCTAGCCCCTGGGTCCCTCCCTGGACCCCGGTGCCTCTTTAACTGGGGTGCTGCCCCCTTGCAATAACCCCTTAGTCTTAGTGTCTCCCCTCCCCCAGGGAATCCCCACCCACTATCTCTACCTTGCCTCAGTATCAGGCTACTGCCAGTCATCATCTAGCTCCCATGCCTGGGGCAGACTGCAGTATCAGCTTACTCATCACTGGCAAGGGTGGGGTTTTGGACCTGCTGCCTTGGCCTACCCCAGGCTGCCCTCTGCAACCCCTAGTATCTATTAGCCGAATGCTAGGCCACAGCCTGGGGCTTTCCAGGCTGGAGCTCCTCAGCCTGTCCCCAGCCCTGCTCCACTCAGGTACTTTGTCTCTAGCTCCGTGCAGCCAGGCTCATCTCCCTCTACAAACAGAGAGACTTCTGGCTCACAGCCTCTTAAAGGGGCCAGCTAGGCCTGATTTGGGGCATGGCCACAGCTGAGCCTACTTTCCCCAATCCGCACAGGCTTCTTGCCCCAGCCCAGCCCTCTCCTGGTCTGTTTTAAGCCTTTCAGGGCAGGAGTAGGGGACCACCCTGCTAAAAGGGCTCTTACAGCCCCAGTGCACACTGTTTTTGATGATCTGATGTTTATAGCAGGGCACAGCTGATATTGGTGGGGGGTGGGAGAAATTACACAATCTTGTTAACATTGACGCAGCATGTCAGTCTGAAGATGTAAAGGACCACCCATGCAGAAGACAAGTGAGGATAACTTTTTCTTAGAAATCTAGCCTGCTTTGAAATGCAATATCTTATACGACAGCTGCAGCGAAGACATTAACCAATTTTAAATACAGGTATAGCCAAAATGTTTCCAGGCCTGAAATACATTCTGTAGCCTGTGTTTATATTCCTTAATTTTGAATAAAAAACAGTTGTTGGGCTTGATTCATCCCCACTGGTGCTGGGGAATGCAGACTGGACTGTGCTGTGCATTGCTACTCTCCCACAGGGGTTCTGCCAAAAAAGAGCAGCTTTCATACGTGGTTCAGGCTCTACAGGAACTAGTAGAGAATGCATTAAGAATTTTTGGAATCGGCCTGCCCTGTGAGTGCTGACAGCATGGACCCTCTCAAGCGGTTCCATCTACTTTTGAGGTTGCTCTACTACTAGCTTTGCCTTGACACATGCATTTCAAGTGGTCTTGTGACCTCGTTCCAGGCAAACCTTTCATTCCTGGGAATATTGCACTTGCATGCCACCAGAGACCAATGTTACTGTGGCAGGGTGATGACTCACTGGCATGGCACCTCCTGTTGGTTGTCCTGGGAATTAGCTTTTCCAGCCTGGAGTGACCTCTGCAGGCTGGTGTCCCTCCTGGACCCCAGTGCCCCTCTACATCAGGGTTCTGCCCTAGCAGTAACCAACAATCTTGGTCTCCTCACCCAGAGGAACCCCCAACCCTCTATCCCCACCTTGTCTCAGTGGCTACTGCCAGTCACCATCCAGCCCCTACTCACTGGGGCAGACTGCAGTCTGTAAACCACTCATCATTGGCAAGGGGGGTTAGGACCTGCTGCCCTTGCCTATCTCTGGGCTGCCTCTCTGCAGCTCCAGTACCTTTTTATAGGCCCTTTTCAAAGCCTGCATCCTGGGGTTTAACTAGGCTGGAGCTCCCCAGCTCCCTCTGCCCTTCTCCAGCACTGCTCAGCCTCAGCTCCCAGGCAGCCAGGTCCTTCTCTCTCAGAAGCTCGAGAGGAGTCTCTCAGCACTGCCTCACAGCCCTTTTATAGGGCCAGTTGTGGCCTGATTGGGGTGTGGCCCCAACTGTGGCTGCTTCCCTAATCAGCCTAACCTTTCAGAGCCACAGCCCTTTCCAGGGCTGCCTTTAACCCTTGTTCTTAAGGAGTGGGGCAGCTGCCCCACTACAAACCCAAGGTAAGTCAAACTTGTTTGCAAAAAATCTTTAGGCAACATACAGGATACAGATGCAGATTGGCTGGGCCACAGGTCCCTCATTCTAGTATCAGCACAGGCATTGTGGATATGCCTATTCTCCAGTGCAGATTCTCTTTCACCTTGTTCTACAACACCCAAGTTCAAATAATTTCTATCCACATGAGTCTTTCTCCAGTGCAGATCTCTTGTTGGCCTCTTTACCCATCCTGTAAATGACCTGTGCTTTTGGTGACCACAGCATGAGACAAGCAAGGAAGCTTTCAACATTCTGAGTACCCTAGGTCATTTTTGGCCCTGACAAGATCTATGAAATACATGTAATCAGAGAACAGCAGGGCAAAGGCACTTCTTCCAGGACCTTTACAAGGTTTCCGCACATTTGCACCTCAGCCTTCTGTCAGGTCTTCAGGAAGACTGCAGTGATGCATGTGCTCAAATGGCAGAAAGTCTGAAGATGCAGCTGTGTTTTTCTTTTGAATGTGTGACATGTGAAAGTAAGCTTTTCCTTTCTCGTGCTCACAATGGGTGTGCTTTGTTCTTTAAAATAAATGTTATCCAGTTTTACAGAATGAGATTTTTTTTTCATCAACTAGCTGTGAGGCCTGACTTGATCCTGCCAAAAGCCCCATTTTCAAACGCTCTCCCATTGCTAGATATGGTGGAGTGATGGCTTTCATCATAGCTCTCCTCTGTTGGAGAGAAGGGGGCTATAAAAGGGAAGGTATTCAAGAAAAATCCCTTTCTCATAGCCAAAAAATGGTTAGTGTCTGATTAATAGTGCTTCATCCTGAAAATCCTTTATGTGGTAGTCCACAAATTCCAGTATATTTTGTTCAGTCTTTCACTTGTACAGTATGGTGGGCTTTAATACTGTGGGGTTTTATACATGGATTGATTTATCTGCACATATCAAGAAGAAAACTTACAAAAAGTTTATATAGCCAATAAATAAGGGAAGTGAGGATAAACATGATAAAATGTTATATTGCTTTCTATATAGTACCAAAAGTCCTAGTTTGCATGGATTTTAATCCAGAAAATATAATATTTTGCACAAACAGCATATGGTGACATCCATCCAAGAATCTCATACGACTTCTTAAAAAGTGGTTAAATATGTCACACTCATTTTACAGAGGGATGAAGTAGTACCAGAAGGAATTTCCAAGGAAAACACAATGAGCCCAAGTGAGAGGTTAGGGGACTTGGGTTCTCCCAATACTTGTAGCAGAATGCTTCATCCATCTGCCTTGAAGAGTTCCAAGGGTTCTGGAAAAAGCAGCAAAATATTGCTGGTGTTTTGCTGTGCTGTACTGTACACATGATTTAAATTGATATGCAACATGTGCTTATAAATGTTTAGGGCAGTATTTGAAGCTTGCAATAAAAATAATAAAATCTTGACTTACTGCATGCTGCCTCAGGTCACCATAAATCTAGCTGAAATAGCCTAGCCAGGACAGTAATATGGAGTAAGGGAGATGAAAGTGATCAGATGTCCTCCACCTATGTGCTACTGTAGTAGTTGTCAATCCTTTTTCCATTCCAGAATGTCCCCTATTCTGCCTCCCACCAAATCCTGTTTCTCATTTAGCAGGATCCAGATGGCGTGTGTGGTTGCATTACCACATCACCATACAGGCTGGTGGTACAAAACAGAGAGTCGGGCACCATTCCTATGGAAAGAGAGAGTAGAGATTTGTGGGTTTTTTGTTTTACCATTTTCCTTTTAAAGATCTTGTCATCAAAACTTCTTGGTTCTGGGAATGTTGGGAGTAACTGTATTTTGTACTTTAGCCAGTTGCACTGGGAAATTCTGTACTAAGAACACTTTCCTTTTTCCATAGATGCCAGACAAGATATGCTGGTGGGAGAAGGACTATTATTTGAAAATATTTAAATGATCACTTGTGAGTCCTGGCCTCTTATCTTTTAAAAACTACCTGCTTATTAATGAGTAATCTGTGTATTAGATGTGTGCTCTCTAATAGATGGCATTGCTGAAACTACAATTTACATGACCTGCTATGCATATTAACACAGAGCAAGAGCTGCTTGTTCTTTATATAATTAAGGATTACTTGCTAATGAAATGTTACCAGAAGTCTAGTAGCTTAGGAGAAGGAGGGTGTGTGAAGGGATGGAATTTGTGCACAAGTCAGAGAAAATGACAGGATAAGGGCATTGGCTATGAGTGCAAACACAAGTATAAGGTAAACATCTAGTCACTTCAGAAACGTATTAAAATATGAGAAAATGCTATTTTAGGAGCATTTAGTCAGAAATGGTTTCTACAAAGAAGTCAAGGAGGACATGGTATAGAAAAAAGTGTGATGAATGGAGACATAGAAGATGGAGGTCCATCAGGCAGTGCAAGTCAGGCAGACAAAATTGACAGGGAGAAGTCACTAAAGCTCCTACAAGATAAGAGTTAAAGTGGTAATTAAGTGAACAAAGAGAAATGTGTTAGCCATAAGAGAGTTGACAAAAAAAGGGAATTTTATCTCTTGATTCTGTGGAAAGGGGGAGTTAAGACACAGTCTGTTGTTAGCGGATCTCTTTTGAAAATGTCAAAATGAACCATTTCAACATTATAAAAATGAAACATTTTGATTTTTTCAGGCTATATTCACAAGGAGATTTAGGCACCTTGGGAGGAAGAAGAGGGTGGTGATGTTGCTCACCTTATACACACAGCCCAGTGGTTAGGCTGTGGGAGACTATTCTGGAGAGAGGACCTGAACCCAGGTCTTCCTTCTCCCTGGTGAGTGCCCTAACAATCAGGCTATTGGGTATTCTGGGGTAGGCTCTCTTAATCCCTCCTTCCACTTATTATCTTTTCCACTTAGTATATAAAGCTTAAATAGTCACTTGACCAGCTGAGAAGTACTCTCTAACCTTGTGATTGTTATACTCTCCTGGTAGGCCTGAGTTCTAGGAGCTGCTTCAATAAATATTCACTAGGTGACTGTCTTAACCCCTGGCTCTTTGGGGATACCACCACTAGCTACTGCCTCCATTTTTTATGGATCTAGCCTTTCACTCCCTTTGCTTTTATTAAAATACCCAAAACAAAATATTTGTTCAACATGCAACAAAACTTTTCCAACTTTTTTGATTTGCTGACAATTCCAAAAAATAAATGTTTGATTAAAAATATACCCCCGCCCCAGAACTGACACTGAAAAGAGAATCTGTGTGTTTCTCCCTCCCCACAGCTCTATAAATAACTCCAGGGGCCAAGGACAGGGAGGTAACAAAAGCCATTTAACACCACCCTACACCAGGTGCTATGAACTTTAGCCTGCCTTTTAACCTCATGTATTGGCTGCTGCAGATTCAAGTGCTTACCAGTTCTGCTCCAGCTAATTTTGAAACGTAGCTTCTGTAATAAGTCTAAAAGTCCTAGGTGCTGAACTAGGGATGCTGCTACACCCCCTTGCCTTGAAGTGGTTTCTGTTCTATATAGGATTTACAGTTTGGTTCAATGGCTCTTTAGCACTCCAATTATATAAAATGTTCTAGCAGCCCTGTTTAAAAGTTAGTTTTATACAGTCTTTCAGATTACTACTGACTTTAATTCCAAATTATTTAATGTTTTTTCCTTCAGGTCACCCAAAAAGACACATAAGCTGTGGTCCTGTATTATTTGGGGCCTAACGCTTAGCAGAAGCACCTTTTGATTCTGCACATTTATTTTATATCTGGAAGTTAAACAAAATTAGTTTAGCTCAGAAATTGGGTCTGAGAGAACACCTGAGGCCTACTCAGATAGAGAGATTCATCACTCACCTATAATGTGATTTGTCTGTTCATTGCCAGAGTCTTCAAATCAGATATAAAATTATTTATTATGATTTGTTCTACAAGGTTCTGTAGTCAACGGGAAAAATGTAAAGGGGAGAATATATCCTTGCCATGTTCCTTCAGTTAGGTGTATTTCCTCTGAGTTCTGTCTGCAGATATTGCATATCCTTTTCCCAGTACATCAGCACATTCAGTGACTATACATGCATCCGTCCTTTTCTGTATCTTTGGGTTGTGTTTTTTTTTTTCTTTTTTTCTGCCGGCGGATGTCTACCATCCGGTTTGGCACAGAGCTTGTTTCAGTTTCTTTGTGAAGGTCCAGGTTTGAGGCAGCACATCCCCTGATAGATCTCTTCCTCATCTTCAAAGTATCTCATTGTCTATCAAAAGTGCTTGCTTATAAGAATGTTAGTTCATCAGCAGTCCAAAAGCTCTCTGCAGCTGGATTCCACATGCCTTTCAGTAAAATGTGGCGTATAGACTCTGTCACTGATCCATTTAAAAAAATTAACCAACTGACCAAAACAAGTAATCAGATTCAAACAGTATAACTTAAGTAACTAAAGAAAGAGATTCTTGGAGTCATGTGGACAGTTGTCTGAAAAAATCAGTCCCACGTGAAGCCGCAATCAAAAAAGCTAACAACGTTAGGAACCCTTAGGAAACGGATAGATAAAAGACAGTAAATATCATAAGTCACTGCATAAATCCATGGTATTGCCACAGCTTGATACTTCATGCATTTCTCAACTCCCCATCTCAAAGAAGATGTATTAGAATTGGAAAAGGTTACAGTGAAGGGCAACAAAAATGATTAGGGTTAGAACAGCTCCGTATAAAGAAAAGGGAGATGACTATGGGAATAAGATAGAGGTCTATAAAATCATGACTGGTGTGAGAGAAAGTGAACAAGGAATGTTATTTACTCCTTCACATAACACAAGAACCAGGTCACTCAATGAATTAATAGGCAGCAGTTTTAAAGCATTCAGTGCTCAGTAACCTGTGAACTCATTGCTGGAGATGTAACCTCATGCTCTGGGTGTCTCTAGCCATTGACTGTTGGAAGTGGACGACAGGTGATGGATCACTTGATAATTGCCCTCTTCTGTTCATTCCTGCTGAAGCACTTGGCATTGGCCATTGTTGGAAGACAGGATACTCTGCTAGATTAGTCTGACCCAGTAAGGTCAATGGTGGTTCTTATGATTGCAGTGCCATTGTGCTGGTTTATACCAAGACTGACTTTGGCCTGTTCATGGAAGTGAACAGTAGTTCAGCTCATAATGGAACGTGGGCCCAACAATGGAAGAGTTGCTTCAGTGACTTCAGTTGGATCAGGATTTAGTATGGTGCATATGCTTTCCTGGTATTATTTTCATTCTGTATTTGGGAGCAATTTTGGATTGCTATGGTTGTGGCAGGAAGCTTGTACAATCTCCTTTTTTCCTGCTGCCAGTCATTTACTTTTTAAAGGCACTAAATGTTAAAACAAAAATTATTGCATATCTATAAGCACTTCCTTTGATAAAGTATACAAGTGTCATTTGAAACAAAGTAAACTCTATGATTGATTAGAATAGAACATTCCACTGGAGTCTGTTTCAGTCAAGGCCACTGTCTGTCTTTTTTAAAATCCCAGCTGGGATAACTGCAGTTTTAGCTAACTTTCCTTATAACAAAGGATGATTCCCAAGATGGCCTAACAGAAGAGAACTGGTGTGACCAAGACTAAAAGAGGCATATCTTGCTACTGACTCTATGAAGAACTCCCCATTGCAGATATTAGTAAATGGATACTTTTGAAGAGACTTGTTATCTACTTTTAAAGTACATGTTGATGATTACAAAAGAGTAATCAAGATGCAACAGCAAGTGCTCTGTCACTCTAATTTATATATTTCCTTACATTTTAAAATAAACACCAAAGAGGTAATGAATACACACTATAAGCGCCATTATATTCAGTACCATTTTAATCATGAAATCATAGAGTTTGCAATTCTAAGGAAGGATAGAAGGGAGTACAGCAAAATAGAGACAATGGATTTCAGGAAGGCGGATTTTGGTAAACTCAGAGAGCTGATAGGTAAGGTCCCATGGGAATCAAGACTGAGGGGAAAAACAACTGAGGAGAGTTGGCAGTTTTTCAAAGGGACACTATTAAGGGCCCAAAAGCAAGCTATTCCGATGGGTAGGAAAGATAGAAAATGTGGCAAAAGACCACCTTGACTTAACCACGAGATCTTGCATGACCTACAAAATAAAACGGAATCATATAAAAAATGGAAACTAGGTCAGATTACAAAGGATGAATATAGGCAAATAACACAGGTATGCAGGGGCAAGATTAGAAAGGCAAAGGCACAAAATGAGCTCAAACTAGCTATGGGAATAAAGGGAAACAAGAAGACTTTTTATCAATACATTAGAAGCAAGAGGAAGACCAAGGACAGGGTAGGTCCATTGCTCAGTGAGGAGGGAGAAACAGTAACAGGAAACTTGGAAATGGCAGAGATGCTTAATGACTTCTTTGTTTCGTCTTTACTGAGAAGTCTGAAGGAATGTCTAACATAGTGAATGCTTATGAGAAGGGGGTAGGTTTAGAAGATAAAATAAAAAAAAGAGCAAGTTAAAAATCACTTAGAAAAGTTAGATGCCTGCAAGTCACCAGGGCCTGATGAAATGCATCCTAGAATACTCAAGGAGTTAATAGAGGAGGTGTCTGAGCCTCTAGCTATTATCTTTGGAAAGTCATGGGAGACGGGAGAGATTCCAGAAGACTGGAAAGGGGCAAATATAGTGCCCATCTATAAAAAGGGAAATAAAAACAACCCAGGAAACTACAGACCAGTTAGTTTAACTTCTGTGCCAGGGAAGATAATGGAGCAAGTAATTAAAGAAATCATCTGCAAACACTTGGAAGGTGGTAAGGTGATAGGGACTAGCCAGCATGGATTTGTAAAGAACAAATCATGTCAAACCAATCTGATAGCTTTCTTTGATAGGATAACAAGCCTTGTGGATAAGGGAGAAGTGGTGGATGTGGTATACCCAGACTTTAGTAAGGCATTTGATATGGTCTCGCATGATATCCTTATCGATAAACTAGACAAATACTATTTAGATGGGGCTACTATAAGGTGCATGCATAACTGGCTGGATAACCGTACTCAGAGAGTAGTTATTAATGGCTCCCAATCCTGCTGGAAAGGTATAACAAGTGGGTTCCTCAGGGGTCTGGTTTTTGGGACCAGCTCTGTTCAATATCTTCATCAACGACTTAGAGGTTGGCATAGAAAGACACTTATTAAGTTGCAGATGATACCAAACTGGGAGGGATTGCAACTGCTTGGAGGACAGGGTCAAAATTCAAAGGATCTAGACAAATTGGAGAAATGGTCTGAGGTAAACCGGATGAAGTTCACTAAAGACAAATGCAAAGTGCTCCACTTAGGAAGGAACACTCCGTTTCACACATACAGAATGGGAAGACTGTCTAGGAGGGAGTATGGCGAAGAGATCTAGGGGTCATAGTGGACCACAAGTAAATATGAGTCAACAAGTGTGATACTGTTGCAAAAAAAGCAAACATGATTCTGGGATGCATTAACAGGTGTGTTGTAAACAAGACACAAGAAGTCCTTCTTCGCTCTACTCTGCGCTGGTTAGGCCTCAACTGGAGTATTGTGTCCAGTTCTGGGCACCGCATTTCAAGATAGATGTGGAGAAATTGGAGAGGGTCTGGAGAAGAGCAGCAGGAATGATGAAAGGTCTTGAGAACATGACCTATGAAGGAAGGCTGAAAGAATTGGGTTTATTTAGTTTGGAAAAGAGAAGACTGAGAGGGGACATGATAGCAGTTTTCAGGTATCTAAAAGGGTGTCATCAGGAGGAGGGAGAAAACTTGTTCACCTTAGCCTCTAATGATAGAACAAGAAGCACTGGGCTTAAACTGCAGCAAGGGAGATTTAGGTTGGAAATTAGGAAAAAGTTCTTAACTGTCAGGGTAGTTAAACACTGGAATAAGTTGCCTAGGGAGGTTGTGGAATCTCCATCTCCATCTGGAGATATTTAAGAGTAGGTTAGATAAATGTCTATCAGGGATGGTCTAGACAGTATTTGGTCCTGTCATGAGGGCCAGGGACTGGACTCGATGACCTCTCGAGGTCCCTTCTAGTCCTAGAGTCTATGAATCTATGAATATTAAATAGAATATATGTAGATGATCAAATTTTCCAGTATTGTTGTTAAAATTCTAATATAAAAATGTAGATTGAACAGATATAAAAATGTAGAAACTGTTACAATTCTTCATTTCCTGTACCAGAATCTAAAGTCCTTGAAAATAGACATTTCTATTCAAGAATATGAGCTGCAGAAACAATAAAAATGTGTATACAAATTAAGGACCATCCTTGTTCAGCACATACAAATGAACATAGTTTAGTCAATTGGCAACATACAAAAGATCCAAGTTTCCTCTAATTTACACTTGTGTAAATCAGGAGGACTTCTATTAGTCATTGGAGTTATATCTGTTATAAAACTGGTGAGAGTATAAAATCAGGCCACAGTGCTTTGTGATGTGGTGTGTACTGAACACAGGCAACCAAAGGGTTAAGGGTGAGAGGACAGTTATACTACCTGGTTGCACCTATTGGGTGGGCCAGCTTTAATTAAAGATGAAGCTCAGCTGAGGAAGAAACTAGGTGATGATTATAAAGAAAGGAAGCACAGATTAGGAGGAGGCTGCAGATGGCACTCCACAAGGGAGCATCATCAGCCCTAACTTATTCAACATAATGGCAAACAACTTCCTGAAAAGGATGAGTGCAGGAATGGACATTTCCTTTTTTTGGGCAGATGACTGTGCCATATGGACTAAAGTCAGAAACCAGGAAATAGCTGAGAAGCGAATTAATGAAGCACTTAGGAAAAATGTGGAATGGGGAAACATGGGGCTTCTAATTTTCAGTTCTCAGAACTGAAGGAACCGTATTCACTAAAAGGAAAACTAAAACAGACTGTTACCTAGACAGCAAATATTCTAAAACTATAGCCAACTACATATTCCTCGGTGTGACATTTGATAACAAGCTAACATGAAAGAATCACATTGAAAATATTGTAGATGAATGTGAAGGTAAAATCAGTCTACTTAAAAGTATTTATGGAACCAGCCAGGATGCAGGTAATAGAGCATTAATAAGAACAGTTTTTTTGAGTATGGATGCCAAGCATTTATTTCAGGACCAAAAATGAAACTACAGAAGCTAGACCTGAAGTGCAGACATTATTCATTGCATGTGGTGCCTTTATCATGACCCCTTTGTGTATAACGCAGGTAGCTGCTGCTGAAATGCCTGTAGCATTAAGAATTAAATTATCGGACTTTACCTTCTGGGCAAAAGTAATAGGAAACAGGGAAGATGGAAACACTAAACAAATTTGTGGAGAATGCTGGAAAGTCAGCGGACAACATAGGGGGTGGGGAAGCCAAACATATCTTGTGTTAATGGGATTAAAATATGGACCAAGGAATGGAGAGAAAAGAAATTATCATATATATCCTTGCAAAATGCATTATAAATGGAATATCTTTCTCCCTGCCACACAGCCAATATAAATGCAGAACTACATACTGAAATTAAAACTGGAAAGGAACAGCTAAATGTATTAAATATAAGGAACAGCTAAATGTATTAAATATAACAAATCAATATGTATGTGATAAATAGGGAAAACATTGCCAAATATTATACATGGCTATAAAGATGAGACAACCGGAGGAGTGGGAACAGCATTCCGACACTTGGAATAAAGAAACTAATTAGATTATCAACTTTTGTAGCCAGTATGGAATAATGTTGAATTGTATTGGATACTGCATATGTGACCTGCCTCCATTGTCATCTTGTCAGATTCACGATCAGTGCTACAGGCACTCAAAATGGGAATTCAGATAGCAGACATGATACAATTAATGAAATATTGTTACTAACAGAATTGGTACAGATGGGAGTAAACATTGAAATAACATGGATCCCAGTGTATGTTGGGGTAACAGGAAACAAGGTGGCATACATAGTAACAGAAAGTTGTAAAATGAAAAAAAAATTGATGTAGAGGTCCCTCTAAGTGAACAGGACTTTAAAAACAACTCAGAGGGGAGTGGCACGAAGCATGGACAAAAGAAACAAGGAGGAAAAGATTTCATGATGTATGCCCTAGAATTGAAAATGATGATATCCTGCAAGAACTTGAGAGAGAGTAAAGTAGCTCTACTCCGAATACTTGCTGGACACTCCCTCTGTGGCTTAAACAGTAACTTGGCTTTTATTAATAAACACAAAGATTGTCTGGGTGAGACCTGCAAGGTCAAAGAAACAGTTGATCATATCCTCTAGGAGTGTAACACTGATGGGGGATTTTATGTGACAAACTCAGGCACCCAAAATTGACAAAGTTTACACTAAAATACCTAGTATGAACAACAGGAAAATGGGGCACCATTTAAGAAAGCAATATTAGAATGTAAAAAATACTGGGAAAAGAGAGAGACTATAACTATATATAATGAAATCCAACAGCTGGTGGTTATAGACTTACAATGTGAGTCTACTACTAGCCTTAAAATATAAGGAGAAGGCTGCAGGAAAAGAAACTATCATTTTCTGTGAGTAGTAGAGAGGACAGGAGAGCGATGGAGCAGTCACTGAGGTGACAGGCTTTGGTGTTGAGCTCTGATAATAGGGCACGAGCTGGTCTTCCAAAGAGAGAGAGTCTGGGGGGGCATTCAGTTGAAGAACAGAGGATGAAAAGTCAAGCCCAAGGAGGGCAGAATGGGTTTTGTTTGTACTTTAATTTGGGTTTTTGTTGGGAGATTCTAGCGGAGGGCCGTGGGTGTTCTGGCTCTGAGACAAAGGTGAATGTAGGGAGCTGTGGAGAGAAGGCCTGAAAGAGGCTACCATAGGAAGAAGTTCAGTTAGGCAGCACCAGGAGTCTGGTGACAGACCTTGCTGCTGGTTATAGGTTCCTGGACTGCAACCCAGTGTAGTACAAGGGCCTGGGTTCTCCTTCCAGCCACTAGGGGAATTAGAAGGAGGCCTCTGAGAAGAGGATAAGGACAACTGAAAACCTGAAGGAAGGCTGGGGCACTGGAGTCTGGGCCACAGACCTTTTGTAAGACATTGGACTCTTTCTGTTGGTGTGTCTGTCCATTTGGAAGGGCTGGAACTAAAATGTGACCTGCCAGAGGGCTGAGTCACAAGAAGTGAGGCTGCCAGCAGGGTGTACTAGGCACAGAAGAGCTGCTACGAGAAGCTTGGCTGTCAGAAGGGGGTGCCAGTGGTGAATCTGTTCTTCTACGTGTCTATACTTGTACATTACAACCTCAATACCAACCATTTTCCATCTGTAACACCATTAATTTTCATGTGTAAAAAGGCCAGCAATATTAAAGTCAATTTAATTCCTTGCCCCAATCTCCTGTATACAAGGACATTGAAGAAAATGTAATTTAAAATCATAAGGCAAAAATAAGCAGAAGTTGTTAGTTATAGGAATGTTAGAGGGAAATATTCAAATAAAAAACAAAAATTATAGATTATGTTCAGTATGTTCAAACTCTATGAAATAGTAAATCATACATCTTGAGACCCAGAGACATTTTACACACACTGCTTAGGCTTGGAACAAGGAGTGAAGAAAATAAAATGCATGCATTGGTGATGTGCTCTGTGCAACACATTCCTGTAACTACTGAGGTATTTCAGGAATAAATAAGCTGAGATGTAGCTGAGAACAAAAAGGAGAGAGATTTCCCCAGCAACTTTTGTGCAGTGCTTTCAAGGGGTAGCTAGCTTGCCTGAGACAGAGAGCTCCATGTTTTCTCTCCTAAGTAAAGGTGTTGTTCTTTCACTTCTCCTATCTGACTGCTCTACTTAGGGCGGAGGGTGGGGGTGTCAACTGAATGATGGCTTTTACAACTTTTCTCTTTAGCAAGGATATAGTCCGGCACATCTCTTGATTTGCTAGAACAGCTTGCTCCTCTTACTCTAATAGGGCCTGATCCAACTTGGACTAAAGTAATAGATAGACTTCCATTTATTTGAACAGGAGTTGGATTGAGCCTTTGGAGCAGAACTATAGTGCTCTTCACTGATGACCAACCAATGGTGATGAGTGTTTTCTTGGCCATTTCATTGGTCATATATTTAGCTGACACACCTCAGGCTGCTCAGCTTGTAGAAATGTTTTGCTAGATGGGGGCCAGAGAGCTGAGCAACCCATGAAAATATAATATATCCTGCTTGAGACATTTGGAATCCTTGGAATGAGAGAAGGAAAGATCTAGCTAATTTTTTTTCTCCTTAAATTTCTTATGAAAGCCCAATCCTCTCCTCCAGATAGCAAACATTTTTAGAGTATCTAATGAAGTCTGAGTACTTTTGAGTCCATAGACAAACTTTTTTTTTTTTTTTACTGGTGCTGTAATTGTAACTTTCAAATCCTCTTGTGATAGGAAGCAGTCGTTATAGTTTGGTGAGGGTTATTGAATTTAGGTAAATAGTACTAATATATAATATAAAATCACTCAGTTGAGTGACAAAAATAGTAAACCTGTTTAAGGCAGTGTGTGCTTCTTTTGGTTTTCTTGCTTCTATCACGTATCTTGCCAAATATAGGTGAATTAGTTAATATTTTTATGCAAATATGAGCAACGGCAATTAGTGTTTTGAGAGTAATTCTATAAAATTGTGATTTGCTTAGATTTTTTCTCTCCAGGATGTTTCTGATTACTTATCTACACAAAATGTTATGAATTATTGATCTATTTTTAACTTTTTCTTTCATGAATTAATGCAATGAGTACAAAATGTGAAATAAAATAAAAAAGTAACTACCAAGTGTTTGTATAAAAACATAAACATACTTCAATCTCCAATATATTGAAATTACAGACAATATTAGTGTACCATGTTGTCACAATGACCATAGAGAAAAGTGTGACCATTTAAATGTGAGTGGATATTTTCCATCTCTCTGCTTTTTGCCAAACAGCAATCTGTAAGAAAGAAAGTTTTGGAATAAGTGACAATTCTAAACCTTTAAATGGACTAGTCATTGAAAAGACAGCTTTATCACCCCTTCCTACTGACCCCTCCTCCACTGGGATAGAAATACTATATGTTCAGTTTTTAATGAGCATAATAGATTGTCTAAAGCACTTAAATTCTAGTACTATGGAACTATCATTTTCATTGAGTTATATATTTGACAATTTCCCCACATTTTTTCAATGTTTGCATTTTGGTAGTCAAGAAGTTTTTATTAACAAGTCACAGCATGTAGCACTAGTGGAAAAAACATTTTCAAGTTCTACATAGTCCACAAACTACATTAGAGTTTTATATACATGTAAATGTACAAGCTACACTTTACTACAAGAAAGACTCAACCTAATCCTATCTGGTTAAGAGCAACATGCAGGACATTCCCATTTCTTTAGTTCTTGATGTGCAGACAAACACATTCTCCTCACGGAAATATAGTGTGCTCTATATTGGTAATTGATCTAAATGGATATTAAACTGTATGAAAGAGTCAGCAGAAACACAAATGCTAATTTAATTTTGTTTTTAATATAGATTCCTCCCCCTACCCCGCACACATGCATCCTTCCCAGCAACTTCTTTGGCATTTCTCTTTGTCAAGAATTAGTGTTATAGATGCTGGAATACAAAGGGACTTTATAATTTCAGGATCAGAACTCAAGTCACAACCACTGAGTATATGAAATGTGGAAAATGATTTATTTTAAAGGTTTCTTAATTTTCATGGAAAAAGAGCTAACAGACTCTAAGAATGCAATGGCAGTTGTAAGAATTGGAGGTAACAATTGACTTAATTCACAGAATGCGGAATTGTCTAATCCTTTTAACCACAACCATCTAAATGTTTCAGTTTATATACTGTGTACTTTATAATAGAAAAGGGGCACTAAATTCAATCTTCTAAACTGGAGATTGACCTACCTTCCTTCTAAATCAAATAGCTCATCTTCCCCAAATGGTATCTCTTTCCTGATGTCCCCTGGCATCAAAGAATAAGTATAGAAAAAAAATTATACTGTGAAGCACATCAGTGAGTCACAAAATGTAAATTACAGTGTAAATAAATATTTTAGGGTAACCCCACTCCAGCACATCTTTGTTGAAACTGATTTAACATCATACATGGCTCCTATGTTCTTTTTTGCTTTAAACCAGATGCCAACAGGATTACTGTGTAACCCTTTAAATCACAATACACCAGTATGGATGTTACTGTATTATCCAATTCAAAGGACCTTTTTATTTCCGATGACACTGATTTTAATTTGTCAAAAATTTCTAACTAGCTCCTTCAAGTTGGATATAGGATTCAGCCCCAGTTTAACCATGAAACAGAGGGCAAGTGGAGCATCTGCTGATTCTAATCAGTAAAATACTGGAGAAATACCATAGAGCAATGGTGGAGACAGTAGGGTTTGTTTGATTTGTGTTGTCGTGTTGGACATTGGATTAGCCCATATACTTATGGGTTGAGAGCCAAGTGATGCCTTTTGAGTCTGATTCCAAAGGAAACAGCAGGAGTCTTAGCTGATGAAAGCCCTAAAGGAGGAGTGTTTCTGTCTATTTAGTCGACATAATGGATGACTAACTGTAAAGCTGAAGCATGTCAGAACATATTTGCCATTTAGTTCAATGTATCTTATGCATGAGATGAAATAAGATTGTGATGTATTTCATACAAGTGATCTGACAATTTGATTCTTCGAGCAACGTTTTCATGCTTCCAATCCTCTCAAAGAATCTTATGTACAACAGTGGTTGAAAAGCCTGTCTTTGTATTTTGCAGCGAAGCAATAAGAGATTAAATCATTGTTATCCATTTCTTCTCTCTGTAGCTCTAGCCATGAAATCATATGTTTTAGTAGTGTAATATGAACATTGCATATTTAGGACTTGCTTTTGCTGTTAGTATGGAAATAAAACTTGTATGAATTTAGTGGGAATTTTGACTTTGTTAAGACTGAGATAGATCCTTTTTAGGTTTCAAATTTGTGGTTTAGGCATAATAAGTTACAGAAGTCTTTCCAGGCTGCTCCCTGTGCATAGAAGACACAAGAAAAGGATGCGAGAAGATGATGAATGGGCTGAAGAGATTGGTGGTGTTGGGAGAGCCAAGGGAGATGAAGGACCAAGAAAATAGGGAAAGGGAATTGTGACTATCAGAGTGAACAGTGAGGTTCATTACATTGTGCAGTTCTAGGGTATGTGTGTAACACTATAGAAGGGAGCGAAAAATGATTGCTTCTCAAGCAAGTGGTGGAAACCTCTTTTACAAACTAGCCTGGGCAAAACACTGGCACATGTACCATGCAAAACAATTCTGCACTAACATAAGAATTGGATCAGACCTATAGTCCATCATATCCAGTATCTTGTCTTTGACTATGTCAATAGATCCTTCAGAGGAAGGTGCAAAAATTCTCCTAATCCCTAGCAGTTAGAGATTTGTCATAAATTTGAAGCATGAGGCTTAATATTGCTTCTAGAATGGGTTAACATGAACTGTTATAACTTTGGATATTCTGTATCCCTTTTGAATGTTGCTAAATTTTTTGCCTCAAAGATATCCTGTGGCAATGAGTTCCACATTTGAGTTACATGTTTGAAAATCTCCTGACCTACTTTCCTACACAGTTCATTTTATACACGTTCACTATGTTCCCCCTTGTCCTGATGAATTAGATAACTCCAAGTCTTTTTCATCTATAATCTCTTATTCTGTGGTAAAACAGGTTTTCTCTTGTTTCCGTTCTAAAATATTACACAAACATTTATATCATCTCAGGGATAGAACACTTTTTTTTGCTTTTTGAACTTAAATTAAAAAACATGCTGAATTAAGAGAATAACTAACTTAGTTCCATCAGGAGAAGATGACAGAGCTGCTCAGATTTGTCAGCTGCTTCTGGTTTTCTAAAATGCTATAAGAATTAGTTGCTTCCTTAATGGAGGCAGCTGACTACTTCTCTGTCAGCTTGGGCTTCAACTCTTCTTTGCCTGGCCCTCAATGTTCTCTCTGTCTGCAAATTTGGAGGTGAATATTTCATCCCCTCCCAAGGCAAGAGGGAAGGAGAAATTAAATCCAAAGTTACTGGAGATGCAGAGCTTGGAAGTCCACTAGAGAGACAGTTGTTATCTAATGAATGTGTGCCCAACATGGGATCTGCTTGGATGGAGTGAAGCTCATCAGAATACAAATGAGCAGTACAGGCCTAACAAGTGGTGGGAAGTTTGTGCAGGAAGGGAAGTACAGAAGTGTTGTGACGGTTGGGCTTGCGGTGCGCTTGGAAGGCATGACTAAATCCCAGGGGTTAGGACAAGTGTGCAGAAGAGTCAAAGGAGAGCTCTTCTGCCAGCAGTGCTCCCCATGCTGCTCCTTAGCCCTGTTGTGAACTTGAATTTATTCAAAACTCATTCAGGCTTCATCCAATCTCCCCATCAATGCATTTTGCCATCCCTCTCCAATTCTGTCACTTGTTAAATCTGAGAAACTCACTCCCCGTCAGATGGACTTCACCCTGTCTGTCAAAATGGGGTCCTTTCAAGGAAACCTTATGAGGTTCATCAGAAGGAGCAGCTGCCCTTGGAGCAGAGGTTCAAGCTCCACATCTCTGGCAACTTTGAAGTATTCCTCGCTACCTGTCATGGTTCCTTGAGTTAGCATGTGGTGGGAATGGCCATTAATTGAGGGAGATGGGGGATACCACAGGTTAAGTTGTCAAAGACATGGAGCTTGCAGCTGGGCTATGGAAGCATCGGCTCCTTCTATGGGGATATGAATGTTGTCTTAACTGGTATTTTCCTGGATTTTTATTGTTGTACTGATAGAAATGCAATTTAGCAGTCTTAATTCAAAGTTAATGATGTTTTTCTGTGGTATATTCAATGCCTGGTCTTCACTAGCTGGGAGTTCAGTTTCTGAGGTCAAAGAAACCCTGGTTCAGTTATAGACCCTAACAAAATAAATACAAAAATAAAAAAAAACTTTGCTTCACGCACTTTCTTTCAATCATCCCAGGCATATTTCTTTGATATTTTAATAACCATTTCCTTCTTAATTCCCTTTTAGTTGTTAGTACATGAAGGAGCTGTCATTTGGGAAGTGTCTGTCTATCATAGATCAAAACATACCAATGTACAGTTGTCTGGATCAGATATCAGTTTTTTAACATGATTGTGTGGGAACATTAATAAAGTTAAGCAAGCTTAAGGTATCATTTTGGGTTTTTGCTGTCTAATGACAAAATCTGGCCCCATATGGTAACTTGACTACTAATATGCATCAAAATGATACCCTGGAGTGTCACTGAAATGTTTAAGCATGCTCAAAAGCGTTTCAAAGTCTCTGTTCTCTCTAGCTGATACCACTAGTTGGAAAAAAAATTACTGCGAATAGATACCTAAACATTGACTTGTGATTTGAGCTTTACTTTAAATATTTAAACATTATGAACAAAATTACCATGGCTTGGATCTAGACTGTTGTAAATTTTGACATATAAAATACCCAAAATCATTGGGGGAAAAACACTTTCAGGTCAGGACATACAGTAGAGACACTATATGTTCAAAGGTTCTTATTTCCAAGAAGAAATGCAAACCATTCAATATATCATAGGAAAGAAAACAATGGAAAGCATCTTCAAAGACCACAAGTCAATCTATTTGAACCGCTCTCTCAAAAAGATTAGTACCTTTGAATATACAGTTAGTGGAAAAACTGCCTCCATGCAGTGGACACTGCCATGTAGTTTTCCATTGTTCTTCAGAAGAACCTGCCACAAAAGTAAATATTCTGAGGATGATGGGCTAAATTCTATCCTGATTTACATCCTGTGTAATTCTGTTTGAAGCCAGTGGGATTAGACAGAGTGAATTGCAGCTGCTCAGCTCCTCTAAAGACCTTGCTAAATGTTGTTGTTGTTGTTGTTGGTTGTTGTTGTTTTTAAGGATATGGAATGTATACATGTGATGCATTCTCTAGAATTGACATATTCTAACTGCATATTATTGAAAATACAAAACCAGTTGTACTACATTGGAGAGGCTTGGCAGAATTTTTTTTATAATTTTTGACTGATAATATAGAGGTTTATTTTAAGGCTCTTTTTAGATTTTTATCCACTTAAATTTTCAGTTATGGGAAACTATGGGGGAGTGTCAGATAATCAGTAGTGACAGTAGACAGAGAGATTTAAGAAGTCAAAGCTTTATAAACAATTGTCAACATCTCTTGTAAAAATATACAAAGTAAATATCCTTAAATCAACAAATAATTCCTGTTTTTACTATTCATTCACTAGTCCATTTGTAACAAGCCTAATTCAAAAGTCTAAATCACTGGATTGTGGATGTAATAAGTACTCAAGCAGCCTTTTTATTATTTTGCCTATCTGTGAATTTTCTTTTAATCAGTTTTTGTGTATGTGTGCATGGTAAATTGACATTAACTGATTAAAAATCTAACCCTTCCATGCCTTATTATGAAGAATGTCTAAAGTGGGCTTTGGTGACAAATGACTAACTCTAATATTGTGTTTAATGAAGTCACTGGAACCCTTTGATGGAATATGTCTTTGTTAAGGGTTAATTATCCATTATTACTAGAAATAGATCTATCGGATTACAATGAACTAAAGTCTAGAGAATTCTGACCCTTAATAGTCTAAAAAGAGTAGAGTGGGGTGTCAGTCTTGTTCTGTGTTGAGGGATGCATTGAATTTGTATTTGTGGTCTATGAGATGGGATATAAGGTTAGGAAGCCTCTAGGCTACCCTTAGTTCACAGTAGAACTCCCCTTGTTGTGAATGACAGATTTGCACAAAGATCAAAGATAGAATTTACCTTGTATGTAGTAATTAAACATATAAGTGCCAAATTGTGCATCAGCCCTATGCAGCCTACACAGGTGTGAAGGAGAGTCAGACACCCCTCCCCACTCTTTGCAGACGTTGCTGGAGAGCGGGATCTTTGTACCCAGTATCCCTCATCTCCTCCTCCTTCCCACCATAGATATTGGACAGATAAGGGTGAGAAATGGATGGAGCCTTTGTTCAACCTTCCCCAACTGGCTGGTTATCACAGGTGAGAAAGTGCATAATTATGCAAGTATAGTTTTTCACTACTGATCAGGGACAGTAGCGAGCTATGTGCTACACCTTACTCAAAGGGACAGTCTTGTTCTAGCTCTTAGTTATCATTATTTGTTCATACATTTTATTGTTAAATTCAGCATCACATAGTGAGAAAATATATTCACCTGTAACAACACTGCTGTTTCTGACCTTTATTATAATTCATTCCCTATCAGTCTCCACTTTTCCCTAACCTCTTTACATTTTCCTGCTTCTAATGCCGAGTTCCCACCATCTATTTCTCTTTTTAAAAATTTTTTGGCTGTAGTTTCTTGAGGATTAAAGGTGGCTCTCATTCATCCCCATCATAGTTTCTGATGATATAGTGCAGAATTTAGCCCTCAGTATTCAGACTAACATGCAGAACGTCATTAAGATTCATACTCAGGCAGCATACAAAGCACAGTCACCATCTTGTTTCTGTACATCAGATTTCACTTTGGTATGACACAATAATTCCAAAGTCAAGCGATTTTGGAGTTAGTCATTTATCCGTCTTGTTGCAATTTCTGGACTGTGTTTAGTGAAATGTTGTCCTTCCCCAATCTCCAGTCCTTTCCCACACAATGCCGTATGTGTCCTCTTACTCTTTGTTTTGGCTATGGTCATGGCAGAGAAATTAAGCTAGGAATATTGCCAAATATGTTGTTTTATATGGATATAAAATATTTGTATTACCTCTGGCTCACATTTCTTGGGATATGAGAGTGATAATCTTTGTCTCTTGAGGTTGTAGATGAAATTAATCTTGACTGCAAAGCTTCATAAAGCTGTGCAATAGACTTCTGGACAAAATATCCAAGAAAGAACATGGTGGTATGAATCTGGTCCAGCCACAGAGATTTTTCAAAGGTTCCTTGAAAACCGTAGAATGATTACATGACAGTGGATGTTGTCAATCTATAATATTTAGTCCATGCCTGGGGAACTGAATGACTCTCTGTATTTATTTTTGAAGGCTACAATTTCATGTTGGCCTATTGACCAAGAGAAGTAGTATATGAGGCTCTGATTTTATGATTTTAAGAGGTCTGAGGGAGGTCTATACCATTTCTAGTGTAAAGAGATGTGCAAAACATTTGGGTTTTGATTAGCAACTTTTTTGCTTTCCTTTTTGCTATGAAATGCATTCTCCAAGTTTTCAAAATAAATAATTCTTAGTGTAATATACTTGCTCAATACATTTGGATGTAATTTAATTCTGGAATGAATTTAATGCAGTTGTATTTACATATAAATAATAGACCTTTTCTTAGGGTTTGGATAGTGTAGTGATCTGGTATGATCAATAATATAACAGAGGAGAGGAAGGCAAACAGACGTGTAATCCAATGTACAAAAGAATTGAAGGGAAGACCCCAGGCATCAAGAGGTGGGGGACATGACCTTAAAAAAAAAAAGACCACTAGCCTTTTCAGAGATAGAGGCAAGAGGAGATGGCTACTGAGAAGGGAAAAAAAACTTAACATCCAAGCTGGGCAAGGAGCAAAATGACTGTGTGCTCTTTACCAGCCTGAGGATGGCACAGATTTCTAAATGTTCTCTAATGTGCTCACTAGCCAGTTGAAAGGAGTTAAAATGAAACTACTTAATATTTTCCAGCTCAGCAAGTGATAGTCTTGGAGTTTGCGTCTGAGATCAGCTACAAAGGGCTAGATTATGGCTTTACTTTATACACCCATGCAGGAGAATAAGAGGGAGCAAGACTCTTACTCCTATGCTACTGCAATCTTTCATCATTTGCCTTTCAGTCCTCTTAGTCTGGTATGACTTTTTTATAATCTTCAGACCCCTGCCTCTTCTCCCCTTCTCCCTTCAGAGCCGTGGAAGTGTTCTCCCATTGTTTATGAAAGAGGAGTATGGAAGTACCAATACTTGTTCTACTTTAAATAGCCTTTGCTCCAGTAAGTTTAAAAATCAATTGGAATTGATGAAAGTATTTTTCCCATTTTTTTTAAGTGAGTTGGGCCCTGAATATAGAAGATTTTTGTCTACTTTTTTTTTTAATCAATGGCAAAAAATTACATAAAATATTCAAGGCCATTTTGACTTTGTTAGTGATACAATATTTTGAGGCCTTGAACATCTGCTTCCAATGATGTTAATAGAAGTTGAGGACTGCAGTACCTTTTGCAAATCAAGTTGGTAGCATCTGTAGTGAAGACCAGCCACTGATTTCACTATTCTCATACCAATTTTATCACCCATTAGATAAAAATTGAACTACTATTTCATTTCTTAGGCTGACGTGTTTATTTTTTATTCTGTTTTTTCCCTCTCGGACAATGTAGTGTACTGTAACAAAGAAATCTGAGTCAATGAATTTTAAAATCTTTTTAAAACATCTGCATATAGTACAGAACACAGTACTTTGAAAAAGTAATCTTGGACACTGGGTGACCCCTTCTAGTTACAACAAGCATAGATATTTTATAATTCACTTCATGCTGGCTAACAAACACTTTGAACACAAAGCAGCAGTACATTTTCTGACCTCTCATTTTCATAAGACCTTCCATCAATGTTGGGATGCTGCTTTAGCTACCATTTATATCCAAATCAGGCTCACCTCTCCCACTGTTCTATGTACTTAATTCCTTCGAATTTTATATCCAGTTACTTATATTCTTTAAAACTTTTAATTTTGTGTGTTTTTACAGTAATTTTTTTCTAATGCCTGTCAATTTGAGTTGATATATATGAAATTAATTGGTGGTGAAGTAATAGAGATATTAATTGAGGAATCATTCACCCTGAATAAATCATAATAGTGATCTTACATACAGAATTAATTTCACTTATGTCATAGATTAAGTACAGTTACCATGCAGAATATCTATCTGTTTTTGTTATAAATATTTTTATATTCATAATACACAACTATATCAAAGACTTCCATTCTGAAAGGTACGTTGTTTTTGTCAAGTCACAGGCATCAATGTTCTTCAGAATTATTAGTGTAATTACTTAATGGAACCCAATTCCCAAGAGAGACTTGCATGCTAAACTGCCACTATAGGCTGCTGAGCCCAACAGTTAGGGTACGTCTACACTAAATGGCTACGGCGGCACAGTTGCAGCCCTTCAGTGTAGACACCATTGCCATTTACAAAACACCTCCTCAGCTGATGTCTAATCCTGTAAGCACCTACATTCCCAAGGCACCTAAAATTCTGCTGGTGAGCATGTGCATAGCCTCCTCAATCCTGATATGCTTGAGCAGCTTGCCACCAAACTCATGCCTAAGCCCCAGTGGGATCACAAAGTAGGAGCTCCCTTGTCTACTTTGCCTATGGGGTCCAATCTGGTAGAAGCTCAGAGGCTGCCTTAGAACCATAAAGTCCGAATGGATCTGAGTATCTATTGGATCAGGCCCCACGCAAAATAGAGGCAGTGATGGTGGTGTTCCCCCTCTTATCCAGCAGACCAGGGGATAGAATACTCACCCAGGATGTCGGAGACCCAGAATGAAATCCCCTCCTCTGCTTGATGTTAAAGCAGATACCCACCTCCCTAGCGAGTGTCCTAATGATGGGCTATGGGTACTCTGGGGTGAGTTGCTCTCGCTTTCTCTCCTGACAACGATGTTTCACTTTGTATAAAATACTTAAATATTTATCTTACCCCATATCACCAACTATGTGTGCAACACCTGAAACTTAATATGGTGATGCATGTCTCAGACACATTTTCAATTAGGAGCTGTTGGCAGCTGATAAGTTAGAGTAGCCCTGAGGCTTCTCTAAATATGCAGCCTAGCAATTGTTTCACGTAGGATTGGGGGGGAGCATAAAGGTGACTTGAATCCACTTTTCCACATTCCTCCTATCTTCCCTGCACCAGGGAGCAGTGATGGAGTACAGTTCAGAATCAGGGCTTGTCTTTTTTTAATGTGGACATTTTTTTTTATCTTAACACATGCAAAACATTTTGAATCTTACGATTTTTTTTGAAAGCAAAAGATATACAGAATTAATGTACAACTGTATTGTTGGAAAAATTATTAATTTTCGTAAAGGCTTCAGACAAGATGCAGAAGCAGATTTTTATGCTACGCTATAGTCATTAGCAGCAGGGACATCCATGGGAACATAGACATATTAATGTGGGGATTGAGGGCTGATGTTTTCTATTATCGCAACAGAAAGATGTTGAGATGAGCTACAAATCAAATATAAAAGCCATACAAGTTTGAACAAAGTGCATTCCTTAATTCTTAGTTCATACCAAGATCCTACATCCTGCTAAATTTTGTGCAGATTAAATCCTATTTCCTGTGTGCCTGTCTTAAATAGGGCTAGAATTGGAAAAACAAAAGTAGAGAGATGCTCTGAACTCTGCTCATAAACCAAACTTTGTATGTTTCAGTTACACCAGCGTAGTTTAGGCTCCCTAAAATTAAAGAGGAAAATTTTAATTTAAAATGAGACTCGTAGGGCCAGAGCCAAAGCCCCTTGAAGTTAATGGGAATCTTTTAATTGACTTCAGGTGGTTTTAGATCAGGCTCATAGTTAGCCAAATAAAAAAGAGAAATGGTTATCTACTGTTGTTGCCCAACTACCTACATTGCTCTTTGGACTCTTCTGGGCTGATGCTTTTGTTCCATCCAGTGGAATGGATTAAATTATGAAACAATAAAACTGGGTTATAACAACCACCCAAAACCATACTTTCTCAGTTGGAGCCTGGTCTCCCACTGAGGTTGTGTGGTCCAGATCTGTTTTCCTGTGTGGCTTGCACTCAGTGAGGCCCCAATGCCCCTTGACACTCTCCCAGGTTTAGCACCTCCATGCTGAGGCTCTGATACTCCCTGGTCTCTGCTGAACATGACACACCCTTTGTGATTCTTAACTCTGGTCTACACTAGGAGTTTAGGTCGAATTTAGCAGCATTAGATCAATTTAATCTTGCACCCATTCATGTGACGAAACCATTTTTGTCTACTTAAAGGGCTCTTAAAATTGATATCTGTACTCCTCCCCAATGAGGGGATTAGCACTGAAATCGACATAGTCAGCTCAAATTTGGGGTACTGTGGATGCAATTCAATAGTATTGGCCTCCAGGAGCTATCCCAGAGTGCTCCATTGTGACTGCTCTGGACAGCCCTTTCAACTCAGATGTGCTAGCCAGGTAAGCAGCAAAAGCCCCAGGAACTTCTGAATTTCATTTCCTGTTTGGCCAGCATGGCGAGCTCATCAGCACAGGTGACCATGCAGTCCCAGAATCGCAGAAGAGCTCCAGGATGGACTGAACAGGAGGTACTGCATCTGATCACTGTTTGGGGAGATGAATCCGTGCTATCAGAACTCTATTCCAAAAGATGAAATGCCAAAATATTTGAAAAAATCTCCAAAGGCATGATGGACAGAGGCTACAACAGGGACCCGCAGCAGTGCCGCGTGAAAATTAAGGAGCTCAGGCAAGCCTACCAAAGAGGCAAACGGCCACTCCGGGTCAGAGCCACAGAGATACCACTTCTATGATGAGCTGCATGCAATTCTAGGGGGTGCCCTTGCCACTACCCCACTCCAGTCCGTGGACACTTGCAAGGGGGGAATCTTGTGCAATAGGGATGAGGATTTTGGGGATGAGGAAGATGAGGAGGTGGAGGAGGATGAGGATAGCACATAAGCGGAGAAACCATTCTCCTGGACAGGAACTGTTTATCACCCTGGAGCCAATACCCTCCCAAGGCAGGATCACAGACCATGAGGCTGGAGAAGGCACCTCTGGTGATTGTATCTTTGTAAATATAATGCATGGTTTAAAAGCAAGTTTTTTTTAATGATTAATTTGCCCTGAGGACTTGGGATGCATTCGCGACCAGTACAGCCCCTCCTTTTAAATGGCCAACCCAACAGGTGCTTGGTATGGGAAAGGAGGGTGCTGCTGTTTGAAACCATTTCCACATGTTATGAAGGTTGAAGAAGCTGAAAGACTGTAGCTTACCATGGCTGCCTGCAAGCCAAATTCTGTTGCCTGGTTCTGCATGTATTATCTCTCGCACCAAACTGGCAGGCCCTCAATATAAGAGGCAAAATGTGACCTTGTACCGAAAGCACACATGCTATGTAATGTTAACAGCTTGGTTCACCGTGAAAGTCTACCCATTATTCTTTAAAATGTCTGTCTTTTAAAATTCTACTCTCTCTTTTTTTTCCTCCCACGGCTGCAAATGTTTCAATGCTCCCCCTATCATCATCGTCCCAGAGGCTAGCGCAGACAAAAAGGTATAAAAATGCACTTGCAGTGAAATGTTCTCTGAGGTCATGCAGTCTTCCCCCACTGAAAAAGCTCAGCAGAATATGTGGAGGAAAACAATGTCAGAGTCCAGGAAAGCAGAAAATGAATGCAAGGACAGGAGGGACAAGCAAGATGAGAGGTGGTATCAGCGTGATGAGAGGAGGCAGGATGGCATTCAATAAGTTTTGAAGAGCAGTGTGGCCTTGTCCTTCCCTCCTCCCCTCATCCACTAACCCACCTGATGCTTCCCTCCTCCCCCACCCATTCTGGGCTGCCTTGGCAGTTATCCTCCTATTTGTGTGATGAATTAATATAGAATGGTTGATTATGAAACAATAATGACTTTATTGCCTCTGCAAGCAGTGATTGAAGTGAGGAGGGTGGTTGGCTTACAGGGAAGTAGAGTGAATCAAGGGGACGGGTTTTCATCAAGGAGAAACAAACAGAATTGTCACACTGTAGCCTGGTCAGTCATGAAACTGGTTTTCAAAGCTTCTCGGATATGCAGCGTGCCCTGCTGTCCTCTTCTAATCGCCCTGGTGTCTGGCTGCATGTAATCAGCGGCCAGGTGATTTGTCTCAACCTCCCACCCTGCCATAAACATCTGCCCCTTACTCTCACAGATATTGTAGATCATGCAGCAAGTAGTAATAACAATTGGAATATTGATTTCGCTGAGATCCATCTGAGTCAGTAAACTGTGCCAGCAAACTTTTAAATGTCCAAATGCACATTCTGTCACCATTCTGCCCTTGCTCAGCCTATAGTTGAACAGCTCCTTACTACTGTCCAGGCTACCTGTGTATGGCTTCGTGAACCATGGCATTAAGGGGTAGTCTGGGTCCTCAAGGATAACTATAGGCATTTCATAGACTAACAGACGTTTTGGAGCATGAGCTTTCGTGGGTGAATACCCACTTCCTCAGATGCATGTAGTGGAAATTTCCAGGGGCAGGTAAATATATGCTAGCAAGCAAGCTCGAGATAACGAGGTCAGTTCAATCAGGGAGGATAAGGCCCTGTTCTAGCAATTGAGGTGTGAAAACCAAGAGAGGAGAAACTGGTTCTGTAGTTGGCAAGCCATTCACAGTCTTTGTTCAATCCTGAGCTGATGGTGTCAAATTTGCAGATGAACTGAAGCTCAGCAGTTTCTCTTTGAAGTCTGGTCCTGAAGTTTTTTTGCTGCAGGATGGCCACCTTAAGGTCTGCCATAGTGTGGCCAGGGAGGTTGAAGTGCTCTCCTACAGGTTTTTGTATATTGCCATTCAGACATTAGCAAAAAAACTTCAGGACCAGACTTCAAAGAGAAACTGCTGAGCTTCAGTTCATCTGCAAATTTGACACCATCAGCTCAGGATTGAACAAAGACTGTGAATGGCTTGCCAACTACAGAATCAGTTTCTCCTCTCTTGGTTTTCACACCTCAACTGCTAGAACAGGGCCTTATCCTCCCTGATTGAACTGACCTCGTTATCTCTAGCTTGCTTGCTAGCATATATTTACCTGCCCCTGGAAATTTCCACTACATGCATCTGAGGAAGTGGGTATTCACCCACGAAAGCTCATGCTCCAAAACGTCTGTTAGTCTATAAGGTGCCACAGGATTCTTTGCTGCTTTTACAGATCCAGACTAACACGGCTACCCCTCCGATACTTATAGGCATTTCAACATCCCCAACGGTTATTGCTGGTCTGGGAAGTAAGTCTCTTCCTGCAGCTGTTCAAATAGACCAGAGTTCCTGAAGTTGTGAGTGTCATGTACCTTTCTCAGCCATCCCACGTTGATGTTGGTGAAATGTCCCTTGTGATCCACCAGTGCTTGCAGCATCACTGAAAAGTACCCCTTGTGGTTTATGTAATGGCTGCCAAGGTGATCCGGTCCCAAGATAGGGATATGCATTCCGTCTATCACTTCACCACAGTTAGGGAATCCCATTGCAGCAAAGCAATCCGCTATGACCTGCACATTTCCCAGAGTCACTACCCTTGATAGCAGCAGCTCAGTGATTGCACTGGCTACATGGATCACAGCAGCCCCCCAGTAGATTTACCCACTCTAAATAGATTCCTGACTGACCGGTAGCTGTCTAGCATTACAACCTTCCAGAGGGTTATCGCCACTCACTTCTCAACTGCGAGGGCTGCTCTCATCTTGATATTCTTGTGCTTCAGGGCAGGGGAAAGCAAGTCACAAAGTTCCATGGAAGTGCCCTTATGCATGCGAAAGTTTTCATGCCACTGGGAATCATCCCAGATCCGCAGCACTGTGGGGTCCCACCAGTCTGTACTTGTTTCCCGGTCCCAGAATCAGCGTTCCACCACATGCCCCATTAACACCAGGATGTCCAAATTGCCAGGGCCCATGCTTTGAGAGAAGTCTATGTCCATATCCTCATCACTATCATGATCGCGCTGTTGTTGCCTCCTCGCCTGCTTTTGCAGGTTCTGCACTTACTGCAGGATAATGCGCGAGGTGTTTACAGTGCTCACAACAGCAGCGGTGAGCTGAGCGGGCTCCATGCTTGCTGTGGTGTGGAGTCTGCAGGAGAGCAGAGTTGCAGTGGAAGCGGTGGATGATGATGGATGCCACGAGAATATATATTTATACCGAACAATGAGAGGACCTGCGAGGTGGATTCACGGCACCAGGAGACCAGAGTTGCAGCAGAAGTGGTGGATGGCAATGGTTTGCAGACCTACTGAACCGTCTGCTGCCAGCAGCACCCAGGACGCAACAGCAGCGATGATGCTGAGCTGAGCTGAGTGGGCTCCAAACTTGCCGTGGTATGGCATCTGCATGGAAAAAAGGTGCAAAATGATTGTCTGCCATTGCTTTCCCGGAGGGAGGGGTGACTGACAACATGTACTCAACCCCTCCCCCCACGACAATGTTTTTGCCCCGTCAGGCATTGGGAGCTTAACCCAGAATTCCAGTGGGCGGCAGAGACTGTGGGAACTGTGGGATAGCTACCCACAGTGCACCATTCCGTGAGTTGATGCTAGCCATGGTATTGAGGGTGCACTCAGCTGACCTACTGCACTTAGTGGGGACATACACGATCGACTGTATAAAATCACTTTCTAAAGATCGACTTATATAAATTTGACCTAATTTCTTAATATAGACATACCCTTAGATGCTTTCAAGCTCTTATGGGCTTTGCTTGCTCTTAGTGCAATATGTCTAATGCCCTCTTTGCCCCCTTGGGATTGGCAGGCTTGTTGGTTTCCCTGTTGCTCTGGCTTGAGGTTGCTACTTGTACAGTTAATCCTCTTGTGTTACTGGGGAATTGCTGTTCCTGTCTATCCCTGATGCCCTTTTGGGAAGAAATGCTTCTAACTGCTGTATTACCTAACAACCAGCACTAATGGGTGGCTGCAAGAGCCAAGCCTAGGGGAGCTGTGCGAGTGTTTGGCTCCTACCAGCAGCAGTTGGCACTAGCAGATGAGGTAAGAGCTGGGCTTTTAGATAGGCCAATTACGTATGCATTTAGTATCACTGGGCTTCTAATTGACCAGAGGTGTGGTTGACAATACAAGATGGTTGCTGAATGGGAGCCAGACAGGAATTTGGCTCAGGAGTGAAGTAAAATGTCAGTTGGCCAAAAAGAAGTGGGTTTCCTCTTAAAAGATGCAAACAAAAATAGGTACACTGTGTTATAAAGGAAATGTTACAGTATTTAAAAACCTGTATCCCCCTGATATAGGAGTTGTAGGAAATGGAGCTCGAGGTATTAGAAACAGCTGCTTATCAACAAACTGTATTTACTAGTATGAACAAATGAAATGACCCTCATCTTGGTAATCAGTGGAAAGTGAACTAGAAGGCCTCCAGAGCTAAATCATGAACCTTTATTATTTGAACTAGGACTCAAGGACTACAATCCCTAAATGTGAGCTGTAGTAGCCACATCCTCCTGAGATCAAGCACAAAGGAGGATATGTAATATACATTGAATAGTGGGTTACTCAAATATCTTGTAAATGTTTAGGGGCCTAATTATGCTGAATATTCACTGTGTATTTAAATAGATGGCCACAGAACCAGGTCTTTTTCACCACCTCTCCTATTCAATGAGCACTAGAGTATTGGGTTTTCATTTAGCCATTAAATGGTTTTTACATGCTTAAGTTCAGCATTTTCAACAGGAAGAAGTAGGTGGTATGCCATGTTAGAGTGAAGATCTATTTATCTAAGTAGAGTGCACCTTATTAAAATCAGTGGTGCACTTTTTTTGAAACCAGTGAATTACCTTGTATGTAATAAGCTAGTTTTATTCTTGCAGCTAGATTTAGACCACTACCTTATGTAACTGAAACATGTCATAGAAAAGTCAGTTCTGACAATATATATGTAGAGAACAGCAATCACCATAAAATGTATCTGCCTATGCAATTTTTTAAAAATGAATTATATATCAAGTTGGTACTGTAGAATCAGATTAAGTATTTGAGGATTTAAATTCTTTTTTAAATAAGAATCAATCTTAATCTTGTAACAACAAACCAAAATAGTGTTTGTATTTTATCTTTGTCAAATTTACAGTTTAACCCAATGGTACAATATGTTTTAGCATTTGCCCCTCTATATTAATGTACATCACACATAAAAATGCAAAGTTTTAAAAGAGTGAAGAAAGGAAACATGCTGTAATTACTTGATGAATTTGAATACCGTCAAATTTGGCAGTTACACCTACAATGCAGAAACAATCCTGTAACTGTGCGCCATCCCCCCACTCCACTGATTGTGACTAAAAGGGAGTGTTCTCTTCTTCACAATAAGAGGAAATCTCATTTGTTAGACTAAGACTTTTAATATTATCTTCGTAAGCACTGCTTCAAGACAAATCACAATGCCAAACTCTGGTTTAATGGGAAAAAATGTGACTGAACGTGGGAAAAATGTAGTATTTGATAATATGAAGATCATTTTCTTAATCTTCATTACTTTTATGTAACCTATTTTTAAAAAAAAGAATGTTGCTAAAGAAATCAGTTTTCGTTGTTGAACTGAGCCCAAAGTGTTTCCAAGAGGCTTTTAATATTTCATCTTTATACCACGATGGAACACTAAATCTTGTAACTAAATGATTCTCTATCTGCAACACTGCAGTGGGTTTGACCATTCCCTCTTCACCCTCATCCAAAGTCATCTCTTTTGTTCCTTTTGACAGTTTAAAATACAAGGGGGAAGATTTGGGGATTTGGATCTAATATCTGCATCCCTGATCCTATACCACTGCGATTTATTGGAAGTTTTTCATTCACTTCACTGAGCATAGGATCAAGCCCTGAGTGACTGGGCAACATGTCCATAAACTTTGTAAATTACTGTGATAGAATATAATGAAAAAATTAGGGATAAGCAATGTTTCTCAGCTATGCTTGGCTGGCCTATTTCTAAATTAAGATGATATAAGGTAATATTTTTTAGTCAAATATCTAAATACCCTAGACATATTATATTGACTTGAATAGGAGATTGAAATCAGTTTAATACCTAACAGGCTCACATTTTCAGGAAGAAATCCTGATTTGCCACAGACTGTATCTGATGGTAGGTCCTTATCCACTGTGACAAAGTTCCTCCTCTAACTTGGTGGGTCCTGCGCTTATTGGCGGATTTGCTCACCTCAGTGATCTTCCCTTCTGATGGAACCCACTGTCTGGGTCAACTCCTCCTGTGTCTGATCAGGAGTTGGGAGGTTTGGGGGGATCCCGGGCCTGCCCTCTACTCCAGGTTCCAGCCCAGGGTCCTGTGGATCGCAGCTGTCTATAGTGCGTCCTGTAACAGCTGCCTGACAGCTGACAACTCCCTGGGCTACTTCCCCATGGCCTCCTCCAAACACCTTCTTTATCCTCAGCACAGGACCTTCCTCTTGGTGTCTGATAATGCTTGTACTCCTCAATCCTCCAGCAGCACACCCTCACAGGGTACGTCTACACTACAGGATTATTCTGATTTTACATAAACTGGTTTTGTAAAACAGATTGTATAAAGTTGAGTGCACGCGGACACAAAAAGCACAATAATTTGGTGGTGTGCTTCCATGTACCAAGGCTAGTGTCGATTTCTGGAGCATTGCACTGTGGGTAGCTATCCCATAGCTATCCCATAGTTCCCGCAGTCTCCCCCGCCCATTGGAATTCTAGGTTGAGATCCCAATGCATGATGGTGCAAAAACAGTGTCGCGGGTGATTCTGGGTAAATGTCGTCACTCATTCCTTCCTCCGTGAAAGCAACAGCAGACAATCATTTCACGCCCTTTTCCTCTGGATTGTCCTGGCAGACGCCACAGCATGGCAACCATGGAGCCCGTTTTGCCTTTTGTCACTGTCACTGTATGTGTACTGGATCCCGCTGACAGAGGCGGTACTGCAGCGCTACACAGCAGCATTCATTTGTCTTTGCAAGGTAGCAGAGACGGTTACCAGTCATTCTGTACCGTCTGCTGCGCCATTGTAAATTGGCGATGAGATGACGGTTATCAGTCGTTCTGTACCGTCTGCTGCTGTCATGGGTGCTCCTGGCTGACCTTCGCTGAGGTCGGCCAGGGGCGCAAAGACAAAAATGGGAATGACTCCCCGGGTCATTCCTTCCTTTATGTTGTATCTAAAAATAGAGTCAGTCCTGCCTAGAATATGGGGCAAGTGTACTAGAGAACCAGTGTACTAGAGAGCACAGCCGCTGTCATATCCTGCAGAAATGATCAGCTACATGCCATTCTAGGGCGTGCCTCTGCAACAACCCCACTCGTTGCTTCCCTCCTCCCCCAACCCTCCTGGGCTACCGTGGCAGTGTCCCCCAATTTGTGTGATGAAGTAATAAAGAATGCAGGAATAAGCAACACTGACTTTTTAGTGAGATAAAATGAGGGGGAGGCAGCCTCCAGCTGCTATGATAGTCCAGGCAGGACATTAAATGGTGGTGGGGGGGGAGAGGAGCCCAGCATCCCACTGCTATGATAGTCCAGGCAGGACATTAAATGGTGGTGGGGGGGAGAGGAGCCCAGCATCCCACTGCTATGATAGTCCAGGCAGTACAGAATCTTTTCTTTAAACATGAAAGGAGGGGGGCTGATGGAGCTCAGCCCCCAGTTGCTATGATGAGGATGGTTACCAGCCGTTCTGTACCATCTGCTGGGAATAACCGGGAGTCATTCCTATTTTTACCCAGACGCCCCCGGCCGACCTCGCCTGAGGCCAGCCAGTAGCACTCACGGGCTGATGACGGGGATGGCTACCAGTCCTTCTGCACTGTACCCTCCCCCATTGGGGAAGGGAGGAGAGAGGATGCTACTGTTCAGTGCCGCAGCACCGCGTCTACCAGCAGCATGCAGTAGACATACGGTGACATTGAAAAAAGTGAAGAAACGATTTTTCCCCTTTTTCTTTCATGAGGGGACGGGGGGGTAAATTGACGAGATATACCCTGAGCCACCCAGGATAATGTGTTTGACCCTACAGGCATTGGGAGCTCAGCCAAGAATGCAAATACTTTTTGGAGATTGCGGGGACTGTGGGATAGCTGGAGTCCTCAGTCCCCCCTCCCTTCCTCCATCGGCGTCCATTTGATTCTTTGGCTTTCCGTTACACTTGTCACATATCACTGTGCTGTGGACTCTGTATCATAGCCTGGAGATTTTTTTCAAATGCTTTGGCATTTCGTCTTCTGTAACGGAGCTCTGATAGAACAGATTTGTCTCCCCATACAGCGATCAGATCCAGTATCTCCTGTACGGTCCATGCTGGAGCTCTTTTTGGATTTGAGACTGCATCGCCACCTGTGCTGATCAGAGCTCCAAGCCGGGCAAACAGGAAATGCAATTCAAAAGTTTGCGGAGCTTTTCCTGTCTACTTGGCCAGTGCATCCGAGTTCAGATCGCTTTCCAGAGCGGTCACAAGGGTGCACTGTGGGATACCGCCCAGAGGCCAATACCGTCAATTTGCGGCCACACTAACCCTAGTCTGACATGGCAATACCAATTTCAGCACTGCTCCTCTTGTTGGGGAGTAGTACAGAAACGGGTTTTAAGAGCCCTTTATATCAATATAAAGGGCCTCGTTGTGTGGACGGGTGCAGGGTTAAATCCGTTTAACGCTATTAAAATCGGTTTAAATGCGTAGTGTAGAGCAGGCCTCACTCTCAGTTCCTTGCACACTTGCTCCCAGCTCCTCACACGTGCACCTCTCTCTCACACGTGCACCTCTCTGACTAACTGGGAGGCTTTTAACTAGCTCCAGCCAGCCCTTGATTGGCTTCAAATGTCTTAATCAATGTAGCTATCTCCACTGCCTTCTAGAAATACCTTAATTGGCCCCAGGTGTTCGGATTAACCTGGAGCAACTGCCATTTGGTTACCATGGTACCAGGGATTTGTTTAGCCTGGGGCTAACATACCTGTTCCTCACTACTTTACTGTAACCATCTGGCCTTGCCCCATCACACCATCCAAATTCTATGATTCTCTAAGATGACTGAAATATTTTTATATAGTTTTTATAATATATTATCTTCTTCAATTGCTCTTCTTCTTCACAGGGCTAACTAAGCTACGTAAGTGATGGAATTCAACAGGGGATTGGACTAGATGACCTCTTGAGGTCCCTTCCAACCCTCATAATCTATGATTCAATTCTTTACAGAAGTGCAATGAAGCTACTATCTAAATGTATCAATATTTTTTATCTGGCAATAGGTACTTTAAATTAAATTTTTAAAAATTACATAGGGGAAGGGCGGTCATTTTTAAAAGGCACAGGAGTGGAAACCAGAATGCTAGGGTTCCATTCCTCGTGTGCCCTTGGAAAGTCATTTATCCTCTGTGTGACTCAATTTCCTAGTCTGTAAAATGGAGATGAATCATTCTTATGACAAGCGATTAACTTCTTAATGCTTGATAAGGATTACTTTATTAAGGCTTGTTAAAGCACGTTGAGATTCTGGGCTGGAACATGCTATAGAATGCAAAGTACTATTTTTAGTACTAGCTTTGTAGAGGCTGGTTTATAGCATGTTTTGCCCACTCATGTGACACATGGTTTTCTAGAGTAGTATGATCCATTTAGATAAAATGGAACAAAAAGAGGAAAATATTGTTCTATAGCAGATGCAAAAATAGAAGCAAGATGATAACTTGCTAGTCAAACATTTTATAAAACTGATTAACTTTTATTTATATGGCAGTATTTCAGCTATCACTGTCCTCAGTCCACAATGTTACAATAGGAAAATCTATTTAAACTCCCATTTTATTCCAGGCAATTTAAGTGACCTCTCAAAAGGGTGGCATCTTTTTGCAATGGGAAGAAGTAGAAAATTAAGCACAGAATTGCATGTGATAAATAATGTGATTTATGGGATTAAACGTTCTGCTGGAGTGTTGTGGGCGGATGAAATTAAACACACATTTAAAATAAGGATTACAGAACGTAAAAGTGCCATATAAAGACAGGACAAAATATCACCTGTGGCCATACATTTTGTTGATGAGAAACATGAGGTTACATCCAGGAAACTGTTTTGGAATGCAGGACGTGGGAAAGCAAAGTAGTAGTGACAAGAAACCTGAGAAGAAAATCCTGTGGGCTCCTGGATGGGCAGATATTCAGTGGGGAATACAGACTTCATTGAGAAGGGCTGTGAAACAGAGAGAAGAATTTTGATCCATTATCTCTGGAGGAAAAGAGTAGGGAATAGAATAAGAGTGTAAAGTGTGTGTGTCTTAGACCAAAAAAGAATCAATCCATGTAAAGATGGAGTTAAGTTTCAGAATACGTATCAATAATTTAAGGGTAAAATACATTACATAAATGTTCTAATTATACCAAAATAAGGTGTTTTATTAGAGTTAAGATTACACTAAAAAAATCCAAATATGATAAGGTCAAAATGAGTAGTTAGGGCACCCAAACAACCTCAACATAGTGACACTATGAGGGAGAAAGTAAGTCTTCAAAAATCAGTTCAATCTAATCTGGGACCACACACATCTGAATCATAATTATATAGCTTTTGCATATCATCACACTGAGGTAGAGCTATGGTGGTATGTGTTCGTTAATTGAGCATTTCTTATAATGTTTGAACTTCCTGCGTACGTAATGCATGATTTTCAGACAACTACAACATCCCTGTAATGTGTTTTATCTTAATGGCATGTACTTTGGTACTTAACGCCATCCTAAATTAACTTTTGTCTAGGAATATATCCTGGAATAATTGCTTACTTATATTTTGTACACATTTATCGATGTCTGATGCTATATACTGGTTGTTGTCTGAAGTTAGCAGGATAAAATGGAAGGTTAGGATTGGCTTCTGTCACTGTTATGTGATCTGAGGATGGATAAGGGTAATTGAAATAAAATAGTAATTTCATATTTATATTTGTATAAAGAGTGTCCAAGTACTTTTACTTTGTGTCACAGTAAGCTTTGGTGAACAGTTATCCACCAGAACAAACAACACCATCTTTCAAATTGTTTGCTGGTAAAATAAAGACTATGATTTGGAGCACTAGCCTCTTCAGTTTTAAAAAGAGGGTGCACAGTGTATACAGGGCCAGCTCTAGCCATTTTGCCACCCCAAGCATGGCGGCACGCTGCGGGGGGCGCTCTGCAGCTCGCCAGTCCCGCAGCTCCGGTGGATCTTCCGCAGGCGTCCCTGCAGAGGGTCGGCTGGTCCCACGGCTCCGGTGGACCTCCCGCAGGCGTGTCTGCGGATGCTTCACCGGAGCCGCAGGACCAGTGGACCCTCTGCAGGGACGCCTGTGGGAGGTCCACCGGAGCCGCCTGCCGCCCTCCTGGCAACCGGCAGAGCGCCTCCCGTGGTATGCCGCCCCAAGCATGCACTTGGTGTGCTGGGGCCTGGAGCTGGCCCTGAGTGTATGAATGCCTCATGCACATATGTGGTATTGTTCATAAATTCCTCTAAACCCCCAAAAGGCAGTCAGACTCAGAGGGATATAAAGAAAGCTTGGAATCAGTTTTAGCTGAGAGAAAAGAGGATCATTATTACACTGACTCCCAATTTCTTTTATTCAGAATGGAAATCTGTTAAGTAGCACGTACTGTGCAGATCCTCAGCCGGTGTAAATCCGCTTCATGGCCTTAAATAGGGCTATGCCAGTAAATCAATATTGACATATTTGAGGGAGAATGAGAGGTCTGTAAGAGGTTTTAGAAATCTTTGTACAGTCATTTGCCAGGAGCAGGGGCAGGAAAGTTGAAGGTGATGTGTTAGCAGCAGAATGAGAAAGGAGAAGATAAGGACTCAAAATACAGGAAAATTAGGTTATGTAAGAAGAATCTGACTGAGAATTGGAGATCCAAAAGATGGTGTAAATGGACACAAATAACCAGACAGAACTAAATTTGACTCATTGATCAAGTACATCTTGTCAGATCATAATCATATTTTTCTGCTTTCTGTGATTCAGAAGTACTGGTATTTGGGATCTAGTATGTCTTGTTTTAATTTCTACAGCATATACTGAAAAAACTTTTAATTTTAGACTTGTGGTAAGTTTCTATATAGTAAAATAATTTGAAGTTCAGATATTCTAGAAGAAGGAAATATCCAGAAAATAGTAATTGTGAAAGGAAACTAATGGCGGTTGTCATTTAAATAGTTATTAGCTTGCCATGTGGTACTGTGGCAAAACCCCAAACAGTGTTTTTTACTGTGGGCCACATTATGTCATTGAGCAGGGAGATGACTGCTCCTCTCCTTAAGACTGATGAAAATTCACCTAGAACAGTGCCTTAAGTTATGGGCACATCCATATCAAAAAGACATGTAGATAGCAGGAAATTCAGCAGAGAAATAGAAATGTAGAAAGATCTTGACTTATGTGGAAAGAAAGTCTTACTTAGAGGGAAGAAAAAACATCTAAATATATTTAGGTGAGCAAATGATGAATGTAGAGAGAAGTTTCTACAAATACCTGAAAGATGAAAACCCAGCTGAAGAAGAGGAAATTTTTTATGGTTGTCCAAGGGAGTAGACCTTGGAGTAACTTGTATGGAATTAAGAAAGGGAAAACAGACTAAATATCAGTGAATTTTTACAAATGATGAGGCCTGAGAAATTGTTTCTTGGAAAGTGGTGGAAATGCCATTGTTTTGGATCATTTATTAATGGGCAATATAGCATAAGAGAATATAGTGAAGGAAACCATTCTGCATCAGCAGGGAGATGGACTAGATGACTTAAGAGATCTAACTTTGCTTTGTAAAGCACATAAATGAGGAATTGATTTAGGATTTTAAGGACAACCTAGGTAAAGATTTTTTTCCGTTAGAAAAAAACAATGAGCTTTTCAGGTGCACAGCCCTCCCAAGCACTCTCTTCCTTGTTTGGCCCTACATAAGACATAAGTGCCATAGCCGTCGTCCAAGCCTTGGCGTAAAGTAGAGGGTTATCTTGCTAGATCTTCAAGATCATGCCTAAACTGAGTGGGCTATGCTGAGTTCTGCTGTTTTGAAATATGTAGTGAGGCATTCTTACTTTGTATTCTTTGGAAGATACTATATATACTTTAACAACAACGTATGTTTCTACTCATATGTCTATTTACAAAGTTCACAGTGACTTGTTGGAAATTGGCAGGTATGTTTCAAGTTTAGGGGTCATGAAAAGTATCTAATTTTGGAATGCTTCATAGACTAGCTCTAACTATGTCAGTATTGTCTATAAATAGCAGATATGCAAACAGGCTATGCCTGCGCCTCCCTCAAAAACCCAAGTAAAACCAAAAACCTTTACAAGTGTTCAGAATAACATGTTGTGCCAATTTCATCCTGAAGTATGTATAAGACTTCCAGGAGAAACAGGTCAAATTCAGAGGTGATAGAAATGGTGATGTATGTTGTTTGTAATGTAAGAGCCATCAGTGACTGTACAAAGAAAATATATCTTGCACACTGAAGATAGATGGAGGTGTAAGAGGGAATATAATTTTAAGATAAGGGTGCTTTGTTACCTATATTAAAGTAAATAAACTGTAAGTTTTGGGCCCATTTTGCCTAAATGAAGATTTAGACAAAGATTTTTGAATTTGAATATTTAAGAAGTTAGACTCCTATATCCATATTTAGGCACCTAACTTTTGCCTTGTTTTCAAAGGGGCTGATCATCTGTAACTCCCATTACTTTCATTGAAATTTGTGGGTACTCAGCGATTTTGAAAATGAGACCATTTCTATTTAAACATGTAAATATTGATTTAGGAATGCAACTGTAGCACCCTGTTCTGAAATTACAACAATGTCTTGCTTAGACACGCCTGCTAATATATCATAGGTTGATGTATGCTTTTTTTTGCAATAGTGTTATGCTGTTGAGTCATATTAAGCTTGTGATCTGCTATGACCCCCAGATCCCTCTCCACAGTACTCCTTCCTAGGCAGTCATTTCCCGTTTTGTATGTGTGCAACTGATATTTCCTTCCTAAGTGGAGTATGTTGCATTTGTCCTCATTTAAATTTTATCCTATTTACTTCAGACCATTTCTCTAGTTTGTCCAGATCATTTTGAATTTTAATCCTGTCCTCTGGGTAAGTCAGGGTGGTCTCTTGCCATACTTCCTATCTTTCCTACGCAGTGGGACAGTTTGCTCTTGTGCCCTTAATAATGTCTCTTTGAGAAACTGACAACTCTTGAACTGTTTTTCCTCTTAGACTTGCTTCCCATGGGATCTTACCTACCAACTCCCCGAGTTTACAACAGTCTGCCAGGATGGTAAGTAAACCTAATTTTTTAAAAAAAGCTTTATAGGTAGAGACAAGAAATGTTACAAAATCAGAGTAATGGGTCAGGAAGATGATCTTAGCCGCAGTATTTTGGATGAGTTTGAGAGGGGTGAGGTTGCAGTCATAAAGGTCGGAAAGGAGAAGGCCACAGTAGTCTGGAAATGAGATGATTAGAACTTGGACAAGAGTTTTAGTGGTGTAGGTAGAGAGAGAAAGTCAGATATTGAATTTGTCTTACTTTCTGTGACAGAGGAATCATAGAAATGTAGGGATGGAAGGGAACTTGAAAAGACCTTGCAGTGTCGCAGGACCAAGTAATCATCTCTGACTGGTGTTTGTCCAACTTGTTTTTTAAATACTTCCAATGATGAGGACTCCATGACCTCTCTTGGAAGCCTATTCCAGAGCTTAACTACCCTCATAGTTAGAAAGTTTTTCCTAATAGTTAACTTATATCTCCCTCACTTCAGATTAAACCCATTGCTACTTGTTCTGCCTTCAGTGGACATAGAGAACAATTGATCAATGCCATCTTTATAACAGCCCTTAACATATTGGAAGGCTATTACCAGGTCACCCATCATTCTCCTTTTTATTAAGACTAAACAGGCCTAGTTTTTTCAACCTTTCCTCATAGGTCTGGTTTTATAAACTTTTATTATTTTTGTTGCTCTTCTCTGGACTCTTTCCAATTTGTCTGCATCCTTCCTAAACTGTGGTGCCCAGAATTGGACACGGAACTCCAGCTGGGTCTTCACCAGTGCCGAGTAGAGAAGGACAACTACTCCCTACGTCTTACATACAACACTCCTGTTAATATACACAAGAATCATATTAGCCTTTTTTGCAACTGCATCACATTGACCGTTTCTATTCAGTTGTGGTCCACTATAACCCCAGATCCTTTTCAGCAGCACTACCACTGAGACCATTATTCCCCATGTTTGTAGTTGTGTGTGGAGAAGGAAGATAGTGTGAGGTCAGATCTAAGCTCCCCTCTTCACTACGCTAATGAGTCCTGCAAAATTCAAGTTGTTGCTCTGCAGCAGCAGTTTTGCTTTTTAAAACAAATCTCGAGTGAAACCATCCTTCCTTTGTGTGATAGGATCTAACTGAATATGCTGCTCATCTAGGAGTTCTCAGAAATTAGGTGACTTCTCAGGCAATTTTGGTTTACCACTGGTATTAACAAAAAAATTTATGAAATGGATTAGAAAGTATACTCAGAAAAATTAAGAACCTAATAAAGTAATGAAAGGCAAACATTATTGCTTTGGACAGAGATTTAATGACTGAATGGTGGCATATATTCTAGTTACTATAGATCCTATAGCAGGTAAATCAACTTCTCTTTTGTTGAATGCGATGCCAAAACAAACTCAGTTGAAGTGGATGCCTATTCCCCATCAGATTTATTTCATCTGAAACTGAGATAATAAATTATTGAAGTGAAGCAGAAAGACAATCAAGCTAATCACAACACCAGACCTTTAAACAATTACATTCCTCTATTGTATAGAAGTTCTATTTGGCTGATGAATGACTTATAATCTATTTTGATGTTTATTCACATTACATCTTTTGATTATGGCTATCCTGACAGTAATAAATGGGTTCACAACATAAGCAGCTGATTTAAATGACAACCTGGATACCAATAAACATCGAAACATAGAAACCAAACTCTGCTTGAACTAGTGTATTGTAGCCCTTTTTGACATTGCAGCTAAAAACTTTGATTTGAGAAGAGGAGCTTTTAAATACAAGCACAGGACAATTATTGTGATCAGTCTCCTTTCAGGGTATGAGAATATAGCCACATTTTCAATCAAGAGGTCATTTTTTAACCTTTTCCTATGCCCAACCAAGACTCTGCCATTCCCTTCCTGAGTAGACAGTAAACGAAGATTCACCTGGCAGTCACAGGATATTATTTCATTAATTTCTATAGTGTCTATCACCATGGCAGTCTAGGTGTTTCCATTAAAAAATAAAAATAGCAATTTATGTAAGCCTTTTTGCAAACTTAAATAAATTGGGCCCTTCATCATGCCATGAAATCATTAGCCTTAGGTTCTGATAGACTACAAAGACAAATGTATTCCAAAGAAGAGGGTCTGCAACTCAAAGAAGCCCGTCTGAATCTCCTGTCACTTACACCAGTTTTACAGTAGCATAATTTCATTGAATTCAGTGACGTTATTCCTGGTTTAAATGAAAAGAGGATCTGGCCTGGAGTGTTCAAAACATCTGCACTTAGCATAAAAGGCTTCCAGATGATCTTAACTGCAGAAATTGGCTTCAGGTTGGGTTCCAGATAATTTAGGGGGCTAAATTATCACTAGCAATACAAACTGCTTCCAGATATAAAAATGAGGCCAATTCTGACACTTAAATGCAGGTGTTATTCATTCGCAGCCATCTGCGTCACTTAAGAAGTAGGTAGCTGCACTCTGAACCCACTGGTGCTTCTTGATGGACTTCAAGGATAGACCTAAACAGAACTCATTACAGTAATTTAACTTGGAAGGACTTTTTAAGTAAGCTGAGAGTTTGTTGTCACAAAAGTATGGAAGACCATTGCAAGGTCTATATCTGAGAGGAAATGTTACAGTTCCTTGTTTAACATACTGGGTAAAATACACAGAGGGCCACCCCTATCTGAGGCCATAAGACTCATGGGAAAAGGTTATAGAGGACTCTCAGGCTACATACCGTTTTGGTTAAAGGTGATTATGTAGTACACCCTCAATAGGAATTGCAAACCCCTTTCTCACCCTCACATTCAAATGGAATGTAACTCCCTCCAATAAGAATTCCTTCAAACTTATCTGGGTTGAGAGGTAGCCTGTTTGCTTACATTAGGATTCCTATCTCAATTAGACAGTGGGAGTGTAGAATCTAGGTTTAAAAAAAGCTGAGTCTTACTAGCATAATTGATGCTGCAGCCGAAAACATTCCACGATACCCCCTTAGCGGCTTCCCATACACATGGAAACTTACAGAACTTTACCTGCAAGAGCCCTCAAGGATGATGAGCAGTTGACCCAGCACTACCCCTTTTGGCATATTTGAAGATGAAGAAGTGATTCCATTGCAAATCCATTCTGACTACTCAAGCAAATACCCATAGGGTAGTAGATTATAGATCATGGTCATTGGTATTAGAAGCTGTTGATGAATATACAGAATAATCATGGGCCCATTAACCTTGTGCATGGATAAAATGAAATAATCAATGATAAAAATCACTACATTCTCAGTTTTATACCCAGAGGATATTAAAAAATGGCTAATAGCTATAGGCCAGAAGATGAAAATACCTGAAATGCCCATGGGTGGCTCATAGGCCCATGTTCTGAAGTATCAAAATACTTGTGGAATACTTATTAAATTTCTAGCCAGAACTAGTTGTGGTTTCATCTAGCAGCTCTGTTCTGCCCAGTACTGATTTGAGCCTTTTCAAGTGACCACAGACAAAATAAAAATTGTCACAGACTTACACTGGTGTTTTTTTCTGCTATTTAGGGCCAGATTATGCTGCTCCTAAATCACATTGGGCAGTAGTTGCTCACGTGACTAGTCCCTGGTGAGGTAAATAACTGCTCACTGTTGTGGGTGGGTGAGATTCTGTGGCCTGCATTGTGCAGGAGGTCAGACTAGATGATCATAATGGTCCCTTTCTGACCTTAAAGTCTATGAGTAAGGAGGTCACAATACAACCTTTAGTGCTGTCCCCTGTCCCAGGCCCATTTTGTTACCAATTGCAGTGAAGACAATTTTGAGTGGGTATTATGAGGAAAAATACATTGAAGATAGTGAGGCACTCAGATACAGTACTACAAATAATTTGTGATTATTGCAATTTGGGGTGAAACTTCCAATTTCAGAGGAAATAATTCCCCAAGATGTTCTTAAATACAGTGTATTTTCTGGCTCTCCACTCAATAATCAGCGATGAGACAAACAGGAAACACAATGAAAATAATACAAGGAAACCTTTTCATCAACACCCATCCCTAAAACTTCATCCAGCAAGTCATTGTTTTGCTTTTCTAGGGGCTGTTCACAACACAACCAATGTGGGAATCTCTGATCTTAAACCAAGCTGATGAATAATATTTTCAAACTGACATAAGCATGTTAAGTATTGCCAACTTCACCTCTGTTAAAATATTTCTTCTTTTTTAAGAACTGCATGTTTATATTACAAGCTCCCTATCGCTCTCTCTTTCACACACATACATGTGCGCATACGCTTTTCATTGCAAATACTGGATGTGAGGTAACGCAGTGGATACAGCACAATGTGACAAACACAGAGATTGTTTATGCAGTGCATCAGTCTATAACTGAGTCTTTAAAGCACTATTTTGAATGGATCCAATAATACTCCGGGTACACCACCACTTTGCATTATTAAACCCTCATATCTCTCTTCTTGGAGTAAATGATTTACCAATATTCTCATATTTTAGCTTATAAGGGGAGAATTGGCTTGCTTTATGTTTCTAAGATGAACTGGCCTTAACTGTCCGTTTAAAAATGATTGCAACACTTATTCTGATTTGAAAGGAAATATGAAAAGGAGTCTCATTAACCTTAAGGAGCGTAAATCACACAACACTGTATTTGTTTAAGTAGTCAGAGTTACGTGGTAGGGAGGAGGCAGGATATCCTAATCATCAAACACTTTCCCCTATACTTATGGGCCCTCATCAGCACATTGTGCTCACTCTTTACTCAAGCAAATCTCTCACCAACGTCAATGGGAGTTTTGCCTGAGGAAGGACTGCTATCCTGAGCCCTGCAGTAACGATCACACCATGATCTCTGTATGTGTTGAGTGCATAGATAGAAAAGAAGCATCAGAATTCACCCTAACACTAGTTTCCTCTGTATTAAACTAAACAGTTTATGAAATGTGACAGGCATTTTCAGGGATTTCTCAAAGCCTTGGCTATTGCTGCTATCTGCCTACAGGAAGCTGGGTTTACCAGTATGGAACACATAGCCTCTCCCCTCTGAAGCACAGTGGATAATGGTGAGCAAGCAAAATAATGAGACAATACTCATGTCCACTGTGGGGTAGGGATGTCTCCTTAAAACCTTAACTGATGTTTCTAGATTGCTTCAGCTCCACCAGCGCAAGCCTGGTGGAAGCCCTCGAGTGGGATGGCTGCTGCTGGCATTGTAAGCAACCTCTCACCTAACCTGCTCAGGGCAAGTCTAATCAGCTCGGTGCTGAAAATGGCTGCCAGAGGTCATCCACATTGACTCGCAATATTGCTGGCAATAGTGGCATTTTTTTTAAAGATCCCTAGCATAGACAAGTTTATTAACATCAGTAGTATTGCTCCAGATTTACAGTGGTCCAATTGAGAGAAAAAAAACTAGCTCATTTAGTCCAGAAGATCTGCCATTCAGCTTAACTGAATAACTAGATAAAAAAAGCAAGCCCAAAGTTTAGTTATGAAATTACTTTTCAGCCTCTGAAGAACATAGTAAATCACATAGGCTATGCATGTTTATTTTTTCACTACTCAGCACAACTACAGTAGGAGTCATCTGTATCCCTAAGGAGAGAATAGAATAAATTTTTTAAAAGGACTGCTGTCTTTGCTCTTATGCCTTTGACACCTACCTATCTAAAATTGCAAAACCAAATTCTTCCTAGAGGCATGTACATGTGCAATCACCATTGACTGCAATGAGAGGTAAATATTTATATTTGAGAAAAGACTTCATCCTTCATTACAATATTGTTCAACACTCACATTTTCTCTCTCTCTCTTCAATTACAGGCAGAACAATACTGTCCTCCCTGAAGAGCTGCAGTGACTTTTTTTCCTGACGCTCTGTTGCTTTCTTGAGCAGCTGCTTTGACCTATTGTGATATTTCTTTCTCTCAGCTTCTTTTTAAAAAACCCTCCTTTTCCTTAAAGTTGAAATTTGGATTATATTTGCCCATATCTGCACCTTTTAGACAACTTGATGTAGATATATTTACTTAGACCAAACTTTGGGTGTCCAAAATTAGGCTTTTAAATCCATATTTATTCACCTAAATATAGATGGGTTTTTTTTCTGAGATAGTGCCAAGCATCCATGAATCACCCTGAAGCCAAAGAGAAATACAGGTGTTCAGCAACTTTTAAAATCAAAACACTCTTATTTAACAGCCTAAATATGGATTTAGACACCCAGTTTGAAAATTTTGGCCTGAGTGCTTATATATTACAAGGAAAGATTCTCTGCGGTAAGGCATTTTCAGTGCGTCATGTTGATGCTCCTTCATTCCATACTCTTCTCTATTGATGCAAGTAACCTTCTTTGCTGATGCTTTGGTGTCCTCCATTCTTTGTTGATTCTGGTTGCTCCATGTTGATGCTATTTCTCCTTGCACTCCATTAATACACCGTTGCTAAAGCTATCAGTAGAGTTTACTGATGTAAGAAGTGTGTAGATTGGGATTGTAATCACTTTCATGTTGTTGTCATCAACAGCAATACAGCAGTTGGAAGGACTGGAAGGGAGACATGGGAGTATTAGAAGGGGAGCTCCTTTAAGTGATTCCCATGAACCTTTACAGCAACAGTTTCCTAGTTAAGCTGGTGTACATCTCCTTATCATATGCACTTTACTTATAAAGAAGATGATGAGGTACCCTGGCTCTCAGTAGGGTACTGGTGAAAAGAATGTAGTGGGCTAGTCTCTGTAGAAATATATTGCTTGCTTGTTTACTCACCTCTTCCAGCTAATGAGACAGGCTGGTCATTACTTGAGAAAAAGTTTTTAAAAAAAGCATGTGGGGGGGAGTAATCCCAGTTTTACAACCAACTTTGTCTTTAGTGGGAGCACTAATTTTAGGTAGTTTACAAGGCTAAATTTGTTCTTTAGTATTAAAGTTCCATGGTGTAATGAATGTCCTATGTGTCCCATATAGAATCAAAGGGTTGTAAGGGACCTCAGGAGATCATCTAGTCTACCTCTCTGCTCAAAGCAGGACTAATCCTCAGACAGATTTTTATCCCAGTTCCCTAAATGGCCCCATAAGGATTGAACTCTCAACGCTGGGTTTAGTAGGCCAATGCTCAAACCACCAAGCTATCCCTCCACTCCTGTTTCAAGTTGTCCCAAATGTCCTATATGTTTTAGTTGCTATTGAGTTTGTTTGCTAAATAATTACACAATAAAAAAAAGTTACTCTCCTAGTTATTGACTAAGAGAGTGATGACTTCAACTCTGGCACTATGGTGCCAAAAATAGAGCCTGTAAACTGAATTCATATCACTGTAGATATCAAATTCCAGGAAAGCAGCTTAAAGTACAACTTGTATCTTATTGACCTGTTTTCTATTGTTAATCTGAGCTTGCTCCTGGAACTGCACTTTAATAGATAATGCCCACATTTAAATAATACCCAGTCAGTTTTCTTTTCTCTGATGATAAATTGCACTAGCCCAGTGTATTGTCAGTGACTGTAAGAGAATGTTTATATATATCATTAAAGTAACAGTTCCCTGAAGAAGAGACCAAAAAAATTGTTTTGATTTGAAATCAAGGACAAAAGGCATGCCATTAAGACACCCAGTGTGGATTATGGTGTCGAGTAGAATTGGCTTATTGTAGGACTTCATTTCTGTTGGAAAATTAAATAAATGCAAAGTATACATTTTGTGTTTTTATAGACATACTGTTCTCACAGTGAGGGAGATCAGATTCTTGCTTTTGTTAAACTTAATGCTATTAACAATTACTTCTAAAAATTTATACTTGTTACAATTTAAGACAAAGTGACAAAGATGTTGTGATTTAGTTATATTATTCAAGACAGAGGGTAACTGAGACAATCCCAAATTTTCAGTCTGTCTTTTCACACTTTGGAACACAGTTCTGTCCCAGTCTTAATATTACTGACTGTGTCTAATAACTAGATAATTATAAAGTCTGCTTGGTAAGAAATGTCCTTATATACCTTGTGCAGTGCCACATACATCATCAACGCTTCAAAAAAAAGTCTGCTTGGTAAGAAATGTCCTTATATACCTTGTGCAGTGCCACATACATCATCAACGCTTCAAAAATAATAATGGTATTGTAATTTATCAACTTAATAATGGCAAGTGATAATTTCTTAAACATATAGAAATATTTATGTAAAAAGTCAACTTTCCCTCTTTGTTTTCTCATTTCCTTTTATGTTTAAAAGGTCTGTGTCCAACGCTACTTCCACTGACCTAAAAGGATCAGTTCAGATTTACATAGGTGTCCCTGAGACCAGGAAATGACCTTTAGTACTGAATAGTACATTAGGAGATTTAAGTCCAATACCTTATTACATGGGCTAAGGTAGGTAGGTTCTGGTGCTGGAAAATTTCATTGCTAAGGTTTGAACAGGCAAATATCAAAAAGAGTGTGGTGCTTCAGATAGAACCCATGTCAAATCAAAGTTCAGAGAGCTTAGATAAAAGGCTTCAGTTTTGTCCTGTCTTCATTGTAGGTATATCCAGGTGTTTCATTTTTTCAAAATTGTAATTGGTCAGTGTTTAGAAAGACTTTAGCTCATTTTACATAGGCTTTTGATTACTGAAATTGACAGGCCAAGTGTAATGATTATTTTAAGTGTTGATCTGTTGTAGTAATATCCCTCTACTTATGCTTTTAATAGTCACATTAAAATCTTTTAAGATTAGAAACGATGATGGCATTTCATTGGTTAGTGATGTCTGCAGGTCAGAATTATACATGAGGCACCTTAATTCCAACTACAGCCATAGCTGCCCATGTACTCATTCACTAAGGGCTCTTTTAAAAGTTCCCTCCCTGCTCTCCTGTGATAGATAAATAACTTCACAAAAAATAGGGACTTCCTCAAGTCCTCCTACTACTACTTTGGGGCCCCTTATAGAACTGTGCATTAACATAGTCTGGGGCACTGGAGTAACTGTCATACATGAATCCTTCATATTGAAGATGAATGCACTATGCTGGTGGTTTAATAGCTGTGAATGGCACAGAGAATTGGGACAAGGGACATTTTATACTTTGATTTTATCTTATTTTTCTGAGTGGGATACTTCCTGTTGGAAAACCACCACTGGTACTGAAGTGGGTAATTTAACTTTTCTGACTGAGCAGACTCTTTAGTAGGGCCCTACAAAATTCACCGCCATGAAAAATGCGCCACAGACTCTGAAATCTGGTGTCCCCCCATGAAATCTGGTGTTTAATGTGCTTTTACCCTGTACTAAACCAATTTCATGGGAGAGACCAGCATTTCTCAAATTGGGAGTTCTGACCCAAAGGGGAGTTTAGGGGGGTTGCAAGGTTATTTTAGGGGCTCATGGCATTGCCACTCTTACTTCTGTGCTGCCTTCAGAGCTGGGCAGCCAGAAAGCGACAGCTATTGGCAGGGTGTCTAGCTCTGAAGGCAGCACCCTGCCAGCAGCAGCACAGAAGTAGGAGTGGCAATATCACACCATACCCCTTACTTCTGCACTGCTGCTGGAGGTGGCTCTGCCTTCAGAGCTGGGCTTCTGGCCTGCAACCGCCACTCTCAGGCCACTCAGCTCTAAGGCCACACCATCACCACCAGCAGCGCAGAAGTAAGAGTAGCAGTACTGTAACCCCCCCTAAAATAACCTTGTGACACCCCCCCAACTACTTTTTAGGTCAGGACCCCTACAATTACAACACCATGAATTTTCAGATTTAAATATCTGAAATCATGAAATTTTTGATATTCAGAATCCTATGACAATTGACCAAAATGGACCGTGAATTTGGTAGATCCCTAATCGTTAGGTAAGCAAAATTCAATATCTAGAACAAAGTTGACTAGGGTCTGAATTCAATTCCTTTATATTAATCTAAATCTATACTTTCAGGGATTGAAGTTTGGGTTTCACTTGTGAACCTAGACCAGCGGTGAGCAACCTGAGATCTGCGAGTCGCACGTGACCTATCAGGATAATCCACTGGCAGGCTGCAAGACTGTTTGTTTACATTGATCATCCGCGGGCATGGCCGCCTGCAGCTCCCAGTGGCCATGGTTCATCGTTCCCGGCCAATGGGAGCTGCAGGAAGTGGTGTAGGCCGCAGAGACATGGCCACTGGAAGCTGCTGGCGGCCATGCTTGCGGACAGTCAATGTAAACAAACTGTGGCCTGCCGCTGGTTGCCCACAACTGACCTAGACTGAAACAGGATATATGGTATTAATCAATCTTCTCTTGTCCTTACGGTTTGAAGGGAATTTATCCAAAGACTCATAGACTCATAGACTCTAGGACTGGAAGGGACCTCGAGAGGTCATCGAGTCCAGTCCCCTGCCCTCATGGCAGGACCAAATACTGTCTAGACCATGCCTGATAGACATTTATCTAACCTACTCTTAAATATCTCCAGCGATGGAGATTCTACAACTTCCCTAGGCAATCTATTCCAGTGTTTAACTACCCTGACAGTTAGGAACTTTTTCCTAATGTCCAACCTAAATCTCCCTTGCTGCAGTTTAAGTCCATTGCTTCTTGTTCTACCATTGGAGGCCAAGGTGAACAAGTTTTCTCCCTCCTCCTGATGACACCCTTTTAGATACCTGAAAACTGCTATCAGGTCCCCTCTCAGTCTTCTCTTTTCCAAACTAAACAAACCCAATTCCTTCAGCCTTCCTTCATAGGTCATGTTCTCAAGACCTTTAATCATTCTTGTTGCTCTTCTCTGGACCCTCTCCAATTTCTCCACATCTTTCTTGAAATGCGGTGCCCAGAACTGGACACAATACTCCAGTTGAGGCCTAACCAGCGCAGAGTAAAGCGGAAGAATGACTTCTCGTGTCTTGTTTACAACACACCTGTTAATGCATCCCAGAATCATGTTTGCTTTTTTTGCAATAGTATCACACTGTTCACTCATATTAAGCTTGTGGTCCACTATGACCCCTAGATCTCTTTCTGCCATACTCCTTCCTAGACAGTCTCTTCCCATTCTGTATGTGTGAAACTGATTGTTCCTTCCTAAGTGGAGCACTTTGCATTTATCTTTATTGAACTTCATCCTGTTTACCTCAGACCATTTCTCCAATTTGTCCAGATCATTTTGAATTTTGACTCTGTCCTCCAGAGCAGTTGCAATCCCTCCCAGTTTGGTATCGTCCGCAAACTTAATAAGCGTACTTTCTATGCCAACATCTAAATCGTTGATGAAGATATTGAACAGAACTGGTCCCAAAACAGACCCCTGCGGAACCCCACTTGTTATACCTTTCCAGCAGGATTGGGAGCCATTAACAACTACTCTCTGAGTATGGTTATCCAGCCAGTTATGCACCCATAAAGACTGTTTTATCTAAAATTTCAAGTCACTTTGCAAAAAGCTGAAGGAGGGAAAACTCCTCAACAGTGCTTCACTTCCTGAATGCCTTAATTGTCAAGGCTGTAAAATCTTGAGCTTTATCAGATTTCACTGGTCTACAGCAAAGATGACCCCATCATGTTTGCCCATTGTCTGATTGCTCATCCGTTTACTCATGGCTATCAAACAAGTAATAGGTGGTGGTCCAATGGGCTGGTACTTCCTTTTCAATGCCAGATATACTGATAAAAATTTCTTTGCTTGCAGGTCGCTTAGGATTTTGGGAGTTCTCGGAGCATAGCTAAAGTTTTTCCCAGGTCATAAATAAAAATAGTAGCAGTGTTAGAAAAGGACTCTAAAGAAAAAAATGCGCTTAAATTCAAGATTGTTTAACTATAAATTTTACTTCAGTTTCATTATAGTTTCATAGCCTTCATGAATAATAAAAAACTCCCATAGTATTGATTTTTTTGTCTTGTTATTAATAGACTATCAGCTGCAATTCAATGTATAACCAGAGCTTAACTTTGATAAATAAAATAGCAGAACCATGCTTACTTTAAAAAAAAAACAGACACCTTTAAAATATTCTGGAAACTTAAGTCTTTTCTCTGACTATTCTTTTAAGAGTGCTTACCCACGACTGTACCTCAGGAAAGAAAACTGAGCACTACACATATTACATATTCCCAATTTGGTTTTCTTAATAAGAATAGCCAAAACTTGGTGTGGTGTTTCTATCTGAAAATTGTTACAACACAAATGAGTATTTAAGGGCATAATCCTGCTTTTAAGCATTAATTTTGGTAACAGTTTTACAGCTACATGGAAGTCATCAATGATTTCTTTCATATTACTGACTCTAATCGGGATCAGCAACTAGGTCTGTACTTTTAAATTTTCTCAATGCTATGTCAAATTTAACATTGGAATTATATATGGTGAATTAAAAATCTGCTGTACATTTGCAGTCCATTAAAGATTATTTAAAACCATTATTGCATGGGGCTATGGATTTCTCCTAAATATAACTGTAATTTGTCAGCTGTGTGTAGCTATTGTGGCACTTGGTTGAGTGGTACAGTCCCTAACAGGTGTTGTGCTAACCTCAACCAATAAAAGGTTAAGAATTGTACATGATTATAAATACACACAGATAGCTCTATGTATCTGTATATCTTGCTTGGTGTTTGAAAATCCATTGTGAAGTCCTTACTCTGGTATTAGAGGGTGGGGTGGGCTGTGCCAAAAAAGAAGGAAAAGGGTGTATGCAGTGCCTTGGTTGATGATTCATGCCAAAGTTCGCAAAATGAACGTTTTATGCACTGAACAACATTGACTTCTATAACTGATTGGCTGAATGTAGCTGTAGGATACGTCAGGCATTTAGCAGCTTAGCTGTGAATTGCTCCCCAAGGACTCAATCTTCCAAGTGGCACTGTACCTTCAGCTTACACTGATATCAACTAGAGTTAAGAATGCTGAGCACATCCAAGACGCAGCTTGCAGGGCTTGACCAATACTGAGGAAGGGACTAGCCAGCTCTAAGGAGATCTCAGTACAATTTGATGCTGTGAGTAGTAGTTAGTGTTGTGAAAATTAACTTGTGGAAGACATTGTAGATGGGGACAAATAATCAGGTGAGTGACCTGTGAAAGGGAAAGCTGTGAAATAAAAAAAAATCTTTTAGGTATATAAGTAAATAAAAGAAATTATAGAGAAATAAACATATAGTTTGTAAAATTGTGCAAACAGAGAATTAGGATAAATGGATGACCTGCTATTGGCAGTCTCACAGCAACCTAGTGAAGACAGAGCTAATGCATTATTTAATTAATGCATGTATTTGGTGTCTCTGGCACCTGACCATATTCTAGTGGATTTCCCAACATTTAAAGTACACAATTCAAAAATCTGAAAATTTTCAGTACAATATTTTGACTCAAAGTTTTCAGTTACTGAACTCTCCCGCAGACACTGAAGTCACTTTACCCACTGATATCATGAAACTCCACCTTTCTTTGAATTCACCTGGAAATTCCACCCATCCTCATCCTTTCTGTGTATGCCTGTGAGGAAAAAATTTGCTTTGGCATGAACCTGACATCTGTTGTATCAGGATGACAGATTGGATGAGTAATAAGAGAATGAAACTGGGACTGGCTAGGCAAGGAGGCTGGGGCCAAGAATGAGGGAGACAGACTGGGACTGGGTGAGGAGCCTGGCGAAGACAAGTCTGAGAGTGACAGACAGTTGGGGAAAACAGTGGCATTAGGGGAACAGGGAGCTAGTGAGGGTGCAGGGGAGACAAAATGGACAAAGCCAGACGGAGTGGTTGGGAGAGAAGGAAATGGGAGTGAGAAGGACTGGAAGCCAGTGGAGGCAGGTTTGGGGTAAGGAGCTGGGGCTATTGCATGGGCTTAATTCTGGCTTTTTCTAACTTCTCTGTGCTTTTCTATTTAAATAATGTTCTTTTAACATAGTATTTTGTATGTAATTCTATAGAGAGCACACAACAGTTGTACTCCTAGATTTGATAATCTTTGGGCTTCTGGTTAGATTTCTAAGGTGCTGACTTTAACCTACAAAATCCAAAATGGCTTGGGAGCAACCTACCTGAGAATCCCCTTCTTTCCCCATGATTGTTACAACTGCAGTGAGAAGTCACATGGATGAGAGTTTCCTTTTGATTAAGGGTTGTTCAAAATTTCCTACAAAAACTTGTTTCTAGTGCTCTTTTTTTTACAAAAATGAACATTTTTTTGTAGGACGTGTATGCATTCCTGAACAGTTTCAATTTTACATCTTAAAATCTGAAAATGTAAAAGTTTTCAGTTGCTGAAAAATGGGGGAAAATGATTTTCATTTTTTGGATGAAAAGTTGAAATTTTCTGCTACAAACAAAAACAAACCTTTTCCCCTTGTGTACAATGAAATTTTCCATAGAGAAAAAGAAATACATTTCCAACAAGCTCTATCCTTGACAGTAATAGAAAGGATGCTTCTGCTCAGACTTTCCTCATACGGGCCCCAGAACTCTGGAATACCTCTGGTCTGAAGTAGTCCAGATTTGACTACTTGCCAGGGATACCATAAGTCCCAGTTGTTTTACCTGGCCTTTGAAGAGGGGTAAGGGGATTGAGAAAAAGGCCAATATATGAGGGTGGTAGTATTTGAGTTTGTTTTGCAGCTTGCTAGAAGAGGCGAGCTAGTTGTTTTGTGTACTGTTTATGGAATTTTGAAAAATTGGCAGGGAAATTGGAGCCTATAGATGGGTACTTCTTTTAATGTGTTCTAATTTGAAATAAATGGTCTCATTATTACCCTGTGCTCCCTATATCTGTTGTATTAATTTGCTGTCTCTCATCTTCTACTTAGTCCCTGTGCCAAAGAGCTTATTATCTTTTGCCATTTGTCAGTTTGATGGGGTGTATCAGGTCCTTTGAGGTCTCCTCCTGGATGCTTCAAGATCCTAACACTCCTCATCCCAGAAAGAAGCAGTGGAAGTCAGTCTTCTAAGCAGCCTAGAGAGACTGTGTGGGATGCAGCCAATCAGAGAGGGGCTGCAGGCAGCAGCCAATCTGGATCCAGCAGGTCCGTGTAAAAGGAGCTGCAGTGCAGAGCAGAGCAGTTGCTGCCTGGAGCCAGAGGAGTTAAGAGAGTGCTCCTGGATGGCTGAAGGATCTGCAGGACCTTGGGCAGAGCAGTTGCTGGCAGGGACCAGGGGAGCAAGACTGACCCTGAAGTGTAAGGGTGAAGAATGTGATGGGGTCATGGGGAAGTGGCCAAGGGAATTGTAACATAGACATAATTTAGTTACAGAGATGCAGTGGATGGCTGATATCTATAGGCTCTCTGGGCTGGGACCCAGAGTTGGATGGCCCATGCCCCCCCCCCCCATTAGTCACTGGGGAAGTGGCCTGAATATTGAGCTGTGATACACCTCCAGAAGATGAACTGTTCAGTGGCCCAGCTGGAGAACCGGGGCCAGAAAGGCCAAGAGGGGTGAAGAGTCTCTGGGGAGGGAGCCATGGGGGCACCACTTCACCACCAGAATGGCTGGGACTGTTTGAAGATTGAGGGACTATTTGAAGACTAGCCCAGAAGGGCTGCATGAAGACCAACTGAGGGGTACTGGGATAGGCCTCCTGTTGGACTTATACCTCAGAAGGCGTTTATCTATTTGTTATTTCACATACAGACTATGTGAGATTTTGCCAAAGGTTTGAATTGCTGAAGATTCACTACAAGGCAGAGAGAAAGTGCAGGCACCCTCACTCAGCCAAGGGGGCGCTCGTGAAAGTTGAGTGCCACCCCGATGCAGTTAGCATGGTGTCTAACACACTGGGGTTCCTACAAACTTCCATATTATTATTAATAATAAGCCAGGAGTTCTGGCTTCCATCTGATCTAAAAATTAGACTTTGTATTATCTCAAACTTCTGAAGTGATACTACTAGTTACAACACTCATGGTATTTGTAGTTGCACCTTTTTTTTTTCCTTACAGACAAAACATAATTCAACATAATTATGACAGATTAATGTGTCTGTACACATCTGTATCAAATTATACACTCTTTTGTTTTGTGACTGCCATCTTAAGTGTAAACTAATGTGCCTGCACTGTTGTCTTTTTGCCTCCATCTTGGATTGCAATTCAGGGAAGAGTCTCATTTCTCTAAGGGGAGGGGGCGGTGATGGTTGTGGTGGTAGGGGCAGCTAGAAGAAGGATCAGTGGTCCAAGAGTATGCCAAGAGCCAGAGACCTTTCCTAGACTCTGCTCAAATCCAGCCATGCTAAGAGTACATCTGATAGGTGGGATCCATCTGATAGGTGAGATCCAGGTAAAGCAACCTGGTGAGTGGCAGTGAGGCAGGGCTCATCCAGGTTGTAACACTAACTATAGGGGGTATTAAATCAGTGAACTTTGACAAAATATATAATTATTTATTTTGTAGAGCAGAAATATGTTTTGTCTGTTTTTGAGAAAAAAGAATATATAAGAGCTGCATTTCTTACTTCTGCAAACTGCATATTGACTTTAGTTGGAGTCTTTCAGCTGAATAAAGCTAGAAGATTTGGCCTGTAGTGCTTATGAACTGTTTAAACTTTGAGCACAGATTTAGTTGATATGGGAAAGCTCACACAACCAGCATATTTCAAAATTCAATCTCTGTTGATCAGTAGCATGGTAAATCTTATACTTTCATGCTGTAATGAAAACCTCTATCCCGCAGAATAAAGTCTGTACAACCATGTTATGTACTTTTAATTTGAGTCTCAACAAGTATTTAAAAGACATGTATTGAGCTATGAAAATTTATCTTAGATTAGAAACTTGTTGTGCTGTGCAAATTTTTAAATGGTAGGTGAAATGTCAGAAGTGTGCATGCATGTCTGAGCTTGCAAAACAGCAGCATTCAGCAATCAACTGAAGCTTGTGGAAAATATTTTTCCAGGACTATGATATTGTAGTATTAACTGTATTTAAAAGCGACTTGCACAGTGTTTTTTCAAGCTTGTTCATTTTTTCTGTTTGAGAGCGTCATGGAACAAGAAGATCCACTTCTGCTTTTTTTTTTTTTTTTTTTTTCAATTCAGCCTCCCCACTCCCATTTGCTATGATTTTTCATTCTATACAACTACTCTTTCTCTACTTCGCTAATAAGATAGATTGCATTTGGGATGGCATCTCTGGTGCTATAGAAGTATTTCAAGGTAGGAGGGAATTATCACAGATTCCTTTACTAAGCTTCATCCAGGCCCAGTTAGAGGTTTTATATGTTCTATGTGAAACTGTCTTGACCAATTACAATTTGGATCCAAGCCTTTTGTGGCTAGTGGAAAAACAGTGGAGAATGTCTGGGCCTGTTGTTAATGGGGATCATAAAAGCTGACACGAGGAAGGGCAACTTGTCAGCAACCTGCAGATAGGTAATGGTGTAGTTTTTCCTCAAGAAACTGTCTTGCCAGTAAATGTTGTTGGCAGCTGTTGCCTATTGCTAATCTATTTTTTCATGGTAAACATGATTGAGAAACATGGTGGCAGGCCAACTCCACCTGACATTCTTTGATTCTTTGGATCCTGATAAATTAGGCTTCAGACGTGGAGACTACATGGAAATCTCTGGGGTCAGTTTAGTATCCCCTTGTGCAATGAACAGAGAAATGAAATCTCCTTGCTAGTATATCACTCATAGATGTTTACCAGCATTCAATATCATGGGCCAAGAAGTGCTGTTGACATGACTCTAAGACCTGTTGGGGTAGAGATGGGATTATTATAAAGTGGTTCCAGTCATCCTTATCCGAGAGTTCTCAGAAGGTAGTTACGGGCAGTCACTCTTCATTCCCTAAGCCCACAGCTGCAGAGTGGTACCAGGATCACTCTTATCTCTCCTGTTCAACATGTATCTGAAGCTGCTGCAGAAGATCCATGAACTAGCATAGGTTAGTGTCATTGGTGTATTTCAAGACTTATTTTCATTTGATTCAGATGGAGCTGTTTCCTTTCTTTCCAATTATTTGGTAGAGATAAGGACCTGGATAAATGCCATCTGGTTAAGTATCTGTCCAGATGGGACTGGTAAGGGCAGTGTATTTTGATCAGTTGTTGAAATCTATGACTGCTCCCTCAGTTGATGTCTGCCTGCAGGTTGTCAAACTGATTTGCAACCTTGGGGTCATACTAGATTAATCTCTCTTTCAGTGGCTCCCAGGTAACAGCAATGGTCAGAAATAACTCACCTCCCCGCCCCCCACCGCTAGCCAGCTCCTTTCAGAGGCAGACATTGCCACAATCACACTTCTTTGATACCTCTTTGCTAAACTATTACATCGTAGTCTAACTGGAACTAACTGTGAAGCACACTTGGAAGCTTAAATTGGTGCTAAAATTGACTGCCTACCTCTTATGGAAAGTGATCCAGTAAAAACATATTACACCTGTGTAATGATTTAGGAAATCTATATGTGCAGCTTATGAATTCTGGTTCATATTATGAAGTTGTTACTATAAAAAATTGCTGTATCATGAACCTCTATGTGGATTTCACTATTGCTGACTAGGTTGTGTCATGTCTTCCCCAGACTGAGAACAATGGGGAGTACTTTGGTTTGACCACACAATAGTTATGCTAAGAAAGGTGCTGGAGTCGGAAAACCAATTCAGTCAGCTTGGTCTGTAGGAGGTCTAGCAACAGTGGAAAGTTACAGCAGAACAATGGGTGGTGGGACATATAAACTAGAAAATCTTGGAGAGAGGAAATTGGGCTGGAGAAAGGAATGGGATGGACTGGCCAAGTTTAGAGTAGCAGAGTTGGGGGACAAGGTTTAATATTTAAGCACAGAAGTGATGCACTGCAACAGAAAGGTGCTGGTCAGCCCCAGATCCTGACCCCAGCCCAAAATATGCTGTAGAGTACTGTGGAAATTGAGTCAGGGAAATGTATGTAAGATTTATTATTTTTGTGCTAATAACTGAAAGTCCATGCTATTGCACAGGTGTAACTCATAAAGTCATGTGCATTAAAAAGCTAAAAATGGCTGAGAACTTAAAAATTGGACGGTAATAGACTATAAATCTCAGTGGTGATTGAACCTGTTGATAATCTAGACAAAAAGGACTCTTGGCCATTCTTGTAGCTCTTTCCATGACTTCACACAGACTCATCAGATATTCTAGGCCTCAGAGTAATGTTTGGTGATATTGTGTGCGTGGAAGTTGGGAGAAAGCTCTTCCTAAGATCCCCAAGGAAGCTGAAGGACCCTGCAATGGGTTGAGTCAGGAACAGAAGATCCTGGACGTGGCCAGAACTGCTGACACTTTCACTGGAGAGGACTGACTGGAGAAAGCCAACTCTTTTTTGGTTCCTTTTGCTTTCTTTGAACTGTGCTGCAGAAAGCCCCATGAATTGCTGCTGGGGTGGGGGTGGGAGGGAAATAGCTATTTGGCTGTGAATCATGTAGAAATAGCAAGTGGGAGAGAATAACACACTTCACTTTTGAACTTGGAAGAAAGGTTTCTTAAATGGACAGATGCTGTTGAAGGAGACCCCCTACTGAGATAGTCCTCTTCTCGTCCTTACTCATGATGAGTAGTACTTTGTGAGTAGTCATTAGTGGGACAGCTCACAAAGTAAAGTTAGTTGTTACTTCACTCGTTCTCAAAAGGTTTTGCTCTCCCAGTTTAATTTGCAGAAAAATAAACCCAAAGACACTGATCCAGCTCACTGAACAGAGTACATGAAGATGACTTAGGAAACACTGTAGTGAACAGGAAATTGCAAATCATATGAAAGTGATAAAACAGATATAGTATACCACCTCTTAGTCCGCTTGAGATAACTGACCTGGAAGACCTATTGCAATCTAGAGTCAGATCCATACTTATTCTACCCTATGCAGCCAGTATGACTTGGGAAGTCATCACTCTACTGTCCCATCTACATTCTACCTATGCCCTCCATCTCATGCAACTCAAGTAACAAGGACTGTTTACATTTTGGGCTAAATACTAATCTGTTTTTCCATTGCTGTATTGCATCCTGTGTGAATGAACAACTTAGAGATACAACAAAGCAAGTAATCATTGGAGTACTGAAGAATATACTGTAGAAGTTACGGTCCTGAACTTACCAGTGTAGCCTCTGAATATCTACTATGTAGTGGTCAATATAAGTTATAGCTAGTAATGATTAAGAGATGCTTATGGAAAAGCTATAGCTCAGAGCAACATGAGATAATTTGGATAAGATACTTTGGATCTCTCTACCTCAGATCCATCTTTTAGCAATGTAGCCAAATACACAGTAAAAAAAAATGCATTGATTTAGGGGAAAACATTATGTGGTAAGGGCAGGGAAAAAATAATACCGTTATTGCCAAAATATACTGGTTGGGTGGTTGGCTTGAATGATCCTGAATGCTTTAATTAAGTGCATTTTTCCTGTAAATTCCCTCTAGTGCTTTATTTTTTTTGTTGATACCATAGCTAACCTGTCTCTAAGACACTATGCTTGGTTTTATTAACTTGTAAGACAGAAGATCATAAAGCATACATCATGCATATGCAGGAACAAGAGACATCTGTAAGGAATTTGGGCAGTATCCATGGGGCTCTTCGTTCCCACCTTTCTCCCAGGTCTCTGCAGTTGCTCATAAGACCTGTTCCTGGAGCTCTCACCCAGATGAGTAGTTCTAGTTGTTGCATGAGTAAATGCTTTAGGGTTAAATAGAAAGGTATACAGTATCCTGCTCGGGAGCGGGGGACATACACAAGAAAATGGACTAAACATCTTAGTTTAGGGGACTTGATGGCTCATAGGATTAATGACGGTAACTTGTAGGTTTGAATCCATACTAAGCAGGAATTATCTGGAAACCTACCTCTATATAAGTGCTAAGATCTGGAAGAGTGAAGAAAGTTCTGATAAAACCCATGGACTCCATGAGACCCCCTCTGAGCTGAATGGGATTCTGGAACAATAGGTTGGATATTACTGGAGTAAATGGTCAGTTTATGATGAATAATTAGAGGATGGACTCTTAGGTCATTATTCTTCCTGACTTACACTGTATTCTTCATTTTACTTTACCTAATTTACACCTTGTGTAAGTGCAGGCTCAGGCCCTTAAGGTTAATAGTCATAATATGTATTTGCACCACCAGCTAAGTTCTCATACTTTCCTATGTGAATGGACACTCTGGGAGATGGAAAGCAGAATTAGGCTTTATGCTATTTTTTCCGACAGTGCCTGCAGCTTTTCTTCCATTAGTGATCGTACTGTAAAAATGTTTTGCTACTTTTCACTGTGTATCACAGGCACTAGGTCAAGTTGAGAAGTGATGGTTAAATTACATTTTGAATGTGTCTAAAAGAGTCAATGTTAGTGTAACTTATGCACTGAAAGGATTACAAGCTGGTGAGACTCTGTGCTTAACTTGCCTCTGAAGTTGGAGTCCTGTATTTTGTGTGTTAACTCAGGGATTTCTGGTAATAATTAGCAATGACTGGAAAAAAATGCAGAGTAATGGATTGGCAGTTAAATCAGGTTTTGATTACAATATTTAATGTTGTAATAAAGTTTGCTGCCATGTGATAGTTGCTCTTTATTTCAGTGTAATACTAAACTCTGCCTATCTCCTTTCCATTTTAAGAGCTAGTGAGTGGCTCCAGCTATCATTTTTGTGACAAACTGATATATAATTTGAGGAAAAGGTTGAATCCAATATGAAAATACTCTTTAATTGCTTCCCAAGAAAAATACAGTATCACTTGAAACTTTATTTTAGTCCTTAGGTTGTTAATTTATTTGGAAAGGCAGTGGTGGATGCCACATATATTTCAATGGAAATAGGATCTTGTTATTTAAAGATAAATTATTCATAAAAATGCAAGCAAGGCAATCAAAGAAAATTAAGCAAATCAAAGAAAATTAAGCAAAGAGAAATTTTGGTTTGGGCTATGATGAAAGATGCCACTACTATAATACTGTGCACTTGGAAACTACCATGCTTGTGAGCTGCCAAGCTGTCTTTGGAGTCATGGCTTTGTGGATAGGTTTTAAGCCATGCCCGCCATGATGACACCAAATAGGAAGGCAGCTTCCTTGGAGGATAGAAATTCCTTTTAACTTGAGAGACATTTTAACATGACAATGTCACAGATAACATTTAGAGTTATCTTACACTTGATGTCTGTTTCACTGTTTAAGTTTTCTGTCTTTTTGATAAATGTGTTCTCCAGGGCTTATTGTCTGCTTGCATCTCATTTATGCATGATAAAAATGCTGTTAGATTTAGTTTTGATTATACATTTACTTCAGTTTTCCTTTGATTCACTGCCTTTCTATTTGGTGTCTTGCCAAAAGTCAGATATTACTGTAGACATATTTTAAAAAGCTGTTATAGATGATTAGGGTGGGTTTTTCTTTTAAAGGATTCAGTTGACAGATGCTTCATTTAAATAAACAATTACAGTGCAAGAAAATTATTTTTAAATAATTCATACCATTATTTCATACGCCAAGGAAGGACATCATTCCATGACCTCTCTGTTGTTGCCTGACCAGCTTTGGGCAATGGCCTGTCTAGAACTTGGTATTCCTCCACTTCAAGTAGTTCTACCTAAAAGTAGTTGAAAATATGTTTCTGTTCTTTCCATGTACAGTATATTGTGTCTTGTTCTTAAAAACCCATTCAGTGTACACCAGTCATCCTGTGCAATGAATGAGGTCAGGAGCGTTGTGGCAAAAATATGTGATCATGCGGCTAGAGACTATCAAAATGCACCTGCACAGGAAAGATAAATTGAGATTGTACGGACAACCTTAATTTTGGCATTTCTTAACTTCTGAGTGCTTGAATTGAAAGCAGTCTTAAAGTTGTTCTTAATGTACTTTTTGTATGTAATATATAAATATGTTGTGGGATTCTTGGAAGGGTCTCGAGCTCCTAATTCTCTTATTACCTCTCACTCTTTTGATTCTTAAAACAAATCGACCAAGTAATAAATCTTTCCAAATACTGAGGTTATTGAGTGGTATAGTTGTGCTTTAAACCCATATGTGTGAGAAAATGCAGGAGCTAGTTTTAGTAACTGTTTCTTCCTTTCCTTTCATTCCACCCCCACTCATCCTTCCCGGTCTACATACAGCATAAATAACCAGCATTCCCTATGCAGCCTGTATGTCTTCTCCCTTGCACATATGACTTTTATGATTAGAGTAAGTGATAAATGCACTCCCAGGTCAATTTACCCACATAGCCCAATGATTAACTACAGTACATTTATAAAGGACTTCTAATAGCCTCCTGATTAAGCCATATTTGTGGAGAAAAATGTTGCCTGATTATATCTTATTCCCCAGAGTTGTTATGTAATCACAGTTCACCTTCAGCAGGACACAGATAAGAAAGAAATGGGATATGGGAGAACGGGGACTACACAAGAATTTTTTTAGCCTGTCACATTCCATACTTTTCAATTTCTGTAACCTCTCTTTGTCCTTCTGTGTGAATATGGATAGTAGAAATATTTGTGCACAAATGATGGTACTGCAAAGTGTAGGTCTAGCAATTACAAAGTAGTAATTCTCCTGTGGATTTCTTCTGAAGTAGGGAAACTGAGATTGCTCTGCTACAGCAGAAGTAAAAATTATTGCTGCGAGAACAAAGACAATGACCTGGATACCTCAGATGTCCATTTTAAAACCAAAGCCAAGCACAAGGGCACTGGGAAATGAGAGGCTCTTAACACAGCACAAGACCATACTAAAATACAGTAGGTAGTGTTGTAATCATAAGAGCATCCCTTGAATTGGAAATGTTGTCATTGGGAACAAAACTTAGAAAGTACAACAAAAGCGTATATCTTTCTTTCTCATCACCTGAGAATAGTTTGTTGTCGGTAATGTTGTTACAGGTTGCCCAACACTTTTTCAGTTACAAAATATATTTGCAACCTTTTAGAAGCACTCACACATTCATTATTTGCTGCAGGGACATAGATTATTTGCCCTGGGACTAAAAAGTGCCTTTATGTCTTCCATGGAATTCTGTTCTGGTTTGGCAAAGATGTGCATTTTTGAAAATCACCAATTTGTGTTGTCAGGGAAGTCTTGGCAGAATGCCAAAACGAGAACTAAATATGAATATTGTAGTCTAAGGCTGGTCAGTAGCATATATCACATTGACTAATCCTAGAACAGATAAGGGGTACTTGTGGCACCTTAGAGACTACACATTTATTGTAGCATAACTCTAGGACAGTTAGACTCTCTACGGGGGAAGAGAGCCCCTCTGGGTTCCCACCTACAGCTCTATGCCCAGCGCACAGACCCAGTGGCCAAACCCTTCTTGGAGATGTGACACAGTCATGCAGGTAGAGGAGAGGGGCTGGAAATGACAGAATGAGGAGAGGGGGAGTCCAGCACCACTATTAAACCCCTCTGCAGATGATGTATTATACAGCTCCTTTTCGCAGCCTCCTTAAAGTCTGATTAAAGTACCTATTTAGGCCCATTTTAATACAATGTGTAGGGAAATTGTGCTTTTTACTAACAGCGAATTGAAGATGGGTCCCCTCAAAGAAAAAAATCATTGCGGGGCTCTCTGAAGATACTGCTGAAATATTGCACAGAGTCCAGTGTATGACTTATTTACTTTATAAACAATAGAGCATTTTCACTGTGGTCCCATTCTATTATCTGTAACAGCTGGAAGCCCTGGCCATTCATGATGTCGGGGGAGGGGAGGGCAGTTCAAGATTCAGACTCAGGATCCCTGAACAGTTTGAACCCATTCCCTAGTACAAAGGAAAGGAACTATGTGAGTTGATTTATCCTAAGCAAGCCATATGTTGTTATGTATGTTTAAATACATTTCTTCCCTCATTTAAATGTTCTATAATAAATCCTAGTTAGACTGACACCTGTTGATAGAAGATCACATTAAGTGTAAACATCCCGCCTAAGATCTTTGCTATGGTTTGTGTTTTCCTAACTACTAACATTTCCAGAATTAAGATCATTACTGGACATATCAGTAAAGCGTCAACACTGAGTACATCCTGCCATGTTCTCCAAGGTTTTCCAGTTAGTAAGATCTGGGCACAATATACAGTTACTAGCCTTCACAGATCAAAACCTTTGTCCCTTTCTTCGCAGCTTTCTAGTTCCCTCCTGTGTGTTCCTTCAGGTCTATGTTGTGGTATCTGTTCTTTCCACCTCCACCCCCAATATCCACTTTGATCCCCATTGTATCTCAATAGGCACATTTTTTTTCTAAAGGTCTGAACAGTATCTGTTGAAAGACTGCAAAAATGCAAAGTTGATCACAGTTTATCACAGTAGGACACACTGGAATCCAAAATGTGTCCACACACACAGACTGAATCAATGTAAATAAATAAGGCATGAGTTTGAGTTTAGCTAGTTCCTTCTAGTTTGTGTGTAGACAAGCCCTAAATTGTAAATGGCTTCCTTAAACATTAACAAGTTTAACATAATTTGCAGTTTGAGCTGTTGTTTTCTTTAAATTCTAATAGAAGAACATTGGAAATGAATAGCGTGGAGCCTCAAAGCATATTAAAAATCTGCTACTATTTGGTAGAGATTATTTAAAAAAAGACAGTTTCCAGCCCAGGGGACAGGTAATATTTCAACATTTTGTTTTTATCCTCAATTTGAGACAGGCCCAAACCAAACCAAACCAAAACAAAGAGAATAGCAAAACTTTTTGCAGAGCAAATGTTTTAATAATTTCCAACATGGGAACTTTTTGAATATTTTGCTTCAACATTCTGAAACAATGTTTTTGTTTTGAATCAGTTCAACGTTATTCTATGTGTACTGAACTACTAGCACGTTTCATGAGTTTCCAGTTTCATGTGGGCCAGGCTCCCTGGCAGGAGCTTGATGCAGCCGGTCACGGTGTGAGGATAAGTTGGTTTCCTGTATCTATATTGTAAGGCCATGAGGCCTTTTTTTGCAGCCAATATTAAAAGCAGCAGCCATGAGCCGAGAAGCAGAAAGTCACATCTTCATGTTCCATCTAATTACATTTAATAATGTAATATCGTGCTTTTAAGAAGGCGATCGTGTCCTAATAGCACCCCCATCACCAATAAAGAAACGGATCTTAAGATGGTAAAGAAAACTTTGTTAGCATTCTGTCTGGCAAGAAATCACTTAATAGTTGTGGTTGTGAAATCTTACTTCTTTATGGTTTTGTCTTTATGGTCCCCACTTCTCTATTGTTTATCTGTGGGTCTGTCTGGTTTTTTTGATTGTTTCTGCCTGTTGTATAACTAATTTGCTAGGTGTAAATCAACTATGGAGGTGGGATATGAGTGGTTAAAGAATTGTTTTACTATATGTTATATTGGTTTAGAAAATTGTTCAGTAGTATTTCTGTAAAATGATTGGTTAACGTACAACTAAGTAACACTCAAGTTTCTCTATATAAACTGGGGTCCAAAAGTAGTTCTTTGGAACTAGCTCCAGGACACAGGCCCAAGATCAGAGCTCCCAGGCCTCAGCACCTTGCCATCATAACTGTGGCAGAAGTTGGAGTCCCCAGATGCTGACTGGCCATTAAGAAAAGTTAATCTGCCTTATTGGGAGTGGTGAGTGTATTGTATGCTTAGCGTGTGTGTTCTGTTTTGGTGATTGTAATAAAATAGAGGTTAAGTACAATATTACTGGTGTAAGTCTCTTTCACTGGTAAAAGAAACCCACAGAAGATTAAGCCCTGAGTCAACAGGGAATGGTGTTTGCCTGAATCCCATGGATGGGTAAGATAGGTACCTTTCACCTGAGCACTAGGAACTGGGAAAGGGTGGGGTGCCTAAATCAACTGAGTTATGTCTTGAGCCCAGGAACTAGGTAGAGGTGGGATGTACTAGAGTGTATGGGCAAGAAATTTAAGGTAAAGTTGGGTGCCTTAGAGTGTGTGTACAAGAGGGATTTTGTGCGGGTAACAATGGGACTCCCCAGTGGAATGCAGCAAGGAGATTGTGTGGGGAACTCATTGCTCCCGCACCACCCAAGAGACAATTGCCAATCTTAAGTATCGGGGACTTTTCTCTTGAAATTGTTTTTTAAATTAAAATTGTACGCCTATAGCACTGAAGAAATAGTCAAAAATCATTTCATGATTTCAGTTCCTTGCAATGAAATGTGGCTAGTTATGGGTAACTTTCTATGGTATATACTGTCTGGCAAGTGAGACTTGTAGATTAATCAGTGCTTTTGGCCCATCTTTAGTGTTCCCATAAGGATGCTTAGATTTGTTTTTGTTTTAAACAAAGAAAAGAAATCATTAAATGATTAACTATTCAGAAAACTTCCATATGTCAGGAAGAGAGATCCAATCCCCACACTATTTGGGTTCTTAATGGATATTATCCCCAGGTAGTTGTAGATTATCCAATTACTGTATAGTTTCATTTGTTAATGCATGTCTCCAAGCAGATTTTACCTTAGTGGATGGGGGAAAAAATAGATAATCCAGCCCACCTACATTATTTAAAGTTATTACATTACATAACATAATATGCCAAAGTGAGGAAATGTAATTAATTTCCTACAGGAAATTAAAACAATGAACACCTATTTTCAGATGAGAAAGATGCTATCAGTTTACACAGATGAAAGATCACATTACATTTTACAGTTTTATGGCTACAGAGTAAATTTATTAGACAGAAAAGGGCCTAGAAACCACTGGACCATGCAATCAAACTTAAGCCATTGTACTGAATAATAGATTTGTGTCAAATATTATTCTAATTTCTTTAAATGATTTTGAAAAATCCATATTGCATACTTTGGTCTGTTTCATAAATATTCCTCTGTGTAAAGAGAGTCTGTGGAGACCTTTCTTAACTTTACATGTACTCTAGTTTTTCCATTTGATACAAGGTGAAAGTACTGTAACATTTCTTTTTATTCCCTTCATAGTTATATACTTCAGACCTCAGTCAGGTTTTGTATTTGCTGTGCACACACAAATCTCACTCATTTTCCCACTCAGTCTCTGCAGTGGATCTTGGATTGACTGGTTTAGAGAAGCTAGCGAACACCCCTTCTCAAATGACCCATTAGATGCTGGAACTCTGGATCCTTCTTAGTCAAGCTTGTTGCGTTGGTGTTTGACCTCCTGCTGTCCCTGACAAGTGAGGTACATCTAAAATCCTCTTGCTGACCTCTCTGCGGCATTTGATGCCATTGAGCACCCGATTGCCCAAGATGCTGCAGGAGTGAACAGAAACACCCTGTAATGGTTCAAGTTCTTCCTCCCAGGCCAAACCCCCAGAGTAGTTATGGGCAACAGTTGCTCCAACTCAAAAGCCCTTTGCTGTAGAGGCTCAGTCCTTTTCGCACATATTTTCTACTACGTCTATAGGATGCCCTTGTGAAAGGTGCTGTGGATTGGATGAATGAGCACAGGATTGGCCACCAGGAAGTTTGAGTTCTAATCCTTGCTCTACCACTGACTAAATTAGTCCACAGATGGGAATGCTCAATGCCCTAGCAGCAAAATATGCCTGCTGTCTTTGGTGGTCAGAATTTTGAACATCATCCTATCGGACAAAGTCCTGAGAAAGCATTTATGATACCTAGCTTTGATTATTGTCACTCATGTTTTGGTAATGAAGCCCCACTGAAGGAGAAGATCTGTTTTGGTTTTTTTTTAAGTCTGTTTAGAAACATAGGGTTGCTAGATCCCATGGAGCCTCACACTACACTACCCCCCCACCATTAAGGAGAGGGTCCAGTTCAAAGTCTTTGTCCTGATTTTCAAGGTCCTGCAGTAAGTCGCTACTGAAATATTGCTTCTCCCTCTGCAGTCGTGACCTCACATGACAGTTGTTGTGTTCCACTGGAACAATAAACTTGTCAGATATCTGGGGAGGCTTGTGAATGCAGGAAACAGAACTTTCACAGGAGCTGGACCTAGACTGTGGAACGAATGCCTACAAGACAAAACTGTGTCCTCAGAACTAACCACTTTCAGAAGCAAACACAAAATTCATTTCAATAGTTTCTTGATATAAATAGACACAAGCCTTGTGCTCAAACCAGGCATAAAGAAGCAAGCAAACCAAAAAGCTATAAACTAACCAAGCAATTTCTCGTACAGGCTGAGAATGATAAAAGAAAGAAATTATTGACTTAGTACGTAGATAGATATTTCTTTTTTGATGCCATCTTTGAGATTAGATGTAAAACTCAGGTCCTCAATATTCATCAGTAATTGGCACCTTATTTTTTAATAAGAGGTGGGTGTTAAAGTTCCTGGCCAATTTGCAATTTGAGTAATAAAATTCTGAATACTTATATTCTATATTATTTCAATTGGAGATAATCACTAGCTATCCTAAATTGTTGTTTGTTTATCACTGTGCCCTGTTAGATGGCTGCGAGATTATCTCTCACAGGTTTTATGGTAGTAGAGATTTTACATGTAAAATCTCTACCATCAGTCAAATTCTGACAGTATGTCTGCAGTAACTCCATGTAAGTCAGCTGGATTTTCAGTGGCTTCATGGACGTCAGCTGGTGGAACTGTATTCAGAATCTGGGCCATGACTGAATTTCCAGACCCTTTTGCAAGTGTCAGTTATGAAGTGTTGTACAGCACCCACATTTCAAGATTGTCCCAAGTCTAGAGAACTTTTAGAAGATGGGTAAAGAAAGATTAGATGCACTAGGAGAACCAGAGGATGAAATAACCCCCAAATAAGGCTCCAATTCAGTTCTCCTTACTGAGCCCTACAACCTGCTGAAATCATTGAGAGATTTGCACTAGTAAAGCAAGAAGGATTGTTAAAAATTTTTAAATATTTTAACAATTTTTTTTCTTAATTTGAGTCCCCCCCTATCTTCCTGTTGCTGGATGTAAAATCTCAGACGTTGTAAACCTGGGACAAGAAAAGAGTAAGAGGCATATTTGGGCACCACCCTTTAAAATGGTAAGGGAACCAAAACATACGCTCTGCCAAAAGTGATCACCATTACTATGAAATGCTAAAAGTCAGGCCATGTAATGTGTGTCAGTCTTACATCTGTTAAATCAAAAACTAAACAATGAAGAGCAGATTTTACAAAATTACTTCAAATTTTACCAGTGTAACTGAGATCAAAATGTGACTCATAATTCCCACAGAAACCATAACTGAACCTTTTGACACAAACTAATCTTCCATTTATAAGTGAAATATTTATAAATCTCTCAGCCAGAGGGACACCAACTTTTACAAACTACTAAGTGATTTATAAAAAATAATTTATGACTGGATTAAGAAGTCTTTAGTTCTGTGGAACAGTTTTGATCCTTTATAGTCATTCATTTCTTTTTCAGACCACCATGCCTGAGAGTCAACAGCAAAACAGAAATCGCTTAAATTGAATGTTAAGTTTACAGGAGCAATGCACTCCTCTCTCCATAACAGAAATCTCATCAAAGCTAAGCAAAGAAGGGTGCAGGAGAAAAGTCCCTTTGAACAAACACTAGTCTTAAACCTTTTCACCCTTCATAAGTCAAGTACATGCCCTCTGACCAATTTAATTCCTAATCCAAACAAAATTTACTGAAGGGGTGGGGAAGTAGATGAGTGAAGCACAAAACATCAGTATTTCAGTTCTTAGCTGTTTTCGGGTGGAAAAAAAGTATTCCATTTACAAATAAGGACCTTCAAAAGGGCAGAACTTGACCTGTAATGTTTTCCTAAAAAATGTACTGAGTTGCGTTTTTTGACTTTTTTTTTTTTTTTTGCCATGAATCTCTCAAATGATAGCACCAAATTAGAAGAAAAGCCTGTAGACTGTTTTTGTGAAGTGTCTTCAGGTTTGGGCAATCTAACTGCAATAGATGCTTTTTAAACTAGCAAATAGTTACAATTAACTCTGCTAAATGTCAACAAAGCCCTTGGTAGGAAAGATGCTGCTTTCGTCTTGTGTTCGTCTTCACTCTGTTTACAGCAAACTGACGTGACATTTTTGTCTGTTTACAAAGCAGTGAAGAATGTTTATTCAGCAGTTATCTGGTTCCAACAAAGTTGTGTGTGTTGTTTCACATTCGTTTTCTGTTATTCCATGAAACGGGAACAGTTTCATTTTATTTAGGCCTTTATTCCACCTGAGGTCAATTGATTTCAGAACTGCCCTGCTTCAGAAGAAGGGGAAAGTGTATATGTCATCTTTAGATCCCTTGTCCTTTTCTTTCCTTCCTTCAACAGATTGGAGAATTGTTAGCTGGTGCATAGTGAGCAAGAGGTTAACAGCTTACCTTCTTCTAATATTTGCACAGGTGTTCAGAGAGAGAGAGAGACTTACAAGGTTGCTTGGGGACAGAGAGGGAAAGGCAGGATTCCGCACCAGGGTCATAAACCTGTTCCAATCTAGGGTTGTTTTTAGTTATGCCACCTTTGCATATGTTAACTTGTTTAGAATCAGATATTAATGCATTATTCTTTAAAGAAAATTGCTTACTTGACTGCACCTGTTTGTTTCTGCTGAGTCAGCCAATCAGATTATATCTGTTTCTCATTATCAAAAACATTGATGCTGATTTCCCCAATCAGCTTCTCTTATCCACTTGTGAAGTCTTCATTACCATAAGTCTGTGACAGTACAATTCTTTCCATATAAACAGACCATAAGAATATACGCAGAAGGATTAGAATTTTTTTTTGAAGGATCAAATAAGAGAAAAACAAGTTATATAAAGGAGAAAGCTCTATTCAAAATAAATTTTGAATGATTACATGTGGAATACAGAAAATTACTGGTTAAGGAAATTGTCCTTAAGATGAATGTTCTCTTCCTTAGGTTAGCACCAGTGTGAAAATCATTATATTAAAGTAACACTTTAAAGTAGATGGTGAAGGGGAAAATCAGAGCACCTTCACTTCACCTGCAGGCTCTCCCCTCTCCTTTCTTTAATTTCCTGCTCCGGAAAACAGACTGCTTTAGCCAGAGAGAACAGGCTGCTTTTTTCACTTACACAGATAGCATTGACACCGCTCTTTAAATGAGACTTAATGGACTACGCTTTTAAAAAAAAAATTAAGCCCTTTTAGAAGACACCCTTTGAGTTAAAAATTGAGATCCAAGGATGGCACCTTTCAGACATACAGTACAGATCCTCTGTTCTGATGTAAAATAATATTCTACAGATGAGTAATTTTTTTATAGTTTACAGAATAGTTTGATCAAAAGATGACAATAAAAAGTAGTGTTTTGTGGCTTTTTGTTTTGCTTTTGTTTTTTTGCTGTGAATGGTGATCAATTGTTCTCCATACTCACTGAGGGTAGGATAAGAAGTAATCTGCTTAGTTTGTGTCATGAGAAATTTAGGTTAGATATTAGGAAAAAATTCTAAGTGTAAAGATAGTTAACCACTGGAATAAGTTACCTAGGGACAGTACTTAATATGTGATGAAAGAGTTGCCAGGGCTCATACAATTTTTTTTTACGATCATAACTGATGCAGCAAGCAGCAGTGTCAGGGCTATGAACTGACAAGCCTAGAGGGGCTGGGGCTTAGCCCTAGCAAGCGCTGGCACAAATTAAACACTGCCTAGGCAGCTTGTGGAATCCGCCCTATTGTTGTTTTTTTAAATTAGACAATCATCTATTAGGGATGGCCTGGGAATACTTGGCCCTGCCTCAGTGCAGGGGATGGACTATATGACCTCTTGAGGTCCCTCCTAGCCCTACATTTCTATAATTATGACCTTTTGCTGCTGCTAAAGTCATAATACTGGGTGTCAATTTATTATCATTGCCATGATGATCTGCTATAAAAATATTACATTTTGAAAAGCCATCCTTTAATTTTTACTGTAGTTTTAAAGTGGCAAAGGTCCAAGAATGCACAACTTGTTGGTTCTTTCAAAAGTTGTATGCAACTGACAATCCATTGTGTATCTTGACACTTGTGACTAGGTAGTTACAAGGAGTTCTGATTTCAAAGATGGGTCTGACCTGAAGAGGTAAATTGGACAAATTATTTTAATTTCCAGATAAAATCTCGATTACTGCTTCATGTTCAAATAAAAATAGTAGAATGTTCTGCAGTTATATAAAAATCTACATTTTATATAATAACGACATGGTAGTGATATGTGGTGGTGGTTTTAGAATATTGTAGTATTTTTATAGGGGCAGGATGTTATAATGCAACTCTTCGGATGTTCTTGATAAATCAATGTAGAACTGTGAAGGGCTGAAAAGCTTTGATAATTGATATTTGTTTATTCCAGTGAGCAGTGTTGTTTTCTTCAATAAAATATAAAGTAATGTTTAACGAGATGCAATTTCAACGTTTTGATTCTTGGTTTTAGGCCTGGAATAAAATAAGCTAAAAGGGTGACTGCAAATTTTGTTTTATTTTTTTAATGCGGAATCTTTTTATCTCTGTATTTGATCACAGATTGTATGATGCCCTTGTTTTCTGGATGACAGTAACAGTAAGCAAGTGCAAAAACCATTCTGTGCTATGAAATTAGGTGATTCTGAGGTCTCAGTTTTGGTGCCCAACTTCAGATACCTTAAAAGTGATGTTCAGAGGGTGGGTATTCAGCACTTTCTGAAATATCAGGCCCCTTTAAGAGGAGTCTTGAATTGGCCATACAAAAATGGAGACATCTAAAATCACTAGTCAATCAGATTATCTAAAAAATCCTAGATTACACTTGTTAGTAAAGTGTAGTTCAGCTGGTAAGATTCCACTTCGTAAGCTAAAAGACACCAGCTGGATTCAACGAGACCTTGAGCAGATACTCAGTGTTGACTCTGTAGTACCTTAACAGGGATGTTCTGGTAGTGCAGTGCTATTAGAGGTGCATGCTAGTGTGTTCATCTGAAAGCCCTTCCTCTCATTTCAGTCACTATCCAGGTAGAAATTAAAGAATTCATATCACTTTTTGATAAGATTAAAGGGTAACTTCCGCATTGGATAACACTCCGTCTCCCAATAAAACAGATTCTAGTGGTCTAGGTAGTTCATAAATCCAAAGAGTTTTAAGCCTAGAAAGTATCAGAGGGTAGCCGTGTTAGTCTGGATCTGTAAAAGCAGCAAAGAATCCTGTGGCACCTTATAGACTAACAGACGTTTTGGAGCATGAGCTTTCGTGGGTGAATTCTGAGGAAGTGGGTATTCACCCACGAAAGCTCATGCTCCAAAACGTCTGTTAGTCTATAAGGTGCCACAGGATTCTTTGCTGCTTTTACAAGCCTAGAAAGGACCATTATGATTATCTAGTCTCCTATATAGCAGGCCATACAATTTTTACAAATGAATCTCACTTCAAGCCCATAACTTTTGGTGAGTTAAAGATGTCTAATTTTGATTTAAAGACTTCAATTGATGTCCCACACTCCTAGGTAAGTTGTTCCAATGATTAATAACCTGCACTGCCTTCTTTCTAGTCTATCTAGCTTCCATCCATTAGATCTTTGTGTGCTAAATTAAAGAGCTCTCTGCTATCAGAAGTCTTCTTCCCACCTAGCTACATATGGACTATTACCAAGTTACTTAAACTTTTGGGTGTGAGCTATGGCTGAGTATAGAATGGTTTTTGCACTTGTTTTCTGTTACTAGACTACCAGTTTGAAGCAGAGAATTGCAAAGAACTATATTGCAGATGCTTAGACTGGGTGAATCTGGTACCTTGAAAAGTGCTATATAAAACCAAAGGCCAAAATTTTAAAAAATGACTAGTGATTTTAGATGTCTCCATTTTTGTGTGGCCAATTCAAGACTCCTCTTAAAGGGGCCTGATATTTCAGAAAGTGCTGAATACCCACCCTCTGAACATCACTTCTAAGGTATCTGAAGTTGGGCACCCAAAACTGAGACCTCAGAATCACCTAATTTTATAGCACAGAAAAAATAGCCCTTCTTACATGGTAACTAATGGAAATCTGTCTCTTAATATGTATAGGAGGAATAACTACATGGTAAGTGGTGGTACTGTGTTATATCCAAATAGGTGTTGCCATACTTCTGTCTTCAACACTAGACTGTTGATACTTTGGAATTTACTGCATGTAATTACTTAAGGATGTGCACAGTCCTTCCCCCACTAAAATATGCGGAGAGAAGCAAATTAAATCAAAGTCAGCAGCTTTTCTTCATGTCACTTGTATGATGCATTGCCTCCCTCTTGTCTGATGAGGCTATCAGGAATGTGGAATGGATGGAAGTGGAAGCAGTAAAAAGATGCTGGTTCTGTAGGGTTTGGAGCAGGATTTACTATGAATCTGTTAGGCAAGAAGAGACTTTCCCCTCTGTAATCTATTCAGGCTCCATATAAAATAAGGTCTGTTTCCTGCTGGGCTGCTAGCTATGCTCTATGCGATAAGTTTGATCTTAGTTACATTGGTGTTACTGAAGTGTAAATCTAGACATGTGGTTCTGTAGGGTTATATAAATTGGAGGATGAATTAATGCTGCTCTCAACAGCAGTAACTAATCCCTGATTTTGTGTGTGTGGATTTTCTCCTTGATGGACTCTGCAAATGATTTCTGTGTGATCTTGGGGAAGTAACTTAGCCTCTGTACCTGCTTCCCCATCTGTCAAAATGAATATTACTTACCCACCTTTGTAAAGTGTTTAAGATCCTTGGATGAAAGGTGTTAAACATGGTGAGAGCTGCTATAGTATTTACCAAATACAAAATTGTCCATAGTTACTATGTAAATAGAATAGTGATGTGATACCAGTGGCATATAACCATTATTGCGGATACTAAACTACACATTTTCAGTGCATTCTGTTACAGCATGGCAAAGGGCACCTTATGGATTCTTTTGTTCCAAGCTGACAAAAATCCAGTTTGGATCCTCATGATAGAGAACTTTCGGTGCAAAAGAACCTCTTCTCCTAGTGCTCTCTGAAGCATGAAAAGGGATGAGGTCCAGTGCTCTTTCAACAGCCTCAGATGTGCTCAAATACAATTGAAAACTCAAACATAAATGGAGAACTGAAACTTTGTTCACTTTCGCAAGAACAAAAGTTGTAAATTTAGACACAGGTTAGTAGACACAGGTGTAGACACAGGTTAGTTCACTGAAATCCTGTTCAAGAACATTTTATCCTTTAAAAGAAATTACTCCCGCATCACTGCCAACATCAGTGAGTGCTTGCTTTATTTGTGTATGAATCTGCTGCATCAAGAGACTTGGCCAGTTGGTGTACCTGACTTTTCTAACTAATTGCAATATTTTTCATTGACGAAAACTTAAACTTTTCTTCATTCCCATCTGTCTTTCCCCACTTTTCAGTCTATATAATAGCTAGATCTTCCCTTCATGGATGTGAAATTTTGTAATTGCCATTTGCCTGTTACGTATAGATGTGGAGAACAGAGCTGTAATTAGACATGTTAGCTCCTGGCAAGCTCCTACTTGTGTCCCACAATTTCTGCATTCCATTTAGCACAGAGGTTTTCAAACTAAGGGGGCAATTTGAAAACCCCTGTGCTAAATGAAAGGCAGAAGTCTGAGGGGGGCATGTGACTCTGAGTGCCCCTCCATATATTGCCTCTGTCCTTCTGCCCCATTTTTCCACCCCTACAGCGGCAGTGTGCCCTGGGCAGCTTGCCCTGCTCATCCCACCCTCGTTACAGCCTTGGTGAAGAAGTTCTGTTCCTTGCAGCAGTTATACACACAAAAAAGATGACTTCCGTTTGTGGAAATCAAAAGAAAACTTCTTCCATACTCATTCCTTGCTCCTTACCTTTAGTGGGGAGTGGTTCTCCCTTCTGTCATGGGGAAGATGCAGTCTTTCAGTGGGTCTTGCCTATCGTTCCTACGCAACATACATGCAGGAGTCATCTTGGGGAATGTTCTGCACACCTTACCCCATGGCAGCACTATTCTGGAGAGTGAGGTAGGTAATCCTTTCACAGCAAGGCAAACTCCCTGCCCTTCTCATTTGCAGTACTTTTTATAGTACGCTAATTGCTGCTGTGTATTTCAATTTCACCTCCGTGCCTTCAAATTTTCATTATGCACAAGGCAGCTGGGAAGCCCCAGATCAGGCGAGATTTGGGGATCATCTAGGAATAACATGCTTTCTGGGGAAATAACAGCATAAAGAAGAGTTCCTGCTAATACAAAAGCTGAGATGTTATAGATTGCCTTGGACTCGTGGTACCTCAGAAAGTGTTTGGTTTGAAGAATGGATGACAGTTAAAGAGGTTTATTTAACCGACCCAGTTAGCCTGTAGCTTATTGGAAGGAAATAAAAAATATCCCAGGTCAGAATGAACTGTTATGAAAATCACCACTTAGGTAAGTGTTTTCTAAGTAGCAGAAAACAAATGAAGAAGATAAGCTCAATGCAGCTACTGGACCCTTTTGGTTTGTCCTGTTGGAGGGAAACAAACAAAATAAAGCCCCTGACATTGCCACGATCTGTTACATTTTGGAACGTTGGGGAAAAGCCTGCTGCCTATATTCAGAAATGCAGGATTTGGCCCTTTGTGATGATTCTTTGTTTTTAAAGTAGTTAAAACTGTAGGAAAATGAGTTTAGCAGCTGTCAAAATTAGTGCAACCCTGGGGAGTAATAAAAAAATAAAAAAGTGGAAGTTGACACCTCAAAATAACATCCTTGGGATATGGGACAACACCCAATGTGTGTTTTTGCCTGACACACCAGGGTACGTGTGGTAGCACTTGAGGATGGTAATCAAGTTAAAGAGAGACAAACTGTTTAGGCTCCAAAACCATACAACCTTGAAAGGAGAGTAAATTTGTGTGGTATGGCAGGAGGTGGGAGAGAGGGGTATGTGTGTTTGTATCTGTTTGCCATTATTTAGAAAATGTGTATTTCAGTTTGGACACACAAAGGCACCTTTCACAGGTTGTATGCACCTTGACTACATTTATGGCTACAGTGCAAGTGTGTGTATTGTGTTGTGTTGTAGCCATCCTGGTCCCAGGATATTAGAGAGACCAGGTGGGTGAGGTAATATATGTAACTGGAAGATTGAATAATGAAAAAAGAATGAAGTATTCTTCTCTCATTTACTTATACGGATGTATCTCCACTCACTTCATTGAAGTTACCCCTCATTTACATTGATATATTATTCGAGAGGAGAATGGGGTTCAGAGAGCAAGATTCCCTAGTGCAAACTAGCCACATTATGCTGCAGAGGGCTGGAAAATGTCTAGACCTGACAGGCTAAGAGAACCTCCAGTGTGATGGAGCTCTGTTAGGTACATTGGCTCTGCACCAACTTTTGCATGATCTCAACCTGGCTCCAGTCAAAGGGTATGGTGGAGGTAGACAGAATGTGGCTGGTATTGCCTTAAAATATTTGTACCTATGCTAGAGCAGGAGCCAACACACAGCACAAATCTACTGTGGGAATGACGGAGTCATAACACGCTCCCCTGTCAAAGAGCTGTCCCAAGTGGCATTCTGCTGCACTAAGTAGAAGCTCTGCAGAGCAGAGAATCTGGGCCAGTGTGTCTAGGTACTTCAGGAAATCAAAAGAGAATAACAGATCTCTGTTGATTTTGTATCAATTAATGAAATGATTAAAACAATCATATGAATGTAGAATAGCTGCTTGCAGAATTTATCAGTTTTTCTCTGTTTCCCTAAGCCAAATTAAAAGCCAGGAAATAATTTCATTTTTAAAATCATTTCTTCCAAAGAAGCAGTCTTTGAGATCCAAGTCTCTCTTTCATCCTAGAGCGTCTTTACGGACATGGGGTACAGCACATGCAGTACAGTGTCATCATTCATTCCTGTCCATTGTTTGTTCCTTCATTAAACCCTGCCTGGTCATGTTCCCGTGTATGATGTCCTGCCATCAAGTCAATGATCAGCATTTAGGTCAGACTGACTTTGGTTGTGTTTGCATTATTTTATTTAGCATTGTATCATCGGCCTATCTTCTGTAGTGACCCCACCATCTTAATCTTGTTGATTAGAGCCAATCCCATACTCTGACTTCACATCATAGTCTCCTATTTTTTTTCATTTTTCTTTAAATCATTCCACTTTAAACCTGACATCTTTTGAAGTACTCTCATCTCTACTGTCTACAGCCTTCTGATGTTTGTTTCATTTAAGGTGTCTGCTTCTAGACCACAGACTAATACTAGTTTGAAAAATTTTCACTTTGGTACCAAATGTAATGTAATACACATTATGTATATTAATGTACATAAGAGTCAATTTCTTCTATGACTTTACTGATGCTATATTTCAATACTTTATCTATTGTTCCTTTTCGAGGATGCAACTACTTGGCATTTACTGTAAGTCCAAGTCAACTACACCAGGTGGCAAGGAGTATCATCACTATTTCAGACATGTCTGCCAGTTGTACAATGTCATCTGTAGTAGTATACGAGCTTAAATCTAGATAATCAAATATCCCTTCAACTTATCTAACATTCTAAATGTCCAGCTTAAGAACCTGGGGAAAAATGATGCCTCTTGTCTTAAGCCAAACTTTGACTTGAAATAGTTAGTTAATTTTCCACCAATTTTTACAGCACTGCAGCTGTCTTCCTGCTTAGCTTTTATAATTACAAGTATCTTATCTGGAATTACATATGATTTTGCAACTTTCCATAAATGCTTCTCTCCAAACGCTTTTGGGAAGTCAATGAAATCTGTGAATATCTTTAATCTCCATTCTTACTTTTTTTCCATCAGTTTTCAGAGCATGAATATCTGGTCAATGCAACTTTAGCCTGGTGTGAAGCCATACAATTCCTTGCCTACAACTTCCTCTAAAACTGGCCTTAATTAGTAGACAATTACTTTCATCATTATTTTTCCCAGTTCTGACAAATTTATATGTCTAATTATTTGTTTGGATCAGCAGGATCTCCTTTCTTCAAGACTGGTGCAACTATTGCTTATAGCGAATCATCTGGTACCTCTTCTTGTATATTTTTTCCTAATACTTCGATAACACTTGTCCTGCCAGCTTTTAGCATCTCAGTGCTTATACTGTCTATCCCTGCAGCTTTCCCACTTTTTAAGTGCTTCACTGCAGTTTCTATTTCTGCTTCCATTCAGCCTTGCAAGCTGCCCTGGCCATCTAGCATGTCTAAAATATGTGCATCTGGATGAACTGCAGGGTTCAGCATTTTGTCAAAACACTTCCATACTTCCAACACTTATTCGATATTTGTCAGTTCACCAGTAGCCTTTTTACCACTTGCATCGTTGTCATGATTGTGTTTCCGTACGACTTACTTTTTGATGCCTCCTCTAGTTGTTAAACCTCTTCTTTCCAAATCTTTTGTTTGTCCAGTCTTTATGATTTTCAGTGCTTTGCATAATGTTTTTACTACTTCATCTCCCTGACTATTTAGCTTGTTTAGGCTTCTTCTGTAATGTTCTTTAGCCAGATTTTCCTTGTTTGCTTATGTTTTCCAGTAATTTTCTTCACTATACAGTGTATCACTTGAATATTTCCCATCCACTCTGTAGTGAGATTTCTTCATCATCATAAATTGGTTGGAGGGCATTTCAGGCCATCCTCACATTGCATGCCTTCTTCAAAGAACTATTCTTATCAAGTTCAGATTTGGCTTCAGTTGCATCCATCTTTTTCTTGGACTTTAATAGTAATCTTTCCAATTAGTAGTTCATAATTACTGCCACATTCAGCACTTCTGTAAACTCAAACATCTAACAGTGGCAGGCCAGCATTTTACTGATGATGATATGGTTAATCTGATTTTTTTTGTTTGACCATGTGGCGAGTTCCATGTAATCTTGTGCATGTCTTTGTGAGGAAACCAAATACCCCCAATAATCGGTTGTCAATCTCACAGAAAAATCTACCATCCATATCCCATTATAATTTGGCATCCTGATGCTGTGTAGTCCAACATCTATTCATTTGCTGACCATGTTTGTTACCAACCTTTGCATCCATATCATGATCAGGAATTTTGTCTACAATGCTATCCAGCTGTGGATAAAATCCATCTTTCTCTTCCTTTTCTCCTGCTTTGTCTTCTATGCACCTGTTTATACATAACAGCAGATGACAATTATGCATAGTTTATTGTAGACAATAGTAACTCTTGCTATGTCAGTCTGTTCAGAAACTGGTTTCCAGCTGTTTGTTGAAGTAACCTGTTATCTTGGTCACTGCTACAGCAGCCCCAGTTCTATGCTTTGCTTGTCCACTTGAATGTCTGGAGTAGAGGAAAGTGTAATTTCAAACTGTCAACTCTCCTGTACCCAGCCAATGTGTCTTCTGTGTGGCAGGAATAGAAAGTTGTAACTTCCTTAACTCCTTCTTACAAGCTCAGTCTGTCCTGGAGCAAATAGAATTCCAACATTCCAGTTCACAATATGTGTAGCTGTTATCCAAAATCTATGACCACTGCCATTTGTTAGGGCTGGGTCAAAATCCATATAAATCAATTTCGCATACTGTATTGTTTGTATAACAAGTGAGTTTTGGATGAGACCCAAGTACCAATCTTGAAATATGGATATATATTCAAGGCTTTAATACTTTGTTTTCAAACTGATTCTTCCAGAAGCCTCAAAATAGATCTAATGCATGGAATTAATACTCTGTAAGGAACGTACATTTGTGGCCTAAACAGGATGATAATAAGGGCCCCTTTGATTATTTTGAGGCTGGAGATTTAAACTGATATTTGCCTTGGGTTTTCTGGTTGTCCTCTGGTTTGTAGTTGGTTGGTTCTGTCATTGCCTTGCTTTCCGCATTGGTATTGACTATTTAACTTAATTTAATCCTCTCATTAAATACTGCACAATTAGTCCAAAAGCTTGTTTTTATGAAATGTGTGTTTGTAAGACTAAACTGTGTGCTACTGCCTAGGATTTTCTGAAATTTGCACCAGCTTCTCAAATAAAGTATTTAATCTTTGATTGTATCCCTCTCCCTCACCCTCTTCTCTTTTAACTTGCAAGTTATTTGAGGTAGAGGACATATCTTCTGTATGTTTCTGTAAGACCTGATACAGTGGGGCCCTGATCTGATGGGAGTTATCTCTTGGTGGTATGTCAGTGTGTGTGCACATGTGAGCATATGCACCAGTGTGAACTTAGTTATGTAACGTCTTTCAGTGGCTCAGTTTTTATCATCTGTGAGTTAAAAACACAACCTACCTCTTCAGGAAGTTGTGAAGCTTAATTCATGCTAATGAAACATTGTCAAGAATTACGGATGAAAGGCATTGCAACTTATATTCTATCAATCAAAGCATTTATATTTATATAAAAGCATTTCGGAATGATCTTTGAGTTTTCCAGAAACTACAATAAGTGTTCCAAATAGGAAATGTGCCCAATTCTTTGTGGGCTTTTCTGTTCAATTTTCTTTAATGTAAAGTACTGAGGGAGATTCTACTTAATCTTATTCCCCCCCCTCACCACCTTATTTCAGACTCCATCCTGACCAAAACCCTGTCCAGAATCACCAGGATGTCCTGATTCTGAGAGCTACATTAGGGTTCCAACAATATAGCTTTTGGTTCCTGCAGGTCCTGTGCTTTAATTGATTTGTTTCCTTCTCTGCTGATGTAATGAGAATGTTGGAAGACTTCAGCTTCATATTTAATTACAAATATTATAGGGCCACAGCAGTTAGCTAGGGAAATCTTGTAAATGGGCTCATTTGCCAAAGTGTGTGTTTCTGGTGTACAACACACCACAGCTCTGGCTTTCTTTTAAATTGTTTGTTTTTAGCGTCACAGTTTAGCAGTAGGCAGCTCTGCACAGCTAACCAGAGGAAGGATGGTCCTTTGGTAACTGTGGACTGGGACTGAAGAGAGGTTTTCAGTGCCTGGTTCTACCACATGCTTTGTGACCTTGGGCAAGTCACTTTGAGCCTCACACTAGTGAGGAGTTACAATGACAAGAAGTCACTTTGAGGTCAACTGTTCTGAAATGGGGAAGAATTATTATTTACATTTTACAGATGGGGCCTGAGATACAGAGAGACTGAAGGCTACACTTTGAATCCCTTGCTCACACTGGTGAGTGTGTGCTCACATGAGTTGTCACACTAAGTTCAAAATGCTTGCCATCAACAATAGTACTCCTCTATAGCCCAGGAAGCTCTGAAACGAATTCTTCCTTTCTGAGGCACAGTGCCTCTGGATTCTCCAGGGGACACGGGCCAATGCCTGTAAGCCACAATTGAACACTTTGTGTGTCAATACTTAATTTTCACAAGTAAGCAAGCACAAGTAACATTCAGTATAGTCTTCTCTCTCCCCGAAACGCTACCTACTGGAGAATTAATTTATTAAGCAAAGGGAGAGACTACAGCAGTCTGCCACCTTGAGAAATGTCAAATAATTGCTTCCAAAATGTTTAACTAATTAACTTAGATTCTTATAAGCTTCTCCTACAACATTGCTCTCACTCACTTCTCCCACAGCATTCCTCTCACTGTCAAAGCAGGGAAAAACGCAGTATCTTCACTGGTTTCCGATTTTCTTTCTTTTTTTAAATTTGAGGCAATTGGCATGGCAAATATTTTTAAAACGACAAACACTCTTTCTGAGATCTTTCAGCATATGTGAGTAGATCCAGTTATGTCAATTTGTAGCAAAGCTATCCATCTTCTTCCCATAAATGCTTCAATGACAACAGATCAGCATAATTAATCTTGTTAAAATTAGCTTATAGCCAGTTATGAAAAATCTGTTTGTTACAGCATCAATCAGCTATAAAATTATTTATTGTATGATAAGAAATTTTAAAGAGAGATGGAGTTTCTCAGGTGACATATCTGTGTAATTGCAGAGTTGTTTACATGTTTTTTTTTTAAATAAGTGTCTCGAGTATTGATGAAAGGAGCTAAGTAGAAAGCCTCCTAGGTATAACAGAGGCAGTGTGGACTGCTTCACTGCATTTAAGTGCCTCAACCCTGATTGCATTAGCAATATCTCCCATAATGTAGTCTCTATCACCATTCATCCCTAAACCTCTGTTGAGACTTCCAGTTGTTATGCCAATTGTGTTGATGGGTTTTGTCAGGGTAGACAACAATCCAAAAGGAACTGAACTATTATTGCCACTAATTTCACATAGGCCATTGCCCAGCCATGGGATGCTGACTTAGTCATACACACATAGGTCTGATTCAAAACGTGTTTCATATCTAATCACTGTTTAGAATTAAATCGTTCATAAATTCAGATTTTCGCTGTGTTGAATAGCTAAAGAAATAGCCGTGTGTGAGTGAGAGAAAGCATAAACAATCTCCTCCTTCCCAGTGCTGAGGAGAAGGAAAAAAACAGATTCCCCATTTCCCCCTCGCCACGAGCTTGGAATAGAGAAAGTAAACAGCACCTTCAACACTGTGTGTGGAAATTTCAGTCTCCCAAAAGTAAATGGTAGGTGGAGAAACCGTGCAGGGCAGGGGCTGAGGGAGGTGAGAGAGAGCATGCAGCCCAAACGGTCAGGAGAATATTTACATCTTCTGCAGATTGAAGACAATTCCATTATAGCTTATTCTGGAAGAAAGGTGTGTGACAATGTAAGCTGCACAGTTGGTATGGAGTGTCAAAGAAATGAGCTTAGTTCAGTCTTCATCTGATAAAAGATTGCAGTGGTTCAATAATACAATAATTTTGTGTAGGAAAAGTCCTGAGGTTACTGGAATATGGACTGCTCAGTCTTGACGAGATCTGTTGCCTCGAGATCGTGGGAATGAATTTAAGGGAAGAATGATGTATATAAGATGTTATGGTTGTCAGAAACATGGTGTGCTTATAAGAATCTTTTTCTTCACAGCCACACTTTATTACTTTTTTTTCCTGTCAGAGGTGTTATGACAATATGTCTGATCATTTGCTTTCTCCCGGTTGTTTTTCTCACATAAGTGCTACATCAAATTGGGAAAGAGGCGAGTAGAAAAACACTAGCAAAGTTATAATATTATTGGTGTAGTTTAAACTGTATCATCAGGACTTCTCTGAGCAACAGACTTTAGTATTGTATATGTCAGGCTAGTCTGGGATTGGTTTTGAGATTGTGCAATAGTTAATTCAGTGTCTGTTGGTTTAATGATGATCCTGTTATGTACTGGTTAACTGGGGTACCACGTGCCGCTGTGGGTTAGGAAACAGACAATGGACTGTCTTTTAAAACATTGTTTTAGCTAATATTTATCTTGTACATGTGTCTAAATTTGGAAACAGCTGTGCTGAGAATTATGCTGACATCTTAGTTGGTTAAATCAAGGTCCTGATAGCTCAAGCTTCTCACTAACCTCAAGTGCTGTGGTGGTACATAGGCAACAAGGCAGTCACTGAGGACCCAAAACACGTAGGACTTCATAGCACATCAACATCTTTCATTGCACCCAGAAACAAACAGCAAGTTGCTGCAACTATTGGAGAAAAAGTAATGTGATCCCTGTGGTCAATATACTTTTGATTCCTTGACTCCGTAGGATTAAGAAAATCTATCAACCTAAGAATGGGTGAAACTGCTTGTTGCATTAGTTCATGTTCTTGTCCCACTAATGGACAAAACTGAAAGGGTGAAATCCTGGCTCCACTGAAATCAATGGTAATTTCAATTGACTTCAATAGAAGCATGATTTCATGCTAAGTGTCTGTCTGTTCTGAGTGTTTTAGATTTGTTCTTAATACTGTAAACGGTTAGATTTGTTGACTGACTTCAGTCTCTGACAAAGGTGCATGGAGTACTCATTTTCTTGTTAAAAGCCAAAAGATAGTTATAAAAAATTGGTTTTGCGTCATAAAGGTTCTCTCCTGCAAGATACCACAGGATCTATATTGTATCAGGTTGAACAAGAGAGGAAACTTCTGAGAGGTTTGGGAGGAGACATGCACTATAATGATTTCACAGTGTGCCACTAACTCCTAGCACACTCTTTACCATGTCTGACCCAGCTGGAGCAGAATTGTCCATTGTCCTGGATGTGTGGAAGGAAGACAAGTGACGTGGTTTAATTAGGCCACAACTTTATTTACAAACTCAGTTGGGAATTACCCAGTAATAAATTATTCAGTGGAGGTCATGATTCCTTCCTTAATCACTTCTGTTCAGTGGAGGGCTGCCATCAGACCACCATACCTCCACAACTGGTCCCACCTTGTTACTGGGTTCCACCGCCTTCCCCTCCTATAAGGGTTAAGGGGCTGAGGAAAGGGTGATTCTTCACTGTACCAAACATTTGGAACCCCAAACCATTCCCCAGTGTCTCTGGAGGTGGAAGTGGATTTTGGAGAAGGCATCCATCCCCTAGTTTATCAGGGAACTGATCTACACCCATGGAACGAATATCTGAACACCTGCCCCCTGGAGGGACCAGCAATTAACTTGGCTGCCTTCCCCCATCTCTAAATAGTGATCCATTCCCTCCTTAACACTGGCCAACAATATGTATATGCTCCCCAGGTGGAGAGGTATACCCTCATCATCCCTGAATAATTCAGCTATCCTGTTCAATATGTTTGGTGGGTAAGTATTGATACTCCCTGTTCTAGATAATTCACATATCTTTTGGCCTTGTAGCTCACCACTATACATGTGGCTACAAATTTTGATATATCCCTGGGAAAAGATCCTGGACCTGCCCTAAATATCTGTGCCCTGGCTGTCAAAGATTGTGAGAGGGGCATCAGCTTGCCCCAGAGCATGCCCCTTTTATTATGCCAACTCAGATTTCCCTAGCCACAGAGACCCAGTGTGACCCCAGAAGAGAACTGCCTGCCTGCGGGCCAAATGCCCAGAGATGCAAACATCATGACTCATTCCCTCTCTTCCCCTAACACACCCCTGCTTGTCCATTTTCCAAAAGAACTTGGACTTGGATGGGAGCTAGCTGGCTGCAACTTTATCCAGACAAAACAGAGTTGGAATGGGCGATACAGCTGGAGGAGTTGTTGAGACATATGTTGGCACTCCTCACTAAGGGAAGGTAACCACTATTTGTAAAACAGATGCACAGCTTTGTAGTGTTGTCAAATTCCATGCTGCCTGTGGATACAGGTAGCAGTTGTAGTGAGGATGTCTTTTTTTTCCAATTGCATTTGGTGAGAAGAGGGCAATCTTTTCCCTGTGAAGTGGATCTTGCCACAATTATCTCTGCCTTTGTCACTTCAAGATTAACTAGCCATTCAGAAGTTGAAGCTCATGCAGAATGCTGCAGCATGAGTATTAAATTAGGTACTAAGTTGGGAGCATGATAAGCCTTAATTCTTCAACTGTCCATAAAAATAACCCACCAAAGAGCAATAAAAAGCCCAGGCAATAGTGCAGCACATAACCACCTTATTCATTGTGCCAATGTCAGTTGCTATTTGTGTATGTTATATGGAGCAGATTTTTAAACGGTGAGGGTACTTAACCGTTGCGACAACTTATCTAGGGATGTGGTGGATTCTCCAGAAGTAGAATTCTTCAGATCAGGACTGAATGTCTTTTAGAAAGAAATGTTATAGCCCAAATAGAAGTTACGGGGTTGGTAAAGAAATTACTGGATGTGATATTTTTGACCTGTGTTCTGCAAGAGATCAGATTCGATGATCATGATGGTTCCTTCTGACTTTAGAAGTCTGTGAATTAGATTCTTTTGTTGTTGTTTAAAGCCATTGTCATTTGCAAACACACAGTTTTGGTTTTATCTAAATTTTAGTTTAACTTTTTTAAAAAAGTTTTGTATGAGTTACCATTCCAGAATAGCACAAGTTTGAATTGCATTGGGTATTCTTATTTCAATCTGTATTCCACCACAAAGGAAAAGTTATATAAAGCTCTGTAAAATAAAGTGATCAAGACATCGAGTAATGATTATTTTGTAGAACATTTAAAAAAAATTATACTGCTTTCAAGGCTGAGGAAATGAAATTTCATTCATGTCTAGCATATAGTATGCACATCCCATACAGTTCAAAGTCTTGTTTTAACACTTCAACACTGGGAATCGGGATTTCCCGACACAGTGTGGTCACGAAAACTGAATTAGCAGTGACGCAGAGCTCCTGACCTGCTTGGCGCCAAGGGGCTACATTTAGCCAATTTCCTGCAAGGAGCTAGGTCAAGGAAAGTTTCTCATTGATGCCTAGTTTAATTTATATGACCACATTGCTTTTTTTTCCCTTTTACTTTATGGGAGTGACTTAAAAAAATACTTTTAACGCTTACTTGAATACCGTTCACTGGCCTAAAGTGAGATTAATCCTATTGCCTTTGTGTGTGCCCTGTTTGCCTGTAAAGTCAGACTTTTGTTATTTCAGCAGCCTTCAAACATGTAATAAATAAATTTTCCACTGGGTTGGCACTTCCTCTTTACTTCCTGATGCAGGGGTTGATTGTTCTTTGCAACTCTCTTGGGATTTTATGAGCTTTTTCAGAATGACTGAATTGACCAGAGATTCAACCAGCATACTTTTCAGACTATGTTCACACAGAAAATCCAATAGAGGCAATTTATAGAACAATAGTAACTGCTGCATATTGTCTGAGATCAAATGCATTCTCGGGTATAACAGGCAATGCAAATAATGATGGAATGTACTTTAAAGGTTGTTGGGAATGGGATCTTAGAGTCAGTTGCAGAAAGAGCCACCTATCTCAAGGTTTATATGAGAATATGCATAAAATAAGAACTTGCCCCATATTTTAATTCTGTGATAATTTTTTAATATGGTCCCACAAGTAAGACATTCATATCACTGGCAATTTGAAAGAATAGCTGACACTTTGAAGACTTCACTAAGCTGGGAATATGCTACTATATATTGATCCTAACTAGTATCAGGATATAAATACTTATTAGTCACAATATAAACTAACAAAATAGTGTAACTGAATAATTGAATAAAGAAAAATGCAATGCTAAGGATGAACAGTTAAAGCACAAAGTAAAGAAATGCAGAAGTTTATTTGGCCACATTGCACATCTTACGCTGTATATTAAAATTACTAAATATTTTTTCATTAAACAGAAAAATAGAATAAAAATAGTGCCTACAGCCACCACAGTGGAGTTGACATTGTTTATCTAAGATCTCTTCCTCCAACCCAACCCTCCCTCACAGAGTGTATCTGTGCTGCAGTCTGGGTGTATGATTGCAGCAGATGCAGGCATACCTGAGCTAGCTTAGCTTTACGGGCTCTACAAGCCCGCCCAGAACCTTGGGTACGTGGGTGGCTCTTCCACCCTCAAGTCCAGGCTGCCATGGCTTCACCTGTAGTGGTGTATACACTAGCTAGATTAAAGCTAGCTCAGACATGCTTCTCATGCTGCAGTCACACCTCCACTTCCCATGTAGACGTACCCTCAACAACTTGCTTCTTCAGCAACTCTTCTCTGCCCTAGCAGGTTTTCTTTAGCCCAGCACATGGATGGACTTCCGGAGCTTCAAATTCAGGATGTGATGTTCATCTGGTTCTATGAGGGCACAGGCCCATACCAGAGTCAGTTGTAGGATCAGGGCCTCAGTTTCTTTTGTTATCAAACTTTGTAAGCTTCTTGGACAAACATGAGTGCATTTCACTAGCTGAACATCCATGTTTATGTCCACAAGAGAGGAAAATCTCTATTGCTCATGGTCAGTATGGAGTTTAATGACCATGTTTTACCTTTTAAAATCAAGTTGTTTTCAAACCAAGTAGAGGGCGTCAGCGATGATTATATCTGTGCCAATTTCAGAATCTGATTTGAGCTGGGCTTATGCAAAACAGGGCTGAAAATAGTGTGTGTGTGTGTGTATGTTGTTTTTTTTTAAGCAAAGGACTTGTCTTAAACTTTCTACCAACCCACCAAACATGGAAAAATTCAGAACAATATTTCAAGTTACAAGGAGATGAAAACCAATTTATAATGAAAACTGGTTTGCAACTTTAGCTAGAGTGGTCACTATTCTAATCTCAGCATAGCTTTGTTTACACACTTGCCATTGAATATTAAAGAAGCTGCCAAAATAAATGGAGAACATTATTATTTATCCAAGGATGAATTCCCTAAAATGAACATTAACTTCCACTCTTGAGCCTCTGCTAGCTTGTGACCAAGCTCCAATCCCAAACTGGAATTGCTGTGTGACACTGTTCGGCTGCATTTAATGACTACTAATATGCCAAGAGCCCTTTCTCCCTTCACCTGTGGAGTTCTCCAAATTAGGTTATAATGATCACCGCTGTTTTAAATGTCTATGAACTTTTCCGAACACATTTTATTTCATATATACCATATGATAATTAAGGATGAGTTAAAGTCAAATTCAGACCTGATATAAGCGCATGCACCTATAGTGAAGTCAGTCAAATTACAATCAATCTGAATCTTCTCACCTCCTTTCTACTTTACCTGAACCACATTTTAAATACTTCAAGTAGTTTGAATAAGAACTCCACCATCCCAGTCTCCCGCCTTAATTTCTGTCACAGGGAACAAAGTTAATGAAGGAGGCCCACAATCTTCCAGTGGGTTTTTTATTGATTCTTGGATATTGTTTGAGACCAGCACCTCTTGCAGCTTTTCTGTAAGAAATGCTTTGGGCTTTTCTGTTTTGCGGTCAGTAAAATGAGTTCCAGTAAAGCCTAGCAGAGAGAGGCTACTGCAGGTACTGGGCTCCACTGTAACTGGAACAGGAACACAGAGAGAACATTGCACAATCACTTTGCCTCAAAGACACCCAGCTTCTAGGAATGAGAGTGGAGGGTGGGGAGGGGGGAGAGAATCAAGCTAACTGGCCTCTTGCCAGAGAAAAGCTGCACTTAAAGTATCTCAGTCCTTATTTCCACATGCTCCCTTTAAGTGTGGGGAAAGGGCCTGCCCCCCAGATCTTTAAAGGTTTAAAGTGCCCTAGGAAGGGTTAGTTTTGGAGAGCGAGACAATAGTGGCCTATGGGCAAGGAGCAGGGTCACCTATTTGACCTTTAGGGCAGTGTTTGGTGCCTGTGGCTGCTTAAAGCTGAAATTTTGTTTCTCAGAGGGGGTGGTTCCACATCAATTAAAAAAGAAAAATATATAAATCCACAGACAGTTCACCCCCCCGGGGAGAGGGAGAGAGAAAGAAGGAAAGAATTAAGTGTGATAGATTCTGTAACTTAATGCACTACTGAATGGTGCTCAGACCCTGTGCTGATGGGCAGCAGAACAAAATGCCTGTGGCTTCTCAGCTCAACAGGTTACAAAGAACTTCTGCATGCTCTGCAGCCACTGAATCTGGACCTTCGTTTTGAAGGGTCTTTCTAGAGTGGTCACCCTTACGATGCTGCCAACTTGACTAGTACAGACACCACTTTCTGTCAGTGGCCATCAAATATAAGTATCTTAGAATTAAAAAAAAAGCTCATTATCACAGTGTTACTAACTAGAAACTGTGCAATAGTAATGCCATGACAGTGTTTAGCTTTGGGTACATAACGTCTTGTAAAGTAAATCACAAAAACCCCAGAATGAAATTTATAGCTGCCTAAAGCCAACACAATTATAAGACATGCCAGAAAATTGTCTTGGTTAAGATGAAGAACCTTGGGGGGAAACGGCATGCTGGCTGCTTAGTGTAATGGATTTTACAACCATATGAAGTGCTGAAAGCATCACATAAAATGCATATGCTATTAAACTATTGACCATACTTGTCTTTTGATACGAAGACAAAAATGTTCTTCAAAAAAAATTGTAATTCTCCTACATTTCTGGTGTTTTTATCGGCACATGCATTTTTTTTGTAGCATCCTACTATCTAAGGAAGTCCTATCAAATCAAAATGTACTAAAGGTTCCATCTTACACAATTTGTCACAGGATGAAAAGACCTTTGCCAAAACTTGGCAAACTCAGGTGCCCCAAATTAGGTATCTGAATCCATATTTAGGTGCTTAATGGTAAACATGGATTTATGTGCTTAACTTAACACACCCAATTTCAAACTATTGGCTCTTATATGGGGTATTTTAACTTGGAAAGGAGGGAAGACATTACTGGGATCATATAAACAGTTCTCTGAGCTAAGGTCTGGATAAATATTCTATTAAAAAAACAGAATCTTTACAAGCATTTGAATTGTAACATAAATTATACATTTAAAAGTGAATATGATGCTCATTAGGCTCTTCCAGGCAAAATCTTGATCCCATTGCAGTCAGTGGGAAATCTGCCACTGACTTAAATGGACCATGATCCAGCTGTTAGTGCTTCAAGCAATCGGTTAAAATCTACAGCTACTTCTGAAATGCATAGTTTTCTGAATGTCTGAAACAGTCTCCTTCCACAGATAGAGGGCTTGATTCTTTGCTCCAAATCTGACCCTTTTCCACTGTGGTAGCTGTGGAAGGAGTCAGAAGGCAGCCCTAACTCAGCATCTTGGGACTATCTTGGAATGGGGACAAATCTCCACCATCCCCTCTGGGCTCCTCCCTTGCATAGGATCATGTTTCCAATTGTAGGGGGCATGGTATGTCTTTTGCTCTAGTGAATAGCCCCTGGAGGATCATGAACTGCCAGCATACATTGGAGTAGCCCAGTTCCTAACTAGGATTTAGGGATTACAAAGGTGGTATAAAGCCATTGCTGTCCCTAACTTCTTGGGTCCTACACCAAGACAGGTTGACTGGACTTGAATAACCTGGTACTTAAAAGTCAAATAAATATGAAAATCTGATGTGTTTTATACTAAAATTAAGAGATAAGCAATCATTTTACCTTTATACTGCTCTGTCACCGCCACTGCTACCCCGTCATCATAGAGACTACTTGCTCCTTAGGAACAGTGGAAACTGGGGTTTTTTGGTTCATTGGTCTGATAGATTTCAGCCCTTACCTTACTGATCACTGGAACTAAACTAGATTCTCAGTACACAGTGCCTCCACTTAGTGTCAAGGGGAATATATTAAAATACATTAATTTCCCTACAATCTCTAGGACATTAAGAATTAAAAGCAATCCAGGAGCAACTAGTTTTAAAAAGGAGCAAACACTTCAGTTGAGGAAAGGACAAAGTTTAATTAAAGAAATGGAAAAGCTAGGACTTGAAAGAAAAGGAAGAGGCAGGAGAATCAAGGGGAAAAGATGAATGACAAGTTAAACCCACAATGATAATCAGACTCTCCCTCAAATAAAAATATCCCAATAAGTAAAGGTAATCAAAATGCCACACAGAATAAGGAGGCAAGTGGGTGCAACCCCAGAATTTATTCAGCTCTTGGCTGGTCAGTGGCACACAGATGGTCTATAGGAACACTGTTTTTTGTGCTGCTCTATACCAGTTTTTAACAGTAAAATGATCAAAAGAACAAGGCAGTCCTGTTGCCAGTGTGCAATGTGATGCCACACATCCCTTCAGTTCTAGGTGAGCCTTCAGCTGGCAGAGGGCCCTCACAGATCAGGACTTTCCTCACCCTAGAGTCATTTCCTAACTAAATGAAGTAACCACAGTACTCACTATTAAGGCAGATCTTTCATTTTGTGAAGCAGGTCCCCAAGGTATTCAAATCTTTCAAGAGCACTGAAAACTTAAGAAGTGAGGACAGCACACTGTCCTGTCCATCCCACTATAAACTCTAGGGGCTCCTTCTCCCCCTGTTAGGTCCAGCTTGTGATTGGTGATTGCTTGGATGGGTTGCTGGCTTCTTTCCTAATCCCATCCTTTCAACAGGCTCTCTGCTTTAAGGACCGGTCGCCAACGGGGTTCTGGTCAACCAGGCCCCTTTGGCTGAAAGGCAAAATGGAATTCTCTCCCCTACGCAGCAGAGAACAACTGAGACGCTGTGTCTCTTTATGCTGCTGGAAGCCAATCCTCTAACACTAAATAAATTACCAAAGGGTAAATATCAGGGTTTTTTTATGATATCCATTATCTACATTAACAAGAGCACATCAGTTACTACAAATGACTCATGGAATAAGTATGTGCTAAATAAGGAGAAATAAACTATAATTGTAAAACTTTTCATTCTGTACCCAAGCCTGGCAAATATTCTTAGAGTGAACCCAAGAAATACAGCATTCCATGTAGCTCATAAATAGTGGCAGACATCCAACATTTACCTTTTTTTTTTTTTTATTTTTTTAAAATACTGGATATAAAAAATGTTTGTACTTAACTTTGACACTCCAGCTTTGCAGGTGAAATGTGACAGCTCCACTTCCTTTTACATTGATGTTTTGAAAGACAGGAAAGGAAGCTAAGGCAATTGAGGATAGGGAGAAGCACTGAAAATATGCTGAAACATGAAAAGAAGTCTGAACCTGCTTAAGCTTACTTCATGCTTTGTTTCTTTAATCAGTAAATATGTCAAATCCAGTCCCATAGAAAAGAAATCTAAGTAGTTCTTTTATGACCCCAGCATTAATTCCACGAAAAGATCATATACTTTTCTAGGACATAAGGAAGACTATATATTAAATCACTACATATCATTTTTTTAAATCTTACTGACTTAGTTCCAAGAATCTTTGGGTTTTACAGTTATAATTGAAATAAACCAGCTTTACCTTTCCAGATTTTTGAATTGTAGCGGTAGTTGAATTAATGTCAAGTGTTAGTTCTCAGAATCCTAGTGATTAGGAACCTTGGTAACCTTTATGGGACAGTTTGATACTCTGCCCTTTTGGGCAGGAATACATTAGGAATGCAACTTTAGGTCTAAAGCCTGTAAAGACTTGTCCACATGGTTAACTTTAAGCATGTGAATAGTCCATTGATACAATGCTACTAGTTACATACTTAAAATTAAGCATATGTGTAAGTTCTTACAGGATCATGAACTTAATTACCATATATCAGTGTTCAAGGGAACTATTTTATTGCAACAGAAATTGATAAGGCAGGTCAATTTTTAAAGTAAAGTATCTTCAGTGGCAAGATCATCATCTGGTTTCCCTCAAACCTCTGCGACTGCCTTTTTTTCCTCACTTCAAGAACTGTCTATGAAGTCTGTGAATTAGTTCGGACACTCTGTAGTAGAGCAGCAAAGATGAATAAATTAGGAAATATCTTATGACTAGATTTACTAGATGTCTAATTTAGACTTCCTACTCATTTTGACCTCCTATAACAAATCAGAAGTCCTTGTCTGTAGCTACTTGGCATGTATCTGGCTTTGTCTGAATCACCCAGTCAGGTTTATCATTGAAAGAAGTCAGCATTTGCCAATAATTACCACAATGTGGAATCTGAGATTACACAGTTATTTCCTATTTCAAATATGGGACAAAACTGTGGTAACTTATTTATGACTGTGCAGTAACTGTTGGCAAATACAGTTTGTGTAATGGTGACCAATGAATGTTTTGAGTAGAGACAGAAGTGAACAAACTCACAAACACCACACCATCAGTGTTCAGGATGCCAACATTAAGAAATGCTTTTGAGTGCAGCTCTGTGCTAGAGATACAAAACATGCATCTAAAGTCAACTTAATAAGAAAGTTAGTGTTAAGCAGATAAAATAATTAGCACATAGCTTTTGACTGTCAACCCCTATGTAATGTATCCATTACATAGCCCCTAATCCAGATTGAATATGTTATACTGTCATTAACTTGGTATTTATTATATAATGCAGAATAGATTTTCCATAAAGGATAATACAACTCCTGTTAATGGGAATAGCACAATAGGACTGTAAACCCTAAGCTTTCAGCTTATTCCTGTTTTGCTTTATATCTGAATTAAATAGTGATTTGAAAAATCTTAATTGAAGACATTAATTTTTTTGCATAAGCATCCAGTGCGATTTCAATCACTTGGCACTGCCCTTTGCGCTGACTACTGTCATGGTAGGTTGACTGCTGCACAAATGTTAGACTAATGAACTAAATCTAATGTCATGTAATTTTCCTACATTTCTACTTTAGAAAGAAAACCAGGGCTTTGATCCAAAGCCATCATGTTTCCTGTTTTGGACAAGTAGCTGTGTAGTTTTACAGTGCTACGTGGAAAGATGCAGCTGGGGTGACCGAGTTATATATATTGTATATTGTATAAATAAACACTCTACAAGCCTGTACTTGGGGAAGTAAATGAGCAGGGAAACACTTTATGAATTACCTTTTTCTGAAAAGAACTGAAACTCCTTATCAGGAGAGAGGCAAGGTGGGTTAGGTAATATCTTTTATAGAACCAACTTTGGCATGCTCATTTCCTTGGACCAACACTGCTACAACAGTGAAAACTACTTATCAAGGTCCATTGGTGTATCTGTGTGTGGCCTTCGTGTTCTCAGCAAAAATAGTGTTGGTTACCTAGGGCACAATATTAGATGTGTTTTATTTTTTTACTTTGGTTATAATTAAAACATTGGTGTTCTGCACCTAAGTGAAATGAAAGAAACTGTATGTTCAGCAGAAGCAGGTTTCCTACCTATCCTACGTGAATTCGGGGGCGGACTTTTTGAGGGCTAAATTGATTGGTATAGGGGTTAACTTTTGTTGCTATTTATTTTCATATTAAATGAAGTTATGTGTAGAAGGGTATTACCTTACGGTAATTGCTACACAACCTGCATATGCAGATCTTATCTTCACTCTACTAAGGTGAAGTTGTGCCAAGTAATTACCAGAAATGGTAGCTGCATGTTTTGAGAGAATTGTGAATATTTGGAACTTGAAATTTCCTCACTGAGCTAACTTTCTGAGATAATGCTATTTCACTAACAGGGAAACTTGTGTGACATTACATGCAGACTCTCTTTGGTAGACAGCCTAAAAGCACACTCTACTACTGGCAGAGGAAGAAAGACTATGGGTACATTGCAGGTTGTGGTATCAAGACACAGAGTGGTATAGACAAGTGGCAGTAACAACAGTACAGAGTTAGGGAGAAGTTCAGCTGTGCTAGTGGAGGGGAGGTATGGAGTAGTGAGAGAAGCCTGGATTTTTTAAAGTTCAGTGCAGACAAGGTAGAAGTTATGACAGTAAGGAGAAGAAAGCATTTGGGCAGAGTGGCAGGTTTTGATGTTCCTATTATAATAATGCTAATTCCAAGTATTCCAAAAAGCATGCAATTAAATAATTGGGTTCTTCTAATTTGCCTTCTGGGTCCTGAGCCTTTAAGGTACACTTGGGTCATCTTTTCAAGATTTTCTCTTCAGATACGATGGCTAGAAGCTGAAATTTGTATAGAATTGAAGTATACCAGGAACTGAAGCATTAAGAAAAACAACAAATGTCACAAGACTCACCACAGACTCATGAGAGTTGCCAGCACTGCTATTATTGAGAGTGTACATCCAGGGGCGGCTCCAGGCACCAGCACGCCAACCGTGTGCTTGGGGCCGCAAGCCACTGGGGGCACTCTGCCGGTCGCCGCGAGGGCAGCGGGCAGGTTGCCTTCAGCAGCTTGCCTGCGAAGGGTCCGCTGGTCCTGCGGCTTCGGCGGACCTCCCGCAGGCGTACCCCTGAATCCGCAAGACAAGGGACCTCCCGGAGGCAAGCTGCTGAAGGCAGCCTGCCTGCCGTGCTTGGGGTGGCAAAATGCCTAGAGCCTCCCCTGGGTACATTCACCCATTGTGAATATAATATGTGGTTGGCTTCTATACCCCTGACTGTACCTGAACTCCATGGTAGCATTGCTTGATAGAAAGGCTTTTCTATCTCCATTTAGTTATGTAACTGCATATACACTGTCCAATGTGGGTCTTGCCCTGGTAATCCAACTTTTATCATCTCCCAGCGAGATTACTGCTATATGCTCAACATGGGGCCACATTTGATTCCCACTCAGAAATTTCAGCTAATGGTGCTTCTTGCTTGCTTTGCACTGTCAGTTATAGAGAACATATAACCTCTTCAGAAGCTTCACTATCTCCTTGTTTCTGGACACAATTCATTCGAATAGGTTTTGATCCATACATTTCTATCTGGTTTCAGTCCTGGGTACCAGGCATAGTGCCTTTCTTACCATCAACTCGGTCTATGACAGAGCAAAAAAAAAAAAAGTCTGAGAAAGGAAGCAGTGTTCTTGGTAGAGGGTTCTGGACTCTAGAACTCAAGTTCTGATGTCCCAGTCAAGGAGCAGTTCTGGTCATCTTAAAAGCATGGCGCAAGACGTATCAATGAATTCATGCAGATCTTTCTCTGAGCAGGTCAGGGATGAGACTATGGAAGATGTGGAGTTTGTGAGGAAAGAGTCTCTGTAATCTGCTTGACTTTTTTTTTCCTTCTATTGGGTTTGCTTAAGATTTTTATTTATTGTAGAGAAGCATATTTTATAAATAAAAAATGAATACATAAATAAATGTGAAGCAGTCCATTATATTGGGCCAAAATAGAGTATTCCCTTCTCTTTCTCCAGCTTGAAATGCAAATCTTTGAAATTTCCTTTTGATCTGAATCTGTTACGGTCTGCAGCATGTACCCATGTTTTCTTGATTATCCAAACCTTTGTTTATAGGGATGTTCCCTCCAAAACATTTTGGAGAAAATGTTGTACTGCAAGCAACAAAATACGTAAACTTTCCTTTTAGTAAGAACATGATTTTTTAGCCTATTTTTAAATAGTGGTTTTGGTTTGGCATGTCTGGAATTCTTACATTTTCTTATTTTGTTTTCAAAGTAATCAGAATCCTTGGTAAATCTATTCTGAAGAACCCTTGAAATTAGAAATATATCATTTCTAAGTTCTTTTTCCAAAACCGTGAATCTTACCAGTTCATATCATGTTTTGAAATTCTAAATGGAGAGGTTCCAGAGTGATGCCTATAGACAGTAATCAGTTACCCTATTCGTCTTGTGAATACATAGCTGCTATCCAGCCTGGAAAAAAGTAGATTGTGGGAAAGGGAGAGAACTGGCTCAAGAGAGACCATACTAAGATTCTACTGCCATTGATGTGGAGGATCAGACTTTATATTTGTTTCCTAAGAACAGAATTACTGGACTTGGGTATCAGGGCTCCAGGGATGATCTTGCAGGGTACTGAGTGCCCTCAACTCCCCCTGAAGTCTGCTTAAGTCCTTGGCCATTAAGGGCACTCCACATGCTTCAGGAGGTGCTGAACATCCCACAGAATCAAACCCTAAAAGGAGCTGCCTTGAACACTGATCACAATCACCTTTGCTAGTTTGAAAAAAGGCTTATGTAAGAGCAAGGAGCCATTTCTTGCTATTGTTTTGCTTTTGAATGTGTCTGTTGTTAAAAATCTGTATTTATGTTCTTTGTTGAAAATTTATAAATAGTATTAGACCTATAATTAATCTTAAGTTATATGAAAACTTTGAAATGTTCTTTGCATAATTAGTGGTTAAAACTCTCTAGAGGATAAGCTTAACCTTGTTTTCTGTAATTTACATTGACATGGGAGGAAGATTAGATCTTTAACATAATTATGCAACATTTGGCAGACTCTGAGAGTAAATTTTAAGTGATTAGAATAAAGGAATAATTCAAACATAAAAAGAGAAAAAAATAATCTAAAGGAAAATTTAGTTAAGTACAGATTTATTTGATGCTTGCCCCCTCTTAGTAAGGTATATGGGGGAAGGGGAAATTCAGCCGAGAAAAGTGAATTCCCTACCTGCCAAATGGTCCTCTGTTCAGCAGAGACAACAACTTGGACAAACTGGTGTTCTTTCCATCTATAGACAGGCAAGCAGAAAGAGCATCATTGAATTTATCTCCACTGAGCATCTCTCTTTAGGATCTCTTCTTGGAAGGTTCTTCAGCTACTATATACAGCAGTTGAAGAAAACTTCAAAACTTTGTTCACGGAGCAATTAACAGAAATGTACATAAAACATGCAAAGGGTAACATTCTTATAGGGAAATAACAATGTAGGGCCTTTCAGGAATAGAACAAGAAAAGGCTCTAATAGAAACCAGTTCTGGGAGTGTTCCAGATTATATTTTCTCTTTAGAAAACTGTTGAGGGTATAAGGAAGTCCCTTTTTTGTGCAGCATTGGATTCAGTTTCAAAAGATGAGAGACATCAATATTAATTCCCATGTGAACTCTGTAAATTGGAAGCAAGGCTTGTTTATGTGCCTGCTGCTGAGACTTTACATCCCAAGGCAGCATCAGATGAAGCCTGTCCTTTTACTTTGTGAAGGCATCTGTCTAGGTAGATTAGACAGACACATAAAATGGGTACCCCAGTAGGAGAGAGGCTGCACTTGTGTAGGATTTGGAAAAATCTGGAAAATCCTATGTTTAGTTTTGAGAATGTACATCCATTTATGAAATCATCTCTGTGCCATCTAATCTTCGCATTTTAGAAGCCATAAATGATAACTAGAAAGCTTGGGCATGGATACATGTAATTCAACAACAGAGGCTTTCTTTGTTGGGCTCTTGTAACTGGGCTCCCTTTTCTGGGCTCTAACTGATGAACTATTTTTGAACAATGGCATTTGCAGTGGCCACATATTTGTCGACTGTTGTAACTGGTCATTATCAGTAAGCATTTTAATTTAATTTTAAATGAAGCTTCTTAAACATTTTAAAAACCTTATTTATTTTATATACAACAATAGGTTAGTTATATATTATATAGACTTATAGAAAGAGACCTTCTAAAAACATTACAATGTATTACTGGCACTCGAAACCTTAAATTAGAGTGAATAAATTAAGACACTGCACACCACTGCTGAAAGGTTGCTGACTCCTGGCCTAAGTGATGACTCTGTCCATTGCCCATGTTCTTCAAATTCCTTCTAGTTTGGGATATTTTGGCAATGGGTTTGATCAATGAAGGCTACAAGAGAGAGAGCAAGATAATTAGTTTTATAACATAGCATTTGTGGTGGATACAGTGTTCACCATTAAAGTAATCATTTCCCAAAAAACACAGGTTTCCCATATACCTAATATAGGAGGCAACAACGTGGTTTCATTTGGCAAGCACTGTTTTTTTTAAATATATCTATTGTGTTGTTTGTGACAGTTTTACTATGGGAGGTAAAAATGTTATGTTGACTAGACATTAGGAAACATAAGGAGATCATCTCACTTCACTGTGGAAAAATAGGTGTCTGCCTGGCTTGTGCTGGGACATCAGCACATCTGGAATATTTTAGCTACTACCTATCCCAATGTAGTGCAGTAGCAACTTTTTAAAAATGACATGACTTCCCTTGGGAAGCCATTCAGGAATGCTTCTACTTGTGAGAATGAAGGAAACAGCCCGCCATATTCAGGTTGACAAATTCTGGATTCTAACCTGTTAGAGGGAATTAATATGCTGACCTCAAATTACACGTTTAAGTATAATATATGCTATTAATGCTGTTGTATAAATGTTATTTTTTGTACTTGGACTTTATTAAAGCCACATTTAGGTACCAATCCATTGCATCCTTCATATACTATGTCTTGAGGCTAGCCATCGTTAAACAGTTTAAAACAAACTGCCAAGATGTTCTATGTACAGGGTATTTTGGTGTGAAAATTACAACTCTCTACCTGCATAAACTACCTTTCACTTTAAAAATAAGTTAGATGATGGAAAAAATCTGTTGGCTTTTATACTGTGAGCCCGAAGAAGTGTTATTTATTTTATTGTTTTTGTTTGCCAGTTATTTTGGTGAGGAGAATGTTTTCTCACAGCTCTTCTTACCTGGTGACAGCAAGCCATCCTTGTTAGTGCACCCCAAGTGTGTGTGTGTTTTCAGATCACCATGTACTTTTCCCTTTTTTTTTTTCCCCTTTGACATAGCAAAAGCAAATAAACTTTGAAGAAGCCTCTCAAGGGACTTGTGAACTGTTATAAAATTGACACTTAGATTTTAGCAGTTCTTATTTTTTCAGTGTGGTGTGGAATGACTATCCCTCTGATTACTGTCTGCATTTTGTTAAGGAAATTATCTTATCAACTGAACTTTCAGCATATAAATACGTATAAAGCAAAACATGCAGCTTTTCTTAATAAATACTCACTTGTGGTTAAAAACAGGGCCTCTTATTTTAAGTTTTAATAACATGTAATCAAAAGGTATTTTACTGCTATTGTGTAAGAATATTACTGAAGTTGAAATCAGACATATTGTGACTTTTTTTTTAATTCAAAGTAGTTTGCTAACTCCCTCGGGCCTTTACCTTTGACATTTATGTAATATGCATTATGAAACTAATACCAGTTCCTCAGTCAGTCAGGCTTTCAGACTTTTGAAAAGTTCCTTAAATAGCTAACTGATCATTTTGAGCCAGATTTTCATCAATCTTCTACATGAGAGGACTGGAAGTTCCAAATACGTGCAAGATCTGACCTCTCCACTCCAACTAGTTCATCCTTCTTGCACTTTATGATCTCTTTTTGCTTGTCACTTGCTTACAGCTTGAGCTGGAATTTCAACAGGAATATTTTGTTTCTAATTTAATCAGACTTTAGTCCAGCTATCATTTTTCTAGCAGGCCATCCACAGCAGACAGGAAGTACTTAAACAAACCCAATGTCTATACGTCTAGCATGTCAGTCAGCTATGCTTACTTTACTGTGCAAAAGATTATTTAAGTATTCCTCGGAAGGAGGCATTACAGGCAGAGATCTGATGGCGTTTGGGGAAACCGCCCCCCACCAGAAATCCTTGTGCCATTAAAATCAATTGTAAAATTCCTAGTGATTTCAGTGGAACCAGGATTTGCCTCCCTGCCCCCTCCCTCAAGTTTGCCAGCCTTTATTCATTTTTTAAAAATTAGGTAGATAAGCCTGTTTTTTCATATTGATTCAATAGATCCATGTCTAGAATCAAGGCTGAGCATAAAACTGAAGCAATGCTTAGTACATTACTAAATCACCCTCTAGTAGTAGTAACTGAAAGATTGTGAGCATGGTGGGATGCTTATGAGGGCAAGGTAGTGGGAAAGAAACCCATGAGAGCATTGGAGGCCTGTGAAATCAGAAGAGAAACTGAGGCTTAGGGTATGTCTGCACTAGAAACATAAGTTGACCTAATTACTGCGGTGGTGTATGTCCACACTATCGTCTTGGGGTCAGTGGTGAGTGTCCTCACCAGGTGCACTTCCACTGACCTAAGAGGGGCAGTGTGGGGAGCAGAGCACACAATCTCTCAACTATGCTGGCAATCTCCCAACTATGCTGGGAACCCGGCTGCCTCACAGGCTAAGGGCTCCAAGAGGGCTGCCCCTTCCCTTTGTTCCCCATTTCCCACCAGAAGTTCAGGAGAACCTGCTTGGGGCTTCTTGCCCCAGGGAGCGGGGTCTGGCTGCTTTGGCTTCTCAAAACTGGCAAGGCTGCCCAGCTCCCAGTAGAGTGTGGGCGGTGGGGTTGGGGAATCATGGCTTCTCTCCCTGGCTCCCAGCTGTGAGTGAGGTCCATTCTCCCTCTGCTTCCAGTTGGGAGCAGGGTCCAGCTGCCCAGCTCTCCAGTGGAGCCTGGACAGCTGGGCTCTAGCTGCCCAGCTTTCTTGTCAGTTTCACAGTTCCTTCTGTGACATTGACAAGACAGTCAACAGCTAAAGTAAGGGACACAGTGTCTATGCCAGGGGTTCTCAGACTGGGGGTTGGGACCCCTCTGGGGGTCATGAGGTTATTACATGGGGGGTTGTGAGCTGTCAGCCTCCACCCCAAACCCCGCTTCACCTCCAGCATTTATAATAGCATTAAATATAAAAAATAAGTGTTTTTAATTTATAAGGGGGTGGAGGGTCATATTCAAAGGCTTGCTCTGTGAAAGGAGTCACCAGTACAAAAGTTTAAGAACCACTGGTCTACGCAGACATGTCATCGCCCTAACTACATCGAACTAAGCCTTATGCCTCTCGTGGAGGTGGAGTTATTATGCCAGTGTAGTAGGGCACTTACATCAGCAGGAGGAATGCTGCATTGTAGACACTAACATAAGTAGGTTGTCATAAGCTGCCTTATATCGACCTAACTGGTCGATAGCATAGACCAGCTTTAAGATTCCCAGTTTGAGGATCAGTCAAAGGCAGACTTGGGTTCTTGTGCACAGCTAAATCCCCAACTCTTGCATAGCTTGGAAAGTTTGCATTTTCTATGGTCCTCCCATCAGCTAAATAAATTCTCTTGTATGAACAAAGTGGTTTACTTAATGTTCAAAGAATCAACACTATCCCTAACTGAAGATAGGGAACAACAAAGAATTCCAAGCTAAAAAGATATGGTACACAAATGTTTTTTGTTCAGCAGAGGGATGGAAAAAGAGAAAGTGAGAACTTGCATGTTTCTTGTAGAAATAATCAAATGATGAGATACTACAGTGATGGGTGTGATGCAAGAACATGGATGAATAGATAGCCTTAATGTTATAATTGTTCTCCTCATTGTTTTTAGGTCAGTGTCATTCCATTGACTTCAGTGGAGTTACTCCTGATTTACACCAGCATGAAAGGAGAATTGGGGCCACTGGGCTGCATTCCTCTTAACTTTCCTTTGAGAATGGGAGCAGAATTTGACAATACCATCTTTTTACATTTTGTTTCACAGCCTTAGAAAATGTAAAATAAATTTTCTATTTAAGAATTTTACTTCTGCAGAAGTTGGCTTTGGTAATATGTGCAGGTAGCTTGACTAATAAGAATTACAGCATTAAATGGGAAACCTCTCAGGTTTCTGCCCTGAGTTTCTACTGTGGAACCAATGACAATCCTGCAGTTAACACTAGACAGTCTCTTCATATTGATTTTTATAACACATTGCCATTTAGAACTCCAAATTTTTTTTCTGAAAGGTTTGAGGAAAAGTCAGAGTTAAGGACATGGAGGCGAATTTATACTGTTACTTTCCTGTCTTTAGGACATTTCACTCCATTTGTGTTTAGGTAATAAGATTGTTCCACTCAAAATGTTTTGCATTCTTGAGTCATTTTAATTATTATGCATAAACTAAAAATCAAGGTAATGCTTTTCTCATGGGAAATGCATTGGTCTCAAGAAAATATATAATATTCAATAATGATTATCTATGTCAACAGCTATAAGATAAACCAACAAAGTGCAGCTAAAGAACAAAGTGCACATCATGTAAAACTAACAGAATTCCTACTTGATGAATGTAGCTGAGTTCTAACAAATTAAATTTATCCTACAAGTTAATGAAACTATAGCAAATATACAAAAAGTTGTACCTTTGCCTGTAATGCTCTGTGGAGGTCATGAATATCTCATGCAAATAAAATCATTAGTCAAAGGGCCAAGGAACATATCTTATCTATTCTAGGAGAGCACTGTGAAAGTTAACAATGGAACTACTCACATGACGTAGACTAACAAGATTTGTTCTTGGATTTGCCACAGCTCTGGAACTGCTGAACAGTATGAAGTTGTCATCTAGCAACATTCAGGACAATGTCATCTTATTCAAAAGTTACCCAAGAAATTCTGGTATTTACAAAATCATCTTGAGATCTGAATAGATTATAATTTCACTATTGCTAATTACAGACAGTGTAGATAGCGGTGGTGCAGGTTGGTTAAAATTAAACTGAACCAAATTTCATTTGGATGGGTGGGGGGGGGGGGATAAATGGGACACTGTCAATTTAAATTTTTTAATTTAATCCAAAATTTAAATTAAAACAAAAAAAAAGTATGAAACCCAAGAGCCATGTTGTAATGACAGTAGGACAACTATTACACATGTTTCTATGAGTTTTTAAATTGATAAGCATTGCATTGCAAGCTCGGGTACACAGACCTTGAAAACCTGAAAGTGAACCTGACTATAAAGTAAAATGAAATTGACTTAATTAACCATACTGAGAGAGCCTGATCCAGCACCTGCAGAAATCATTGGAAAGGGTCTCTTTGACTGTAATGGATGTTGCATCAGGCCCACATGACAAAAACAGCCAAAAGTAAATTAGAATTCAAAATTCTTTCCAGTGTAGTAATATAAAGCACTGTTATCAATATAGATTAAAAAACTACATGTTAAACATATTTATCTATCTATCACCTTTCACCTGGCTCTGCACTTACTGGTTTCAATGAAAATACGAGGAGAGAGGCTAGTCTCTCTCTGAGCTACCTTAAACCAGGAAGGCCTTTTGAATTCTGCTGTTTTCTTTTGCAGCCTCTCATGGCAGGGGAATGGAGCATGGAACAATTGTTCTGTGAATGAAAAGGGCTGGCTATTGGCATTTCCCATTAGCTTGCTGCTAGGCTACTTTTGGTAGCTTCCGAAGGGATCTGGCAATGTTTATCATAGAGGAAATTACTTCTTTTAAAGTAGGAGAACAAGATCAGAAGCATTAGCTGCTTAAGAAGCTAGTGGGCTTCCGTAGTCCTTTGGGAATGTTTGCACAGTTGTGTAAATGATGGCATGTGCTATAGGTCCAAAAGCGTCTATTTCAACGGAGCTTCCCAAAAAAGCAAATATGGTAGCCAGCTAATTTTTAAAGTATTCAGTTCAGTAGCTCGTTCAATATGAGTGAGTTCTATCTGCTACATGACCAAGCAGCTAGGGGCATGACGAGGATAGCCTACAATACAACAATACTGGGAAAGCCTGGGTCTTCATTCTGCCCAGGCTTTCACCATTTTGTAGTTTGACACACTTTATTAGTGCTGCCATCAAAGCCTATGCTGCCAAATATCATTCAGTGATGTTAAACCACTGCTCCAGATGTGGGAAATATAAAAGACAATCTGAGGGGAAACAGAGACCTCAGCCAGACCATTTTAAATGAGTCCCATTTACAGTAAAATGTGTTTTAAGGTTAGTTAATACTTCAAGTGTGGAAATTTAATTGTGTACCACATCTGAATTAAAAAAAAAATTCCATTGTGTTTTTATCAGCTCCCCATAGGCTCTTAGGGCAGGAAGAACTTTTAAAGAACAGTTTGCTCACCAGCCAGCTTTTTGTAAGCTCTCCCAACTCTCTCTCTCTCTTTCACCTGTAAGTCCTTTCCCACAACATATGCTTTGAACTCCACCAGCAGGGGCTCCTTTTGTTCATCTTCCTGAACAGTGGCCCAGAATTTCAGTAGAGACCAATACATTTCATTTTGTGTAAAAATAGTAGTAAAAATTAAATTCAAAGACGATGCAGATGGATAGTGTCACCCAAGTCAGCTCTTCTGGAGAAATGGCATTTTTCCAGCAGCTGCTGTTTAGGATTAGGTACCTGTGGGTCTAATTCTATAAGTGAACTCTATACTGGAGATAATATATTGCTCTTTCTCCCTTCTGATTAATCAAACATGCTGGAACAACCTGTATAGAGTAGGATTGTTGGTGATTTTTGCCAGATCTTGCTGTCATGAACATAGTATACAACTGTATTTAAATGATGCCATCATATGCTTGATAAATGTTGGTTAAATCACATTCGAACTGATCCTGGATTATAGATGTGGCAGCAAAATGACTACACATACTCTCATGAAAGTAGAAATGTTTCACAGTGAGTTAGAAATACTGTATGTGGTTTATTTATATATGTTATATTCTAAGCTACCTATGCAACTACATTGACTTCATGGCTGCATACACATCAGTGACTCTCTCCCTCACAACCACTTTTTCACATACTTAAACCTGCTTGGGAAAATTCTTGCATGTTCACAACTTATCTTATAGGGAAATGGTGTATATGCATAACATAGAAATTTAATGTTGCTTTAAATAAAAACAACAAGCAGTCATGCAAATGTAAGGAAAATGTTGGATCCAGAGTTAATTTGTGGGTGGGACTTGCCAGCAGAGATTCTTCTAAGGAGGACATGCTTTACCCTGTTTTGGGTCCAACACTGTGCATGTATATTGGCACTTAGCATACTTTTCACTTTGCAGTACACACATTCACAGTCGCTTGCTCTGCTCCCATCTGGCTTCATGTTGGTGGAGGGTTTCCCAAAATACTTTCAAGTACTTGAAACTTACTAGACTGATTTATATCAAGAAAGCTCCTTTGTTTTACTTTTACAGTCTTCACTTGAAGTGTTTTGACGACATTTTGGTCTCCAATAGCCATTGCTGTAGCCATACATCCTTGCTACTCTTTGCATGGCTAATAGCTGCTCTATTTTGTTTCTGTTCTGCTGGAACCTTCCTTTCTCCAGCACCACTTCTCCTCCTGCAGATTGTATTACTAGTAAGTATGCATAAATCTCTCTTGTTTACTTGACTTGGGCTCTGCTTGCTGCTCAAAACTGCCAACTACACCATTTCTTCACATTAAATTACAACATCATAAAACAATGAAACTTCAGCAATATACTCCTCACTTCAGAAGGATTAAAGGATACCCTTACATCAGGCTGTCTTCTGCAAAAGATTTTCATGGCATTGAATTGCTTAAGGCTGGACAAATAACTTCATTGTGACTCATGCATGAGGCGTAGCACAGAATTTGCAGCTCCCAGAGTGGGGGTGGGGTTACACTGGTTTTAAGAGATCAGTGTGATCTCTTAACCCTGGGCTTCTTAGGGATTTTCAGAAGGCAGCCTTACACCAGTCTTCCTCAGCCCTGCACTAGGAGAATTGTCTCCCAGCCACAAACAGGGTTTTTAGGACATCTATAGGCCACTCCAGCCTCTTTACCTGGGGTACAGTTGCTAGAGCAGGCATGTTTACTAAATATACAATAAGAACATATTTACTTGTGCTAAACATGTTTGTTTTCATTTGATCATATAACTGACTTAGTTTTTCATATTTTTCAGTTAGCTTTGAAACAGAAAAAAACCCAACATTCTTTCAAAGGACAAAATGCAAGAAACAATAAATCACACACAGGAGAAGTAAATAATATAAATACATCATCTCCTGTTTGAAAAGACCACACAAATGAACACATACAGACAGCTAAGTATATGAAAAACAGTAAGCATCTTGTAGCTAATATGTAGTGTAATTTACAGATTATTGGCATTAAAAATAAAACTAGAAAGATAAACCATCACAAGATGTTATTGATATTCAGGGAGCAAGGATAGAGACAACCTTTCAGCATCCAGCTAATCACTTATACAAAATAAGGTCTTTTATTAATTCTTATTATTAAGTAAAAACAGAGAAAAAATTATACATGCCATTAATTAAAATAAGTGTGGTGGGAAATGATAGTGACCGGGAAACCTAGGCCCAGGTCCTGCAACTAGAAGCATATGAGCGTACTTCTGCACTTGCGTGGAGTTTCATTTAAGTCAATAAGAATCCATTAGCGCAGGAGGCCACCTGTGCAGTGAATTGCAGGATCAGGACCCATGTAATAATTTAGGTGGGCAATGCTAATAATTTTCTAATGGGGATTATGAGTTGTTGTTAAAGATATTATGAAAAAAACTGCATTTCAGTTTTTCTTCTATTATGTTGTGAAAACAACTACAATCCTACAAGTTATAATAGAAGTATTTTGCAAAAGGGTACGGGAGATAGTTCCAGTATATTTAAAGAAACAAAGTGAACTTTTAATTAAGAGATTCTCAATAGCAATAGTCTCAGAGGTATCCAAAATCTGAATATTTGTAGATTTAATAAAAAGTTTTCCATAAATTCTAAATTACATAGTACAAGCATATTGTTTTAGGTGAATCGGTAAGTTTGAATGCTGCTATTCTTTAAAGGGTAGGCTGTGATCTATCATTAGTCTTACAGTTTTGTTTTTTGTACATCATTAGTATGTTCTAAATGTACAAGGTTTTTTTTTTTAATTAGAGTCTGAAATTTGTCAAAATTAGTTTGAGGAACTTTTACTGCAGAGAAAAATAATAGTTAGTGGGATCTAAGGAAGAGAATGTGGTGGAAAAATGAGATCAGATTTCTATTCAGGGGAAAGACAGTCCTGAGGTACTATCCTGCAGTAGCTGGAGAATGAATGAGCTATCAAATCTGCATTTTCAGGGACCTTGAGGTATCTATTTACTGTTTCATCAAAGTGTGCATAATGTTAATGGAATTTATTTGTGTATCAGGGCAAGGATAAATCTCATCTATTTCTATTTACCTTCAATATTGGTTTTTCTGCTATCACAGTGCTGTCTATAGCCTACTGAAAGTGATCTAATACATGGAAGTATTATAGAAATGTGATTAGAATATCTCTTCATATTTATAATGTGTCCAACATACAGTGATGCTACCCTACACAACTTATTTTCCTTATATAAAATATGCTTTTTTGGGAAATGTTAGTTATTAGCCTTAATATAAAATGCACCCCAGGATGCCTTGTTCTTCCGTTTTTGGTACTTACTCTACTAGGTACCTAAACTCCATTTAATTCTCTTATTCATTTATTATTCTCACCAGGGAAACCTAATAATAGTACAGGAGACAGTAGTGAAATCAATATTTTACTTCCTAAATTTTATCTTAGTAAAAGTAATTAGCTTGGTTTTATTTCAGAAAAAAATTCAAAATTTGTCTCTTTGTGGAGTTAGCAAAGTTGCACTCTGCAGTTTAGCATGGTAATATAAGAGGGTTAAACATTGACAAATTTTGCAGGTGTATGCATTTTTAAGCAGCAAAGCAATTTGGTATGGTTTTGCTGTTACGTCCCTTTAAACAGAGAGATTTCTTCAATTTTCTGAAGATAAAAAAAGCATGTGATGTAAGTTATTAAAGACTTATGTTTGGTGTTTTAGAAACACAGATAATTTGCTGCAACAAAAATGTCTGAGTTTAAGGAACTGATTTGAATGATTGAAGTCAGTAGCACTATTTAAGTGCAATCCTGGATTGGCGCCAGAGTGGTCATCACCAGGCAGGATTCAGCTCCTGAACTTCAAAGAGGTCATAAACTGGCCTCTAATATTTCAGAGCCATTTTCCATAGCCATTTTTTGGGCAGGGTTTTTGATTGCAAGGTTTGCATAGGCAGAAACTAATTTTTGCATATACACTGTATCTGTAGGGGCTGATGGGCTTTGTACATATACAATGCGAGGTTTTGAGCCAGTACTTTTAGATGTTGCTTTTATATACAGTTTAAATTATTACTAATCACTTAAAGCTAGACTGTGCACAGTGTGGGGGTGGCTTATGGCTGCCCAGGTGGTAGCAGGTGGATAGAGTGGATTTTGGTAATAATATGCAGGAAAAAATGACAGGGTTTAGCAAGAGCTTTGATGCAAGGAGAAAAGAAGAATGAGGAGTCAAGACTAAAGCAAGTTAGCATTGATATGAGAAAGGTAGAAGGAGAGGAAAGAGGGACAACTGAAAGGAGACAAGATGCTCTCTTACAGAAAAACTGAATTTGAGACAGTGGCCAGATGTCCAAGAGAAAGACTTTTAAAGTTGTAAACCCTGGACAAGAGGGAGAGGTCAGGGCTGGAGAGAGAGATTTGGGAATCATCTATAGAGTAGGAATGAGTGAAATCATGGGACAGGATAAATTAATCTAGGATGAAATACACCCGTAGCAGAAGTCCAGCACAAGCTGTTAAAATAGGACTTCAGTGGGATCAGTGCTCCGTATAGAGGTCAACTTCACCCTTATACGAGGAGAGAAGGATGGGGACATGCTGAAGGTGCTGTCAGAAAGTTAGGAGTGGAACTTGGAAAGCTCTGGTTATAGAAGCTTAGAGCAGAGAGGAAGTGTAAGAGAAGATTAGTGATTAATGATGGCAAAGGCAGCAGACAGATGAAGAATAGAAACAGATTAGTGTCTTTTCCACATCGCTAGGATGATACAAATGGAAATTTGGCCATCTAGATTTATATAAAAATCCAATCCAACTAGAGAGTCATCTCATTCAAAGGGACAAAGGGAAGAGAAGAGGAAAGAGTGGAATTTGTGCATATGTTGTTTAAAATTAGTTTGTTTGCATGATTTAACACACACTGAGAAAGTTATCAAATCAATGTGGCATGGCCATAGATGCTGATCCAAATGTAGAAACTGGAATAGAGATGTTATTGAAATTGAGATGAAAGGTCAGTGTGTGTCGAGAATGGATACAGAACTTTCACCCAGAATAAAAATATGAACATATACACTGTGGTTTAGATGGGGAGTACTTTGCTGAAACAAGACAATAGCGCAATACTGTATGCTGAAACAAGGTAATAGTGCAATAAAATGACTTACAGAAATTTCCATAGAGGTTTGCCAAATGAATGCTTATGCAAGCAGCAAAGCGTTATGTTTTATGATGTAAAACTTTTCATATACTGTAAACCACTGCAATTTTCTAACATATCCCCAAGCTAAATTTAAGTTCATTTTGTAGCTTCAGGCACTGGATAAAATAATATACATCGTTATTATGATAAATTACTGAAATATTATGAGTCATACCACAATCAGATTGGTAACCACTATTGTTCATATTCCATTTCCTACATTTGGAGGTAGGAATACATATGAAATAAATCACTATACATGATATTATAGAGAAGCTTTAAAAGTTTATCAATGAACTAAATTAGAATTTAAAACTAGAAAACTTGATTTTTATCAGTTTTTTTTTAAACCCATCCTGCATCTTTAGAGAACCCTAGCTTACAGGGTTGTCAAACTTGAGCCTTTCACATGCACTAAATTTATTTATTTTTATTAGCGTTTTGTGCATCCAAAGAAAGTGATAGACGGGATTTCTATAGCTAGCCAATCTGATTTTGGCAAATTCAGCTGGGCAGTGGAAGATTCTTTTGGATTATCAGCAGGTTATCCGAGATAGAGGAGAAGAAGATAGGAAATTATTAAGGAACCTCTATGCACTACTGCAGTTTTTCAGTTGATTCACTGAGGTCAAGTAGTAAATTACTACAACTAAGAGCTACTTCAGATATATGTACCCTTATCTCAATTGATAGATTTCAAACTTCCCCAGCTAGGAATAACCTCTCCTTCCTCCAAATGCTGCAATATGTCCATAATAGTTTCTAGACAGGAAGACTGGCCAGTCTGTCTATAGAGCACAGTAGCCACACAAATTATTCAGATTTAGGTACAGGTATGAAAACAGTGGTCTTATATGAACTCTTATATGAATAACTCTGCAAGGGAAAGTGTATTGTAAAGGCTTTGCAAAGAATGTCCCGTTACATGATTTATTGCACTTAATTATACCTGTTTTGGAAACAAAACAAGACAAATCTCCATGAAAATGAGGAAAGGAAAACATGGAGTTGAAGGGCACTTGAAGCTGTCACTAAAATACAGGCTAGAAAAATCATAAAGATCATTTGGAGGATCAAAAGCCCCCAAAATAAAAGTTATATAAGGAGGGCCAGTCAAAGTAACATAATCCAAGAGGGGAACCATAAGCTTTTATGCTGCTCTTTGATGTGGAGATAAGGGAATTGATATACCAGTTTGTTCAGTATGAATTTATAAGCATAACTATGTGTAGACAACAAAGGAGCTAAGGACACATGATACTGTACAAAATCTGTCTCCTCATGAAGAGAAGTTTATTCACAATTCCAGGTGTCTACACAGCATGATGATAGCTGCACTAGGTAGAAACTTATACTCTCATTCTCTGTACATTCCTGATGTAACGTGACATAAGCTTAAACCAAGCTGCATTTTCCCTTAGCATTATTTCCATAAATCAAATTTATCGTTTGGTGCTTGAGCGCCATCACTTTTCTGTCTGCATCACTATTTTAACATTTTCAGTTAGCCTATGTTTGACATTAGTGTGGAAACACTTTACATAGATGGTTGTGACCTTTTTGTTTGGGCCTGGAGTTGCCAAAACAGTCTGACCTGTGCTTGATGGTGCTGAACCACTTGGAATAAAATCTGCATTGGCCTACAAACTCATCTCTGTCCACCCCGAACACTGCACATTTCATTTTTAACAGTAAGTAGTAAGATTAGAATGTATAGTTTATATTTAAACAACGCTATAAAAAATGCACGAAAGCCAACTGTAATCCATATATATCACCTTCACACAGCAAGAGGAATATGTCAACTTTTATATAGCTTGTGCCGCTCAACTAAAAACAAAAACAAAAAAAGCACACACTCCAAATTTTGCATCCTTAAGTAAACAGCTACCGTAAACTCTTGAAACACTGGGATATACGAAATTACAATTTATAAGAAAGAATGGAGATCAGCAGGCTAATGCTAATTCAAGTAATTACTGCAAGCCTATAATTATAGTAAATGAAAAAATATTTTGTTTGAAACAAAAAAACACATTTAGGACCTGACTTCCAAAAGTTGCATTCTGGTGCTAGAACATAGTAATGCTGATTTATCTGCACATATGCATATCTGGGAGAATGGCCACTTATTCATTTGCATATACAAATACCTAATTTGTGTACATAGTAATGCTAATTGCACATGCAAATTAAGCATATATGTATTTAGGTGCCAGATCTTTTAAAAAATCAGGCCCTTGCTTTTGTCAAAATTTTAAAAACTGCATTTTAATATTTTTAGTTGAAAAGGAGATTTGGCACTTGCTCACAGATAGTGAACCACAATATATTTGAGAAGCTAAACAACTTGAAAAATTGCTTGCAATAAATGTTTTATTTTTGACTATTAATGTTTGTTTTAAAGTTCTGTATTCTCATTTTCTCACTTTCCCAATCTGTGAGGACTATGTACTGGAAAATGGTGATCACTGTATATACAGTATGTCCAATTGGAACTCAAAATGTCTGCTTGATTACTATTCTAGTTAAACCTTTTTATCTGGCTTTGACATGTTCACAGTGCTGCACTTGTTCATGTGCAAAATGAGTATTTGTATAGCTATGATTTCAGTTGACCTTCTTTACTGGTATCCCTTAGCAGTGTACAATGGGACTGTTATGACCCATATAGAGTTGATCGTTGGAATTCCTGGCACTGCTTTGTCGTCTTCCGTATTTCCAAGCTTTTGATGATAATCACATTTCACCTCAAGGGTAGAATTAAAATCTATTACGTTTTGGCTCACCGCAGCCTCTATTCTAGTTTTTTTGACCTGTATAAGAACTGGGAAATTTATATTGTAACACTGTGTAAAATTTTGTTTTACACAAATCAGTCAAGTAAAATTGTATTTCATCATAATTCATTTCTAACGATATTTTCTGCCTGTATGACTGATTGCCTGATATTCCTAAATGGGTACCCAGTTCTCTCCAACTTTTTTAGCAATACCTATATTATCAAAATTACATTAGATGTGATTGACTTTGACAAATTAGACCTTGGTGACTTAAAATCACCATTAGTCCAATTGACAGGAAGTTGTGTGTCATACTGGATCAAGGGTGCACTTTGATGCTGATCTGTCATCAACGGTTCTCCACCTCAATCTGAGATGAGATTCATTGTTTTATTATGTTACTTCATCTCCTTAGTATTTGTATGCTTGATTTCTATCCAATTTGGGTGATTACAGCTGGCCTCGTAGGAAGAACTTTGGGAACACTAGAACTCACAAATTCCACAGCTTATCATTTTTCCAAGAAACATCAACCTATCATCCCTCTTGCCTAAATATTACACTAGCTTCATATTGCCCCATGGATTGAATGAGTACAAGGTGCTTTCATTCCATTTTGTGAACTCTGATATCTGAGCATCCCATGGTCTAGGGAAAGTACAGTAACATTTTAAAAACATGCATTGACTTTCTAAGGAACATGGAGATCGTAATATTAAAACACACAAACAAAACAAAACAACAACAACAAAAGAAACAACCTGAAATGGAGCCATTTAAGTGTAAAATGTATGTATTGCTACATGATAGATTATCATTTCAAGGAGTGCTTGTTCCTATGTGTATTCCATATTTGGTAGCACGTGTGGTCAACAAACCTGAGACTGAAAGGTTTTTGGTAGCCGTGTCTGTTGCTGGCCAATTGTCACTCTAGTTCCTTCTCACACCTTTGGCCGAAGACAGTGCGCTCATGTCCACACCTAGCTGTACTCTTGGATAGCTCCTTTTTTCTTGTACGTATTTAGTGTTATTGTAGTTTACTATAGTTTTAACCTTTTCATAGTTAATTAGAAATAGTTTAGTTTGGTAGAGGAGTCTCAGGTATGGCGGTTATATCCCGTCTCCCTCCTGCTTCCTGCCACCATGAGCCTGTGGATTACACCCAAGACCCCTGGTTTAAAAAAATGTGAGGTCTGTCTGAGGCCACTGCCTTTCAGTGACAACTATGATGCTTGTTTACACTACGTTGGAGAGACTCACATCACCTCCAAGTGCAGCATCTGCCATTCCTTTTAGTGATGGACCAGACAGGAGAGGGAGATCTGTCAGGAGAGGGAGGTCTGTCTGAAAATGTTCCCCGTGGACAGAACCATAAAAGTAAAGGCTGATTCAGACCCAGGGGATCCCCCACTACATTGGCTTTAGGAGTCCAGGAGTGCCCTACTGAGGTCAGCTTCAGTTGGTTCCAGAGCCTTCAACATCAAGCACTTAGATTCCTGTAAGAAGCTGGGAAAGAGTGAGGAGATGGGATCTAGATATCCCCCACTCCCAAATATTAAGGATAGATCTCCCACCATGTCATTGTTGTCTTCAAAGAGAAGAGGACTATCTACATCCCACTCTAAAACTTTGGAGGCCGTGTCCCTGGCGATGAGAAGTACAGATGGTACCGCTAAGGGGCCAGCACTCTGTCCAAACTGAAGACACAGATGGTGTCAAATACTACGGGGAAAACCAGCATGCCATCAAGAGAAGGTTCTTATACAAAAGGTGGAATCACTTCCCGACCCAGGCGCTACAGAACCAGGCCCCACTCAGCACATCTAGAGAGGCTTCTATTCAAGATAGTTCCTTATCCCAAAGACAAAAGGCTTATCCTGGACCTAAGGCTTCTAAACTCTTACATTCAAAATCTAACCTTCAGGATGGTCACTCACTCTTTAATAATTCCATCCAGGGATCAAGGCAACTGGTTTACAACTCTTGATCTAAAAAATGCTATTTTCATAAAGACATTCATTCAACATACAGGGGATTCTTGATGTTTGTCGCAGGTATAAACCATCATCAACACAGAATTTTTCCATTTGGACAGCACCGAGTGTATTCATAAGGTGTTAATGGTTGTGGTAGCCCATCTATGACCTCAGGGCATTGCAGTCTTGCTTACCTGGACAACTGGCTCATCAATGGTCAATAATACCAGAGTGTACAAGAGGACACACACATGGTGAGGAGTCTTTCAACATCTCAGCCTCAGATTAACACACAGCAAAAGTCCGTTTTAGCCCTGACACAGAAGATTGAATCTGGTCTTGATTCAACGAATTCCATCACTGCAAGGGAATGCTACTACTTCAAGTGATGTCACTGGGGGTGCTCCATTTCAGGTGTCGGTGCATCCCTGGGCTGTTGATCAGAGAGGTCTCATGGTGGATCCACCATATACTGTCTTTCATCATGATAAAGTGTCCTTGAGGCTCAACCCTAAGTTCATTCTGAAGGTTGTCTTTGGGTTCTATTTGAATCAGGTCATTCATCTTCCTGCGTTTTATCCAAAATCACATAAGAACAGACAAGAATTTAAGCTATACTTGTTAAATATATGAAGAGCATTGACTTTCTATCTAGACAAGGCTGAACTGTTCAGACGGTCTCCCAAACTGTTCATTTCTTTTAATGAAAGGTAATGCTGTTTCTACCCAAAGACTATCCAAATGGATTTCAGGATGCATAACCAAATAAGGTTTCAGTTCTTGTGGAGGCACATTCAAAAAGACTCCAGACAGCATCTGTGGCTGTGCTCGATAATGTCTCCATCCTAGATATCTGCAAAGCTGCAACATAGGGTTCTATAAAATAACTTCTCTCAGCACTACACATTAGTACAAGCATGTGCTTCAAATGATGCTGTGGGTACTCCAAGCACCCATCTCCTGACTGAAATTATTGCTTAGAAGTCACCAGTAGTGGAATTCACATAGGGACAAACACCTGAAGAAAGAAGTTACTTACCTTGTACAGTAACTTGAGTTGTCTATATATTTTACTACCTGCCCTACTTCCCCTCTGCTCAGAGACCCTTTTTCAAGGTTAAGTGGTAGAGAAGGAACTGGAGTGGCAGGTGGCCAGCAGCACCCTTTATACCCTCAGTAGGGAGCATTAAGGTGGGGTAGGGCCTCATATGCAGGCCAGCAGATGCTACCAGTGAAAACTTCTCTATCTCAGACATATTGAGTGCATGCATAACCAGAAGTGGAAATGAAATGATTTCTTGATTACAATTAGACTATCTCATTCATATTATTATTTTATCCAAGTTAAAAGCTTACTTCTTTTTCTAGAGTTTGTAGATGTTAGATTGGAGACTTTCCATGTAAAAATGCTCTGTAACAATTGTTTGTACAGAGATTACCTTGTAAATCCAGACTGGCTTGTTGAAAGTCTTTTCTGGTACCCAGTGGAAAGAAAAATACCTTATTTTCTCTTAAAAGCATCTGGCATACAAGAGACTTTAGATCATAATAATTTGGCTTACAATATGAAATAGTAAAACATCAAATAATTTTAAACTATTTTGTTTTGAATTTTAGGGCACAATCTTTAAAACTAAATAAAACAGCATAATTGATATTTCCATATGTAAATATTTTAATTTGATTTTAATTATTATACCTGCATAAACACTTACCATTTAAAATATTTTGAATATATATTGGCATGCATGTATGTGACTACTAATAGCTGCTGCTCTCCTTTGAACAAGCTTTGTTCCTGTGCAATAGAGAGGACTCATAATAGTTTTTATGAAATATCACCCATGCTTAGCTAGTTGGTCTACATAGTAAAATATCACTGGACATAAATGTTGTAAATATAACTTTTTTTTAATAGCTCAGCCTAGATATTTTAAGCAGATACAAAAAGTTCACTGCTGTCTTTCTTACACTTTCTTTCATAAAATCACTTATTTTTATTGGATAGGAATTCTAGCTCTGGATTTCAAGAAACTATTTTAAGAACCACCATTCACGTTGTTGAGCTGTGGTTGGTTTGTACAGACTGGGTCATAAAATAATCAATTAAACATTCTCACCAGTATATAATACAATTTTCATTTTATTTAAACATATTTTGCATAATATAAAAATATTGATCACAGTGAGCTTTAACAATTGTTACTGCTATAAACAGGAATGCTGCACAATGTTTTTAGTGGAAATAAATTATATAGTCATTATCTCTTTTAAAAAAAAATCACAAAGAGGAAAACCAAGACTGTTTTGTCATTGGCAGAAAACAAGTCCTTAGTAAGTTCTTTACACAACATGAGCCCCATTATTGTCTACATGTGCTTTCCACATTTCTTGGGGGAAAAGCACAATGTGTTTGTCTCTGTGAATCCCACAGGGTCTCTGGTGCACAGTTAATTCCAATGTTAACGCAGTTGTTTTTTTAATGGAAAAATGTACACCAAAATGAAAAGTAGTGCTTTCTTCACTAATTAATAAGCGGTCTTTTCCAATATGTGGGTACGCAACGACACACTTCTTCACTATAATAAAATCCAGGCTCACAGCGTTTCGTTCTAACTGTACACGGTGGTCTGTAGCAGCTGGAGGAAGGAAACAAAAAAGCCATTGGTAAAATGGGGCAGGCACATGAATCAAAGAGAAATATACATCTGACTATGTACAATTATGCTGCACTTATACCAGTGAACACTTAAATCCTATAAAGATATATAACGTATTACATATGTGCATGAATATTTCTTATCTTCCATTTCTGTGAACTGTCTTGCAATGAAAAGCAAATAAATAGGCTTACAAATACTGCTGAGGTGACTCTGTGGTTTTATTCATATGAATATTCATTAATACTCTCTTGAAATACTTACTAGCTCTAATTACATTCTAAGCTAGAGTACACGTTGGTATATTATTCTGGCAAATACTTCTAACATTTTTTTCTAGTAGGCAACCCTGTTTAGAATGCCACTACTGAATGTCTCCTAGCTTGAGCCAGCATTCCCTAACGAGTTGATGTTACAGGCCAGAATGCTTACTTTTTTTCTGTATATTTATCAGCTATTTGCATAATAGAAAAGATAGATTTTCTATACTATGACCCTGATCCTGCACTGAGAACTGCACAGGGAAAACCCATATACTTCCACAGATCCCCAGTGAGTTCAGTGGGAGTCTGTTTGCCATATTGCACTGTGTGATTTTTATTGTAGGATCCAGGCCCATAAGTGTATGGTAAATTTTAAAGGAGAAGAAAGGGTAACAATAACAATAATATTAACTGAAATAACTTTAATGCAAATAGATCATTAAACTACAGATTACATTTATAAACAAGATGTTCCTCATTAGTGGATATTTGTTTGTACAAGGAGTTGTACAAAGCTAATTCCTTGGCTTCTCTCCCCCCACCTCATTTTTTTTTAACGGTTTGACCTAAAATAACCTTACAATAACAATGCCAAATAACCTCTGGTGTGTAATGGAGACAAAGTACTAGTCTGTGGCTTTTTCAGACATTGGCAGCGACTCAAGAGGGAAAAGTATATGTTTCAAGTTTCAACAGTTATATTTTAAACTTGTCTTTAAATAATGTGTCTCTGTTTTATGAAACATACTGGTATAATGTTCTATTGTAATAATTCTTGCTATATATTTCTGTTTACAGATACTACACGATATACTATTGAGGTACTTTTAATATTCTCTTCCCCAGGCAATTTTTTTCTGTTTTTAAACTATGCGTACTCTAATTATCATTGCAGATGGTTTAGCACATCGCATGCTTATTTTGGACATTGACTTGCCACTTTACAGTAATGTGTTTATAAAATGAGATCTTGGATTACAGTTACATTAATGCAAGCCAATTAATTAAACCAATGAACATGAATATGAAGAAATCAGTAAAGAATGAGGAAGACCCTGCAGTAATGGTAGTTATTGACTAGCCATATCTTGTTCAGATATTTCTATGTAATTTGTCACAGTGGTCTGATTCATTAGCAGGTTTTATGTAATTCCAAGATTCATGTTATATCATGTCACTTAGGACAAACTCTAGAGCTATCTTGGAAAAATGTAACAACTTTCATGGAATTTCTGTAAAAGATCACATTGATCCTTTTTGCCTAATGCTAAACATTTTATAAAATATACAACACCTGCAGTTTGGGGTGGGGGTGTTAGTGTTGGAAAGGTGTTGTATATCTTGCTGAAGCAAGAAAGAGGCAGAGCTGACCCCTAACCAAAATAATGTGGCTCTTTGATAGAAATGCACCTATTCTCCTGCATACTATCCCTGATAGTGCCAGCAAAAAAAGAATCAGGAGTAAGTTTGGACTTGGAAAATTAATCTTCTGTGGATACAAAAATGGGGGTGGAGTGGATGTAGAATTTCCTTCGGAGCTGTATGTTACAATGATGTTTGTCCTTCTATAGTGCCTTTCATTTAAAGATTTCAAAGCTTTTATCTGAATCCCACTAGAAGGTCATACCATCTGAGGCATTGATCTTTAAGGCAAAGCCAAAAAACTTACCTATTTGGATGTTGTATTTCCCAGGATGCCTAACTCTAGCAAAGCAGTTAGGCAACATAAATAAAAAAAAGAAGTAGATAAGGGTTGTCAAACAGACTGGATACTGCCATCTGGATGCTTTCATATGACCCACAGATCTCTCTGCTCTCATCAAAACAATCTGTCATTAGGCCTGGTCTACACTTAAAAGTTAGGCCAACATAGTCAGTCAGGGGTGTGAAAAATCCACAACCGTGACCAATATAGCTATAGTGACCTAACCTCCAATATGGATGGAAGAATTCTTCCATTGGTGTAGCTACTATTGGTTAGTGATGTAGTGTTCCTACCCCAATGGAAAAACCCCTTCCATCTGTCTGTTACAGCTATCCCCCTACTCCATTTTGTTTCTTACAGCTGTCCCCATACTCCAGTTTGTTTTTGTTCTCCTCCTGTGGCCGCCCCTCCCTGGCTGTTAAGTTGTTTACCAGGGCCACTGCCTTTCTCAAAGGGAGGGCGCCTTAAGTTGTTTACCAAGAGCCATTGCCCTTCTCAAAGGGATGGCCACTTGTGCTGCGTGCTAACTGGGACCACTGACCTGTTCAAAGTGTTGGTCCTGTTATCACCTTGTTAAACCTGGGCTTTGTGTAGGGTAGGCAATGTCCAGAGCTGCAAGACCTAATGTGTTTTTAAGATCCTGGGCATGAGTCATAGGCCTCATGTGCTTTTGACACCTATTCTACAGGACTCTGCCCAGGCACGTCTCTGTGCTCACCTGCAGTTTTTCCCTGTGTCTCCTCCCCTGTGACAGAGGGAGCCTATCAGGATTACTGGCGGGAAACTGCCTGAGTCTGCCTTTAAAAACAGGCATTTTCAAAACAAACATCGGAAAGGTTCCTGCATTGCTGCCTGGTCTGATCAGCCAGGGGCTCTGGGGGGTCCTTTCTCTGCTCTCGTTTTATTTTTGAGTGTACCCTCGTTTTTTTAAAAAAAAAAACTCCCCTCCCATGAAGAACGAATTGCTGCCTGAGAGATCTCCTGATTATCAAGACCATACCGAGCCCTCCTTGCTTCTTCTGATGTTGCTGCTGCTTCTGCCTTTGCTGCTACCTTGGGGACTGATAAGAAACCCTCTGTGAAACTTTCTATACTTTTATTTTATTATTTTAGCTGCTGGCTCTGTTTCCCCAGCACACAGACTCAAGCTAAACCTTGGTCTGTGTCTTAAAACCTCTCTTAAACTCCATGGCACTTTGCCGCTAAAAATAAGTTTGTGCCGCCGCTAAGCTCTGTTCCTGTGGGCTTTGCTTCGGGGCTCACTGCTTTCAGCCATATCCACTGCACCAGCCACCATCCCTTGGCTTCCTTGGGAGCTGTATCCTGGGCACATACTACTCTGACCTCTATGACTTCCCCATAGCATAAGGAGCACCATAGGTTTTGCTTTTTAGTTTAATAAGTCATAGTTTGCTAAGATTGTAGCCTTGCTATAGTTGCTTGTTATAGTTTGCTTAGAATTGTGATATTTGTTGTTTTGCCTAGTCGTTGGTTAAGATAGATTTAAAAAAGCCATTGCCTGGTTGTATTCTGTACCTGTTTTGTTACTTTGTATAAGCTGCTTGTCATTTTATATAAATTTGATTAAGTTAGACGATAGATAAGGTTTTTGCTGTTTGAATTCGTCTTCCCGCTGTCCCAATCTCTCCCTGAACTTTCCCGTGTCTGTTTTTCCCCCGCTCCAATCTCCCCCTCTGTGTACTTCTCCTTGTCTCCCTGTTGTAACCCCTTGCTGCTTCTCCCCCTGTGTAACCTCCCAAACCCTTTGCCGCTTCTCTCCCTTTTTTTTTGGGTGTCCCTCCAGCCCTTCCTTACACCTCTCTGCAGCCTCTCCCTGTATCCCCTGTGTTCGTGCTCCCGCTTCTCCGCTGCCCCTCCACTACCAAAGATCACCATCACACTGCTCCGTTTGTCTTCGCTCCGCAACTTCCCTGAAGTGCTCTCCGCTGCTGCAACCTGTTTCTTCCCTCAGCCATCTCCCCCATTCTCCACGTGCCTTCCCATCGCTTGCACGTTCAGCGCCCTCCCCTCTTGCTGCTCCCAGACTCCCCTTAAGTGCGCTCCAGCTGCTCTTGTCTCCCGTACGTCCAGCCCGCAGGCTCCTGCAAACTGCTCTGGGCTTCACCCTGCAGGGCTTCAGAGTCTCTCACTGCTTGCAGCTGCACTCTCCTCTCATCAGTTGCCACTGATCATTCACTCCCCTCCCCACTCCTGTTTCTTGACTCAGCCTTTAGGTACACTCTTGCAGATTATCTGCTATTACAACCTCACAAATTAAGTCATTAATTTTCTTCTATGCTGTTACATTGCATAATTTCACTTATCACCCATATTGTATCATTGCACTGTGATTCACATCTTACTTGTGGTTATAACACCCCATTGGTCACCTCCACTTTTCTAATATACTTTGTATTTGCATTGATGCCACTGTGTTACCTTATATATATATATATATATATAGCTATTAACCACTTAATACATTCTATCTGAGATTGTTGACCATTTCATATAGAAGCTACCATTTTACTTTGCATTTCTTTTTGGTACATTTTGCATTCCACACTGTATCTAGAGTTGTTCCTATATAAAGTTGAGTTGCTTATTGACTGTACTGTATCCCATTGTGCTGAACCCGACTTACTGCACCCCACTCCCTACACTGTTCAATAAGAACCCCCTCCATCATTGTCTATTGTAAACACCCTATACACCCCATCTCATCGTATTTCATTGTTAAATTCCCACCACTTCCATTTTCCTTTAATAAAGAAATTAATTGGCTCCCCACCTGTGTGGTAATTGCTCCCCAAGATCCCATATACCTGCGGGCAGGGACACCATCATTGTTGGCAGTGTCTAAACTATGTGGTTTCTGGCGTAACTACGGGAACCTCTCTATGCTGATACTCTGTATAGGTAAGAGTGTGAGGGAAGAACAGTTAATTATAGATGGGGTTGATACTGTTACCTGTTGTTAAGGTTGAGCAATACTTCTCATTCTAAGATGGTGCTTTCAGTTGCTTATAACTCTGTCAAACTTTAACCATCTGGACTGATTTTATGTGTCAAGTGTCTGCCTCAGCCTGACTCTTTCAGAAAAATTCAGCCAAAATGCTTCAGCCATTTCTGAGAATGAGACTAGAGGCAAAAAACTTTTCCCCACGTTAAAAAAAAAAATTCTGGGGACTTCTCTTTCAAGCAGCTCTACATATCTCCATGCTTTGGAGCAGGTCCTAGCACATGGGTCGGCAACCTTTCAGAAGTGGTGCGCCGAGTCTTCATTTATTCACTCTAATTTAAGGTTTCACGTGACTGTAATACATTTTAACGTTTTTAGAAGGTCTCTTTCTATAAGTCTATAAACTATTGTTGTATGTAAAGTAAACACGTTTTTTTAAATGTTTAAGAAACTTCATTTAAAATTTAATTAAAATGCAGATCTTAATCAGTTTAATGCAGTGGTTCTTAACCTGGGGTACACACACCCCCTGGGGCAGGGCTGGTGCAAGGATATTTTGCGCCCTAGGCAAAACTTCCACCTTGTGCTCCCTCCCCCCGCCTTTGCACCTCGGTTCATTGAGGGGCAAATCCCAGCGAGCCTTTATAGACCTGGGGGCCAGCCATGCCCAGGGGCTGCTTCTCAGACCAGGTTCCCCCCTCCCGTCCCCTGAACTCCCCTGGAGGGTGCACAACCCCCCCCATGAGCCCTCCCCACCTCATTCCGGTGGCCCCAAAGGTGGCACGTGTGTCGTAGGTTGCCGACCCGTCCTAGCAATTTGCCAAGGGAATCACCTTGTGTCAAGGATGTGCCTTTTGCCATCCCCATTATATTCTGCCTATATCATTCCAAGTTACAAGCCTTAGAAAAATCATAGCAGGTAGAGTCTTGCCAGAAGAGCACAACTAAAATCTCAGAAGATTCTGTCCTCATGGAGCATGTTTGGTCCTTTCACAACTGCCAGTGCTGACCAGACTGCTCATGTGCCACCATCTCCACAGAGTGACCAGGCCTGCTCCAGTCTACATTTTTACAAGGGCAAAGTCAGATTTTCCCTGTAAATGCTGCTTCCAGCTTCTCTGAGCTGGGAGATTGGGCCTAAGCTGTGGAATTAAGAGAAGGAAGCCAAATTTCCTGTACCAGGCAGCATAGAGGAGGGGTCTGGTTAAAGTGCAGAGGGGCCCAAAGCTGAAGCAGGGGGAAGGGAAAGGAGTAAATTGGGACAAGGAATCTCGTGAGACTGGGACTGGAGAGGGGAGGCAAGGTGGGACTGAGTGGGCAAGGAGACTGGAGCTGGGAGGAAGAGGCTGCAAATAGGACTTGTTGGGCAAAGAGGCAGATTAGGAACTGGGAGCTGGTGGGGACAGAGCTGGGAAGGGAAACAGAGGGATACTGGGAGACAGTTGGCTGGGGGAATACTGAGATTGGGGAGGGGTAGGAAGACAGATGTGACAAGGAGGTGTAGGGGGGAGAACTGGGACTGATTGGACAAAGAGACTGGGCCAGGGAGTGGAGGTGAGAAAAGAAATATCAGGTGAGAAGCCAGGAGTGGGGAACTGGGACTAGCTGGGCAAGGTGACAAGGACTGCAGATGTGGAGGAGAGAGACTGGTAATTGGGACTCTGATAGTGTAGGGATACCACCTCCCGCTCCTCTCCTTACAGAAATGTTCAGAAGCACTAGAATACTATAGTGAAGAACACCATAGAAAAGTACATGAGGAAGTGAATAACTGTTTTCAGAGAAGAGTTTGAATGGTATGCAGTAAATAAGGCACTAGACAATGGGAAGAAAACAAAATATTAAATCGCTGCTCATTAACTGAGCACTGTCCAGCTTGTGCACTGAACAGGGCAGGAGTCCTCTGGAAAATACAGTATGTGACTCTACAATTAAAGACTGTATCATAATGCACATGCACAAAGGGGTTGCACAGGCAAACTTAATTCTGGCATTTCCTAACTTTTGAGTACTTGACTTTCCAACCTTAATCCTTTAATGTTGTTTTCTGGTGCATAACACTACTAAAGAGGCACATTCTGTGGCTGGAGAAGATCACTAAATGTATCTTTTACCAGTGAACATTATTCCTGTGGTGCATGGACCACAACTCAAAAGTGTAATTTGCACTGTACCCCAGAAGGAATTTATACTAGACACTGATGACCTCTATCTCCCATCCTACAGGGTGCCAAATGCCTGGTGGTAATTGCCCTTATTTCCTATTAAGTCAGGGACAAGGAGTGGCCAGGAGCTGTTGCTGAACATAAAATGGAGGGAGTAGAGATGTACCATGTGAACTGTATTTTAATAAGTTTGTCTATATTTGATTGTGTGTCTTGTCATTTTAGATATTAAAATCTTCAGGGCAGGATCCATATTCTGTTCTATGTCCGCCAGTGCTGTTTGGGGCCTTTTAGGTGCTGCCAGAATATTTATAAATAAATTACAATGTTAATTTTGTAACCATTTCAATGGTTTTAGGTAACTGAACAAATATGTATCTCATACTATGAATATTTACTATTATTACTACTATTAATGAACTTTGTGGTCTTGTTTCCCCAAGCAGTGTTATCTGAGTTATATCTGCTTAGCTTTACTTAAAAACAAAGACATTTACCTGTTCCATAACGGGCGTTCTTCGAGATGTGTTGCTTATGTCTATTCCACAGTAGGTGTGCATGCTCGCCACGTGCACCGCTGCCCAAAGTTTTTCCCTTAGCAGTACCTGTACGGGGGGAGCACCGCTGTGACCCCTGGACAGGCACCTCTATATCGCACTGTAAGGGGAGCTGTGCGCTCCCCCCAACCCTCGGTTCCTTCTTGCCAGACAACTCCGACAGAGGGGAAGGAGGGCGGAACGTGGAACAGATATGAGCAACACATTTCGAAGAACACCTGTTACGGAACAGGTAACTGTCTTTTCTTCTTCGAGTGATTGCTCATGTGTATTCCACAGTAGGTGATTTCAAGCTATATGTATTGGAGGTGGGCAGGAGTTACGAGTTCCCAGGATACAGAACCGCCCTGCCGAACCTGGTGTCATTCCTAGTTTGGGAGACCATCGCATAATGCGAAGTAAACTTGTGAACTTAGGCCCAAGTAGCTGCCCTATAGATGTCCTGGATAGGGACATGGGCTACGTAGGCAACCAATGAGGTCTGAGCCCTCATAGAGTGCGCCCTGATGGTCAGTGGCGGGGTGGAACCCCTGCCAGATCATAGCACGTGCGAATGCACAAGGTGATCTAGCGGGAAAGACGCTGGATGGAGACTGATTGCACCTTCACACGCTCGGCTGAGGGAACAAAAAGTTGCGAGGATTTCCTGAACGGCTTCGTCCGATTCAGATAAAAGGCCAGAGCCCTATGCACACTGAGCGTGTGAAGGCAGTGTTCCTCATTGGAGGAATAAGGCTTAGGACAGAGCATGGGAAGAAAGATGTTCTGTTCCATATGGAAGGTGGAGACCATCTTCAGGAGAAATGCCGGATGACGGCAAAGCTGGACTTTATCCCTATGGAAGACCGTATATGGGGGTTCCGAGGTCAGGGCCCTGAGTTCCGAGACACGATGGGCCGAAGTGATTGCTACAAGGAAGGCTACCTTCCATGAGAGATGAGACCAGGAACATGTAGCCCAGGACTCAAAGGGAGGCCCCGTGAGGTGAGACATCACCAGCTTTAGGTCCCATTGCGGCACAGGGGGTCTAGCATACGGGAATGAATGTTTAAGGCCCCTCAGGAAGTGGGAGGTCATAGAATGAGAGAAAACAGAGTGCCCTTGCACTGGCGGGTGGAAGGCTGATACAGCCACCAAGTGTACCCTGACAGAGGCAGGTTCTAACCCTTGGGTCCTAAGGGACAGAAGATACTCAAGGTTGAGCTGGAGTGGTGCGGACAATGGGGAGTCACCCCAATCCCCCACCCACCTGGAGAATCTGGACAACTTTGCCAGGTATGTCCAGCACGTGGACAGCTTCCTACTTTCCAGGAGGACCCGCCTGACCTCCTCTGAACACCTCCCCTCCTCGTCTAGCCACTGAGCAGCCATGCTGTCATGTGGAGCGTGGCCAGATTGGGATGGAGGAGGTCCGAGTGAAGTGGCAGCCTCCTCAGAGGGGCTGCCAAGAGGTGCAGGAGGGTCCCGTACCAGTGTTGGCAGGGCCATGTTGGGGCATAAGGATGACATGCGCTTTATCTGTCTTTACTTTTTGCAGGACTTTCCTGATGAGGGGAAATGGTGGGAAAACATAAAAAAGCTGTCCCGATCACTGCAGGAGGAAGGCAACTGAGATCACGTCCCTCCCTACTCCTCCCCGGAGAACAACCGAGGGCAACGCCAGTTCTGGCGGGTTGTGAAGAGGTCAACCTGGGGAGCTCCTCACTCTTGGAAGAGACGGTGAGTGACCTCCAAATGGAGCGACCACTCGTACTGGGGGGGGGAGAAAACCCTGCTGAGGTGATCGGCTGGCGTATTGCGGATGCCTGATAAGTGGAATCCTCTCAGGGAGATATCGTGGGCTATACAAAACTCCCATAGGCTCAGGGCTTCCTGGCAGAGGGCCGAGGAACGAGTCCCGCCTCACCTGTTGATGTAGTACATCGCGGCGCTGTTGTCGGTCAGGACTCTGACCACTTTGCTGTGAAGGTGCATGTTGAAGGCAACACATGCCAACCATATCGCCCTGAGCGCCTTGACATTTATGTGGAGGGACAAGTCAGAGGTCAACCACGTCCCCTGGGTTTGCATGTTCCCTGTGTGAGCTCCCCAGCCCAGGCTGATGCATTGGACACCAGGTCTAAAGATAGGGTCACCTCCTGAAAGGGAATCCCTTGCATCATATTGCGCAGGTAAGACCACTATTGTAGATAGGTAAGTATCGGGGACGGCACTGTGAGAACCTTATCTAGCCCATCCCAGGTCTGGGAGAACTGGGAGGCTAGACAGAGTCTGGCGGGGCCTCATCCAGAGCCTGGTGGGGCAGACCACTTATGTGCATGCCGCCATGTGCCCTAGGATCCAAAAGCACGCTCTTGCCATTGTCACCAGGAAAGCCGTGACTGAGGTGATGAGATCTTTTAGGGCCTTGAACCTGCTCAGCAGGAGAGAGGCTGTGGCCCTTGAGGAGTCCAGAAACACCCCAGTGAACTCTATGCACTGCACTGGAACTAACCTTGACTTGGTCTCGTTCACCACTAGGCCAAGATCGACACGTGGACAGGAGCAGTTCCCCTGGGACCAAGAGTTGTCATTGAGAGCCAATCATCCAGGTATGGAAAGATCTGTACCCCCTCCCGTCTGAGGTAGGCCGCCACCACAGCCATGAAATTTGTGAAAACCCTGGGCGCTGTGGATAGGCCAAACGGGAGGCCCGTGAACTGGTAGTGATCTAACTCCACTAGGAAGCAGAGGAAGTGCCTGTGCCCCTCAAAAATATGAATGTGAGAATACACGTCCTGAAAGTCCAGGGCCGAGTACCAATCCCCTGGGTCCAGGGAGAAGATAACAGAGGCCAGGGACATCATGCAAAACTTGGAGTGGACCAGAAACTGGTTGAGATCCCGCAGGTCCAGGATGGGCCTGAGGTCCCCTTTTGCCTTTGGGATCAGGAAATATTGGGAGTAAAAACCCTTGCCCTGGAATTCTACTGGTACTCACTCCACCTCCTGCCCTAGGAGGTGGGCATGCTCTGGGTCCCCTGGGCCCATCAGGGAGGGGGGTGGTTGGGTGGGCGTGAGCTGAACTGCAGCGTGTAGCCCCTGGAAATGGTGTGGAGGATCCATTGGTCTGAAGTTATACAGGACCATGCCATGTGGAAGGCAGACAATTGGTTGCAGAACGCAAATTTTATTAATGGGGAGGGGTCCTCCCCTCTGGTGCCCCCCTGCAAATAGTCAAAACTGCCTCTTTCCCTGCCTCTTGCCCTTTGAGGGCCCTGGCTGCGGGGCAGAACGGGACTGTAACTTCTGGTCTCTTGGCCTCTTGTACCGGGGGTTTATATCTGCTCCTTGCTGGTTGAGCCAACGGTTGCGGTTTTGCCTTGTCCTTAGCTGGAGGGATGTAAAGTGGTACGGGAATCTTTCATCCTGTGCAGCCTGATGTCTATCTGATCTGCGAACAGAGCTTTTCCATCAAATGGCATGTCCTGCATGAGGGACTGGGCCTCCGCCGATAGCCTGGACAGGAGGAGCCATGACACCTTGCGCACAGATATCGCGGACGCCACCGAATGGGCGGCCACGTCCGATGCTGCCTGAAGGGCCGCTTTAGCTGCCGTCACCCCCTCATCCACCAGAGCCTTAAAGTCCTTTCTCTCCCGCTCTGGGATAAGTGGTTGGAACTTTGGCAGGGAAGCCCATAGGTTAAAGTCATCCTAGCTCAGCAAGGCCTGATGATTGGCAACCCTGAGCTGGAAACTTTCAGAGGAATAAAATTTCTTACCAAAGGAGTCCAGTCTTCAGGCGTCTTTGTTCTTGGGAGTGGGTGTGGGCTGGCCATGTCACTCTTGGTGGTTCACAGATTCCACCACTAGCGAGTTAGGTGCTGGGTGAGAATAGGCCTTGGTTGGCACGAGGTACTTCCTCTCAGCCTTCTTGGAAATCCGCACCAAGGAGACAGGAGTTTGCCACAAGGTGTTGGAGATGTTGGCTATCCCCTGGTAGAGGGGTAGTGCCATGCGGCCCGGGGCCGAGGAAGACAGTACATTTAAGAAGGAGTTGGATGGGCTCTCCGTCATTACGGTCTGCAGTTGGAGGCTGGATGCCACCCGCTTTATCAGGTCTTGATGCACCTTAAAATCCTCTTGCGAGAGAGAGGGCGGGAGTGCTGTTATGGTGTCAACCGGCACTGGAGAGAGAGCTGACACAGGGCCATGGGCCTCCTTTTGCCCAGGGGATTGACCTCCAGGTCGGAGTCTGGGCACAGGGCTGTCAACTCGTGACCTGCCAATTTGTCCCTAGGCCGAGGTGGGTTCCTGTCTGGGTGGGCATTGGTGGCCACGATGACCTGCCACGGGGCCCCTTGCCACTGTCCAAGTTGAGGGCCCGGTGGCGCTGGCTGGTTTGGCTCAGCCCGGAGATGGGGGGCTGGGTGCCGAGGCTGAGGTCACCATCGAGCCCACGGTCCCATAGGAGCGGTAGGAAAGATGGTGCTTGCGACGCCGTCTTCCACGGGACTGGGACCTCGGAGTCAAGGACCAGTACCCATCAGAAGTGCTGCTTCGGTACTCGCCTCGGTGCCGGGAGCTCTGATGCTCCGATGTTGGAGAATCGCAGGGAGACTCCCGTGTGCAACGTCTGGCAGAGTGGGAACTTGAGCGGAAGCATCGACGTTGGTCGCGCTGAGATCGGCTATGGTAACTGCGCCGCGAGGAGGAGGAGAAGCAGCGTCACCAGCGCCTGTCTCAGTGCCTGTGCCCACTACTGCATGGCATGGAGGGACCCCAAGAGTCCTGCCCGGGCGGCAAACCGGTTAGCCTGGTTGGTGTCGAGGGTGGGCTTGAGTTGATTGGCCGCAGTGTTTCGAATGAGGGAGCAGTCCTCGGAGTGGGAGCTGTGCAGTGCTGGGGAGGTCTGACGATCACCCAGTGGCAGCTTGCCATGGGACCGAGGGCCCATCACTGGCGCCACCTTGGGTACTGGTAGGCTCAGAATGTCTCGTGCAGCCTGTAGAGCCTCCGGTGTCAATGGCATCCTGGCCGCAGGAGACGCATGTGTGGATGGTGCCGGGCTGCTCCACTCAGCATGAGTCGAAGATTTTGGGCCCGGGGGGACCGAGGGCTGCTCAACTCGGGACCAGCCTCTCCCCTTTCCTTCTCTTGGAGCCACTATGAGGCGGAGCCCCTTCCTTGCTTCTTGGAGGGGGAGCTGTGCCGGGCGCCAAGTCTGCTCAATGCACCGGAGTTGGGGGCCAGTGCTGATTTCATAAGGAGAGCTCGAAGCCTGATGTCCCTCTCCTTCTTAGTCTGTGGTTTGAATGACCTTCAGATCTTGCAGCGTTCACTCACATGAGTTTCGCTCAAGCAGCGGAGACACTCAGCATGCAGATCACTCCTTGGCATGGAATGGCGACAGAAGTTGCACAACTTGAAACCTGGGGCACGGGGCATGCACCAAGCCCACTCTAACAACTGAAAACAGTTAACTGTAGTGAACAGTAGCTAACTGTAATCAGCTGAAAACAGCTAACTGTAGTGAACGGTACGACTAAGGAACAGAAAGGCTGCAGCAGAGCTGAAGCACAAAGTTCTGACCACCTTCAGTGGCGGCAAGAAGGAACTGAGGGTGGGGGGGGGGACGTGCAGCTCCAGGGGTTGCAGTGGTGCTCCCTCAGTATGGGTACTGCTAAGGGAAAAACTTCCGGTACCGGTGCAAAGGGCAAGCATGCACATCTACTGTGGAATACACATGTGTAATCACTCAAAAAAGAAACAAGACTTCACCGTTTTCAACACTGCAGAATTAAAGAGTGTTTCAGCAAAGCAGCCAAACAAGATACGATAGTGACAGGTGCCTTATATATACACCTGCAATAATTAATTACCTCAACAAAATTACATGACAGATCACTGCACTTTAATTGATAGTGATGATGTAGGAAGCAGAAGAAAAAATTATTTTCAGAATTGTGAAATATTTCCAAATTTAGTGGTTAGCCAAGAGAAAAATCTTGTATGCAATATGAACATGATCATCATCAAATTTACAGTCTGCTTGCTGACCAGAATCACGTTTTAAAAGATAATTTGGGCAAATAGGCTGGATATTGGCTAGGACACTGTGAATATTCCAGCTCTAGTGAAAAGTACACTGGGATTTTTAAGGACCACAAATAGTCTAGAATTTGGTTTTACAGTATGTCTCAGCCAAAAGACCTACTAAAAGAGTGTCAATTCATGTTGTTTTCTCTACCTGAAATCACAGTGAACATCTATAGGATCCAAGAATCTCAATGTGGTTTTCAAATACTCATTAACTCTCAGACTGTCCTTTTACAGATAGGCAAACCATAAAGTTCTCAGTCATAACGTAATTCCATGGTGTGACAGGGCAGCCCCACCTCGCACTAGCCCCAGCAGTGTCAGACCTGTAGCTGTGACGGTAGAAGTCCCGCTCCAGCCGTACTGGGCATGCTCCAAATGCTCAGGGAGTATAAAAGGAGGGAACTCGGCTCAGTCTGGGCTGGCAGCTGCAGGGGAAGGACCTAACTGGGAAGCTCCTGTCGAGAACCAGCCACCAGCCTGGCAGTTGCTGGGAACTGAAGCTTCTCCAGACTGGCGTGAAGCCCTACTCTGGGAGGAGCCCGAGGAGGTGACCCAGAGACCCACGGAGAACCTAAGGACTCATGGGAGACCCCAACTCTCAAGCCGGTAGGAAGTGACCTGGGGTTGGGGGTGACGGATTGGTACTTTGCCCCGGTAAGCCTCAGCGTGTTTCGGTAGGACTCCCCCACTGAGCCAGTGGCAAGGTCCTACGTCGCTGTTAGGGCCGCGGGCCAGGGCCCGGAGGAGTGGGAGACATACTGCCCTGCAACCAGGGGCGAGTCTATAGACTCTGGCCATTAGGCCATACTGCCCTGCTACCGGGGGCGTAAACTCTCACACATGGCAAAGGTAATCCAACATTTTTAGTCCCTGTCCAGTGCTATAACAATTGGATTACAGAATCTTTTAGTCATTTAACTCACCTGCATGTCTGGTGATGAAACCTTTTTCCTTTTAAGAAGCATTTATTTGGAGATTCTATACATTCACAGATACATTTTGCAGAATTTAGTGGCTGATGTTTGGGGCAGGTTCTTCTACATACACACTGGCACTTGTCTTCATCAAATTCTTTGTTGGGACCACAGGAACTAGGCAAAAGTTTGTTTTTACATGTACACTGGCAGGATGTTCTATCTAATTCTTTTTGGGGTCCACAGCTTGAAGGCCGTACACCCCCTTTGCAGACACATTGACAAGTTTCTTCATCAAGCTCTTTGTTAGGTCCACAGATATCATGGAATTCGTCAGCAGTGTCTAGGAATACAGCAAACATAAAAAATTTGGAATCCACACATTACTTTTTTATTAAGGAATTATGATAAATCCAATTTTAAAATAGTGAAAATATAATCCAACACTCAGGATGCATGTTAATAATCTAAAATGCCATTCTGTAAACAAAGAATTGCAAAGATTCAAACTGTTTAATTTGCACGGTGTGTATTGTTTTCTTTTTCTGTAAATCAGCATAGAACAACTACATTTAATCCTATAAAATATAACTGCTTACCAGTATCTCCATGATGGGAAGAGAAACTGAAGTCATGCTGCGCCAGACATCTGCAAATCTGATTATTCCAGATAAGATTCTTTGGACAAGTTTTGTTTGCCATGTGACACCTATGGATGACATAGACTGTTTGTTTATTGGCATAAAAATACAGAAGATGACAGGCATTCTCCTGTTAGAAATGTAACTGTTGAAAGCTTTGATTTCATTCACATTGTCACCAGCATATTGCACTTTATACGTTATTCTCTTTTCCATATATGAAAAACCGATTATAAAACATACTGCGTTTTGTGATCCAATTTCATCTAAGCATGTATATACTACTACACATAAGTTATGATTTAGTGCAGTACACGTAATAAAAATGTCATGATGCTCTGCTTCACTAGAAGGCTGCCAATTGGGAAGACAGGTTCAAGGACAAGTACAGTTTGACTCATTTAAAGTATTATAGTATTAAGAGAGAAAGGTGTGAGTAATTAGCACTGGAATGACTGATGAAAAGTTTTCAGCAAGTCTGGTCCAGCTCTGTCTTTAACAGGTTCAGAATTCACTTAATCCTAGTTGAGGCTGGAAATGTTTTTCTGTTTTGGAAAACTTCCTTGAATTGAAATCCATCCCTGAACTGAAAATACATGACTATTTGTGATATTTTTGTGACATCTCTAATTTCTTTAGAAAACTAGATTTGTTAAGTCAGAAAAGGATGTTTTAAATTGGGAACTGGGCCTCTTAAAATGTAAAAGAATATATTCATGTATTTGAGAATGAAAAACATTTTCTTGGTTTCCTAAACAACAGGCTGCAAAACTGAATTGAAATATTTCACATTCAGTACTTGTCATTAGACCACTAAAGATAAAATGAAGCTCATTCAGCATTTGCTAATGGCTGATATAATTAGAATAGCACAGCTTTTTAAGGAGGCAAAAATGTCAGTGGAGCACTTACAAGTTATAAGATAAGGCAGCACTTCTACGATTACTCAACATAAACTCCACTTCTGATATAGGGGAAAACAAATTCCAACCACTTTTTACAAAGAGTTGGTCTCTCTGCATAGAAGACTATTCTGATCTTGTGACAAAACAGCAAAAAGTATCTGATCTATTGACAAAAAAGATTTGAACATGTTATTGCAGGGCCACCCAGAGGATTCAGGGGGCCTGGGGTGCCCCCGCTGCCGAAGACCCAGCACTTTGGTGGTGGGTCCCGGGGCAGAAGGACCCCCCGCCGCAGGTCTTCGGGGCACTTTGGCGGCGAGTCCCAGGGCGGAAGGACCTCCCCGCTGCCGAATTGCTTCCGAAGACCCGGAGCGGAAGAAGCTCCGGGGGCCCAGGCCCCATGAGAGTTTTCCAGGGTCCCCAGAGCAAGTGAAGGACCCTGCTCCAGGGGCCCCGAAAAGCTCTCGTGGGGGCCCCTGCGGGGCCTAGGGCAAATTGCCCCACTTGTCTCCCCCCCCGCCCCACCCAGGTGGCCCTATGTTACTCCCAGAGAATCCAAACTCTGGGATTATATACACAAATGGTAATATTCTAATATGTTTAAAGGCTAATGTAATTAATGCAAATCAAACTAACTAGATTTTTTTGAGATTACAAGTCTGATGAATAAAAGTTATAGTGTTGATGTAATATACTTAGACTTCTGTAAGGCATTTGACTTGGTACAGCATGACATTTTGATTAAAAGAATAGAATGATATAAATGTCAGTTTTTAATCCATTCAATGTCTGTGCTAACTGATAGGTTTTAAAATGTAACTGTAAATGGGGAATAGCCATCAAGTGGGTGTGTGTCCAGTGGGGTCTTGCAGGAAACAGTTCTTGGGCCTATACAGTTTAACATTTTTATCAGTGACCTGTAAGAAAACAAAAAAACATCACTGATGAAGATTGCAGAGGATACAAAAATTGAGGAAGTGGTAAATAATGAAGAGGACAGGTCACTGTTTCAGTGTGATAAGGATCACTTGGTAAACTGACAACAAGCAAATTTTTTTTTAAAGACTAAATGTAAATGTACACATTTAGGAACAAAGAATATAGGCCATACTTACAGGATGGGGTACTCTATCCTAGGAAGCAATGACTCTGAAAAAAGATTTTTTTGGGGGGTAGAGGGTGGATAAACAGCAGAACATGAACTCCCAGTATGGTACTGTGACCAGTAAGAGTTATTGTGAGCTTTGGATGCATATATAGGGGAATCTCAAGTAGGAGTAGAGAGGTTATTTTACCTCTGTATTTAGTATTGGTGTAATTGCTGCTGGAACACTGTCCAATTCTGATGCCCATAATTCAAGAAGAATGTTGATAAATTGGAGAAGGTTTAGAGAAGAGCCACGAGAATGGGTAAAGTATTAGAAAAACATGCCTGTGAGGGGTGTCTACCTGCCACAAGGCCTGAGTAGGTAAAAAAAAAAGAGCTAATTAGTCCGATGACAGGCTGCACCTGGAGGGACAGCCAGGCTTAACCAACCATGAAGTTTAGCTGGGCAGGAGCAGGCTGGTTTGTATAAAGCTTGGAAGTTGAGAGCAGTATGGAGGTGCAGGGAGAGACTGGAGCAGAGAGGTGGTGAAGAGGAAGCCTACAGGGGAGAATGAGCCCTTGGATCCTAGCCCCCAAAAAAGGGTCAAGCTAGAGACATTGGGAAATGAAGACCTGAGAAATGGGTAGGAAGAAGCCAAGAAAAACAGCAGAGAAGAGTGGGACTGTGCAGTTCTTGGCTGCTGGTTATAGGGTCTCTGGGCTGGAACCCAGTGTAGAAGGAGGGCCTTGGTTCCTTGGCCAGTCACTGGGAAAGTGGCACAGGATCTGGTGAATTGGAATAGAACACAGCATATGGACAGTTTGTCCAGTGGGAATTCGTTACCTGAGAAGGGGAAAACTATATAATGACCTGGAGCATGAGAGGAACTGTGGGGAAAGGGAGTGATAGAGGGGGATGCTAGACCAGGTGAGAGCTGATCCCTAGACCCAGCTAGAACCCTGTTACAATGCTTTATAGTGATAGACTCAAAGAGCTCACTCTTATTTTGCTTCACAAAGAGTAGGTTAAAAGGTGACTTGATTACAATCTAGAAATATCTACATGCAGAACTATTTGATAATGGGCTGATCACTCTAGCAGAGAAAGATCCTATGGCTGGATGTTGAAGCTAGACAAATTCAGACTGGAAATAAGGTGTACTTATTTAAATAAGAGTAATTAATCATTGGAACAATTTACCAATAGTCATGGTGGATTCTCCATCACTGACCATTTTAAAACCAAGAGTGGATGTTTTTCTAAAAGATCTGCTCTAGAACTTATTTCATGGAAGTTCTATGGCCTGCATTATATAGGGGGCCCTGACTTGATGATCACAGTGGTCCCTTCTGGCCTTGGAATTTACAAAAGAAATGCTTAAAATGTATAAGAAATCAGAAGGGGATATTCACTTCTCGGATGATGCCTAATGAAGGTTGGAAATGATGTACATGGGTTTGAGTGCCCACACATCAAAGACTTTGGAAAATGGTAAATTCTGGTGACCATTAAGTTTGAAAGCCCACAATACAGAATAAATTTCCCCTTTGACATTATTTCAAACTGCCAAGGATGAACTATTAAGATGACTTATCTGATCACTTAAGAGAAAAATGTGATAGCCCACAGATGGAAATGGCCTGCAATGCAGGTGGAATGAGTCCAAAGAACATGGTCTCCAGGGTCACGGACAAATGGATCCCCTTTGGACAGCATTAAGTATCAAGACTATGCTGTAGAGGGGCTTTCATGCCACCAGCTATGTCTACACTGCAACTGGGGGTCTGCCTGCATCTTGGGTACACACACCCACACTGGCACAGTAGTGCAGATGTGGGGGCTTGGGCTTCAGTGGAGGCGAGTGATGCGAATGCAGACCCAGAGTGCTCAGCATACATGTACAGCCTGTGCTGAAGCCCAGCCCACCGCATCTACACTATTTAGCAGCTATGTCTGCCTGAGCTACAATCATACTTCAGACTGCAGTGCAGACACACCCACTTATAAGAATGACTAAACTATGAAACTTGGGAAAATCACAATATGAAGAAAAATGCAGCCTAAAGCATAGTTTTTCACAAGAAATATTCACAAAAAGCGTCCTGAAGTAAGTGGCAATTATGGGACAGTATGAACCAAATTAGCTAAAGAAATGTTTATATTTGGGGATGAATATCTTGAAAACAGCTTGAAACAGCCAATATAGCAAAAGACTTAGGGGATGAGAGTAGAAGTGTCTAAATAAGAATGAGGTTCGGGAAGGTGTCGCTGAATATAAAAACCTACTGCTATTGATGTGTATTATTGTTGTATCTGTTTCAGTAAAATTCAAAACAAAAATAGAAGCTCTGTATACTGAGTGGAAAGCTGTTTTCTAAGCTTTAAATAGGAAGTATGAAACAGATTTGAGACTCCAACTCTGACTTCTCCTAAACTTTCATTACCTAGTAAAGAATATTGTTCAAATTGTAAATATTTAGTTAATAATAAAATAATAAAACACCACCTCTGTTCTGAGAAATTAAAACACCCAGGGCTCAATTCTTTGCTGCACCTAAGGCTATAGGCTGACAACATATTCAATAGAAAGTGCTTGAGAAGTCAAGTCCATTCTTTTATTCATACTGAAGTGTACAGTAATGCAAAATTTCCTGAAAATTAGAGTTAAGCCAGTGTATGATTTGCTTCTTCACTGAACATGTGAGATGGAGAATTGACCTACATTTTGGCTGGGAGTTTAGCACCTGACTCCTTTGACAATTCAGCCTTTGACTATAAATTCCTCCCAAAAAAGCATCTTAATGGTGTCCTGTATAAAATCCCAAAAGGAATCAAATTCCAGTTCTTGATAATTTAAAGACATTATCCATACATGCTCAGGAGCTGCATTTAGCACATCTTGTTGGACAAGGGTATATGAACAAAGGTTGCAGCTCTAAGTTGCACCAACTTGTAACTAGCTCCTAGGGATCACAGAAGCACATTATGCTCCAGCTAAACCTCTGTATATCCCTGCACACACCAGAGAAATCCTCAGTCAACTGCTTAAGGAAGCTACAAGACCCCTTTGTGCAGGCTGGGATCTGCCCTAATTATCTTCCTTCTTCAACCCATTTAAGTATGTTTACTGATAGTGCGACACTTCTCCCAGTGTAGTTCTGGTCATGGTTCTGACTCTCAAATGTACATTACTCCTTATGTAAAAGGGAGCTACAATGAGTGAGTTCTAATGATTAGCTGCTTGCAGAATGAAACACAGGTGTCATCAATTATAAAATACCATAGATGTTTTGCAACATAATACATGCTTGTTTTTAATAAGGCATATTGCTATCAAAAGATATTTTGATACAAAGCAAATATTATAGCTTTAGAGAGAAACATAACTTCAAATATCACAAGACCAGTTTTTCTACTTACAAGCAAGTGCTAAATCAGTCTGATTCTCCCCTCGCCCCCAATCTACCACTCACTTCTCAATCACCATTTTTACATCTAAAGAAGACAGGGTTTCCCTTGGATGTTATCAGCACTGCTCCTTAATAAACTGCAGAGATCAATGATATGAGACACTTCTAATGGTTCAACAGATAGCCTCTGCTGCTCCCTCAAATATTCGGAGCCTGAGCAAGAGTGAGACAAAGGAAACAGAGCCAGCCAGGCTCTTTGTCATGGTTGACTGAACTCTGCCAGTATGCCTGCAACAAATACAGTCTACAACAGAAAAACAAATCACTGTCAACCACATAATTTGATCTTCCCCTCTCCTGCAATTTCTTTGTCTTTGCAGATTTTCATAGGCACTCTGGGCACCATCTTAGATTTAGCCTCTCTCTACATCCACCTATACAGGTTGTATCAACTACTTGCTGTTTCTACCTATATAATAATTGTAATGTTCCAACTTTTCTAACTATGAAGACTGCCAGGGCCTTTGTTCATGCTCACCATCTCATCCCTCAAATATTTATCTCATTCTTTTTTACCTTGATGCCAACTTCATTGCTCCTGCAAGTCCATTCAGAAATGCTGCTGCTAGGATCATCATCCTAGCTCAGCAATCCTAACACATCACCAGCCTCCAGTGGGCTCATCCTCCTCCACTGCACTGAACACAAACTCCTTGTCTTTGTCTTTAGGGCCTCCCATCATTTAGCACCACCCTATCACGTCCACTAGTTTATCCAGGTGTGAATCCCCACCTTCACTTTGCCAATACTGCTTGATCAGATGCTTGTCTGCCTCTCCCTCAGGCACCTTTGTACTTTCTTCCATGTCCTCTCTCCCCCACTCATCCTCCACAGCATGAGGAAAAACTCCCATCCAAATTAATAAAAATTGCTATCTTCTTTTTTCCAACTGCTTTTTAAAACCCATTCCAATCTTGTAGGAGCCAGGATGGGTGGATTAGTCAGGAGAGAAATAAACCAATAACAAAAGGAGAGGATGAAAAGGAGGAGCTAATGACCATTCATTTAGAACAAGATCAGGATGTTGATAACAAAATTAATCAAGGCACCAAAAGAAGAGGAAGGGTCCTAGCATGGGCGGATAGGTAATTAAGGATTTTTATTCTTAATAATGAATTCTTACTTACCTATCCACCCATGCTAGGACCCTCAGTAATTAGCAAGAGAAATTTAAATAGATTATTTATGAGCATAAATTCAACCTAGTGGTATCCTCCAGGCTCTGTACTGGGGACCAATCTTATTCAACATATTCATAAATGATCTGGAAAAAGGGGTAAACATTGAGGTGGCAAAATTTGCAGATGATACAAAACCACTCAAGATAGTTAAGTCCCAGGCAGTCTGTGAAGAGCTACAAAAGGATCTCTCAAAACTGAGTGATTGGTCAACAAAATGGCAGATGAAATTCAGTGTAGATAAATGCAAAGTAATGCACATTGGAAAACAGAATCCCAACTATACATATAAAATGATAGTCTAAATTAGCTGTTACCACTCAAAAAAGCGACCTTGGAATCACTGTGGATAGTTCTCTGAAAACATCCACTCACTCAATGTGAATTCTGGGAATCATTAAGAAAGGGATAGATAATAAGACAAAAAATATATTGCCTCTATATAAATCCATGGAACACCCACATCTTGAATACTGCATTCAGATATGGTCGCTCCATCTCAAAAAAGATATATTGGAATTGGAAAGAGTTCAGAAAAGGGCAACAAAATGATTAGGGGTATGGAATGGCTTCTGCATGAAGAGAGATTAATAAGACTGGGACTTTTCAGCTTGGAAAAGAGATGACTAAGGGGGAATATGATTGAGGTCTATAAAATCATGATTGGTGTGGAGAAAGCAAATAAGGAAGACAAGAATTAAGGGTCACCAAATTAAATTAATAGGCAGCAGGTTTAAAACAAAAGGAAGTATTTCTTCACACAACGCACAGTCAACCCGTGGAACCCTTTGCCAAAGGATGTTGTGAAGGCCAAGACTATTACAGGGTTAAAAAAAAAAAACTAGATAAGTTCATGGATGATAGGTTCATCAGTGGCTATTAGCCAAGATGGGCAGGGATGGTGTCCCTAGCCTCTGTTTGCCAGAAGCTGGGAATGAGTAACAGGGAGTAGATCACCAGATGAATACCTGTTCTGTTCATTCCTTCTGGGGCAACTGGCATTGGCCACTGTCAAAAGACAGGATACTGGGCTAGATGGACCTTTGGTCTGATCCAGTATGGCTATTCTTATGTAACCTAAGTTGGTATTATTGAAACCTAGTGGTGATTTTCATGTTAAAATCAAAAGCTATAACCTCTTTAGGAAAGATCAAGTTGGCAAAATGGGAGGAGGAGGTGTCAGTCTGTCATAAATGATATTACCTGTTTTGAGTTGCAGACAACTCAGAAGCAAATGATCTTGAATACTTCAGTGTTTATCAGACAAAGCACAAGATGAGTACTAGCTGGTGTCTCCTACAGACCACCAACTCATGAGAGGGAACAAGCCCCTATCTATGATGTGTAAAGGAAAAAAAAAGATGTGTTATCATTATGGACTTCATTCTAAGTGATGCATCCTGGAGATCTCATTCTGCCAACACTAAAATATCCTCTGAATTTCTAAAATGTATAGATAACAATTTCCCATCTCAAAAAGTATTGCACCCATTATGGAGGAATTTTGTATCGGATATCAGCTGGAGAGACACAGAGATTGATCACAGAACTATAACTTAGTGCTTGCTTAGGTGCAAGTGATCATGACTTTTGATCTGTTTGCACAGAACAAACGTAATCAAGTCCAAACTAGTAATCCATCGCGCGCGCTCTCTCTCTCTCTCTCACAATTACAATCAGGAGCCAAACCAAGTAGGAGAAAGACAATTCCCAACTATCATTCACTTTTTTTCCTGTTTAAATTCTAAGAATATTTTACTAGATACCCAAAAAGCCACAACTAAGAAAGAAGGCTACACTGGTTTAAAAAAAAAGTTTAGAGGCAAGTAGCTATAGAAATAATATATAACAAGTGGAAGGAAAAGGAAGTTGATAGTGATGAATAAGGCTGTGATTTAGTCACGGAGGTCACGGAATCTGTGACTTCCAGCAGCTTCAGTGACTTCAGCCGTGGTGGTCAGGAGTGGCAGGGTCCCCCGCTGCCTTCTGGGGCAGGAAGCTGTGGGGTACCCTCACTGCCTCTGGTGGCTCCCACAGCTCCCTGGTGACCCTGTCAGGGAAACCCCTCAATCTCCCTGCCACTGGGGGAAGTGGGGGACCCCCCCCAGCTCCTAGTGAGTGGTGGCAGGGAAACCGCCCCTTAGCTCCCTGCCATCAGGGTTGATGCTGTGGGGGTGAACCAGTGGGAGGCAGTGAGGAAAGCCTCAAGCTCCCTGGTGCTGCAGCGGCTCCTGGCCCCAGTGGGAGGCAGGGAGGGAAGCCCCGAGCTCCCTTGGGCTGCAGCGGCTCCTGGCTCCAGTGGGAGGCAGAGAGGGAAGCCCCGAGCTCCCTTGGGCTGCAGCAGCTCCTGGCCCCTGTGGGAGGCAGTGAGAGAAGCCCCAAGCTCCCTGGCGCTGCAGCAGCTCCTGGCCCCTGTGGGAGGCTGCAAGGAAAGCCCCAAGCTGCTACAGGAAGCTCCTAGATTTGCTGCAGCTGCCCCCCTTGAAATAGGGTGGGGATCCACAGATCCCCATTTTGTCAGGGATATTTTTAGTAAAAGCTAGGGACAGGTCACAGCTTCTGCGAATTTTTCTGTTTTCTCCGTGAGCTGTCCGCGACTTTTACTAAAAAAATATCCCTGGCAAAATCTTAGCCTTAATGATGAATATAAATTAAGAGAATGCAACTGTAGAAAACTGATCAGAGAAGCAAAAAGATCCAAGGTGAAATCACTGACCATCAGAGTTAAGGACAATAAGAAGGAGTTTTAAAAAAAATATTAGGAACAAAAGTAATCCTAACAATGGTATAGTCCATTACTAGATGGAAATGCTAGAATTGTTAATAAAAATGCAGAAGGGTTCAATATATATTTCTCTTCTGTATTGGAAAGCCAGATGAAGTATTCATGTGGTGATGATGAAACTCTTTCCATTCCAATAGTAATTCAGAAGGATGTTATACACAGCTGCTGAAGTTAGACAATTTTAAATCATCAGGTTTAGATAACTTTAATCAGAGCATTAAAAAGAGCTGGCTGAGGAGCTCTCTGGGCCATTAATGTTGATTATCTATATGTCTTGGGGAAGTTCCAGAAGATTGGAAGAAAGCAACTGCTTCATGGAATATTTAAAAAGGCTAAACAGGATAACCCAGGTAATTATAAGCTCGTCCTTGGCAAAATAATGGAATGGCTGACATGGGACTTGATTAATAAAGAATTAAAGCAATGTAATAATTAATGACAATCAACATGAGTTTATGAAAAACAGATCTGGTGAAGCTAACTTGGTATTTTTATGAAATTACAAGTTTGATTGACAAAGACAACAGTGATGATGTAATATGCTTAAACTTTTGAAAGGCATTTGACTTGGTACCTTGTAACACTTTGAATAAAAAAAACTAGAATGATATAAAATCAACATAACACACATTAAAACTGGCTAACTGATAGCTATCAAAATGCAATTGTGAATGAGGAATCATCATTAGGTGAGTGTAGTTTGGGAGGTCCTGTTGGGATTGGGTCTTAGCCCTGCACTATTTCAGACTTATAATCAATTACCTGGAAGAAAACAAAATCATTAAGATGATGATACAAAGATTGGGGAAGTGATAAATAACGAAGAGGACAAGTGATGTATACAGAGCCATCTGGATCACCTGATAAGCTGGGTCCAAGCAAACAATGTGTGTTTCAGTATGGTCAAATATAAAATCATACATCTAGATTGAAAGAATATAGGCCATACTTACTGGACGGGGGACTATCCTGGGAAGCAATACTGAAAAAGGTTTTGGGCTCAATGTGATCCTTGGATGTATAAACCGGGGAATATCAAGTGAGAGCAGAGCTTATACACCTCTTTATTTGGCAGTAGTGCGATTGCTGCTGGAGTACTGTGTCTAGAATTCAAGAAAGAGGTTGACAAACTGGAGAAGATTTAGAAAAGAGCCACAAGAATGATTAAATAATTGGAAAACACTACAATAAAAGGTGTGATTGCAACTCACCCATGCTAGCTTAAGTTTAGCCAACACAGCTAAAAACAGCAGTGGAGCCATGCGGTGTGGACTTCAGCATGGGCTGTACAAGCCCGCTTGGAAGCCTAGGTAAGTGCTTGCATTCCTAGTCTGCACCGGTGTGGCTTCACTGCTATTTTTAGCTATGCTAGCTAGATTAAAGCTAGCGCATATATCTACCTGAGATGTAATCACTTTCTTCAACTGCAGTGTAGATTTATCCCTAGTGAGAGAGCGAAATCTGATTAGTTTATCAAAGAGGAGGTTAAAGGATAATTTGCTCATAGTCTGCAAGTACCTACATAGGGAACAGAAGTTTGATAATAGATAGCTCTTTAATCTAGCAGAGAAAGGTATATAACAAGATCCAATGGTTGGATGCTGAAGCTAGAGAAATTTAGACTGGAAATAACAAGCAATATTTTGAACAGTGAGGGTAATCAGTCATTGGGACAATTTACCAAGCACTGTGTCGGATTCTCTATTACTGCAATTTTTAATTCAAGACTGAACTAGACTCTAGAGCATAATCTTTTACAAAAACATCCAAACAGGAAGTCCTAGGGCCTGTGTTATGCAGGAGGTCAGACTAGATGATCTCAGTGGTCCCTCCTGGCCTTATAATCCACAAATTATATAATTAATAATTTGTATTGTCATAGCAACCAAGAGCCTCAATCATGGACCAGGACTCCATTGAGCTCTGTACAAACACAAAACAAAAAGACAGTCCTTGCCCCAAAGAGCTTATGAACTAAGTATAAGCAAGATATGACAGATGGATACAGCCACTTGGGGGGATACAAATAAACAATGAGATAGTACTGGTCAGCATAAGAGGCTGTGGTCTCAGCATGCCAGCAGCCTACCCATGGTCAATTTTTTTGTAGGCATCACAGCAAAGGAACATAGACACCAAGAAGTTGTAATAGAAACGTTGACTGGTACTTATAGAGCTATGTTAAATGGGTGTCTTGGTTTTTGTGTTCTTTTTTATTTAATTCTTCTTAAATAGGCTATTTTATATTCCTTTTATGGTTCAAATCATTTCTGGAGTTGATCAGCATGATACCACTGTTTTCAGGTACAACAATTGTATTCTGCTAAATTCTGAGGTCTATGCTCAGTCTACACTTAGACAAACTCTCACTGGAATCAGCGGGAGTTTGCCTGAGAAAAAAGTGAGTGAAATTCATTGTTTTGTTTTTGTTTACCCACCATGTCTGTAATTTTGATGAGGTAGATTGTTCTGTTACTAATGAATGAAAAATAGTTTTGACTGTTGTTCAGCAACCTGACTGCTTTTGCAGCTCAATGCTTTATAAAGAAAATTATAATGATTATTAAAATGAATAAGCAAGTCCATGATTTGGTTGATTAGGAACTAGTCATAACCCAAACTGTGTGGTACAATACTTTATTATTTGATCACATCCAGTCATTTTATATACCAGTTTTATTTTAAAAATCAATAGCTGCACTACAACACTGCACTGCAATCCTCCTCTCATGGAAGTAGGGTGACCAGACAGCAAATGTGAAAAATCGGGATGAGGGTGGAGGGCAATAGGCGCCTATATAAGAAAAAGACCCAAAATAGGGACCGTCCCTATAAAATCGGGACATCTGGTCACCCTACATGGAAGTCAATGGCAAAACTCCCTTTGATTTGAATGACAATTGGTTCAGCCCCCTAGATTACATCATTGCTTAAATGTACAGTGCTAACACCAATAGGGTTCCTCCCATGCATAACAATGAAGAACAATATATTTTCCTTATTAGTATATTTCCTAAAGCTGTTCTTCAGGGAAATGCATATTAGTATTCACAGGTAACCGAGTTCTATTGCCTGAGTTACCACAACAAATAGTAAGCTACTGTACGCAGGCTTTATGATAAGGCATAAGGAAATATGCAACTCATATACTTACTGTGGTTGCGTCGCTGGCAAGGAACGTCTAATGATTGAATGAACTTGTCTGTAAACATCCAGTTTAGACATGCATCGGCAGGATGTATGATTAGCAAAACTGACTGTTACAGGTTTAGGGCCATGAGACAGCGGCACAGTAATCTCAAATAACTACAGAAAGGCAAAAGAGAAAAGAACCACTTATACATCAGAGTATACTTGAAAAGAAAAACTGTGTGTACAAAATGAAATGTAAACAAGATAAAATCTTGATTCTTGTTCTACATCCCTATTCAGTATTAATGACTTAAAATTACCATTATGCACCTGATGAGTATAACAATTAGGTAATTATACCTTCCATTAAAATAGCACTTTTTCCTGCATTACAAAGTCCTTCACGTCTCTATCATTTGCATACTAGAGTATTTGGGAGGTAAGGAGAAAGTTAAAAAGCAGAGAGTGTATGAAGAACACATTGTTCCAGAGAAAATGATTTGCAGACTTGCTATTTTTAAAATCAAAAATAAATATTTGCAAGGTACTATCCTCATCAAAAGGTTGTGTATTAAGAATAGTTTAAAAAGTGGTACTTTTACAATGTGGAATATTGGCTATGCAATTACAAAGACGTGTAAAACAGTAATACTGGATTTCAGTCAAAACACTTCTGTATGAAGGGAGCATATTTATTGTGTTCTGCAGCATGATTTTTTTTTGGTAGTGTTGTTCACTTTGGATCGGTTTTATGGTAACCTTTAAAGTCCCATCTGTATTATTCATATTTGTTATTGTGATTATAGTAATATTGGACAATAAAACCTGATGTCCCACTTGGACACAAAACATTTCTGTTTTTCTGTAAAACAAGCAACAATACTGAGCAAGACTCTTAAAAATGATACAGGGTGGAATGAGTGACGTTGGGATGAATAACAGGAAAGAAGGGAAAATCATTTCAATTACCTAATCCAAGACTTTTCCTCTGGATGCAGAATAAAATCAGGAGAAGTCATTAGGTCCTTAGTTTTTAAACTCCAATAGTTTCCACCGATGGGATTGTGCAATGTAACAATGAATTAACACTGTGCTGGCATACACTTGCTAACCCTATGATCTTTTATGTTAAACTGTTTTATACTCCTAACATACAAGTAATGTGAAATGTAGTTACCACTTAACATTTACAGGTTTTATTTTAAAGTTTGAAAACACTTAAGACATATGGAGAATAGGGAAAATTTATTAACTAGTTCCAAGCACAGGAAAGGTCTGATTCTGCTCCTAAATTAACTGCGCTTGATTCCACGGCTTTTATGTTTTATGCTGGCGTAACAACATTGGTGCTACTCCAAAGTACGTAACAATACAATGTAAAATGGGAGTAAAGTTGCAGTAAATAAAACAGCCTGTGCTTTATCTTCACTAATGTTATTAAGTAGCAGTCTAAGGTAAGCCTAGAAATATACTGTTTTATTAAATTAATAAGAAAAGCAAAGTTCAGCTTTCTACCATTTATTAGACATTTTCAACTTCAAACATCTGTTATAAACAAACACGGTCATTAATTATAGTAACAATGCCATCCTTAAAGTTAAGAATTTTAAAAATTCAATTTACTACTTATTTCTGGTGCATAATGGTATTTACTTCCTGCATTTCTCTTAGATTGGCTAGTGAAATGCAGTAATGTCAGTTAACCTTTATGTGTATTCAATTTCAGTTTCAGGCTGTTAGTGCTGCAGTGTTTATGTTTCAAACACTTCAACGTGATGTTAGTTAATGATTTAAAAATTGTAGAAATAGTACTAGTGATCTCAGGTTTTAAGGAAGTTAGTTTTTACAATGTGAATTTTGTCCAAATTTTGATGACAGTGTCCCTTTAAAGATATTTGGCAGTAATGGGGCCTTTTGTTGGCAGTCTCATTAGAAACCAAGGACTGAATGAGCAAAGGGATTCTTTTTTTCTATTAGAGAAGTGATCATTTGCAATAGAGTTTCTAAAGATTGTAAATAGATTTGTCTACTGTTGTGGATTAAAAATAAACAAACAATCAGAAAGCAGATTCACTGATCGTCCAACCTGACGAAATGGTCATCTATCTAGGGAGCTGCCATAGGAAGAATGATGTCATCTAATTCAGTGCAAACTAGCCAAACTGTATTAACATTTAGACTCTTGCTTCAGTTGGGAAAAATAACTCTAAGATTTGGTTCACACAGGGATTAGCAGAATAGGTCAAGTCAAAGGACAAGTCCATTTTTAGTTTAAAGATTCGTGCTATTAAAATGAATTCTAAACTGATGTCTGCCTCTCTCAAGCATAGTTATCACCATAGAGACCTCCTGTGTCTTCACTAAGAGTTCAACACAGACCCCTAAAAGGAGGCTTCTTATCAACTTTTTATTAGATTTATAATCCCCTTTGCCTTACGATCCACTGCTGGCCCCTTCCTTATCCTGCCTATTATAGCAGTACTGTCAAATTCATGACTACACACATTCTTACCAGTATGTCACGTCCAAAAAAAGCATGTAAAAAGTAATTGTAAGTACACAAATAAAGAAGAGATGTAGGTTTTTTAACTAATCTCGTTTTTATATGGCTATCGTGCTAAGTGCCTATTTATTTGTCTAAAAGACATTCACCAACCGCAGACCACGGTATTTGTTTTTGCTACAATACACTACATGTGCAAACTAGTTGGAAGATTGTTCATGTTTGGTTTTCATTAGTTTGCTTGCTTTAGTTTAATAGACACAAAGGAACAAATTTTCAAAAGTGACTTTTATTTGTGCACATAGAGCCACACGAGAAGACCTATGCATGTGCTTGCACAAACACACATACATACACATATTAGCTCCTCTTTGTGTCTGTGATATAATTCACACACGAAACCCAGTGGGTTTGATGCAAATTCCAGCACTTGTGTACACCAAGTTGTGCACACAAAAAACAAAGGCCAGGATGAAAATAAGGACGACATAAAAGGATTTACAGATGTGAAAACAGGTTTATCACATTGACTCTCCTATACACATGTGAACTTTTGGAATAAGACAAAGGAGGTTTTCTTCATTTTATATTACAATCACACAGACATTTTTCTGTTTTCCCTATTCTCATTTATGAACATGCACACCACCCCCAAGCCCTAAATGAAACAGTGCTATAGGTAGAACTGGCAAAATCTATTATCTGAACACTATTTAATATCTGATTTCTAATATCTGAGACCAAGTCTCGGCTGCAGCCAAGCTGTGATTCATGCAGGCACAAGGATGAGGGACAAAGTTGGGTTCAACACATTTTTGTACCTCCTGTATTTTTAGGCCATCTGGCTGCCACTTCTACCCATGATGTAAATTAGACTGTTGCCTTGGATTTAAGGGGTGTGTATACCCCAGAATGTAATGAAGCCAATTGCAACCATATTACGTGCATTCAGCCACCCTAAATTAATAAAACAAACACCATATAATTGTTAATTTAAAAACAGGCTTTCAGAAGCAAAGGTTCTGAAAACCCTGGGTAACAAGACTACACTCAGGATTGCTAGGGAGAGCAGTACAGGACTATTCTTGCAGCACTAGGCCACCTGCAGAAATCCTCTCTGCCTCAATTATTCCCCAAGAGCTACTTCTGCCCTATTCATGCTGCTGGAACAGCGTAAACACTCTGGAAAAAACACATCTCAGCAAACATCTAAAAGTAGGGTTTAACAACATTTAGCTGAAATGGAGATGAATACAGTTTGTCCTTGTCTACATTTACATTTAAACCATATTTAGTACCAGTTCAGCAGCAAATGTTAACTGTTGTCATTAGTAGTACCATTTTATCATGTAAACAAGGCCTCAGTTACACCAGTATAAAACTAGACTAAATCCTTTGACTTCTGTGAACTCTCTCGAATGTATACTGCTATTAACTAAACAAAATTTAGCGGAGTATTTCATATTACCTACAAGCAGATGCTATGCATAGGAAAAGTCAAAATAACACAGTATACTAATCTATGTCACAAACTATATTATATTAGTTATTAAATTTCTATTCCTCGTTTTTGTTAAATGCCACAGGCTGTAAAAAAACCAAACACAGAACACCAATTCTCCTGACTGGAAGGGATACCATCATCTGCCTTACTGAAGATATTTTGTCTTCCTCTCTCTATTTGTGTCAGAATAGGCTACTAAGAGCTCTGAATATACAGGAAGAGTTCATATTTGTACCTATTTCTTCTTCTAGAAGCGTGTCATTCAACCACTTAATTATAATCAAATTTCTGAAGCATAACCTACTACTACAGGAAATATTACTACAGGTTGAACCCTCTTTAGTCTGGCACCCTTGGGACCTGACTGACGCCAAACCAGAGAATGCAGAGTGCCAGTGGGTCTCCTTAGGCGCAGGAAGTAGAGGTGGAGGTGTGTGTGTGTGTGCTGCAGCATCCCCAGGCTTTGTGGCCAGTATGGCCCCTCACCCTGAGGCCCCACTGCTACCCGGGATCCCAGCCACCAGCTCCAGGTCCTCATCCGTCCTCCCAGAGCTTGAACGCCATGAATCAGCTGTTTGTGGCACTCTGGAAGTGCTGGGAGGGAGGAGGAGGAGATAGTAAGCATGGGGTTGCCAGTGCACAAGAAGTGCGGGGGAAGGGGGGCAGAGAGGGGAGTTTAGTGCCGGTGGATGCTCCGCTCCCACTAATTTTTCCCTGTGGGTGCTCTAGCCCCGGAGCACCCATGGAGTTGGTGCCTGTGCTGGACCACAGATGTGGCCGGACCAGGGAGTGCCGGATTAGAGAGGTTCAACCTGTACTGGAAATTGTGTTTAATCAAATAATTATTTTGTGTATTAATTTTTGAAAATTTAAAATAGATCAAGGTCCAAATTCTGCTCACAGCAGCACCAATGAAATCAATGGAGCTGAAGTGGAAGCAGGATCTGGTCTCACATTGTTCTCGCTATGAATCAATTCAATTAAATAAGGTTTGACTCTTAGTAATGTCTCCTCTCTTTTGTTTGCATCTTTAATTCATTTCCTGTTAGTCCTTGCACTCCATCTGATCCAGCAATGAACCCAACATCTGTGGCCACTCTGGGGCATGTTTGGCAGTGTAACAGCCAGCTATCAATCTCTAGTATGGATTTTCCAAGCAGAAATGCAGCATATATTTATGACTAGCTCGTTGGCTGGCTTCTTTTCTGGCACTACTGCTGGCTATCTCATGGACATGAAATTACCTCTGGGACTGGCCAGAGGTCAGGCAGCTGATAGACTGTCTGAACTGTCTTGTTTAGCTAAAGGTTACTTTTATTTTATTCACATAAGGCCAAATTGACCCTCCACCCCCACATCAAGACCAAATTTAATATAGTTGGATTCTGCAGGCAAGAATTCCATCCCTTGCACCCAGTCTCTTTGCCCAGCCAGTCCCAGGTTTTGTCCCACTCATTATAATTCCTCATCAGATCTATCTCCCATCCCTGACCAGCCAGTCCCAATCTCCCCACTCCTACAGACACACAGTCTCTATTGTATTCCTCCCCAGCTCTCAGGCCCAGTTAGGGTGACCAGATATCCCGATTTTATAGGGACAGACCCGATTTTTGGGTCTTTTTCTTATATAGGCTCCCATTACCCCCCACCTCAGTCCTGATTTTTCACATTTGCTGTCTGGTCACCCTAGGCCCAGTCAGTCCCAGTTTCCCTCCCTGTAACCAGCCTTCAGTCCCAGTCTCCACCCACAAGCTCCTTGTCCTAATCTTGGCAAAGTTGTAACAACAGGCATTGCTACCAGCACTACGTATACTGTATCTTAATGAAATTCATGTACAACTTTATCATAAATGAAATAATTTCCTCATCCCTGATGCCTTGGAGATGTCCTGGAGAATAAAAAAAATAGCAAGGTCTCTGATTTGAGTAAAATCCAAATCCTGCTTATAACATTGAAAACATAGTCCAAATTTTGCCTCAATTCCTATGCATGGGGGAGTTGCATAGTATAAGTGAGTTCAAAGTTTAGTTCCATCTGTAAGCTAGAAGGATATATTTTTTCTTTAAAGTTCCTAATGAAGGTCTCCATGACTGACCATTATTTTTTAAATAATAAAAATAATTATTTTCAAATTTATTTTCTCTTTTCAGTGTATATTTAAGGTAGAAGTTTGCTCATTTTCCAGTACAGATGCTGATAGAGACAAGCATTTTTTTCTGCTCCCAGCTAGAGATCACGTACAATAAACAAATTTATTTTAATTAGAATAAAATGTAACTTGCTGTTTTGTAAAACTACTGATAAATGTGTTTCACCACCAAAATGATATTTGTTCTTCTGGTTGCATTTTCCTATCTTGCATACTTCAGACAGTAAGTGTTATTTTTATATTTTACTTCTCAAAGCATTTAGATAAAATAGTTAATAATAGCAACTAGATATAGTACTTTGAAGCATTCATTATCAGATAGCTGACTTTCTTGGTATGTTAAGTGCATGAAGTTTTACTTTGAAAAGAAGGCTTTGTTTACAGACACATTATTATAATGTGCACTTTGTTGAACTTTATTGTCTAAATATTTCTAAGAAGATTTCTATAAACTAGCTTTTCATGAGTAACCATACACATTCGTCTTTGTAATTTATAATATATGTTAATTATTTTTGGGTGGAAGCAAACAGACTGGCTGATAACTGCTTATCAAAATTGTTTTTTTCAATCCAGATACCTATTGCACACCACTACAAATCAAATATGTGTGTAAGATAACACGTATAGTGTGTCATAACACTTAATTTTTCACCTTTTAAAAATAAAATCCTAATGTTTCAGCACTAGGACTCTTAATTTTTTAAATAGAAAACAAAGCTGTGTATAAAATGTTATCTGGCTGACTATATTAAGATTTCTAGGAAATCAGCTGAATTAGCCATTGATAAATTATTTCATTATCATTATGGAAAGCTTTCAAAAGTGCCAGACAAATGCTCAATATTTATAGCTATATTTACAAGAATTTACAACTAAGATCTGTACAAATGTAGTTTATAGTAAACCCTCATTGTCTCTCATTTTTACAGTCATTATTGCCAAAAGAACTGGTAGAAGAGTACAAAAATCAACAAAAACTTAACCAAATATTTTAAAACATATAAACAAACAAAAAAGTGAAACATAGGGACTGTCACACCAGAGCAGATCATTGAGTCATTTAATCCAGGACTCTACCAGATAAAGAACAAAGATCTATATTTGGCTGACCAGGGTTGCCGTCCCTAGGTACAGGTCTCTGTCAGTACATTGCTGTCTGTGGGAGGTCCGAGGTAGTGGCCAAAGAACACTTCAGTCCTACCTTTTAGAGCATGTTAAGATTTAAGGGAAACCAGGAACTAAAATACCACAATTCAAAACAGGGTGAATCCAAGAAGCTTTTGGTGGGATCCCTTCCTTCTGTTCAGGGCTTGTCTCTATACTCTACATGTTCAGCTGTTCCCCCTGGGCCTGGCTGTCCCTTCTGGCAGGGGTTTACCCTGCTGGCAAGCTAGCTCACACTCTGGCCTGCAATCAGGCTCCTCTCTCATCAAGAGAAGCTGCCGCTGTTCTCCTTCCTTGTCAGCCCTGAACTGCATTAAGTTCTCCTCCTTTTAGCTCCTCTTGCCGTGCCTCACATTTACTGTAGATGTATGTGGTGGGGCTAACTGGGTCCACAGGCTCTCCTTACCATCTTCTTGTCAGCGTGGGACATACCTGAATGTGACATGCTCACGTGAGCGTACGCACACCCCCACCTCCAAATATACCAATAGTTCTTGATTGTAAAAAACTTTAACATGGGGGAATATTTACCTGTCCCAATCTATTCAAGCCTAGAACTTATGCCGTCAAACAGGAGAGAGACTCCTCTTTTTTTGTAGAGGAATGTTCAGATATACAATAAGTTGATATATCCTGTATGAAAATCTAAAGACCACGACAAGGAGGAAAGTACGAATTGGGTTTGTTTCTGCTTTCTTTATTTGTTGTTTTTTTTTGAATCTGGCTTCCTTTGTTTCTGTTTATTAAATATATCTGAGTCAAGAAATAGGTAACTGGAATGCTGGACTAAGCTGGTACCTAACTTTTCCCTCAATTAAACTGCTGGGTCTTCCTTCTTAGCTGTCTTACATCACTGGAAATACATGCAACAGAAAGGACTGAACAGCACTCATGCTAAAGCTCATAAAAAGCCACCCAAGGCTGCTATGAGGTGCTGTTAGACATTTTATGTAAATTCATAAAGGAACCATTTCAATTTTGAGAGGTTTGCCCTATGACATGCTTCAGGAAGCCTTGGAATGTGAGTTCTCTCACTTTTGAAATACTACCCACATCATTGCTAATAAAACAAAAGCGGATAGCACAGAATGGATCCTCTATTTCATAATATTATCCATTTTCCATATTTCTCCATTTTTGTAAATCTGAGATTAAAATCTCCATTTTAATATCTGGGCTCAAAGCATATGTATAAAAGCTTTTAAAGTTAATAGATGGTACAACATATTTATTCTGGTATTTTTGATAGGCTGGTACTTTATGTACAGTTGGACAAAAAATATCTGGCTTAATTTTCAATGTTTGTCTTTTGTTATATTATATTCTCATATGCTTATTTTAAAGCCTACAATTAAAGAATACATCATCATAGTGGTGTATATTCAACTGACTGAAATCAATTCCTGTGAATAGTAGGAGGTCTCTAGATGCTGGTCTTTTTCATAGAATCATAGAATATCAGAGTTGGAAGGGACCTCAGGATGTCATCTAGCCCAACCCCCAGACAAAGATTTGCCCCAGATCCCTAAATGGCCCCCTCAAGGACTGAACTCACAACCCTGGGTTTAGCAGACCAATGATCAAACCACTGAGATATCCCTCTCCCCCCTCACTTGATTGAGATCAAGTGAAGAATAAGTTTAATATTTGATACATCTGCTATATCCTGCAATGGCAGTGAATAGATTTCATAGTCTCTTCCATCTTTAACTTCTGTTATCTTATTTACATATGTAAAGAAAATAAACAGAACAGCTGAATATGTCAAACTACACTTTACTTCCAAAGCATAACAACCAGATAAACAAATCAGAGATTTCTTTCAAAGAATTTGGAGATAGCTCTAATTTGAATAGCAAGTATGTTTACCTCAAGCATAATTGGTAATGTGTATTCTGTGCCATAACCCAAATGCAATCCTCACAGCCAAAGCTGGCAGCACTGGTTTGCCTTCACCTAACCCTTGCACTCCTGGAGTGCAAGCAGTCAAATTATGGCAGATTCTGCTGTGTGTTTTACAGTTGGAAAGAGGATTCTTGCATCTTTTCCTTTCCTGCACATTTGCATTGGAGAAGCCATAATTGGGCCTATTAACTTTAAAAGATACAAACATAAAAATATGGATGGTTCAATTTAATTTAATTTAAAAGCTCAAATAAGTTCAAAACCAAGGTGTGGCTGAATGATCCTGTACAAAAAGACTCTGAAGAAACTTTTCCAAAGTATAAATTCACACATGAAAGTAAAAACTTTACTATATACTCAAAAGTTTTACCCTCCAGAATTCTCAGATCCTGTAGGTATCTGATACAAAAACACAAACACTTTTCTCTTTTTAAACCATCATTTTATCAATCATTCAAGATAGTATGGCTTAGTGGATAAAGTACTGAACTGGGATTCAGGAGACCTAATTTCTATTCCCAGCTCTGCTATTGGCCTGTTAGGGTATGTCTACACTGCAGCAGACACCGGCCTCCCATCCCATACACATGCTAAAAATAGCAGTGTGATGTTGTAGCTTGAGAACTCTAATCTTGGGGATCAGGTGGGCTTCAGAGCCCAAAGCTCCAGCCTAAACTGCAATGTCCACACTGCTATTTTTAGCACGATCGCTTGAGCCCTGCTAACAATAGATCAAGCCCTGCTAGTGAGAGTTTATCTACCCAAGATGGGAGGATCGCTCCCAGCTACAGTGTAGACATACCCCTGGTGACCTTGGACAAGTCACATCACTGCTCTGTGCCTCAGTTTCCTCATCTGTTAAACTGGAATGATGACACTGGTCTCTTTTGTAAAGCATGTGGAGAGCTATGAAAAGACAACATCAAGCCACAACACACACGTCCAGAGTCACCAAATGACATACTATTTTTAATAATACTTAACTCTTGCAGGTCTGAAATTACAATAAAGAACTTTTGGATGAGAACAAGGGTAAGACTATAATCAGAGAGTCTGTATAACCATCCATGTGATTATAACAGAAATGCTTTTCAAGGAACACAGGTTACCCCTATCTGTATAGTTTTTGAAATCCTTGAAAACAAGGGAGTAGATTCTGTACCTGCATCTCTTGAGAAGGTGCAGCTGAGGTAGGGCAGGGTAAAGTACATTAATAAAAAGAATCCCCAACTCTCCAGAAAAGCTATCAAAATCCAAATAAAGGCAATGATTAACATATTTTTTACACATCCATCTTTATTTAAATCTTGTATTTCTGAGTCACTGTCTGGTCAATTCTTTATATACAGACTACCTTGAGATAATGCCATTCTGTCTGGTACATACAAATTAACATTATGACCAGTAATTTCTGATACAAACAGATGAGGACCTCACCTTAAGGCAATGCTTTGTGTAAACTTATCCTTTCCCTCTTGCGTGAAGCACCATATTTATGTAATTTGCCTCCCCACATCCCAATTTGTATTATCTGTACTATGTTTTTCTGATGTACTGTGGTTTATTTTGGCAGCTTTCATGCCAAGTAATTGACTCTTGGTTTCCATGACTTGTGATCTGTACACTTCCTAAACTGACACTATAGGGTAAAGTACAGGCCAAGTATTCCAGTGTAACCGAGAGTAGAATTTGGCTAGAAAGCTTTCCAGCAAGAGGACAAAAGTTTGTTTGGTTCAAAAAAAGAAAAAAGAAAAAAAAACAACCCAAACCCTTTCTACACTACAAATGAGGAAAATAAATTGTAATTTGATAGCTGGTGAAATATAGTGCATCCTTTTATGATTACCTAAATTGCCTTTACGTCACATCCCTCTCTTTTGAAAAATTACATTGAATTTTGTGGGTAATATATAAACTGATAACAGTGAAAAAAATCAAGTCAAATGATGCATTTAACTTCTGTTAATATATTAGCTTTTATTATGCCACCTTCTGCAATTTAAATCATCTTACACTGTAAACTAACATTATCAAACATTATCAAAAGAAAACTAACATTACCAAAAGAAAACTTATTGACTCTGTATTGATACAACAGCCAATATTAACATTACTTCCTAAATCATTATTTTTGTCAGATTAAACAGAAAAAAATACATGGGAAAAACAGGCCCATAGTTCATAAATGACGCAAGCATTCTTCTGACCCATACATCTCCAAACTGTGCATATGAACACAATATAAATCTCAAATATTGCAAGCAATTTTAAGCTGGTAGCATGTTTCCTGTGAGAACAGTTCCTCTAAAACATATTTCAAACTATTTTGAGAAATGTTTTCCCTTGAGAGATTATTACTGTAGTCATGAAATGAACTGATTTAGAACGTTATGCTCACTTCCACTTCAATGATCAGAGAGAAAACAAGAACTGTGGGTCTTGCCAGCAAAGGCACAAAATGGGGAAAGATGTCAGTAAGGCATGGTCTCAACCTTCCTTGAAGAAGTGCCTTTATGAGCATTGTAGCTGAGATGAAGGCAGCATAGAACTAGGAACTGGTTCCTTTTCCACCAGATTCTGCTATCTCAGTCTAGGGAGTACAGCAATTTAATTGCTGTTGCATCACCCAGATGCTATGGAAATAAATACTTTATAAAATGCATAAATTAATACAAAGTCAGTTTCTTCACTGGACAAGCCACCACCACCAAACTTAAGATGTTACTGAAAGACAGAAATCAGAGAAGGAAAAGGTCTGCTGTATTAAGTTACCTAGTCCAGGGGCTCTCACCCATTTTCATGTTGTGGACCACATCTGAATAAAAAAATTGTTTTGTGTACATCTCCCCTCCCATTTGTATAATCTCCCTGTGCCAACTACATCAATTACTTTTGTGGGGAAAGTGATATCAGGAAAGCATATGCGTATCTTTAGCTGTCTTTTAGTCTTCAGTGTCCAGTTATTGGCCCTAAACACTGGAATTCATTTTGCATTGGTCTGTATGACTAATCTGTTTTCTCACGCATTTCCTGAGTGGTAATGCTAGTTTATCATCAGGAATACCAATGGGGATCTACTATGGCAACTGGTGTGATAGCTTTTATGGAAATCAAACAATGTATAGCAAATAGAAAAAACAGTTACTCATCTTTTTGTAACTGCTGTTCTTTGAGATGTGTTGTTCATGTCCATTCAAACCAAGTGTGTGCGCGCTGCGTACACGCCAGCCGGTAGATTTCCCCCTAGCAGCACCATAGGGTCGGCCTGTCCTCCCCCTGGAGTGGCACCTCCATGGCGCCCTGTATGGGGGCCCGCCGACCCTCCACCCCCTCAATTCCTTCTTGCCGGCACTCCAACAGAGGGGCAGGAGAGTGGGTATTGGAACGGACATGAACAACACATCTCGAAGAACAACAGTTACAAAAAGGTGAGTAACCATTTTTTCTTTTTTGAGTGATTATTCATGATCATTCCAAGCAGGTGACTCACAAGCCTGAGTTTAGGCGGTGGGGTCGGAGTTCACTGTGGATTGGAGCACTGCACGGCCACAGGCTGCATCGTCTCTGGCCTAGTGCGATGTGAATGTATGAATTGAAGACCACATAGCAGCTCTGCATATTTCCTGTGTCAGGACCTGAGCCAGGAACGCTGCGGAGGAGGCCTGTGCCCTTGTGGAGTGGGCTGTGATCGGCGGGGCAGGCACCTTAGCCCGATCGTAGTATTCGTGGATGCAGGCCATGATCCATGAGGAGATACGCTGTGATGAGACAGGGAGCCCCTTCATCCTGTTGGCCACAGCAGCAAAGAGTTGGATCGATTTCCTGAACGGTTTGGTTCTTTCAATATAGAATGCCAGGGTCCTGCGAATGTCTAGGGAATGCAGCCTACGCTCCATGCTGGAGGAGTGTGGTTTAGGATAGAACACAGAGAGAAAAATGTCCTGACCCATGTGGAATTAGGAGACTACCTTGGGAAGGAACACGAGGTGTGGCCTGAGTTGGACTTTGTCTTTGTGAAAAACAGCGTATGGAGGTTCGGACATCAGGGCTCTGAGCTCTGATACCCTCCTGGCTGAGGTGATAGCCACAAGGAATGCGACCTTATAGGAGACATACAGTAATGACCACATAGCCAGGAATTCGAAGGGAGGCCCTGTGAGGGCAGAAAGGACCAAATTAAGGTCCCAGGCTGGGACAGGTTGTTGAGTATGTGGGAAAAGCCTATCTAGGCCCCTGAGGAAGTGACCAACCAGTGGGTTTGCAAAGACTGAACCTCTGTCAGCTCCTGGGTGGAACGCGGATATGGCCGCCAAGTGGACCCAAACTGAAGACAGGGAAAGACCCTGCTGTTTCAAATGAAGTAGGTAGTCAAGGATGAGTGGGATCGGGGTGAGCAATGGGGCCTGTCCCTGCTGTTCTACCCAGATGCGAAACTGTTTCCACTTGGCCATGTATGTGGTTCTGGTGGAGGGTTTCCTGCTACCAAGGAGGACTTGTCTAACCTGCTGTGAGCATTGCATTTGGGTTTAGCCATGGAGCATCCAGGCTGCGAGGTGGAGCGACTCCAGGTTCAGGTGCTGGAGATGGCCTCGATCCTGTGTGATCAGGTCCGGGAGCAGGGGAAATGCAAGGGGCGCGTGTATAGACGTCTGCAGTACCGACATGAATCAATGCTGGCACAGCCATGCCGGCATTATCAGTATGACTCGAACGTGATCCCTGCGAATCTTGAGTACCCTGTGGACCATCAGAATCATAGGGAAGGCATAAGGCAGGCCACCTTCCCACGAGAGGAGGAAGGCCTCCGTGAGAGACCCTGGACTGCACCCCATGAGGGAGCAGAACCGTTGGCACTTCCTGTTGTCCCGTGAGGCAAACAGGTCTATCTGGGGATAGCCCCAGAGACGGAAGGTTGAACATGCCACGTCCAGGCGAAGAGACCACTCGTGACCATGGAATGAGTTGCTGAGAGTGTCCGCTAGGCTGTTCTGCACCCCTGGAAGGTAGGATGCCATTAGATGAATTGCATTCTGTATGCAAAAGTCCCATAATGCGAGGGCTTCCTGGCACAGGGGAGAGGAGCGTGCACCCTGTTTGTTGATATAGAACACTGCTGAAGTATTGTCCATGAGGACTGCAACACACCTGCCCGCCAAGTGAAATCTGAAAGTCAGGCAGGCGAGACGCACCACCCATAGCTCCCTGACATTGATGTGCAAGGAGAGGTCCTCTGGGGACCAAATGCCTTGGGTCCTAAGATTCTCCAGATGCGTTGGATCGGGGGGGGGGGGGAGCGGTGCACGTCTGCTACCAAGGATAGGGACGGCTGGGGGCTGGCGAAGGGTACTCCCATGCAGACCTCCCGCGGGTCGAGCCACCACCGGAGGGAATCTAACTTCGTTAGGGGAAGCATCACCACAGAGTCCAGCACATCCCTGGCTGGTCGGAACACAGTCACTAACCAGGACTGAAGAGAGCGCAGCCTGAGCCTGGCATGGCTCATCACATAAGTGCACGCAGCCATATGCCCCAGCAACTTGAGGCAGTTCCTTGCTGTGGTGGTTGAGAAATGCCAGAGACCGAGAATGATGTCGGGCATGGACCGAAACCTGGACTCTGGCAGGTACGCTCTGCTTGCCTCGAGTCTAGAACTGCCCCTATGAACTCTATCCGCCGGATGCGAGACAGGGTAGACTTGGCCTCGTTCAGCAGGAGGCCGAGCTCGACGAAGGTCTGTCTGATAAAGACCACCTGAGCCTCCACCTATGCTTGGGAGTGGCCCTTGATGAGCCAATCGTCCACTTGAATTTTGTTCTTGCGCAGGAAGGCTGCTATGACTGCCATGCACTTTACGAAGACCCTTTGGGCTGTTGACAGGCCGAAAGGCAAGACTGCGAACTGGAGTGTTGCCCACTACGAATCTGAAGTAACATCTGTGTCAAGGGATTGTCACGATATAGAAATATGCGTCCTTCAAGTCAAGGGTGGCGTATCAGTCTCCTGGATCCATGGAGGGAACGATGGAGGACAGGGAGACCATACGGAACTTGAGTTTCTCCACAAACTTGTTTAGATGCCGCAAGTCCAGAATAGGTCTGAGGCCCCCTTTCGCCTTCAGTATTAGGAAATACCGGGAGTAGAACCCCCTGCCCCTGAGTAACTTCCTCCACTGCCCCTACAATGAGGAGGAACTGCACTTCCTAAATTAGAAGTTGCTCATGAGAGGGCTCCCTGAAGAAGGATGGGGAGGGGGGCTGGTGGGGTGGGAGGGAGAAGAATTGGATAGAATATCCCCTCTCTACCATGCAGAGCACCCAACTGTCCAATGTGATTTGGGACCAGGCACAATAGAAAGGGGACAGACGGGATGAAAAAGTAGGATTGGTAGGATCCAAAGTCCTGACTGGTAGGAGGGCTGTTGTTGCCTCCTCCTGCCACTTCTGCTCCAGCTACGTGAGGGCTCTGGGTGGTTCTGGGGCTGGTATGGCTGTGGGGCCGGCTGTGCCTGAATTGCCTGTGCTGGGTGGCTGGAGTGTGCAGGCCCAGCGAGCGTAAGGTAGCCCTTGAGTCCTTTAGGCTATGGCTCCTCAAAGGGGAGGTCCTGAATGGTCTGCTGGACCTCATGTGGAGAGACCTGAGACCTGAAGCCAGGACCTCCCGCCGCATCACCAGCTGAGTGGCCAGCAGGTGGGAGGCTGTATCCACCACATTCAGGGCCGCTTGCAGGGATGCACGTGAAATCAGTTTCCCCTCCTCCGCCCGAGTGGAGAATTCCATTCGCAATTCCTGGAGAAGGAGTTCAGCAAACTTGGACAAAGCTGAGCAAGTGTTATGGCCATACTGGTTCACTATAGCCTGTTGATTGGCTATGCGTAGTTGCAGACCCCCTGTTGAGTACACCTTTCTACCAAAGAGGTCCAACTTCTTGGCTTCCCTGTTCTTTGGTGTAGAGCCTTGAAACCCCTGACGCTCCCTTTGGTTGGCCACATCTACAACCAGACAGTCCCGGGGAGGGGAGCGTATAGGTGCTCATGGCCCTTGGAGGGTACAAAGTAGTGCCTCTCTGTCCTTTTGTCCTTAGGGGCCAAAGAAACTGGTGTCTGCCAAAGGATGCGGGATGTGTCAGCTATTGTTTTGATCAACGGCAGGGCGACCCTAGATGGGCCCGAGGGAGGAAGGATGTCCACTATCGGATCTACATCCACCTCGACCTCCTTCGCCTGGATCGCCAGGCTCTGTGTGGCACATTTAAGTAGTTGCTGAAGCACCCAGTTGTCCTCTAGAGCCGATGCTGCTGAAGTACCCGCGACCGCCTCATCCGGTGAGGAAGAGGAGATTACTTGCAGGGGACCTTCCTCACTACCCTCAGCCTCTGTAGGGTCCTGCAGCACATGGTACTCTGGTTGCGTGGCTGGTGCAGATGTAGGATGTGGTACCACAACTGGTTCCGGGGTCAATGCCGAACGACGAGGTGTGCTGGGCGGTATCTGTGGCTTTGAAAACATGGCCCCCCTAAGTGCGAAGTCTGACTAGGCAGTGCTGGATTCTGTTGTGGCACACTCCTGTCAGACGGCGGTGCTGGTGGTGGAGGCATTTGTGCTGGAGCCACCCACATTGAGGAGACAGACGCAGACCTGGAGCATGGACCGTGCACCTATCCCAGGGACTGATGGTAGGCCCAGGGAGTCCAGAACGGCCACTGGGAGGGCGGTTGCCACTGCTGCTGCCACGGTGCCAGGTAAGGTCGTTGGCTTGCCTGTGAAGCCGACCTCCTGCTCCTTGATCTACTGGAGCGGTAGGATTCCACCTCCGACTCCGAGGTTTCTGAATACGAAGACCGAAGAGGAGCAGTACCCATTGTTGCCAGCGAGTGGTGCTGCAAGGCTGGGGAATGCTCTCTTTGCACCGTTACTGCTTGAGCGGGGTGGGGCGGGGACTGTGGCATCATCATGGCTGGCTTGCCCCTTGATTGGATTGGGGGTCGGGCCGTCCCTGGCGGCTCTTCCCTCTGGCGCGGGGAGGCCAGTACCGGGAGGCTTAATAAGTCTGAGGCCGCCTCAAACGCCTCCGGCGTCGATGAGATGCACGCTTCCTTGCTGCGGTCCGGGGACCAAAACTCTGGACATGACTGCACCCCCACGGGGACAGGAGACAACGGGACCTTGGGAGGATGCGGCTGTGGCACAGCTTGTTCCATCACACTTGTGGACACCTCCGGCCTTTTAAGGTGCAGTGATTGGCTCCTCACCGGCCTCTTCTTTTTCGCAGGCACTGGTGATGGTGATCGGTGCCGCATGGAGGCTGATTTTCTACATCCCGATTGTCTCTGATGCCAGGACTTAGAGTTCTTAGACCGGGCATCCTCTCTTGCTAATGGTGCCAGAGCGCTGCGCACCGAGGATGAGGTGCTGGGTGCCAGGTCGGCAGGCTCGGGATCCAAGTGTGGCCGTAAGGCCGCCTCCATCAGGAGCACTCTAAGTCTCTGCTCTCTGTCCTTAAGAGTCCTGGGATGAAACCCCTTGCAGATACTGCGCTAGTCCCTTTGGTGGCTCTCCCAGGGCACTTCAAGCAGGAAGACTGCAGGTCACTCTTCAGCATAAACTTCCCACGGTCCACGCAGAGTTTAAACCCTGGGGACCCAGGGATGCCCCAGGACAGGATGACAATTACAAGGAGAGGGAAGCCCCCCAACAGCTATTAACCATCTTACAACTAACACTAACTCTAAACTATGAGAAAAAAAAAACTATATACACTTAATAGAGACACTGCTAGGCTTGCTGCGAGAGCGAGCAAGTTCCAGCTAACCATCACCAGCATTAAGAAGGAAAGAGGAGTGAAAAAAATGAGACTGGCATCTGAAATTTTACAGTGTGGTCCTTTGAAATTAGACCCGACATCCTTTTGTCTGATGTTCTCTTTGCTCATTCCATTGCAATATAACAACAATATTGAACCACGGCTGCATAGCTTTGATACAATAATTTTCAAGTGCGCAAAAATGAAAAAAAATAAGCTGTGTTAAGGTCTCTCCCTTTAAAAGGAAGTCTTCTGAAACTCGCTGGTTCTGGAAGTCACAGTACCATTTCTAAGGAATTTTGCCAATGACTTCATTCAATAGGAGGAAGATAGGAACCTAAATGAAGATGTTCGTTGGCTTTGTGGAATAGGTAACCAAAAAAAAAAGAAAAAGAAAAAGAAAACCCAGGTCCACCTACCACCATATAGTGCTACCTCTTTTGTCTAAGCAAGGCTTTGTTTAGTTCTTGGGAGCCTACCCCCCAAGAGCCTTCTGTTTTTAGTTCTGATATTTTCTTAACTGTTCATGTCAGCTCCCTCCAAAGACATTTATCACCTCTTAAAAGACTACTTTCTTAAGATCTTGAAGAATGAGGTCACTACCAGTATCAGAAATATAAATGATGTCAAACTGATGTATCTCCACTGACATCAATGGACTGGTGCCTATGTATTGCAGCTGAGAATCTGACCCTGAATCTGGAAATCTGAGCTATATGCCATGACTACATCTGCATTAGGTAAGCTCTTATTCAGGTAAGCAGGACTTGACAAAAGTACATATTTGAGACAGTAGCTACTGAAAGAGTGAAGCACATGTTTCTGAAGTTATAGCAAGGTGAAGATATATCACTTGTATCTCTCAACCAGCTAGAAGAACTGTGGCTTTGAAATAACAGTTGTTTTCTTTTTTTAAACTGTTTGACTTGTACCATCCAAGTGTGGCTGTCTAAAACGCTAGAGTAGCTCACATTCTGCATTGGAAATCCTTGGTAGGATGCAGTTTCAGATGAGTATGTTTGAAAAATGGCTTTCAGGACTGGATAAGATTAGGAACATTTATCTTTTCTTCACTGACTCATCTTCTCTCCCCTTCCCTAATCCTTTCCTTAGCTGGGCGGTACACTAAGCAGTTTCATAGTAAGGAATCCTACTCGCATCAGCTGCCACTGCACAGCTGCTTCTGCTGTGTTGGGGCTCCAATTGTGCAGTATTTCACCAAAAAGGGAACTAGGTGATAAAGGAAATTATACTGACACTAAAATTAGATCATCTTCATTTAGAGCATCCAGCAAGAAAAGAGAGAGGAAAAAACAGACTACCAAAGGAAAACGCAGACAGTGACAATAGTGAATGACTATTTGGGAGGCTGCTTAACTATGCTGCTCAATGACGGAATGTGTGATTGTTATAATTGCACATAACAGTATTTAATTTTAGCTTTTTTTCCTTTAAAAACCCTAGAAATTAAAAGTAAAAACCCAACTATGTTAAACAAATGTCATTTCTGTTGGAAAGTTAAGCACTTGAAAGTTGTGTCCATGCAATTTCATTTCTGCCCTCTTGCATGTATTGAGATGATCACATACTATTTTTTCTACAGCACTCCTATCTCATACAGGGACACACCTGAGAATAGGATTAAGGTTGCATGGACAATTGCAAATCTGGCATTTCAAAACTTTCAAGTGCTTGACTTTGCAACCTAAATTTTTTTTAGCACAGTGTCTCCCCCCTCCTTATGTCTTTAATTATTGTTAGCTGCATGGTATATAAAGGTAACGCAGTTCTGGAAACAATGTGTGTTCAAATGAATAATAAATTGAAATAGAAGTAGATTCTGGGATATGTTTTTCATGTAGCAATACATTAAAATGCACAACTATCCATTTACTTGAAATGTAAAGACAACTCAGAATATAACTGGAATAAGAACCTACCGTTTTGCTGACGTAACTTGTGCTGATATTCATACATTGCAGCCCCTCACTATTACAGCAACCTCCACATCTGTAGATGGATACACATGGGGGTTTAAAGAAGGTGTTTGTTGTTGCTCCAAACTCTTTCCCCACATCTACACACACCTCACGTGGCATGCACTGAGTTTTCCTCCATTCATTATCAATACCTGCCAAGTTATAGGGAAGTTCATACATTATAATGCAGCTAGTTAAAAGAAGAACAACACCGCACCATAGATTAACAGCAACTTGCTTATGTTTGGAATCAGACTAGCATGTGACTTCGTGTATTTAGATTCGTGATTCAATTAAATACACATTTCTTTAGAGAAACTGAATTCTCTCTGCAGTAACTTTCCAGAATTCCATGGCAGTGCTGCCAGGGAGCAGAGCCGCAGTGGGGACAGAGCTGTAGTGGAACCACTGGGATCCTAGTAAACATCTCCAAAGTCTAGGCAGATCTCAGGATATCCAAAGATTTCAGAGATTTCCATGTAGAGTTTCCTATCCCTATGTAGCAATATCTGCAGAGGAGAATCATCTGGCCTTAGGTAACAAACACTTCAGGATTTGGACCACACTGTATGTTAAAAAGCATGTTTGATTTGTGTCCTGTACTATTAAGGTGACAAATATTTAATTGGATGTTCATTTACGTTCATTAAATACAGGGTGCTCTATCTATGCTTTTCTGATGCAAGCAAAAAAACAAGTTACAGAGCAATGTTTTATACCTTCTTCATTAAACTTAAATTCTAATTAGGCTAGGACCTTAGACATTGATTTTCTGGCTTGGCATTTCTGCTAAATTGCAATTGTGTAGAGCTGAGACCTCATCACTAAAAAGTGATGCAACTTCCCTCACCACAGCCCCGCTCCTCTGTCTTGGAGCCAACTTCTGTTAGGCTGCTTTCTGGCTCAAAGAAGCACTAACATTACACCTGTTATATAATCAATTCCTCCTGTAACAGTTTAATTCAAACCCACCTACTCTATTGTAAATTTTACTCTTCCTCTTATAAGTTCTACATCTTCCCACCAAAAAAAAAAAATCTATAAAGTAGGGCTGTCGATTAATTGCAGTTAACTGATGCGATTACATCAAAAAAATTAATCACAATTAATAACAGTTTTAACTGCACTGTTAAACAATAGAATATCAACTGAAATTTCTTAAATATTTTGGATGTTTGTTTACATTTTCATCTATGTTGTAACTGAAATCAAAGTGTATATTATTTTTTATTATAAATATTTGCACTGTAAAATGACAAACTAAATAGTATTTTTCAATTCACCTCATACAAGTACTGTAGTGAAATCTTTGTCATGAAAGTGCAACATACAAATGTACATTTTTTTGTTACATAACTGTACTAAAAAATAAAGTGACATTAAATTTTAGAGCCTGCAAGTCCACTCAGCCCTACTTCTTATTCAGCCAATCGCTCAGACAAACAAGTTTGTTTACATTTGTAGGAGATAATGCTGCCTGCTTCTTATTTACAGTGTCTCCTGAAAGTGAGAACAGGCATTCTCATGGCACTATTGTAGTTGGCGTTGCAAGATATTTACAAGTCAGATGCTCTAAAGATTCGTATGTCCCTTTATGCTTCAACATCCATTCCAGGCAACATATGTCCATGCTGATGACTGGTTCTGCTCGATAACAATCCAAAGCAGAGTGGACCTATGCATGTTCATTTCATCATCATGAGTCAGATGCCACCTGCAGATTTTCTTTTTTGGTGGTTCAGGTTCTGTAGTTTCCGCATCAGAGTGTTGCTCTTTTAAAGACTTCTGAAAACATGCTCCACGCCTCGTCCCTCTCAGATTTTGGAAGGCACTTCACATTCTTAAACTTTGGGTCGAGTGCTGTAGCTATCTTTAGAAATCTCACATTGGAACCTACTTTGTATTTTATCAAATCTGCAGTGAAAGCGTTCATTTTAAGAAAACTTTCACAACATGCTGGGTCATCATCCCGAGACTGCTATAACATGGAAGAATGCAGGTAAAACAGAGCAGGGGACGTACAATTCTCCCCCAAGGAGTTCAGTCACAAATTTAAATTTACTCATTTTTTTTTAAATGAGTGTCATCAGTATGGAAGCATGTTCTCTAGAATGATGGCTGAAGCATGAAGGGGCACACAAAAGTTTAGCATATCTGGCACATAAAATACCTTGCAGAAGTGTCATGCTACAAAAGTGCCATGCAAATGCCTGTTCTCACTTTCAGGTGACATTGTAAATAAGATGTGGGCAGCATTATCTCCTACAAATGTAAACAAACTTGTTTGTCTGAGCGATTGGCTGAACAAGAAGTAGGACTGAGTGGCCTTCAGGCTCTAAAATTTTACAATGTTTTATTAAAAAATGCAGGGTTTTTTGTACATAATTCTGCATTTGTAAGTTCAACTTACAAGAGATCGCACTACAGTATTTGTATTAGGTGAACTGAAAAATACTATTTCTTTTTTTTTTACAGTGCAAATACTTGTAATCAAAATTAAATATAAAGTGAGCACTATACAGTTTGTACTCTGTGTTGTAATTGAAATCAACATATTTGAAAATATAGAAAACATCCAAAAATATTTAAATAAATGGTATTCTATTATTGCTTCACAGCGGGATTAATTTTTTAAATTGTTTGACAGCCCTACCATGGAGTAATTTATTTTCAGGCAGAATGATAAAAAAATTATGTTAACGTTCATTAATGCTTCAATTGGTCTGTTGTGATATTATAAACATACTTTACACAATCAAAATAAGTCACACCAAGGTGTGCATTACTTGGCTACTCCAGATGGTTGAAGATCCTTTGCCATGAGCCTCCCAGTGCACCTGAGGCATGCATCAATAGCTGAATAATGCATGCATTATTCTGAGTTATTGCTTAATTGAAGAAAATCGGTGGGGGGGACAAATATTTTCTTTTTTCTCCCCTCAGTGGGGATATTCTTTGGGAGTCACCTATTACTGCCTTCTTACTTCCTGCAAAGACTTCAAAGTCCCAGCGTAGCAGATATTCTTTCCAGCTAAGGACTTCTGGATTTAATTTCAAATATCTGCTGGTGCAAACACTTCCTTCTGCATCAGTGTACACCTTGTGCATCCCACTGAGTTCACAGAACATATATCAGAAAAAAAATAGTCATAAGGATTAGTTTCCTTCATTATGGAAGTGTCTAAAGCGGTGCTTAATTTGTGCCAGAGCTTGCCAGGGCTGAGCCTCGGCACCTGTAGTTTTGGCAGTTCATAGCCCTGGCACCTCTGGACTTGCCACGTCAGTTATGAAAATAAGAAAAATTGCTGAGCCCTCGCACCTCTTTAATTACAAATTACGCACTGGTTTAAAGGTCCTAACTTATGCATTAATACAAAGCAAAGGCCTTAGCCGTTTTTATTTTCAGTGCTTAGATTTTAAAGTGTTTTTGACACAACTGACATTTCTTCAGATTTTGATTTACAGTATTTAGTACACCTTTTATTTCCTGAACTTACTTTTCAAGATCTCTGCATTATAATGTGCTGCTGCAAATTTTACTGAATCATCTGATCTTGTGTCGAAGCTGGAGTGTTCCCTGTTGTGTTGCCAGCCCCCTTTCCTCAACTGACATTTGAACATTTTCCAGTACTCTGGGTAAAGTACTGTCATGAGTTCATCCACACTGGACACAGACCGCAACTGCTCTTCCAGCTCTTTGCTTGCATGAGCCTGTTAAAGAAACATGCAAGATTAATTACTTTCTGCATTGCATAAGTTTTGCTGTAAATTAGTTTGTTGAACCAGCTAAGCTTTTGTAAAAATCAAGTCTCTCACTTAAGAATCTTCTTGCGAAAAAGTCTACACTGATGTTGTTCTGTAACATCTGATACTGCAATGCCTTTCTCTCATCACTAATTCTTACTCAAACATGTTTCTCAAGATAAGTATTATTCATGTGAGAAAAGAGTTGCAGAAGTAAACCCTTGCACGATACAATTTGGAGGTAAAGGCGATGTACTACATTTTGTATTATGGATAACCGAATGATTTTTAAATAACATTTTTATTTTTTCAAACAAAATCAGACAGAGTTTATAATTATATGCATATTGCCTATCATCATGTAACATTAAAAAGGATGAGATCAAGTAAAATTGTGCATGTTTTCCCAAAATTTCATGAAAGCAAAAAATGATGAAAGTGCAAAAATGGGTGAAAATGAAATTAGAGAATTTTTGAAAACTGTTTTTATAATTTTGTTCATTGTTAGGGACCAATCCTGAAGACACTCGCTATAGAGCATAGTGTTTACTATTGTGAATAGTTCAATTTAAGCCAATGAAACTATTCATAGTAGTAAGCACTATATTTGGTAATAAGTTATTGTAGGACCAGCCCTTTACTGTAGTTCTTTATTTGTTAAATATCAGTTTCTCCCATCTCAAATATAAATGAGATATGAACAGAGGTATTTAAAAAAAAAATCTTGTTTAGGGTCAATCATGACTATGCCACAAGCTCCATGTAGGAGCCAGGGTGGTTTTCCATTGTCTCAAATGCAGATTGTGAAAGAGATGATGACTATAAATTACATTCTGCCTTGTGATTCCCCTGTGTTGCCAGTGGAACATGTACCCCACTACCATACATCACGCAGAAAATACCTGGTTAACACTCCATCCATTCCCTGCCAACTCTTACCCAGATGTGCAGTGATGGTGGAGAAAACCACACATAATGGTTCTCTGGAAGTTGCTGTCTCCCCAGATGCAACTACCCACAGTATGGATATCCAGTGCAGAGAAGGGATACAACTCCTCATGCATGTGCATGCAGGAATGGACAGAGTGTGACCTTTCAATGGCAATATTATAGACAACGTAAGCAGTATTCATTAACTATTGCTTCTGTACATATAAACACATACACATACAGTAACTATTGTCTTCTGTATCCCAGAAAGAAATGGCCACATTAAAAAAAATACTGGTGACAAAACAGGTGGTTTAAAAATAATATAGGCTTATCAGAGTCTAACAATTTTAAGCAGGTCAAATTTATTTTTTATCCTAATCTGCACAATAGTGTATTTTTAAATTTTCAAATATTTTGATATGGATGCTTTTAGGTGTCTGTGACAAGAAGTAGTATTAATTTTAGCAATGAATATGGCTTACATAAATTGGTTGCAAGATTTAGTCATGAATTAATTTCTATATGTAAACAAAATAAAAACTATTACATAATAAGAAATATTTTATTCTGTGCACAGTTCCAAAATATTGCTCTCAATGTTGCCAACTCTCATGATTTTATTGTCAGTCTTGCAATATTTATTGCTTTACTTAAAACCCCAAGTCCTGAAGCTGACAAACTCATCTTCCATTAAAAACAAAACAGAAGCTTCTAGTCTTCCAGGCAGCAGAGAAACGAGCACAATCTAAGGGCTCAGAAATCAAGAAGTCCAATAAAAGAACCCTTTTTTAAAATCTTATGATTTTTTTGGAGGCCTGACTCATGATTTTTGAATGACTGGAGTTGGCAAGACTGTCCTATACAATTACTACCAGAACAAATACAAATGATACAAAGATTTCATCTATACTGAAAAACCCTTTGTAGCTGAATGAACGATAACATGTTCATCTTATTTATTCTTCATTACAAGAGATATGACGTATTCTCCCCCTTTCTTCCCTCCATCGGGGACACAGCAGCAGGGACCAGCTCTAATTGCCACATGCCACCAGCCCCATAGGAGCAGCAGAGAAGCCTGAGTGCCCTTAAAGGGGTTGGGACCCTGCTTCTCCTATAATGTAGACATTTTGGACCTCGCAGGATCCTAGAGTCCAGGCTCCAGACTGAGCCCAAATGTTTACTTAGCAATTAAACAGCTCCTTAGTGTGAGCCCAAGTCAGCTGATGTGGGACAGCCTTGGGTATCTGCAGTATAGACATACCCAAAGTTACCTGAAATAAAATGGATGCTGTTCTGAAGGAACTCAAGTATGAAATTGTAGAACTACTAACAATGAGTGACATGTAACTTTTCAATCAGCTTCTGTACCAGATGACTGAAGGATATCTGGATGATAGCCAGTTCACCGGAAAATGTGATACCAATTTTTAAAAGAAGGGTCCAGAGGCAATCAGGCCAACTAACGGCAGGTAAGGCTAACTTCAGTACCAGGCAAATTGGTTGAAACTACAGTAAAGAACAGAATTAACAGACACATAGATTAACACAACTTGTTGGGGAAGAAAGTCAACAAGGCTTTGTAAAGGGAAATCATGCCTCACGTATCCGTTACAATTCTTTGAGGGGGTACACAAATATGTGGACAAGGATGATCCACTGGATATAGTGTACTTGGATTTCCCAAAAGCTTTTGACAAGGTCTTTCATCAAAGGCTCTAAACGAAAGTAAGCAGTCATGGGATAAGAGGAGAAGTCCTCTCATGGATCAGAAACTTTTTAAAAGACAGGAAAAAAAGGATAAGACTAAATGGTCAGTTTTCAGAATGGACAGAGGTAAATAGTGGTGTCCTGCAGAGATCTGTACTGGGACTACTGCTATTCAATATATTCATAAGTGATCTGGAAAGAGGGATAAACAGTGAGGTGGCAAAATTTACAGATAATACAAAATTATTCAAGATAGTTTAATCCAAAGCAGACTGTGAAGAGTTACAAAGGGATCTTGCAAAACTGCGTGACTGGGAAACAAAATGGCAGATGAAATTCAGTGTTGATAAATGCAAAGTAATGCACATTGGAAAACATAATCCTAACAATACATACAAAAATGATGGTGTCTAAATAAGCTGTTAGCACTCGAGAAAGTGATCTTGGATTCATTGTGGATAGTTGTCTGAAAACATCCATTCAGTGTACAGAAGCAGTCAAAAAAAGCTAACAATGTTGAGAACCATTAGGAAAAGGATAGATAAGAAGACAGAAAATATCATAATGCCACTATATACATTTATGGTATGCCCACACCTGTGTGCAGTTCTGTTCACCCCATCTGAAAAAAATATATTAGAATTGGAAAAGGTACACAGAAAGGCAACAAAAATGATTAAGGGTATGGAACAACTCCATATGAGGAGAGATTAAAAAGACTGGAACTTTTCAGCTTGGAAAAGAAACAACTAAGAAGGCATATGATAGTGGTCTATAAAATCATGAATGGTGTGGAGCAAGTGAATAAGGAACTGTTATTCACTCCTTCACGATAACACCAGAACCAGAGGGCCACTGAAATTAATAGGCAGTAGGTTTAAAACAAAAGGAAGTACTTTATCACACAACACACAGTCAATTTGTGGTATTTGTTGCCAGCGGATGTTGTGAAGGCCAAAACTACAGTGATGTTCAAAAAGGAATGAGAAGTTCATAGACGACATGTCTATCAATGGCTATTACCCAAGATGGTCAGGGATACAACCCCATGTTCTGGGTATCCCTAGCCTCTGATTGTCAGAAGCTGGGAGTGGACAACAGGGGATGGCTCACTTAATGATTGCCTGTTTTGTTCATTCCCACCAAAGCACCTGGCACTGGTTACTGTCAGAAAACAGGATACTGGGATGAATAGACCATTGGTCTGACCCAGTATGGGCGTTATGATGTTCTCATGATCAGTACAAGATGTCACCAACAAACAATCAGTGATGAAGTACCCAAGATGGCCTGCATCCTGGAGACTTGGCTCTATGAAACTACAAGCCCTGTGCTAGCCCGCCTCCTCCCCACTTTCTCCCATTACTTCGTCTATCATATACCAAGACGAAACAGGAAGCACTACATCAAACATCAAATCGGAAAAAGTCGCCTCAGGTAATAAAATGTCTTCTAAATTCATTTGTCTGGCCTGGGGTGGGCAAATTTTTTGGCCCAAGGGCCACATCTAGGTATGGAAATTGTATGGGGGCCATGAATGCTCTTGAAACTGGGGGTTGGGATGTGGGGGGGGTGAGGGCTTTGGCTGGGGGTGCGGGCTCTGGGGTGGGGCCAGAAATGAGGAGTTCAGGGTGTGGGAAGGGGTTCTGGGCTGGGGCAGCGGTGTGGGTGGGTGTGTATGTGAGGTCTCCTGCTGGGGTTGCGAACTCTGGGGTGGGGATGAGGGGTTGGGAGTGCATGAGGGTGCTCCAGGCTGGGACTGAAGAGTTCAGAGGGCAGGAGGAGGGATCAGGATTGGGGCAGGGGGTTGGGGCATGGCAGGGGTTCAGGGATGCAGCCTCCGGGTGGCACTTAACTTAAAGCAGCGCCTGGAAGAAGCAGCATGTCCCCCCTCTGTCTCCTATGTGGAGGCACAGCCAGGTGACTCTATGCACTGCCCTGTCTGCAGGCACCTCCCCTGCAGCTCCCATTGGCTGTAGTTCATGGCCAATGGAAGATGCCGGGGTGGCACTTGGAGCAGGGACAGCGTGCAGAGCCCCCTGCGTGCAGGGTCCTATGCGTAGAAGACAGAGGGAGGACATGCAGCTGCATCCAGGAGCCACGCAGAGCCATGGCATGTGCAGAGTGGGACAAGCTGCCAACCCCGCTCCCTGGCTGCAGCACTGGAGCGGGACAGGCCCCAGACTCCGCTTCCTCGCGGAAGCTTGAGGGCCAGATTGAAATGTCTGAAGGTCCGGATGCAGCTCCCGGGCCATAGTTTGGCCCACCTCTAGTCTAGCAGCAGAAACCAGAGCCAAAACAGATTATTTTGTTCATTCACAGACCACCAAAGACCAAAGGATTCAAAAAGGAGCTAACTAAAACCTTGTTGTGAAAGGGTGGGGGCTTCAAATTTACCAGATACCTAGTAGCCAGAGGCTGATATGAAAGATGTAGCCAGAAATTAGGGTGCAAGGCCAAGCACCTCAATAGGAATCCTTGCCCTTCCCATCAAAAGAGCTGCTCATCAGAAAGTTGATCCTGGACTATGCTGCTAAGGTTCCCCATCCCTCATCTTCAGTACTGATCTCAAGCTAGTATGTTTAGTCTTCTGGTAACCTAGACAAGTGGATTTCCTTAAACTCTACTAAACCGTTTTTCTTATGAGATAAGTCATAAATTAGGCACTTGTATAGCATTTTAGATCTATGTTGCAAATTGAATTTCTTCATGGCCATACCACTGAGTAAAAAGCTTCATCTTCAAATGAGATTGGAGATATTATATTTCAGATATTCAACACAGTTGAGGAGGTGGCTTTAGAAACAAGTGTTTGGTCATAAATTTTAAAGTGCTGAAGTTTTATTTATTTGTGATAAGATCAGAAGCATTTATAAAAAAGCAATAGTACTAAGAACAGTTAAAAAGTCAAACATATTCTCCTTACATTACATTATTTCTTCATTTGCAAATCTCCTCTACTGTTCTCATCTTGTAATAGAGCTGCCAGTGAAGTGAGAGACCGGGCTCTCAGCTTCCCGCAGTGCCCCTCTTAAGTCAGTGGAAGTGCTCCTGGTGAGGACACACACAAATGACCCCAGGAGGGTAGCATAGACATGCACCAGTGCAGTAATTACTGTAGTGGTTGTAAGTCGACCAAATGTAAGTTGACTTAGGATTGTAGCATAGACATACCCTGAGGAAATCACCTTGGTTCACTCCCATTCAGAAGTTCATCTCAGAAAAGAACCTGAAGGGGAACCTGATAACAGCCTTTAACATATTTCAAGACTCTTATAAAGAGGATGGTAACCAACTGTTCTCCAAATTCACTGAAGGTAGGACAAGAAGCAACGGACTTAATCTGTGGCAAGGGAATTTACGTTAGATATCGGAGAAAATTTCTAACTATAGGGGTAGTTAAGAACTAGAACAGGCATCCAAGAGCTGCTATGGAATCCTCTTAATTGTTTTTAAGAGCAGCCATGACAAATACCTGTCAGGGATGTTCTAGGTAACTTGGTCCTGCGGCAGCACAGGTGGCTGGACTAGATGACCTCTTGAGGTCCCTTTCAGCCCTACATTTCTATGATTCTGTTAAGAGCTAGACGTGCAATGCGTGTCTGAAGCTTAAAATCTACAGAAATTGATGGCTTAATATTCCAGCTCCACTTGTCAGAGAAAGTTGTATATTCACTTCTGATAAGTATAATTTTCAAGTCCTGATCTAAGATAATGTTGTGAAATATTGTTTTAAAAACACATTTCCTCACGGATTTTCCAGAAGGCCATGTGTACTGTTAATGTAACAGTGTTTACAATTTAAAGTATTCATTTAGAGGAGAACATAATAAGCATGAACACATTTTTTCAAATGTGGGCAAAAGGAAAACACAATATATTTATAAGATACAGCACATATTTTCTGCAAAGTGAAGTCTTGGTGGAGAAGAAAACTATCTTGATGTTTTCTAAGGAAGTGCAACAAGATTATTTCATTATAGCTGCTCAAATTCTAGGAGACTGATTAAAATAGATTCACAGGGAGTATTTAATCATTTTCAGTATAGCAGAGGAAAGTTTTCTAATGCACTATACCTAGTTTATTCTATAAATAACCCATGAAACTAGGCCTATAATTGTCCTAGTTACAAGTGAATAATTGGAATGATCACAAAATCGCAATTTTTGTTCTTAACAATCACTTGCTATTGAGCTTAATTAATGAACACACTTCCCTTAAAAGCAACTGATGTTTTAAGTCAGGTTTATAAGTACAATGCAGGGTGCCTATTCAGTCACTAGAGGGCTTTTGCTATTTCTTCTCTTCAGCCTGACAAGGGAAGAAAGAATGGAAGCAAGAGTGAATAGCAAGGTACACGTAGTACTAAGTATTGCAACTAGGGTGACCAGACAGCAAGTGTGAAAAATCGGGACGGAGGTAGGGGGTAATAGGAGCCTATATAAGAAAAAGACCCAAAAATCAGTACTGTCCCTATAAAATCGGGACATCTGATCACCCTAATTGTAACCAGAGCCCTCCTAAGCACCATTAAAGATTTAGAGGAGAAAGAAAAGGAAAGTTGTCTATTTATTGCCAGTATATGTCTACAAATGTATTTCAAAATGTGTTGACCTCTACTTGCTGTAGTCATCATTAACCTGTAGGCATGAATTTTCAACTGTGGCAAATTAGGCAAGTATTTATAACTGGTTCAGGTTGAATGAGACAATTAGAGGCATTAGTGACCTATGTAGAAATTTAATTCCAGCGCAGAAATCCAACAGACACTACTGCCAAATTGTCCACACAACTAAATCTTAATTTCCACTTGATTGAATGAGGGTGTTAACTGCATTTCTAACAGTAATTGAGTTGGCCAAGGAACCTTGTGCTGGAATAAATTGCCAGCAACATCTGATAAAGGAAAAAGTACTCAGTATAAAAATAAATAAATAAATGAATTCTTTAGACCCAGAACTGTAAAAGCAGTTCTAACTGATGTCTGGATATTTGCAAAAATCTACTACATATAGTGGTTTTGGTTAATTAATCTAATCAAACTAGCTTACTCTTTTTTTAATCTAGGCTCCTTGTTCTACTTTTGGTTGTACATCTGCTTGTAGCATAGTGCATACCAGAAATGATACTTTTAAATCTCTAAGTTGTTTGGCTTCATGAAAATCAACATCGTAACAACTGTTCAGAAAAGCATAACATGAAAAAAACAAAAAGAAACCAAACAAGAATAGAAATGTACTGTAAATTAATGAATAGAGCCCTTATATTTAACAGTGTTATGCTAGATCAGATTAACAAGGTTTGGAAGTGATTACGGTTTGAATATTTGATTACTAACACCATGCTAGTTATTCTCAAATGAACTTTTGGATGTAATCCTAAATTTAAAATAAAACCATTGCATTAAACCTGACAACTGTTATGGTGCCATAAAACAACATAACATTATTAAGCTATTTAGATAATAGCAATTCTAAAACAATGAGGGCCAGACGGTGACTTCTGATTAATTAAGCAGTCTGCTGATTTCAATGGGAGACACTTGCATGCAACAGAGGGTAGAGCCCAGCCCTAGCTTCTAGATAGGAGGGGAGAATGCTACCTATATACACCATGCTTTCCTTTCTCCTTCTATTATGTAAATGAGTCAGTTAAGTCCAAGGAAACATTTCACTGACCCGTCCTAAAATACTCAGGCCAACCCTGGACATAGTTGTGTGATCACACTGAGTAGGAGTTGGTTACATTTTGGAGGAAAAGCCTGAACAATTCTTTCACTGACCAATCTTTACAAGGTTAGGAATGACTGTGTGGAGTGGAACAACTCCTCAAAAGACAGAAGTGTGAGCAGGAAATCCCACAAGAAGACACTCACTTCATTTCTTTTCATCTACACAGTTTATTGAGGAGCATGGGAGAAAAGGGCCCTAAATGAATCAAGTGACAAATCCTCTCCTTCTAAATAAAGTAACAAGGACGTAGTAAATAACTATCCGACACACTAAATTACTTACAGACCTACCTATCTATATTTCTATAGTTCTTATCACTCTGTTATCTTAGTGGCATTGTGAAACAAGGAAGTATATGGCTTGATTTTCTTATTCCAAAGCTATTATATAATTACATAAATTTTGGAAAACTTTGTTCTGTAAAATAGATGTATTTCATAATGTGGTATTCCAACTCTGTAGTATGTTAAGTATTTCATAAAATTATAGTTAACAGAAAAACAATATCTGGAAGGTTAAAAACCATCTAGGAATAAAATGAAGTTTATAATGTTTCCTTATTCTTTACATTTACAGTTTATTTTAAGTATCCCTTATATCCTTCTCTATTAATGTCAAAGGTCAACATACTTAATATTTGGCAGAGACTCTTACACATAACTGATGGTTCAATATGCAATAATAATAATTAATGCATTTGCTGTGATTATAGTTTTCAGCACATTAGATTTTAAAGGATTTTCTTAATAGGAAAATTCTGGCTCTAAAGCAATCCATTTTAATGTACTTGTATACCACATTTATTGACCAATCGAAATATATTAAAAAATCATGTAATTAATTTAGCATAAGGAAGCAAACATAGGTAGTGTGGAAATATTGCTAAAGAAAGCTGCGCGTAAACATTTTTCTTGCATAATCTTTTAGAATTATTGTAATTTATATGTATCTTCCTCTAGGATACTGATGTGATTAATGTCAATTAAATGAAAATATTATAATTCCAATGAAGAAAAATCTGAACCATATAGTATGATTAAACATCAACTTTGCTATATTCCACTTACATTCAATCTGAATATGATACGCCTGATTTTGATCTCATCTGTTTAGCACTAGTATAATTTAACTGATTTCCAAAATTGTAAAACTCCTTTTTATTAATTTTAAATATTTACAGAACACTGTAATTTTGCATGGTTCTTTACAGAAATTGGAAGATGACACTGACCCTGATTCAGGTCTCATGCTAATTTAAATCAGGAATAACACTACTGAAGTCAATTGGACTATACTGTACAGCTGATATGAGTGAGATCAGTACCAGACCCACTGTCCCTGCACCAAAAAGCTTTAAACTACACTAGACAAACAAGAAAACAGAAAACAGACAAAGGAAATGATAGAAAAGGAAGTCAAAAAAGGATAAAATAAATACGATATGATATGAATTATACTGCAAATGAGCTTTATACATTCTGATATTGTAAACACTGAGAATGAGGGAGAGAAAAGGGAAATGAATAGAAGTTAAAGGTGGAAAGAAAAGCAAAATAAATGAATTTGAGAAGGGATCTGAAGAAAGAGAGAGTGAAAGTCTGACACACAGGAAGAAGGCTATAACATCATGTAAAGGGAGGATAAAACAAAATGTAAAGGGCTGCAGAAGTTTTATTTCTAAATGAAAAAGTACACAAATGCTTTAATTTAAAACAAACCAAGGAGATAGCTGATAATCCTGCACGAAACTAATCCTATCCTCAGTTATTTAATTTATCCACATGTTTTACTTATTCTACATAATTAAGTATCTGAAGAATACGGCTGGTTGAGAAATAGAATTTTCCTTTCACATAAAATTCTGATATTTTGACATTTCTTTTGTCCCTAAGAAGAACAAATATTAGAATTTTTTTAATTTACTGCAGAATGGAAGTTCTGAAATATTTTGTTTTGGCAACATTGAAATGACCTAAACATTTTGTTTCAATAAGGTTAAATGTTTTGTTTAAATGTAATAATTTTGTCACACACACACACACACGCGCGCGCGGCAATAGAATATCAGGGTTGCAAGGGACCTCAGGAAGTCATCTAGTCCAACCCCCTGCTCAAAGCACAGTGGCGGCTCCAGGCCGCCAAGCGCGTGCTTGGGGCGGCATGCCGCGAGTGGCGCTCTGCTGGTCGCCTGGAGGGCGGCAGGCGGCTCTGGTGGACTTTTCGCAGGCATGCCTGCGGAGGGTCCGCTGGTCCCGCAGCTCCAGTGGTCCACCAAAGCTGCGGGACCAGCGGACCCTCCACAGGCACGCCTGCGGGAGGTCCATCGGCATGCTGCCCTGCTTGGGGCGGCAAAATGTCTAGAGCCGCCCCTGTCAAAGCAGGATCAATCCCCCAGATTTTTCCCCCAGATCCCTAAATGGCACGCGCGCACACCCCCCCCCAAAATGATAAAATCAAAACAAAATATTTTGATAATTTCCTACCAAAATTTTTGACAAAATAGATATGTCCCCATTAAATATTTCAAATTGGCATTTCCTAAAAGCAAACTGTTCCACTGGAAAATTTTCAGCCATCTCTACGGAAGAGTTATCATAGTCTGTGAATGTTATCAATAATAGCATCCAAATGCCCTTGAAAGATATCTGGTTTATTTTATAGTTATGTATTATTTTCTCATACGGTGCTGTTTTCATCACAGTCTAGATGTAGTCTGATTCTGAGGATAGGAAATTATCAATCATCAAAACCAGAATTTGTTTTAAATTTAGCTATATAAGTGATATAAAGAAGTATTAACAAACTGAAGAAGTGTTGTCACAGTGCTTGAATGCAGACTGATCTCAGTTCTCCTCAGAACACTGACCCCCAGCTTATGACCCTGAGACAAATTCTACTCCTATTTACATCAGTGTAAATCTGATCTAAATTTACTGTGCAGTTAAGACTGACTAAATGAGAACTAAATTTGTACTCCTGTATGCAACATTGTAGGTTGAGATTTTACCAAAACCAGATTTATTGAAATCATACTTAAAATACGTCTTTGAAAATGACATATTGTAAGCTTTTTTTGTTTATTTATCTATTGTTGACAGTTATGCTTTCTGTCAATATTTACCGATAAATCATTTTATCACCTATAATATTTTAATTTAGGTACTGTCTGAAGTTATAGCTTTCTGTTGCTTCATGTTATTCTAATTATCCAACAGTGCTTTAAGGGTGAATGTTTGGATCAAATAACTTTGACAGAGAAGTATGTATATATCCCACATGCAGGTGTATTAAGTAATCTTGGGCAAGCAACTTAACTTCTCAGTACTTCAGTTTCCCCCCTCCTTTGTGAATCACTTTGAAATCTATCTATTTCAGTTTTTTTCTAATGTAGGACTCATTGCAGCAGCCATCTTTTCCCTCCTCTACTTTAGTAAACAAGAAAAGTTCTGAGAACTTTGAGAATCATTAGTTACCAATACAGATGGACTCACACAAAGTCTTTTATGGGAGACAAACTTGATATTTTATTTATAAGAATAAATTCTCTAGATGAATGTGTTACCAAGATAGAAGGGTGACTGGATAATGTGAACAATGAGAGCAAACAGTGAGTGGAAGAATTTAATCCACTCTTGTAAAATACTGCACAGTATGTGACAGGCTTATAAAAAAAGATAAGAAACCAAATCTGTGTGTGGAAAATACCTAAACCCTTGGAATTCCTACAAAAAAGAAAGGTCCTGAAGTGAATTCCTTCCATATTGATTTGGAAGCACAAGATGAACTGAAGTAGCTAAATTCTATAATAGTCCTGCCAAATGGTCTGCTACACCAGAAAATACAATTACAGTATTGCTACAATTTTAGATTACAGAGACAGAGAGACTCTTAGTTACAGCGAGGGGGAAAAAAAGGAGACCAAACATTTCAAGGAAACAAAATTTTAATTTTCCTAGATCTTAGCTAATCCGTACATTCTCACGGGAGAAAGCTTATAGACTCATAGACTCATAGGTCAGAAGGGACCAATCTGATCATCTAGTCTGACCTCCTGCACAAGGCAGGCCACAGAACCCCACCCATCCAATTTTATAACAACCCCTATCCCAGGACCGAGTTATTGAAATCCTCAAAATTGGTTTGAAGACCTCAAGCTGCAGAGAAACCACCAGCAAGCGACCCGTGTCCCACGCTGCAGGGGAAGGCGAAAAACCTCCAGGGCCCTTGCCAATCCGCCCTGGAGGAAAATTCCTTCCCGACCCCAAATATGGCGATCAGCTAAACCCTGAGCATGTGGGCAAGAGTCACCAGCCAGCACCCAAGAAGGAATTCTCTGCAGTAACTCAGTTCCCATTCCATCCAACATCTCCCTGCAGACCATTGAGCAGACCTATCTGGTGGTAATCCAAGATCAATTGCCCAAATTAACAATCCTATCATAACATCCCCTCCATATACTTATCAAGCTTTGTCTTAAAGCCAGGAAAGTCTTTTGCCCCCACTACTTCCCTCGGAAGACTGTTCCAGAACTTCACTCCCCTAATGGTTAGAAACCTTCGTCTAATTTCAAGTCTAAACTTCCTAATATCCCGTTTATACCCATTCGTCCTCGTGCCTACATTAGTACTAAACTTAAATAATTCCTCTCCCTCCCTAACGTTAACCCCCCTGATATATTTATATAGAGCAAGCATATCCCCCCGCAGCCTTCTTTTGGCCAGGCTAAACAAGCCAAGCTCTTTGAGTCTCCTTTCATAAGGCAGGTTTTCCATTCCTCGGATCATCCTTGTAGCCCGTCTCTGAACCTGTTCCAGTTTGAATTCATCCTTCTTGAACATGGGACACCAGAACTGCACACAGTATTCCAGATGGGGTCTCACCAACGCCTTGTATAACGGTATTAACACCTCCTTATCCTTGCAGGAAATACCCCGCCTGATGCATCCCAAAATCGCATTTGCTTTTTTAACAGCCGTATCACATTGGCGACTCATAGTCATCCTGCTATCAACCAGTACCCCAAGGTCCTTCTCCTCCTCCGTCGCTTCCAACTGATGCGCCCCCAACGTATATCCAAAATTCTTATTATTAATTCCTAAATGCATAACCTTGCACTTTTCACTATTGTATTTCATCCTATTTCTATTACTCCAGTTTACAAGGTGGTTCAGATCTTCCTGAATAGTATCCCTGTCCTTCTCCGTGTTAGCAATACCCCCCAGCTTCGTGTCATCCGCAAACTTTATTAGCACATTCCCGCTCTTTGTGCCAAGGTCAGTAATAAAAAGGTTAAATAAGATCGGTCCCAAAACCGATCCTTGAGGGACTCCACTAGTGACCTCCTTCCAGCCTGACAATTCACCTTTCAATACAACCCTCTGGAGTCTCCCCTTTAACCAGTTCCTTATCCAACTTACAACTTTCATATTCATTCCCATCTTTTCCAATTTGACTAACAGTTCCCCCTGCGGAACCGTGTCGAATGCCTTACTGAAATCTAGGTAAATTATATCTACCGCATTTCCTTTATCTAAGTAATCCGTCATCTTCTCAAAGAAGGAGATCAGATTGGTTTGACACGATCTACCTTTACTAAATCCGTGTTGCAATTCGTCCCAATTACCATTGACCTCTATGTCCTTAACTACTTTCTCCCTTAAAATTTTTTCCAAGACCTTGCATACTACAGACGTCAAGCTAACAGGCCTATAATTACCCGGATCACTTTTATTCCCTTTCTTAAAAATAGGAACTACGTTAGCAATCCTCCAGTCATACGGCACAACCCCCGAGTTTATCGATTGCTTAAAAATTCTCGCTAATGGGCTCGCAATTTCACGCGCCAGTTCCTTTAATATCCTCGGATGGAGATTGTCCGGGCCCTCCGACTTCGTCCCATCGAGCTGTTCAAGTACGGCCTCTACCTCAGTTGCGGTAATATCCACTTCCATGTCCACATTCCCGTTTATCATCCCTCCATCATCGCAAGGTTCCTCACTAGTCTTATTAAAAACTGAAGCAAAGTACTTGTTTAGATGTTGGGCCATGCCTAGGTTATCCTTAACCTCCATTCCATCCTCAGTGTATAGCGGCCCCACTTCTTCTTTCTTTGTTTTCTTCTTATTTATGTGGCTGTAGAACCTTTTACTATTGGTTTTGATTCCCTTTGCAAGGTCCAGTTCAATGCGGCTTTTAGCCTTCCTCACTTTATCCCTACATGTTCTGACCTCACCAAAGTAGCTTTCCTTACTGATCCTGCCTTTCTTCCACTCCCTGTAAGCTTTCTGCTTTTGTCTAATCCCCTCTCTGAGTTGTTTGCTGGAGGCTATGAGAGGGGATTTCCCATAAGAAAGCAATGATAGTACAATCCTAAGATTTCATGGTTTTATATCATCTCCATTAGTGCAGTATCTGACCATCTCTCATGTAAAACTGATTAATAGTAGAGAGTCCCTAGTGGATGTCACAGAATTTCTGCGTCTTTTCCCTTCTCAGGGTAAAAGCTCCGCTTGGGGTAATTTTTTGTTACTGTTAGTTTCTGTTTCGTTGACCGGGTCTATCGGATGGAGGTAGAAAGGGTATCAGTGTTGTGAGTGTCATTCTGGGCATGCTGAAAAGCCTTCATTAAAAAAGGTAGGTTCTGCAGCATTTCCTAAAGATGGTCAGTCTCTGGATTTGTTTCAACTCTCTGGAAGTTCCTCCCATATTGACCCCCCTGACTGAAGCTGTTTCGTCCCAGCTCTTAGGCACTTCTGTCTGGTCTTTGTGATCTGCACTGTTTTAAAGCAATGTAACTGTCAGGGACATTCCATCACCATTCTCAGAGTTCTGCTAGACAGGAAAGATGAGAATCACTGTAGTGCTGTGCTTATAAAATCTTATTCTCTTGTAAATTAAGGGTTTGTCTACATGGTGTGGCATGCTAACTAACATGCTGCACTCTAACCTGGGTAGACCCTCCTGGTATGCTCTAAAAGATACCTAGTTTGTGTTAATGCAGTCCTAACATAGTCCAGCTACAACTATGTTAATGTGAACTAAGTGCCTTTTAAAGCACGCCAGTAGGGTCTACACACAGGGCAATTAGAGTGCAGCACATTAGAGCACTGTGCAAAGCACACCCCTCTAGCGTGCATTGCCAGTGCTGTGTAGATAAGCCCTAAGAGAACCTTAGTAATTAGGATTTCCTTTTATTAGTTTAAATTCTGAACACTTTTCAATAACATGCAATGTTATCCAGCTTGTATTTTCTTTACGACTGTCAGAAATGACTAATAGAATCAGCATACAAGAGTAAACTATTATTATTTGTATTCATGTTGCAATATTACCATCCCTAGTTGAATTCCCTTGATACTATCATTATTTCTGTTAGCAATTGCCAGCTGCTCCACAGCTAAAAGCAAACAAATACGGAGACAAATTAATGTTGTGAATAACTATACTCATGAAATGAACCATTAATATGCTGAAAATTGGAATCACCTATTATCATTTGACCAGCTGCAACACAGGTGACCACAATGCAAGATGCTCCTTCAGATTCTCCCATCAATGTTCTCAACAGTTAACTCAAGTGTTTGCAATCTCTAAATGTAAGAGATAATTCTATTATTTCAATCTGCATGCCAGCTCACTCTTGGATATTGTTTCAGGACAGACTATGTACTATGTGAAGATATGCCAGACTGTAATTAGTAGGGTTAAAAATAAAAGTTCTGGCCATCCATCAAAAGATGGATTATGATAGAGCACGACCTATAGTTTAGCTGGTACCTCTCCAAAGTTGAAACTGTAGAGTGTTATATCTATAGTCAGTCAATGTTGCAAAATTATTACATAAAAGCTTATGTAACAGGTGAATTAATTAGTAGTTGCATATTCTGAAAAAAAATATTCCTGAAGTGTGTGTCTTTGGTCAAAAATAATAAATCAAAATTAGGACTTTTAGCTTAATCTGAAAAGCTACACTGAAATATTCTACTTTAAACAACTTGATAACCCTATGTACTGTATAACTATTTACATGATTCTGCAACTAAAGGAAATTTGGTTGAGACTTGAAGGAAAAAACTCAAACAGGTTTATCGTAAGAAAAATTCAATCCTGGTTTTAGACAACATTTAGTTTTATACTCAACTCAGTTGTTGCATTTTTGATAACTCGGATGTTTTTATGATGGACATTATTATTTAAACACATCTCGCTTATTATTGTTTATAATGTCCCTCATATTGCTAATAAATCTTCTTTTTTGGCAACTGTTTAAGAATTACAGTACTAGTTATAAAATTCTGCACAAACAGAAGTAAGGTACAGTCTAAATATTTAGCAGCAGGTTACAGAAATTACTTCAACTAATTATACATTTAAAGCAATTCTTGAAAAAAAAATCATTTCCATAGACCATGAAATGACAGCAATTGGGTTTCAAGGCAAATGTTGAACTTTATTCCTAAACAAATGTCTTAACATAATAGGGCATGAATTCTGAACTGTTAAACAATCCTTGTATAGTTTACAGATCTGAACTGTAATATTAATTAGAAGACCACCTACCTTGTCACATTGCCTATTCTAACAAATATTTCAATGATAAACATTATTCACCAATTAAAAAAAATTCATGAAAAGCTAAAGAGTAAGTTAATGGTCCAATTATAACACAGTGAATTTATTAACAAAACAATTGCTTTAAATAATTCTAGGCAGTTTCCTACAAATGATAATTGAGAATAGAAATGTAAATACTTATTAAAATCTCAAGAGTGTCTATGGATGTTCCAGTAAAAAATGTTATTCTCTGATTCTTTTTGATACAAATGCCCAAGATTGAGTCTACTTGCTAAAAGTCTTATTAAAAAAAAATCTCTATTGTATTCTTAAGCAGCACACTGGACTGAATAACAAATCACATGACTATACCACTGATACCTCAATTTTTTACTTCTGACTGAAGATTCCATTAAGAAATAAAAAGCTGGAAAAGCTTTAGTATTTGTGATGTCAAAAATTGGGATCTTACCCAAACACTTTATAAAAAGCTTCGTCATTAGTTTAAAATCGGTATAATTAAAAGATATTTTGAATGTAGACAGAATGTGGTGGACATAGAGAGCAGGGTACTTGCCATCCTGCAGTGTTGTTTTTCCTTGGTTAAAAACAAAACAAAAATTTTGGGGGTGGGATGGGATAATTTGGCCTGCCCTAAATTGTTATGATGAGGAACATTATTTGGATCTCCTTTGACTTTGTAAATCTACCATCTGCTGCAAAGAAATTAAACAAAAAATAAAGACCACTGTGTATACCTTGACCCTGCAGTATTTTTGCTTTATGCTGCAAAGACAGCCAGTCAGTAGAGGAAAAACACAAGTTAACTATCTAACCGTAAACCCCAAACTAGACTAAAGTGGATGACAAGAAAAAAGTGAATAATATAAGCTATGTACTGAAGCAAAAGGAAAAAAAAGTAAGTTTTCCATATACAGTGACGCAACAGAGAAAGAAGTTTTAATTTCAAGCATCTAAGGAGAATATTGCAAATGAAGGGAACACAAAACAAAAGCAGAAGAAATTTGATTAAAGGCAAATTATAAAATGTAACTAACTGCATTAAACTAATGTTCTAAGCACAGTGGAAAAGTCTGAGTTGGAATGATATATTTCAATTTCTCTCTTGGTTGTTTGATTAGTCCAGGGGTGGGCAAATTTTTGGCCCAAGGGCCACATCTGGGTATAGAAATTGTATGGTGGACCATGAATGCTCACAAAATTGGGTGTTGGGGTGCAGGAGGGGTATGGGCTCTGGCTGGGAGTGCAGGCTCTGGGGTGGTGCCAGAAATGAGGATTTCAGGGTGTGGGAGGAGGCTCTGGGCTGGGGCAGAGGGGTGGGGTGCGGGGGAGGGGGAGGGGGAGGGCTCCGGCTGGAGGTGTAGGCTCTAGGGTGGGGCTAGGACTGAGGGGTTGGGAGTGCAGAAGGTTGCTCCGGGCTGGGATGGAGGGATTCGGAGGGTGGGAGGGGGATCAGGGCTGGGGAAAGGGCTTGGGGTGGAGGCTTCGGGCGGCGCTTACCTCAAGCAGTCCCCAGAAGCAGCTGTATGTCCCCCCTCTGGCTCCTACATGGAGTCGCGGCCAGGCGACTCTACACGCTGCCCTGTCCACAGGTGCCATCCCTGCAGCTCCCACTGGCCACAGTTCCTGGCCAATGGGAGCTGCGGGGGCAGCATGTGGAGACCCCTGGCTTACCCTATGTGTAACAGCTGGAGGGGGGACATGCCTCTGCTTCTGGGTGCCACACGGAGAAGGACAAGCCCCCAACCCTGCTCCCCAGCTGGGGTGCCAGTGGGATCCACACCCTGGATCTCACTGCCTGGCGGGAGCTCGAGGGCTGGATTAAAATGTCTGGAGGGCTGGATACGGCCCCCAGGCCATAGTTTGCCCACTCCTGGATTAGTCTATCTCATCTGTATGCATTCAGGAGGGTCAATCAGTGGTTCATACTATGCACCTGACAGGGAAGTAAGTACCAACCCCTTACTCCATTTGTGTAGGCTATCTACATTGCATGTCACAACGTGAAGGAGAAAGAAGCTGCCACAGGTCTGCTGTCCCCTTTCAGCACATGTGAATGAGAACTTGGAAGAACCTTCGCTGCCTCCCCAATATACCATCAATACAGCTTAGCCAGTACAAAGAAAAAAATAACTTGTGCCATGTAAAGGGCTGGTACAACTTACTGGATGTAAAGGGAGACTCTTGGAGAAAGAGGGATCCAAGGACCAATTTGCCTTCCGCTGTGCACCTGAGTCAGCATAGCTATATGCTGCACCTTACTCAAAACTCATGGTAACTTCACAAGCTAGCTCATAATTAGCATTCATTAATATAATGTTAATTTTTGAAAAGTGGTTTGGGATAGACTAGTGCATCAGTGGTATCAAATATAAGATGAATTTCTGCTGACTAGAAGCCAGGAGAAATTGTGAATGGAATCTTTTAGGGAATCTTTGGCTCCTGAGTTACACTGGCAGAACCCAGAGCTGAATCTAGTCCATCATCGTTTTTTTATCAATTTTGATAATTTATCACTAAAAACTTCAACAAAGCACTTTGTTTTTGATAAAGTCAAGGCACTTTGCTTCCACTTTATTGGTTCAACTATTGTAGTATGTCTTATTATGATGAGTTTTGAGCTGCCTATAATAACCTGTTAATATTATATATCTATTTGTCTGATTGTTGAAAGGATGTTTACTGTATGCATATACTGAGTTAACTTGTCAGAGAGTTGTCAGGAAATGCACCCAGAAAGGAGGGTCGTGCCTTCTATGCATTTCCTAGCAAACACTTAAGTCATAACTCAAGAGCCTTCTGTTTTGAAGGGCCACATCCAAGATCATGCTGAGCTCTCGGAACTGGTTTAACTAGGCTCAGAAAACACAGAACAATAAGACTGGATAAAGAGGACCAGAGAATGGGAACCCAGACTCTAGAGGTTGAAGTTCTGGGGCAAGTTAGACCTATTGAGAGGATGGTTAGACTCCAGATAAGATAGACTTGTGTGTAGGCCTTTTGTTGTGTTTAAAAGCTTTTGTGTCATGCTTTGTTCATGTTGTTATGATTAAACAATACTTTGTTTTAAGAAGTTGTCTTGTGATTCATCACTGGTCACAAGCTCCCAATGGGAAGAACTGCAGGTATCTAAACCCAGTTAGCCCTGTTGGGGTAAGCCTGGTTGGTACACTAGGTGCTGTATCTTGGCACCTGGTCTAAGAACGGGAGAATGGCAGATTTCTAGGAAAGTAAAGGCACGAGCATGAACCTTGCAAACATCACATATATGATATATTATAAAAATTGAAACAAAGCTCTTCAACCTTAATTAAATGAAGTACTTCAACCTTAACACAATGAAGCACTTTGATAAGATTGTTTAGATATTTCTGAAACAAAATTGCTCAGAATTTCATTTTGAGGGGAATCTCAAAAGTTAGTCTTTTTGTTCAGATCTGTGACAAAATGAAATTTTGAAATGTTAGCATTTAAATTGCCTCCTGAGGAAGCCGTACCGGGGCGTACTGACTTACTTTCACCTCTGCTTGTGCCTCTATTATCCATTTTCAGTAAAGCTGGTCAAGAACTTTGTGATGAAACATTGGAAAGTGCGGTTTGTTGTAACTGAGATGTTTCTCAAAAAACAAACAAACAAGTTTTGATGAACTTCCAGTAAAAAATAGGCAGGGTTCAGTCAGAAAGCTGCTTGGTTTCCTGCAGCTCACCTGATGGGGTTGCTGGGGAGCCAGGGCACCAGGGTCTGCCACTCTGGGGCAGCCCTGCCCAGCAGACTCCCCCAGGGCCCATGACTACAGGGCAGCCCTGCCATTGAGACTACATTGAAGTTGGGGATTCCAAGGCTTCCAGGATCCATAGCTCCAGGACAATCCTGAATGGGCCTTAATTATTTTTTCTGCTGGGTGATATGGAAGAGTGTTAACAGGTGAAATAGTTTACAGTAAGAAAGTTAGCCTTTTGCCATTGAAAAAATTTAAAGCAAAATACCAGAAATGTAATGAAAATTGGCCTGGTGAAAAAGCTGAATATTAGCAACTCTCAGACTTTCTCAGCTCCCATGTGCCTCTCATCCTCTATCAGCTCTCTAATGTCCACATTTAAGGAATGTTATTAATATCATATATAATAATATTAAAACACTTTGGTATGAATATAAATGAAAATAATGAAACAATGTAATTACAGACCTATGGAAGCTTGAAAACTGATTTTCAAAAGTGAAAATGTGAGTGTTTAAAAAAAGTATATTTATTATTTACCACCACAAAATTAGTTTGATTTTTTTTAAAAAATGTAAGTTAGACAAGCATACTTCATCTGCACAATGTAGTGTTTTTAAAAAGTTATATTAAAAATGTAGATCAGTAAAACTACTAACTATAAATTGCTTTAAATCATCATTTCAGAGTTAATGTACCATATCATGACTTATCTGATTTCTGTAACACGATCCATTCACAAACACCCGATCATTCATAGAGTGCAACTGTATAAGAATTCCCCTGCTAAAGAACACAGTTGCAGGGTCCTGGCCTTAATTATTATTATATCAGTTCATACTGAAAGAGTTTTGTGAATGACTCAGTCATTTATCAAGAAAAAAGATTTACACCTGAATACTGATTAGGATTTTTATCTTTTGAGATCCTAAAACTGTAAAATGCTTTTATGAACGAGGTCTCTTCAATTTTGTGATTTTGCATGTTACATACGATGAAAAGCAGCAGAGAAATATCATATAAAATTGACCATAATTTATCAATAGATAAAAGTATACTATTCCTATCTTTCTCGCTACGGAGCATGTGTATCTCAGTATGCTATAATGGCTGTGCAACCTATTCACTATTCTGCTGGTTTGTTTGTTTAGGCAGTGTGAAAATCTGGCTGTGAAAAATGTTTCCATATCTGTGCTTCAGGCAGCAAGATAGTATCCAAATAGTGATCAGAGACACTGATATAAATGTACATGAGATAGCAGTGATCAGTAAATTTAAACCCATAGAGCTCAAAAGAGGCATCCTGATTACAAAAACAGCCATGACAGAAAAAGATTCTGTACTTGATTTGTATCATATGTAGAATTTCTATTTTGGGGGGGTTATTAATTTCATTTTTCTGAGTTTATTTTGTTAGCAATTTTTGAGTTTTATGTAGTTGTCCAAAACTTGGTCATTTTCAGGGGTCTCTCAAACAGCACTACATTAGGCACACTAGAAAACCTTTGGTGCGAACCAAGCAGGGTCTACACAGAGCAGACCACTTAATGTGCAACATAATACTGAGTTTCAGAAATCCTCTTCCCCTCACCCCTAAGTCCACATTATTCTGCATGTAGACAAGGCCTTAGATACAAGTAACCCATCTCCCATGTTTTTCAGGTGTTTTCCAGATGAACACCAATTTCACTGTTTTTCCCTATCTGGGTGTTTTATCAGAGTTTACAGTTAAAACAAAAAATTAGAAATCCTAATCATATGGTAATTTAAACAGCAGGTGAATGGATTTTGACAATAGCCCACAGTGGGCTTTTTATTTTCTGTAGTAAATATTGTTTACTAGGAAATCTACCAATGAGAACTCTTGACATGTCTTCAGTCTCCCTCGTACCACCGATGGATTAAAACCAGTAGAACTATTACCTGCATATGAACTGTTCTAGGCTTTAAAAAAACAAGTGGGTAAACTAAGATAAACTAAACTCCATATTCCCTAAATGAGAATTGGGAAAACTCCATTTACTCACTTTTACCCTCAATTATACTACTGGGTTGATCTCTGCAGCTTTGGGAGGAGCAGCTGTTTTGACTCACTCTGTTGGGAGAACTGGAGGAGCAGCAATTTTTCCCAGTCAAGAGGTCCTGACACAGATCCAGAGCCCCCTGCTCCTCTACAGACAGTCCAAGCTCCAAAGAACTGTGGCACAAATAAGGGCTGAAAACTAGTAGAAACCTAGGCCCCCTCAACTGCAAGCCAGGGCTTGATTCTACTGTGGACACCATCCAGCTGGACACAAGAGCTGCCATCTACACTGAGCTGCCTGCCCCACATCCTGACCTCCGGTTCCACTCGGATTAGCTCTGCGTGAGGATAGTGATAGATGTGAGTCCTGGGAAGCATGAGGAACTCAAAAGACTATATTGGGATGTGCCAGACAAACATGAATTTTTGGGACAGTAAGTGTTAAGTGGGGGAATCCCTGGGGAATGGTTAATGCAAATTCCACAACTCTGCGAAACAAAACAAAAAAACCCAAAACCTCAATCCTGAAGAAAGGGACTTTGACTGGTGATTATTACCCATCTGCAGGTAAGATCAAAGATTCATGCCATATAAAGAAATGCTTGAACTATCCAGTCTGGGTTCTTGTTTTTGATCTGAAAATTGACATGGATTTGTACCAACAGGGTAAACCCAGTTGGGAGGTTTGAAAGTCTGACACCTACCAGAGCCTAAGAATAAATGCAGCTTCTTTGTGAAGGCTGGTTGCTAACTGGTGTACACTATTAGAGCCCCTGGACAGAGGATAATCACAGGTACTGAATCCCGGTCACATCTGCTGAGGAGAGTCAGGTGCAGCAGGACAGTAAACCTAAACCCCTGGTCTGGAATGGGAGAGAGATACGGGTCTCTGCCTGGAAAGGTGAAAGCTAAGGGTGCCCTCAAGGAAGACATGGGGGAGGGAGGTGAGGGGAAGGTGCAGTTAACTCTTGAAACTATGACTCTGAGGAGAGGTGAGAGTTTATGATATTGATCTTGTTGTGGGCTATCAGTTGTTGCAAGATTGGTTGGGGCCTTGTTTAGTTATCATCCCTAAGACCACTGCCTGTTCCTGTATACTTTTATTTTATCCCTCTCTTGCCCAGGGAATAAAACTTTATTTTTATGTGGATGCTGTAGCAGTTTGGTAATATCCAAGTGGTAATCAGGTTGTTAGTCCTTTGTACACCCAGTCACTAGCTGGAACGCTGGTCGCTATAAGCACAGGGCTGATTGGTCCTAAAGGTGTCAGGGAGGAGGAAGGAACAAGGATGATGGAGTCCCTTAGGGATCAGAGGTGCCCTTGGAGGGGACATGGAAGATACTTATTCAGGTTTATCTATTACATTCAGTAGTTTGCATTATTAGCTACTAAGTGACAAGACTGCAAAATAATATGGTTTGAAAAAACATGTTGAATACCCATCTGTGAATCACTCATGCTGCAATATCTTCTCTGTGCATGTCTAGCAAAGGCAACAGCAAAGGCAAGTTATGTGGCCTCTCAGGGTACGTTTACACAGAGGTAAAAGATCTGTGGAAACTGCTGCCCTGGGCGCAGGCTGTGGAGCTAAAAATTGCTGTGCACATATTCAGGCTCGGGCTGGATCCCAAGCTCTTGGACCCTCCACCCTCACAATGTCCGAAAGCTCAGGCTCCAGCTTGAGCCAGAACACCTACAAAGAAATTTCTCAGGCCCGGAGCCCGAGCCCCGCAAGCTTAGCTTTTTTTATCCCTGTGTGGGCATAGCCTTATACATAGCTACTGCTTCTTCACATGGTATAATACAATCCAATGCTTATGCACATGCCTAACTTTAAGCATTAGATTCCACATGCTTAAAGTTAAGCACATCCATGGTAGCAGGCTGGGGGTCCGGGTTGGCTCTATTTTTTTGATGTGTGTTTTAGTATACAAATCATTCCATTATTGAGTTATCATGAATCCGTCTTTCAATATTCAGACACTAGGTCATATCACACTGAACATTATAACAAGACTAATATAATATTAGGACAACATTTCTAACAATGAGATCTACTGACCTGTAACCTCCCTAGAGAAGTTCCCTTGCTGGAGACTTTTGGGGACCAGAAAACGCAATGGAGAACATAGTATAAGGAAAAATTCTGCACTGGCAATTGTGAATATAATTCTATTGATTTTAAAAGAGCTATGACCATTTGTAGCAGCTGAGATCTGGTCCTCCAATTCGAGTTCTGCTCTGACTTTGTCCTGTGCAATTCCATTGACATCAATGGGATTACATGGGATGTAAATTGGACCCAGAGGCCACTGTAGCCTAAAATATATTTACATCATAGTAATTTATAAATAACTAATGTCTGATGAAGCGCTGTAAAGCACTTGGCACATTGTTTCATAAGGTTTTTCAATGGTTTTCAGGGCAAAATCCACAGGCACATTTCCAGCAAACCACAAATTTGGAAATGCAATGATGAAGCTTTAGCTCACTTCCAGATGTTGTGAACTGCCTACATCTCTGCCTTGTCACCAGTAGTAGTCTTTTAAAATGAGCAAAAAGATGTATTCTACTTGAAAAAATAAATCAGTAGCTGAACAGACAGTGTACTACGCTTGAAGACACAGTTTAAGCTAACTATGTTCCCTCAAATCCAAAAATATTTTAACTGCTTATTTCTAGGAACTTCAAAACACACTCTACCAGCTAGAAAAGAAAGAGCATTCATTTATTTTTCCATATTGAAAAAAAAAATGTTAATTGTAAACTTAAAGAACTGTGAAGGGAGCAATATTTAAATAAACCATTAAATCACATTTTCAGGCAAAGACAACTTTTCATTACACAAAGCCTACGTTTTGTATGTTCTTTGCGGCCCACAGTTGATTCTGCAGTTGAGACTTCAGTGGGACTACTCATGTGTAAAGATAAGGCAATAAGCATTTACAGAATTGGGGCCTAACCTTACTGAAGTGCTGTATTAAGTAAGTTGCTTTGCGATGCATGAACAGAGTAGCTTTGTCCTCCTTTATGAACAGCAATGTGTATGGTTTTGTAGTATGCATAAAAAAAACAAGTTCAAGAAGCAGATTAAAATATAAGCATGTACAAGAGTATGCCAGCAACAGCATTTTATCCTAACTAAGCGTAAAACCACTGTGAGAATTCCAAACAACCACGAAAAAAAATACCAAAGGTCACCATGCACCAGTTGTTCATTTGGAGGAACAAAAAAGGCAGATAACAGATGCTGATAAATTCTTACTTACTGAATTTATTAACCAGATGCAGAAATATGCTTGTTGCACTGCATGACCCTGCATACTGAATAAGTGGTTCAATTCTGCTTTACTTTCCCTCCATGTTACATAATCCGAATTACTTACATTATGCAAATACATAAGGTTTTAGATCCTGTTAAGCCATGCATGAAATTTAACAGCATAGTTATTTAGGTACAGAAAGTGAAAAGACAATAAGGAAATGAGATACGTTTAAGGGCTAAATAGGGCAGATATAAATCATGATTATGAGACGGAAATGTTTCTCGGATGCAGCTCATTAGATTTATAAGGTACTACCATCACATCACTGCTTTTCTGTGCTAGAAACATAAATCCCTTATTTGAGACCTGGAGTCAAACAAGGAGCCCCGAAAACAGGGAGGAGCAGAAAGGAAGAACAAACTGATCTCTGAGCCATTCAACAGAGTAAAATACCAATAACAACATAGTAGAAGTTGCTGTACTTGCCATATCTGCAGTCTGTTTCAGTAGCAGCTGTAGTGTGAAGCCATGAATAAAGTATAGCAAATATGCATTTCTAAACTAGAAACATAAATAAGCAAACATTGACTGATATTAGCTCAAATAAAGCTGATGTTACTGTGTCAGACTGTAGTAAACTTTGGCACCATATAATTATGATGTTGTCTCAATGTGGTCATAATCCATATATTTTTATTACATCATCATAACTGTTTAAAAAGTTCTCTCTTCAAAAAGACACCAGCTGTAATCCTACTAGCAGTGAAATCAAATGGGAATTTTGTTGTTAATTTCAATGGAAGAAGCATCTGGTACATACTATGTTCAAGATATTACAACAATCATTTTGGAAAGAAATGGTTATAAATCTTCCTTGGATTCCTATAATAAAAAAACCTTATTGTTAGTCCAATTTTTCAAGTGGATGCAAATTGGTGTGGCTTCAGATCTGGCCTACTTTCTTCTGATCAGCTGAAAAAATTTATATCCCAGAAATACATCCATCTCTACCTTTAAACTGTATTTCCTTTTTTTAATTATGGAGTTCTAAACTAGTTATCCTTACAGGGAAATAGCCATGTTACAACAAAATATTGTTTTTACTAATATTAGCAGTAATTGTATATGTTGACCATTGCCGATATAATAATAAACTCAAATTTGTGAATAACTATAGGTGTTACTCAAACATAGTATGAGTTTATAGCTAAAGTTAATGCACTACAATTTGAATAAAGAGGAAAAACAATACTTTATCATGGACTAATGCCAAATTTATGTTTTAAAAACAGAGCACAAAATGTATGCACTGAAATAACATTAAATACTTGACATAATACCATAAAAATGAGGAAGTTCTATAAACTGTATGATTGTTTACTCCTTTGAAATGGAAATATGCATATAGTAGGAAAGGTACTGTTGTGATTAAGGTGCTAACCTAGGACTCACAAGATCCATGTTATATCCATGGATCTGCCACAGATATCTTATGTGATTTTGGGGAACCAGCTAACCTCTGTATACCTTAATACCACCATCTGTAAAATAGCAATAATACTTTCCTAACTCTCAGTTGTTTAATAAGCTCAGATATTATGGTGATGAGTAGAGCTGAGTGAAATTTGGAATTTCCATCCAGTGAGAAATTCTGATGTTTCAACATCTGTTCTGGTTGTGAATTGGGATAAAAAGCTGCAATTTTTCATGACACAAATTTCAATTTGGAAATGGCAAAATGTTTTGTTTAGACATTTTTGACTGAAATTAAACATTTTTATATCATCAAAATCAAAAATGTTTTGTTTCAGTTTGCTGAACTGAACCCAAATGCTTTCTTTAGAATCAGTTCATCATTAAACTGCATTTCCCAATTGTGGCACATAAACTACAACTGTTATGAGTTCAAGAGCCTGATACCCCAACTCTCTCCTATTCACCAGACTCCCATTTTCCCTGATGCACCACACAGCTTGGTCAGAGGGAAATTCATGTTGCATTCTGGGAGATGTAGTTCTCCAAACAGCCTAGCCCATAAGAAAGCATAGGGGTCCGAACTAGAAATCTCATGAGACAACATCATGCTAACAGAGAAGTGTGGTTTAATGTTTTGTGGAACTGATATGAAACAAAATGTTTGCCAATTTAACAAACAAAATAGTCTGATTTGGATCAAACTGACCCTAAATAAAATATATCTTTTTGATTTTCTGGAGAGAAACATTTAGCAAAATTGAAATTTTCCTGCATAAGATTTTGATTTGGCTAACTACATTTTCTGTCAGAAAATCATTCTAATGGAAAATCCCAAACCAGCTCTAGTGATGAGTGCTAGCGGGAAACCAAGGCATATTGAAGGAAGTATCCCAGAGCTAGCTGTACTTCCAACCCTTTCTCTGGTGCCTCTGAGCGTATCTGCACAGGTGCAGTCCTTGTACCCTTACCTTTTATTGGGTGGAATTCTGTAATTCTCTCATCCTTAGACAGGGTCCGAGGCTCTAGTACCCTGTGTGTCAACTTGTGCTTGCCCAGCAGGTCTGACTGGGTATGATACTGTGATACTTCCCCATCAGGGCTTTTGACAAACAGTGAATACGGTGACCCAAAACAGCCTCTTAAAACAAAGTATTGTTTAATCTTAACAGTAGGAAAAAGGATAATTTGAGAAAAAAGTTTTATTTAATAATACTAATAATAGGTCCTCATGCTTGACTATTGTACACCAGAACCCAAACCTGCAGATCTCAGTCTATTCCCCCGAAGTCTCTCAGACAGCTGTCCTTGAGGAAACCCTTTTCAATCCAGCCAAAGGTCTTTGTTCTCTCAACTGACAAACTTGAAGCCTATGTACTCACTACACCTTACGCTGGTATAAGTGATGTTGCTCAGAGGGGTGACTAAACCACCCTCCTGAGTGATGTAACTAACAGCGACCTAACCGCTGGTGTGGACAGCGCTATGCTGGCAGGAGAGCTTCTCCCACCAACATAACTACGTCTACTCATGGGGGCTGGAATAATTAAGTCGATGGGAGAATCCTCTTCCTTTGGCTTAGAGCGTCTGCACTAGCAGTGCTACAGTGGCAGAGCCGCATCACTTCAACTGTACCACTACATGCTCTGTAGCATAGCCATCGCCCTGGATCTGCTGTCCAAAAACAGTTTTGATCACATATGGTATATGGCTTTTAACTAAATTTCCTTGATTTTGAGGCTTAAACCAGATTCACTGGACCCAAATCTGCTTTGAAATATGCAGACAACTCCAACTAACTGGATGGCGTGTCGCACCTGCTACCATAACTGGATAAATATTTCAAACAATTGCTACTTTTTGTCATTTAATTTACTTAGATGTGGTAGGTGTAACTGTTTTATTAAAAAGACAAAAAAGGAAAACAAAACTGCATTTGATATGTATGAGAATAGATACAATAGACTGATTTTTCATTAAATCCACATTAGATATGGCTAGCCAGCATAATCTCCTTTTTAATAATGAGTATTTGTAATCTACAGAAGTCCATAAATATTCTCTAAACCACCAAACATTTTTTTTTGTATTCCAGTAAAAAATCAGTCTAATAGAGATGCTTGTAGGTTGGTTCAAGACTATTACACTATGTATATAATATTACATTATTTTTACAGCTCTGTTATAAACTCAATTAACAGAGATAGTCTAAAATCCTTAATTATAGAAGATCACACTCATAATGGATATTTATATAAATTATGAACTTTGTAACATCATACAAATTAAGTTTGCAGAGTTTGTTATTAGAGCCCAAGGCATGAAATCCCCTCCACACATAAAGCAATATGTATAAGCATGTATACGAGGATGCACATTTGAAGTGGACCACTCATATGGATAAGCAATTGAAGAAGCAGCATAAATGTATTTTGAATCTAAGCAGATGGAGAACAATGCCTAAGCTCAGAATCAAAGTGAGGAGCTGCTGCATAATCCCATCTTCACATCCAGTGGTTTATTTTCCTGTCCATGGGCAGAAAGAGCAGTCAGAACTGATTGCATGGGTGCCCTAGGTCTGCACAAATGCAGACCTGCTGCTTTTCCCTAAAATTATCTTGCATGATGACACCACCTAGACTGGTGCAGAGCTACCAGTTCCCTGTGCAGCAGCTCAGCGAGGTGACCCAGAGCACAGCCCATGTGTGGTAATGCTCCACATCAGGGATGAAAGATGTCCCCAAACAGGGTGTCTTCATGTCATATGTACACCCGGAGATAAGCATGTCTGTCAAAGGATAAGCTAAATAATGTTTAGTGATCTTTCTTAAAGAAAAATTTCTCATTTAAAATGACCTTTAAGCATCTCCTGAGGAAAACCAAAAACATTTGTTCTACAAAATGTGACAAAGATTGGCTATAATTTCTTTATTTTCTGTACTGAGCTATATTATTTTATGATAATGTGGTACGTGTGCACTGAAAACCTTGGACTTCTATCAGTTTAAAAAAACTGAAATCTCACTAAAATATGGCTTAGAAGTAGCTGGTTCTCACAAACAACATGAACATCACCACTGAAAAACTTAAACTTTGAGTTTCTACTTTCAGTGTGTGTAGAATATTAATATGTTCATTCACAACTATTAGCAGAAACATTTGGGAAAGACAACATGTGTAAATATTTTCTTACAGGTAGGTCTCGAGATTATAGACATTTATACAATAAAATTTCCTCTTTTCTTTCTGATATTCTGTGTTCCTTTTTGTGTATGTCTTACACATAGGCTTGGCAGAATTCAACTTTAAAAATAATTTTTGATGGACAATATTGATATTTATTTTAAGCAACTTTTCTGTTTTCATCTATTAAAATGTTCACAGTTGAGGAAAATAGACATTGAGATATAAAAAGTCAAAGCTTTAACTGTTAAAACAGAAATTGTAAACATCACATCTCAAAACATAAAGTAGTAGTAGTAAATATCCTTAAATCGAACTCTAATAAGTTCTTGAGTAGCATTTTTCTTAGTTTCCCTATCTGTACATTTCAGTCATTATCAACGGAAATCATTTTAGTTGCTTTGTGCATGTTTCATGAGATCAATGTTTACCATATTTAACATAGAAATGACACAGAAAGGATGATCTCAGGGTAAAGCACTAGTGTGGAACTCGAGAGCTGCTCCAGTTCCCGGCTCTTCTACAGACTTTGTGTGACTTACAAAGTCATTTTACTTCTTGCTATCTCAGTTTCCTACCTGTACAATACTCTCTGCCACACTTTGCCGATCTTGTCCTTTCTGATTGTAAGATCATAGTAGTAGGTGCTCATAGACTCAGACTCCATCATGATCATCTAGTCTGACCTCCTGCACATTGCAGGCCACAGAACCTCAACCATTCACTCATGTAACAGACCCATAACCTCTGGGTGAGTTACTGAAGTCCTCAAGTCATCATCATTTAAAGACTGCAAGTTACAGAGAATCATTTACACTAGTTTAAACCTACAAGTTTAAACCATGCTCCAGGCTGCAGAGGACAGCAAAAACCAGCAGGGTCTCTGCCAGTCTGACCTGTGGTAAAAATTCCTTCCTGACCCCAAATATGGTAATAAGTTAGACCGTAAACATGTGGGCAAGATCCACCAGGCAGATACCTGGGAAAGAATTCTCTGTAGTAATTCAGAGCCCTCCCCAACTAGTGTTCCATCACCAGCCATGAAGATATTTGCTGCTAGCAGTTGCAGATTGGCTACACGCCATTATAGGCAGTCTCATCATATGATCCCCTTCATAAATTTATCAAGCTCAGTTGAAGCCAGTTAGGTTTCTTGCCCCCCTCTGCTCCCCTTGGAAGGCTGTTCCAGAACTTCACTCCTCTGATGTTCTTGCGTCCACACTGGCACTTAACCAACTCCTCTCCGTCCCTGATGTTTCTCCCTGATGTATTTTTAGAGAGCAATCATATCTTTTGGTTAGACAAGCCAAGCACCCTGAGTCTTCCCTCATATAGTCAGTTTTCCATTCCTCAGATCATCTTAGTAGCCCTTCTTTGCACTTGTTAGTTTGAATTAATCTTTTTTAAAACATGGGAGACCAGAATTGTGCATAGTATTTCAGATGAAGTCTCACCAGTGCTTTGTATAATGGTACCAACACTTCCTTCTCTCTGCTGGAAAAACCTTATCTGCCTCCTCGGATTGCATTAGCCTTTTTTCACAACCTCATTACACTGGCAGCTCACAGACATCCTATAATCAACCAATACAGTCAGGTCTTTCTGCTCTTCTGTCACTTCCAAGTGATACATCCCCATCTTATAGCAAAAATTCTTGTGGTTACTCCCTAAATGCATGACCTTGCATTTTGCACTATCAGCATTTCATCCCATTTCTATTACTCCAGTTTACAAGATCATCTTGTATGGCATTCCGATCCTCCTCCGTATTGTCTACTATTGTACATCTGCACAGTGTCTAGTATATAATTGCTATATATATGTGGGGTGGGAGAACAACAGAATCTCACAATTTACAATGGCAATATTCCTCTTCCATCAGTGACCACGAATATAATGTCCTTCAGAGTTCAGTCCCTGGCATGCTCCTCTGTGTCATCCCCAGTGGCCATTTCCTGTCTGAATTCAATCTTCTCACTGCTATGCAGTTGACATGAAAATCTACATCCATTTTACCTTCTTTTTGCCTGGCTTCACCAGGATAATATCATTCATCCACTATTTTGGCCTCCCTTTTTGATTTAGCACAACTGGCAGGACTTAAGTGTTCACATTGACTCTGAACTCTCTTTTGCTTCCTACATGTCCCAATTCCTAATATCTCCACAACACAGCCCACATCAAATCATGTTTTAACTATTCATCTCCCAAAATATTCCCTTGTTTGTGCTCTCAAATTTAAATTGGTCCAACATGCAGTTGCTTACTTTCTTACATACTGGAAATAAAAAAAACGAAATACATCTCACTCATTTTCCAGGATCTTCATCCACATCCACACCCAGAAAGTTGGTATAAGAAGTGCCTCTTAGGAATCAATATTCTCATCTCCAATACCTCAACAATATTTCAGAGGTTTCTCAGTCTTAGACTTCTTTCTTTCCCCAGTATTTATGTCCACAAAGGGAGATAGCTCACACATCAGAGACTAATGCTTACTGGTTAACCGTTTAATATTTTACATCCCTAGTAGGGACTGAGCCTGGGGAGGGCTGCAGGAAGATAGTGTCTCCAGGGAGGAAGCCCTGGAGATACGGCCCCATGCCAGGGCTGGACTGGTTTAAAAAACACAGACACATCCAACCAGAGGGGGCACTCACAAGAGGTAGGTGCTGGCCCCATTACAATGATGCTGTACAAAAATACATGTTGAAAGTATCACACAGAGTAAAAACCCACACTTTTCATCTCTATATAAATTTCATTAAAGCTGCTGAGACAAATCAGAAGACAGAACAAAGCACATTTTACTACATAAAAAAAATAGTATTGGATTATAGAAACAGATGAGTCTCATGCTGGCCAACAGTTACCCATGATAGCTGACAACAAGCAAAAGTTCTGGAGATGACCAATAGCTCTTTTAGATCAGCTGAAGGCTGTGAACATGCCAAATCTATATATGGAAGAGTACACAGTGCAATTTAAGCACAGGTATCCTTTCTCAGCTACCTCTGTGTTTTATATCTGGAGGTCCCTGCACCAAGAACAACAATACAGCTGGAGAGCTATGGAGTCTTGTATGGATTAGAGAAGGACTTGCAGTAGAAGAGGTCAGCTAACAATTGAAGAAAAAGGTATTAGATTTTCAGCATATATAATTATGTATACATAATGCATTTTATATAATACTACATACATCAAAACTGAAAAATCCTTTAGTTTGTTGCATGACAACTACTTTCTACAGCTGTTTGGTCTAGGTTTCTAAAAAAAGAAAGCCCACTACAATTATTGACATATGCTAAAAATCAGTAAAACAGCCTTAGGGCTTCCTTAAAATGTTAAAAGATGTTTACCTGAGTTTATTTAAAGTTCAGAGGATGTGGGTATACAAAATATTATAAGCATATTTGCAATTGCTGTTGGTACTTATTCAGGAAATTTAACTATGGGATACTAATGGCATGTTACCACAGATTATCTCTCTGTATTTTTTTCAAAGGGAAAAACCAAAACTATTGATAAAAAAAATCTTCATTCTGAATATCTATTTAAATTAAGTACAGAAACTGCAGAAGAGAGATCACAGAGAATCCAAATTTGTGTCCCATCAAGTTTAAATGATTAAAAGCCAGTGCCCATGCCTCTCTTTTATTATAGAAATTCTGCGTGTATGTATGAAATAATGCCACCACTCTCTTGCTGTCAGCTTTAAGTCATGTCTCTTTTTCACAGAGACCTTACCATCAACAGAGGAATCCTATCACTGATTTTGAAAATGCTTCTAGTTAAGAAGGTTGACAAAAAAAGAAAACCAAACAAACAGAATTTAGGGACTGATTTAACTCGCATTGAAATCAACTGAAAAGTTCCCACTGACTTCTATGGAAGTTCTATCACACCTATACCTATTTTTCCTTTTCAACATCAATGTTCCAGCACACACAAATGATAGGGCATGGGGGTGTGTGTGTGAAAGCCGTCAATCACTGAAAGTGAGACTCACCATCAGGCATTTAAATTAACAAATTAACTGTTTACTCCAGATTAGTAGTTTAAAACAGGAGTAAAGAAGTCTGGATTTAACAGCTTTCTTTCCCCTCCAACATAAGTTCATAATTTTTTTTAAAAAGGATTGAATTAGTGTTTAACAATAATGTGTTCATTTTTAGCATTTTAAATCATAGTGTCTGAACCACAGCAAAAGTGCTTCAAGAGTGAGACACACGAGTCCAATTGGAATTTAATTAATATTTTTCTATCATTATTATGACCTATTATAACAAAACATTCTGAAATATCTCAGCTTCATGTTAAGTCTTTGATCTGTAAGATGATTCCTGAACTTAACTCATGATACTCTATTTGAGCTCCATCACACTTTAACCTTATAATAAACATCTTTAACATAAAGCTTAGAAACACTTGACTTCTGAAGATAATTCGTCCTTATAATAAGGCCAGAGCATCTGTGCAGTTCTGGCTGAGATTAATAAGGTAAAGCAATTGACTTCAATTTTATAAAAATAAATGATTTTCCTTTTATTCAGACTAAACCATATAGACTCTAATACCACAAAGCACTTAAGCTCATGCTTAACTTTAGGCACTTACTGAAAGGGGATGAACTTCAGTAAAGCTCTTAAGCACATACTTACATGCTTGGCTGAATTAGAGCCATAATGAATTCAAATGTTAATATTTTAAATGCATGAAAAGAAACAGGCCTCAATACTACAAAGGTTTACATACATGCCTAATTTTATGCACTGTTAGTTATGTCATAGTTCAGGACAACTACATCTGTACTTTCCCTCTACGGTCCACCAAGGGCACCCACTGTAGACTCCTGGTTCCTCAACTGTCACCTCCCTTGGGTGGAGACCAAGATCTCTCCCGTTCCTGAGTGATTTTTCCAGGCTTCACAGTTCCTGCCTATGCTGTGATATTCCCAGCCAACCAGCATGTGCTAAGATTATGTCATGGAAGTCACAGAAACCATGTCTTTCAGAGACCATCGTTATATTTTCCGCTTCAGCCCCGGAACATTGGGGTTGGAGCTGTCAGCCAGCGGGAGCTCCATAGCTCCCAACCACCACAGACAGGCCCCGGAGCTCCAAACAGCTGCAGGCAATGGGTGTGAGGGGGACCTCGGTGCTCTCAGCCACCATGGGCAGCAGAGACACCTGGAGCCACAGTTATTTGTTACAGTTATTTTTAGTAAAAGTCGGGGACAGGTCACTGGCTTCCATGAATTTTTGTTTAGTGCCCGTGACCTGTCCATGACTTTTACTAAAAATAACCCTGACAAAATCCTAGCCTTATTTATGAATAGTGTAATTGCCAGCTGTTACCCCACAGCTCTTTATAAGCAAGCACATTTACTCTTAAGGTGAAAGCATTGCAGAGAAAACACAAAACAAAATTAAAAAGGTCCTATGTGAGTGCTAAAAGCTTACCAAAAGTCACCCATCAGAAGGCCTCAAGTGGAAGGTTGAAGTCCTTCCAATTCTTCCCAGGAAGGATTGAAACTCTGCCTTGGACAGAAGGTCACATTCATTTTAGAGCAGAAAGCTGGCCCCAAGTCAGTTTAAACTCAGGCTACTTACCCAAAATGTCCTCTCTTTTTCCGTTGGTCTCTAGACAATCCACATCCAGTATATGTGAGCCTTTCCAGGCCATGGTATCTCTCAGAAGGTATTTTTAAGGGAATAATCAGTGTGTAAAAATAAGTAACTGTCTAATTGTGTAGTTTTGGGGCTTTAGCCAGTACCAAAAATAATAATAATCAATAAGCTAATTTGAATCCTATTTACATAATCTTTTTATACAATATCAATTATTTTGTTTAAGAGATTCTAGTTCAGTGGATAATGTACTGGAACTTAGGAGACTTGGATTCCATTCTTGGCTCTGACACTGAACTGCTGCGTCATCTTGAGAAACTTACACGTTGCTCTCTGTCTCTGTTTTACCTCCCAACATTTGTCTATTTAGACTCATAGACTCATAGGTCAGAAGGGACCAATATGATCATCTAGTCTGACCTCCTGCACAAGGCAGGCCACAGAACCCTACCCATCCACTTTTATACAACCCCTAATCCAGGACTGAGTTATTGAAATCCTCAAAAGTGGTTTGAAGACCTCAAACTGCAGAGAATCCACCAGCAAGCGACCCATGCCCCATGCTGCAGAGGAAGGCGAAAAACCTCCAGGGCCCCTGCCAATCCGCCCTGGAGGAAAATTCCTTCCCGACCCCAAATATGGCGATCAGCTAAACCCTGAGCATATGGGCAAGACTCACCAGCCAGCACCCAAGAAGGAATTCTCTGCAGTAACTCAGTTCCCATCCCATCCAACATCTCCCCGCAGACCACTGAGCAGACTTATCTGGTGATAATCCAAGATCAATTGCCCAAATTAAACTATCCTATCATAACATCCCCTCCATATACTTATCAAGCTTAGTCTTGAAGCCAGATAAGTCTTTTGCCCCCACTACTTCCCTCGGAAGGGTGTTCCAAAACTTCACTCCCCTAATGGTTAGAAACCTTCGTCTAATTTCAAGTCTAAACTTCCTAATATCCAGTTTGTACCCATTCGTCCTCGTGCCTACATTCGAACTAAACTTAAATAATTCCTCTCCCTCCCTAACTTTAACCCACCTGATATATTTATATAGAGCAAGCATATCCCCCCGCAGCCTTCTTTTGGCCAGGCTAAACAAGCCAAGCTCTTTGAGTCTCCTTTCATAAGGCAGGTTTTCCATTCCTCGGATCATCCTAGTAGCCCGTCTCTGGACCTGTTCCAGTTTGAATTCATCCTTCTTGAACATGGGACACCAGAACTGCACACAATATTCCAGATGGGGTCTTCCCAGCGCCTTATATAACGGTACTAACACCTCCTTATCCTTGCTGGAAATACCTCGCCTAATGCATCCTAAGATCGCATTTGCTTTTTTAACAGCCGTATCACATTGGCGGCTCATAGTCATCCTGCTATCGACCAATACCCCAAGGTCCTTCTCCTCCTCTGTCGCTTCCAACTGATGCGTCCCCAACGTATATCTAAAATTCTTATTATTAATCCCTAAGTGCATGACCTTGCACTTTTCACTATTGTATTTCATCCTATTACTCTTACTCCAGATTACAAGGTGGTCCAGATCTTCCTGAATAGTATCCCTGTCCTTCTCCGTGTTAGCAATACCCCCCAACTTTGTGTCATCCTCAAACTTTATTAGCACATTCCCACTCTTTGTGCCAAGGTCAGTAATAAAAAGGTTAAATAAGATCGGTCCCAAAACCGATCCTTGAGGGACTCCACTAGTAACCTCCTTCCAGCCTGACAGTTCACCCTTCAATACGACCCGCTGGAGTCTCCCCTTTAACCAGTTCCTTATCCACCTTACAACTTCATATTCATCCCCATCTTTTCCAATTTAACTAACAGTTCCCCATGCGGAACCGTGTCAAACGCCTTACTGAAATCGAGGTAAATTAGATCTACCGCATTTCCTTTATCTAAGTAATCCGTCACCTTCTCAAAGAAGGAGATCAGATTGGTTTGGCACGATCTACCTTTAGTAAATCCATGTTGCAATTCGTCCCAATTACCATTGACCTCTATGTCCTTGACTACTTTCTCCCTTAAAATTTTTTCCAAGACCTTACATACTACAGACGTCAAGCTAACAGGCCTATAATTACCCAGATCACTTATATTCCCTTTCTTAAAAATAGGAACTACGTTAGCAATCCTCCAGTCGTACGGCACAACCCCTGAGTTTATCGATTGCTTAAAAATTTTCGCTAACGGGCTCGCAATTTCACGCGCCAGTTCCTTTAATATCCTCGGATGGAGACTGTCCGGGCCCTCCAATTTTGTCCCATCAAGCTATTCAAGTTTGGCCTCTACCTCAGTTGCGGTAATATCCACCTCCATATCCACATTCCCGCTTATCAGCCCTCCATCATCGCTAAACTCCTCACTAGTCTTATTAAAAACTGAGGCAAAGTACTTATTTAGATATTGGGCCATGCCTAGGTTGTCCTTAACCTCCATTCCATCCTCAGTGTATAGCGGCCCCACTTCTTCTTTCTTTGTTTTCTTCTTATTTATGTGGCTGTAGAACCTTTTACTATTGGTTTTGATTCCCTTTGCAAGGTCCAGTTCAATGCGGCTTTTAGCCTTCCTCACTTTATCCCTACATGTTCTGACCTCACCAAGGTAGCTTCCCTTGCTAATCCCGCCTTTCTTCCACTCCCTGTAAGTTTTCTGCTTTCTCCTAATCCCCTCTCTGAGTTGCTTGCTCATCCAGCTTGGCCTACAACTCCTGCCCATGGTTTTTTCCCCCTTTCTTGGGATGCAGGCTTCCGACAATTTCCGCAGCTGCGACTTAAAGTAATTCCAGGCCTCCTCCGCATTTAAATCCGCAAGTTCCTCCGTCCAATCCACTTCCCTAACTAATTTCCTTAACTCTTTAAAATTAGCCCTCGAGAAATCGAAAACTCTAATCCGAGATCTACATTTGTTTATCCTTCCATCTAGTTTGAACTGAATCAGCTCATGATCACTCAAACCAAGGTTATCCCCTACCATCATTTCTTCTACGAGGTCCTCACTGCTCACGAAAACCAAATCTAAAATGGCATCCCCTCTCGTAGGTACTTCAACTACTTGATGAAGAAATCCATCCGCTATCACATCCAGAAAAATCTGACCCCTATTACTCTCGCAAGCACTCGTCCTCCAGTCTATATCCGGGAAGTTGAAGTCTCCCATAATCACACATTTCCCCTTTGTTTTTACTTCATTAAAGACATTAAAGAGGTCTCTATTCATATCCAAATCAGATCCCGGCGGTCTATTTGGTCTATTTAGTCTGTAAACCCTTTGAGGCAGGGTCTGTTTCTTACTATATGTTGGTATAGTGTGCACCACAATCTCTATTGGGGTCTCTAGGCTCTACTGTAATACATATATAAATATTTTTCATTTTAGTAACAGAGAGATCTTGCACTCATAACAAAAATACAAATTTTAAAAGGGTTAGACTTATTAGTTCTTGGCAGTTACTGCGCTTTCTGATACTATGGGTGCTGAATAAAACACACGTACAAAAATATATACATTGAGAAGCTTTAAACATTTGCCAAAATAAAAATTTTTCACACTGAAAATATTTCTCTTTAAAGATCTATATCCATAACCTGCTGACTGATGTGTATTCATCTTTTTTTGTATTGCACTCAAATAGAGACATGACAATACATTTTGACTGCAAAGCAAGGAAATCTCTATTACCAAGAAAACAAATTTGAGTCAACCAGACTATGATTTATGCCACCTCTTTGCTGCCATTTGCTTGGCAGAAGTGATGACTTTTAGACTTTGGAAAATATCATGCCATTAAGCTGAAAACCTTGATGCTGTTTTAGTACTCCTCCACAAGTCAGATCAGCACATCAAATTCTGTGGAAATACTTGCTTCTAGGGATATCCTTAGGATGAACTGTTTTAAAAAGCTTGTTTGTGTTGGTGTAAAACTTCAGAAAAACGCATGAAAAATATTTTCACATATTTTCACAATTTCAGGACAAATCTAGAACTTGAGGGCTCTTGGTGTCCCCTTAGGTTCAAGTCCCACTGATGTCTGTAAGAGTTGAAAATGCTCAGCACCTAGCTCAGAAGTTTGATTGAGCCTTTAATGAATAATCTTTATATGATCGTAGTACAAAAATTCTTTAGGGAGATGTAAAGTTGTCAGAATGTTTGAAGACATGTAAAATGCATCTGCACAGTACATTAGTTACAAAATACAGTTAATCTGAAAAAGACAAATGCAAAACAACAAAACAGTCAGATGCTATGGTGATGGGAGCCATATAAATAACTACAGTAGAACCTGAAAGATACAAATGCCAGAGTTACAGACTTACTGGCCAACCAGACACCTGTGGAACTGAAAGTAATCAGTTAGACAGCAGCGCACACACAAAAAACCACACAGCCCCCCTCAGCAAATACTGTACTGCCTCGAGGCGTTAGCCCTGGAACTCAGGGCTTCAGCCAACGAGGGGTGAGGCTCCCTTGGGGCTTCTGACCCTCAGAAGCACTGGGTCTCAGGGCTTTAGCCCCATGGCCCCATTCCCGAGCCCCGGTGCCCCCTGCGAGGCTGAAACCAGGAATGGAGCTGAAACCCTGAGCCCCAGCGCTCCCCCAGATCTAAAGCCCTGAGCCCAGGTGCTCCCAAGGGGAAGAAGCCCTGAGCCCCACGCACAGAACCCCCCATCCCCGGAAGCTGCAAACAGCCCTCCCTCCAAAGCTGAAGTCCATAACCTCTTGTTCAGAGTTACAGAACATTTCAGAGATATGGACAACCTCCATTTCCAAGGTGTCCATAACTTGGAGGTTCTACTGTATGTAGATAAGATGAGACAAAATAGACTGACTCAACGTGGCTTCAGAAAGAGGTGCTCAAAAATCTGAGGATACAAGAATATCTATAACAGAAATGGAAAAAGAGAGAGAAGAGCAAGCAAGAACACTCAGAATCATAATTAGTGTATCCAATTCTCCTCATTTTATTGCAAGTTTTGTGATAGTAGGATGCTCCAGTTTTTAGGATCTTGTTATTACATGAGAATTTCAGCTTTCACTAAACAAAAAAGTAAGTTTCTAACCCTCATGGTCGCAGAGAAAAACTTGGTAACTTGAACCCTAAAGGCTCCAATAACAGACGGCAAATAAAAAGTACTCAACATTTATTATTTTAAAATCTCATCATTTATAAAATCTCATTTTCACACCAATCATGATTTTTTGGGCCTGGCTCATTATTTTTGAACACTAGTGGATGGCAATACTCAAGGTTTGCAGGGATAAGATTAAGATAACATTATTTTGCTTTTTGGCTAACCAATGGAGTTAAGAGGAGCTTTTACAAATTAAGTCGATCGAGAAAAAGTTGTACTGTACAGAAAGTAGGTCCATTAATGAATGAGAAAGCAGATAAAAGTCATGACTGGAAAAAAGTCCAGGATACTGAACGTCTTTTAAAAACTTATCTTCAATAAGAAAGGTATGGAAAATAATTTGGAGTTGAACACAGAAGGCAGATTCTGTAACAAAATCTGCTTTGTAAAGTTGAACATATACAAACCAATTTGTCTGAATGACCTGCGGAACGAAGGTTTTATCCTGTTCCCTGAATTTTACACAGCCTCCACTTTCCAAAGATTTCCTAAGACATTAGGAAGATGGATTTCCATCTATATGTTTTTGCATCACTTGTAAGCAGACATTACATTGGCTGCTAAAACAAACCAACCCCCCACAAAACCTTCCATGGTCACATCTCTCTGTATGTGTGCAATGTCTAACAATTTTATTGTATTTCAGCCTTTTATTTTCTCTCAGATGTCATGATAAAAGAATTTGCTGGCAAAATTTTTTAATTTTAATTTGTGATTTTTATGTTCTGTTGAAACACACATGTATTCTCTCATTAAAGTTAATCAGAGTTACACACACACACACACACACACAGAGCAGCTAACACAAAGCCCATTGAAGTCTCATAGACTCATAGACTCATAGACTCTAGGACTGGAAGGGACCTCGAGAGATCATCGAGTCCAGTCCCCTGCCCTCATGGCAGGACCAAATACTGTCTAAACCATCCCTAATAGACATTTATCTAACCTACTCTTAAATATCTCCAGCGATGGAGATTCCACAACTTCTCTAGGCAAGTTTTTCACTAACTTAAGTAGGTTTTGTATCAGGCCAAAAATCCCACAATCTCTATGTACTACATCAATATATAGAGACCAAAAGATGTACATTTAGACATACTGTGTATTTACATAAACCTTTTTACTGTAATTCTGAAAGTACACATTAGCTGTGACCCAAAGCCAAAACATTCAAACCTGCATGCTTAACATTAGGCACCACTAGTTATATATATACTTATATTCGCAGACTCATGACTTTCATTGGCAATTGCAGGATCAGAGCATATGAGCATATTTCTTCAGTTTATTTATCTAGGTCAGGGATCGGCAACCTTTGGTACGCGGCTTGCCAGGGTAAGCACCCTGGCAGGCCCGGCTGGTTTGTTTACCTGCCGCATCCACAGGTATGGCCAATCGCATCTCTCACTGGCCGCGATTCACCGCTCCAGGCCAATGTGGGCTGTGGGAAGTGGCGCGGGCCAAGGGACATGCTGGTCACTGCTTCCTGCAGCCCCCATTGGCCTGGAGCAGCGAACCGCAGCCAGTGAGAGCCGCGATCAGACGAACCTACAGACATGGCAGGTAAACAAACCAGCCCAGCCCGCCAAGGTGCTTACCCTGGCAGGCTGCATGCCAAAGGTTGCCAATCCCTGATCTAGGTCCTCATATGGCACCAATGTTCATGGCAGCTAAGTACCTTAAGACACCAGCTCATTTCCACATTGTGATCCTTGTCCAAGTAGCTGTAATGAACTTTCCCAAAATTTACAGAATTGGCTAACTATAGGGGACAGGAAGCTCCATAGTTCAAGATGCATTGTGGCTTCTGTTTAAAACCAATTTTTCATATATACAGAATAGGCCAATGTATGAATTTCTGAGGTATTGAAAATACCCTTCCTTACATGATCAGAATCACAGATTCAAACCACATAGTTCTATGTTCTTTCCTCTGAGTTTGTGAATCCTATTTGAATCTATAGCTCCAAACAGCTTAAGAGAAACTCCCTTTTCCTCAATTTCTAACTGTACATTACCAAGTATTTTTGCTCTTTTCATTTGTCAATATATGGCTACACATTTAAACATATATTAATCATTTATTAACACGGTACTACACTGAAGTCATGCCCAGGCAGTTAAGTACTATTCTAAATGGACATTAATTTGTACAGTATTTCAATTTGCTTGTACAATATTAATCCAGCTGCAGCTGGCTGGTACATATTATTAAAGAATTAGGAAAAAAATTTTCAGAAGGGAAAGTCAGTGAGGATTTAGGATCCCAAGACACTTAGGCCATTCTGAAATTTTTAACCTAAATATTAATTTAAAGGTCAAAAATATCTACAAAGTGAAGACAATATTACTCTATTTTAGCCTACAAGATATGGCTATACATTAAACCATAAATGTTTTTATGATATCTCTATTACAACTTCAAAATATTCTGCACATAAAACATACTGTACAGTTTATATATTTTTACAAAAAAGTGCGAGGAACATTGACATCTTGTTGATTACTACTTAGGCAAATAAAAAATGTTTTTTGGAGCCAAATTTCTGTGGTCATTAACAGTGCTGCATGCACATAACATAACTAAACAAAAGAAAAATATTTAAATTGAATTAACTGAATAAAAAAAAGTTTGTGCTGAATCACATCAGTCTGCTCATGTTTTCTCCTGGCCAGCAATGCCAACTTCTCAGTCTCTAACTGAATATCCTTTGCAGAGGAAGTTGTGGGTGCTTTGTACTGCTGCAACCCCCTCCATCTGGAAAGTTAGATTCCGGGCCCTGCTCTGGCCTCTTCTATAGGCTGCTCCAGTGGGATATAGGTACCATAAAGAAGCCACAATGGCACTAGGGAGAATTCTCCTGTCCTAGCCACAGATAGGGCTGATGCCTCCACCTCTGCACTTTCCTTCCCTCCCTCTATCTTCCTCTGCCCCTCACAGTTTAGGCACATGCCAAAGATGGGGGGGGGGCAGGGGCCATAACAGCTACAGCTATTCTGGTGCTCTAACTTATGCTGTAGGCCACACCAACATCCAAAGCAGGCACAGTACAATAGTTTAAAGTCACCTTTCCAGAGGCTGAATCTTCTGTTCTGTCTCTCCTGAGAAACTTAACACTGAATCTATCCCAGACTTTCTGCCACCAGAGGCCTGTTTCCTGACCTACAGAGGAAAAAGCTGATACAATTTTAGGGATATTCCTACCCTTATATGTCTGCATTATGCTCCATGTGCAAATATGTACACATCTGGAAATTTTTAATCTATGTGACAAGATAAAATGAACTTTATCTGTGTTTTTTATACAGTGCCCATCATGGCTAATTGAGTGTTCCCATGCTACTGGAGTGCCTGGTAACCTTAAAGATGGGCAAATCAGTTTGAAAACTTTAAGTAGCTCTAAACTGGAAATCCAAGCTTGCAACCCCAACTGGGTTTACTATATTTAGACCCATTTCCTGTTCCAGCAGGATCAGGCCCTTGATCCTTACCATAAAATAAAGAGCAACAGCTTCCTTTCTGATTATATGTCTGGTACACATTCAACACTACAAGTTAACAGAGTGTGAAACCTATATGTAGACATTAAGGACCAAATTCTGTTTTCATTCTAATGTAAATATGAAGTGAGTATTGACTTCAATGGAATTAATCTGGATGTACAATGGAGTGAGAAGAGAATTTGGCCCTAGCTGACTAAAAAGCTATGTTTTTCAGAGTTGTGTGTGTCTTTAATACTGTTAGAACAAATCACAAAAATAATAAATGATGTATTTTTAATATGCAAATTATATTCTGGATTGCTCTGAATTTGAGAAGAACGATTAGATTCAGAAAACTAAAAACTAAAGTATAGTATATGTCTTTTATGCTCCTGTGTTCTGGACTTTGCTGCAAAAATGACTGAACGACACATTTTACTGTTATTAATGTTGCCAACTCTTGTGATTTTATCTCAAGTCTCAAAACAGTAGTTATTTTACTTAAAGCCCCAGCTCTTGGAGACAGCTGATTTCGTAAGAATCTCAGCTTTCCTTTTTAAAAAACAAGACCAATGTATGTTTCTAACCCTTACATTTGCAGAGAAAAGCTTTAAAATAGTAACTAAGTTAGAGTTATATATTCTAAGGCCATAAAGGATAATTATATCATCTAGTCTGACGTCCTGCACATCAGAGGTCATAGGATTTCACTCAGATACCCTTATACTGAGGCTAATAACTTGTGTTTGACTACAGCACATTGTGGTTAGATGTTGATAGATGTTTGGCTGGGTGAGTGTATTCCCTCTGTGTGCTACTCCAGCTCTGCACAGACAGCTGGCATGGCATAGCTTGAGTGAACCACTCAATGACCCACAAGATCTGTTAAGGATGAAGGCACCCAAGCCATGTTTAATGTCGACAAAGCACGGTATTAGTATCTCGCAGACTCTACTGGACCACTAATACATGTATGCCCACAACAATGGACCAGCTCAGTGAATGGCGGGACTTTCCATTCCTCCCTAGGCTGGACAAAGATACTGTCTTTGAGATATATCTTTATACTCTGATACAAACAAGTTAGTAGTGCCCCTCTGACATAGTTACTGTAGTTACTTCCCCTTGACGTGGCTAGTTGTTACTCATTACCTTGTACATGTTGGTTTGATCAAAATATCTCTATTATGTACTGTTATTCTGACCTTATCATTTAGGAAGGGTCAGAGTGTTCCTGTTATCCTTGGGGAATGTTTTTGTACCAGCCTTCATACTGTAATGTTCTGGTACCCACTTGATATTGGGATGTGTTTGCATGAGTGCTCTGTAACTAGCACTTTTGACGAATGTGTATTTTTGCAATATTAGCCCTGTTCTTGCCAGATTCTGTGAGCAGCTCCTGACTCATACCAGGTTTCTAATTCAAGGGCTTATGTCTCAGACTCTCTTCCAACTACACACATCTTCTGAAAGGCATCCAATCTTAAACTGAAAACTTCAAGAGATGGAGAATCCACCATTTTCCTTGGCAGTTTAACTACTGAAATTATCACCCTCATTATTAAAAATGTATACCGTATTTCTAATGTGAATGTATCTGGCTTTAACATCCAGCCATTTGTTTTGTTAGGCACCTTTCTCAACTGTATTTAAGAACCCTTTTGGTAGCTGATATTTTCTTCCCATGAAGATAGTTATACATTGTAATCAAGTCACCTCTTGATCTTTGGGATGAGTTCTGGTACTCTCTCAAATTTTTCAACAGCCTTTTAAAAATGCACACACCAGAACTTGACACAGTATTCCAGTATCACTCTTATCAGTGCTATACATAGAGGTAAAAATCACTTCCCTGTTCCTACTCACTACTCCGCTCTTCATACATCCACAGCATCACACTGGAAGTTCATGCTGAGTTGTTCACTATGACTCCTAAATCTTTTTCACTCATGGCTTTCCAAGATACTGTTCCCCATTCTGTAGCACGAAGCACATTCAAAATGAGAAGGCAGGCAAACAAAATCCAATGTGTATCTTCTATTCAAAGTTTTGTTCTCTGTTGCCATTATTAGGCCATATTAAATGCTAATGTACTTTATTACAGAGGCCATAAAAGTAAGCATGCTCTGATACTTGGGCTAGTCTCTTTAAAAGGTAACCATCATACCCAGGGTTCTAAGAAGACATTTTACCCAGTCTGATTTCCTCCAATGCCCAGTGAGGATGGGAAATGTGTGGCACAGAAGCAACATTTTCATCCTTGATGTGGATAATGACACTTATTGATTTACAATCTTAAATCCAGATAAGTATTTTCAGTACCTCATTTCAGTTTTGTCTCCTAATAAAGCTGCAGCCTTTTCCCAGAGAAAACAACTGAATGTGCCATATTTTCTAGAAAAACAAGACTTTTCATTAATTTCTCCTAGAAACTCTAGATCCTAAATACTCCTAAATTCTTACAGAAATTATTCAAATAGGGCCCATTCCTGTTGTACATGTGTCATCTCAAAAGGTACATAGCCACCTAACTTTTCCTCTTGCCCAGGGAATGATGTTTCCTCTGTACCAGAGTATCTGGGAATGATTTCAGAAAGGCAGTTTGCATGCACCTATGGATTAAGAATCTTTGCCTACCTACTTCCCAGAAGAAGCTTTTTTAAAGTAATTTGGAAAGGAAAAATGCTATAATAGTGGGGGCTAAATAATGTTCAAAAATATTATCTGAAAGTACATATTATGGAATCATCAATGACAGTGGTTTTCAAATTTTTTTCTGGGGACCCAGTTGAAGAAATTGTTGATGCCCGTGACTCAACGGAGCTGGGGATGAGGGGTTTGGGGTATGGGAGGGGCTCAGGACTGGGGCAGAGGGTTGGGGTGCGGGAAGAGGTCAAAGCTCTGGGCTGAGGGTGCTGGCTCGGGGGTGGGGCCAGAGATGAGGGGTTTGGAGTGCAGGAGGGGCTCTGAGTTTGGGGGGCTCAAGGCTGGGGCAGGTGATTAGGGTACAGGAGGGGGTCAGGGCTCTGGGCTGGGGGTGCAGGCTCTGGGGTGGGGCCAGGGATGAGGGGGTTTGCGGTGCAGGAAGGGGTTCCAGGTTAGGGGAGGCTCAGGGCTAGAGCAGGGCATTGTGGTGTGGACTTTCCTTCAGTGGATCCCAGTCAGTGGCGCAGCCAGGGTGCAGGCACAGCTGCTTCCCACTTGTCCTGGCACTGCGGACCATGCTGTGCCTTGGAAGTGGCCAGCAGCAGGTCTGGCTCCTAGGTGGAGGCACACAAGTGGCTTCGCACGACTCTTGCCCGCAGGCACTGCCCCCCCCAGCTCCCATTGGCCGGAAACTGGCCAATGGGAGAGCAGAGCCAGTGCTCAGGCAGGGGCAGCACGCGGAAACCCTGCAGGCCCCCCCCCGCCTAAAAAAAATCAGATCCGCTGCTGGCCACTTCCTGGGCGCAGCACGATGTCAGAAAAGGTAGGCACTAGGCTGCCTTAGCTGGGCATTACCACCGACGGGACTTTTAATGTCCCGGTTGGTGGTGCTGACCAGAGCAAAGCGACCCAGTGCCTTACATGCTGCGACCCGGTACTGGGTCATGACCCACATTTGAAAAACACTGATCTATGAGATGTAGATAATATTTTATGAAAAATGTAACAGATGAAGTTTGACCACATATGGACAACTACTCCCTATACTTAGCAAGTAACTATAGCAAACTATCAACAATTTTCTTTGTACAGTACACCGGTAGTGACTGAGTTTAACACTCCTTGGGGTTCTCTCCTTATAAGAGGAAATAGACTTAAGAGAACCCAGACTTCTTTCTGTGTTCCGACACTGATAGAAATCTTAACCGCAGGAAGAGTTAAAATAAGTAGGATGCTGATTTGTCATTTAAACATCTACCATCAACTGCCACTAATTTCTTAGTTAACCTCTGCTTATTGTTCTTGATAATTATATTTGCTGAATCTAAATGCCTGTAATTGATATTTCCTTTAATGAAGCATTTTGAAAGAGTATCCTGAGAGAATGTAGACAATGAAGGACATATACCAGATGTTTAAGTTCCAGGAGTTTCAGGGGCAGGACTGGACCAGTAATAAAAGTAAGGTTAATAAACTATAATGTGTGCAGTTCAGTTTTAATATTAAATATGCACACATAGAGGATAAAAGCAAAATAGACAACAGATATGTGAACATTTTACATTAAAATATGATATTTTGTACCCTTAAAATATCTTTATAGATTCATGAGGTTAGACAGGACCTCAAGGGTCATTTACTCTAACTCCTTCCAAGATGCAGGATTTGTCATGTGTAATACTATGTTTTAGTCACAGGTATTTTTAGTAAAAGTCATGGACAGATCACCGGCAGTAAACAAAAATTCATTGCCTGTGACCTGTCCTTGACTTTTACTAAAAATACCTGTGACTAAAACTTGGGCAGGGGCCACGAGTGCTTGGGGGGGGGGCGCAGTCCAAGTCATTCAAATTAGTGAGAAGATCTCTAATGTGTTCTTTACTTATGCTGCAGTGCAGATTCCACAAGCAATTAAGAGGAACACAGTCAATGTCTGAAGGTCAAAAATCAGTCTATCTTAAAGTTCTTATAATCTAATGGGGAAAGTTTCCTAGATCCTTTTAAAACATATGTATTTTTTAAATATCTGCTATTCCATCACCATAAAATTTGATATTAATTTCATAGTCACTAGTTTTTTAGAACAAAAACAAAAAAAAAGACCAAAGAGAAGAGAAGTTGGCCCAATATGTTCTGACTCCTACTTGCTCTGAAATGGAAATTAACTACGAAATGTTACTTCTAGTGATTTGATGAGTTTGTGGTAGTTGACTTCCCTCACAGAATCAGAAGACAGACCATGTCAGGGTTTTTTTTGCAAATAATTTTTTATTGCAAGGACAACTAGTAAATTGAGCACGGGACTAGCAGTCAGAAGACTTAGTTTCAAATCACAGGTCTACTACTTAACGTGTAATCTTGGGCAAGTTAAATGTAACTTTTCTATTTAAGAGTCAATTAAATGAACTCAGTTAATGTTTTGAAGTTTTTAAACAAATATAAAAACTGAAAGACAAGACATGCAACACTGGATGCTCTTGATTGAGTTATTATGGGGGATTTAAATGAGGTAAGGCAGGCATTCTATGCAAAAGGGTCTCCCCCTCTCATTAAAAAGAGTGGAGCCGTTGATATTAAAAAAAAAGAGAAAAGATAAAGGGAGCATCAAGGCTGGTAACACTGATGGGGCAAATAGATTAGGGACTTTATCCAATAAGGTCTCAATCCTGCAAAGAATTAAGCATGTGCATAACATTACATATAAGAGTAATCCCATTGAAGTCTATGGGACTAGTCATGTTTGTAAAATTATGTATGTGCTATAGTCTTTGCAGGATCATGGCACAAAGGACTAGAAAATGATCTTAGTGCCTGTGGGGGTATGAGAGAGAGGAAACGAAGTTGACACACAAGTTATGAGCCTCGATGACAGGAAGAATGGTGTATTGTTATCAACTCTTCTGATAGTACACATACAAGGATGTTTTCTAAAGGTAAGCTAACACTATATATACTAAATTTATTAAACAAGAACAGCCACATTAATTTCAGGCAATGTCAGTTCAATCTTCTAGCCATCCAAACCAGCTGATCACCCATGGGATGACAAAGCTACGAGGAATGTGAATAGGGAGGTGGCCAAATTCATAGATGGCACAGAGGGGCTTGTAATTTCTTATCCAGGGCAGTCCACTTGTCAGACTTGGGAGCGGATATGTTTTTGGCCAATATTAAAGAAGCCATCAGCAGATGTCTGGAACCTGGCTGAGTAAGGGGGAGAGGCAGCCAAGCTAACTGCTGGTGCCTCCTTGGGGTGGATGTCTGGTGTAGGTACTCTGTAAGGAAGGGATACAATGGTCAGATAAAATGGACTTGTAAAGGATTTAAAGGGGGTATTCTCTAAAGCAGGGGTGGGCAAACTTTTTGGTCCGAGGGCCTCATCTGGGTAGGGAAATTGTATGCAGGGCCAGGCCAGGGGCTTGGGGTGTGAGAGGGTATGGCAGGGGGCTCAGTGCAGGCAGGGTGTGCAGTGCAAGCAGGGGGCTTAGGCCAGGGAGTTGGGGGGCCGGGTGCAGGAGGGGTTCAGGCTCCAGGGTGGCAGCGGCGCACACCAGGGCCAGAGCGGGGTCCCTGCCTACCTGTGCCCTCCCCAGCCCTGCGCCGCTCCAGGAAGCACTGCAGCCCTTGGGGGAAAGGAGAAGAAGGGCTCCGTGTGCGCTGCCCTTGCCGTGCCTCCACTTACCTTCCCTGAAGCTACCATTAGCCACAGTTCCCCGTTCCCGGCCAATGGGAGTTGTGGGGGGGCGGTGCCTGGAGGCAAGGGTCTAGGGGCTGCAGAGACGTCGGGGCGGCCACTGCTGAGAGTGGTGCGGGGCCCGTTGCGCCATGGGGGGCAATCCCGCGGGCCGTATCCAAAGCCCTGAGGAACCAGATCCAGCCTGCGGGCCGTAGTTTTCCCACTCCTGCTCTCAAGGAGTGGAAATGGGGGCGTGGGGACAGATTCAGGGCTCCTGAATGGGTTGGCTGGGGACCAGGCCTTCCCGCACCCCCAGTATATATTATCTGCACTGTACAATTGTATCTGCCAGGTACTCCCAGACATTTAGGAATAAAGTTGTGACCTTTAATTATACCTCATCCTGTGGCTCCTCTCCTCCTTCCAGCAAGCAGGACAAGAGATACACTGATCTCCTGTCTTCTCACTTTCTTTCTCCTCACTCTTTTCCTTATCCTTTCCATCTCCTCCCTCAAACTGTCTTATTTGTAACTCATCTCTCAGTAATGGGGCTGTAACTTTATGCAGGATTGTAACATTTAACTTCTCATCCTTGGTCTGAGGACACAGGGACATTTTTTATGTTAAGCACAGTTGTTTCAGCAATTTCTAGTTCAGCAGTGGTGACTGCAACTGAACAGAATTGTTGAAGTAATATATATAATAGTATATTTAAAAAACCCACTAATTAAAAGTTGGAAAATCAGGTACTTATAGTTTAGGAAATGCCCAAACAGCCTGGGAGCAGAACGTCTCCTGAATGAGGCAGGGTCCTGTGGAAAACTTAGCCTCCAAACATATGATCACATGCTATCGTAATACATACACACACATATATATATATATATATATATATATATATATATATATATATATATATATATATATACACACACACACACACACACACACACACACACAAGGAAGCTGAATTAAGGTTTGACTTAGATTTTAGCAATTAAATTCCCTGAAGATTCCATTCACAATAAACATGCTCAAGCCTGGGACTAAGCAAGATTTTCTCTGCAATTGCATCCCTGGGATGCTGCAGGCTGTATCGGGTCTGGGCATCTAACTGGAGGCCAGAGTGGAGACAGACAAATAAGATGAGGAGCTGGAAGAGGAGGAAACCGGTACTGGGAATCCATTGTGGTGGAAATAGGATTGGCTGGGCAAGGAGAATGGGACTGGGCTGAAAAGCCACAGAAGCGGAGACTGGGTCTGGCTAAATGAGGAGAATGGGACTGGAATTTTAAAAAGTTTGGAGAAGAGACAGGACTGGGACAAGTTATAGTGGACAAGGCAAAAGAGGTTACACTTAGAGGGAATGTGTACAACTGTCTGGGCCCACTAGAGTCTGGAATTGAACCCAAGATCCCAGAGTCTCACCATTCTTCTGCTGTCAGCAAATATCTGTGAAACTACTGGCAAAGTGTGTATCTCATCCCCCACTGGTCCACACAGAGGATGACAACCTACTATTGTTATCGGTTACTTTGTCAGCTCAAGTGGCAGATATCAGTGTAGTGGATCTAAATGTTCCAACCCTGCTACTGACGCATGTGAGTGTCAATATGCCACCACATGATAAAAACACTGTTTCAGTTTGCTTTTATAAAAATTCTGAAAATTACACACAAAAAGCCCTATGTTAAAAAATGGATAGGAACCAAGCAATGTACACAGATGGTCACTCAACAGCAGCAACAGACAACAATAGTGGAGGATGAGGCTAATGCTATTCCATATGATCATATATATATATATGTATGTATGTATACTAGATCGGCATTACCGATTAGAATTTTTGCTTGAATTTGAGAGAAATCCTCAGTTCAGACTTATGGCAAGAGAGGACAAAATAAAACATAAATCCAAGTGAGAGTCATCAGACAAACTAAAAAACGAGTAAAAATAAACAACCTCTCACAAATGTCCAAAACAGAACAAGCAGAATACAGAGAAATGCCTTAGACCATCACAACAGCAACTATTTTGAATTTTAATTTACCTGAAAGAATTGCTCCACAGAAGAATGACCCCACAGCATGAAAATTTACACAATCACTTTTTGTTGCTGGACAAAAAATCTGGCGTTATAGCCAGTGCTTTGGAGTGGAGCCCAGAGCTGGAGGACGGAGCAGCTCCAGAGCAGTGGAGCTGCAGGTTTTTGCCTGGAGCTGGAGTAGAGCCGGAGCACAGCTCCAAAGCCCTGGTTATAACTACACATAGACAATATCCCGCGCCCCCACCTGACATTCTAGGCCTGGCAGGACAGGCCTAATCCACAGCATGCTTTCACTCTGCCCCCCAATCTTTCATAAGGCCCTCTTGGGAAGTACTCTATCGTATCAGACTGTGCAAAGATTACAGGATGGGTGTAGTCAATGAGTTGCCTTTCCTGTGGGCTGCTCCGTTCCAGATACTACAGATACTGATCAAGTTCTGGTCTGTACTAAAAAGTTAGGCTGAGCCAGTGTAGGCAGCATTAGGTCAATGGACAAATTTTTCTGTCAATCTAGCTACCACCTCTTGGGGAGATGGATTACTTATCCTGACCCCTCCTCTCAGTATAGGTAGAGTCTATATTGAAGCGCTACAGTGCTGAGCTGCACTGCTGCAGCTGTGACCATTTCAGTGAAGACAAACCCCAATCATTAATGTTGCTCCAAGAAAATTAGCTCACTGCAGCGGTTACTGTGGCAGGACAGAGAGTTACAGGCATCTGATGCACTGCACTGCCAGGGAGGAAGGGAAGGTAGATGTACATGGTGGAGGTATTCTCAGAACCAGAAACTGGTTTAATATATACCAGCACTAGCAATTAGTTTAATATGGAAAAATCGGTCCTATTCATCCTGATGGTGGAATGTTGAGGAAAAAACTTCAACCTCTGCGTGTTGAAACTTATGGACCTTCTTCATTCTCATGTAAGGAATTTTTGTGCAAGGGAAAACTTAGCCCTTGGGACCACATCATCCATGTAAAATGAGGACACAACACAGTTCATAGATCTGAACAGTGTTGAGGGGATTCTCAGCTACTGAATTCACTTAATTGAGAACAAGCTTAATTCAAACAGCAGGAACAGAGATGAAAATAAAAAGTAACCAATAATTATTATTTTAATAATTTAATGTAGATCACCTCCATTTTAGAATTCTTTTCATGCACCAATACTCTTACATAAAACAAACACTTTTTGGCCAATTACCTCCCATCCCATATGTTAAAATAATTAGCAATAATTGCTCAAAGGAAAGGTGTAGTAATTGTCAGCTTATTTTTAGATGTTTACAAACTATGCATGGATTTTGTTACAGTAATTATCCTTGTTTATTAAAAGTATGTCATTAATCAAATCACACACACATACAGTAATACTCACTACAAGGAAGCCAACATGAAGCTTAATAAATCATCATGAATCACTCCTGGAAGCAGGATACCTGATTAGCTAAACCAGAGGTTCCCAAACTTTAACAACCTGTGAACCCCTTTCACTAAAATGTCAAGTCTCACGAACCCCCTTCTGAAAATGAATATTTTCAGGGATTTTCTCCTTTACCCTAGTATAAATTATAAAAGCAGTGATGTTGGAAATTTGTTTTTATGACTTTTTTTTTTTACACACTATTTATTATTAATTATTATTTATCATTACAATAATTTTATTACAATATGAAAACGGCAACACTCTTCCAAGATCTCACTTTCGTAGCTTGTGTCACTTTGAATAAGCCTGTTATAAGACAAGGCTCCTATGTTTCATCAAGGAGTATCAGATGTGAAACAGCATGAAGGTATTAAAGAAGCCAACTCGAAGAGTTCCTCCTACAGAAGCATTCAGGTCTTGAGCAGTCCAGACAAACAACGCACAACATTACAACAAAGCTTAAACTTGTTCTTCATAATAATTTTAAAAATAATACTAGCTGCTTATTTAAATGCAGCAAAAAATATCCATCTCCCTTTCCATTTCTTATAAGGAGTCTTAAAGTTTAAATCTCCTCAGTGTGATAGATATGCTTGATTTGACCTGCTTAGCTCTTGGAAGTCCAGGGGCTTCAGGCCGCTGGCCCCGTGCTGCCCAGGGTCCCCAGGGACAGTTCTGTCTGCCATTAAGAATTTTTTTTCCTCCCGAGATCCCCCTGTAACATTTTGCGAACCCCAGTTTGGGAACCACTGAGGTAAACCAATGGTATGATCTAGTATGGCAGTTACTAGGATCTGTGATTTATTAACACCAGATTGTATCAGTATATAAGACGACAAAGGGTAAAGTATAAAGGGAATGCCCCATTACACTGAAATAGGAAGTAAGTGTATATTTGTATGTAAGTCTTCTTTCTCTTCCCCTCTCTCTACTTTTATCCATTGTGGCACCTTGCAGAGACCATAAACAATGATAATTCCCAAGGCATATTTGATTTCATATCGTTGGAGGCTACAAAGACTTATTTTATTCAACAAGCAACCCCTATTTTCTCAATAAATCCTATGTATACATATTAAATAGAAGTGAGAGAATAGAGAAAATTCTATTGGAGAGAATGCTAAAGCACCCAAAGATTCCCAAACATAACGTAATTTAGTAAGGGCTTGTCTGCACAAGGAAATTTACTGGCATACTTATTTCACTATAGTTATAACTAGTGTAGACCAGCCATTATACTACCACACATCTGAGCAAAATCCACACATCTGAGCAGTGTAATTAAGTCAACCTAAGTCCCTGTGTAGATAGCGCTAGGCCATCAGAAGAATTCTTCCATCGACCTAGCTACCGTTATTCAAGGAGGTGGATTACCTACACTGATAGGAGAATCCCTCTTATTGGTGTAGGCAGCATCTATGCTGTAGTGTTTTAAGACTATACAAGCCCAAAGTTCCCAGTCTTATTCAAGAATTAGTGCCTTTTTCCAGTTTAGTTTATACCACTTTCAAAGTGACACAAATTAAACTAAACAAAGCCACACTTATGCTGGAATAAGGATGTCCACATGGGGAGTTACGACACTATAATATGTATAATTATGTTGGTAAATTTCCATATGCAGACAGCCCCTAAGTAAAACTGGCTGAAACTCAACCAGAGAAAATGTTGCATTTGTTCTTCGCAGACCCAGTTATGCGACCACAAGGACCAACAATCTGGTCTTAAGCATAGTAACCTTATCCAAAATGTAGACTAAATTTCTCACACTGTAAAACATTCAGCTCTGTCACTTAATGGAGACAACCAGGATGCTTATCCCCAGAGGTCTGTGCAGCCACTGTGGTGGTTCTGCTAACAGGAATGCTTTTCGATTTCAGAATGGTCATCATAAAATGTGGATTTTTAAAAGAATTTGGCATATTACTAGCTCTGGCTAGTAAGGAGTTTAAAATCTGCTTTGGCAAGTTAATGATTATAAAAATGTTAGTTTGTTATTTTTCTCTCTTTCAAAGATTCCTGCACAGCACACAGCCATTGGCTTTAGAATTTCTGCCATAAGATCGGCCATCAAATCAACATGGTAATAAGATTTCATTTTCACATATTAAATCCCTCAACACTGTAAATTTATAAATTGAGAAAGGGAAATCCCCAACCAAATTATACCAGACAGTTAATGAACACACCTTACTAGACATCACCATTAAAGTCTTTTTTATAGCTCTCTTGTGAGGCAGTTAAGTTAAAACACGTGAACAGATTGTCTAAAAGCATGATAAACCTTTGCATGAGCAACTGCTGAATGAATAGCATGAGAATTTATCAGGAATAAAATGGCAGTTGCGGGGAATTAATTGGAGACATGATGTTCACAGAAAAAAGGTTTGAATCCAAAATCCTTGTTCTATGTACAATTTACAAAACTCTAGTACAGAACATTCTAAATAGTGGCACAAATTAATACATTGCCACAAAGACTGAGTTAAAACAAAACCAATTTTTTTTGTCGATCTTAAGAAAATATGGGATCCTCTAACTCGCGAGACTAAGATTACCCCCACCGTATCATGTTGATTTTATTACACACAGAGTATAGACCTTTTCAGTGTAAAAGGAATGTGACTAGTTCAAAACCAGCAAAGTCAAGCTGAAGCACCATTTGTTTCAGTATCCACTATACAGTAGTAGCTGTGCTGGATAAAAGCAAAAGCAAAAATCAAAATGTTCAGAATTTGAACATTTTTTTAACCTGGCAATTGTTTTCTGGTACAGTAACTCCTCGCTTAACATTGTAGTTATGTTCCTGAAAAATGCTACTTTAAGGGAAATGATGTTAAGCAAATCCAATTTCCCCGTAAGAATTAATGTAAATAGCAGGGTTTAGGTTCCAGGGAAATTTTTTTAAAATAATTTAATACTGTACACAGCAATGATGATTGTGTAGGTTGGTTGAGGTGGTGGAGTCAGAGGGTGGAATATTTCCCAGGGAATGTCTTACTGCTAAATAATGAACTAGCACTTGGCTGAGCCCTCAAGGGTTAACACGTTGTTAATGGAGCATGGTAAGAAGCACAGGCTCCTTGGCCTGAGCGTCGGGGCGAGGGGGAGACTGCCACCTGTGAGTGGGTGACAGGGGGGACGCAGGCCTGCCCATGCAGGCCGCCTGCTGCTGTGCCAGTGGGGATCCTAGCCGCAACACACTGACATTGGCTCTGGTTGTGCTGCAGCCAGACTAGGGTCAACTGTCCCCAGGCTACTTCCAGACTCCCCCTCGGGGCTTACCTTGATCCTGGGGTCGTCCTCTGCAGGGTCCAGATGAATGGGTTCGTCCCGGCCAGGGCTGGGTAGTAGGTCCAGCAACTCCTCCGGAAAGTCAGCCCAGAGTAGCTCCAGCGGCTCCTCCAGGTAGCAGGCACTGGGGAGCTCAGGCTGCTCTTCCAGGTAGCCAGCGCAGGGGAGCTCCAGTAGCTCCTCTAGGTAGTGGGCACGGGGGAGCTCGGGCCACTCTGGGTGGCTACCCTGGGTCACAGGGGTCTCCCAGTCCCGAGCTCCCTGGGAGACGTCTGCTCGCTCCGGCTGCTGGGGCTTGACTGAGCTCTGAGGGCTCACCTTTATAGTTCTGGGTCGGCGCCTGACCCTTTGCGGGGCGGGCTCAGAGTTCTTTAGCTCCACCCAGTCCGGCCTCCGGCTGGGCTCTTCGTCATCTGGAGCAGCTGGGAGCCAGGCCGCCTCACTACACACTCAAATAAAGTACTGCAGGGCTTGAAACAAATACCAGACACCAACTAGTGAAGGTACTAAACCAATTCTCTAAAGGCTTATATGAAAAAACATGTATCTTCTCTCTTTCTGCCATTAGAGTTTAGGATATAAGCAGTGACCTGATGAGAAATACACTCATTGTCATAACCCCATGTCCTCTGGTATTTCTAATAGGTTGCTTTCCTTCATACCTGCTCAAGGACACCACCTTCTGTGCTATTACTAATTCTGTCCAATTAATGTGGGACTCTCCATGCCTTACCTCCTGGCTGCTGTAAGAGATAGCTTCTCTCTTTCTTCCCTTTCTAGGAATGGTCCTGCCTCTACAATCCCTTTCTGATGTGAGCGAGGAGACTCCTCTCTCCCTCCTCCAACCCTGTTCCTCAGGGCTGGCATTACCATGAGGCGAACTGAGACGGCCACCTCAGGTGCCAGACTGGGGGCGGGGGCACCACTATGACCCAGAGTGTAGAAAATTGTGTCTGCTGCTGGTGCATATGTACTCTCTCTGCTCTAGATGCACAGAGATGGTGGAGTGCTATGTTGGAGGAAGGAGGGCACAAGAGACATAACAGGCAGGCAGGAGAAAAGGTGAGAGGGAATAACAGAAAGCAACAGGAGCTGCAGGAAGAGAGAGGAGGAGAAGCTTCTTATGTACCTCTCTAGCACCCCCATGAGCCTGGACAGATTAACACCAGCTTCTCAGGGAGCTTCCTGTTTCCAGCTGCTTCTCTGAACCCACTTGAGGAGAAGAGGCTGTCAACTGAAGCAGTAGGAGCTAGTTAGGCCCTTAAGATGCTGATATCTTCCCTCTCTCAGGACCTGTTACCAGCCTGCTTATTTGTCCCCTTCAATTGAGTGTTGAGAGCCACTATAGCTGGCAGAGAACAGCAGTCATGAGTGAAAGAAGAAAACGCCCCTCTGGGGCAGCATTCAGAAAAAGAAAGCAAGCAAATGAAGCTTTTCTATCTAAGCAGGAAGCTCTCCTGAGATACATAGACATAAATGTTCACAGTGAGCCTTCCAGCCCCAGTGAGGAACTGAGTGGTGAGGAGATGCCAGATCTTCCAGTTAGTCAGAGTGCAGGTGACCTAGCAGCTACTGCAGCATTCATATCTCCATCTCAAATGGATGTAACCATGCACAGTCCTGAAGAAAAAGTATAGATCAGAGTGTGGTGGAAGCACAAGAATCAGCTGCTGCTGAGTTAGTTCCTTAAGGCTAGATGATCCAGGACTGTTGACCCACCCGAGCAGTAGCCTGAGGGACATCCTTGTACTGCATGGGCCACAGCAAGTGAAAAACTTCATGTTCCCCAAAGACAATGAAAATAGAAGTTTCCATCCAACACATTGCTGGCATGAAATCCTCAATGGTGACAGAGTGGAGAGGCCATGGCTTATGTACTCAAAAACCTAGAATGCTGCATACTGTTTTTGTTGCAAACTCTTCCAGTCTAATGTTCCAGCCACATTGGGTTCTACAGGAACAAAGGACTGGAAAAATCTGGCTAGAAATCTGGCATGCCACGAGAAGGCAGCAAATCACCAGAGAGCATTCCATAGGTGGAAAGAGCTTGAGATGAGACTAAAGTTAAAGGCCATCATAGATGATCAGCATCAAGAGAAGATTGCATCAGAGTCTCTTTACTGGCAAAATGTTCTGAAAAGGCTCATTGCCTTTGTGAGAATGTTTGCTATTTATAACCTAGCACTGCGTGGCACTTCAGATCAGCTGTATGTGCCAAACAATGGAAATTGCCTTAAAATTGTGGAGCTGATGGCTGAATTTGATGCTGTACTCCAGGATGAGTCACTAACCAAGAAATGTACACAAACCACTACCTTGGAAAAACAATTCAAAATGGAGATTATACAGTTACTGGCAACAGAAGTCAAACAGAAGATTGTGGCAGATTTAGAGTCAGCAAGATATTACTTTATTATTCTGGATTGCACACCTGACATCAGCCATAGGGATCAAATGACTTTAATGGTGCGTTCTGTAACGACAGAACCTAGTGAAAATGTCCCTGCAATGGTGACTGTCAGAGCGCATTTTCTAGAATTTATTGACATTGATGATACTACAGGAGCTAGTATGACAAATGTGCTTTTTAAAAAGCTGGAAGATACAGGAATTGCGATAGCCAACATGAGAGGTCAGGGCTACGATAATGGTGCCAACATGAGAGGAAAGAACAGAGGAGTGCAGACACGGATCTGAGAGTTAAACCCTTGAGCTTTTTTTGTCCCATGGAGTTCTCATTCATTGAACTTGGTGGTCAGTGATGCAGCATCAGCTTCTAGTGAGGCTGCTCAATTTTTTAATGTAATTCAAAGCATCTATATATTTTTCTCTGCATCAACTTATCAATGGCAAATTTTGAAGCAACATCTGTGAACATTCTCTCCGACACTGAAACCACTGAGTGCCACACAATGGGAAAGTTGAGTGGATAGGCGATAAAGCCTATCAAACATCAAATTGGGAAGATAGATGATGCCATAGTTGCCATTATGGAGGATAATATTATGACAGGAACTGTTCGTGGGAGAACAGTGGCAGAGGGAAATGGAGTCACCAGAAAAATACATAACTTCCAATTTCTGTGTGGCTTAGTGTTATGGCATGACATACCGTTTGAAATAAATGTTGTAAGCAAGAGACTCCAAGGTGTTGACCTTGATATATCTGGAGCAATGGAACAATTGAACAAAGCAAAGTCACACCTACAGTTTTACCAGTCAGATGAGGGATTTCAAAATGTTCTGAATAGTGTACAGAAGTTGGCAGAGGAACTTCACACTGAAGCTATTTTCCCACCCATTCAAGAGAGTCACCGAAGAAGACGACATTTTGATTATAAGGCACGGGATAATCCCATAAGAGACCCCAAACAACAATTCAAAGTTGAATCCTTTAACCAGGTGCTAGATTGTGCAATACAGTCAGCTGAAGAAAGTTTCATGCAACTCAAGGAACACAGCAATATATTTGGGATGTTGTATGATATTTCAAAACTCCTCACTATACCTGAAGAAGACCTACACCAGCAATGCAGGGCACTAGAGTCAGTGTTGACACATGTGTGATATTGATGCGAGTGATTTAGGTGATGAACTTAAAGCCCTTTCAAGATACATTTCAGCAGGATCAACTTCAAAGGCTGTTCTGGAATATACGTGCACAAATAAGATGACCCTCTTTCCAAATGCTTTTGTTGCTCTGCGCATACATCTAACACTTTCTGTAACAGTTGCTAGTAGAGAACGCAACTTCTCCAAGCTGAAGTTAATAAAAACACATCTACACTTCCACAATGACACAGGAGTGGCTGGTTGGCCCTGCAACCATCTCAATAGAGCATGAGCTGGCCCAGACTGGTGGACCTTCAGGAAGCAGTTCAAATCTTTGCAGCCAAGAAGACACGGAAAGCACCACTTTGATTATTCAAACAGTTAAAAATGCCAGTGTTTACTATGCAGACAAGGAAAGTAACATTTGCAGTTCAGGCATCTGAAAGTTAAGTGTTACTTAAAATTTTTGAATAAGGCATTTTAAGTTGTTAGTTCTCCTTTATTGGGGTAAGTAGCAGTATCATGAGAGGAACAGGACAGGAAGAAGGCAGAATTGAGACCTTTCAAAGTTTTGGCCCAAGCAAGAGGGTATGGGGGCATCATTTGAGCTCCTCGCCTCAGGTGCCAAAATGTTGTGGGCCGGCCCTAATGTTCCTGTTGCTGAGAGGCTGTTGTGAGCGTCAAGAGAATACTCTCTTACTATCCTACTACTCTGTTCCTGGATGCTTGGGAAAAGAAGATATTTGCTATTTCACTCTATCCCTTTCCCCCCTTTCACCGTTTTTTTTAGGTCCTCCTCTCTTCTGGATCCTAAGTGCCTTTATTGCTGGTCAAATCAGCAGCAGAGTGAAACTGACAAGATTCTTATTAGTTGTAATAAAGACCCAGATCATTTCCACAGCTCCTGATCAGAATGATACAGGCTCCTGTCACTGGGTGGTGCATAGAGAAAGCAAAGCCATGATCCCATCTCTCAGGCCACCTCTTCCCATCCCCTTTTTGTCAGCTAGCATCCAAAAAAAGTGCTAGGAAGGAGCAAGGCCTACATCTCTCGGCCACTGCTGAGTGCCCGGGGGTGGGTGGGTAGGTTTAGAAACTACTTATCCTTCCCACCCCCGGGCCCATTCAGGGGCAGCTACAACCTGGCTCTTCACATAACTTTAAAATAAACGAAGATTTGGCTGCACAGTAACCAGATATAGACTGAGCTATTCCAGCACACACACAACTTTCTCATGGATAAATTAAGAAATTACCCTTCTTTCAGGAGAAGCAATTCTCTTCAGATAGCTTTTACAAAAACTCTGCTTCCATAAACTTATTTCTTCTTTAGAACGACTCCTGTCAAAAGGATTTTCTTTCTAGGCTTGAGTTTTTGTTTCTGCATTTTTCCCAAATGATGAATATTAAAATATTAAAAGGATACATTTAATATAAAAGTAATAGGATAATAGTGCAAATAAAGTACTATAGAAATAATACTGCAAATTAACATCTAAACCAGGGGTCGGCAACCTCCGGCACGTGGCTCACCAGAGTAAGCACCCTGGAGGGCTGGGCCAGTTTGTTTACCTGCTGCATCGGCGGGTTTGGCCAACCATGGCTCCCACTGGCCGTGTTTCGCCATCCCAGGCCAATGGGGACTGTGGGAAGCTTCATTCTGCCCTCAGAAGTACAGGTGTTCATCATTGATTCTCCTGTGAAATGAGCTACTCAATATGCATTGCAATTATGTTTCAGAAGACATACAGGAGAATATAGTCTCATACCAAGACCTGGACAGAGCCATGAACTGCAATCTTTACTCAAACAAAATGTTGGACTAAGTTTTGCTTGAATAAGGGCATTGAATTGGGCCTTCAAAACGTACCTTATATAATACATCGCTAATGCTGATCAGGTCATGCTGACACAAAGCACAAGTTAAGATAAATTTAAAAAATAGCATAAACAAAGACAAGATACAGCTGACAAAAATCAAATCAAATCACAGTCACGAGGAAAATAAAGCTACCTCTATGTGCCTGAAGAAGCACTGGTTTGAGTCTGATGACTACAGTCTGGACTAAGAAACCTGGCTAGATCTTTTGAAGTGTAAAGATAAACAATAAAGCAGTTTACAAAAAGAAGTAGCATAGCATATATTGCCACCAAATCTATATTTTTTCCCATAGATTAGAAACCCAGAGAAAGCTGGAGTAGGGATAGAGTGAAATAGCAGTTGAAATCCACATTGTCCACACTATTTTTAATCCTGACCATGCACTAGAAGTAGTTAAAGCTACTTTGCGTTATATGTAAATTGGCAGCTCTTTAGGATAAGCTGTTATTAGGAAAGATTTGTCTCAACTGGGATTAAAACTAGGACAAGAGAAAGGGAACTCAAGTTTTCCATGGCAAAAAGAGACTTGGGGGCGGGGAGAGAGAATGTCCTGTACTTTATCAATCTAATCCTGTCTGGGTAAAGAGATCGTATTGCTACCTTTGAGTATGAACTTTAGAATTGGCAACAAGTGACAAACTTGAATGTATTTATTCCACTCTAAGGATGAGGCTAAGAATTGTTGCGTAACTGTTGTGAAACTTTTTTAAACATTTAAAGGGCAAAATTCATCTCAGAGCTGAGGGACTTGTATCGGTAGATGGACAAATACTGCCCTCATTATACGCAGGAGTAAGGTATGTACAGGCCCTTAGTGCCATACAGATAACCCTTCTTCCCAACCTGACCAATTCAGTAGTAAGGCCGATTAGGCCAGAGTGGAAGGAGTGCAAAATAGTATGCGGTACCTCCATGGTTACATCCTGTGGATCTGAGGATGGCAGTGGGAAGCTCATGTGTCATAGGAGTGAGAAGGGGGAGAGGCAGGTGAGGGAGAGGACAGTTCAGGCTTCCACATATCCTTTTCTAGATTCTTCCCTGTGAAAGCTCCACAGAGAACTATAGCAATGATGGGGTTACATCATGTGGAGCTGCCACACTAGAAAGAGGTTTAATCAGAGATAGGACAAGAGAACATTTCCCTTTGACTGGATGTGGGGGACTTGGGAATAGTAAGAGAGAATGTACCATCATACTTCCAGAGTCAGACTTCTTCGAAGAAAGGGGAACGGTCATATCACTCTTTTGGAACTGTCAACCAACATGGTGGTGGTTGTGGCTGCAGAGCCTTTTGTAAGAACTTTCATTCATGCATAAAGGGATATGCGTAAACAGAAGAAGATATGACTTAAGAGTTTCTAGGAGTGGTTACAATCAAAGGGAGCTAAATATTCACAGGTAAAAGCTAGGACTTAGTTAAACGCTTCAAAAGTATGGATGGTTAAGGTGTGTATGATACATATTAGGGTTGTCAAGTGATGAATCACGATTAATGTTTTTAATCATGTCATTAAAAATATTAATCGGGATTATCACACTGTTAAACAATAACAGAATACCATTTATATAAACATTTTGGATGTTTTCCACATTTTCAAATATATTGACTTCAATTACAACACAGAATACAACGTGTACAGTGCTCACATTTATATAAAAATAAATATTTGCACTGAAAAAATAGTATTTTTTAGTTCACAATGCAAGTACTGTAGTGCATTCTATCATTAAAGTTCAACTTACAAATGTAGTGTTATGTACAAAAAATAACTACATTCAAAAATAAAACAAAGTAAAGCTTTAGAGCCTACAAGTCTACTTAGTCCACTTCTTGTTAGCCAATCTCTCAGACAAACAAGTTTGTTTACATTTGCAGGAGATAATGCTGCCTGCTTCTTGTCTACAATGTCACCTGAAAGTGAGAACAAGTGTTCACATGGCACTGCTGTAGCTGGCATTGCAAGATATTTACATGCCAGATGCGCTAAAGATTCATATATCCATTCATGCTTCAAACCACCATTCCAGAGGACGTGTCCATGCTGATGATGGGTTCTCTGCTCGATAACGATCCAAGCAGGAAACTACAGAACCCAAACCACCAAAAAATAAAATCAACCTTCTGCTTGTGACATCTGACTTAGATGATGAAAATGAACATGTGTTGGTCTGCACTGTACACTTTGTATTCTGTGTTGTAATTAAAATCAATACATTTGAAAATGTAGAAAAACATCCACAATATTTACTAAATTTCAAATGGTATTCTGTTTAACATTGTGATTAAAACTGTAATTAATCACGATTAATTTTTTTCAATTGCAATTTTTTTTTAGTTAATTGTGTGAGTTAACTGTGATTAATCGACAGCCATAGTACACATTCATTTTAACTTGCTACCAGCTAAATTCAAATTATGTCAACCTACATCGTATTTGCAGAAAGTATCCCAAGACCAGCATTACTAGATTTGGAGTGTTCTCATCACAGGTTGATTCCTAGAAACATACTATATTATGACACTGCAAGAATGGACAGAGTTTAAAAAGCCTTTTTAAACCTTTTCTTATACAAAGAAAACACCCACATACTGATTTCAGCACCTTCACAGAATCTAATTTTACCAAATATCATAGTGTAGTTTTATGTATTTATGCTCATAGAACACAGTCATAGTGTTCTTGCTTTGAAATTGTAGTATTTCCTGTTTATTTTGCAGATAGAAATGGATTTGAATAGGTATAATTTTAAAGAAGAATTTGGTTCTCTATCCTTCTTCTTGTGTGTATAGTATAGATTCACTGTACATTATGGATTCTTTTGCTATGTACTGAACAGGAGTAATTCCGTAATAAAATTAAAATCACACAAGATCTTCCTGACAGGTGCTATTGTATTCCTTCCTGTAGGAAGCCAAAGTTTCAAGACATTTGATGCTAGTCAACTGTTTCCCCCTCTGCTAAGAAGAGGTCAATTGCTAAAGCTCACATTTGTTTACTTCACTCCTATGGGAAATGGAATGCTTATAGTTCTTTGAAAAAGAAAATCTCTAGTAATATCTGCTGGATTCCATGAGTGCATGGTTGATGGAGAACAAGTCTGTATGTATCAATAGGTTTTGTTTCAGTGAATAGAGTTTACTGTAGGTTTCAGAGAACATATGGGAATGATTTTGTCAGATAAACCTAGAAGCCATAAAATAACTAAAACAGGTATAACATACAGAGAAGTCGGAAAACACTACAAAAACCGTTCTAGTAAAATCAAGTGCAAATTTTCAAAATTTGCTTTAATGAAAGTAACATTAATATACATGGGTCAAATTTTCCTCTCAGTTACACCACTGCAACTCCAGTGGCTTCAATGGGGTTGCTCTAACGTAAAGAGAATCTGGTCTCATGGGATTTGCAATAAACTAAGTATTATTTTATTAGGCCTTGTCTACACTGGCAAGTTTCTGTGCAGTAAAGCAGCTTTCTGCAGTGTAACTCCCAAGGTGTACACACTGCCAAGCCACTTAGTGCACAGAAACTGCGTAGTTGCAGCACAGTAAAAAAAACCCACCCCAACAAGAAGCATACAGCTTTCTGTGCTGAGGCTACAACGCTGTGGTGTCAGTGTAGACACTCTAGTCGATTAGAGAGCTGCAATTGGCCTCTGGGAGGTGTTCCGTTCTTGCCTCTCTGGTCATCGGTTTGAACTCTACTGCCCTGCCCTCAGGTGATCAACTGTGAGCCCCACCCCTTAAATTCCTTGGGAATTTTGAAAGTCCCCTTCCTGTTTGCTCGGTGATGTGTGCGGTAGTCTCAGTGCATCTTTCCAGGTGACCATGCCTGCTCCATGGACCTGGCAATCCCCTGCTTGGAGCAATGCCAAGCTGCTGGACCTCATCAGCATTTGGTGAGAGGAGGCTGTCCAGTCCCAGCTGTGCTCCAGCTATAGGAAATATGATACCTACAGACAGATTTCACGATACATGACAGAAAGGGGCCATGATCGGGACACACTGCAGTACAGGGTTAAAGTGAAGGAGCTGCAGAATGCCTGTCACAAGGCATGAGAGGCAAACTGCTGCTCTGGTGCTGCGCCCACAAGCTGGCGGTTCTACAAAGAGCTGGACGTGATACTCAATGGTGACTCCACCTCCACTGAGAATAGTCCACTGTGGATACTTAGTGGCTCGCATGCCAGTTGAGAGTGGACCAAGCCAGGAGGAGGAAATCTTGGACGAGGATCTGGAGTGGGAGGGGGGACCCAGAGGCAGAGGCCAACTCAGAGGTCAGAGATGCATGCAGCCCAGAACTCTTCTCTATCCCAGAGGAGGCTAGCTAGACACAGCTGGCAAAGCTTAGCGAAGCACAAACAGGAGAGGAGGCCCCTGGTAAGTGGTTTTGATTTGGGAATCACTGAAGCAAGTTGTTGGAGGCAGGGGATTGCAGAAAGTAGGCTTGTGTCTGTGTGATGTACATACCACCACATGCCTAATCTGAGCAGTGGAACAGGGTGTTGATTGACTCCCTCACTTCACGGGAATCTACCTCAGCAATCTCCATGAAACTCTCATGGAGATACTGGGCAATCTATTGCAGCAGGTTCTTTGGCAGAGCTGCTTTGTTTCTTGCCCCATTATGGGTAACTTTCCTGCACCACTCTGTCATCACGGGCAGGAGGGGGGAAGGGAGAGGAGAGGTGACCATTGCTGCACATAGGCAAGCCGCATAAGGGCCAGGGTGGAAGCGGCAGTCTTGTAGAAGACCCTCTCTTGATTCCCTGCTCACCCTCTGCAGTGAGATATCTTCCACAATGAACACAGCCTGGGGAAAATGTGGGGACAGTAATGATTATAAGCCCCCACCCCACACACAGTGCTGGCTCTCCCCAAGAACCACGTGCCCAGTGTACAGTATGGTCCTGGAACACTGACGTCCCCTGTCCCTGTGGTTACTCACCATTTTGGGGGTCTCATGGTTCATACGTGCTTGCTTGGGGTCAGCCAGTTAGTGACAGGTATGTGAATAGTGGCTGTGTTTTAAATCACTGAATCAGTGGTCTCTGTGTTACAAATAATACTGCTTCTGTAAAACGTTGCATTTTGGCTTTACAGATATGACCTTAGGAGCCCAGCCTCCCTTTTTGTTATTGCCGGCTGAACAGCTGCACAGAATTAGAAAGCGGCCACAAAAAACTAAAGAGGACTTTCTGCATGATGAAATGATGCACTCTGTGGCCGAAAAACAAGAATTGAAGGAGTGACAGAACAGTGAGAAGAAGGACCAAAAGGAGAATGTGGCACGCCAGAACAAAGCCACGAAGGGGCTCTTAAACGTTTCCCATGTGCCATCCAGACACCACCAACAGACTCTTATCAACCTCCTGGCTCCAGTCTGTACCCGCTGTATTCCACTCCTGCCACATCACAGTCCAGCCCTGCGGACTCCCAGTACCCACTGCCCTCAACATCCTGTTAGTCACCCGATAGTATGCGAGGACCCAAGTAGTCAGATGCACACCTGTTATCTACCAGGTTGCAGGGGTGACCAAACGATAAAGGTTCGTTTTTGGATGTTTAGAGGGGGAACAGTTGTGGCACAGTGTGCAGGCACTGAGACGTATGGCTTTACCTTAATGGTTTATTAGTGATACAGAAACAATATTGACTAACAACTCTATTTATACAAGGAAACACACAATATACTCATACAAAGAAAGACACGATATACAGTTAACCCCAAAAGAAAATCTTGTTAACTTCCAAAAGTAATTAATTACAAAGCATACTTACTAATACAAATCAATGCAAAAACATTACGGCCGGCAGACGCGTAAGCTCCACTGGAACACGAGAGCTGAGAGAGGCTTCGAGGTGATCAGGCTCGGTTACGGGTGCACTCAGGGTGCAAGTGACTCAGGTGCGTTCTCCTCTCTGCCTACCAAACTGTGGGCAGGACACATATACCCAAAGTGACGCCGCCCGCCCCCCCTCCCCCAAGATCTAGTGAAGAAATCGCTGACAGCTATATGGGGCTTCTCATCTACCAAATAAGGTAAAATTAACTATAGATAGGGTTTTGCCGAGTTTCCCCAAAGAGCGGGGGATATTCTGTTGCAAGCTGTTTGCAAAATATCTGTAAAGTATCTGTAAAGTTGCAACAGAGCGGTCAAACTTCAGCCTCAGCCTTACTGGAATGGTCAACCCTCAGCCTTTACTGGCAAAGACAATAACAGGAAACAGCTCGGTGTACGTGCTGGCTTTGCATCTAAGCATGGAGGCCAGGGCAGACATGCAGAAGCAGGCCTGGTGTTATAACACATCCGTCCCTCTACAGTTTAGCCCTGCTGAAGTAAAGTACCCGCTGCACTGTACTCCAAAGGACAAGGTTGCATGAGATACCCGCATATACACAAATCTTTAACCATCCTGGGACCCCACCTCCTCCTGGGATGCTCCCTTCCCCCATGGTGCAGATGTGTTTTTTTGTTTCTCTCTTCCCTCTGGTTGTTGTTTTTAAATAAAAGAATTGTTTTTGTTTTAAAGCAATCTTTATTCCATTAATTGAAAGCAAACAAACAGAGCCCTGCAAAGCAACAGGCAATTTTCTTAAACCTTCACAGCACACAGTTTGCACCAATCACAATCACCGCCTGGCATTATAAGCACTGCACTCCCAAGCATAGCAACAAATATTAGTGGCTTTCAACTTCAAATTGCTGTCTCAAGGCATCCCTGATCCTTATGGCCCCATGCTGCACTCCTCTAATAGTCCTGGTCTCTCGCTGTTCAAATTCAGCCTCCAGGCACTGAGCCTCAGCGGTCCAGCCCTGAGTGAAGCTTTCACTCTTCCCTTCACAGATATTATGGAGCATACAGCACACGATGATAAGCATGTGAATATGGTCATCGATCAGGTCCAGCCTCCCATATAGGCAGCGCCATCAAGCCTTTAAACGGCCAAAAGTACACTCAGTCATTTTGCACTTGCTCATCCTGTTGTTGAACCGCTCCCTGCTGCTGTCAAGGTTCTCCATGTATGGCTTCATAAGCCATGGCATTAAGGAGTAAGCAGGGTCTCCCAGGATCAGAATGGGCATTTCGACTTCCCCTATAGTGATCTTCTGATCCAGGAAGAAAGTCTTTGCTTACAATTTCCTGAACAGGCTAGCATTCCAAAAGATATGTGCGTCATGCACCTTTCCAGACCAGCCTGTGGTAATGTCCATGAAACACTCACAGTGATCCATAAGCATCTGGAAAATCATAGAGAAATACACCCTTCTGATTAATGTAATCGGTGGCTAAGTGGTCTGGTGCCAGAATTGGAATATGCGTGCCATCTATCACCCCTCCGCAGTTAGGAAAGCCCATTTGTGCAAAGCCAACCACAATGTCACGCACATTGCTCAGAGTCATGGTCTTTCAGAGCAGGATGCAATTAATGGCCCTGCAGACTTCTGTCAACATGAGTTCAACAGTCGACTTTCCCACTCCAAACTGGTTAGCAACTGATCAGTAGCAGTCTGGGGTAGCCAGCTTCCACAGTGCAATTGCCACATGCTTCTCCAACGACAGGGGAGCTCTCATTCTTGTGTCCTTGTGCCACAGGGCTGGGGTGAGCTCATCACACAGTCCCATGAATATTGCTTTCCACATCCAAAAGTTCTGCAACCACTGCTAGTCATCCCAGATGTGCATGACGATGTGATCCCACCACACAGTGCTTGTTTCCAGAGCCCAAAAGCGGCGTTCCACTATGGTCAGCCTCTCCATGAATGCCACAATCTCGTGTCATAACTACTACGCTTGGCAAGATCAATGCTGAACTCCTCTTGCCTTTGTAGTTTAAGGAATAACTCCACTGCCACTCATGATGTGTTAGTGAGAGCGAGCAGCATATTGGTCAACAGTGCTGGATCCATTCCTGCAGAACGAAGACGCAGAGAGTGCAGTACACAAACCGTTGAAAGGTGGCGCCAAATGTGGACGGAAGCAAAGGGATTGCTGGGATGCGAAGCAACGCATCACAGGGCATTGGGACTAGACCCAGGAAGCCCCACAACCCCCTCCGCCTTTCCACAACTCTTAGCGGCAGAAGAGGAAGAGATGCTCTGTGGGATAGCTGCCCAGAGTGCACCGCTCCAAATACCAACGCAAGTACCAGAAGTGCGAATATGCTATTGCAAAGGCAGCTGACAGTGTGAACACAACAGTGGTTTCCCTTCAGTGCTCTCTGAGCAGTGATGTAATTGCCGGCAATGTAACTCTGCCAGTGTAGACATACTTTGAGCCCTGGTCTACACTACAAGTTTAGGTCGAATTTAGCAGCATTAGATCAATTTAACACTGCACCCATCCACATGATGAAGCCATTTTTATTGACTTAAAAGGCTCTTAAAATCGAATTCTGTACTCTTCCCTGACGACGGGATTAGCACTGAAATAGACCCTGCTGGGTCAAATTTGGGATAGTGTGGACACAATTTGATAGTATTGACTTCCGGGATCTATCCCAGAGTGCTCCATTATGACCGCTCTGGACAGCACTCTCAATTCAGATGCACTGGCCAGGTAAACTGGAAAAGCCCCGCAAACTTTTGAATTTCATTTCCTGTTTGGCTAGCGTAGCGAGCTGATCAGCACAGGTGACCATGCAGAGCTCATCAGCACAGGTAACCATGGAGTCCCAGAATTGCAGAAGAGCTCCAGCATGGACCAAATGGGAGGTACTGCATCTTATCGCTGTATGGGGAGACGAATCTGTGCTATCTGAACTCCGTTCCAAAAGACGAAATGCCGGAATATTTGAAAAAAAATCTCCAAGGGCATGAAGGACAGAGGTTATAACAGGGACCCGCAGCAGTGCTGCGTGAAACTTAAGGAGCTCAGGTAAGCCTACCAAAGAACCAGAGAGACCTAAGACTGCTCCGAGTCAGAGCCCCAGACATGCCGCTTCTATGATGAGCTGCATGTCATTCTATGGGGTGCCCCTACATCTACCCCACTCCTGTGCTTCCCTCCTCCCTCACCCCTCCAGGCTACCTTGGCAGTTATCCCCTCATTTGTGTGATGAATTAAGAATGCATGAATTTGAAACAACAATGACTTTATTGCCTCTGCAAGTGGAGATCAAAGCAGGGAGGTCTCAGTTGCCTTACAGGGAAGTAGAGTGAACCAAGAGAGCGGGTTTTTATCAAGGAGAAACAAACAGAAGTGTCACACCATAGCCTGGCCAGTCATGAAACTGGTTTTCAAAGCTTCTCTGATGCACAGTGCGCCCTGTTGTGCTCTTCTAACCGTCCTGGTGTTGGGCTGTGCGTAATCAGCGGCCATGCGATTTGTCTCAACCTCCCACCCTGCCATAAACCTCTCCCCCTTACTCTCACAGATATTGTGGAGCACACAGCAAGCAGTAATAACGATGGAAATATTGGTTTTGCTGAGCTCTAACTAAGTCAGTAAATTGCACCAGTGAGCTTTTAAATGTCCAAAAAGACACATTCTACCACCATTCTGCACTTGCTCAGCCTATAGTTGAACTGCTCCTTACTACTGTCCAGGCTTCATGAGCCATGGCAGCAAGGGGTAGGCTGCGGTAGGTGTGACCGCACGGTGCTGCCAACTGGGAGAGCAGCCTGAGGCAGAAGCCTCCAGCTGTCATGATATTCCAGGCAGGACTAATCTCCATCAGATGAAACTTAAAGAAGAGAATGACCTGGAGTCATTCCTGTTTTTGTCTAGCTGCCCCCGACCACCCTAACCAAGGTCAGCCAGGAGCACCCACGGGATAACGATGACAGCAGTCGTATTGCACCGTCTACCATCCACAAGGCAAGGCAAGGGGATGCTGCTGCATAGCACTGCAGTACCGTGTCTGACAGCAGCTCCCAGGAGACATACGGTTACAGTGAGCTGAGTGGGCTCCATGCTTGCCATGGTATGTCGTCTGCATGAGTAACCCAGGAAAAAAGGTGAGAAGCAATTTTTTGCCGTTGCTTTCGGGGGAGGGAGAGGTGTGATGACATGTACCCAGAACTACCCACAACAATGTTTTTGCCCCATCAGGCATTGGGAGCTCAACCCAGAATTCCAGTGGGTGGCGGAGACTGCGGGAACTGTAGGATAGCTACTCAGTGCAATCTCCGAAAGTCAACGCTAGCCTTGATACTGTGGACGCACACTGCCAACTTAACGCGCTTAATGGGGACACAATCAACTGTATCAAATCGATTTCTAAAAAAACTGACATATTAAATCAACCTAATTTTGTAGTGTAGACACACCCCTAGAGTTCAGTTCTATCAATACCTCTTTCTCTACAGTTTTAGATCATATTTTTCACCAAGAGACTTTTCTTTTTCTTTTTTTAAACTCTCTTTTGCTCCATGGTGTGACACCTGTAGGCCAGGGCCACTTTTGAATATCAAGACTCTAAATTGTGGTCCCTGTGTTAGAAAGAAAATTATTTGATTATGAATTGAAAATATGTTTCCTGAGCCAGAGCCTGTGATTTTAATCGGAAGTACTTGAATCAGCTTGGAAAGTAGTAAGGGGTTCTGACTTCCCAGCAGCCTCTCACCACTTTTTTTGATGTTTCAGGATCAATTCTGACGTAATCTGAAAGGGCTCTGAGCAATAGCTGCCCCTTTCTTGCTACTACTGCTCAGCAGCTCCCCTGTAGACAGCCTGCTGGATCGCAGGGGAGTGAGGAGTGGTGCACAGGCTGCTCCACTGTCTGCTTCTCTAAAGGATTGTGGGAGCCCCAGGAGAAGTAGGATAGGAGGAAAACTTGTTTTGCCTTAACCTAGGGCAGCACTTAGCAAAGAATGGTGTGCCTTCCCCACACAGCCCCACAAAAGAGGGAAAGTGGAGAAACTAAGAATCAATCACCAGTTACAGTTCCCTGATTTTCTGCCACTAGAGCAGTCTAGTGGCTGTTCTAGCTTATCCCAGCTGGCAGTGGTTCCCAAGGGACCATGAGTCAGCTGTGGTTTACTTGAAGCATAACATGCCTCAGGCCTGGTCTACAGTATGCGTTTAAACCGAATTTAGCAGCGTTAAACCGATTTAACCCTGCACCCGTCCACACAACAAAGCCCTTTATATCGATATAAAGGGCACTTTAAACCGATTTCTGTACTCCTCCCCGACAAGGGGAGTAGCGCTGAAATTGCTATTGCCATGTCGGATTAGGGTTAGTGTGGCCGCAAATCGACGGTATTGGCCTCCGGGTGGTATCCCACAGTGCACCATTGTGACTGCTCTGGAAAGCAATCTGAACTTGGATGCACTGGCCAGGTAGACAGGAAAAGCCCCACGAACTTTTGAATTTCATTTCCTGTTTGCCCAGCGTGGAGCTCTGATCAGGACGGGTGGCGATGCAGTCCCAAATCCAAAAAGAGCTCCAGCATGGACCGTATAGGAGATACTGGATCTGATCACTGTTTGGGGAGACAAATCTGTTTTATCAGAGCTCCGTTACAGAAGACAAAATGCCAAAACATTTGAAAAAATTTCCAGGCTATGATACAGAGTCCACAGCACAGTGCTGTGTGACAAGCGTAACGGAAAGTCAAAGAATCAAATGGACGCTCATGGAGGGAGGGAGGGGGTACTGAGGACTCCAGCTATCCCACAGTCCCCACGGTCTCCGAAAAGCATTTGCATTCTTGGCTGAGCTCCCAATGCCTGAAGGGTCAAAAACATTTTCCCAGGTGTTTCAGGGTATATGTCGTCAATTTACACCCTCCCCTCCCCGAAAGAAAAGGGAAAAAAAACGTTTCTCACCTTTTTTCAAGGTCACCCTATGTCTACTGCATGCTGCTGGTAGACGCGGTGCTGCAGCGCTGAACACCAGCATACCCTTCCCGGTGGCAGACGGTACAATATGACTGCTATCCATCATCATCATCATCATCCCATGAGTGCTCCTGGCTGGCCTCGGTGAGGTCGGCCGGGGGTGCCTGGGTAAAAATGGAAATGACTCCCGGTCATTCCCAGCAGATGGTATAGAATGGTTGGTAAACATCCTCATCATAGCTGAGCTCTATCAGCCCCCCCCCTTTCATGTCTAAAGAAAAGATTCTGTACTGCCTGGACTATCATAGCAGCAGGAGGCTGTGCTCCTCTTCCCCCCTCACCCTTTAATGTCCTGCCTGGACTATCATAGCAGCTGGAGGCTTCCTCCCCCTCATTTTATCTCACTAACAAGTCAGTGTTTCTTATTCCTGCATTCTTTATTACTTCATCATACAAATGGAGGGACACTGCCACGGTAGCCCAGGAGGACTGGGGGAGGAGGGAAACAATGGGTGGGGTTGTTGCAGGAGCACCCCCTAGAATGGCATGCAGATCATCATTTCTGCGGGATCTCTGGGGCTCTGACTCGGAGTGGCTGTGCTCTCTGGTTCTCTAGTACATTTGCCCCATATTCTAGGCAAGACTGACTCCATTTTTAGACAAAACATAAAGAAGGGAATGACCCGTGGAGTCATTCCCATTTTTGTCCATGAGCCCCCAGCCGACCTCAGCGAGGCCAGCCAGGAGCACCCATAACACCAGCAGACGGTTCAGAACAACTGATAACCGTCATTTCATCGCCAATTTACAATGGCAGATGGTGCAATAGGAATGGTAACCATCTCTGCTACCTTGCAAAGGCAAATGGATGCTGCTATGTAGCACTGCAGTACTGCATCTGTCAGCAGCATCCAATACACATACAGTGACAGTGACAAGGCAAAATGGGCTCCATGGTTGCCATGCTATGGCGTCTGCCAGGGCAATCCAGGGAAAAAGGGTGTGAAATGCTTGTCTGCTATTGCTTTCACGGAGGAAGGATTGAGTGACGGCATTTACCCAGAATCACCCGCCACACTGTTTTTGCATTGGGATCTCAACCCAGAATTCCAATGGACGGGGGAGAACGCGGGAACTATGGGATAGCTACCCACAGTGCAACGCTCCGGAAATCGAAGCTAGCCTCAGTACCTGGATGCACACCGCCAAATTAATGTGCTTAGTGTGGCCGCGTGCACACTCGACTTTATACAATCTGTTTTACAAAACCGGTTTATGTAAAATCGGCATAATCCCGTAGTGTAGACATACCCTCAGTCGCTCCCCCTGTGCCAGGGCTGTGGAGAGGGAAGCACAGAGGCTAGTTACACTAGCTCTACACCTTCAGGGGAGGGGAGGGGGGAATCCGTAGCAGGGGACTTGCAGGTTGATTCTGTTTTTGTGATGCTAAGAGAATCTGTCTCAAAAGTACAGTCCTCTCAGGCTGAAAAGGTTGGACACTATTGCTCTAGTTTATCAGTGTCTACTTGCTGCACCACATGTGCTTGAGGCAGCAATATATGAAAAATAACTTATTTATCTATAACTGACATTCAGTTAACTGCAAATGTCTAGGACAAGTTCCAACTTTCACTGTCATCTACATTGAAAACAGTATAGACCTCTGTATACTTTTATATCAATGAGAACAAAACTATCACAGTAAAAGTTTTTGAAAAAGACGGTGTAGTTTATGTGCTCATCTCAACTTCCTATGTAATAGTAAAGGATATGTAATGTAAAATTAAAATGATTTCAGTTAACCCACACAAATCATAGAATCATAGGACTGGAAAGGATCTCGAGAGGTCATCTAGTCCAGTCCCCTGCACTCATGGCAGGACTAAGTATTACCTATGAAGACAAGAGGCAGTCATTTTCCATGAGTTGAGAAAGTTAAAGTAAACAACGCATATGATGACAACATAATCATATTTTCCTTGAAATAATTATGCACAGTTTATTTATGTATTCTTTTTAATTCCTTCAGATTCACTGAAACCTTCTCTCATCTCACACGGAGAAACAGTTAATGGGGGACCCAATCCTGCAGACTTTTCTCACCAGAGTAGTCCAACTGAAATGAACATGATTACTCATGAGTAAGAACATCTAAGGTGCCTAAAACTTGCCAGATTAAACCCTAAAGATCGAGGCACAAACACAGCATCTATTCCTATACCCCTCACCTCTAGTCAGATACAAAAATCTTTGCTGTTAATATGATCAACCTGACACCTGCTTTCCTACCCGCTTCCCATTTCTGATTCTTTCTTCCTTCAGTTTCCTCATTGCTCCAAGTTTTCCACTAAGCCCTGGTACTTTTGCAAACTGCAGCACAATGGTGACTATTTAAGATTCTGAAATCACTTTAAAACTTGTAAGAAATAGAATGGATAACCTATAACATGGGCATGTATACATATAGCAATATTCAACTTTCAAGAGTATTTCTTCACTCTTCTACCAGATGTATGTTGCTCCAGCACTTTTAGAAACCAACATGCTTATTTCAGCATTTTCAATGTAACTATGATAAAGTTCTTTCATGGGTTTATCATGAGGTAATCAATTCAACTCTGAGCTAATAACTGGTTTATACTGTTTAACTAGGAAGGACTGCATTTCCCCTGTATCAAAAAGTTTTAGAAATAGTGTTAGTGATAAAACCAGTTGATTGAATTTGTGTTCATATTACTTGGATTTAAAAATATTTAACAAGCATTTAGCTCATAATAGAGTTTGACTAATTTTTAGGATTTAAAATTAAAAGAATATAAATTTCTAAATTCCAAGGGGTTATAAAAACATCCAGACTTCGTTAAAGTGGTACAGCATGCACAGTAACTTCTTTCATACAGAATTTAGGATATATATTTAGAAATGCAAAACAAAGAATGCATGCAATACATGGAGTCTAGAGCTTGAACATAATATTAGTAAGTAACTAATATGCATTATAAACCAAATATACATAACCATGTTTTTTCTGTGTCAACACTGTAACATGTTTTATAAGCCTGATATGACCTTATTAAACCTGTATAAACAGTATTAGAGTATATGTTCAATAAAGCTAATTGTGTCAAACAGATCAAAAACAACAACAAACTTCAAAGTGAAGTTATATATTCTGTATGTTAACTAATATATTTTGGTCTAGTTTTCCACACTGGAATGAATTAAAAATATAGTGTCATTATTGCTATTGATACGTGTGTCACAACTTGAACACTGCACTACTTAAAGGTAATCTAGTAAAAAGTTTAGAAACTGAAGCCTTCATAGCAATGTCACATGCTTACACAATCATATATTGTATGTCCTTTTTCTGCATTGACAGAATGCTGGGAGCTAGCTGCACAAGACATAGAAGACATAATGCTAGTTCCAAGGTACTTACATTCTAAGGATCTGAAGATACTAATACAAATGAATACAAATGTAAGATCTTCTGCAGGGGAAACCGAGAATTTCTCTGAAATTTTAACTGTATGTCTGGGCAGACCTTTCATATTCAAGGGTCAAGTTACACCGTCGCAAACCATGTTGTCCTTCAGTAAATCATTACAGATTTCAGAAACTACAAAACAGACCTCCAGAAGATAGAAACAATATGAGGTTTTGTTATTATTCCTAGGTATTTGCCTCCCATCATATGATTTCCAAACACACCAGCTTCTCGAAATGCACCCAAAAAACTTTACTCAGATCCAAATCAGAAAGTTTCAAGAATCCACATGCATCCACTCCAAGGACACAAATCCACATGGCACCCTGCAGCTTTGCCCTTGACGAAGAAACCTCAAATATATCAGTGATCCACCTCACTACCAACACCAAGCCAACTGCATAACAGAAGATTTTGGTTTGCTAGTGACTGAACTAGATTGTCAATTCCTTGGGGGGCAAGAAGTGGGGATACTTCTCCGCTATACACGACTGAGGACACTGTACAGCCCATATACAAAAGCAACAATAAAAAGTGTGATTGTTACATTCACTTATTAAGTGAGCTGAGCCTCTGGGTTTAATTCTTAATATCAGGTGTCTCCGTTTATTTTAAAGAGATCTGTTATCACCTGCAACAATCCACCAATTTGTAAATTTCAAACCCTCCCCCGCCCCAAAAAGCCTAGTGAAGAACCACAACATTAGAAGATTTCCCTAAAATATTTTCCCCTCCCGTAAAAGGACTTGCAAACAAAGTGATCCAGGAGTCACATGCCTCAGAAAGGGGTGTCCCATCTGCGGCAAGGGCACAGAAGTTGCACCTACCTTTGCTTCCCCCAAATCGAGCTTCTCCTCGTAGTAGCCCTGCCCGGATTCATAGGCAGCGGCGGTGGCCGGCTCCCTGGGTCCCAGCAGCAGAGCAACAGCAGCCAGATAGAAAATCAGAGAGAATAATCCCAGCAAGTGCATTGTGCAAGGATGGCAGGGTGGGTGCGTGGCGTGGCGGGGCGGGGGGAGCTTGAGGAGTGTACGGGGAATCGTGAGGCTCCTTGGCTTTGTTGGTTGCCTCCCCCCAATATCCAAGGCGGCAGAATCCCTGGGATGGAGAAGATGCAGCAGCACCAGCTGCCTGCAAGGGAGCTCGCAACGTGCCCGGACGCTTTGCAATTGCTCACCGAAGTTAGCTGGAGTTTGCCAGGTGAAAAGCCACCAGGAAACCGGACATCCGAGCCGGGCTCGCGCTGGAGCAGGGAGGTGAGGCAGGGCAGAGCGGCGAGGGAGAGCACAGCTGCTCACACCAGCCCCCTGCCTGCACACACGCAGCGCAGCCCCATGGACTAGGCGAAGCCGGGGCGGGGGGAGAGAGCCGCTCTACTCAGTCTCCTGCCTTGGCTCGCAGGACGCCTGTCAGCAGCTGCGGGGTCCGGGGTGCGGGAGCCTCCCCAACGCGTGGAGCTGAGCGGCCGCAGGGGGCGGACATGGCTCAGGCGCCCTCTGCCTGCGCTTCTGAGGCTGAGCGACTGGCTGGCGGCGGGAGGGCGGGGAGGAAAGGGTGTGAGGCCGCCCCCCCGGCTCCTGCGCTTCCCACAAGTAGCCACTCGCCGTGCAACGCCTGTTCCCGAGGCTGAGGAAATGTGAGACGGGAGACGCGTTCCTGCTCCGGGCAAGCCGGCGAGATGGGGCCACACGCTGCGCCGGCCTCTGCCTGGAGCCGGGACCTGCCTCACGCGGCTGGCAGTGTCGCACCTTTCTGATCCGCAGACCAAGCCAACTGCATGGGGACAACTGGTGCTAAGTCTCAAACTGATGCCAGCTGCTAAGCCCCGTGCCGGGATCTCAAAGCGCTTTGCAAACACCTATTAAACAGCCCGCACTACTGTAGCCTCAACCCTACCTTTCTTCATAGGCCAAAGTACCACTGGCTGCAGGACCAAACTGTTAGGAAGTTTATGTATTGTATTTTATTCAGCCTTCAGCAGCAGTCATGTCAGTGCATAGAGTTGTTTACATCACTAATTGACAAATCCCGAAGGCCTTAGGCAAAAGTCCCATTGACTTCAGATCCATTATTAGAAAGGAGTCACTGGGCGTTTTTGCCTAAGTAAGATGAGGAGGATTGAGGGCGCTGTTTGTTTTTCTTTTTTTTCTTTTTAAACCAATGGCCCAAGCAAGATTTTGCCACCTTGAGAAGAGGCACTCACCAATATCTTACTTCAGTGCTGTGCTTCCTCAGACACAATTGGAGCAATCCTTGAACTGAAGCTGCCTTCAATCGGAAGGGTATTGGTACTGTATTTCACTGAAGCTGTGGTTAAAAAATAATGCCTTTTTAAAACCACACATTTCTAATGAAAGTAAGGTGATACATACTTTGCTTAAGTCTTGGGTGCGTGAAAGGAAAGGGTTGTATTCCTTACATACTACTTTTCCCTTGATGTCAACAGTGTTATTGAAGAGCTACTGACATATGACAAGTTTTGAAAATAATTGAAAGGAATATGTTTATGTAAATATAATCCATCTGTAGGTAAAGGATTTTCTAGTAGTGTTCTAGCATCCTTTGTTAATAAAAGCAAATGCCCTCCGCCTTCCTCCCTCCCCCCAAGCTGTACCTTAAACTTGAGCTTTAATAATTGGAAAGAGCTGAAATTTACACAGTTAAAAATTCCAGGGTTCCAAATCATAATAACTTATGTGGGAACAGACCAGGCCTTCCATGGTTACCATAAATTTACTTTGTTGACATATATTTAGATCCAGCTATTCCAATCTCTGAGTCTCAGGCAAGGACCAACTCTTAATTCCCTAAAACTAAGTCAGGACACAACACAACCCATGTTATTCTAAGTTCCCAGCTTTAGAATTTTCCCGGCTCCCTTTACAGTCTCATTCTCTGTCTGTACTTTGACTTTGCAATCAGGACTCCAGTCCTCCAAAGACATACACTTGTGCTTAAGTTAATGCATGTGAGTAGTACAGTTGAGTTAAATGGGATGACTTCAGAGTGTAAAGTTAATCACATGCTTAACTGTGCAAGATAGAGGCCAAAATTCCTGGACCTTGCAGAGTCCACCAGTTCTAAATCTTACATGTCTTCTCATCCCCAACTGTAGATGCTTTGTATCAGTAGTTCTCAAACTTTTGTACTGATGACTCATTTCACACAACAAGCCTCTGAGTGTGACCTCCCCCCCTTAAATATATTAAAAAGTGTTTTTCATTTATAACACCATTATATATGATGGATGCAAAGCGGGGTTTGGGGTGGAGGCTGACATCTCGCGACCCCACATGTAATATCCTTGTGACCCCCTAAGGGGTCCCAACCCCCAGTTTGAGAACCCCTGCTTTGTATCCTTTCTATGCAGATAATGAGATACGCCACAGGTGATTTGGACTGGCTGCTGAACCGTTCTTTCTCAAGACCTTTTTTCAATTCACGCTATATTTTTTTCAGCTGAACTAGAGACCATTTTCTGTTATTTGTAAGTTAACATACAAACTTTTAAACAGCTAAATTAATAAGAAAATCTTAAAATACTGTCCTTTTTAGCTAACAATTATATACAGTATTATGTACAATCATATATCATGCTATAGCATGAATAATATAACCGAAAACCATTAAAAAGTTATATTTTCAGCAAACCCAAGGAAATCTTTTCATCTTATCATCTGAGAAGGATGCATTACAACCAAGTATCCAGAGATTTCAGAGTCAGTGATCGATATTTGGTTTACTTTGAGCTGGTCAAGAAAGTCGGACTTGGATCTTGGCTATGGGCTTTTTGCCCAAACCTGGCAACAGATACTGATGTCTAGTAAACATCAGAATAACCCTGTTTTTGCCTGGCATTAAATCTGCCGTGAAAATTCACAAAATCTTAAAACATAGAATTGCTTATTTTGAATATTTTTTGTTGCTATTGAGTATTTAAAAGTATTTACTCCTCCCCTCACCCTCAATCAAGCAAAAAAAAATATTATAACATTAGTAGGATATCTGCATAGTAAGTAAGGATGAATTTCACTCCTATAGAGTGGACCAGTGCAAGGCCAGTAGCTGATTTCTTTTAATGCCTTCAGTTGGACTTAATAGCACATAGGCCTTGTACTGGCCTTCCATACAGAAGTGAGTTTCATATAATATATAGTAAGATATAAATGAAGGTATACATGGCCATTTTTCAGTCTGCCCACCACTACTCTGTAGCTGCAATACTAACTATGATTAGCAAACAAACAGAATCTTATATGAACCAATTTCAAGCAATTTTCTCAATGTGTTGTTTTAAGAAGTATTAAAAACACCCAAATGTCAACCATCTTGGTGTTTTAATATACCAGGTACATCTGTCAAGCACATTCCCTTACTGTGTCTAGACATACCTGATATGTCCACATGTACCATCTGAATGAATGGAGATAGAAAACAGTTGTGGAAACATATGCACATTTCAGAAGCAGGATGCCTCAATGATAGGAAATGTCATATGGGAACTGCAATAAGGAAACATGAGCTTAAAGGGTGGGATTTGAGGAAGTCTATCTACAACAGTAGCAGTAAAGTCAGTAGCTTGTTATTATAACTTGGTTTTATGATTGTGGTTCTGGAACTTATAGAACTAAGAATCTTATGTGGTCAAATTTTCTTTTGTGATTTTCATTTTTCCTTGTGTTTAAGTCTCAACTAGTCACTGAGTTTTTATTTAGATTCAAAATTAAATTGCATGCTGTCTCTGAATAGACTCGCATATTTTATAAATTAAGAGGTATTTCCAAGAGATAAAAAAGACAAATAGTGCTGTTTTGCTTTTGTTCTAATACACAAGATCTTTATTTCTCAGTAGCAAGTTTCATTTAGTTTATATATAATGTACAGCTCAACAAAAAAACAGACAGTCCAATTCCTGAGCTCTGCAAATCAAAAGAACCTTGGGGTGTTTTTCTGGAGTTGTTCCAAAAGGTGAAAGTGTTTTTGTAAGACTCACTTCTCTTCCCTCGCCCTCCAGCCACTCTTTTCCTTTGTGTCTATGCAAAGCATTTAAAAAAAAAATCTGGATGTTAGCCAAGATTTTCATAAGTCGTTAATGATTTTGAGTGCCTCCTTTCTCAGAGGCCTATCTTGAGGTGCCTCAAAGAAGCCTGATTTTCAGAAAGTGCTGAGCACCCAACTTCTGAGAGGGGGGGAAGACCTTTTTAAAAAGCACCTCAAGTTGGGCACCCCAAAATCAAGACACTGAAAATTACTTGTCGTTTCACAGTATCTTTCCCTTTGTGTTTGAATGCCCCAAAGTGGGCAAAGAAGCACAGAGAAACATGAAATTCTTTCCTTTCATGTTTCTCTGTGCTTCTTTGCCACTTTGAGAAACATACCTATTACACAGGGGAAAACACCTGAGATGCTGTTACAACAGCAAAGTTAAAGGTGCAGTCTGATGTTCAGTGTGTACTTCTTTGTTCCCCCATTATCTCTTTTGTGTATTTTATAGAAAGGAAGTATTTAAACGTACCGCACCATTTTACTGCTTGTGTGCTTAATGCACTCTCTTTCATTCTTCACGCTCTCTGATTTAAAAGGGTAGTTTTTTTGGCTGGCTCAGTATTTAGTGTTGCCTTGCCTGTTCCAAGTTAGCATCCTGAGCCTAGTCATTTGAGACCTGATCTCAAACCCTTTGAAGTCACTGGGAGTCTTCTACTGACTTCAGTGGGCTTTGGATGAGGATGGTGTGAAGTAAATCATGCCCAGGGAGAAACTGCACTATGCATCTGTGCTAGTCATGGACTCTAGAATGTAGATTTATCCATTACTCCCCTCTAAAGAAGAAATTGCCAGGATGAATGAGCCTTTTAATTCAATGAGAAAGAAAATTATTTTGCAGAAGTGGTATCTAAGATATTTAGACTGATGACTTGGTCTATAATATCTGGGAATTTTATTTATTTTTGTTTTCTTTTGGAAACTTGTACTTGTTTAAAATCACCACAGTGATGATCATTAAGGTTCTGATCCTGCAAGCCCTTGATGTGAGTGATGCTTTGAATTACATCATTCTCTTTAGATTCAGTTCAGTCCTAGTTTTCCTCTTTCTGAAGCTGTCAAAACACCTCTTGCAGGGGAAATTCCCAGTGAATGGTGAGGGTCAGAGGACTAAAGGCACCTGAATCCTTGCCTTACTGAAGGACTGGAGCAACCCACAAATAGGCAGCACTGGCCAGCATAGATCCTTAGGGTGGGAAGGGACCTCAGGAGATCATCTAGTCTAACCCCCTGCTCAAAGCAGGACCAATCCCCAAATGGCCCCCTGAAGGATTGAACTCATAACCCTGGGTTTAGCAGGCCAATGCTCAAACCACTGAGCTGCATTAAGGGAAGTACTTATGCTGTAGGACACTTGGGTAGTCTCCACTCATGGGGCCACTACAAATCTTTAAAGTTGTTCCTGAGCTGGAATCCCTGGGGGAGGGCAGCAATGCAGACACTGATACCCATATTTTCCCAGAGCTGTGTCTTTGGCCTTGGGTTGTCTTCAGTTGTCCACAGGAGTGGAGGCTTCCCTTTAATGTAGCTTCTCTCTAAAGGTGTCATAAGCCTTGCACAAGCATTGGTATGTGGGCAATATTGGGTTGATTTCCTTTAAACTGACTATCTCTGCATGTAATGCTGGTTGTAGTCATAACCTTAAGTCTAAGCAATAAATAGTACTGCTCTTGAGTTTGTATTGCTCCTTAGCTGAACATTCTGTACAGTCTGTGTATAATCAAAGCCATGTTGTTATATAAATAACTTCAAAATCAACAGAAAAATATTAGTAGTCAATAGCACATGACTACCGCACACATCACATTACATATCCAACAGTGTGTTACTCTTCAAACTGACAATTTACTGAGAGAGAGAGAGAGAGAGAGAGAGAGAATGCATTCAGAATCTTTTTCCTGCTAGCATTTATAAAATGTATTTGGAATGTAACAGAGGAAAACAAGCCCCAGAATAACTGAAAACAAATTCCTGTATAATTGTTCAACAGATGGCCAAATTCAGTCCTGATGTGAGTAGGTGCAACTCTGATTACCTTTGTTTTTTCATTCCACTTTCCTTCTACGGTGTGTCATGGTGCTTGTTTTAACTGTTGGGTTCTCCAATACTGGTTTTTCTTTAGTTTAAGATTTCTGTTTAATAATTTGGCATCATTTTTGAAAAAATCAGAATGCAGTAAGTTCTCCCTATGACTTTGCCACTTACATCAGAGGGATAAGATGTAAACATTACTATATGTGAATATAGTTATTGTCAAAGGCAGATGTGCGCTAGTCTTGGGAGGCAGTGGGTTGAAATGCTAGTGGATTCTCAGCTGCGTCTGAGCTGCACTCAAGCACAGTGGTGGTAGTGAGGCTGTCACGGAGCTGGTTGAGGCTCACTGATTCTGAATTGTGTGGCCCAGGTTCAAGCTAAAGCTAGAAGAGAGCAGCTCGAACTTACACCACTGGTCTTATGCCAGTGAAGGATTAGGCAGAGTAGAGCTCTACTGCGCTGCACCTTCCCACAGCACACCCCGGACATGTCTTTGAAGTTATACATACGTTATTTACTGTACAGCTCTTTGGAACCACTGTTTTGCCACCTGATAAATTATAGACATGCACAATTTTAAAAATACATAGTAATAAGACACCTCTAACAACTTTGTCCAGCAGTCTTGTGTACAGACCATTCTGTAAGGGGTGTTGTTTAATGTGACAGACTACTGTTTCTTTCAGACTGTTACCGTCCACCATTTAAGTCTAGGATCTTCAAAGCAGCCCAAGGGAGCTAGGCACCTATATCCCATTGAATTTCAATAGGAGCTGAACACCTAGCTTTCTTAGGCTAGGATATTCAAAGGAGCCTAAGCATTAATCAAAGCCCTTTAAACTAAAGAAAATATTGAAAGTTAAATGTATGCCAGACTGCTCCTTTTCTTTCCTTACTTAGGTGTATACCTGTATTTGGAAATTTTCCCCCAAAAGGCAACAATGAAGTCTCTCTCATTACCTAGGAATATACTTTGAAAATTAGTTACTTAGATTATAAGAATGGGATGAAGGAGGCTATTCTCTTTCCTGCCAGACAGGATTTACATTTTAGATATAAAAATGCATAGAAGGCTACAGAACAGAACTTAAAGTATAACAGGTTTTGTGTTTATTAGGGTGTCTTTCACATGACACATTGTCTGGTAAAACCGTGTTGCAGAGGCCTCATTAAAAAACCCTGCTGAATGCCAGTCAAGGGGGCGGGGGAGGGGGGTAATCAGAACTTCAGTTCATTTGCAGTCAAGGTCAAACAGAGAGCTGCAAGTCAAGTCCCTCCCACTCCCTCGTCCTGCACACACACTACTGCAGCGCATACTTGAGGTGAAAGTTTCAGCATTTCAACAGTTAGTCAGCTTCATGTTTTCACAGCACAAGGAGTATTATAACCTGCTCATTCTTTCAGGTTGACTTGAACACTTGACCTTAGATGTAAACTCCTTTTCTAAGGTGCAAAACTAAACATTGTAATTTTAGCTAAATCAGCTTTTGGTTTATCAACCATGACAAAACAAAGAGCTGGCAATTAAATATTTCAGGGCATATTTAACCTTTACCCTTCTTTGAAGGAGTAGGGCAGCTTGTGTTAAAAACAAACAAAGGGCTACAATTACGTGGGTTTTACCATGCATGGATTTGGAAATTCAGAAAGTTTCTGGTCATTGAATTTCTATCCCAGTTCAGTAGTTGGAGCAGTATTTGTTCCACCCATGGAAATGACAGTGATTCCAGACTCTGAAATCTATGGAAATCCCACAAATGTCAGGATGCTTCCAGAGAGCAGTTGCCTTGATACCCTTCCAAACCCATGTCTGCATGCAGTGCCTCTTGGAGAACCTGAGGGTTGCAACCAGGAAGAATTAAGTATTGTTCCAAGCAGCAGTGACATGTGGGCGGGTTTTCAAATAGATTATCTGCCACACCCATGGAAAGCAAGCCATATCCAGTGTCTGCATCCAGACTTCTCTCCGTTCCACCCACTCCCAGCCACGGAGTCTCAGTGCTGTGAAGGAGTGGTCATGAAATATGGAGGTCAGGGAAAGAATGTAGCAGAGTCATGGGATTGGCCCCTAGTTTGGCGCATTTTGCTACCATTTGCTCCACACAGTGGAAGCTAGCAGGTAACTTGGTATTAGAAGCTACATTTTTATCCAGGTTCACTTATGCTAGTCATTCCCTTACCCATCAAACAACAGGAACGTCTGATTGTAGCACCCAATCAAAGGTAGCAAATTTTTGGACCTGCTGGTTGAGTTACTTACCCTTTTATAGCTTAGATTTTTCTCTGACTCCATTCTGTTTAGATAGGCATGTACCTAAAAAACTCAAACAAACCTGAAAATAAAGGCACAATAAACTACAATTCCTATGAAAAAGGCCAAAAGAGAAACTTGATAGATTTTAGTGAAGGAATGACCAAATCAGTGGATGAAGATAATACAGCAAATATACTATACAAAGTTGAAAACTGGCCACTAGATCATAAATAAAGGATTATGATATATTGCAAGTTATCAACCTGGGAGATATCTAGTGAGTTGCTGCAAGGTTCTGGCTCCATTCTAGTTTTATTTACTGTCTTAATCAGTGTTTTGCAATTAAAGTAAACAACATGTTGATTAACTCTAAATTTTGAAAAATTAATATTAAATAGAGGATTTGAGATTCAGTGAGAACAGAGAAATACAAAGGGGTTTATTTCTGATCATTCTGGGGGACTAATAATCATCTTGTTATTTGTAGATTAGAAACACTAAGGACAGAGAAGAGTTCCTTATGGTGGTATAAGAAGATTTCATGGGAAGTAAGACGATCAAATGAAGAAAAGGAAAAATTTTCTGAGAGAGAGAGAGATGCAGTAGGCTGCAGAATGGGACAATTAAACTAGTCTGGACAAAGCAATAAAAATGCAATCAAGAGACCAAATATGCATTGACCAGTGAATGGATTAATTTCTGTGATTCATTAATCCTCCATTCTGTGACTGGAAAAAGTCATGGAATCTCTCCTTGTCTACATGATCTGCTGCCTCCCATAGAACATGACAATTATAGCAGCAACAAAAAATATAGTCCAAAAGAAATAGTCCAAAATTATATATTTTTTTTTCAAATAATTTATGTTTACATTAAAAGCTATATTAACCAGGAACCAGCTTTCAATACCCTTATCCTGGTCTGAAGCATGCTTGCCATGAATATTCACAGAAGGGACACTGAGGGTAGATCTCTCCATATTGGCATCATCGTACTCCATTTCTCCAAATCCCCAAAACTTGCAGGGTAAATAGAGCTGGGCATTGTACAAATATAACTCATTTTGAATACTAATGAGCAGGTCAGGGCAACCCAGCCAAGGGACAGGAGCTTTGGTGCCACAGGTAGGGGCACAGGAAGCAGAGCAATGGGAAGGCAGGAGTGGTCCACATGGTTCCTACATTTATGGATCTCTTGGGCTTCCTACCCTGTAAATCCCCTGGATATACAGACTTGGAGAGGGGTTTTATCCTTTTTCTACTCTGCAGTCCCCCAAATCCCTCTTTTTGAGGTGAATATTGGGAGAAAATTCCCGCCTCCTTGATCATTTCCCATTTTTCCAGGCTGCAGCGGTATTTGTTTGGTTTTTTCCTTACATTTAAAATTTCTGGAGGCATTAAAGGGCCAAAACCTCAAAGATGGGCATCCTTTACATCAAGCCCACTGCAACAAATGGTAGTATGGCCTTCCTCATGGACTGAGTGAATATAGTTTCCTCTTTACTTTTCAGTGGGAGCAATTGCACCAGTTTTTAGAGTGGATGACAAGAGAGTGTGAAATCCTGGCCCTACTGAAATTAATGGGAGTTTTGCCATTGATTTCAATAGATCCAGATTTAACCTTGAATATACATTCTTCTTGTGTATCCAAATTCAGAGAAATTCCTGGGAATAATGTACAAAGTCTAGATCATTGTAAACAGGGCAGTTACAAATGTATATCCAAGCGGAGATCTGAACACAACTAGAGCCTAACACTGCTAGCAGTGATGACCATTGCAGTAGTAAAAGATTCCACTAGGTCATTGGGTATTGTATCAGTGAGAATGTTCTGATCTAGTCCCAAACAGGGGAGAGTTCCAGATAGCATCTCCACTTGATGCATCAAATATTCAATCCTGAAGTCTGCACTTCTAGTTTTCCTGCAGCGAATTTCCAGTCTATAGGGAGAATTCTGTTAAATTGCACTGAGTTCTACTAAAAAAAAATCACATCCTTCCTACAGGATAGGTAGGATGTTAAAGCTCCAGGACTGTAAATCAAAGTAGGAATGTAAACAACATATCAGTATTTTGAAGCTCAGCTGGATGTATTACTCCTTTTTAACAATAATATCATCTGTTTAAGGAACAATGACCGACAGGGAGGACATTTTTGGCAGTTAATGATGAGTTGGCAGAGGTGAGGTCCTGAGGTGGAGTCTGTTGTTATAAACCTTTGGAAGTGTCAAAGAGTAATAAAGAAAATTAAATAATTACCTTTTAATGGGCTGGAAAGTTAAATAGTGGTCATTGTTATGGATACAGCGTTTTGTTTACAGCACTTTATTTTCCTAGTGGTTAATAACCAGTACAGTCACCAGCAGGAAATGACTTCATTCTGATCAGTTTAACATTTATTAGTAAATTAATACATATTTTACAATGCCCTAAGAGTCACCTGGTCTAACAGGACATGGTGTAACTCCTGTCTTCTTCCCTCAGAAACTGCACCAACTCCACCAGGTGTGCACTCACTGACCTTTTATTTCAAGTTCTCTCCACCAATATCACTACACTCCCCATGCAACAGTCTAGTTATAAGATCTACAGTGCTTTTTGCTCTCTCATCAGGACCTGAGGGGAATCGAATTCTCCCTTGTCTGAGGCATCTCTCCCACCCGGCACTTCCTTTTTTGTGCCTCTTTATCAGCTATGGGCTCATGGGCTAATTGGATCTTTATGCCCACCATCCTGATTAGATAATTACCCCAATCAGCTTCCTCAGGGGAACTAAATAGCATCTAAGTGATCAGAGTGCAGGTTCACCGGTTCACTCCCTGCACTCTGTGACACCTGGTTTACAGAGCTCCCAAAGTTAAATTTTAGATATGACATGATACTGATCTAGCATCAGAAGGTGATGGGGCGAGGAAGGATGAGGGATATGTTACCAAAAAATAAATAAATAAAGGAAAGAAAGGACACTGACCTTTGAATGGATTTTTAAAAAAAACTTAAAAAAAAACCTCTCTGTTATAATGTATTTATGTGGTCTCAATGATTTATAATTTAAAGACGTATAATCCAAAATGCTGTTTTTTTGTTTTTTGGGGTTTTTTTGGCCATGGAACATGGATAAGGGTTGAGCATCGTGTAGTAATTTCTCCTAGGGAATCCAACAGTTCATGCTACAGAAAGTGGCCTTAAAGTATAATTATGCTCCAAAAAGTCACTTTAAAAATGTCATCCTGGACCCATGTTTATTGTTTCTCAGTCACTCCAGATCAAAGTTTCTCATTTTACAAGAAAAATATATGCCTTTTCTAACTGCCAGCACTGTAAACTTAGACTGGAATCTAAAAGTCAAGCTGGGCTACTTCTAGTCCAAGAATCAGTCCTGCTAAAGATTTTGCAAGTGGAACTTTGCTACAATTCTGTTGATGATTCATGACTCTCATAAAAGACCAGTTCATTCTCCCATGGCTCTATCTTCTGCAGGACTAACATGAGTAAAACACAGTAAAAAGATATTTTTGTCAAAGTGAGCAGCTATGACTTGCAATACACACAGGGAGCAGTTCTGTCAAGGAAAAAGATGACATTTTTACATGTCTTTTTTTATGGCAGGCAAAGAAACAATTAGTCTTCTTTTCTACTTCATTTTATGGTTTTACTGCCTGCTAAAAGCCCAACCTACAGATACCCATAATGTTTAGAACATCCATTTACAATACTTATAATGTGGATGTCTGGCTTATTGGAGTTTGTGGAATCATAAGGGTCTTGAAAGATTTTTGAGTGGAATTTCTATAGAACTACATAAACATTTTATGCAGCATTTAAAATTCCTGGAATACGTTTGCCAAACAGACATCTTTTTATAATATCATATTTACAGTAGAACATACAACATGCTGTATTAGATTACATTTAATGTACATGGCCAAAACCCTTGTCAGATAGAAAAGAGAAAAAACTACATTTCACAACTATGATTTCATTGCAGATATGAAGGGTATTTCAATAAGACTAGTATTTCAATAAGATGACACCAGAGCTGTTAAAAATAGCTGACACGAAAACCACATCATTTTCCCCCGACAGTTGACATTTAGAGTACTGTCCTCTTTAAAGATCTGGGAGCTGCTAATCGCACCTCATTGAAGTTATGGTAGTGATATTTGAAGATCTGTGGAGCAGGATGTATTCCACCCATGAATTTATGAACATAACTGAACTTTTTTTCCACTGAAAGATAACTATGAGCATAACATTCATATACATCTGTTTCATTGCAAAATTAGATTTTAAATATGAAAAGTGGTGGTCATATTTGGTCTAGATTCTGCAAACACTTACACACATTATTATTATTATTATTTTTAATTTGCTCATCACTAAAACAATATTCCATCACTGCCAAAAATATAGCTATAGACCAATTTTCAAACATGGGTACTTTTTTTTTTAATTATTATTGGTTGAGCACACACAAGCATGTAAACAGGTTGTCTGCCCGAAACAGTTTCCAATCTAAATCTAAAATTTAAGCATTTGCAACTATCCTTGCAAATAAGTGGCCTGATTTTTCAGAGGTGCCACAGTTCAAATTTGAAAAGCACATTTGAAAAAAAGTCAGGGCACTTAGCTGCCTAAATATGAATTTAGGTGCCTAACTTTTGACATCCAATTTTGAAAATGTTGGTTATGTTATATTTGTTTCTACATACAGACTTATTGCAAACGTTGAGCTTTTATTTCAATCAGTTTGTGCAACTGGAAAACCAAAGGCTACACCCATCCATCAGGAGACTTTTGTGGGGGGCGGGAGGGGAAGGTGAAAAATATGCTTTCAGTACACAACTGTAGAAAAAGAGGAAAACAAGATGATAGGCTGAAATAAAAGCAGAGCAGAAAAATGAAGGTAATGATACTGTGATATTGTACACCCGAAGCACTGTACGTTTACAGGATACATTTGGAATGCTGAAGTACTTTTGGTCACTAAATCATCGGAAGCAAAATTTCATTGGAGAGGTATTTTTTCTGAATTTAGTTATAAAATCTTGCAGTGAATTCAGTAACCACACTGATATTTTCATCTACTATACTGTGTTTAATTGAGGTCCTCTGCATTACAAAAATGACTAGACACTAACACACACCAGGCTGCTTTTTTTTTATTATCTGCTATAAAGGCACACCAAGTTTTAATTTAAGACAATAATGAAAATCAGTAAAAACAACATTGATGTCTACCATTTTTTCCTGCACATTTTATAACTTTTACATGATGTAGTACTTGTAAGATGTTCAAACAACTGAAATGGAGTATGTACTTAAACTGTTTTGTGACAGTGTTTGTCCTACTTCACTGAACCTTTTAAAAAATGTATCATATGCCACATACTATCAATCATAGAGATTTGAGTCTATCCAACAACTACAAGGAGTCTATAGGATTGGCTAGAGAGCCATTATAAAGTGCAGAGCTATTAGTGAAGCCTTAGCTGCTCTATAGAGCTACGTAATAGAAGTTGTCACATGGGAATCAGCTCAACGGAACCAAGCAACAATAAAAGGGCAGCAAAAGCCTATAGCCTCTGCTCTCTGATTCAGTAATGCAAAGAAAAAGTGGAATGCACTAGGACCTGTCAGCTTTGAAACATCTCAGTTCAACTTTATTTCACTAAAGATCAAGTGGAGAAGGCTAATCTTGTTTTCTAGACACTTAAATCCCATTTTCCCAGGCAGCTTTACCCCCTGGTTTGTTTAAATGTATCTTAAATAGAATATCTTATTCTAAAGTGTCTTTTTTTGAAGTGTGACAAGCACAATAGAACTGAATAAATCAGTGTCATAGTTATTGTTTCCAAAAGCTAGATTAAAAAAAAAAGAGACTGTAAGACATCTATTGAAATCCCAGAGGCTGTCATTAATACCCTTACAGGAAACTTACACTTTATGAACATTTTTACTCATTTTAATTTTAGAAATTTTCAGTTTCTGACTTTTACATACATTTAAATGGCTACATATTAACTACATATCCTGAAAGGGGGGAAAAAGCAACAGCCCTTTATTTGGAAGTATTTTGTGATGGTCTACAAGTTATTGTAGCCAACTAAGTTTGGCTTATGTTTAAATATAAGATTGGCAGGGCTGAGTTTCATTAATGTCTGGTGAACATTTTAACTTGTATACAAGTGGTGTCCTGCTGCTCAATCAGTCACAGGCATGCTACCAGAATACTAAAGCTTAAATAAGCAAACCTTATGGTTACAATTAGTTTAGTTGTCAAAAGAGATTATTCTTTTTAAATTGTGGAACTAGCTACTAAATTATGAGAAATATGAACTTTCCAAAAATACTGGAAGAGATAAGGTTCTTTTTCTGTTAAAGATGAAATATCATTTGCAATAATCAATAGTGTTCAGATATTTAAAATGCAGTGAAAGTAGTCTGAAATATAACTAGGCAAAAATGGCACCATGCTACTCAACAGATCTGCTCTCTGTGTAATTGAGTTTTATCTGATTCCTTTAGTAATCAAAATGAGATATTACTGCTTTCACTTCAGAACTAAACAGTTGAAGGTGAATGAGAATCCACATTGTGCATCACTGTTAGGACTACCTTCTATGTTATGCTTTATCAAGAGAAATATTTGCTAAGTTTCAATCAATTGGTTACACTTGTGTAAGTCCACTGAAGTCAAGGAGATTGCACATTTTCCACTTGGGGTGTACTTTGAAGACCGCTACACATATTGAGGTTTTTATGGTGTAATCAAAATCAGATTTAAAAAAATTACAATTGGTGAAATCCTGGCTGTATTGAAAGTCAGTGGCAAAACTCCCACTGATTTCAGTAAGGCCAGAATTTCACGATATGTGTTTTGCTTCTTAAGCAAAAAGTGAGGTAATCAAGAATTTTCTTACAATTTGGATATAGATTTTGTATAAAGGATTTCTGTTCTGCATGTGATTTTTTTATATTAAATTATAAATAGCCCATGCAAAACAGCAAGAAAGTTCCATCTCTGGTATTACCAAGTGTCATAAACAGATAGCTAAGGGTTAATGTCTCTTTCACCTGAAACACCTGACCAGAGAACCAATCAGGAAACCGGATTTTTTCAACTTTGGGTGGAGGGAAGTGGGTGTCTGAGTCTTTTGTCTGTCTGCCTGTTTCCTCTGAGCTTTGGAGAAGTACTTTCTACTTTCTAGTCTTCTGTTTCTAAGTGTAAGGACAAAGAGATCAGATAGTAAGTTCTATGGTTTCTTTTCTTTGGTATTTGCATGAATATGAGTGCTGGAGTGCTTTAATTTGTATTCTTTTTGAATAAGGCTGTTTATTCAATATTCTTTTAAGCAATTGACCCTGTGTTGTATCATCTTAATACAGAGAGAACATTTGTATTTTTTCTTTCTTTTTTATATAAAGTTTTCTTTTAAGACCTGTTGGAGTTTTTCTTTACTTCAGGGAAATTGAGTCTGTACTCACCAGGGAATGGGTGGGAGGAAGAAATCAAGGGGAGAGCTGTGTGTTGGATTGCTAGCCTGATTTTGCATTTCCTCTGGGTGAAGAGGAAAGTGCTTTTGTTCCAGGATTGGGAACGGAGAGGGGGACTCACTCTGGGTAGTTTCACAGAGTTTGTGTCTGAGTATCTCTCCAGGAGCACCTGGAGGGGGGAAGGGAAAAAGGATTATTTCCCTTTGTTGTGAGACTCAAGGGATTTGGGTCTTGGGGTCCCCAGGGAAGGTTTTTCAGGGGGACCAGAGTGCCCCAAAACACTCTAATTTTTTGGGTGGTGGCAGCAGGTACCAGGTCCAAGCTGGTAACTAAGCTTGGAGGTTTTCATGCTAACCCCCAAATTTTGGACGCTAAGGTCCAAATCTGGGAATAAGGTTATAACACCAAGGCGTACTCCTGATTCTCCATCAAGTTCAATCCTGTATGGAGAGTAATGGTAATGCTTTTTTATTTTCAAAGTTGGCACAACTCAACACCATGACTTTAAAATTCTTCATTCTGTAGGAATGGAAGTTTAATGTAAGGTTACACATGATCAGGCACATTGGAGGTTTGCTCTATTGTTACAAAAAATGCTCTCTTTTATAAATAAAGAATTTGTATTCTGTATTTAGATCAGGACGAACAGAGCCAAGAATTGAGTGAGATGCTGCCAGTATTTCAACAAATGGCTCCCACAAAAATATTTCTCTTAAACGGTGAGAAACCACGGGTGTGTTGGCTCAGGCAGTAAGAGTGGCTAATTAGTCATTTGTTTTCTTACTAAAAGAAAATTAGTGTTTCATAACCACAACCAATGGAAGAGGCTAGGCTCTGGGCAAACCAGCTAATACAAAGCTGCACGTTGCTGGAAATTTATACCCGGTTCCTGAAAAGAATATACTGAGTACTATCTGCAAGCCTGTACTATTGCCCGGGTATAATCTATAAAGTCATATGAAGCAATAGTAACTGCTGGAAGAAAATATTAAGCAACTAGTATAAAAACAGAACAAATGCAAAACAAGCACATTGTTAAATTTGCAACTTATTTATGTGTCAGCTTTAGCTCATATCACCCTAACTTAAACATACCCATCTTCCTCCCAGTTGTTTGTTAGATTACTTGAGACATTTGTCTATGTTTTCACAAAATTTTGAACCACACACTTCATTAAGGTTGAAAGCATATAGCTATTTGCATTTTGTGGCAGACAGAACTCAACAGCTTGAGTTCCTGACACATCTTTTTGTTTTGAATATGAACCTTATTTATTTCCAAGGCACATTTCACCAATCTCTGTATACCACTGTACTGATAACATACTCATTGCTAAAGTAGGTTTGCACCAGAGTCTGTCTTTGGACTTTTAAATTTCTCTCTGTGAATGTATTTATGATAATTTCAGATTGAAAAGTCAACCTTTAATGCACACAAAAATGTAAATTCTCTCCCTGCCTGCTCAGACCCAGACTTTACTTATTTTTTCTTCACTTCTAAGATAAAAGAGTTGCCATCCATTTCCTGTTAACTGTCTTTACCAAGCAGTAACATTTCTCTGCCTCCTGCCGTTCTGAGACTTCTCTACCTGGGGGACCTGTTGTAATAATTGAGCCTACAAATTTACCCAGGCTGTGAGCTCAACTGTAGAAAGTGACTGTAAGTCCATAAAATGTCACAATAACCTAAAACAACAAATGTTGTACCTTTTCCAAAGTGAGTTAGACAGACTGAATCAGTACAAACAAAAAGGCCTACAGATATAACTTAAGGACTATATTAAGATCATGCCTGTTAAACAAGAAATATGTGGAACCAGAAATCAGAATTGGTGTATCAGAAACTAGGCCAAATTGGTGGACAGAATAATCAATGGACAGGCTATTCCACCCAACACTCCCTTTTGGGGTCCCTAAGGGAAGAGACTTTGGGGGGGAAAATGGGCTACGAGAGCTAGTTTCACCATCATGCTGACACACCCACCGTTTCCAGAGACCCCAGACCTTTGTCATCCTGATCCTGAGAGATGTTCTGATGAGATCAGTCCACAGGAAGGATGCTGATGATGTTGCCACCCCTACCAACACTCGCTGAATCCAGCTCACTACCTGAGATGTGAGACATTGTTATCCCCCGGCCCTTGTGTGTTCTTTTCCATCCCCACTTATTTTTTCTCTTTTCCATCCTCACTTATTTCTTCTCTTTTCTATCCTTCTGTAAGCCAGTGGCCAGGAAGATGCAGCTAAATGCAAGCCCTAAACAGCTCAATACTGGTACAAATTTGATGAGCAACAACATTAAAGGAACATTAAGGATGCAAAGTCAGGCAAAATGGCCACCTGTGACAATGCTGGTTTCAGGGACTTGACCAGCATCACAAATAAACTGTGACAGAGGGCAAGGATAAAATCCAACTTTCCAGGTGTCATTCAGCTGACAACCATGAGGTATCTTCTGTCTTCCTGCAGTCCCCTGCCTCATTCGCTACACACTTTCCAACTTCTGCAACAAATGAGGCAAGGATCCTACAGATCACAGCCATCTTTATTATAGAACCCAGAGCAGATCTATCTTGTACACCAAAAGAGATGAGTTTTGTGGGAAAAAAATAGTATGTAATAAAATGATGAAAGACTGTATCCTAACGCATACACACATAGGGGCCAAATTAAGGTTTCACAGGCAACCTTAATTCTCGCATTTCCTGATTTCTGAGCACTTGATTTGCAACCTTGCATGTTCTTTTAATGTAGCTTTTTTATATATAGATTCTTTTCAATTACACTAGGAAAAGTATAATTTTTTGTCCCTTACAGTTTTAATTTCTTCCAAGTATTTCATGGGGAAATTAAAATGCCAAACCCAAAATGTTAATGGATCCAATCCTGCATTCCTTAGTCAGGCAAAACCAATAGTGACTTAAAAGGGAATTTCACCTGAGTAATATCTGTAGACTCTGATCAGACATGTAATTTTTTTCTCTTTTGGAACTTAGAGAAAAAAGGGTTAAAGGCCTTCTCTGACAACATTTGAGACCTTGTTATCTTCTATAAAATTGACTCTTTCTTTAACCAAACTTATTCATTTTATAAAAGGATACTACTAGAGAGCTATGGTGGTAAATAAGCTGTAGCTTACTTATCTCAGTGCTGACTGGAAATGGGTTAACTACTAGGAGCAACTTGCAAGCAGTTTATTTAATTTCTCCTGTAACATCTGTAAGATGACATCATAAAGGGGTGACTGAAATATATGAGATTGAACATTTGAAAACTCTTCTGGTGGGGCGATCTGTGGTGGGGCATTTTATTCCCCTTTATATTATCATATAGGGGAACCCATAAAATCATGGTATTTAGAGATGGAAAAGATTCAGTAGGGAGCATAAAATTCATCTCCCTGCAAAGCTGGAAATAACTTCCAATAAATATAAGACAAGATTCTCAGCTGGTATAAATCAGCTTAGCTCCACTGACATCCATGGCACTACATTGATTTAGACGTGCTGAGGATCCAAAATACCAGATATTGAAGTGATAATATATTTGATTTGTGCCTTACTATTTCTAAAGAGATATTTAAGTTATACAAGCATATTTTGTTTTTATCTAAAAAAGATTACAATTTGGCCTGCTTTAGTTTCCAGCTTCAACAAGACCAACCCATGCAATGTAAATAATGATTCAATAAATACACAAACTGTATGGGAAGCTTCAGCTATCTGATTACTTCAGTTAATTTATAAGAAACAATCTTTTTCTTTAAAATGTATAAGTAAGATAGGAAAGGGTGGGATGATTGTCTTCCAAATCTATGTCACTTTAAACTTAATAGAAATAGTGCTTTTAGGATAGATCTTCCAAGAGCATAATCCTGTTATTTTTCTACTGTTAATATCTGTTGTGAGAAGGTCTTGGAAAATTGTTGCCGACAGTGTTATAGCAGCACACTAGTTAAGTTTGTGTTGGCACCTTCATGTGGGCTAGATCCACTCCATTTGGAACCAGAGTATCCATTGTCTTTGATTGGGCCCAAATTCCTGTATTTTCCACTTTTAACAATAAACCTGCCAAAGCTGAAAAGGATTCAGCTCAGGAACACCTGTTTTTTTAGCTTAAAAATGCTACTGAATTACAAAATAAGGCCCCAGTTAGGAAAACCCTTATAATCACTTGCTTTAAATCATATTACTAGTTTCAGTGAAGTCAATGGGACTACTCAAGTGCTAAAAGTTAAGCTCATGTTTATTTGCAGGACTAGAGTATGTGTGTGTATAATATAAGTATTTCAACTTTTTTTTGTTCTTTCAAAACTCAAACACAATACTTATTAAAATGATATTTTGCAGGGCCTTCATTTATTAGGTGAAACAGACAGTTTTCTAAGTAGAAAACTTCCAGATAATTAATCCAAAAAAAAGTCTATTCAGCATGATGAGACAGATTTTTGATGCTGTTAAACTGAATTGCGGGGGCCACCATGATTTATGGCTCCCATATTCTTAAAGTTGGCCTACAATAAGTTCTGTAATATATGTTAAGCAAATAGCCATAATATAGTAATGATTCAATTATTCATGTTATAGTCGAGAGGACTTGCAGTCAGAGGGGATAGACCAGAGAATCTCAGCATCACCAGGAAAAGGCAAGTCTACATGACTGGGGACTCCTTATTGAGAAGAATAGACAGGCCTGTAACCAGAGCTGATCTGGAGAACAGAAGGGTGTGCTGTCTGCCAGGTGCTAAGATACGGATGTGAACCTGAGGCTGAAGAGGATCCTAATGGGAGCAGGAAAGAATCCACTGATTGTCCTTCATGTGGGAACAAATGATACAGCTAGATTCTCGCTGGAACATATCAAGGGTGACTATGCCAGGCTGGGGAAGACGCTTAAGGAAATCAAGGCTCAGGTGATCTTTAGTGGTATTCTGCCTGTTTCTAGAGAAGGGCAACAAAGGTGTGACAAGATAATGATGATCAACAGATGGCTCAGGCAGTGGTGCTATAAGGAGGGCTTTGGGATGTGTGGCCACTGGGAAGCATTCATGGACAGAGGACTGTTCTCTCGGGATGGACTTCACCTGAGTAGGGAGGGAAATAGATTTCTAGATTGGAGGCTGGCACAACTGATTAAAAGAGCTTTAAACTAGGAATTTAGGGGAGATGATTGAAGATGTCCAGGTAATCTCCATGCCGGATTTTAACATTGAGAGGGAAGAAAACTAAGTAAGAAAGGATACAGCAGCGGGTAGGACAATGGATATAAGGAGGAAGGGTAGTGTAGATACCAGTCTAATAGGTGATAGTAGTGCTAGAATTTTTGGGCCTAATTGGGTAAAGAATGTGAGCGAAGCCAAACAGCAAAAATTAAGATGTTTGTACACTAATGCGAGGAGCCTAGGCAACAAAATGGAGGATCTAGAGCTACTGGTGCAGGAAGTGAAACCAGTTATTATAGAGATAACAGAAACATGGTGGAATAGTAGTCATGACTGGAGTACAGTTATTGAAGGGTATATGATGTTTAGGAAAGACCGAAATAAAGGCAAAGGTGGTGGAGTAGAATTGTATATCAATGGTGAGGTAGACTGTAAAGAAATATACCTATGTATAAATATAGTTTAATATAGCCATAATCATATGTATGTGCAATATTAAACTGTGGTGATTGAGATGCTTGTGGCATCTGTGAATCTATTGCTTCTTGTATAAATTTAGAGAAGGTACAAACCATCAGGGTGATAGGCACCAAGGGCTTCAAAATAAGAAAGAACCTCTGTGCTTATTTCTTCTAGTAGGCGAGCTTGTTAATTTAGTTGGAAGGGCAGGGGAATGGCAAGAATTCCTTATCTTTGGAGCACTGAAGTCTCTTGAGGTTCTATGGTGTAGCAAGAGTAAGAAATCAATTATCTTATTATTATTCAAGACCTATTTCCTGGCTGCTTTATGGAGGGGAGAGAAGCAGGGAAGCAGAAGCGGAGCCTGTAACTATGAGTCTGCAGGAAAGGAGGTTTATAGCATCTGAAAATTCAATGCTGGGATTTCAGACACTGTTCCATTACCACTAAAAATACTGTCCTGGAAAATATGTTAATAAATCATTAATTTTTGGTAGTATTATATTAATTGATTTCTGCAATTTTTAGGGGGAGAGGACAGGAAGAACACAAGTCAAGCAGGAAAAGGAACTAAAGAAACCTTTAATTTTGGGCTGTTTCTGATTCTTACCTTATACACGTCTGAGGAACAAAACAAATCATGGAACTTGACCCTAGTAATTTCAGGACTATTTGAATAATAAAAAATGGTAATATGCAACTAATTCTGAAAGAAGTTTTAAAAAAAAGTGTCCACTTCACTTTGACATGGAGAATATATGTTTTGTGAATTAGATCCCTAAATCTGTATTCGTCGGGGGGGAGGAAATTAACTTTGGTTTTGTAAGATTACACACTATGTCTAATTAGACCTCACACTCCTGCTATTCCTTATTCTGAATAAATGATGCAGTGATTTAACTAACCTCAGAATGGCTTATCATATATGAAGGACATGGTTCAAAAAGCATTACAAAGAAAACAATGATTTTACAATGTGGGTGTTAGGGAAAAATCATCAGAAATAATGTTAGACTGTTATACATCTTAATGATGGTGGGAGGCAGAAATGGCCTAAATTTAAAATACTTGATACTCTTGGATACTGCCCAAACACCTGCTGATAACATGACTCCAGAATTGCAGTCTAGGTGTTTGGAATTCATATTAAATACCTTAGAATGACTTAGTGAGCTTAAATAAAGTTCCATCTGATCAGTTTTCAGTACTGTACCAGAAATAAAAAGGATATAAAAAGGTTCTCTATTAATTGTGGCATGGAATTGCTTTCCAATAAAACCATTCTCCGCCACCCTCCACCCAAAAACAAACCAACAAAAAACACCACCAAAACCCATGCATTTGATATGTACTCCTACTGCATCCAAAGTATGTGGCAAGTCTACAATTCCAGTGTAAACTCAGAGATGTTTCAGGTCACATCTGCCCCTGAGACTTCAGAACTTAACAGGGCAGTTGTGTAATCAAAGCAGATTTTCAAATGAATTCTTAAGGATAAAAGTTAGACACCTGACTGACTGTGATTGCTGTAAGAATTGTTCTTTGGTAGATTGCCAGACCAGCAGTACCTAAGAGGTGCTTTGAGCCACAACTGACATCTCAGTGACTCCTTCAGTTGACAGTCTTATCTGATTCATGCAGACCTTTTATGATTAACATAATCTTCTGGTGATCTAGAGGGACCTGGGACATAATTCAACACCCAATTCCACTCATGAGACAAGGCTCATAAATTTAATTGCGTTCAAAAGCCTTTAGAGAACTAATGCTACTAGTGCTGTGAGAGCCAATGTGCTTACAGTTCCTTTTTTCCCTACACTTCCTGACTAGACTGAAAGCATTCTGCTTTGAGATGTGCACAGTGACATGCATTTACCTGCTAGAGATGCAAGGGTAAAAAGAGATGATGTGACCTTCAGCATGTCTGAGGAAGTGTTGCCAGGGGAGGCAACCACAACTGACATCTAAACTTATTCAACTGGTGATCTTATCTGGAAGATTAAGTTCATAAGTGAAGGCCTGCATGTGTCAGATAAGACATTCAGTTGCATTTGTTATTGTGATGTCAGTTGTGACTGCCAGTTCTGGCAACATTTCCTCCTTTCATTTTGAGCTGTCCAATATACAGTGGACACTCAAAGCTCATTTTAAGTATTGACTTCAGGGGATCTTAACATGAAACAGGAAGGCTGCACTAGCAGAGCCTGATGCAGGACAGGGACTTCAGTTTTGCTGCATGTCTGGTGTAAATGTTATTCCAGGCATTTATCTCACTAGTTGGAGAGAGCTCCACAATGAATTTGAAAACCAGAAAAAGGCACAACACGAACCAATGGCTGGAAGCTGAAGACAGACAAATTAGAAACAAGTCACTTAAAAAAAAACAAAAAACCACAGCAGTGAGGGTAATTAACCATACGAACAAACTATATAGAGATATGGTGGATTCTCCATCTCCTGATATCTTTTTGAAAAACATGTTTTTGTCAAAACACTATTCATTGGGCTTAATATCTGGATGAAATTCTATGGTCCATGTTAAATGGGAGATCAGTCTAGATGGTCTAATAGACTCATAGGTCAGAAGGGACCAATCAGATCATCTAGTCTGACCTCCTGCACAAGGCAGGCCACAGAACCCCACCGATCCAATTTTATAACAACCCCTGTCCCAGGACCGAGTTATTGAAATCCTCAAAACTGGTTTGAAGACCTCAAGTTGCAGAGAAATCACCAGCAAGCGGCCCGTGCCCCACGCTGCAGTGGAAGGCAAAAAAACTCCAGGGCCCCTGCCAATCCGCCCTGGAGGAAAATTCCTTCCCGACCCCAAATATGGCGATCAGCTAAACCCTGAGCATGTGGGCAAGAGTCACCAGCCAGCACCCAAGAAGGAATTCTCTGCAGTAACTCAGTTCCCATTCCATCCAACATCTCCCCGCAGACCACTGAGCAGACCTATCTGGTGGTAATTTGGGCAATTGATCTTGGATTAACAATCCTATCATAACATCCCCTCCATATACTTATCAAGCTTTGTCTTAAAGCCAGGAAAGTCTTTTGCCCCCACTACTTCCCTCGGAAGGCTGTTCCAGAACTTCACTCCCCTAATGGTTAGAAACCTTCATCTAATTTCAAGTCTAAACTTCCTAATATCCAGTTTATACCCATTCGTCCTCGTGCCTACATTAGTACTAAACTTAAATAATTCCTCTCCCTACCTAACGTTAACCCCCCTGATATATTTATATAGAGCAAGCATATCCCCCCGCAGCCTTCTTTTGGCCAGGCTAAACAAGCCAAGCTCTTTGAGTCTCCTTTCATAAGGCAGTTTTTCCATTCCTCGGATCATCCTTGTAGCCCGTCTCTGAACCTGTTCCAGTTAGAATTCATCCTTCTTGAACATGGGACACCAGAACTGCACACAGTATTCCAGATGGGGTCTCACCATGGCTTTGTCTAACGGTACTAACACCTCCTTATCCTTGCAGGAAATACCCTGCCTGATGCATCCCAAAATCGCATTTGCTTTTTTAACAGCCGTATCACATTGGCGACTCATAGTCATCCTGCTATCAACCAGTACCCCAAGGTCCTTCTCCTCCTCTGTCGCCTCCAACTGATGCGCCCCCAACGTATATCCAAAATTCTTATTATTAATTCCTAAATGCATAACCTTGCACTTTTCACTATTGTATTTCATCCTATTTCTATTACTCCAGTTTACAAGGTGGTTCAGATCTTCCTGAATAGTATCCCTGTCCTTCTCCGTGTTAGCAATACCCCCCAGCTTCGTGTCATCCACAAACTTTATTAGCACATTCCCGCTCTTTGTGCCAAGGTCAGTAATAAAAAGGTTAAATAAGATCGGTCCCAAAACCGATCCTTGAGGGACTCCACTAGTGACCTCCTTCCAGCCTGACAATTCACCTTTCAATACGACCCTCTGGAGTCTCTCCTTTAACCAGTTCCTTATCCACCTTACAACTTTCATATTCATTCCCATCTTTTCCAATTTGACTAACAGTTCCCCGTGCAGAACCGTGTCGAACACCTTACTGAAATCTAGGTAAATTATATCTACCGCATTTCCTTTATCTAAGTAATCCGTCATCTTCTCAAAGAAGGAGATCAGATTGGTTTGACACGATCTACCTTTAGTAAATCCGTGTTGCAATTCGTCCCAATTACCATTGACCTCTATGTCCTTAATTACTTTCTCCCTTAAAATTTTTTCCAAGACCTTGCATACTACAGACGTCAAGCTAACAGGCCTATAATTACCCGGATCACTTTTATTCCCTTTCTTAAAAATAGGAACTACATTAGCAATCCTCCAGTCATACGGCACAACCCCTGAGTTTATCGAATGCTTAAAAATTCTCGCTAACGGGCTCGCAATTTCACGTGCCAGTTCCTTTAATATCCTCGGATGGAGATTGTCCGGGCCCTCCGACTTCGTCCCATCGAGCTGTTCAAGTACGGCCTCTACCTCAGTTGTGGTAATATCCACTTCCATATCCAGATTCCCGTTTATCATCCCTCCATCATCACAAGGTTCCTCACTAGTCTTATTAAAAACTGAAGCAAAGTACTTATTTAGATGTTGGGCCATGCCTAGGTTATCCTTAACCTCCATTCCATCCTCAGTGTATAGCGGCCCCACTTCTTTCTTTGTTTTCTTCTTATTTATGTGGCTGTAGAATGGTCCCTGCTGACCTTAAAATTTATTAATTTATTAAAATGACATTTATGTATCCAGGTTAAGTGGAATGATTGCACTATACGAATGTGTGTTTGTAATATGGCTACTGAAATAAAGAATATTCTCATAAGGGGCTAGAGGCCTGTGTCATAAACAGATAGTTAAGGGTTAATGTCTCTTTTACCTGTAAAGGGTTAACAAACAGGCAACCAAAAACACCTGACCAGGGGACCAATCAGGAGACAAGATACTGTCAAATCTCGGTGGAGAGTGTTGGTTTGCACTGCTTTGAATCATTATCAAGCAGAACCCATCATAAGCGTGCATGCATGTCCTTTAGAATGATGGTTGAACATGAAGGGACATATGAATCTTTATCACATCTGGCATGTAAATAACTCACGACGCCAGCTATAACAGTGCCATGCAAATGCCTGTTCTCACTTTCAGGTGACATTGTAAATAAGAAGCAGGCAGCATTAACTTCTGCAAATGTAAACAAATTTGTTTGTCTGAGCGATCGGCTGAACAAGAAGTAGGACTGATTGGACCTGTAGGCTGTAAAGTTTTACATTGTTTTATTTTTGAACTCAGGGTTTTTTTGTACATAATTCTACATTTGTAAGTTCAACACTCATGATAAAGATAGCACTACAGCACTTGTATTAGGTGAACTGAAAAATACTATTTCTTTTGTTTTTTACAGTGCAAATATTTTTAATAAATAGAAATATAAAGTGAGCACTGTACACTTTGTATACTGTATTGTAATTGAAATCACTATATTTTAAAATGTAGGAAACTACCAAAATATTTTAATAAATGGTATTCTATTATTGTTTAACAGCACAATTAATCATGATTAATTTTTTTTAAAATCACTTGATAGCCCTAATAACAACAAATAATAATAAATATACTGTTGTTAAATGAAATTCATAACAAAATAATCTTATTATAAAAGATTATGGGGGTAACTGGGGTGTCAGCTAAGGATTAAGACATTATGTCTAGATGTAAATTATTCGTTACATTCAAAATTACTTGCTCTCTTAAAAGGAAGAACTGACAGGACATTACAGTCACTGAGATCCTATTGTGGTTTTGTGTTTTACACTGAGATAAAAACTAAACTGTAGAAAACAATGGTTTTAGTAGCTAGAGCAAAACAACAAAATCCACACAACTTTTTCTTCTTGTGCCTTGACTCTTCTTTCTCTTGTTTCCCTCTCATCAGCAGTCAAATGAGGGACAAGGTAACAAGTGGAGAAGAGAAAGATCCTGCATTACAGGCAGAGTTAGACTACAAGACACCTTTAGTAAACTTTAAAAGAAATAATCTAAATAATTTTAAAGCACTTGAGTGGATTTGTATGTGATTTCCATAGAGTAACATAGATGTGATGTTATCTACAATGGTCTCCATCAAAGACAACGTAGAATGACTTTTGTGAGTGCTGTGATGACACAGGGCCACTTTCTTACCCTACCTGCTGTGACGTTACAGCCCATATTCTTTATGGAAATATGCTTATGATATGGATATGGCATAACAGATATATTTTATGCAAGATGGGTCTTGTAAGGTATCATTGGAAAGGTTATAATTTACTGAATGTGATTATTCAAATTGTATGCATGTATCATTTCTGTATCTAAAGTTAGGCATATTGACTATGTAACAATTACAACTGTGTGTGTATTTGGGAGATACCCACCGGACAACAGGTCATTAGCCTTGATGTGCCATTAGGAAGAAACAATAAGACTTTGAAGATACTAATCTCTCTCCTTCCTGAGAGGCATCTTGGGATGTAGCTGCTACACTACTAGGTCAGGGGGTCCTGTCATCTGGTATTAAACACCATCTTGGACTTCTAGGACTTGGCTACACTGGCACTTTATACCGCAATAAAGCCTCTCAGAGCGCTCTACCTTACTCTCCATTCACACTGGCAAGGCACGTAGAGTGCTCTGACTCCCTGGCTACAGCGATCCTGGTATTCTACCTCCATGAGAGGGATAATGGCTGTTGCGTATTGGCTGAGATGCCCCAGGGCCAGTGTAAAAGGGGAGTTAAGTTACAGCGTTCTGACTGACCTCTGGAAACGTCCCATAATCTCCTTAAGTCAAGTGGGCTATCTTCTCTTTGTTGTGAAATCGGCTGAGGAATGCAGAAGTGCCTTTTCAGAGCTCCGTTTCAGACAGCGGCTGCTTATTTGCAATGGGGCAAAGCAAATGTTTACTGAGTGAGTGAGAGACAGAGAGGCAGAGGGATGGGGATCTTACAAGATAGCATGCTCACACACTCTCTGCACTGCAAAACCCCACTCTCTCTCTCCCCCCACGTACAAACAACACACTCCACACAACCCCCCTCATTTGGAAAGCACATTGCATCCACGTGAATGCTGGGATAGCTGCCCTTAATGCACTGCTCCCAATGCCACTGCAAATGCCACAAGTGTGGCCACGCCAATGTGGTTGCAGCTGTCAGTGTGGACAGACAGGAGCACTTTTCGTAATGCCCTCTACGAAAGCTGGTTTAACTCAAAGCGCTTTACAGTTGGAAGTGTAGCCATGACCTAGTAATTTTCCACTAAAAGGAAGGGGATGTCAAGACTGGGAAACAAAAGATTCCCCCCTTATGTAAATCTTATTTAAGGCTGGGGAGTAAGGCAAACGGGACTCTTCTCCATTGCTTTCCTCCCCAAGAAGAAAGACCACTGAAAGTACCTGAGGAGACAAAGGAATTGAGCTGAGAGAACGCCAAGGGCTGAGTCCAGACTAAGACAGGAGTCTAATCTGTAAAGAGAAATAACTGGAACTCTAAGCTACTGTCATAAACAGATAGCTAAGGGTTAATGTTCTTTTACCCGGAAAGGAGTAACCTGAAACACCTGACCAGAGGACCAATCAGGAAACAAGATTTTTTCAAATCTGGGTGGAGGGAAGTTTGTGTCTGAGTCCTTTGTTCCTTGTCTTGTATCTGTCCCTCTCGGCTATGGGAAGGATTTTTCTGCCTCCTGCTTTTCTAATCTTCTGTTTCCAAGTTGTAAGTACAAAGATAGGAAGACCATAGGTTTGTTTTTTTGTATTTACATATGCGTAGTTGCTGGAATGTGTTAAATTGTATTCTTTGTGGATAAGGCTGTTTATTCATATTTCTTTTAAGCAATTGACCCTGTATTTGTCGCCTTAATACAGAGAGACCATTTTTATGTATTTTTCTTTCTTTTTACATAAAGCTTTCTTTTTAAGACCTGTTGGAGTTTTTCTTTAGTGGGGAACTCCAGGGAATTGAGTCTGTAGCTCATCAGGGACTTGGTGGGTGGAAGAAGTCAGGGGGAAATCTGTGTGTGTTAGATTTACTAGCCTGACTTTGCATACCCTCTGGGTGAAGAGGGAAGTGCTTGTGTTTCCAGGACTGGAAATAGAGAGGGTGGAGTCCCTCTGTTTAGATTCACGGAGCTTGCTTCTGTGTATCTCTCCAGGAACCCAGGGAGGGAACACCTGGAAGGGAGAAGGGAAGGGAAATGGTTTATTCCCCTTTGTTGTGAGACTCAAGGAATTTGGGTCTTGGGGTCCCCAGGGAAGGTTTTTGGGGGGACCAGAGTGCCCCAAAACACTCTAATTTTTTGGGTGGTGGCAGCTTTACCAGGTCCAAGCTGGTAACGAAGCTTGGAGGTTTTCATGCTAACCCCCGTATTTTGGACGCTAAGATCCAAATCTGGGAATAGGTTATGACTGCTACAGAAACTCTGCAACTTGCCTAAAACAACATTTAGAATGAAAAATTATTTCTTGAAATCAGTCTCTTGAAGAAGCTTAGTATGCAAGTTTTGTTTTATTTGCTTGCTAATCTGCTTTGTTCTGTTTGCTATCCCTTATAATCACTTAAAATCTGCCTTTTATAGTTAATAAACTTGTTTTCATTTATTATTAAACCTAGTTTGTGCAATTTTTAACTGGGTGGGCAAGACGTTGTGCATATCTTCCTCCACATTGAGGGAGGGGGCAAATTTATGAGCTTACATTGTATGGATTTCTCTACAGCACAAGACAATATTATTTTGGGAGTACTTTCCAGAGGGGATCTGCACTTGAGTGCTTGGCAGTTTCCTAGCTGAGTCTTCTCATAGAGAGTTGTTTGCAGACTCTATGTGATTCGACAGCTGGTGCGTCCCTACCTGTGTGTGTGTGCTGCCAGAGGCTGGAAAGCCTAATTCAGCAAAACTGGGAGAGGAAGCCCAGGCTAGTGGAGAAGGCAGGGTCAGTGAAATCCCAGTACATCAGGTGGCATCTCAGACAAAGGGTCTAACCGGTCACACCTGCATCTTCAGCATGCATATAGGTCAGACAGAGTTTCCTTTAAGAACCCAAAGAGAAGGCTGGATCACTACCACCTGAGTGATAGATAGGAAAACTGCATGGGCTGAGAAGTCCAAAGGGAACAATCCTAGATAATAACTATATTAGAGGAGTTGCTGTTCAGCCAAACATTTCCCCCATTCCAGGAGGCTGGTGAGGCAGCAGAGGGAGAAGATGATCCTTCAGCAACTCAAAATTAGCCATTTCAGCAAAATAATGTATGAATTTTCCCCATTAGAGCCATGCTCTGTTTCTCTATACTAGCCATTTATGATAGACCCTATCTTTAGCAACTGTATAGAACCAGCTGATGACATGGGATCCTTACACACATTCACATCATCATCCTCAGAATTGCTTGGCCCTGGATGGAGTCAGTGCACATGACACTGAAGAGCTACTGAGCACCTTAATAATGCTTAAACTAGTCATAGGATCTGACCAATAGAGAGATGTAGAATGACATCTGAAGCAAGGCAAAGAATCCCCCTAAACAACAAAGGGCCCAGTCCTGCAAGGTGCTGCAAGATGTTGAGCAAGCTTTAATTACAGCCAGTTGGAATTAAACTGGTGCTTAGAAGTTATTCAGCACCATGCAGGACACAATGTTGAGGCATGTGCTCAAAATACTGGCATGTTTTTGTATTGGTATCCTTTGCTGCCTGTCCAAGCAGCTGCAGTGAAGTGATAAACAGCAGAGTTGGCAAAGTCCTTTCCTGCAAGAGGTAACTGAATTAACCAAATCAGTTTTCTGTTCTTTAGTAAAATATATAAATATTTCTACTGCATAAGGTAGGAAGAGATCTTCTGAAATCAAGAAATAGTCTGTGAATCTCATTGTAACCATCATGCTTTTTAGAACATTAAAGTTTTTAAGACAAATACTGCCAGTGAAGTCAGCATGGATTTGAGTACTGTTTATATGATAACCTAACCCACTGAATAATTAATTAAGTATATTTTTCACCTCTTAGAGCTTGATTGTTAAGTGAATGGGATATTTATGATCTACATAAGGAACTCTGGACAGCCTAACTATCTCTGATAGATGCTATTTTTAAAAAGAATTTTTTAAAACAATTATTGAGTTGAAGAAGATTCACACAAAGCTGCCGGGGCATGGCACAGGCACTCAAATGATTATTCAAAAGGATTTGAAGTGGCCAAACTTTATGTACACAAAAAGACTGAACATTTCTTGTTTCTGGGTCACAGGCTATCAAGACCTTTGACCTACAAGCTATAGATCTCTTACTCGGCAAATTACTTACACTGGACTACTTCATAAACAACAGAAGCTTTAAGTGTCCCACCAGGCATTACAAATAGGGTGGAGTTATCCATTGCTGGATTTTATTTGGATAGAAATGAGCCTTCCTGGGAAGTCTACTTAAACCTTTTAAATAAAGCTTGAGTAGTGACTTTACAACTACTGTATTTAATTTGTGATGAGAAGGAACGGTTCTAAGTGTTATTTGTCTATAACTTCACCTAATGAAACTCCTCTTAATGCCAGCATTTAAGTAGCTCAAGGCATCATTAAAATTTTATTCAACCAGTTGCAGCTATCTGTACTTCAACTTTAACAAATATTACTTGCTGGATGAAAAGGGGCAGCCTGTCAGTCCTGTATCTGTCACTTAGTACTAAGCGATTTTCATTTTAGCGGAGTTCTGTGTTTTTGGAAGGTTTTTTATTCTAGCTCTATAGTCACAATTACAGGTCTGTGGAGCCTGATGCTGAAGCAAGAGAACCACTGAATGAAATAAAAGCGGGTTAGAATTTCACTCTGCTAGGTCTGCTTTATTTATATCCACAGTGTTCTGAAGAATTTTACAAGTGTTATTTACTAAACAGCCTAGAAGAAGATAGCAGTGATTTTAAACGCCATCTAGAAGTTTGCATGTTCATCAATAAATGCTCTCCTAAATTTCTTCATTTTACTCCAGCTATTATAATCTGATACTTAAAATGATAATGGTTTATATATCTCCAGATGTTACAGTAATATTTAACATGGATGTTTGCAATAAGTTATATAGTCTCCTTTATTATTTCTCCAACCATCTCAATTATTATTATGAACCATTTTGATAGCACCATATACACAGAGATTTCGATAACACAGAACAATTTATAGTCTAATTTAAATAAAGACAAACATAATCATAGGACAACTAGTGAGGAGCAAGAGGGTCTATGCAGCAGTGTATTATCACCTAGGCTGACAAGGCCTAGGCCTAGGGCAGCAAATTTATAATAGCAGCATTTTTGCAATCACGGCATCAGTGACATCGCGATTCTACCAATCGTAGCGCGTATTGAAGCTACCAATGACGGCACGAAGCCATTTAGTAAACATACTCACAAGAATCCTAAAAGTTAATAATATGACTGGAAGGAAGAAATTAAGCAGTTCTCAGTTAAAAAAAAAAGGCTATACAAAAGAAAGGAAGGGAAAATGAAATGATAGCAAAAATGTGCAAAATAGATTCCTTTGTTGTATCAGTTAGTGCCAACAGTGAGATAGAAAAAATAGTTGAAAGTAGCAGTGAAGTAAAAAGTGAAAATATTGATGTTTAACAAGTTAATATGGGGCCAAAGGCAGCAATTATTTCAGGGCCTAGAGGTGGCAAAATCATTAATCCATCACTGGTTCTATGGGCTACTAACAATGAGAGTGAAGGGACAAAAAGATGTCCAGAAGAAGGGTGAGAGATGGGAAAAGAAAATTATTTAGACATATTAGAATGGGGATAATTAAGAGGAAGGGAGACAAGATGTGAGAGAGTCAGGAGATGAGCTGGGAATGGACAAGGAATTTAGCAGTGAAGACATTAAAAAAGGGTAAATTTTTGAGATATTTAAACCAGAACATGCTATAAGACACAATCAGGATAAATGGAGAGAAGAATCAAAATTGTAGGTGAAATCCTGGCTTTATTGAAGTCAGCAGCAATTTTGCCATTCACTTCAATAAGCCCAGAAGTTCGCTGTACAAGTCTGGGAGAGTATGGGTCAGAAGGACAGGAAGGTAGCTGAATTGCCAAAAAGAGACAGAGAAGTGGGAAAAAGAAAAGACATATTAAGTGGGATTAGCAGAAATGAAATTTTGGAGGAATTAAATTTGAGATGGCGGCTAGACAATTGAGAAGAAATATCAGAAAAGCATTAGTGATGCAAGACTGGATGAACAAATGGATATCAGGGGTAGACAGGTAGATTCTGAAATTATCAACATAAAAGCTATAACTAAAACTTTCCTCCAATCCAATGCCCTTGACCTTTCTCTATCTTAAACACCCTGTTCAGCCATCTTCCTAGCCCCCTTCTCCTCCATGGCATTCCTCTTTGTCCAGGATATTGCCAACTTCTTTACACCAAAATTCTACAAACATTCCTTCTTCTCCTCCCTCTTTCTTAATCTCCTCTAAGATTAATGAGAGAGAAAGAGAGAGAAGGATGGTGGTGGGGAATCAAGAAGAGAATTCTCAGGGAAATGAAGGGCTTATCTACCTGGAAATATTTTACCAATTATACTGGTATAATTATATTGATAAACTGATATAGTGATACCCATATAATTCCCCAGGTAGAAACTTTTATTCCAGAATAGGAGTGGTTATTTTTGGTTTAGTTTATACCCCTTCCACAGCATCCTAACAAACCAAAAAGGGGAATTATACCAATATAAATAATATTGGTTTAAATTCACACCTTAGCTTAAACTGCTATAAAACTCTCATGTAGACAAGGCCTTACACACATATGAAGAGAGGAAGATGAGGCCCATTTAAAACAGATATTGGAGGAGATATTAGCACAGCAGGAGGAGAAACATGAAAATGCAGAGCAAGAAGTGTCAAGACAAAAGAAAAAGTATAAAAGGTGAGACTGTCAAACATTGGAGACAGATCAAGGAAGAGGAAGAAGAACCATATTAGATACATAAATAGGTCAGTCATATGACTCAGTGAATATTCACTGTCGCTTCCTCCCCCTTCTTTCCCCTGCTACTCTTGATCAGCCTTCCCCTTTTAGACATTATCACTCATGTGTCGTCTTCTTCCCACAGCTGCTTACTGCCATCACAGATGTACAAATTTGGTATCCTTAGGCAGCTCATTCATTATTTTAAAAGGTAGCAATGTATTGCATGAAAAATTCAGACCATTGGTGATCATCAAGAAGAGGTAAAACAGACCAAACATTGCTTTTAAAAACTGTAAATACTTTGAATTGTTGAAAGAGATTAATGAAGAAAATATTTGGAAATTTGTAATTAGACTGACCAAAATCCACCAGATTTTAATTGGCTTTAACTTGACACTCCTGCTATCCTATTATGCCTTTTAAGACTCAGTTTCATTGTTATTTATTTCAATTAATAATAAAGAATGTAATGCTTCATTGTATAAAACGCCCCTCCTTTTTAGGTTTTAAGATAAACAAAAGATGAAGACTTCAGCCAAAACTACGAACAAGTTTAAATCTGATTTATTTTATTGTTTATAGGATTAAATAAGGAGTTTTGCAAGTTTGAGGTATATTTTCAAACTCTATCCACAAGTGTCACTTTGTCTCTATACAAATCTAACATGAGGTACTGACTGGAGACCATGCCTGAATCTCCAGTTCTTCCAGTAGTTTACAATAAGTCAAGAAAGGCCATATTTTGTCCTCATTTATACTACTTGCCACTTTGACTTCAGTGAAGAAATGAAGATAGAAGAGTAGGATTCAGTAGGGGTTCAGTGAAGTTAAATGGGTACAAGTAAATGCAGGTTTTATCTTAAATTACCACCATTAAGCAGATGAAATTCTTCTGAGATCTCTCTGAGCAATACGTTATAAAACTCAATTAAAGATATGTGCGTAAGTACTTACAAAAAATTTACATCCTTGCTTCTCTATGGTTAACAAAAAGCCTAAGTTTGTTATCTGAGAATTCCTGTCAGGTGAAGGATTCCTTGCCTTCTCTATTGAAAAGAGACTTTACATTTGTTTGGAAAGTCCATCAGACATGCATCTGATTAATCAGAGAATTATAATTATTCTCCTAATGGTCAAAGAAAGTAATCCTTTTTTATATATGTGTGTGTGGTAGTAGTGATAAATCTTGTAACATACAGAAATTCTCACACGATATATCTGAGGAAAACTTGACATAAAGGTTGATAATATTCTTAGTAGCTATTCCTAGGAAGAGTAGTGTCATGAATATAAAAAGGAAATACTTGTTTAAATATATGCAAAAAGTCATACAATAAAAGAAATAATACTTTGTATACAATAATATATATAAAACATTACATTTTTAGAGCACCTTCCATTTGAGAATCAGTACAGCCCCAGTTAATCAAAGTGCTCAGATGGGTGATTAACTTTAAGTATCTGTGTAGCCTCACTGAAGTTGCAAGTGCGTACAGCTAGGTATGTGCATAATTGCTTTGCTGGATCAGGGCCTAAGTGCTTTACAAATCAAGCCTCACAGAAGCATTGTGAGTAGGGGTCAAATTGGGGCAAAAGGGTTGATGGAATACTTCCAAGCTCCACTCACGTAAATAATCACAACGAGATGCCATGCTCAGTAGATCAAAAGTTAAAATGTGTGTGCTAACTGGGCTCCTTGAATTTGGATCCCCTTCATGAGATTTGCAAATGTATGTCTATGCAGCAGTCAGGAAGCGTGTTTGTAGCGTGGGAAGGGACACCCAAGCCAATTTTGATTGAGCTAGCTCTCTAAAAATAGCATTGTAGCCGCAATGGCTCAAGCAGTAACACAGGCTAGCTGCCCAAATACAATCCCTTCCAGGACCTTAGCTACATACTCGGGTGGCTAGCCTGTGCGGCTATAGCTACACTATTTTCAGTGAGCTAGCTCAATCAACACTAGCTTGGGTATGTCTGTGTGTGCTTACCCAATTGCAGTGTAGACATACTCCTAGCCATCCTGACCAAGACATCCTCTAGATGAGCGGGGGGTGAGAGGTAGAAATGTCTTCCAAACCTCACCCCCTTGAAGTGAAATGTTACTCACAGTAAGTTGGACACATCTGTGAACATCCCTCTCCTTTCTTACATAAGGAATGATTTATCAGTCTTGACATTTAAATTATCCATCACTGGACATCTGAGTCAACCCCTTCCCAGGGTGAATGGGATAGCACATAATCCTCTGAACTGGCTTTCTGTAGACTCATATGGACATCTCTGCATCAGTTCATATTTGTGATGTTTTCTTGACAACCATGACAGCTTGAGCCTTATAAATAAAAACTGAGGTTTTTTGAGGGAAAAAAACACCCCACAGCAGCTTTGAGAGGTGCTAATATTACATATCACCTCATAATGGATGAATTTGACCCTGGTTGTGAGGTAGGGAAAGATTATTACTTGCCTTTTGTAGATGGGAAACTGAGGTACACAGACTTACGTTCACACAGGAAATATATAGCAAACCCAGGAATAAAACTTAGAACCTCTTGTACTTTAACCACAAGGCCAGGCCTCTTCAATAGGAAAGCAATACTGAGTTAGGTTCCTATTTGCCCTATTACTTCCATTTACTCACCCAAAGTTTAGCGTCAGTACTTTCAGGAGTCTATCATAATTATATATGTTGCATGTTAGTATCTTAACGTTACAACAGTGTGAGAAACATGTTTTTATTTTCCTTCTAGAAAACTTAATCTTTTCATTCTGTATCAGGCATAGAGGTATGCAAAAATTATTTTAAATGCTTTGAATAAACTTTTCTCTTCCCAAACGTACAATGAGCAGATATACTGGAATTCCAGCAACAGAGAGGAAAATTCCATTTTATGTAATCTTTCTAAATCTGTTAATGATCACAGAAGATCATAAGGTAATTTGCACAAGCATCTTAAATGAGTCCTTTGACTCATGTCTTGGGTGCCTGGTACTTTTTTGGGTTTGTATTATCTAAACTCAGTTATTAAACACTGACCTATAATTTGCTGCTTAGCCCTGATTTCAAACAGATCCAATAAGCTGATAGAAATACTTGATGAATACAAAGGCACAAGCCTAAGAAAAACAGGAAGGATTTGTGAAAATGTTCAATGGCATTTGTAATGCCCTTTGAAAATAGTATAGCATGTAGCTGCAGGGTTTTAGCTAACAAAACTCCCTCTGATTTCATATAAAATCTGTTAATCTTCAACTATAGTCTTTAACAGTTGAACAGTCAATACAAATATTTCTGTGTATGTATATGTGTGGAAGTTATAATAATTTTTTGATCTGAAGTAAATATTTGAAGCCAAAAATTAACAGGCATTCAGCAGCATGGACCATAAAAGAGTAACACACAAGTTTGCAACATAAAAAGGGAAAAGACACAAGGTTAGAATAATATTTTCAGATGCAATTTCTTGTTTTTTAATACCAGCTTATGTTTGTGGCATTTTCAGAGTAAAATAAGTTCTAACGCTTTTAGCTTTCTTACTTTCGAATTATATTCAGTCTTCAAGCCTGACTTTTCTTTGAATACATATTACATTAGGCTCACTGGCAACATGCTAGAAAAGACAACTACATAGATATAGCAAAATTAGATGTCTTACTGATCAGTAATACAAAAGTGTGTTTCTTAAGGTAAATGAGATTTTGTTGCATTCTGCATAATTTTACTTACATGCTTCTGCTTCATTTATTCAGTTTTACATAGTCAAGATAAGCACATAAGACAATTTAAAAACAAGATAATGCCATCTATCATTTAATACTGGTAAAATATCACAGGAAGACTTTATTCTAAAACTGAACCAGGACCTATATTAGGATAAGGAAAACAGTATTATCCATAAAATTATTCCTTCCCTATCTCTGTTTCACTACTGAGTTTTTTCCTAGTTCTAGGCCTCCCTCCCTGTCCTGCCACAGCTTTCAATGGTACACATAATCTCTAACACACAACAGCTCAGACAGGTTCTTATAAAAATATATTTTTGTCCAAACTAGTCTGCTTTTTCCATCATATACTACAATGCCCTTTTCCAAAAATAAGTTTAATTGTTCTTTGAATTCATGTACAGTGCTTCAATTGCATTCGCATGTTAATTTAATGTTTATCACTTTTAGAATAAAGAACATTTTCTAGAGCTCCCTTATTCATTCTTAGTATTGGGTCAAATTCTGAAATCTTTACACAGATTTTTTTGGCAGATGTCATTCATTTGAAAGGGGATTTTTGCTTAAAGGAAGCCGATAGAGTACCCTTATTCTGGCAAAATTCCAAAATCAGTGAGTAAGCACTAAATAAAACCGAATCAGGACTTCAAGATTGGCCTTTCTAAATTATGGTCACTAATTTTTTTTATCTCAATACATGCTAGTGTAAAAAGTGTCCCTTTCATTATCTTCAAACCAGTTTAACAACTTCAAAAGCCTCTACTATATCACTTCAAAGAGTACTCCCCCCACCTACCATCAACGGAGATCCCAACTCCCGTAACTTTTCCTTATAAAACAGATTTTTAAGCTCTTCCTTGCTCTGTGCTCCTATCCAAAATATCCTCCTTGCTTTGGTACAGTGACTGATGCTGTGTACAGTATTCCAGAGAAGCTTTAACAAGGTCTTATAAAATAAAACTACCACTGTGACTGAATGCACCCCAGTATTCACAACTTACACATCATTGTAATAATCTTTGTACAAAATATGCCTTGTGTGGTATCATTTGAAAACAAATAACTTACTGGTCAATAATATCATGGAGAAATGCATGTAGCAATATTATATAAAGTTATGCAATCTCCCTGTACAATGGTATTAGCACATATTCAAAACCATACAGCCTTACCTAGGCAAAGTTGTCAAACAGCTCTATCCTAAAAAACCGGAATGGGTGTTTTACCTCAATATACATGTAAGTAGTAAACAGGGTCCTCCAGACAGTGGGGGAGGAAATGGCAGAAGACAAAGCAAATTTGCATTTCAGCAAACACAGGTGAGGAGAAAGAGCCTGGAGCCTCTTTTACCACCAGACCCTGTGTGGTTTTCTTCACTGCCTGAATAAACCCAGAAGAATCTACTGCATGGTTCCCTGGACTATAAAAGGAGGGGTAGAGAACCCCAAATTCTCTCTCTTTCACCTAAGGAGACAAAAGCACCAGCACTGTTGGGCTGCTGGGGGGATCCTTACCAAGGAAAGGGTCAATCAGTATATTGCTGGAAGACTGTGGGTGAGAAAGGCCATTTTAAACAAAGCAGTAAACCAAAACTTGTTTAAGTTTTAGACATTTAAATGTGTTTTTCTCTTATTTGCAGCTCCCATTGGGAGCTACAACAGTAAAGCATTGTGAGGCACCCAAGGTTACCAGGCAGGTGGTAACACAACCCCCCCATTTGTCTGGACTGATCCCAGCATATGACAATCACCTTCTTTGTTTTACAGTTTACTCCTTCCACTAATATATCCTAGCATTCTATTTGCCATTTTTGTTTATCATTTGTACTGCATTAACAGATAGAATATCAGAGTTAGAAAGGACCTCAGGAGGTCATCTAGTCTAACTCCCACCTCAAAGCAAGATCAATCCCCAGATTGCCCCCTCAAGGACTGAACTCACAACCCTAGGTTTAGCAGGCCAATGCTCAAACCACTGAGCTATCCTTCCCCTCCTGTTTCTAGTTTTATGCCAAATGTCCTATATGTTTCTAGTTGCTATTGAGTCAGTGATCCACTGCTTATCAAAATCAATTGGAATCTTTCTATTCAGTAAGCCACACCTATTGTGCATAAGACATATTTCAGCTAAGAATTAGCAAAGATGTCATGGTAAGTTTAGGATGGGGTATAAGAGACTAGAGGAAGTCACCATGTGCAGCAGGTACCTGATGTGCAACATGTCCCAATTCTCATGGTTATCCTTATGAGTCAAAGCTACGGACAAGCAGAACTGCAAATCTACTACTTTTTGTGGTTGCAATATCTCTGGTGCAATTTGTACAATTTGATTGCTTTAATCACTGGCTCAAAGCCACTCAGAATTTAGTCCTTTGTGAGGGATTTTTATTGAACACTCATGGTTTTATACCTTGTTTGAGGTACAGATAAGGATCACTCCTCCCATCCCCCCAAATATTAACACAATGGAGCCTATACCAGCTTGAGGTCTAAAAGTGCTAAAATATTTAGTAAAATAATGAGTCAAAGGAAAAGAGGAAATGGACATCTGGAAGGCCAACTTAAAGGGAATGTAAGTGTGTCCTTACCTCAGGGGAACCCTCCTAATGCCTGAATCCAGAATTACTGGGGACTTGGCCTCTTGCACACCCCTACTGCTGTGATCACTTAGATGGCCCCATGATCAGCTCTCCCAGCTAGCATCTTCTTTCAACTTCCTTGCTAGGTCTTCTGTGGCTCAGCCAAGTCACATAATAGTTCCCCTTCCCCTACAAGGACAACTAAAGGCCCATCTTAAAGTTCACACACAATGTCCTAACTTATAATAGTTCTGCCTTTCTCTACCTCAACTCAAATCCTGTTTCTTGGCCCTGCAGAGATTCTCTTGAACCACTTCTACTCCCACAGAATTCAACCCTTTCACCAGGAACTCTAACAGTTTACCTCTGAAGACCTCCCTGCTTTTTGTTGGCCTTAACTCAGGGCTCCCCACACAGGTCCCTGTCCTGCTCTCTGTGGATGACTCAGCCTGACTTTCCTAAGTTCTTCAGAGGAGAACTCCTCTTTTTGTTTAGTTCTTCTCCTATGTTAGCATCTCTGATTTAAGCTAACCCTTGTGACCTAAGGATGGATGAAGAAGCCATCTCAGTACATTCTGGCAGGCTTTATTTTATTTTCCCTTTACTTCTATTTTTAGAAGTACTGTGCTATTTTTCACTAAGTTTCCTTCTTCTGAGTTCCCAGTTCTTTTTAAACATAAAATCCTACTACTACATAAGTAGTGCTTTCCCTGCTTCACCATCATGACAGGGGCCAGTCTTTCTAATTAAGCCTCATTACAGCTAGCTGGGGTCATTAATTAGTCCTCATGTAGCCAGGTTAGTGAGGTTGAGGGATAGCTCCTAAGTCATGGTCAACGCTGATCCCAACTTGCCTCAAAGGGCAAGCCAGCCTATGAGAGTAAGTTACAGAAAAGGCACAAATACGCTAAAAGCCAAGTTCAAAAGCAGTCCCCGTGGGCTGAATTGATTCAGTATCCTATGCAGTTCACTGAGGAATGTCTCTCTTTAATTAAGGGGCTGAATTATTTTGTCTCTTATCTTCCCTTTCTAGTTCTCTTCTCCCACACAAGAAAACATGAAAACATAAAAGAGAAGACTTGTTGACATAGTCTGGCTTTCAGTGATTTTGCTTAGTTGAATGTTATGCTACATCACAAATTTGAAAATATTTTTAAATGCAAGAGCTGCTATGGATACTAAAATACTGAAGAAGCATCTCAACATATTTAGTTTGTGTATCAAATCTAGGGTATTTTAATATTTTCCCATCAAGCTTTCCATTGGTAAATCATCTTCCTCTCCCACATCCAGTGCTGTGGTACATTCTGTTTTCCATGAGCGGGAACTGATATTTGGAAATGCTAACTAACACCAGACAATTATTCTTTTGCAGTATGTTGTGACAAAGAAAGTATCTAGACAGTAGGTACCATGAGAAAATTCTCAGAGAAGCTCTTCCTAAATGTTCATTCTGTATCCCAAGGTCCAGTATGCTTCAGCAGCAGCAGAGGGAACTACAAGCTGTTGCATGTTGGGAAAAGCTTTTCTTGAGCAAGTCCTGCAGGAAGGTGCCCCCTGGCACATTTCACCCCTATCTGCCTCTGACATGCAAGCTAAAACAGTTGCACAATATCCAGCCAGTCCAAACCATACCCAGAAAACACCTGTATGCACAATTATAAAGAATGGAGCAAGATAACTGACCTTATGGTTTGCAAAAAAATTGTAATAATCCAGAGTCCAGCTCAAGATTAAGAGAAAGGTAGAAAATTTTCAGATGAGAGAACAAAGCTAATTTTGAACATCAGCCTGCCATGCATCCTGGAGCCTGATCCTCTTCCATTGAAATAAATGAGAGTTTTGCCATTGGCTGTAATCAGATCAGGGCCCACACATGCATCACCTGGGCAGATGGTATATACATGTGTGAAGACATTCCTATTCAAAATATAGCCACACAAATTCCCATTAAAGTGTCCCTAAACTTTTGTCCTATTCATTGCAGCTGGAGTTTTGTTATCAGAAGAAATGTTATCAAAATATAGTTGAGTATGCTTAAAAAACACACATTTCATAGTTAAATCTCTCAGCTGTTTAAAAATCTTTAAATACCAAATGGATGTAGTCTGTTTTATGGAACAACTGGTTACAAATTTTATTTTTGAAAAATTGACTTTTTATTATCCATATTTTTGAATCCATATTTTTGGCAGCACTCTGACAAATGACTTAACAGATTTAAGCCATATTTGGTAACAAAATTTCCCCAACAGGCTGAGAAGTTGAACATTAACTTGATCCATTTTTAAACTGCCAAGATATTAAACCACTGAAATAGGAGCTGATTACAGCAAACCTGATTGTCCGGTTAACTACTATAGATAAACACAAATCGTAATACATTAAAATAGGTCATCATCGAGTTTGAGTAAACTTGAAAATCTTAATACTTTTAGTGTATCTTTGTGTCAGTGCTGTGTGTCTAAGTAATGCATCACCTATGGGAATATTTTCACACATTACATATGTATACTCAGGCATACGGATGTAGACCCCGTTAAACTTGAAAAATATTATTTCCTACTGTATAAATGCAAAACCAATTTAACCAGTATTGTTGGGTAAAATGATGGTAACATGTTATACAAAGGTTTAATTTCTTAATTTACCGCTAAGGATCAAAGGTTCTGCTTGGTTCTTACTTTGGTGGGTGGGGGGGGGCAGTGGGGAGACATAATAAGGAACCTTCCCCCAACTTGTGTGGGCTAGTCCCACAGCCCAGGTGCATTGGAAAGCTCAGGTGTGCTGAATTGCCTGGGATACCAACCAGTGTAACTGCATCACACTATACAACTCAGACAGAAGTGTCTCACAAACAGGAGCATGCAGGTCAGAGCAAGCAGTCCACTTCAGTACCTCATAGGAGTTCAAACAGTGCTCAGTGTTTATACAATGAATGCTCCTCTGTCCCTAGGTCATGGACAGGAAGAGTGAACCACCTTAATGGTTAGCAGACATTTTGTAGTCCCACTGAAGGCTGAATAAAGCCAGTGACTTCTGGGACCTTATCTTGCTAGAACAGAATGGGAAGTTGGCTGATGCTGGTACGTAGAGCCAGCATGTGAGGCCTTCTTGTGAATCTAGGTGCTCATAAAATCTTTATACCATCAGTGAGACCAGGCAAACCTTCCCAACAGGTACAACAATGCAGAATTTAAAAAAAAAAAGAGAGAGAATCAGTCAGTATAGGCAAGATCATTGCCTCTCTCTTTCAAAATTGCTATGACTTTTCCCCTAAGGTTTAATTTTTTTTTTCATTTTACTGTAATAAAAGTATTTCCTGTTCTGCTATTTCAAGCAAAAACAAACAAACAAAAAAAGGGGATATCACAGTCTCTAGTACAGACCCACTTGATGAAAATTAAGCTAACTGGATAGATTTTTTATTACTATTATTATTTTTTAGAGTTCCTGACATTCATCCTTCCTTTTCCAGCATTCCTAAGGCTATAATCTCATGGAGCTACATCTAAGATATTTATTAGTTTGTTTTGAAGTTGGTCAGATTAGACATATATTCCCACACCCATCATAATTACATTCTTAGTGATTGAAAACAGCAATCACAAGCTGAAGGAAAAAATAAAGATAAATAACAAGTCTAGCAAAATTTTCAGCTAAATATACACAGTTGTGGAAAGAGTAAATATGAACCAGGCTTTCAAAAATAATTCTCATAAGATAACAAAGAAACAAGATTTAAAAAAAAATTAAATGCAGGAAAAGTACAACAATATTATCAGCAGTATAACTGGGATTTCCAAGGGAGCCTCAGTCGAGCCTAGATGAATGCTTATTTCCCTAACTGTGTCAGGGGATATTTTTACCAGTGCCACTTGCTTCAACTACCTCTGTAGTCTACTGAGCCAAAGGCGTACAGTCTTCATCTCTTATCTTGCTGGGTTCAAACAGTTGGATTATCCAGCCTTAGACCCAATTCATCCTTTAACTGAGGTGCACTACTTTCTTTTAAAATGTAATCCAACTCCCAGAATTCCTAAGCCTGAGTAATCTCTCTCTATACCCTATACAAGTCAGATTCTATCCCCAGACTGGCCTTCCTTTTCATAATTAAAATCAAAAGATACATTCCATGCTTGTATCCTTGGTTGCTATGACAATGCCAGGCACCAGTTAAACATTCTATGGCACCTGCTGGAGTTAACTTCACAGTTAATCAGTATCAGCATTCAAGTGTGTCCTTCACAATATTAAGAGATCTGTTCTGTTTAAGATAAACATTTCACCTCTTTGCTTTACAATATTTGTTCCTTCATTGACTTGTTCAGGCACTTATATCAAATATCTTTATTATTCATATACAAGGTTTTTCCAGTGCATTGAAAGCTAGCTAAGATGGACCTGGCAGTAGAATTGGCCGAATAGTAGAAAAATGATTCATAAATAAAAGCTATATCACTACAGTTCATAAGTTAATATTGTTGATTATTCACAGGTATTCAGAACAGTGTTAAAATACACAGCAGTCATTAGTCCTACATTAATAGATTTTCTGTGTAATTGGGACTGTATTATAAAACCCCACACAGCTTTGCTTAATTTTCTCAATTGTTAGTTTTGGTAGAAATTTTGGCAATTCAAATTCACATTCTGCGAAAGTAAGGTTTTTTTCCATTGCTTTTCTGTGTTTCTTAGTTTCCAAATTGCAGAAATGGCTTTGCAAGGCAGAATCCAAGTAAGTTTTATGTTATTTTCAACCTTCATCTCCCATGAAACTGAAGGAAATATTTTCCTCTGTTCAGATGTGAATTTAAATACTTCTTAATTGCCAATTTTTCAACATATTTTTAGCAGCAGTTTTAATCCATTCCACTTAACATTAAATAAAAATCATGATTTGAACAATGTGACAAAATTGATTTTCCTGCCATATGACAGAACTTGACATGGATACATTTTCAAAAAAAGACTGTCTCTCAAACTGATCTAACTATACCTCTTCTAGCCAGACAGATACAACTGCTGCAATAGGGCCCTGATCCAGCAAGACACCTCGGCACGTATGTAACTAAACGAATGATTAATCCTATTTATTTTAAAGGAAGTACTCCCAAGTTTAAAATTATACACGTGCATAAGAATTTTGCAGGACTGGGCCTTTGATTATTTCTGAATATGCTCATCCAGTTCTGATACATTACATTTCCCTGTTCAGAATTGCATGCTTTCACATGCTTGTCTGTCTATTTCTTAAGATTATACAAATAGACTGTATTTCTTTTGAGTACAATATTAATCTTCTAATGCCTCAAAATTTCCATCTGTATGTGGGTTGCTAAGTAATAGCCATTTTGTTCAGAGTAGATCATATAATTTGGTAAATAGGAACACAACCCAACATATTTAATTCACATCTAGAGCAGGGCGGGAAATGGTTTCCCCATCCCATAAATATTTATGAGAGTTTGAAATTTTTTACCATCTCAAAAAGTAGAAATCTCAAAAATGTTCATGAATTGCAAAACTGAAAACAATTTTGGTTTGGGTTGAAACATTTCATTTAAATAATTTTGAAATGTTTCGTTTTTATTTCAACTTTTTTTTCTTTCTTGTAATCTTTTTTCAGTCTAATTAGCTTAAATTTTGAAACAAAGTAGTTTCAAAATGGAAAAAGAATTGTTTTCATTTAGAAAATGCTGAAACATTGACAGTTTTGAAACATTTTTCAAGGCTGAAGATTTTGTTGAAACCATCTCATAATCATATATAAGCAGTCTCATATTTACTAGTAGATAGTTAGCAAACTTGTTCCAACTGTTCTTTTACTGGAAAATATTCTGAGCATTTCTAAAATGTGTCATAGATTTAAAGGACACAAAAGACCATTAGGCCATCTAATCTGACCTCCTGTGTAACTAGGGTATAGAACAGGGGTCAGCAACCTCTGGCACATGGCTCGCCGGGGTAAGCACCCTGGCAGGCTGGGCCAGTTTGTTTACCTGCTGCATTGGCAGGTTTGGCTGATCGCAGCTCCCACTGGCCATGGTTTGCCATTCGAGGCCAATGGGGGTGGTGGGAAGACACGGCCAGCACATCTCTCGGCCCACTCCACTTCCCGCCACCCCCATTGGCCTGGGATGGTGAACTGCGATCAGTGGGAGCCACGATCGGCTGAACCTGCTGACGTGGCAGGTAAACAAACTGGCCTGCCCACCAGGGTGCTTACCCTGGAGAGCCGCGTACCAGAAGTTGCCAACCCCTGGTATAGAATCTCATCCAGTTACTCCTATACTAAACCCAATAACTGATGACTGCCTAAAACATATTTTTCAGAAAGCATCTAATCTCAGTTTGAAGAATTCAAGAGCTGAAAAATCAACCACTTCTCTTAGTAATTTATTATAGTGATTAACCACTTTCACTGTTCAAACTGTTTAAAATGTGTGCCTTATTTTTAACTGGAATTTATCTGGCTTTAACTTTCAGCCATTGTTCGTTGTTATGCCTTTCTACATTAGATTAAAGACTCTTTTAGTACCCAGTATTTTCTCCCCATGAAGATAGTTATACATCAAAGATCACCTCTTGATCTTCTTTTTGATAAGAGATAGCATCTTTATAATATATTTTCCATTGTCTATGTGTCCCCTTTCTTTTGATGATATGGAGGTGCAATTTTTTTGTTTTGTTTTGGAAAAAAATGTGTGTGAGTATTGTAGAGAGAACATTTAGTAGCAAGAAAGCCTAGTTAAATTAAGCTTATAATCTTGTATAGCTTTCAACAAGGCTTGTTGAGCTCAGTTTGAAAGATATTTTAGATCTCTTGCACAGCTGTAGAAAAGAAATGGAGAAAATCCTATTTGCCAATGATAATTAACGTTATTTTTAATGAGCTTCCTTAAATGAAGCTTTTAGCTCTGTGTTTGGATATAGTAGGTGTGCACGTGCTTATCAAAAAAGTCTGAGAATCTTCTGCACTTTTGACAGGCTCACAGCAAGGGTAGCTGGCAGAAGAAGCAGAGATTTAGTGCAAACATGATAGATCCCTGCTCAGTAAGGCAGAGTGCTTAGGGAAGCTTCTATGACAAGAGTTCTGTTTACTGTGCTTACATGAACAAGGAGCATTCCCCCTGTTCTTTACAGACAAGCAGCAGGTCAGGAGCTTAGTATAAACAGCTAAAATGGCGTTCTTTTGGGATTGAGTCTTATGTAAGCAGATTACTCCATTCTTCTTCCATATGGGTGTCTTCATACCTGATTTTCTAATGGGGCACGCCACTCTCTTTTTGCAAAGCATGGATCTCTATGCAGCTACACCATCTGCACATGGCTGTGCATAAAATTATATGCACCTAACAAAAAGACACCCATTCAAGCCTCAAGACCTGACATATTAGTGACCTTTAACTATTTAGACTTTTGGCCTAGTTTGCTCTGAAGTATAATAGAAATGCGAGGCATAGTTCCGCTGGCAAAGATTCATTAACCCGTGAAGTGGTTACATGGATTTATAGAAAACACTCGAGGAATTTTCCTTACTAGAGGAATATTTTTTAACATTCCAAAGGTTAAGTAGAGGGGTATACCAAGGCTGACCATATAGTCAGTATTATTTAATATATTTATTAATGATTTGGAAAAAAGGGGGAATAGTGAAGTGGCAAAATTTGCATATCATGCAAAACTATTTAGAGAGGTCAAGACTAGCGAAAACTATGAGGAAGTTGAGAGGGATCTAATGTAGGTAGGCAAATTGGCAGCGTGATGGCAGATGAAATTATATATGATGAATGCATTTTGGGTGGAATAATCTGAACTACACATACACATGGGTTCTAAATTAATGAGCTCTTCATGAAAAAGACCAGAGGTAATTGTGGATGATTAGATCCAAACATCTGTTCAATGCAGAGTGGCCACCAAAAAGCAAATAGTGAACACGTAATATTGGCATTCAACAAATTGGTGTTACACCCTAATCAGGAATACCGTGTTCTGTTATGATCACAGGAGTGAGCTGGGCTTGCAAGGGCTTAAGGCACAGCTCTGGCCTGTGCCTGAATCAGTGGACCCAAGGTCATATGATGGCAGCATGGAAGAGGTGCTTTACTCACAGTGCCCATCTCCATTGCCCACTTGTTAAATTTTCAGACAAATTCCTTTGTGCTTTCTCCCATGCTGCCCCTCACACTTGGGAAGAGTTCCCCATAAACATCCTCAATGCTACCTCATTATCCTTCAGATTTCTCCTGAAAACTATCCTTTGCCATGTTGCCTACAAAAACTGGGCAATTGCTAGGCCACTGGTGTGCAAAGACCAATGCCTATCATGCTGATTAATATCATCCTCACTGTTTCCTTGTACTCCCGTCTGTCTCTATTCACCTGTCTCTTGTCTTATCCTTAGGTTGTAAGTTCTTGGGAGCATTGATTGTCTTCCTGTTCTGCTCTGGGCATTATGATAATACAAATAAATAACTAATAACAGTAGTATTTTTCATCCAGCTACTTTTTCCAAGAGCTTTTCTTGCTCAGGAGAATTGCTTGGTGGTATTATCTCTGTTTGATGTAAAGGAAATATATTAAGGTTTGACTATATTTTTCTGGCACTGAAGTTCATGGCAGATTACATTATCCCCAAGGGATTTAACATATATGTTGAATGCTACAGGGAATAAAATTAAGCTTGTAGGACTCCATATGTGAATGTTCCCAAGTCAGAAGAGCAGGTGCCCAATATGACCCTCTGAATTCCAAGTAACTGGAAGGACTGAAGAAAGTACACATCAGGTCTCTCCAACCCCCCGGTAGGTTTCTCAGATAATTTAGTAGTACCCCATGGTCAACTGTGTCAAACACTGATGATAGGTCTGCAGTAGAAGAAGCTATTCTTTTCTTTTCTTTTTTTTTTTTAGAGAGAACACTCCACCCCTGCTGGTACCAGGTCTCTCTCTGAAGAACGCATTGATAACATTTGCAAGCAAGAGCTTTTCATTATTCATTAGCAACATATTTTTATTAAAGAGTGAACTTGCCCTATTTAAGACAACAGTGAAAAATTACTTCTTAATTCCCAATGCTTCTCTTAATGTGTCTTGGGTACTTTCTGAGTTTTCAATAATGTGTTCATAAGTTTTATGACATTATGCGTGCCATTAACTGACTGCATTTAATGCAGTATTATTTAGAGTTATGAACTCAACAGATTAATGTTTTTTAATGTTTCCAGGAATGAAAGCTCAAAGAAACGCTAGTCTCAATCATCACCCTCTCATCATTTTTTCTGTGGGAGGAGGGAAAAAAACACATTGGAAACTCATGAGGTTCACCTGGCAGAGTTTCCTCTGTATTCTTTTCTCAAGGGGGATTCTAATCTCCATACGAAAGAGAGATGCTGACTGGAAATCCTGCAGAGCCCTAGGTTCTCTGTAACAAAGAGTCAGCCTAGCCCTAGCAGACTGGTTCCCTAAGGCCATTGATTCTAGTGATAAAGATGCTTGGAGGACCAGGTGGCTTAGAGGTTAATGCCCCTGACTTTTGGCCCCTTGCTTCTCTGCTAGGGTGGCAGAGGTGCTGAGCACACACCATAGGCCTCCACCCACCTTTGGGTCTCAGTTTTTGAGGGGGTACAGTACTGGGACCCAGATCCTCCCTCTCCACCCAGTCTCAGTCCAGGGCCTTGTAGGAAGCAACTCTGGCAGGGGCCTCCCAGCAGCAAATGCAAATATGCTACCTTAGGCCACTTACTACCTATGTTCCTTCAGTCTGAGGCATAGCCCTGAGAGTCCAAACAGTCTATAATGTCCTGCCTGGGGTAGTGCACCCTTGTGGACATTTTGCAGTGTGCTGCTGCAGCCTCAGGTCCCTCTTGGCAGGGCGGATGTAAAACTGGAGAGACCTAACCCCACAATGTCCTTATAGTCAAATAATAAAGTTCACTCATTCTTGGGTGCTCCCCATCTCTCTCGGTCACACCGTTCTTCTCCCCGGCAGCTGTCCCAGTGCTTAGGCTTGTCATGATACTCCCTGCACATAGAGGCAGGCTACCTCTTACCTCTTTGCCAATCAGCCCTGAACTGAGCCAGGTTCTCTCCTTTTCTCCCCCCACCAGGCCTGGCATTGGCTGCAGCTATAGCAGGGTAGAGATCTCTGTAACCCCTTCTCTGCTGGCATAGGGTTTCTCTGCTCCATCACAGTTCTCTTCCCAAGTTTATACTATATTCCCATTGAAGGGATTAGAAAGTGCAGAGAGGAAATTTATGCTGTTTAGAATGGCACTAACCACTGGGCAACTTCCATTTTTAAATCTGCTGGATTAAGAGAGAAGCATGGCACATATAATGGCTATTTGCCCAGTTCCACAGTGTCTTCCTCTCCCATAAGTTTTCTCTCTACTCATACGGCCCAACCCATCTATGTCTATGGAAAGGCTTGCAGATGTTCAGGGAAAGGAGACACAGATGCTCATGCAACACAGTGAGGGCTCCTTTTCCACACCACCCTGTCCAGTCCTTTTGGTTTCAATTTGGATCCAGAAATACAAAGAGTATCCTGCTGACTTTAGTATAAATAAAAATTGAAAATAGAGATGTAACATCTACATTTAAACTAATACTTTAATAGTTATAAGTTAAGTGTGTCAAGAAAAATACTCTCTGCACCAAGTTTGAGGATAGTTCTTGAGGGGAAGAAAATTGATAAAAGCCCTCTCAGCAGAAGAAAGATTTCTGGTCCTGACTAGACAGCTCCTTTGAGAAAATATGGCTTGCTTAATTACAGTTGTAATGACAGTGTTTTTTCTTCTTTGAGATTATTAACAGGATCAAGCTGCAAGTATAACTGAAGTATTTTAACTCTGGATATTTGAAAGCCTAAATAGAATGCTTATATTTTATTCAGATACTTTTGTTACAGAAAATAGCAATGTGCAGTTATCTAGAGGATGCACAGATTAGGAGCATGGTGAAGCACTGGAATGGGTTACCTAGGGAGGTGGTGTAATCTCCTTCCTTAGTGGTTTTTAGGTCAGGCTTGACAAAGCCCTGGCTGGGATGATTTAGTTGGGGATTGGTCCTGTTTGAGCAGGAGGTTGGACTAGCTGATGTCCTGAGGTCCCTTCCAACCCTGATATCTTATAATTCTATGATTACCCATGATAGTATAAATCAAATCTACTAGGCTTATAGCTAAATCTTATTGTTTTTTACTTCCTTCTTTCTTTTTGTTGTTTTTCTGTTTAAATATAGCTGTCCTTGGGCAAATCCATCATTGCTGAAGATGGACCTGCTCCAGTGGAACTACTGTGATTCCATTCAAATGGGGTGTGGGAGGCAGGATGTTGTGCTCTGTAGGGGCTCTTACTTCATGCTAGTGCACATGGTGTCCTGGCAGGTGTTGAGGCAGGAGGTGTCATCTGCCACCACTGAGAACAGCTTGGCTCCATATCCTCTTTGGCAGGGATGGCTCTATGTTTTTTGCCGTCCCAAGCACTTGGATTTGGCGGCGTTTGTGTGGGTGATCTGCCGATACCGATGCCGTGGCTTTGGTGTACCTGCCGCCAAGTTGCTGCTGAAACCACTGGACCTCCCACAAGAAAGCCGTCAAAGGCAGCCTGACTGCCACCCTCACAGCGACTGGCAGGCCGTCCCCGCAACTTGCCGCCCCAGGCATCCGCTTGCTGCACTTGCTTGGAGCCGTCCCTGCTCTTTGGAATCCCCTTTCAGGTAGTTGAAGGCTGCTATCAAATCCCCCCTCACTCTTCTCTTCTGCAGACTAAATAACCTCAGTTCCCTCAGCTGCTTCTCATAAGTCACATGCCCCAGCCCCCTAATCATTTTCATTGCTTTCTTCTGGACTCTCTTCAATTTGTCCACATCCCTTCTGTAGTGGAGGGACCAAAACTGACACAATACTCCAGGTGTGGCTTCACCAGTGCTGAACAGAGGGGAATAATCCCTTCCCTATCTGCTGGCAATGCTTCTATTAATACAGCCCAATATGTCGTTGGCCTTCTTGGCAATGAGGGCTGACTCATAGCCAGCTTCTCTTCCAATGTAATCCCCAGGTCCTTTTCTGCAGAACTTTCAGCCAAGTAAATAATGAATGAAGCATATAATGTGCAATAGTGCAATTGAGAGGAGAATTAAGGCCATTAACTGATTTGCTTTGGCCATTTATGTTGCTTTTTTCTTAAATGGAAAGCAGGGTCCTGTGAGTAATTGTGAGGCTTAGGGAGTTCCCATATTTGTGGCTCAGCTCATTGAGCAACATAAGAAAGAGACAGCCTGGGTCACCAAGTCCAGTCTTCTGCTATCACTGGCAACTCAGACATATAACTTGCTCTCCTGCTATCTTTGATGATAAACAAAGAGGTCTGAAGTTCTTGGGAATTGGGTACACTGCAACATGGGAAATGGGAGACTAATTTATGTGAGCTTTCATCCTCCTCGGCTGCTCCACAGTTCTCAGAAGTGAGGCAGATTTATTTTAGGATTCTGTGGAAAAATGATCTCTCTTTTGAATAGCTGAGCCCACTGTGGAATTAGGATCTGCAGTCTTACAGGTCTTACATGGCTCTGAAGGTCATGAGTATTTTGTACTTGATCAAGCCCTAAATTGCTAAAGTCAATGACGAAGGAGGGAATAACTGCAGCTGGTATGCATCGCTGGTGTATATGTTTTCAGACTTGTTCCTTCCATACATTCCATAAATGCTTTGTAAATCGGTTCCCATTAAGCAAAACAGTATATGCTTGGGGATTTCAGTAGTTGGTGGAAGAAATAACTTTTAGCCAATCAAGTGAATTTTAAAGGAGTATGTGTTTTCTATATTATAAACATTACTGCTATGCATCAGAAAACAAAGCCTTAGCTTTTCTTTCCCCCCTACTTAAGTATATCCCTGCTCTGGAATGTCTCTAAGGTGCCACAAGTACTCCTGTTCTTTTTAATTCATGGCTTCTTTCATCCTGAAGTTTTCAGTCATGCTATGTTGATGGGAACAGTGAAAGCAGACCTAGTACCATAACTTTCATTTAATAACCAGAACTCGCTAAGGGTGAGGTTATAGACTGCAAGGAGGTGTTTATTGAAACAACCCTTTTTTTCATAATGTAAAGCCCTTTTTCTACTTTTACTCACCAGCACTTCCTTTAAATGAAAATTCAGTATCTGCTGAAAGCATTCCCTGTTGTACAGTATCTGAACAAAGGACGAATTTTTGATGACTACTGAAATGCTTTCCCTCAGACCCTTTTGCATCCTTTTACACAGAAATGCTACAAAACTATCATTCCATTAAAAAGATTTTCAAGCCATAATCCAGATCCAATAACCTGTTTTGATTTGAAAAGACTGTTTTGATATATTACCTTTATATTTTTGCCTTTCAGCATAAGTCATATTTTGTTATACTTGGAGGCTCTATGACCTATAACAAAGGATACATGTACTCTATATCACTTATCTTTTCGAATTATATATACCTGCATAGCCAAACGAACAGAAGCACTAACACCCCTGATCTCCTGCTATGCTTTTTTCTTGAAGACTGCTGTGGAGGGCTTATATCCTAAATCCTACTGTTACACTGGGAAGCATATGTTACCCTTGATCTTTGTTTTAATATGTTACTTTGATTTTAAATATAATTTCAAATTGTTGACTAGTTTTGTGTTTATATTAAGACTTGTGGAAGGGGTTTGTTCAAGTATGGTAATATTTACTGGGAAGTCAGGAAGAGGTCTTCAAATTAGTATTCTTCTAGGGGCAAAGCAAAATTTACAGTTTTACTTTTTATCTCCTATTTTGGCCATAGTCTCCTATTTTGGGCAAGCAGTGCTGGAACAATTTGCTTGGTGAATATAGTGGGGGGGGTACCTAAATAAATGCAGAGTCAAACTCCACCATCATCCCTCTACTCTTTATGGGGTAGAGAACAGAAAGATGCACTTTAATAGAACTTCTCTGAGGGTTTTGTTGTTACAGTGATTATATTCACAACTTGTATCCTTAGGCCAAATTGTGAAGTCATTTCTCAGTGTTTACTCAGTATTTCAAGAGAATTTTTTTTTCCTGAAAAAGGACTAAGTAAATGCTTCAGGATTTGGGCCCTTTCTGAATGATCCCTTATGTCTTGCTTTTGTGGGAGTGTTTAGCTGCTGTGTTTGAATAAAGGCCAAAGATGGAGGAGCTTCTCTTCAACTACTTGTGGCCACTAAAAGAGAAAGGATCCAAGGGATGGGGTGGAGAGAAAGAGTATTGAACAGAAGGATGAACACAACAGTGCCTGTATAGTTCCGGACCAAAAAAAATGCAAATAATTTCCTTTTCACATTTTTAGTGATCTGCACTCTATTAGAAGCCCCAAAGAAACCTTGCTAAGATCATTGAGGTGCACTGTTATTCGCTGGAGTTCAATTCATGGCTTGACAGTTCAAGGACAGATCACACGGTTTACTGCATTAGGGTACCTATTTTATTGCCCATTAAATGGCTGTTAACCAGCATCAGGACAGCAAAGATATATCTTGTATGTGTGCTTTGCCTCAAGTTTATAATTAGAAAAAGTATTTCCTTTTTAAAATTCATAAGATTTTAAAAATACATTTTATGCTTGTAACATAAAAGCAATGTATTTCATTTACAGTACATTCTCATTAAGTGTACAAAACTGAGATAACTTGCTTATTTGTTTCAGATTTTCAGCTCCACAATGTTTTAAATTTTACTTCTTTTGCATGAAAAATATTATTTTATACTCTGATTTATGGCTTTGAATCACATCATTTTGGTAGCTATGCAGATTATTTTTTTAGTGTTTATAGAGTAACATGTTAGCTAAAAAAGAACAGATTATGAAGAACTAAGAAACAAAAACTCTCTGTGACACCCTGTCATAAACAGATAGCTAAGGGTTAACGTCTCTTTCACCTGGAAAGAAGTAATCTGATACACCTGACCAGAGGACCAATCAGGAAACAAGACTTTTTCAAATCTGGGTGAAGGGAACATGGTGTGTGGGTCCTTTGTTCTTGGTCTTGTGCCTATCTCCCTCTCGGCTATGGGAAGGATTTCTCTATTTCCTGCTTTCTAATCTTCTGTTTCCCAGTTGTAAGTACAAAAAGATAGGTTTGTTTTTTTGTAGTTACATGTGTATAATTGCTGGAGTGTTTTGAATTGTATTCTTTTTGAATAAGGCTGTTTATTCATATTTCTTTTAAGCAAATGACCCTGTATTTGTCACCTTAATACAGAGAGACCATTTTTATGTATTTTTCTTTCTTTTTACATAAAGCTTTCTTTTTAAGACCTGTTGGAGTTTTTCTTTAGTGGGGAACTCCAGGGAATTGAGTCTGTGCTCACCAGGGGATTGGTGGGAGGAAGAAGTCAGGGGGAAATCTGTGTGTATTAGATTTACTAGCCTGACTTTGCATTCCCTCTGGGTGAGGGGGGAAGAGAGATTAGCTCTCGGTACTTCTGTTTTCCAAGGCTGGAAACGGGGAAGGTGGAATCCTTCTGTTTAGATTCACGGAGTTTGCTTCTGTTTATCTCTCCAGGAACCCAGGGAGGGAATACCTGGAAGGGAGAAGGGAAGGGAAATGGTTTATTCCCCTTTGTTGTGAGACTCAAGGAATTTGGGTCTTGGGGTCCCCAGGGCAGGTTTTTGGGGGGACCAGAGTGCCCCAAAACACTCTAATTTTTTGGGTGGTGGCAGCTTTACCAGGTCCAAGCTGGTAACGAAGCTTGGAGGTTTTCATGCTAACCCCCATATTTTGGACGCTAAGGTCCAAATCTGGGACTAGGTTATGATACACCCCTTCTACAAGAATCCAGTACTCCTCCCTTACTGGTTAGAGGAAGACTCATCTCTCCTTTGTGCTGCAGCCTTTATATAGGGCTCAGCCTGGTCCTGACTGGCTGCCCACAGGCCCTTTCTGATTGGCTGCCCATCTGTGCAGCCTCTCTGGCCTACTTTAATCCATTTTCTCCTGGAGTGGGGCAGCCGTCCCACTATAGGGGAAAAATGATTAGATATGACCTACCTGTCACCTCCTACTGATTATAATGCAAAATTAAAAAATGAAATTGCAGCTTTGTTTTTTCCAGTCAGTCATGCATGCCCATGTGATTTATGGCATGTCATTAGCAAATCCTATTACCTTAGAAAATGACTCGGTGTATTAATTTTTTTTAAATGATGTCTATTTCAGCTAAGAAAGATGACAAGAGCAAATTCAATAAGGGAGAGCATCACATAGCATGAAGTGCAATCACATAAAAGTGTTTTGATACATAGAACAAACGAGTAACATTTTATTTTTGCTACTCTTTCTTATATGGAATGTTGAAAATTGCTTATATGTGGCTACATACATAGAGAGAAGCACCCAGGAAAAGTAAAACATTTTGTCTGTAGGTTCACAAAGAATTGCAGTTTCCCCATTTCATTCATATAACTTTTTAGCAAGCATCATCCAGAAAGTATTTTGGCAAGATAGCAGAGTTTTACAACTCTGGTGAAAATAATCCCACTATTGCTCTGATTATTCCCTAGATACTTTCATAAAAATGTTAGACCAAACAGAATCTCTTCAGGAAATTCCTAAACTCTAACCTTTCGGGGTCAGAGAATGCAGCAGACAGTTTGTTGTCTTGAAAAGTGACCTCAGTGCTGTTCTACTCCAAACAAACTTTCAGATGTTATCTATGTATTGTCTCAAGGGACTTCAGTGCTAACCATTGGAGATCAACAGTAGCACTTTTTGTACCACTTTCTAGAAAGAGTGGCATTTATAAGGAAGTGACCCTTATATCTAATCTTTTTTTAAACATTGTAATTTATTGATCTGTTTAGAGCTGCAACTGACTGTACAAAATATTTCCATTACCAAATATGTCTGCAAACTTAAATTGTGCAGCATGAAGTGCAGTCACATAAGTGTTACGATACATCTTTAAAATCTGAATAATTTCAGACTATCAATGTTTCTTCTATACATCTACCTATGCAGCAATTTATTAAAATACAGTAAGAACGCAATAGACTAAACTTTTTGCTAGAATCTACTGCTATTATTGATCTTTATGTAAACAAAATTATAGGAAAAATGCACTTTTTATTGTGTCAGGAAATGTATTTCTGAGATTTCAAATTCCGCCTGTACATACGCTCATATATCTCTTATTGACTTCTATGGGAGTATCATGCTTGGATCTGAGGGGAAAAATTATCTGTATGTTTATTAGTCAAAATAATCCATTCAAAGCTGTAACAAAAATAAGTTCTGAAAAGGCTCTCTAGGAAAGGAATTTCATTCAATGTGTCTATTTAATCTAAAGAGTCTATTAAATTAATATCATGTATCGGTGGGATCATGTATCAGAACAACTGCTACCCACAAGGTTTTACTCTCTTTGGCGTATTATGGGTTTTTGGGAGAAGTTTAGCTTTTTTGCTAACGCATAAAAGTATTGCTGCTTTGGAGAAACTCTTGTGAATTCTTGAGGCTTCTTAGGAAAACACACTACCTAACTTCTGTCATTTTGTGTTAGAAAAAGCTACTCAGTGGAATTCCTTGCTGTTTTATACATTATTTTCCTCCCAGAAGGCCAAAACTTAAAGATCCTCAATGCAGTTCCAGCTGTAAAAGCACATCTGTCAGTTTAAATTAGATTGACAGGTTCCTATAGTCAAGGGGCAGACTAATGCCATTAACCTTCAAGCCTTTCAGGAACTTCTTGGCATTTAGTTTTCAAACATGCCACATACCAAATTCATGTAAAGATGGTAAATGCTATGCGCTGTGCATGAGGGAGTAAAAAAATGTAAACTACAAATGAAAAAAAAATCATAGAAAGGGTTGCTGGGGGGAGTTTCTGACAACATACAAATTTCATTTGGTGTAGCAGACATATAGAATTCAGAAAATTTGTCTAGAAAGTGGTAGTTTTTATATTTCAAGGAATATAGAAATAGTAGGCTATTTAATATTCAGTCTTCTACAGCATACCTTTGCTATGGCATTTATCTGGGGCTTCTTTGTGCCTTATAGTCACTGGCGTGGGTTGGGAGCTGGGTGGAGTTAATCAGAGAAGTAGGATTTCTCCTAGCTGGGAGGTCTCCTGGTTAGGGGCAGAGGAGGGGCACTTGTCCATGGCCATGTCCCTTCCTGGGTGCAGCATGCTCACACAGTGCACTTGGTGTTAAAGTGTGGACTGGAGCCATGTTCCCACCTCCTTCTTCCTCTCCATCTCTATCATCTGAAGATATGTCCTGCACACAAAGGGAGCAATGCTGACACCCCCAGGAGCACAGAAAGTACTAAAGTATGTGGCTGCCACAAGGGAGCGGATAGGGTTATTGTTACCTCCCACACCTTTGTGTATGTGCAGAGCAAAGTAAAAATAGAGTAAAATTCACCCTTTCATGCAACAATGCCAGAGTAATCAGGTCAATGAAGGGCAGCAACACTGGTAGAATCCCAGCTCCGCTGTGCATCTTGATAGCATAGCCATGATAGGGTGGAAATAGGTCATTAAGGGCAATTAAAATGAAAACAAGTAGTTTATGATTGATGTGGTGGAGAACTGGGAGTCAATTAGGGTAGGATGCAAAGAGTAGGGAGACATGGAATATGTGAAGCACAGTGTTCTGAATGGATACCATGGGGACAAATAGGGGATTTGTCAAAGCCAGAAGGGAGGAGAATGAGATGATTAGTATCTATATGAGAGTTTTAGCTGTGTTGACAAAGAGGAAATTCCAGAGCTTGAGATTCTGGCAAGATATAGACACAACCTGAATGTGTAGGTCCAGGGAAGAAGTCAAAGATGATGTCCTGGATGATATGGAGGATAGTGATGTTGTCCACAGTGACTGAGAAAGGGAGATAAGGGAGAAATTATGGAGAAGCTCAAGAACTCAGCTATGGACATGCTGAGCTTGAGTTGACAGTTGGACATCCACGAGGAGATTCTGCAAAGGCAGGCCAAGATATTGGTTTGGATGGAAGAAGAGAGGTCCGGAGTCATCAGCATAAATATGATAATTAAAGCCAATTTTATGAATTAGGTCACCAAGAGAGATGAAATGAGGGGGTCAAGAATGGAGCCCTATTATTTGTAGCCAATCCTTGATTTAAAGATAGAAAGAGAAGTCAAGGCTTCTAAACAAATATATTGTGTATGCACATTCTTCTGTATTCCATTCTAGTTGGTCCTTATTTTGGATGTAATAAATACTGAAAGCAAAAAAGCAAACTAAACAATGCTGCTTACAAGGTGCTGAGAACTTGCATGACCCAACACTAGGGCAAAGGGAAAATATGGAGGATAAAATAACTTGCTTTTGACATTCTACATTGTTCATTATTCTAACTTAGCATGACACTCAATAAGAATCTCTCAGATGTGTCAATGAATTACTAGTATAATTTGTAGTTTTATGGATCAAATACAGAGTTCAATACTGTGGAGCATCCTTTGTAATTCAAAATTAAATTCTCAAATTAGGCTTCTAAAGGAAGAATCATCAGGCACTTTCCCAGAAATAGTTGCCAACATTTTCAGCATCTTACATAAACTTAAGACTACTCCCATGTTCCTAATGAAGCATTAATAATATCATACTGTTTAACTGACAGATTAGTCAGCTGTTTGCAGCTACAAAGCTTTGACCTACTGGAGCATATTAGTTACCAATGCTATGTGAGTGAGCACTGATTGAACAATATCAGTAGTAGCAATAGTTGAAAAACACAGTGGTGTTTAGCTGGAGCAGCAGGAATCAGTGTAATGTGATTAAGACAATCTTTTGCAAGCACTTATGGGTGATGTATAGTAAGAAATACCCTGTTTCTGAAATCAAAGGACATTTTTTTTCTATTCAACAATCGGTAAAACTCACACCTTTTGATCTTTAAATATGCCTGTACAATTTCATTTATACTTTTCTCTACATCTTCATTTTTTTCCCCCTTCTCCTTGAAAGAATATTGGTGTGCATGCCATCTCTTTGTGTAGCATACATTTAAGCCAGCAATAACTTTTTGGTAAGCATTCAGACTGAAGCCTGCCAGAAGAGTTTTGTTCCAGTAAGGTTTACAAACTGTCACCTCTTTTCAAATTGTTATCACAAATCTAGTTTCTATTTCTCAAAGTTATGCTTGGGACTTTCTAGATAGCATGCTTGAGACTGAAAAGTTAAATAGCTAGCTTTAATTAAACACCTAATTCCATTAAACTTAGGGCAGGCCCATTCTTGGAGTGTCAAATAGCATTGCTAATGAATTAATTTCCAATGTTATTTAGGATTGCCAGCAATTATAGTACAAACATGTCAAAAAGATAGCCCCAGTCCTGAAATTCACTCCTTGAATTAGTATGAAAAATCAGATTTTGACTCCCTTAATGTAGATGCAGAATGAGAAACAGGGTGACCAGATAGCAAGTGTGCAAAATCAGGACATTTTGGGAAGGGTGGGAGGGAAGAGGGTATACAGGCCAAAGTCCCATAATATTGGCATAAGCCTGATAATATTCAGATGTCTGGTCACCTTAGTGGGAAAGCCACAGGGGAACCCTCATGCAGAGACAGACAGTGTCCATGGACTTACAATTTGTGGATGTGATCCAATTCCCATTGAAACTAATGGAAAAATTCCCAGTGACTCTACTGGGAATGGCGGATCTACTGGACCTCTGAGTCTAAGCACCAAGGAAATTGAGTAGGACTGGACACCATAAGGGCAGGCATCCCCTCTTTCTTAAACCTATCTTCTGGGACTGAGGAGGAAAAGACAGTTTGGGAGGGAGCACACACTGCACTTCCAAAATAGAGGAGTCTTTTTCAGTGCACCTTCACCCTGGAGTAAAAAAGAAAGGGTATTTTGCAGGCTACATGTCTGATTCTCCACTGCCTTGCACTTTGTGCAATCATTTATATCTGTGAATGTAAAACACTAGCACTGTGGTCTTGCACTGCTTTAAAATATTTTTCACTGATGTTAAATGGCTGCGCAAGGTGCAAGGCCCCAAATGCCTTAGGGAACTATCATTCTTACAGTGCCTCTCTATACCATCTGGTTCCCACAGCTGTGGCTTCTGTACCCATAATGTTATCCATAGTAGTGCCTGTAATTAATAGAGAATGTTGAGTTTAATGAAATCGGTGAAGAAATGCTCCTCCTAAGGCTGCTTCAAAGTATATCATATTTGACTAAAATGCTAAATATTTTTGCAAAATTGTTCGAGTATGAAGGATATTATTCAGCAATTCGTGACCACCATACATATTTCAAAATGTTAATACCTTCCAGTTATACATATACAGTGTACACAATCAATTCTGTAAGTAGTTGCCATAGGAATATAAATTCTGTACAAGTTTAAAATAAATGCATGTGTATGCTTTGAAATATACAAAAATTCTAGTTAGCTCAAAAACCCAGATAACAGAAACTTTACAGGATTTTTGAAGAAGGCAATTTCAGGAATGACTCATGGAAGATTCATGTCAGTAGTTGTTAAGCAAAAAATAACAAACAAAAACGACAGCAACAAGAATGGGGAATTCTGCTTGCAAACTCATGGGATGACAGTATCCTTCTAGTATTTTACATAAAAATCCATTAAGAAAGACCTTACCAAGGATTATTTTTTTTCCTAATGCACCATCCAAGTAAACACTGTCCACACATCTTACAAATTCTGTGTGTCAGGGGCTATTCTTTACTAGCATAATAGACAAAACAAAAAAAGAAAGAATCATACTTATTTTAGAGATAGAGAATCGATACACAGAGATTATGACACAACATTACACAGGAAATCTATAGTAGACCCAGATATTGAACCCATATCTGCAGAGTCTTAGCTCACTTCCATAACCATAAGGCCTACCTTCCTCACAAAGAACTCCAGCAGATGTGAGTCACTCTGATTGTGGTTTTGCACAGCTAATATTTTACTTCTAATTTGTCACATTATATTCATTTTAATTTGTACTTGGGAATAATGTGTTATTTTTGGCTCATCATTCCTCCCCTATGTCATGTGTTTAAGGGAATTTGCTAAATCATCAGTAATTCAAAAGAAATTATTTATATAAAGAACTTGTTCTGAAGAACTAATATATGAAATAAAAAATTCCATAAGCACACAATGCGGTTTCCTGTTCAACATTGCTTACATTGGCCTCCGGGCTTATTATGAAAGATCAGCTATTTATATTAGAACCATATTTACAAGTATTTACACACAACAATTTTATGATCCCATGATTATTGCTTATGTTTTTGATATAATTTTGTTTATAACTGTTACTGCAGATACATATCAATTATTGTAAACCATTTCAAAGGAAAAAAAAGAAAACATGAAAGCAAATATATGGGAAGAATATTAATTAAAGATGCATTTCTTCAGCTGAATATAATGAAGGAAATAGCCAATAGCCTTGAAAATCTAAACATTGACAAAATGAGGACTGCATTTGCAACTTATAAAGACTGTACCTAGTTGTTTAAAGTAGAGAAGACTGTAGCCACTATCATCATTAATAAATTTTTCATCCTACAGAGTCTATAGGGACTAACATGCAATGTTTTATCTTGATCCAAGCAGCCAACTTAGAACATATAGTCTCTCTCATTTGTACTTCTCTATTAAAGGTGATAGCAAAACTATTCAGTAGCATTACATTGGGAAAATTTATGGACCAATGTGTTCAATATTAAACAGTTGAAACCAAAGATACATCTTTGATTCCTTTATTTAATATTTAATCAGTTTAATATTTAGACAGCTGAATTGGTTAAATGATGGGCTAGGCCTTAAAAGTCTACATTTACCAAATTACTACACACTGGTGTGTGAAATAACGACAGGAAAAATGTCAGTATCTAGAGTCTGGTCTACACTACAGAGTTAGGTCAATGCAACGCAGCTTACGTCAATTCAACTATGGAAGTGTCTACACTTTCATTTCATTCCCGCTGAGGTAACAGCCCCCCTACAACTGACTTAATAACTCCACCTCCACAAGTGTCGTAGAGTCAAGGTCAATGTAGTTAGGGTTGAGCAGTGTCAGTGTAGACACTGCATTGCTTATGTCAACTGTTACTAGCTTTCAGTAGCTCCTTGACAATGCCCCACACTGACAGTACAATCCATACAAGTGCTCCTGGTGAGGATGTGCACCGCTGGCACAAGGAGCAAAGTGTAGACGTGCACAAGCAATGTAATTACTGGGCCAGCTGTATGCTAGTAAGTTAGGTCAACAATTTTGTAGCCTATGAGTCCACTGTGAAGGAACTCTGAGTTTTTAAGTATGCAGTGTTGTTGTAGCCATGTTGGTCCCAGGATATTAGAGAGAGAAGGTGGGTGAGGTAATCTCTTTTATTGGACCAATTTCTGTCAGGAGAGAGACAAGCTTTTGAGCTTACACAGAACTCTTTTTCAGGTCTGGGAGACTAACTCAGTGTCACAGCTAAATACAAGGTGGCATAGATTGCTTAGTATAAGTAGTTAACACATATATCAAGGGACCATTCAAGGTGAAGTGACCTATTTACACTCCTCCAGTCACAGAAAGGAAAGGAAGCGGGGAGAGGAAGCAGCTGAAGGATGTAAGTGGGTTATATATTTTTGTAATAAGCCATAAATCCAAGGTCTCTATTTGGTCCAGGATTTTCAGTGTCAAGCAAAGCTATTAATTTAAGCTCCCAGGCTCATACTTTGGCAGTGTTGCACAGGTTTTCTACAGGATGAGGACTGATAAGTCAGCTATAGAGTGATTGGTTTAGTTCATGTGGAAAATACACTCTGCTGAGTTGATTGAATCTGCCTGTCTGGAATCTGAGGAAGTTAGGATCTGTGATTCTCTTGCTACCTGGAGCAGGAATTTTGTGTGTGTCTTTCTTAGACTTTATCAGTGTCTTTAATGGAATGTCATTGCAGCCACATAATCTACAAAAATTGCCAAGAAGGGTTGTCCTTTGCCCTTTTATTTATTCTTGGTTGCTTTAGAATCATTAACACAGCTAATGAGACCAGACACAAGAAGTGATATGTGGAGGTAGCTAGTATCTTTTTAAAACACTATTCACTGATTAGTCTCAAATCCCTCAATTTCTTCTAGTAAACAACGTACATATTTGGCCATATTGAAATTACAGAAAAACTGGACCAGATAAAAACCTTGTCTGGTTAACCTTAGAACTCTCTTCAAGAATTTGCAACTAAATGATACAAATTTCAAATATCTGTTCATTTATCCAGAAGGAAATGCTGATGAAGTCATTGAAATGGAAAGCTGATTTGTATTTAGAAGGCTGTTATTTATTTATTTATTTGTATTTCTGTTGTGCCCAGTCAGGATTGGGGCCTCATTATTCTACGTACAAAAAATAAAAGGTGGTCTCTACCTGAGAGTTTAAAGGTTGTATGGTAGTAAAATTGTGTATCAGCTCTGAAAAAAAAATTTTGTACAATGTCATAGCCCATGGAAATGTATTATAAAATTAAATACAGGGCATATCAGCCACATCTCTTCCATAGGATGGGCTCCCTGAATTTTTTCTGCCTTCAATATCACTCTTTTTACTGTTTCTGATCATTTTTTCTCTTATTTTGCCTTCAGATAGTTGTTTTTCCTCCATCCTAATTCCTTATTAACATACTATTTTATTATAATGTTTACTTAGTGTTATGCTTCTGTATTATACAAAAAGATGATAAACCAGAACCCTACTAATTGATTATTAAAGGTCACAGAATATCACAAAGGCCAACACTGCACAAAAAAACCTATCATGTCAAAATCCCACACATTCCAAGCCCTCAAATGCTTTCCTTCTTTAGGAGACATGAGAACAGGCAATCTGGTTTACAATTCATTATGTTATCTGTTTGTAGTTCAGTGGTTATGCTGCAATATACAATGGTAAAAGAAAACTTCTGAGTGACCAGTACTGCACTCTAAATTAAACTCTAGCCTCCTCAAAGATAATCTACATATTTCAGTGTAGAAATGTTTGACTCTGCACTAAATGCAAAAGAAAAGGATTGGATCATAGTCAGCTGAATTAATCGTGCTCACTTCATCTGAACATGCATTTTCTTTACAAATATATTTGTAATTTTTCATTTCATGTAACAAGATAATGTAGCACGTGGCATGACCAAGCCTCAGATTACGTGATAATATCACTTCATATCATGTCACGTTCTGACACATCTAAGCTAGATGGGGTGACCCATAGTTCATGTTTGCGTATATTTCACAAAAAGGAGGAGGAAGTTTATATGTTACAACAGTCTCATTAATTCGGCTGTGAAAACTATGACACACAGTGAAGTGGTTTTTCCCAGCTGAACTGCTGCATATGGTAACTATATATTTTCAGTAGGGGGAACGGATGCACCATTAGGGCATATTGTGTAAGTAAACCTTTGAAGTCATATACATATTTAGGTACTAGGGCCTGATCCAAAGCTTATTGAAATATGCTTTAAGGGGCTTTGAACCAAGCCCTTAATGAAATAACAGGGGCCCTTAGCTAGCACTTATTGATTCAAGAGTGAATAAATAAAAGATCATGAGAAGGGCTTTAAAGGTCAAGAACAGCACTCCAAAATTAATATGGGCTCTGACTGGTCAGCAACAGAATGGAACCCTAACTGGAGTTTTCTGTGTTCAGTTTATTGCTGGTACCCAAAGTCCAAGCAGCAGCAATTTATACAAGATGTGTATGTACACAGATGAGCAAAATGGCATTAAACCATAGTGCAAATGGGAAGGTATAAAGCCATGAACAAGGATCTACACTACAATCACAAAAATAGGGACATAACGTTGTCAGTCAAAAGTCAGACTGGAAAAGAAAAGGTAGTATTCAAACTCTGCTTATAGTCACAGAATAGACAGTTGTTTCTGCTAAACTGATCAGCAGTGAAATACATAATGTTTACATTTAAACTATCTTTACTGGGCTTCAGAGATAAAAACCAAGGGAGCACTGATGCCTGGTGCCCAAAATAAACAGTGAGAGTGGAGCTAGCAGTTAGATCCCCCACACTAAACACATGCAAAGTCATTTCTGATCTCCCCAACAAACCGTCTGGCAATTTGGGGCTCTCCTTGTATTAATAAGTTCTGACTCCCCCAGTAACTTCTCGGCTTTAAATCCCACGATTGCTTTTGAAAATGAACAAGCTGCTCCGTTTTCTCCCTGGATTACAGGCTCCCCCTTTCAAACCTCTCCTCCAGGCACCAGCTCTTATCTGCTGCCTCCTTGAAACCACACTATGACCAGCTCCTCTGCCTTAGTTTGGGACCTTAGTGCTGCTCCTGAGGTGGAGCCTGAAATAAGATTGCACCTGTGTTCACATCTTTTGGGACAAATTTGCTTTAGTCCCATAGGGGACTAAAAAGGCAGCTTGTGAGCATGCTCTGCTCTCTGTGCTGTTTCATAGTTTCAGCGGAGGAACAAACTCCCTTAGGGGCTAGGGACCTACCAGCACTGTCTGCCCATCCCTCCCTTGACTGGGCTCACTGGTGCTGCCCTGTAGAACTAGCATCTATTGTCCCCATACACCCTGTGCTGGTCTCTCTTCTTTGTGGTGCTGGAGAGAAGTCATAAAAGAAAGAGATCTGGCCTGATGTACTGACTTGTTGGAAGGCAGTGTGGCTCAGTGGTTCATACAGTAGCCTAGGATTTGCAAGACCTTGGTTCTTAGCCGAGCTCTGCTACAGGTTTGCTGTGTGGCCTTAGACATGTTGCTTTCCTGTGCCTTAGTTTCTCTATCTGTAAACCTGGGATAATAATACTAGTCTTCTTTGTAAAGTGATTTGAAATCTACTGCTGAAAAGTCGTATAGAAGAGAGAAAGAGATGGGTATCATTTGTTTAAAGGGGAAGGGACTTAAAAGGCAGGGCTTAGTTCCTGTAGCCCCTCATTACCAGCTGCCACTGAGAGAGATGAATGGCAGCTGAAGTCTCAGGAAGCCAGTAGTATATCAGTTCACATTTGGAAAGTGAATCATCACAATAATTTTTTGTTGTATTTTGCTTTTTAATGAACTTTTAAACTGATGAGGAGGCCAGCAGAGAAATGTGACATGGGGGTCTCAATGAGTACTGGCTCCCTCTGGTTCCTTCTGGAAAGAGCCCCAAACCAGCCCCAGGCAATCATGCAACTCAAGTGCTAGAGTAGCATAACCTTTTTTATAGCCTGTTTTATAGATCATATATTATTGTTAAACATGGGGCAATAAACCAAAGGCTATATCTTCTGAGGAAGAATTGGTAATAAATCCTAGTCGTTAGCTGCAAGTGCTAATATCATGGCTCTCATTCGTTTAGATTCTGTCATCCTGGGTTTAGTGGACAGTATATTCTGTTTACTTTTGAATAAAATATATTCAACAAACAAATGTAACAGAATATTGTTACACTACTTGTCACCAGCTGACTAAATCACTGTAGAGACTGCAGTGAAGAATGGTCTGTCTGGGATGCTCATATAAGTCTGTTACATTTCTGCTGTTTGTCAGTTATAGAACTGTCCCTAGCACTTATGAATTCAACCCTCTCCTAACACGAGGGATATCTTTTTAACACTTGGGGTATGTCTACACTATGGGATTATTCTGATTTTACATAAACCGGTTTTGTAAAACAGATTGTATAAAGTCGAGTGTACACGCGGCCACACTAAGCACATTAATTTGGCAGTGTGCGTCCATGTACTGAGGCTAGCGTCGATTTCCGGAGCGTTGCACTGTGGGTAGCTATCCCTTAGCTATCCCATAGTTCCTGCAGTCTCCTCCGCCCATTGGAATTCTGGGTTGAGATCCCAGTGCCTGATGATGCAAAAACAGTGTCGCGGGTGATTCGGGGTAAATGTCGTCACTCATTCCTTCCTCCGTGAAAGCAACAGCAGACAATCATTTTGCGCCCTTTTTCCCTGGATTGCCCTGGCAGACGCCATAGCATGGCAACCATCGAGCCCATTTTGCCTTGTCACTGTCACCGTATGTGTACTGGATGCTGCTGACAGATGTGGTACTGCAGCGCTACACAGCTGCATTCATTTGCCATTGCAAGGTAGCAGAGATGCTTACGAGTTGTTCTGTACTGTCTGCTGTGCCATGGTAAATTGGCGCTGAGATGAGGGTTATCAGTTGTTCTGTACCGTCTGCTGCTGTCATGGGTGCTCCAGGCTGGCCTTAGCTGAGGTCGGCCGGGGATGCAAAGACAAAAATGGGAATGACTCCCCGAGTCAATCCCTCCTTTATGGTTTATCTAAAAATAGAGTCAGTCCTGCCTAGAATATGGGGCAAGTGTACTAGAGAACCAGTGTATCAGAGAATCAGAGAGCACAGCCGCTCCGTGTCAGATCCCGCAGAAATGATGAGCTGCATGCCATTCATGAGGGGTGACCCTGCAACAACCCCATCAGTTGATTCCCTTCTCCCCCAACCTTTCTGGGCTACCGTGGCAGTGTCCCCCATTTGTGTGATGAAGTAATAAAGAATGCAGGAATAAGAAACTGACTTTTTAGTGAGATAAAATGAGGGAGAGGTAGCCTCCAGCTACTATGATAGTCCAGGCAGGACATTAAACGGTGGGGGGAGAGCAGCCCAGCATCCCGCTGCTATGTTAGTCCAGGCAGTACAGAATCTTTTCTTTAGACATGAAAGGGGAGGAGCTGATGGAACTCAGCCCCCAGTTGTTATGATGAGGATGGTTACCAGCCGTTCTGTACCATCTACTGGGAATTACCGGGAGTCATTCCTATTTTTACCCAGGCGCCCCTGGCCGACCTCATCTGAGGCCAGCCAGGAGCACTCACAGGCTGATGATGATGATGGATAGCAGTCATATTGTACCATCTGCCACCGGGGAGGGGAGGGGAGAGGATGATGCTATTCATTGCCAAAGCACCACATCTACCAGCACCATACAGTAAACATAGGGTGACATATAAAAAAGTGAAGAAACAATTTTTTTCCCTTTTCTTTCACGGGGAGGGAGGGCGGGTAAATTCACGACATATACCCTGAACCACCCCAGACAATGTGTTTGACCCTACAGGCATTGGGAGCTCAGCCAAGAATGCAAATGCTTTTCGGAGACTGAGAGGACTGTGGGATAGCTGGAGTCCTCAGTACTCCCTCCCTCCATGAGCGTCCATTTGATTCTTTGGCTTTCCATTACGCTTGTCAAACAGCAGTGTGCTGTGGCCTCTGTCTATCATATCCTGGAGATTTTTTCAAATGCTTTCTCATTTCAACTTCTGTAACGGAGCTGTGATAGAACAGATTTGTCTCCTCATACAGTGATCAGATCCAGTATCTCCTGTACGGCCCATGCTGGAGCTCTTTTTGGATTTGGGACTGCATCGCCACCCATACTGATCAGAGCTCCACACTGAGCAAACAGGAAATGAAATTCAAAAGTTCGCAGGGCTTTTCCTGTTTACCGGGCCAGTGCATCCGAGTTCGGACTGCTGTCCAGAGCAGTCACAATGGTGCACTGTGGAATACCGCCCGGAGGCCAATACTGTCGATTTGCGGCCACACTAACCCTAATCTGATATGGTAATACCTATTTCAGCGCTACTCCCCTTGTTGGGGAGGATTACAGAAACCAGTTTAAAGAGCCCTTTATATCGATATAAAGGGCCTTGTTGTGTGGACGGGTGCAGCGTTAAATCAGTTTAACGCTGCTAAAATCGGTTTAAACGCGTAGTGTAGACCAAGCCTAAGTTATATGTATCACCCTTTTGGATGTTGTGTACAATAGATCAGTCATTTATTTCTTAGCAACTGCATTTTTAAGAGCCTTCTTATCATATAGGTACTGTCAAAGCTCTTAACAGTATGAATATTTTTATTTGTACAACCAATTGTAGAAGGTTTTCAAAGCAAATGGGTCAAGAAAGCAGTATTTTTGGGGCTGTGGCAGACATCTGCCCAGGTCACTTTATATGGGACATCTCAATATTAAATACATTGTTTTGATCCATAATTAGCATTGACACTTGAAGTTTTCTAAACGTTCACTAGAAATTTATGGCCTCTTTTTCACTGCCATTCAATATATTGACCTGTTAACACTGAAGTGGTGATCATATACCAGTCAAAAATAAAAATATTTGAAGATAAGTGTAATGAAAGGAAAAGTTATTTTAGAACATGATACTAAGTACTAATCAAACATTTAGTGCATGAAACCTTGAGCTTTTTTACTTTAAATAGTATTTCAGACTACTTTCCTGGGAATGGGAGAGGTGAATAATTCTCTGTTCTTAATTTCATTGTAATAATTGGAGTAAAGACTGCTGGATTTGGCTCATTATCCATAATAGTAGTATTGACTATGGGAGATGATATCATCTGTGGGTACATTTTTTAATAGTGCTTAAGTGACTTCAGAGCCAAATGCCAGGTCTACCCTTAAATTTTATTGGCATAGCTAGAGCAGTTGGGGAGTGGTTGTGATTTTTTTTTTTAAATTGACGTAGCTATGCTGGTAAATGCAGAACCAGCCTAAGCTGTACCAATATAAGCATTTATACTGATATAGCAGCATCCACACAAGAGGGTTGTGCTGATTTAACTATACTAGTATAATTATATAATTATAGGCAAACCTTTATATTATAGACCAGGCCCTAAATTTTGCTGGCTCTTTATGGCATTTAGGGGCTTCTGAAAATGTTACTCTGCAACTAGTGACAGTCCTTGGTACCAAGTCAGAAAGTATTTTGTCAACTTTGGTATCCAAAGTAAATGTTTCTGGAGTCACAACATCAATACTAACAAGAGCACATTTAAAATATTATTTTAACAGGATTTTTTTGCCCACTCGCCAACTTCAGATCTTCATTGAAGACTAGTGGCACATGATTGTAGCCACAATACTCACTGGGAAAAAATACACAATCATACAACTGGAAGGGACCTAGAGAGGTCCCTCTCTCACTTCTACACTCATGGCAAGACTAAATATTATCTAGACCATCCCTGACAGGTGTTTGTCTAACCCGCTCTTAAAAATCTCCAGTGATGGAGGTTCCACAACCTCCCTGGCAATTTATTCCAGTGCTAAATCACCCTGACAGGAAGTTTTTTCTAGTGTCCAGCCTAATCTGCCCTGGTTAGGGAGAACAATTTTTCTCCCTTCTCCTTGTAACTACCTTTTATGTACTTGAAAACTGTTATGTCCCTTCTCAGTCTTCTCTTCTTTAGTCTAAACAAACCCATTTTATCAATCTTCCCTCATAGGTCATGTTTTCTAGACCTTTACGCATTTTTGTTGCTCTCCTCTGGACTTTCTCCAATTTGTCCATATTTTTCCTGATATGTGGTGCTCACAGCTGAACACAATACTCCAGCTGAAGCCTAATCAGCGAGGCATAGAGTGGAAGAATTGCTTCTTGTATCTTGCTTACAACATCCCTGCTAATACATCCCAGAATGATGTTGGCTTTTTTGTTTGCAACAGAGTTACACTGTTGACTCATATTTATCTTGTGATCTACCATGACCCCCACATCTGTTGCTGCAGTCATTTCCCATTTTGAATGTGTGCAACTGATTGTTCCTTCCTAAGTGGAGTACTTTGTATTTGTCCTTATTGAATTTTATCTTATTTACTTCAGACCATTTCTCCAGTTTGTCCAGATCATTTTGAATTTTAATCATTCTCCAAAGCACTTGCAACCCCTTCCAGATTGGTATTGTCCAAAAACTTTATAAGTGTACTCTCTGTGCCACTATCTAAATCATTGATGAAGATATTGAACAGAACCGGACCCAGAACTGATCCCTGTAAGACCCCACTCGATATGACCTTAGAGCTTGACTGTGAACCACTGATAACTACTCTCTCGAGAGTGGTTTTCTAACCAGTTATCCACCCACCTTATAGTAGTAGCTTGTATAGTAGGTTGTATTTCCACAGTTTGTTTATGAGACGGTCATGCGAGACAGTATCAAAAGCTTTATTAAAGTCAAGATATACCACATTTACCACATAAACCACCCACAAGTCTTGTTATCCTGTCAAAGAAAGCTATTACATTGGTCTGACAATTTGTTCTTGACAAATCCATGTTTATTGTTACTTATCACCTTATTTTAGGGGTTTGCAAATTGATTGCTTAATTATTTGCTTCATTATCTTTCTGGATAGTGAAGTTAAACTGACTGCTCTGTGATTCCCCAGGTTGTCCTTATTTCCCTTTTTATAGATTGGCACTATTTTTGCCCTTTTCCAGTCCCTCTTGCAAATCTCCCATCTTCCATGACTTTTTGAAGATAATCTCTAATGGCTCAGATATCTCCCCAGTCAGTTTCTTAAGTATTCTAGGATGTATTCATCAGACCCTGGTGACTTGAAGACATCGAACTTGTCTAAATAACTTTTAACTTGTTCTTTCCCTCTGAGCCTCTCTCATTTTCACTGGCATTCAGACGTCCAATAGCCAGTAACCTTTTCATGAAAACTGAAACAAAAAAAAGTCATTTAGCAGTTCTGCCATTTCCACATTTTCTGTTAGTGTTTGTTTTTTCCCCCCTTTACTCCCAAGGATAATGGGCCTACCCTGTTCTTGGTCTTCCTCTTGCTCCTAATGTAATTGTAGAATGTTTTCATGTTACTCTTTATGTCTCTAGCTGATTTAATCTTGTTTTGTACCTTGGCCTTTCTAATTTTGTTCCTACATACTTATATTATTTGTTTATATTCATCCTTTGTCTTTTGACTCAGTTTCCATTTTTCATTGGACTCTTTTTTTGGAGTTTCAGATAATTGAAGATTTCTTGATTAAGTCGGGGTGGTCTCTTGATATACTGTCTATCTTTCCTACGCAGTAGTATAGTTTGCTCTTATGCCATTAATAATGTCTCTTTGAGAAACTGCCATGTCTCTCAAACTGTTTTCCCCTAAGACTTGTTTCCCATGAGATCTTACCTACCAACTTCTTGAGTTTGCTACAGTCTGCCTTCTTGAAATCCATTAGCTGTTTTCCTTCCTACCATTCCCTTAGAATCATGAATTCTACCATTTCATGATCACTTTTACCTAAGCTGCCTTCCACTTTCAAACTCTCAACCAGTTCCTCCTTATATGTCAAAATCAAATCTAGAACAGCCTCTCCCCTTTAAGCTTTCTCCACTTTCTGAAATAAAAAATGGTCTCTAGTCCATTCCAAGTACAAAATACATTGTTTGGAGGTAAGATGAATTCTCTCATACCCTTAGGAGCAGAAAACTGCAATAAGCTCTTTGGATACCATAGTATAGAGCTGGGGTAGGCAACCGATGGCATGTCTGCCGAAGGCGGCACGTGAGCTGATTTTCAGTGGCACTCACACTGCCCGGCTCCTAGCCACCAGTCTGGAGGGCTCTGCATTTTAATTTCATTTTAAATGAAGCTTCTTAAACATTTAAAAAATCTTATTACTTTATATACAACAATAATTTAGTTATATATTATAGACATAGAAAGAGACCTTCTAAAAACATTAAAATGTATTACTGGCACACGAGACCTTAAATTACAGTGAATAAATGAAGACTCGGCACACCACTTCTGAAAGGTTGACGACCCCTGGTATAGAGTATAATTGGTATAAATTGTTTATGGGTTAATATGACAGTTCTTGCACAGGGTAGAACTCAGTTGTAATTTTATTACTGCTAAGGACTGGGATACAAACAGCTGGCTGAATACAGACTTAACTATAAATATTTTTTAAACCATCTATGTGAGAACTACTATTCCAGGTGGAATATCTATTTTACTGTTGTTCAACAGTACTCAATGAAAAAGGCTTGTTCTCAGGAACAATCAGGCTGGCCACAGTGGTGCTGCTAGTTGGATGAACCTGGGAGATCCAAGAGGCATTGCTCTTGTAACACCAAGAGACCCCTGTCATCATCAGGTGGGATTGAAGCTGGGACCTCAGTGCATGAGACTCTGCTACATGAGCTAATGGCCAACTGGCTGTTAACTAAGGCTGTAAAGTTGTCTTTCTGTCTGTCTCTTGCTACATGTTCAGTAGGGACAAGCAGCTACTTCCAAGTGACAGGAATGAAAAGGACAATGAAGATCCAGTCCTGCTGCCTTTAGGAAAAGCTCCCATTGACATAAAGAAGTTGTCTCTCAGTAAAGCTGCAGGATCAAGTCCTAATACTGTATAGTGAACAATTTACAACATAGTTGTGACTACTGGTGCATTGCTTAAATATCAGAAATGTGGCAGTTGATTGTGGAAAAATAGCAGTGTGAGTTGCTTGTAACCTTTCAAATAATGTAAGTTCATTGTACAGTAGCTACTGGAATATCGTATATCAATATCTCCATACAACAGCTTGTCATTAGCAAATCTTGCTCTCTCTCTGAGACTTCCAATGATCATTGCAAGTCATATGTGTCCAACACTCATTTATTTCATCCATAGAAATGGACTTTTTAAAATTGAATCTGAAACACTTTACAATATATTTCTGGGAAGCAACTAGCAAGGTAATGTTCAGCATGATGGATAGGAAACCAGATGTGTAAAGAACAACAGGAGTTGCTCTTAGGGTCTGCTCCAAAGCCCATTCAAGTCAATAGAAAGACCCCATTGATTGTAACAGGTTTAGGATTAGGACCTTAATGGCCTTGCAAATGCACTGACAATGTGCCTCTGAGCATTCCCACCTGCTCAAAAGCCAGGACCATCAATATGTTTATATATTCTTCATTAAGTAACCTGTTTTGAAGATTACAGATGGCAGAACAAATAAAATATAAAGCATTGTTAAAAAAATTGAATACTTTTAGGTAGATCTAATTAAATTTCATGCCATTTTACAGATTCATTTGAAATGAATGAACCAGAAATATCAATTTAAAAGATCAGTAGAATGAAGTTGTGATGAAAAATGAGAATGTAAAATAGGATGAGGCATAGGGTGACCAGATGTTCCAATTTTATGAAAAGAGCTTTTAAAAAAATGCGACAAAGAGTCCTGTGGCACCTTATAGACTAACAGATATTTTGGAGCATAAGCTTTCACTGGTAAATACTCACTTCGTCAGATGCATGTAGTGGAAATTTCCAGAGGCAGGTATAAATATGCAGGGAAGAATCAGTCTAGAGATAATGAGGTTAGTTCAGTCAGGGAGGATGAGACCCTCTTCTAGCAGTTGAGGTGTGAACACCAAGGGAGGAGAAACTGCTTTTGTAGTTGGCTAGCCATTCACAGTCTTTGTTTAATCCTGAGCTGAACTAACATCATTATCTCTAGACTGATTCTTGCCTGCATATTTATACCTGCCTCTGGAAATATAGTGGACCATTAGGATAATGAAGTAAACATTAGACTATTAGAATTTGTAATATGCAAGAGGAGTCAGAGGAAGAGAGCTTATTCTATAATTTTGTAATTTTGCTACAAAGATCCTTGCTCAATATCAACCTAAAAATATAGTTCTGAGATAAGATGTTGAGTAGTGAAAGTAAAATCTAGAATCCATTGAGTAGTGAAAGTAAAATCTAGAATCCATAAGAATCCAAGTGTCTATTCCTGGCTAAGCCATTGTATGACATTAGGCAAGTAATTTGACCTTTATGTGCCAAAATTAATTCAGCAGTTTAACTAGATGAGAAGGACTGCACTGAGAACCATCTGTTTAGTCTGGACGTAGCTTTCTCTTGAGATATTTCTTTAGCATGTCAAAAAACAGTAAAGCAATGCTAACTACTGAGTAAGTGAAAGGCTGGCTCATGCTGCTGAACGTGTTGTAGTGGAGAATGAAAATACTTTAAATTTGAGCAACTGTCATCTGATATACTCTCTTTGGCCTGAACTGTACTAATAAACATTCTAAGGTACTTATAGGCCCCTACCACTACTGTAATATCTGAGCACCTCATAATAGTTAATATATTTATCCTCTATACCTTGTGGGATAGGGAATTATTATTCCCACTTTACAGATGGGGAGCTGAGGCACAGAGAGGCTAAGTGTCAGATTTTTAAAGGTATCTAGGTGTCTAAAGATCCAGATAGATCCCTAGTGAGATTTGTAAAAGTACCTAAACCACCTACTTCCCATTGAAATCAATCAAGTTATAAGTCTAGGTGTTTTTGAAAAGCCCACTTAGTTGTCCACCTGCATTTTAGGTACCTGAATACCTTTAAAAATTTGGCCCTTAGTGAATTGGCCAAGGTCATGCAAAGTAAATGGCAGAACGGATACTTGGACTCATAAGAACATAAAAATGGCCATATTGGGTCTGATCAAAGGTCCATCTAGCCCAGTATCCTGTCTTCCAACAGTTGCTAATGCCAGGGGCCCCAGAGGGAATGAACAGCACAAGTAATCATCAAGTGATCCATCCTATCACACATTCTCAGCTTCTGGCAAGCAGATGCTAGGGACACCATCCCTGCCCATCCTGGCTAATAGCAATTATAGACCTACCCTCAATGAATTTATCTAGTTCTTTTTTGAACCCTGTTATAATCTTGGCCTTCACAACATCCTCTGGCAATGAGCTACACAGGTTGACTGTACGTTGTGTGAAGAAATATTGCTCTGTTTGTTTTAAACCAGCTGCCTATTAATTTCATTTCTTGACTCCTAGTTTTTGTGTTATGAGACGAAATAAATAACACTTCCTTATTTAGTTTCTCCACACCTGTCATGATTTTGTAGATCTCTATCATATCTCTCCCTGCCTCAGTTGTCTCTTTTCCAAACTGAAAAGTCCCAGTCTTTTTAATCTCTCTTCTTACGGAAGCTGTTCCATACCTCTAATAATTTTTGTTGCCCTTTTCTGAACCTTTTCCAATTCCAATACATCTTTTCTGAGATGGGGCAACCTCATCTGCATGCAGTATTCCAAATGTGGGCATATCATGGATTCATGTAGAGGCAATATGATATTTTCTGTCTTATTATTTATCCCTTTCTTAATGATTCCCAACATTCTGTTTGGTTTTTGACTGACACTACACATTGAGTGGATGTTTTCAAATAACCATCCCCAATGACTCCAAGATCTCTCTCTTGAGTGGTAACAGCTAATTTAGACACCATCATTTTATATGCATAGTTGGGATAATGTTTTCCAATGTGCATTACTTTGCATTTATCAACAATGGATTTCATCTGCTGTTTAGTTGCCCAGTCACCCAGTTTGGAGAAATCCCTTTGTAGCTCTTCAGAGTCTGCGTTGGACCTGAATATCTTGAGTAGCATTGTATCATCTGCAAATGTTGCCATTTCACTGTTTACCCTCTTTTCCAGATCATTTATGAATATGTTGAATAGGACTGGGCCAAGTACAGACCCCTGGGAGACTCCACTATTTACCTCTCCCCATTCTGAAAAACCTGCCATTTATTCCCATCCTTTGGTTCCTAGCTTTTAACCAGTTACCAGTCCATGAGAAGACCTTCTCTTTTATGCCATGACTGCTTACTTTGCTTAAGAGCCTTTTATGAGGGACCTTGTCAAAGGCTTTCTGAAAATCTAAGAACTCTATATTCACTGGATCCTCCTTGTCCACATGCTTGTTGCTCCACTCAGATAATTCTAGTAGATTGGTGAGACATGATTTTGCTTTACAAAAACCACATTGACTCTTTCCCAACAAATTTTGTTCATCTATGTGTCTGACAGTTTTGTCCTTTACTATAGTTTCAGACAATTTGCCCAGTGCTGCAGTCAAACTTACTGGCCTGTAATTGCCAGGATCACCTCTGGAACCATTTTTAAAAATTGGTGTCACATTAGCTATCCTCCAGTCATTTGGTACAGAAACTGATTTAAATGACTCTGGTCTATGCTAACACCTTGACCAGCAGACTAGGTCATTCATTCAATAAATAAGTGTTCATTTGGAACTGATGCCTCATGAAACAGGATTAAAATAAAAATTTTAAGGAATAATTTGAGAACATGATTTGAGATGTGAGACTCTTTCTTCTTTCTTTAAGACAGCAATAACCAGGAAAAGAAAATTGCAAGTGGAAAAGCATCAAATTTGGATAAGCTATTTGAGCCTGATATCATAGCATTTAAAACACAGTATAAGAAATCACCCAATGTTCCAAGGAGTAGTGAGATGAGTTAAAAAGCTAAACCTCACTCTTATCTCTGAATGTACTTGTTTTGTGGCCTTTAACATTACTGAGACAAAGGTTGTGATTTAACATACTGGAGACTCTGTGATTCACTTACCATTGTATTTTCAGACACATCTGCTTTCCTTCTCACTGTTTCTCCCCTCTCCCCATATTGTCTCAGCCCATGGAAATCTGAGAAAATCATCCATTCTCAGCCCATAAAAGTCTCATGACTTTCTCAGTGTTATCTTCATTTAAAGTGGGTTTACAGTTGGTGTTGCAGAGGGGGGTTGTGTTTTTTAATTTATACACCCCATAAGGTTTTTTATGGACTCATCATTTTGGCTGATATATCAACAGAGAAATTAGATTTTTAATAATGGGTCTAGGATTTGTTGGCTGCTAGAGAAGTTAAGGTGGAACTTCTGTTTCCATGTAACAAGACATGTAAAAGGGAAGAGGTCCCTTACAATAAGAATTGTACATAGAAAATCCTCCCCAGTTAATATGAGATCCTGTCTTTTTAAGCTAGTCTCCTAAAAAAGAAGCTCTAAATTATCTTTCTAAAACATATCTAATGACACCTTGTTAATAAGAAATTGAATTGACTACCATGGGGATATATGAATTATCTGAATTCTACCTTTGCTGTTAATCATAAGCTATTTTCAATACGCTCACTGTACACTGAATTCCAGTTGACATAAATGAGATTTATGCATATGAAACATATGTAGAATATTCCTCTATTTGTACAGCTTTGGCTGGCATGCTTTGAAATGAAGCAGTTGTCTTGTCAAACTCTGTGACAACCAGCCGAATTTTTCAATATCTCCCTCGGTCAGGACATACTTTTCTAATCTTTATAAATGTTGTCTTCCTTGACCAGATATTAGAACATCTGAAAAAGTTGTCTTTGCTGGCCTCCTAATTAACTTAAAATGGAGGATCTGTAGTTGCCAATGAATTGGTGAAATTTCAGGCTTATATTTGCAGCATACCTCTCAAATGTCTTTCATTATACATTTTAGCTCCAAATTAACTGTCCCACATAAATTTGGGGTCCTCTCACTTCTTTTGTTGAAAATGATCTGTCAGAAATAAAAAATCATGAATGTTAGGTTATGAAAAGAAAAGGAATAGATCCTGTGTCATTTTAAATTTGCTGCAGAAACAACTTTTTATGTCCCTCATTTTAGGTCTTTGTAACACATTGTGTCCCATATTTGGACACTGTCAAGCTGAGAGGCATAGTTTAGAGTTTAAATGAAACTAGGACAGATCCATTGGAATTAAACTTAGACCCTGAACTTTCTTTTGCTCATTCTTCCATATCTCTTTACAGTTTATTAGCACACCTCATTCCTGTTATTTACCGAACTGAAATGAGTTTTAATACTGCAGCTTACAGCACTTCCTGTAATCCAGAATGTGTTTTTCTCATGAAGAAGAAATACATACTTACACAGCTACACTCTTTTAAAGACTACTCTGGTTTCCATCACTGATCTATACTTATGGTGTAGCAGATTGTCCTTCTGCTTTATGCATACAGTACATTGCTCTTAGTCAGTGTTTGCCTTCCTTTTATCATAAATTCCAGTCCCCACAGAGTAGGAAGATATTTGTTCACATTACCTGCGTTTTGAAGTAGGAACATGAAGTTTAGATTTTGAAAGATGTTTAAAATGAGAACTCAGAATTATTGTTGGGAGAAGGAATTCAAACTCTGTGAAACATTGACATGAAACATTTCACTTGTTATGGGATAAGGTCACTAGTTCAAATAGCATCTATATATTACAGACAGTTCTTAAAGTGAAATTGAAGAAGTGCTGATATATATATTTTTTAAAGGGCCTCTTTTATAAGCTTAGTTATATGGTGCCAAGTGTGGTGGGTTTGTGGCAAGGGGGATGGAGGAGGTAATAATTCATAGTACAGCCTAATCACGACATGTATTAATGGCTGAAGGAAAAATGGACTATTATCAGATGTAATTAGTTATACCTATTCACTTGTCTATTTTACAAAAATTCATATATCATAGAAGGAAGGATAGTAATGAGGATATTTTTCTTGAAAAATAGGAACTCCCAGTAGAGCACTCTGCTCAAGAACATAAGGATTTGCTGTTTGACCATCCATGAATCCAGCTGTCCATATATAGACCAAATACATACATCTGTCACAGTCAAAGGAACCCCTTAGCAGCAGAATTTTAAAAAAGCACTGTAGTGGTTAAACTACAGCCTGGATTTATCCTCACCATACATTCACTTAATTTCTTATTTGCCTTTTCTGCTGAAGGATCCCAAATAACTTTACAAATCATAGGTTCAGACCAACATTTAAACCAGCAGAGAAGTATTTCTAGGTTCTTAGGAATGTTATCTGAATTCATGAACACCCTGCACTCATAGACTTCAGTAGGGTTATTTGTTTATTTAAATTTAAGCATGTGCTTAATCATATATATCATAGAAGGAAGGATAGTAATGAGGATATTTTTCTTGAAAAATAGGAACTCCCAGTAGAGCACTCTGCTCAAGAACATAAGGATTTGCTGTTTGACCATCCATGAATCCAGCTGTCCATATATAGACCAAATACATACATCTGTCACAGTCAAAGGAACCCCTTAGCAGCAGAATTTTAAAAAAGCACTGTAGTGGTTAAACTACAGCCTGGATTTATCCTCACCCTACATTCACTTAATTTCTTAATTGCCTTTTCTGCTGAAGGATCCCAAATAACTTTACAAATCATAGGTTCAGACCAACATTTAAACCAGCAGAGAAGTATTTCTAGGTTCTTAGGAATGTTATCTGAATTCATGAACACCCTGCACTCATAGACTTCAGTAGGGTTATTTGTTTATTTAAATTTAAGCATGTGCTTAGCTGCTTTGCTGGATTAGAACCTTAATTAAACATGACTATTTCAGTATATGTCTGTCAAGAACACTTCTGTCACAAATAGTGTCTAAGCTAGGTAATTATCTTTCTCCTAGGTATTTTACTTTATAAGATCATACAATAAAAAACTGCACATTATAATACACCAGTTACAAAATAAACCAACAGAAGTAAGAAAATGTGGCCCTGATTCTTTTCTAACACTGTTGTAAAAGTCAGGATGAACCCTGCTGAGAGCAATGAAGTTACAGGTGTGTAAAACTGCCCTATGATTAGGCCCTATTTAATCTGGCTTATAGTATAGCCTGATATTGCAGCATGAATGTGTTTGAGAAACAAAGTCAAGTTTTATACATGATCTGCTCATGCCACTGAATTTAAGTAGTGTAGTAGAGCGGCGCCAGGGCTCAACCCTCCTTGCGGGCGGAGGGGAGCCACACCGGCCCACCGCGCTCCGTCGACTCGGGGCCCGTCCCTTGCTGCAGGGCAGAGTGAACTCACAACAGTTAGCAAGTGGCCCAGACCCTTAGGCAGGGCAGGGCAACACACACAGTCTACGCTCAGGCCTTTCAGCAGGGGCTGAGCGACAAGATAACAGTATATATATAAGCCCAGGCCCTTAGGCAGGGCGGGGCAACACCCACAGTCTAGGCTCAGGCCTCGTCAGCGGGGCTGAGCACCGGGGAACAGTATATAAGTATGCCCAGGGCCTTGGGCAGGGCGGGGCAACACACACAGTTTAGGCTCAGGCCTCGTCAGTGGGGCTGAGCACCGGGGAACAGCATATAGCCTCCACAGGTCAGGGGAGTGGGAGTCTGCCACCCTTGAAGGGGTGGCAGGGGGAACGCAGGCCCTCCCACTCCACTACGTTCCAGCCCGGGGCCCTAGTAGCGGTCAACACCGCTAGCGGTCAGTGAGGGATCCTGACCGAAACACACTGCCATCGGCTCAGGTGAGCCGGCAGCCTGACTGGGGTCGGCTGCCCCTGGGTCACTTTCAACCTCCCCCTCACTGGGTACCTGCCCTCTGCCAGCGTATTCCAGGGGGTCCCAGATCATGGGTTCCTCAGGGTGTCCGGCGTTGGGAGATCCAGTCCACTCGTCGGGGTACCGGGCGTCGGAAGGTTCAGTCCACTTCTCAGGGTACCGGGCATCGGGAGGTCCAGACAGCTCCTCCACAGGCCGAGCGTCGGACCGCTCAGTCGGCTCCTCTGAGTGCTGGCTCCAGGGGAGGTCAGGCCAGTACCCCTCCGGGTACCGGGCACGGGGTAGGCCGGGCCCAGCAGGAGCTCGGGCCCTAGCGTCTGCCTTCTCTGGCAGCCTCCTCCTAACTGAGCGCTGGGGCCGGGCTTTTGTACTTCTGATCCCGCCCCCTGACTTCCAGGGGACGGGGATGGGCGGCGGGGCCTCCACCTGTGGCCACACCTTCTCTGGCCTATGTCCCTCAGGAGCGAGGGGGCGTGGGGCCCCCTTGCTACAGTAGTTATAGAAAGTAATGTACTTTGCCAGAAAAGATGTGACTGATGGCTGATAATATATTGTTAGTAAGTGAGATAAAGAAAAAAGAGGAGGAAGGGAATATAAGCGGAGAAAATCATGGTCAGGTCACGGAATGGATTTAAGGCTGAAGATGACTCAGATTTGGTGGTGCTGACATAATGCTAATAATTCTTGCAAGAAGGTTTTGATCCCAAATTTCAGAAATTTGAGATTTCTACAGTATTGAATAGTGGAAATTCCATGAAATCATCTGTTCTTGTAAGATTTGAGCCATTTTTGAGAGATTTTCACAGGAATGTCTACTCTTTATGATAGTTTAAGTGCATCAAAATAAGAATGCTTATTGCAGGTTTAAATCTAGTGTTATATGAATCTGTGCTTCTTCCCCAACATTCAAATTTGAAGAGATGAATTCATATGTGGCATTGATATTTTGTTGTATATCTATGTTTAACTTGATTTAAAAGAATCTTAGATTATCTACCATAATGTCTTGCCACTATCTGTTGCATAGGGGACAGTGATGGTCTGCTTGTTGACTAATGTAAGTCAAATTATTTCTCTTCTTTTTCCATTCAAGGAAACGTGAAATTAGAACAGGGTCATCCAGTTATTAATACACAGTATATAAATGCTGACGGATGAGCGAGAAGTGAACATGTCAATTCTATGTCATTCAAGATATAATCACCTATTTCTTTAATTTGCATTTTTATCCATCAATAAGGGGGCTTGTGTGATGCCCTTCCTAATAGAGCTAATATTTGGGCCTTGTGAAGTAAAAATATTAGCTTTCATTGAAAAAATGAGTTTCTAGCTCTTTTGCCTATGAAGATAACTGAACTGATATTAACTCCTTTTTACAATAGAAAGGATCAAGCAACTGGTTTCCACTTCAGGAGATGTGGGGACCTGAAGATCCCACCTACACATAGATTTGTAGATGTATCTGTTAAGTTTGAGGTGTAGCCAAAAATTTCAGTAACTTTCCCCAAAATCCTTAAGACAGCCTTGAGCATTTTAAATCTTCCCAAAATACAAGTTTCTTGGAACCCTTTACAAAGTTTTGTCTGTGTCTAGTTTCTCACTAGTCTTCCTGACAGACTGTCATCTCATTAAGTAAGACAAGATGTTCATTTTGGCTTGGCCAAACAAAAAATCCAATTAAATTTTAAATGTAACACATTCTTTAGGGAAAGATCTGTCAATACAACTGATAACATTGCTTTTAAAGCAATATATTCTTCTGCGTCTTAGCTATTTCTATTTTGAGCTTAGAGACAGTTCTGATAGTCTTTGCACTGTGAATAGATGTTTACACTTCTCAGTAGTCTGACAAGAGAGTTTCCTAGACCTCTGCATCTCATATTGGGCTATGCTTTTTATGTGAAGTTTGTATTTTATACTTTCTACAACTCCTAGATTTATCCTGGTAGGAGAAGAACTATTTAACAGAATGAGAAAGGAAATCGGACCTAATTTAAGTCTAAATTCCAAACTGAAGTTGGATGATTTATGAAACTTCAAGTTTTCCTGTGTACACGAATGCTCCTATGACCCTTTTAAAATTTAGCTTAGTTTCTGTTTATGAGAGGAAGGCCAATAATCTCAGAATTATTAAGGAAGATAAACTATTTACGTTAAATTCTACTCTGATGTAAATGTAAATCCAAATTTCAATAGCATTACTTTAGACTTTGTGCTCTCCTTTGCACTATCTAGACTGTTATCTTCAGCTGGAAAAGTATTTGACTGTTCCCTTAAATTTCAAACATAGTGTTTCAACAAGTGTCACGGCAAATTCTAAGAAATTATTACTCTTTCTTAGAAAGAATTTCTGGCCTGTGGTGACACCAGACTTGACATCTCAGCTATTTACTGTTTGGCAGTGGGAGAAATCAAGAAAATGTGTTTGTGCTACAAGTTCAAATATTTTGATAAGTGGTTAAGTATGTATCATCTCAGCGACTCTGTCTCGGTATGTTCTTCACTTCACTCACTCAAATAAGCAGATTCTTCCTAAAGAAAATCAAGCTTCTTCTAAAAACTAGAAAATTGATAGGAGACAGAGCTGCTAGAGGAATCCAAAATAATGTTTAGAGTCTGATTTTAAAAAATATGCCTGTGTAATTGTACACTGGAGGCCTGATCCACAGCCCCACTGAATCCAATGATAAGTCTGAGTTCAATGGGCTTTGTATCAGGCTCAGGATTTGTGCACATAGTTACTGTCATACAGTCTGCAGTGGCTCAGCAGCCTGAGTACCAACCTCAGGGCAGACTGTGAAGAAGCAGGGCACAAACCTCAAACTGGTTGTGAGTTCTATAAGTAGATTTAACCAAGTATCAGGTATGAACCTCCCAAGTGCTCTAACAGGCTTAACACTGAGCCAGCCAGTCCCCTTGGGCACTCCAGTCTATCTTGCCACCTCAGCAAACTTGCCTTTGGGTTGTATGGCTCCTTACATCAAAAATCACAACACAATTCAAATTACTCCTAGTCTCAAAGGACCAGTCACTTATCTCAGGTTAATTGCACCTAAGATCTTAAAACCATAGAGAATGCTTGTAGCCAATCCTATAATAAACTGTCTAAAGATTTGTTAATTAAGGAAAAGAAATGAGTTATTTACAAGATTAGATCAGATAAACACACACAAATGAGTTACAGTCTTAGGTTGCAAAAAAAGCTGCTTTAATATGCAAGCTCTGTAAGTCCTCTAGGGCTAACCCACATTAGACTACTGAGTTCAAGCAGAATAGAGAAACTATGCCTTCTTGTAAGGGACTTTTATTCCTTGCCCCCCAGAGCTCAAGCTGATGAGATGAGTCCATATGCATGTCTCTTCATGGCTGTGGGGAAACAATCAATAAAGCATTTGTTGTTTCATGTTTCACAATGGTTCACTGTTTCAATGGGCTTTCTTCATGGGCAGGACCTAACACCTTGTGTAGGAAGCCAGCATTTCTACTCCTTTCCTGTTTGACTTACACAATTACAGAGGATTGCAATGCAAACACTTACTATAACCTTATACCATGCGGTAGAGATGTTATCAGATTAATACATGCAGCATCTCCTACAATTTAAACACTAAATAATCCCCATAAACTTAAGATCTATTTTAACCATACTAACACATAAGTAAGCCAGACTGGTTTGTCAGTGTTCAGAGAGGCCTAAGGGCCTTGGCATGAGTTGGTACCTGGTCATCTCAATTGCCCTCATTTTGAATTCATGTTTTATTGGAAAATCAAATTCTTCATATGCCTGATCTCCGACCTTCTCTTTTTCAAAGTTTTTTTTTTTTAAAAGAGATTCAATACGATCTGCTGGTTTCTGCTTGGAAATGCCTTTGAGCTTGCAAAATGAATTGCTTTTATTTAAACTGGTAACTATGTATAAAAGACACTCCTCCCAAATTTGGAGAACTTAACTTTGTACTTAGAATCATGTAAAACAAACACTACCCTATCATAAGTCATGACTCATACTCAGACTGTCAGAACAATTTCAGAAAATACATAGGTACCTGCTCAGATGGTGATCTGACAAACTGCCTGCAGTTTTGGGGGCTGCCAGATTGGTCACCATTCTTGGAAATATAAACTTCAATTAGGGTTGCCAGGCATCCAGTTTTCGACCGGAATGCCTGGTTGAAAGGGGACCCTGGTGGCTCCAGTCGGCACTACTGATTGACCGTTAAAAGTTTGGTCAGCAGCACAGCGGGGGTCTAAGGCTAAGGCAGGCTCCCTGCCTGCCCTAACTCCGCGCAGCTCCCAGAAGTGGCCACCAGGCCCTTGCAGCCCCTAGATGCATGGGTGGCCAGAGAGGCTCTGTGCATTGCCACCACCCAAGGGCTGGGTCCACAGCTCTATCGGCCAGGAACTGTGACCAATGGGAACTGTGGGAGACGGCACCTGTGGCAGGCAAGTTCTATTTGAGGGGTGTTGGTATTGATTAGATATTTTAATTGCTTCCTACATTGCCTCAATATGTTTTTCACTCAAGACATTTTAATGACCAAGTACAAGGCCTTTGGATTCTGACTGTGATGTTAGAAATAATCCAGAAGTGTAGTTATCAAATTTGACAGATTGTCTCATGATCTTGATCCATGAAAAGATAGGATTGGTCAAGATGATCTGAAGAATCAGCTTTTCCTAGATAGCTGGCAATCATCTTGGTGTTTAAGAAAATCCCCTGGGAAAAGTGAGCTTCTTTAACTTCTGCAATAATCAGACTAATTATTTTATTACTATCATAATTTAATTACCCATCTCAGTATCTGTAAATACAGTGAGCACACAGGATTTTCTTGGCTGATTTTGCACATCGTATTACACTTTAGGGATAGGTGAACCAGATGGATAAAATAAGAATTGGGCCCTCCTCCAAAGTTTGTGCAGAACTGTTCTTAAAACTGGAATAAAATCTTGGTTTATATATGTTTACAAATTGTATAGTAAACCAAGAACTTTCATGAACAGTGAAAACTACATACTAGTAATTTTTCATGTTGTAATTTTACCAGAGAGGGATGATCAAATGGAATATTTCAAGAGCGGAAAAACATAATTTCTAAGGTCTTGTGCTTGAAATCATCTTAAACAGTAGCTGTACTGAAATCAAACCTCCTGGTAGCATTACTTTGTTATATACGTGAATACTAAGCATCAACAAAATGTTAAGAACACAGGAAAAGGCTAATTGGAACTAGAGTAAACCTTAGACTGCACCTTACTGTCTCCTACCATTAGGGTTAGACTCCTGACATAAGACAACATCCCAGCCACACTAAATCTGTGAATCTTCTAAGATGAAGCGTCCACTGGGAACTTCAGATAGAAGGAATAATGTCACAATCTGGCATGCATTAAACATTCAGAGATGATATATACCGAGTCAGAGAGGATTGTTCACTTAGGTGACCAAGAAAAATGATGAGTTTAAACCCATAAATAAATCTTTCAAGTGAATTGTGAAAGCAGTTGGAAAAATATGTATAGTATGTTCTTTATTTATGTGGAAGCACTAGGTACTTCCTCAATGAATCATACATCTATAATAATTCCCAATGAAGGTAGAAGAGATAATCTCACTAATTCACACATCAATAATAAATCCACAAACTCAATATTTCTCAAAACAAGATGGTTTCAATGCAAGAGAATAAGCTAACTGTAACCTTCATGTGCGTGTGTCTTTGTCCAGATAGCTGAAAGAAGATGGTTTCAGAGTAGCAGCCGTGTTAGTCTGTATCCACAAAAAGAACAAGAGTACTTGTGCACCTTAGAGACTAACAAATCTATTTCAGCATGAGCTTTCGTGAGCTACAGCTCACTTCTTCAGATGCACAGAATGGAACATACAGACAGGAGACATTTATACATACAGAGAACATGAAAAGATGGAAGTACGCATACCAATAGAAAGAGTCTAATCAATTGAGATGAGCTATCGTCAGCAGGGGAAAAAAAACTTTTGAAGTGATAACTAAGATGACCCATAGAAGGTGTGAGGAGAACTTAACATAGGGAAATAGATTCAATTAGTGTAATGACCCAGCCATTCCCAGACTCTGTTAAGGCCTGAGTTAATTGTGTCTAATTTGCATATTAATTTGAGTTCAGCAGTCTCTCTTTGGAGTCTGTTTTTGAAGTTTTTTTGTTGCAAAACTGCCACCTTCAAGTCTGTCACTGAGTGGTTAGAGAGGTTGAAGTGTTCTCCCACTGGTTTTTGAATGTTATGATTCCTGATGTCAGATTTGTGTCGATTTATTCTTTTGCGAAGAGACTATCTGGTTTGGCCAATGTACATGGCAGAGGGGCATTGCTGGCACATGATGGCATATATCACGTTGGTAGATGTGCAGGTGAACGAACCTCTGATGGCGTGGCTGATGTGATTAGGTCCTATGATGGTGTCACTTGAATCGATATGTGGACAGAGCTGGCATTGGGCTTTGTTGAAAGGATAGGTTCCTGGGTTAGTGTTTATGTTGTATGGTGTGTGGCTGCTGGTGAGAATTTGTTTCAGGTTGGGAGGCTGTCTATAAGCGAGGACTGGCCTGTCTCCCAGGATCTGTGAGAGTGAGGGATCATCTTTAAGGATAGGTTGTAGATCTTTGATGATGCGCTGGAGAGGTTTTAGTTGGGGGCTGTAGGTGATGGCTAGTGGCATTCTGTTATTTTCTTTGTTGGGCCTGTCCTGTAGTAGGTGGCTTCTGGGTACTCTTCTGGCTCTGTCAATCTGTTTTTTTACTTCAGCAGGTGGGTATTGTAGTTTTAAGAATGCTTGATAGAGATCTTGTAGGTGTTTATCTCTGTCTGAGGGATTGGAGCAAATATGGTTGTATCTTAGAGCTTGACTGTAGACAATGGATAGCGTGGTGTGTCCTGGATGGAAGCTGGAGGCATGTAGGTAAGTATAGCGGTCAGTGGGTTTCTGGTATAGGGTGGTGTTTATGTGACCATCGCTTATTAGTACAGTAGTGTCTTGGAAATGGACCGCTTGTGTGGATTGATCTAGGCTGAGGCTGATGGTGGGATGGAAATTGTTAAAATCATGGTGGAATTCCTCGAGGGCTTCTTTTCCATTAGTCCAGATGATGAAGATGTCATCAATGTAGCGCAAGTAGAGTAGGGGTGTTAGGGAACGAGAGCTAAGGAAGCGTTGTTCTAAGTCAGCCATAAAGATGTTGGCATACTGTGGGGCCATGTGGGTACCCATAGCAGTGCCACTGACTTGAAGGTATATATTGTCCCCAAATGTGAAATAGTTGTTGGTGAGGACAAAGTCACAAAGTTCAGCCACTAGGTTAGCTGTGATGTTATCGGGGATACTATTCTTGATGGCTTGTAATCCATCTTTGTGTAGCCATCATCTACAGCCCCCAACTAAAACCTCTCCAGCGCATCATCAAAGATCTACAACCTATCCTTAAAGATGATCCCTCACTCTCACAGATCCTGGGAGACAGGCCAGTCCTCGCTTATAGACAGCCTCCCAACCTGAAACAAATACCCTCCAGCAGCCGCATACCATACAACATAAACACTAACCCAGGAACCTATCCTTGCAACAAAGCCCGATGTGATTCAAGTGACACCATCATAGGACCTAATCACATCAGCCACGCCATCAGAGGTTCGTTCACCTGCAAATCTACCAACGTGATATATGCCATCATGTGCCAGCAATGCCCCTCTGCCATGTACATTGGCCAAACCAGACAGTCTCTTCGCTAAAGAATAAATCGACACAAATCTGACATCAGGAATCATAACATTCAATAGCCAGTGGGAGAACACTTCAACCTCTCTAACCACTCAGTGACAGACTTGAAGGTGGCAGTTTTGCAACAAAAAAACTTCAAAAACAGACTCCAAAGAGAGACTGCTGAACTCAAATTAATATGCAAATTAGACACAATTAACTCAGGCCTTAACAGAGACTGGGAATGGCTGGGTCATTACACTAATTGAATCTATTTCCCTATGTTAAGTTCTCCTCACACCTTCTATGGGTCATCTTAATTATTACTTCAAAAGTTTTTTTCCCCTGCTGACGATAGCTCATCTCAATTGATTAGATTCTTCCTGTTGGTATGCATACTTCCACCTTTTCATGTTCTCTGTATGTATAATATCTCCTGTCTGTGTGTTCCATTCTGTGCATCTGAAGAAGTGAGGTGTAGCTCATGAAAGCTCATGCTGAAATAGATTTGTTAGTCTCTAAGGTGCCAAAAGTACTCTTGTTCTTTTTGAAAGAAGATGGTAATTGCTCCTTTAAGAGTTTGCTTACAACAGGTGGGGCAAAGGGGGAAGTGTACAGGGATGACCAGGAAGGGCAAGAAGCACTTGGGGCCAGGTTTAGAGAAAGTCACTGCATTGCCCTTCCTGCTGACCAGAAGAGTGGAGAGGTATTTATACCCCATGCAGCTCTGTAGCGACCCTCTGCCCATGATTGGGATTGGCAGCACCCACCCCTGAGTGTGGCAAAAGGACCAGGTTCCTTCTTGACCATCTCTGGCCATTATGCCAGTTACCATTTTCCTTAGGGGGCCAGGAAGGAATTTTTCCCTCACCACAACACTGGCCAAGGCAGGTGGGTTTTTCATGTTCTCCCTGGGTGGTCTGGGATCCAGTGGTGCTGAGGACTTGATGGTGCTGTTGTGGTGTATGGCCAGTGCAGATGCGCAGTATAGAAGGAATACAGTTATCATGTAAAATAGGTTGGAAGAGGATTTGAAAGAAAGCATCCCTTAAGAGAACTGAATAAGGGGGAGAGGGTTGGGAATCCTACATCTCAGAGTGGAGAACCAAATCCCTTCCTTCCTGCACTGTACAAAATTTTTACTGGCTACTCCCAGATATTTTAAGTCAATAAAATGGAAGACTAATTAAACCACATCTGTGGCCTCCTGTCTTACCTCTAGTGTGGAAGGATAAAGTTGATGTGGACGTCTCCTTCAACATTCAGTGGAGTATGAAGCTTTGCATGTACTTATATATGTATCTTGCTGAACTGGGGCTTAAGTGATCCTGTGGCATAATAGGACCCATAAATAACCATCAGGTGAAGACTATGACTTAAACTTTAGCATTCTAATTCATCACTAAAATCTCTTCAAACTGTAGCATTTCTGAAATAAATGTTTTTATAGCTGCACACTTTGAAAGCCCCAGTGACATTACTACCGAGAGCCTATGCCAGACATTCAGTGGGAAGTTGGCACTTGTTTTGATTCCCAAGGTTGTATAAATGTCTGATTGTTTATATTGCTGTTATCTCAGGAACAAGGTTGGTGTACCTTTTTTAACTATAATTCATGTTCTCTTACTGGTATTAGCAGAAATTAAAATAAGTAGGCACTACAATTTACTTTTACCTTATTTTAGTTGTGGGGCAGTAATTTGTGTAGTTTTTTTCTCATTCCTCAAGTTTCTCATTGCTTAGTGAGAGTCAGGGTTCTGCACAAAACATTAATACAATGAAATTACATATTGCTCACTGTCACGGGTCAGGCCCATGGTCATGCCTATGCACCCCTAGCTGGAACAGTGCATTCCTGTGGTTGGAGTCAATAACTGCCCCATGCAGCCTAGTGGCCAGAGTCAATCACTGCCCCCAGGGTAAGGGCTGTGTGGCCTAGCAGCCAGAGTCAATAACTGCCCCCAAGCTCAGGGCTGTGCAGCCTAGTGGCTAGAGACAGTGACTGTCAGAATGGCCCACCACTCAGGGTGGGTAGCAGCCAGGATAGGGGGATCCGGGCCCTCCCTCTCCACTGGGTCCCAACCCACAACCCTGTTGGTGGCAGGTCACCAGCTCAGTGGGAATCTGGTTGAAACACGCCGAGCTAGCCTCTGGCTGTCCACCCAACTCCCTGTAGACTCCCTGGGTTACTTCCTACCCTCTTCTCCACATCTTGTGGATTCCTAGTTCCCCTGGTTCCTTCTCCCTCAGTAGTGTCCAGTGCCTGGGGGTTGAGGGTTGCTGTCAGCTGGCTGACCTCCACATCGTGAAGTGCCAATGGCCTTTTAGCAGGATCCAGTGGCACACCTCCTTCCCCTACGGCAGTCCACCCAGACTGAGCCAGGCTGCTCCCTCTTATACTGGTGCTGCACTTCGAGTATGCCTAGTAGGGCCATGGGGGCGTGGCCTCAGCCCACAGTGAAGGATTAACATGTACACCAGTGTGGGGACATGCACACCTTGTCATAGTCACCTAACATTGTGTAACAAATGTCTATTTGCTTAAGTTGCAATTACACAAACTCCAGAATACATTGCAGGAAAGTACAATTGGCATTCACTAACTTGGGTGTCTTCTGACATGTTAACAGTTATACTTAAATCTTTCAGAAAAGTGCTAGGAAAAAAGAATGTATACTTTCTCAAAAGGTCTGCTTTTGATACTATTTACTTGCATGTTTGGCTTTTCCCTTCTCTTAACTTTTGTCTATCCTATCTGCTCTGCATTGATATTGAAAATTCTACAGCACTTTTCCTAAGAATAAGTGTTTTCTTGGGTGCCCTTGGCAGAATGGAGGAATTTTGGCTATGTACTGTAGACCAATGGTCTACACAACTCCAACCTTTTACCCGAGAGTTGGCCGTATTTTGATAGTGGGTAATGCTGGATGTAGAGATATGGGTTTGTTTTTTTTAATGGAAGGTGATTTTTAAATGTATTTTTTGTAATTTGACTAACATTTATATTAATGTAATATTATCAGCTATTTCCAAGGACCATAGACAAATGGAAGATAGTTGTAGAAATAAAGTATCCATTTGTTAATCGAATAGTCATTTTGGACAAGAGCATCAATTTATCAGATTAAGATCTCAGTGTTAAAAAATGGTGTAGAAGGAAAATGTATACCTTGTTAAAAAATGCGCCAGCCATGTAGCACAACATTCCGGCCAAGCATGGCTCTACTGAGCCCTGCCTCAGTTTCCCCTTCACTCAGGATCCCTTAAAAAGTCCACACAGCCCAGATATTCAAAACATTCCCCCTTCTGGGGTTCAATTAAGTACTGCACAAAACTTTCAAAGAAAAAGACTTATAAAGTGTTCAGTTTTAACTTCCTCTTTCTGAGAGTCTGTCTTTCCTTCAGAGTTCCAATACTTTTCTGCTCCAGTTTCAAGCCAGGCATAGCCCTTCCTCCCTGAGGGTCTGTATTTCTGCTCTCCCAGAACCTCTTGCCTGGAGTTTGGCCTTCTCCACAGACCTTTCCCCTGCTGACTAAGAGCCCTGCAGGAGCCTTCCTACTTTCTGCAGTATCTGCAGGCATCTGCTAACAATAACCTGCAGCTTTCTTCCCCTTTATAAGGCCTAGGTGCCTCCTCTTAAGACCTGTTGGGCAGCAGGTAGTCTGTCCAGGTGCACTGGACTCTGCTCACCTTAAGACATGTCTGAAAAACATCTTAATATTTAAACATAGACAGAGTACCTATAGAGCAGGGATGGGAAAACTTTTTTGCCTGAGGGCCACATCAAGTTTCTGAAATTATATGGAGGGCTGATTAGGGGAGGCTGTGCCTCCCCAAACAGCCAGGCGTGGCTTGGCCCCTGCCCTCTATCCAATCCCCCCTGCTTCTCACCCCCTGATGCCCCCTTGGGACTCCTGCCCCATCCACCTACCCTGTCCCTGTCCCCTGACTGTCCCCCCGGGACCCCTGCCTGATCCATCTCTCCCTGTCCTCTGACCACCCCTGGCACACACACCCCATCCAACCCCTCCTCTCATTCCTGAATGCCCCCCCTGGGATCCTTGCTCCATCCAACCACCCCTTCTCCCTGTCCCCTGACCACCCCTGCCTCTGACTGCCCTCCGCTGCCCCATCCAATCCCTCCCTCCTTCCTGACTACCCCCCTGGGATTCCTGCTCCCATTCAACCCCCCTGTTCCCCGCCCTCTGACCGCCCCGACCCCTAACCACACCCCTGCCCCCTGACGACCACCATGAACTCTCCTGCCCTCTATCCAACCTCCCCCCCCCCCCGCTCCCTGCTCCCTGCTCCCTTACCATGCTGCCTGGAGCTCTGGTGGCTGCTGGCACTACAGCTGCACAGCCCAGAGCACCAGAACAGGCTGCTGTGCCACTTGGCTGGAGCCAGCCATGCCACCATGCAGAACAGAGCACCTGGTCAGGCCGCCCAGCAGTTGCTCCCAGCCTCACCACTCAGAGCATTGTGCAGGGAGGGGCAGGGGGCTAGCCTCCTAGGCCAGGAGCTCAGGGGCTGGGCAGGAGGGTCCCGTGGGCTGCAATTTGCCCACCTCTGCTATAGAGAGAGCCCTCACTCCTTTTCTTCTAACCAGTGTTAAGAATCTGTCTCAGAAATGAGATGGAAAAGACTTCTTGGGTCAACTAGTTAGCCTCTTGCCAGTGTCCTTACATTCCATATATTTGAATAATCTAGCTTTGAATGTTTTAGGGATCGGGCTTCTGCAACTTTCCTTGGAGGGCCATTCCATTATAACTACCAACTCAAGAGGGAGCCTCAGCATGAGGCCTGTTTTCTCAGTCTAGCTCATAATGGAGATAATGCTGCTCCAAGGCCTGTTTTGCATGATCTGGTATGCTTCAGAATTTGAATAACTTCATGAGGGATAAGGTGTCTAAAAACAGATGCCAGGAGTATGGGGAATAAACAAGAACTGGAACTATTAATATATAAGCTACATTATGACTTAATTGGCATCACAAACTTGATGGAATAATTTTCATGATTTAAATATTAATAGAGGGGGTATAGCTTGTTCAGGAAGGATAACAGGTGGAAAAAGGAAAATGGTGTTACATTATACATCAGGAATATATACACTTGTTCTGAGGTGTAGCAAGATGTGAGAGGCAGACAAGTTGGAAGTCTCTGGATAAAAAAAAAAATGAGGAAAATATGGGCAATGTAATAGTAGGCGTCTACTACAGACCACCAATCAGAAGGAGATAGATGTGGCATTTCTAGAACACATAAAAGTCTCCAAAACACAGACCTGCTAGTAATTGGGAAAATTTACTACACAGATATCTATGGAAAAGTAATATGGCAAATCAAAGTCTCCATTAAATTTTTGGAATGTATGGGGGACAACTTGTTTCAGAAAGCTCAGGAAGTAACCAGGGAGACAATCATTTTAGACTTCATTCTGACTAATGGAGGAATTGGTTGAGAATCTAAAGGTTGAAGGCAATTTGGATGAATGTGATCATGAAATAGACTTCAGGATGCTGAGGAAAGGAGGGAGAATAAGGAAAGCAGACCTGAAAAAAGTAGTGACTTTAACAAACTGAGAGAACCGTAAGCTAAGATTCCAGACAGAAAAAATCTCAGGGAAAAAGGTAGTCAGGAGAGGTGGCAATTTCTCACAGAGGCAATATTAAAGGCAAACAAACTATCCTAGTGCAAATGAAAGATTAGAACAGCAAGAGGCCAATATGGTTCAATCACGAGCTTTTTAAATTACCTAAAAATAAAAATGGAATCCGACAAAATGTGGAAACCTGAAAAAATCGCTAAGGGTGAGTACTAAAGAATAGCACAAATATGCAGGGACAAAAATTAGAAAGACTAAGGCACAGAATTAATTATACCTAGCAAGGGACATAAAAGGCAATAAGAAGAGGTTCTCTAAATGCATTTTAATGAAGGAATGTGTAGGTTCTCTACTTAGCAGGGAAGGAGAGCCAACAGATGATATCCAGAAGGCTGAGGTGTTTACTGCCTGTTTTGCTTCAGTCTTCATTAAAAAAGTTGATTGTGACCAGATACTTAAGACAATCCATATTAACAAGGGTGAAGGAACACAAGCCATAATAGGGAAAGAACAGGTTAAAGAATGTTTATATAAGTCAGATGTATTCAAGTTGACAGAGGCTTATGAAATTCATCCTACAATACTTAAGGAAGCAATCTGGTAACCATTAGCGATTATCTATGAGAACTCCTGGATGGATGAGGTCTCAGAAGACTGGAGAAGGGCAAACACAGAACATCCAGGAATAATAGCCCAGTCAACCTAACTGCAGTATCTTTCTAGGTATCAAAGCAAATTTTTAAACAATCAGTTTGTATTGTGGCAAACTCAGGACACTTAGCTACCAAGAGTGGGGTAGTAATTAGTCCCAGAAGGCTTAACCATGGAGCAATAAGGTTCAGCTGGAACAGGGGTTACCAGGGAGGTAATTAGTTTCAGCTGGCCCCAATGGCTGGAGACCTTTTTAAACCCTCCCTGGCAGGGAAGCAGGGAGAGGAGAGGAAGCGAAGCTGAACTCTAAAAAACTTTTCTTGCAAGGAAGGTTGCACTCTCTCCAGAAGGAGAGGAAAACAGAACAAGGGCCTGACTGAGAAGGGATCAGCCAGACCCTGCATGATTGCGAAGGGCTTTTGCCTTGCCCAAGCCTGTGTCTCCAAGGCTGAGGGGGACTGAGCTAGGAGAGGAGAGACAGGTACTTTGCCACAGTATACATCTACAATATAATAGGTTTATAAGTAAAAACCAATGTGGATTTGTCAAGAAGTCATGTCAAACCAACTCAATTTCCTTCATTGACAAGATTACTGTCCTAATGGATGTGGGAAGCCATAGATATAATATCATGATTTAAGCAAGGCTTTAAACAGATACTACATGATATTTTCATAAGCAAGCTAGGGAAGTGTGGTCTAGATGAAATCACTATAAGATTGGTGCACAACTGGTTGAAAGACCATGAAACAGGGTGCTTGGAAAGCCAGGCAGTCTAGTGGTTGGTGTACCTGAATTCCAGCCCTTGTTTCTTTGGTTGAGGTGTCTCAGTCTTTTAGGAGGTACGGTAGGTGACCATGAGCCCTCCTGCTCCATTGGGTCCCAGCCAGGGCCCTGTGTGAGTCAATCCCTGAACAGGGGGGACCCCCTCAGGAGGAAGACTAAATCCACTGCCCCAGGATACGTCCCTTCAGTTTAGAGTGGCTTACTTCCAGTAGCAACCCCTCATGGACCTTGAGAGGGCACCCTGCCACAGTCCCAGGCTACTTTGGGTAGAGCAGACATAAGTTTGATGAGGCCAAACCCCACGATGTCTCTGTGTTTCAGATACCCAGTTAATTCAGTTGCTGGAGGGTCCTAGATTTCTTGCCAGTCTCCCTTGGCTGACAGAGGAAAACACTCCCTGGTGGTTGCCTTGTCTAGCAGGCAAATGACCCTTCCTCTCAGGTAGTGAGGCATCTAACTCCTGCCTCTTAGCCAGTCAGCCCTCAAATGAGCCAGGCTCTCTTCTTCTCTCCCCCTCTTCAGACCTGGCATTGGATGCAAGTATAGCTAGCTAGGCCCAAAGGCTCCCTTTAACCCTTGCCTGGCGGGCAATTTCTCTGCTTCATCACAGACCATATTCAAAGAGTAGTTATCAATGGCTTGCTGTCACACTGGGAGGATGTATCTAGTCGTGTCTGCCAGCATCTGTCCTGGTCCAGTACTATTCAATATTTTCATTAATGACTTGGATAATGGAGTGGAGAGTACGCTTGTAAAATTTTGGATAACTCCAAGATGGGAGGGAAGGGGTTACTAGCACTTTGGAGGTTAGGATTAGAATTCAAAATGACCTTGTCATCCTGGAAAACTGGACTGAACTGAGCAAGATGAAATTCAGTAAAAGCAAGTGCAAAATACTCATTTATAAATAAAATATCAGCTACACAACTACAAAATGGGGCTAACTGGCTATGAAGTAGTACTGCTGAAGAGTTTCTGGGGTTATAGTGGATTGCAAATTGAATGTGTCAACAATGTGATGAAGTGGCAAAAAGACTAATATTCTGGGGTTCTATTTACAGCAGTGTTATAGGTCAGACACAGGACAGAGTTGCCAACTTTCTATCTGCAGAAAACTGAAACCCTTGCCTCTGTCCCACTCCTTCTCCGAGGCCCCGCCCCCACTCGCTCCATCCCCCTTCCCTCTGTTGCTCGCTCTCCCCCACTCTCGCTCATTCACTCATTTTCAGCGGGCTGGGACAGGGGGTTGGGGCGCAAGAAGGGATGAGGGCTTAAGCTGGGGATGTGGGCTCTGAAGTGGGGATGGAGATCAGAGGCTTAGGGTGCAGGACGGGGCTCTGGGCTGGGGCCAAGGAGTTCAGAGCGCAGGAAGGGGCTCAGGCCTGGAGCAGGGGGTTGGTGTGTGGGAGAGGGTGCAGGCTCTGGGCTGGGGGTGTGGGCTTTGGGGTGGGGCAAGAAATGAGAGGTTTAGCGTACAGCCTGGGCCCAGGGATTTGGAGTGTGGGAGAGGGCTCCAGGCTGGGGCAAAGGGTTGGGGCATGGGATGCATTCTCTGGGTAGCGCTTACCTCAGGCGGGTCCCAGATAGCTGCCAGCATCTCCCTCTGTCTCCTATGCAGAGGTGCAGGCAGGAGGTTCAGCGCACTGACTCTGCCTGCTGGCGCCACCCCCGCAGCTCCCATTGGCCACAGTACCCATCCAATAGGAGCTGCAGAGCCAGCGCTGGGTGGGGGAGCAGTGCACAGAGCTCCTGTGGCCATACTACACCCAGGAGCCAGAAGGAGATATTGGCAGCTTTCTAGGAGTCGTGCAGAGTTGGGCAGACACCCTGCCTGCCCCACTGTGGGCAGCCAACTGGACTTTTAACAGCCCAGTCACCAGTGCTGACTGGAGCCGCCAGGGTCCCTTTTCAGCCAGGCATTCTGGTCGAAAACTGAATGCCTGGCAACCCTAACAGAACATAAATTGTCCCACTCTACTCAGCTGGTGAATCCTCAGCAGCAGTACTGTGTCCAGTTGTGGGTGCCACACTTTAAGAAAGATGTGCACAAATTCAAGAGAGTCCTGAGGAGATCAACAAAAATGCTAAAAGGTTGGAATACCTGACCTCTGATGAAAAGTAAAAAAAAAACCTGAGCATGTTTAATCTTATCAGGTCTTCTTTTCTCAAGTCTTCAGATATGTTAAGGCAGGTGTAGCCAATAGGCAGACTGTGGGCCAAATCTGGATTGCCAGACACTTTTGAATAGACCTTGAAATCTTTTTATTTACTTATTATCATTGTTATTTTTTATTATTTTCTGTGGCGTCTGGACCTTGACTATATCTTGACTAAGAAAAATGGACCTTGACAAAAAATAGACTACTCCTGTGATAAAGGCTGTTACAGAGAGGTCAGTGATCAATTGTTCTTCCTGTTCACTAAAAATAGGACAAGATGTAACCCGCTTAATCTGCAGCAAGGGAGATTTAAGTTAGATACTGGGGATAGTTCAGCACTGGAATAGGCTTCCAAAGAATTCCTGTCATTGGAGATTTTAAGAACCATTACACAGTCACCTCTCAGGGGTGGTCTGGGTATATAGTAGTTGGTCCTTCCTCAGTGGAGGAGGATGGCTTAGATAACCTCAAGGTTTTCTATGAATTTATTATGCTAGGACAGTCCTATTATGATTTTCCATGAGAACATGCTCGTAGGCGAGATGAACTGATTTAATCATTACATTGATGGGAGCAGTATAATAGTCTATTCTGGAATTCTAAAAATGTATTTTTGGGGGTTGGTCATTGTGGTTCCCCAACTCCAATATAATAATTAACCGTGCTGGACAGTGAGATGTCAGATGTTAGATAGCATCTTGGGTGCTGGCTGGTGAGTCTTGCCCACATGCTCAGGGTTTAGCTGATCGCCATATTTGGGGTCGGGAAGGAATTTTCCTCCAGGGCGGATTGGCAGGGGCCCTGGAGGTTTTTCGCCTTCCCCTGCAGCGTGGGGCACGGGTCGCTTGCTGGTGGATTCTCTGCAGCTTGAGGTCTTCAAACCAATTTTGAGGATTTCAATAACTCGGTCCTGGGTTAGGGGTTGTTATAAAATTGGATGGGTGGGATTCTGTGGCCTGCCTTGTGCAGGAGGTCAGACTAGATGATCATATTGGTCCCTTCTGACCTATGAGTCTATGAGCAGAATGATGGGCACTGTACAAAATCCTAAGAGACAAATGAACAGGATAGCTGATGTGAGAAACAGTTTTCCTTGGGGAAATTTCTTTGATTGAAACATTTTGGTTTTTCTGTGGGAAGTTAGCAAATGGTTCATAATTAAACTGACAATTTCAATTTAAAATATTCTTTTATAACTGAAAAAGAAAAAAATGAAAATTATTTTGAATCATTGTTTTGACAAAGTGTTCTTTTTTTTAAGTGAAGCAAAATGATATTAAGTCTATGTGAAATTAAAATTGTTTCAGAGTATCCTGTGGAAAAATTGTAATTATACAAAAGCATTTTATGCCAGGATAACTTTCTTCATTAAAAGTTTCAACCAACTCTAATAAACAGGAATCAAAATTATTAGTGGTTAAATTCTACTCTGAGAGAAGTAAAATATTTCCCAAACTCTACATTTATTATGTGTAGCTCATTAACTAAAAGTTTTCACCAAACAATACTCCATTTCCCCATAACACTTGCATGATGCCACTTTTCCTGAAGAGAATCTGAAATGATGCTGGTAGGACAAATACAGTTCAGACATTTTAAAGTCAAATACCAAACCCTCTCTTCATTTCCTTGACTTTACTAACTCTCATTCAGCAGTATTTGCAGTTTAAGTTTCACTAATATAACTTGTTACGTTAGTGGCTTATATGTTTTTAAAGGTTTCTCATATCATTTCCTGGTTTTAATATCTAAGACATTTCTGCCATGTGTAGTGTTTGGAAGAATTTTGCAGTAGTAAATTTGATCTGGAAATATTGACTGGGAGATTGTGGATAAATGAACAAAGTAAATAGTTTATAATCCTGACTAATTTAAAATATTTGCCTGATTGTTTCCACAGGGATTTTAATTTCTATACACATTTCTCTTCTGGGCATTTTGTTTCCTTAGAATACAGGCTCTCTCTATGCATAAAGCAGGCCTTGAACTCTTAAAAACTCAGTGAATATCAAGCACCAGCAGTGTGTGGATGTGTTTTTCAGGGATGCTAAGAACTTATTGGGCTACTTTTTACAGAAAATAATTAGTTTAGGACACTTGCCAAGTAAACCAAAACCAGGAGAAGTTACCACCTGGTGCGCTTGATGCCCCAAACATGGTGCTGATCTCTAGCAAATAGCAAACATATCCACTGATTGTCATTGCTATTAAAAATCCTGGGTTGAACGCAGAAATGCCATTAACAGATGCTAATTGCTCATTAGCACATGTGACATAATGGATGAGAACCACACCTATGATCTGTGCAACATTGTAACATATAAATAGCAACATCTAAGTGCTAAACAGCCAACTGTGCATCTCACTTTTAAAATCCTATTAACATTTGGGCATCAAGCAGACTCTGGTTCCACACACTCCTCTACACACCTCTCTGCCCAGCTTCAACTAGTATTGATGGATGCCTTGCTCTGTTTCCTCATGGGATAGCCAGGGCTGCTGTTATGTCTGGACATATTTGCATGCTACAAGTAGTCCCTGGGAATCTCAATTCAGTGAGTGATTTTAAACTATATATGGAATGAAAACTCTCCATTGCCCCTAATTTATCTGTAAGATTAGTAATTGTCCACAAGACTCCCTTCCCATGGCCTTCCCAGGGCTGTATTCATGCTCCCTTCAGAGCATAAATTACTTCTAAAATGAGATCCTTTCAAAGACAGTCATTTCCTGTCATGCATATCTGACTCTCACCAATATATTGTGTGGAATTCAGTTATCAGCTGAGAAATGTAGATTTGCTAAATTGGATCTGTTCTAGGAGTTACTTTGCATACTGTTAGCATAAGACGTAGAAAAGAGACAGCAAGAGCAGAAATGTGTGACCCTTACATTATGTACCCAGAATGTTGTTCTGTGTGAAGTTTATGTACAATCTGGCTTGTATCTGCAGAACCAGATTTTCTCCAGTACTCAATCCTATGTTGAGGGAATCTTTCCCAGCTGAGTTTCCTAGCAGGGCCCTTCCCCTGGCCAAGCACTTTATATAAGTCCAGTTAAAAACAATCAATACTGACATGTGGGCAAGTCCAGTAGAAGCATCTGTGTACAGCAGTCTCAGTCAGCTGTCTCAAACAAGCTGTGAGTTTTCCATGATTCCTAGGAAAGGTTAAAGGCACAGAAAAAGGTGAAAAGAAGTTGATGTGCAGAGTGAACCACTTTGCTGGCAATTTCAGAGGTTTCAAACTTTACTGTCAGCTAATCCTTCAGAAGGAGTGCTAACATTCTCTGGCAGTGACTGCTGTTGTCTGCCCTTTTATAATCAGTGACAATATCTGGATTTATTATCTTGAACAGCTCCAGAGTGAATTTTACAGGATTACTACTTAATGAGTTGAAGAATAACTTTGTTACAGGAGGGGAACATGGATGACTGCCCAGTAATTAATTATTAATTAATACGCCTCTACCTTGCTATAACATGACCCGCTATAACACAAATTTGGATATAATGCGGTAAAGCAGCACTCCACGGGGCGGGGCTGTGCACTCTGGTGGATTAAAGCAAGTTCGATATAACGCGGTATCATCTACAGTGAGGTAAGATTTTTTGGCTCCCGAAGACAGCGTTATATTGAGGTAGAGGTGTACTAGCACCTGAAAAAGCCAGTCAAGGCTCTGGGCCCTTTGGTCTAAATGCTATACATACAAATAAAGACATAGCTCTTTGGAGCAGGAATGTTCAGTTTAGGTGTCAGAAAAGAGACAGTAAGTGGACAAAACAGACAAATGATGTGTGTGGGAAGGATGAGTTAACAAAATGAAGAGCGTTTAGCAGGAAAAATACAAGTCTCAGCTTGCCACTTGCCTAACCAATACTAAGCAGTGATCATGGCAGAAGTAGTTTTAAGGAGGAATTTAAAAGAGGATAAGATGGCAGCTTTATGAATTCTGTTGGGAGTATTCCTCATGCATAGGGTTGGCCTGGGAGAAGGCGCTGAGGTAGCAGAGGAAAAAACAGACAGATGAGCAATCCCAGTACATGGATGCAGAAGGTGAGGTTAAATGGTGAAGGGCCTTAAAAGCAAAGACAGTGAACTTGGTGCTTGATGTGGTGCTGGAGTAGAGGGAGCCAGTGGAAGGATCCCAAAAAGGAGATGATGAGGTCAGAATGACGAGCTAGAATGCAGCAGCACTTGGTGGGAGACGTGTAGCTGGTATGAAGACAAGAGCTGAGGAGATAAAGTGTGAGATGAGGGCCTGAAGGAGAATTATAGCAGTCTGAACAGGTCAGATCATAGCAACGTTATGTAGGAAGAAGCAGAAAAACTTGGTCACAGCTTTGGCATGTGGATCTAAAGAGACGAGTTTAAGGTAACCCCCAGAATATGGACCTGAAATACTGGGAAGATAGCATTTGTTACCTAAAGTGACAGAGAAATGGGGAGAAGGGAAGCCTTTGGGACCAGAGAAAACAAGACATTCAGTTTTGGCAATGTTAATCTTAAATTACTAACTGAACACCTATAAGGTGATGTCAGGAAAGAAACCAAGATGTGGGATTAGAGTGGGAAACATGCAGTGTGGTAAAACAAGACCTGCCTAATAAACAGCATCCCATATTAACCATGCTTTCCAATTCCCATTTCCTAATACATTCATTCTACACTATGCATGAACAACAACAAACTAGATTCTCACTATTGTTTGGCAGTGTTGGATTCTGGAGGGGAATCTGAGGTCCAGACTGTAGCTCTTCCTCAGAATTTTTGAAACAATTATTTGGGGAAGGCATCCTAAGAATTTTTGCTGAAAAGTGTCATTGGTAGCATCAAATAAAATGGTAAAACAATTGTGTAGCCTCAAATCAGTGTTAGTAATAAACATATTGCTGAATAGAAAGAAATATTATATTTTCAAGTGTCCATCAGAAGAGCCTAAAAAACTTTGTATCAAAATATACTCAGGGAGCTATTTCAATCCCAAATAATGGGTCACAAAGTAATAGTGGCATATTAAACTTGTGTAACTCAGGGCACTTTCTCTATCTCATACCCACCCAGCATCTGCCCACATAACCCCCAGCAATAGACTCTAAACATTCCTTTAAAATTCCTACCCCAAACTATGCTCTATGCTTAGCTACAGTTTAGACACTTTTATAAGCTGGTCATGGGCAGTCAGAGTAGGAATTAGGCCAAGGGAGGTACCACAGGGTCAGGGTCCAAGACAGACCAGAGTATAAACCAAGAGTCAGACATCAGGAGGCAGGGTCAGAAACTGGGGTCTGGGAACACATACAAGTCTGAAGCCAGGCAGGCGGTCTGTATTGTTGCTCAGACAACTCCCTATCATGGCTTCCTGGCTTAGGACCAGTGCCAGCCAATCAAAGAGCTGTGAGGAGCTGCCACTCAGGTACTTCCTCCTGGGCCCAACCTCACAAAGTCCTTCTGCTGGAGCACTGGCAAAGCCTCCTGTGGTAATGGGGAAGTATCACTAACCTAGAACTGTCCTGGTTCTGGCCCTCACAGGTATACAGACTAGGTTCAGAGCTCACTTCCCACCTTGGTCCCCAGTGAGGTGGGGGAATGCCTACTTTTGGAATCCTACCAGGGCTTAAGCAGGAGCTAGGACACCATGTAGCTCAGCACTGTCAGGACTGTTTTATGCATGCCCATCAGTGGGAATTTAGGTGCCTACAGAGTTAGGTAGCAGCTGATTGGGGGTTTTGTGAATGTCAGTGGTGCTTAACTGTTGGACTTTGGCACCTAAAGAGGCAGTTAAGCGCCTAAAGAGGCAGTTAGGCACCTAAGGCTCTTTGTGAGTCTAGCCTTGGGCAGCTTCTGTTTTGAAAGTCCAGATCCACATCTATCTCTAGGTATCTTTGGAACAATACATTTTTCATGACAGTTTTATTTTGGTCATATTTTGGCTTTATCTACTGTTTTCCCTTCAGGCACAGTATTTGTTCTAGTAAACTTTGATTTGAAAAAAAGGCCACAATGTGATGTTTATGCAACTTCTATTTATGTCTTAATCATGTTCCGACAGTGCTGTTACACTTTGCACTACTTGAGTACAGGATTATGAATTCTTGGTTTCTGGCATTTCTCTTGAGCTTTTTGACATTAAGGAGAAGAAAAAAAAACGAAGCAGAGACTCTGGAGGAGGTCAACAGTTTGCAACTTTTTTTTTATTGTTTAATAATAATGGATCTGCAGTTTTGACTAAGTTTAACCTGTCACTGGTACCATCAATTTGAAGAGCATTTCCCTACCTCCCTCTCACTAAATGAATCAGGAAACTAAAAAGGGATATATACTTTAGGAAAATTTAGCAATGTATCTGGAAAATAATTGAGCAGATCTCATGTTTGCCCACAACAGCCATGAAATTGCCTGTTCCACCCTGTTCCTCATTACTTAGTTGTGTACTGAAGTCTTTAAACAAAAGCAATTCAGTGCTAAGCAGGTTTATGGTATGATTTTAAAACAATCTATGGCTCCTATTACTGTAACATAGTGCTTCACAATCCTTAGCGTTTCAGAGTAGCAACCATGTCCTCACAACATGTCTGGGAGGTAAGAAGTGTTATCTTCATTTGACTGATAGAGAAGTGAGGTCCAGAGAGACTCTGAGACCAAGTCTACAGACTCTGGCTTGCAAGGCTTGTACTATGGTGCTAAAAATAGTTATGTCGATTTTCAGGCCTGAGAAGGGATGTCTACAATGCTATTTTTAGCATGAGCCCCATGAGCCTGAAGACCTGCACTCTGAGCCTCACTGTCATGGGGTATTTTTTGCAGTGTAGACATACCCTAATGCCCAGATCCACAAACTTATTTAGGCTGCTAACTTCACTGAAATTGTTGGAAGTTAGGATCCTAAATGCCATTGTGGATCTGGGCTTAAATGACTTGCCTAAGATCATGTAAAGTCCATAGCAGAGGAAGAAATTGAACCCAGTTCTCTAGAGTTCAAACCTAATCTCTGCTGTGGCATGTCTAAAGTGCTCACCCAAGTTAGGGGCCTAATTGATGATGAAATAATTATGACTATTTGTACACTACATAAGGGAGCACAGGGTGCTTGTGTCCAGTAATAAAAATAAAGCCAAAGAAGGAAAAGAAATTGTCCATCAAAAAACAGCACCCAAAGGCTGCCCTGATCTCTGTATCTCTGGATTGCTGCTCTGTTCTGCTGGAAGAGGAAAATGGAGAGTCAAGTGTTTCATGGCTTCATAAAGCTTCAGGCCAAAAGGGATGATTAGAGTATTGTCTGACCTCCTGTATATCACAGGCCATTGCATTTCATCTTGTTATCCCTGAATTGCCTGCTCCTCATACATCCAACAATTGCATTAGCCCTTTTTTGCTACAACATTGCACAGAAACCTCATGTTGAGTTATTTCCTCACTATGACCCCTAAACCCTTCCTTGAGTCACTGCTTTCCAGGATTCAGCCCTCCATTTTGTAGGTCTGGCCTGCATTTCCTCTGTAATCTGCACTACTGGCCAACTTTGCAGAGAAACCCCACTGAGCATGTTGCCATAATGAGTTTGGATTTTTCTTATGTGTGTGTTTCCCCACTGCCCTTCGATGTTTGGAACGCTATGATGACAAATCAGTTATAAATTTTTTGCAGAATTATGCATACTATTTTGGGATAATGACATGAAAGCCTGGGTTACTCCATGGTAACTCCACTGGTAACTCTACATGGTAACTCCACTGACAAAGATGGTAACTACATGGCAACTCACATTATTGTATCATCCTGGTTACCGATAATTATGTAATTAGCTCATGTCACCACTATATTCCATATCTCTAATTACCTGCATACTGCTTCCCATATCCAGCTGGACTCTAGACAACTGGCAAGTGTTCCACGCAGCTCTGAAATAAACTACATTGTTTATAAAAATGCATTGAAAGAGAGAGGTTATGAATAGTGGAGATTAAAATTTAGGTTTCCAGCTTTCCAGACAAGGGATTATTTAAGAGCTAAAGAAACAGTTCCACTAGTTCAAGCCAGCAGTGACTTCTTTATACTTGACTCACAAGTTTAACTGCTAACAGCAGTGTAGTTGGTATGCAGCACACAAAAACAAAACAAAACCTGGAACGCATGAAATAGGATTTGGTTTGAAAACACATAATCAAACATACCAGCCTGTAATAAAAAATTGAATGAGCACTACTACCATGGGAGTGTGAATGAAACAGCTGTAACATAAAAAAAATCTGTGCTTCTCAAAGTATTCTTAGGGTATCATCCTGCAAGGTGCTGAGCCTGAAGTTCTCAAAACTGCCTAAGTAAGATAGGCACTTAACTCCCCTGAACATTAAATGGGAGTTAAGTGACTGTCTTACTTAGATGCTTTTCAAAATCCCAGCCTGAGCGCTTTTGTTGGGTACTGATTGGACACCATTAAGGGCCACTTCCTTCACTGAACACTTAGCACCTTCCAGGATCAGGCCTTAAGAGCTGATCAACTCAAACCAGGCATGCTTACAAAAGAATGTTTAATATGTATTACACCTTAACTACATGAAAGCTAATACAGCCTATGGAATGCTTTCCCTAGGAACTATTTATAGAAGTTGACCTGTCAGTTACCTTTTCTCTATAATGTAACTAATGTAGGTGCCCAGAGCTACACCACAGAAAAGCCAAGCAAAGTGATCTTCTTGTTTAAGTGGTTAGAACAGTGTTAAATAGTAACATCAAAAGGTGACATTAGAACAAAGGTACCTTTCAGAATGCTACAGAACTTTTCATTCCTCTTCTTATGCTAATAAAATAGAGATGTATCTGGAATCTGACGCATGATTGAATCTTTGATGGATAACCTTTATTCTCTGCAGTTCTGAGTTATTTTATTTTATTTTGTTGCAAGCATCCTCATCTCATTTTACCTTTTTAATCTTTTTTAAGCATGTGTTCTTGAATTTCTTCTATTGTGATTTTTTTTGCTCAGATAAGCCTTTTCATTACAAGGTAGTATATGAGGCTTTAGTCTACAAAACATGCATAGTGGTGATACAACCTTCTCAGAATATCTTTTCTGTGAGTGCTGAAGAATTTACTTTGCTTAATTTTTTTCATGCACCTGCCTTCTGTTGAATCAGTTAGACATAATTTTATTTCAGTAATCATGGCTGTGGTTGTGCTGACCTCAATGCCTATTCTGCATAATGTAAACTGATACTGCCTTAAAGGTCTAATAATATTGAATTCCTGGCAGTCAGGTCTGTATTGTCAAGTGCTAGCCAAGCATATTGAAGCATCCTGCAAAGCTGCTGTTTTTCTCTCAAGTGTTTTCATATTCTGGAGAAATCTTTCAAGAGATGAGAAGGACTTAAAAATAAAATATAAATAATCACCACCATTAGATTTTACCCAAATGTGGACTCAATGGTGACATAGCAGCCACTGTCATATGAGCCAGTGATAATCCTGTCCTTTGAAAGTAGTTATAAAAGATTAAAATGTAGTAATGTGCTTAATGTATTAACAGTGATGGAAAGAACATGCCATTAACTGCATTATTCTAAGATGTTACAATTATACTGCAGGGTACGGTTTTCTGAAAAATAACATGGGAAACATTAAAAAAAAAAAAGTCTGACTGTGCCTATGATTTTCAAGGTTAGTAGAGATTTAGGGCTAATGTAAATTTTCCCTAATGCAGAAAGATTAATCGAAAAACTCTGCAAGTTAGAACTCAGAATTTCAGAAACATTTCCCACTCTGGACCAGGTAGTGAGAGACTAGTATGATGAGGCAGAAGTAGGGGTTGGAGAGCTCATAACGAGGCTGCCAGTGTGACCTAAATAACTGCTTGTAACAGTTGGGGTCATAGAAGCATGGGGTCTGTAAACCAACAAGAGCAGCTTGCACAGTTACCGCTCACTCTGGGTAATCCAACGATATTGTGCCTTCTTGAGGCACAATCCCAATTGAGCTACTCATGGGGCTATACAGTTCTGCACCCTCTAACCCACTCTCTAGCCAGTGGTTAAATTTCACAGTTCAGTCCCATAGGATGAGGATTCTGTGGTTGTGCATAGAGTGCAAGGTGCATCACCTTCAAACTGTGCAAATTCAATAATCCATATGAAAATCTGGATTTAATTATGAGGATATCAAGGCCTCTGTGCTGCTCACTGGGCCCTCTTTTCCCTAGTGGCATGGCTCCCTGCTATTTATTCATTCATTGTGGTAGACTGCACAGTACTCTCCTCTATAAAACGTGCTAACTGCAGCGAAGGGGACATCGGAGCAATTGCTTGGAAAATTAATTTCAAATTGGACTGGATAGAAACAGTCATGAACTGTGAAAAGGTTAATACTAATTGACATGAGCTGGGGGAAGGCATCTGGGGGAGTGCTGCAGGGATCAGTGTTAGATCTGATAGTCAAAATATTTTTATGCTGTTTCTCCTTTTTTGCAAATTTGGGACTGAGGCATATAGATTAGGAGCCTGATCCAATGGCCATTGCAGTCAACAGAAAAGATCCAATTGACTTCAAGGCCTTTGAATCAAGCTCTGAGTGACTGGGGGAATGTCACATAGTAGGTTGACCACAAAACCATCTTGTCTTGAAGATTTCCTTACTTTTGGATATTGTAAAATATTTTAAAAGGTGTAGATTAGGGCTGTTATGACACTTGAACTACAAGCCCTTCATTCTTTTAAAATACGCTGATTGGTAAATTTTCCTCAGTTTTATCAAGGGGGGAATGTATTTTTCTTATTTTGACACAAATCCTCATGTTTTAAAAATTCTTTTAATTATTATAAAATTACATGGCATCATCTTATCATTCAGTTGTAAGTATTCGTTTAATTTCTGCCCAGTGAGAGAACATTCACCCTTATCTACAAGAAAGGACATTTGAAAGACACCTCATCATTAATTTAAGATTACTTCCTAAGATCTTTTGCAGCATGTATTATCTGGAAAAATCAAGATACTTGGATTCCACAACTTTAATCCATACAAATACAACATCTGATTCTAAGACGAAAAGACAATCCAAAAATGCCTCCAAAAGACAGATACTTTGCAGCAGCATGACTCAGAGAGAATTAAAAATCCCCAAAACCAACAATTCATGTTGTCTTTCTCTCTAGATAAGATGGAAAGTCAGAGTGAGACTAAAGGGAAAAAGTTGGCAATGATGGATCCTGGCTGGAAATAGTAAAATTGAACCTTCCTTGCATACTTCTTCATTTATAGAGGTTTTCACTCACAGTTGGTTTTGCTGCCAGTTGGATGGAAAATGGTGCTACAAAACTACTTGCTCTCAAAAACAAATGAGATTTCATTGAAGGACAAAAAGCAAAAGAGAGATTTTTCTGCTGGCAATTCACTTGATTAGCTGAATGGAAAACATTTTGTCACGTTTTTCATACATTTCTTTCTGCACCTCCTTTCAAATCTTGTATCTTTTGTTCCATATGTTTCTCATTGTCATCCCTCTCTCATGAGCAAAAAGGGTTGCCCATGACAACTCAAGTTTATTTATTTATTTTGTTGGTACATTTTATATTGACCTCTTTATATTTATATATATGATTTCCCCCAGTGCACACTGGAAAATAGCAGCGATCACTTCCTGCCCACTGCTAAGTGTAGCCTTAAGCAACTCTAAATTACAGTTTGATAACTGGAATGAGAGAGAGGTCAAGTGAGACGTTTGAGAGAAGCCTTGATAAGAGTGCTAGTAAAGATAAAAGTCACACAGAGGGAATATAGTATTTCTGTACCCTGATAGCTTGCTTGTCATTGTACAGAGAGTTAAGCTTTCAAGAAAAGAGCTTTGTCCTCCACATACTTCTGGGGATAATGTTTATTCCCCCCAATGCTCCCATTTTATTTTTGCCCCCTTGATCACATTGAAGTCAAAGGAAATTTTACACCTGAATTCAATGAGATGAGGATTTGACTCTTTGGACTGGACTGTGTTATCTGGATCGACTTAAAGGCTCAGTACTGCAAACATTGCTGGGAGTAGTGCTTACTCCCCTGAAAACATCCCAGCACTTCTTGAATAGTGCAAGTACTACATTTGTGAACAGAAATCAAAATCTAGGTACTAGCTCTGGCAGTGAATGTTTGTAGGATTGGGTCCTAAATGATATGCAAATGTAGTTTTCCCAGTTTTAACAGCAGTGAGGATCTTTTTGCACATTTCTAGAGGGACTTATAGAGAGACAATCTCTCATCTCAAGATATATGTAATTTATTCACAAATCAGTTTATAATTTTGTTGTTGGGTGTTTGTATCATCATCTGATACATGTGACTTGCAAAATTCTAGGAATGCAATACAATAAATAAAAGACAAACACCTTCCCTAAAATTCACACCAGGGTGCATTGCAATAATAAATAACTGAAATAATAATTTAAGCTAAAGTAAACCATTTAATAAATTTTGAAGAATGCAGAAGTCTAACCCTTTTGAAACACAAACCTTTGATCTTAAATCACAAGTTAGAGAATTCTAAAGCCCCCTGGTGCATTGAACAATGGCATTAGCAACTGTCATCTCATGACATTCAGACATGTAACATTTTCCTGTTTCTGAGAATTATAAGATAAAAATAATTGTTCCCAAATTGATTCACGGATCATTGGCTGTGCATATAGAGTTCGCGAGTCACCTAGTGCTGGCTTACTTCAGCCAGGAATTTAAAAAATAAAATCAAAGAATCATAGACTTGTAGGGCTAGAAGGGATCTTGAAACGTCATCTACCGTAGCCCCCTCCATTGAGGTAGGTCCAAGTATACCTAGACCATCCTTGACAGGGCTTGTCTAACTTGTTCTTAAAAACCTCCAATGATGGGAATTCCATAACTCTCTTGGAAGTCTGTTTCAGCGTGTAACTAAGCTTATAGTTAGAAAGATTTTCCAAATATCAAATCAAAATCTCTCTTGCTGCAGATTAAGCCCATTACTTCTTGTTCTGCTTTCAGTGGACATGGAAAATAATTGATCACCATCCCCTTTATAACAGCCCTTAACATATTGGAAGATGATTAACAGAGCCACCTCCTCATTCTTTTTTTCTCAAAACTAAACATGCCCATTTTTTCAACCTTTCCACAGAGGTCTGGTTTTCTAAAACTTTGACAGTTTTTGTTCCTCTCCTCGGAGATGTAGAAAAATCGGAGAGAGTACAAAGTGTGGCACACAAAACTGGACTCAATACTCCAACAGGGGCCTCACCAGATACAAGTAGTAGAACAATATGACAGTTCTCCTAATACATCCCAAATACTATCCATTTCTGCAACTACCACACATTATTGACTCATATTCAATTTGTGATCCGCTATAACCTCCATATCCTTTTCTGCAGTACTACTGCCCAGTTAGTTATTCCCCATTTTGTATTTTTGGAATTTGTTTCCTTCCTAAGTGTAGTACTTTACACTTGTCTTTATTGAATTTCAATTTATTGATTTCAGATAAATTGGAGAATTGTTCAAGGTCACTTTGAATTCGAATCCTGTCCTTCAAAGTGTTAACTCTTCTGGAAAATTTTATAAATATACTCCCCACTTCTTCAAATCATTTATAAAAGAGTTGTATAGTATTGGACCCAGGACAGACCTCTGCTGGACCCAACTAGATATGCCCACCTAGTTTGAGAATGAACCATTGATAACTACTCTTTGATTATGGTTTCTCAAACAGTTGGGCACCTACTTTATAGTAATTTCAACTAGATCACATTTCCTGAGTTTGCTTATGAGAATCATAGAAGTGTCGGATTGGATGAAACCGCGAGAGGTCATCTAGTCCAATCCTCGGCTCTCAAGCCAGGACTACATAATAACTAGACAATTTCTGACAGGTATTTATCTAATTTATTCTTAAAAACCTTCAGTGATGGAGATTCCATAGCTTCCCTAGGCAATTTCATCCAGTGCTTAACTACCCTGACAGGAAATTTTTCCTAGTGTCCAACCTAAATCTCCCTTGCTGCAATTCAATCCTATTGCTTCTTTTCCTATCCTCAGATGTTAACTAGAACAATTTTTCTCTCTCCTCCTTGAAACAACTTTTTTTGTACTTGAGAACTGTTCTTATGTCCCCCCCTCAGTCTTCTCTTCTTCAGATTAAACAAACCCAGTGTTTTCAATCTTTCCTCATAGGTTATGTTTTCTAGACCTTTAATAATTTTTGTTGCTCTTTGGACTTTCTCCAATTTGTCCACATCTTTCCAGAAATGTGGTGCTGAGAAGTCAACACAATACTCCAGCTGAGGCCTAATCAGTGCTGAGTAGAGTAGAAAAATTACTTCTCATGTCTTGCGTACAACATTCCTGCTAATACATTCCAGACTGATGTTCACTTTTTTTTTTTGAAACAGTGTTACACCATTGACTCATATTTAGCTTGCGATCTACTATAACCCCCAGATCCTTTTCTTTAGTATTCCTTCCTAGGCAGTCATTTCCAATTTTGTATGTGTGCAACTGATTGTTCCTTCCTAAGTGGAGTACTTTGCATTTGTCCTTATTGAATTTCATCCTATTTAATTCAGACCATTTCTCCAGTTTGTCCAGCTCATTTTGAATTTTAATCCTATTCTCCAAAGCACTTGCGACCCCACTCAGCTTGATATCGCCCACAAACTTTATACGTGTACTCTCTATTCCATTATCGAAATCATTGATGAAGATATTGAACAGAACTGGACCCAGAACTGATCCCTGTGGGGCCTCACTTGATATGCCCTTCCACTTGACTGTGAACCATCAATAACTACTCTCTGGGAATAGTTTTCCAATAAGTTATGCAACCACCTTATAGTAGCTCCATCTAGGTTATATTTCCCTAGTTTGTTTACAAGAAAGTCAAGTAGGAGTATAAAAAGCCTTACTAAATATCATTGATTCATAGATTCCAAGGACAGAATGGGCCATTGTGATAATCAATCTGACTTCCTGTATAACACAGGCCATAGAACTTCCCTGAAATAATTCCTACAGCATATGTTTTAGTAAAACATCTAATCTTGATTTAAAAGTTTCCAGTGATTTAGAATCCACCATGACCCTAAGTAAATTTTTCCAATGCTTAATTACCTTCTCTTTTTAAAAAAAATACACTTTATTTCCAGTCTGAATTTGTCTAGCTTCAACTTCTAGCCATTGAATCATATTATACCTTTCTTTTATAGATTGAAGATACCACTATTAAATATTTGTTCCCCATGTAGATACAGTACACCCTTGCTATAACACCCTTCATAATAATGAACTTTCTGATATAATGAACCTCGTTGCTGGATCCCACCTCATGCCCTGCAGCTGTGTCGGGGCCTGACAGCTACCCTCTCCCCTGTATTGTCCCCATGGTGGGTCTTTTTTGCTATAATGAACCTCTGGCTATAATGAACAAATGGCTTGGATTCTGAGGGGTTCATTATAGCTAGGGTTTTCTGTACTTAAAGACTGTAATCAGGTCAAGTCACCCGTAATCTTTTCTGTGTTAAGCTAAATAGATTGAGCTCCTTGAGTATATCACTATAAGACATGTTTTCTAATGCTTTAATCATTCTTGTCGCTCTTCTCTGAACACTCTTCAACATATCAACATCTTTCTTGCATTGTGGACACCAGAACTGAACATAATATTACTGCAGCAATGGCAAATACAGAAGTAAAATCAGCTTCTGTACCAAATGACTGGAGGATAGCTAATGTGACACCAATTTTTTAAAAGGGCTCCAGAGGTGGTCCCAGCAATTACAGGCCGGTAAGCCTGACTTCAGTACCAGGCAAACTGGTTGAAACTATAGTAAAGAACAAAATTGTCAGACACATAGATGAACATAATTTGTTGGGTGGAATGAACATGGTTTTTGTAAAGGGATATCATGCCTTGCCAATCTACTAGAATTCTTTGACAGGGTCAACAAGCATGTGGACAAGAGGGATACAGTGGATATAGTGTACTTAGATTTTCAGAAAGCCTTTGACCAGGTCCCTTACCAAAGAATCTTAAGCAAAGTAAGCTGTCAAGGGATAAGAGAGAAGGTCCTCTCATGGGTTGGTAACTGGTTAAAAGAGTAGGAATAAATGGTCAGTTTTTGGAGAGAGGTAATTAGTGGTATCCCACAGAGGTCTGTACTGGGACTAGTCCTATTCTACATATTCATAAATGATCAGGAAAAAGGGGTAAACAATGAGGTGGCAAAATTTGCAGATGATACAAAATATCTCAAGATAGTTAAGTCCAGACAGACTGCGAAGAGCTACAAAAGGATGTCTCAAAACTGGGTGACTGGGCAACAAAATGGCAGATGAAATTCAGTATTGATAAATGTAAAGTAATGCACATTGGAAAACATAATCCCAACTATATATATAAAATGATGGGATCTAAATTAGCTGTTAGCACTCAAGAAAGTGATCGTGGAATAATTGTGGCTAGTTCTCTGAAAACATCCACTCTATGTGCAGTAGCAGTCAAAAAAGAGAACAGAATGTTGGGAATCATTAAGAAAGGGATAGATAATAAGAAAGAAAATATCATATTGCCTCTCTTCAAATCCACGGTATGCCCACATCTTGAATATTGCATGCGGAGGTGATTGCCACATCTCAAAAAAGATATATTGGAATTGGAAAAGGTTCAGGAAAGGGCAACAAAAATGAAAAAGGGAATGGAACAACTTCCGTATGAAGAGAGATTAATAAAACTGGGATTTTTTAGCTTGGAAATCTGTCTGTGTTTCTACTTTTTGCAGGATTCCTTTCTGATTTCATATGTTATTAAATGGGTATCTAAAATTAGTCTCATTGGAACCAATTGTCATTTATACTAGTGGCTTGTCTACACTTGAAAGTTAATTCAGATTCAGGTAGAGTGTGAATTTAAAACACAATAACTATTCCTGAATAATCCTATAGGTGGACTCTTTTTTTCTAGAATAATTGTGTCCACACAAAGAGTTATTCAGGGATGGTGTTACCATAATAGCTATTACAGAATAGCTTCACAGTGTGAAAGTGGAGTAAAGGGGCCTTTCTACAAAAGACAATCTGTCCCACTGATTTTAGTGGAAGCTGCTGGGTACTCAGCATTTTTGAAAATAAGGCCATTTGTTTAGATGCCTAAATATAGATTTAAGAGCCTAATTGTATGCATCCGTTTTTGAATTTTTTGGCGTTAATACTTACCTGATATCATTTTTCCATATAAGCAATTGCTGCATTTACCACAGGGATGCTATTCAGTTGTAGTTGGGAGGGAAGTGGTTTGTGCAATTATGAATATGAGATTCACAAATCTTTCTATTAAGATGTGGCCCATGCTATGAAAAAGTTTGAGGACCTCTTACATACAAGCTGGAATATAATAATAAAGGTGATAGGGCAAATAAACAGGAGCAAGGCCATGGAGGACCTTGTTGATTAGTATAGTACAGAGGTTTTCAAACTTCATTGCACTGCAACCCCCTTCTGACAACAAAAATTACTACACATCCCCAGGAAGGGGGACTGAAGCCTGAGCCTGCCTGAACCCCACCACCCCAGGTGGGGCAAAGCCAAAGCCAAAGGGCTTCAACCCTGTGTGGAGGGCCTGTAAACTGAGCCCCTTGCCCAGAGCCAAAGCTGAAGCCTGAGCCCCACTGCTCTTGGGCTTGGGTCTCAGGTGGTGGGGCTTGAGCTTGGGCCTCAAGCCCCAGCAAGTCTAACGCCAGCCCTGGTGACTCCATTAAAATGGGGTCCTGACCCACTTTGGGATCCCAACCCACATTTTGAGAAACACTGGTATAGAAAGTTTATAGAGAGCTAGTCAGGTGAATGAAGATGAATGAGATGAGCATATGAGTTCATAACAGTTTGACCTGATTGACCTTGCTAAACTTTTCTTAAATACATAATTTGAGAGACCAAATAGTAAAGAATTATGAAAACTAATTCATCAAGTGAAAAGACTGAAGAAACATGGCAATATTATTATTGTCAGACAACAATACAAGTTATTATGGGGATAGATGCTATGGAAAAAACTAAGATTGTCAGCCTGTTTGTCTGGTTCTGGGAGATCTAAGGATATCTCCATTCACTGGGTCAGCTTCAATGTTAAAGAAAGATATAATTAACTCCCAGTTTTTTGACACTAGACTCAATGATGTCCAGCCTACCTGTGACAGGCTCCACTGAAGGGACTAAGACAACCTAGGTCCACTTGAGGATATTTAACTACCTACATAGTCGGACAGCAGATAATTATGTAAGGAAAACCTGGGCCTAATAAAAGGCTTAGGAAATATTCCTGAGGAGGAAAGAAGCTCCAGAGGATGGGTGCTCCCAGGGAGGCCTGGGAAATACCCTGAGCAAACAGAGGAAAGACTGTAGAGATCTTCCAGCAGTGGAGAAGCCTGAGGCCTTATAGAAGAAGGCGCTGCTGCTGGAAACTAGAGACTTTTTGTTTTGGGACTTTTTTTAGCTTTATCTGGGCTCTCAGCTAAGAGCTTCTAAATCACTGAACAAGTGCTTCCTTCTCAAGGCTGTATCAAAGGGAGATATAATCCTGTACAATGCAGTGTTTGGATTCTCCTTGACCAGGGTTGAGAGGACAAAATAGAGCAGGCCACAGCAGAGCCAAAACTGCACTGTCATGCGGTCTTGGGAGGCAACAGTGCCCTTTTTTTCAAGGTGAAATTGGGCACTTAGCTGACATTTTTGTCTTTTTTTTAAAAAAGGCTTTTTTAATGATTAAAGAGGCACTTGAAAATAACAACTTTACAAAATATTGGCATAAATTAAGAAGTAAGACTAGTTGAAAAGTTTCCATTCAAATGATTTTTCAATGAATACTGAGTCTTCAGCTAAACCAAGTTCTTCAAATAGTGTCTGCTTTCCATAGAAAATTTAGATTTGTTGAAAAACCAAATGTATAAAACCCAAATATTTTGGCCAAAAGTGTAAGTATTTTGATTTGGATATATTGCCATGCTGGCTTTTGATAGTGGTAGTTTAGGTGCCTAATTCTCCCATTCTCTTTTATAAGCCGGGTTCTCTGGTGTGACTACATCTTCCATGATGCACCACAGTTGGGCACTTCCATGATGCAATTGCCTTCCCTCTCCATAAAGAGAGACCATGTGGCATCATGGGAGATGTAATCAGAAAAGGTAATTTCTCCTAGGGGGAGAATTACACACCTGAAGTACAACTCCTATGAGGCACCCAGTGTTTCATAATTTTTTTGCCAAAAATTTGAAGTCTACTTTGCTTATATTTAAGTTTTTTTCAACCAGTTCTAGTTAGGAATATGTTTTATGATTGATATTGTTAGTGATGTAGCTGCCTAAGTCTGAATAGTAGTTTTTAAAAATTTTATATATCTAAGGCCATATTTTGATTGTAGTACCATCAACATTTTTCATCAGACCCAGATGGTGCAGTCTCATTTTACTCAGTACATCATTGACTCTAGGGCTTGGCTGAGGACTAATTGGCTAAAGCTCAATTCTGACAAAATGGAAGTGATTCTGTTTGGTTGGAGAAACCATCTGGATGACAACATTCACAATCTAGGGTTCTGATTTGATGTTCAGCTATCTAAATAGGATCAGCAGCCAAGTATGCAGTTTCTTTGATCTATGCTTGGCAAAGAGGGTGCAACTTGGAGATTCACAGAGCAGGGTGAATAATACACAATTATATTTTAATGAACAAACATGGAGACTTTGTCTTGCTACTATTCATGAAGTCATTTTGTTCAAGTATTTGAAAATACTTTGAAAATCACTGGTGAATTTGTGAAAATGTCCATGGACTCCAAAATCTACATGAACTTTAGCACAAATCACTGAATTATATTTTAGGTAAGTTATTGAGTCCTTTAGTGAAAATTTGTCCATTCTGTTTACTAATAAATAAATAAATAAATAAATACTAAATTATACTTCTGCATAGACACAAAATAGGAACATCTCAAAATCTTTAGGTTGAATATCAGGCAAATCTTCCTGACAAGATGTATTAAACTCTGGGATAGTCTTTCAACAGGGTGATGGAAGTCCCATCACTTAGGACTTTGAAAATTATATGGCACTAAGCAAAATACTAGCAAATGAATTGTAGGGAATTATCAGTTCATTATCCAATGGGCTGTCTCCACCTCTAACATCTAAGATTCTAAGTTTCTAGGAATCTGTAAACTTTCGGACATAATTTTTGCAGAACTGGATGCAAAATCTCTATCAAACTTTTCTATCCAAGCTAACATTGTGGCGACTGCTGTTTTCTCTTTGGATGTAATAGAAAAACTATTTAAATGTTTGCATGCTTTCTCTCTATGAACACTACAGCTGAAGTAGTGGACAGAAGGCTGAAGGTCATTAAATAGACTACACTGAGCGAGACTGAGACAATATTTCTTCTCCATCTTGAATCAATTTTAAATTAAACTTCACTAACAACATCAGACTGTGCCTTTCATCTAATATGCACTTGGTCATGACTATGAATTATATGGACTATGACAACAGTGAATGTAATACATAGAAAACCAGAATCAGTACATGCTATTAAATAAGCAAAAAGTAGAGCAAGAAAGACAAAGTTGAAAAATATACTATGAGTTTGCCAAAAACTAATTAACGGAATAAATTGCTGTTATGCTCTTCCCACTGGATTAACTAAAACATTTACAGCAGCATGATACTGCATATCTAATCTTAATTTAGCCTTCTGCTACAGTATTTATATATAAACTTTAAAAATGTAAAGCATTAGGACAGAATAGCATGTGAATTCCCATTGTCTTGAGTGGCCATTTTAATTAGGTGGAAAACAGATAGTAACCTAATTAAAATATTTTAATGAATAGGGAAACAAATGTTCTTGAATCTCGTAGTCACTGAAAGCAGATTCATTATAAGTAAATTTCCGGGTACAGATCATGAACCACATTCAGTGGTGGTACTACAGAAAATGAATAACTGATTTTCTGTTCACTATCAATTTTAAAAGATCAGCAAAGCTTCAATTTGGGTTGAATCAATGTAGCAGGATGGTTACCCACTCTGCCTTGCAAGGCTAGAAATAGCCTTTGGAGAGGGCTGTGGCAGGAGGAAAAGCTGCTAGGTTGATTGGGAAAGTAGCCGCAGCTGGGGCACGCCCCAATCATGCCCCATTCCTGAGCCTGTATAAAGAGGTTGGGAGCCAGGAGCTCACCAGTCTCTCTCTGGCTGTAGAAGGAGATAGGCCTGGCTGCAGGGAGCGAGAGACAGGGTACTTGAGTGGAGCAGGGCTGAGGAAAGGTGGGGGAACTGTGGAGCTCCAGCCTGGAAAGCCACAGGCTGTGGCCTAGCATTGGGCTAATAGGTACTGAGGGTTGCAGAGGGCAGCCAGGGGTAGGCAAAGGCAGCAGGTCCAAACCCAACCTTGCCAGTGATGAGTAGGCTGATACTTCAGTCTGCCCCAGGATTTGGAGGCTAGACAATGACTGGCAGTAGCCATATACTGAGGTGAAGTGGAGATAGTGGGTGCGGGGTTACTGCCAGGGGGCAGTGTCCCAAATAAAAGGGCACTAGGTCTGGGAGGAACATGGGGGCCAAGCAGTAGGGACACTGGCCTGCAGAGAGAGCTAATTCCTGGAGATGACCAGCAGGAGGTGCTGCAAGGGTGAGTCCTGCACACTTACAATCAGATTGGAAAAATTTTGGTGAACTGAAAGTGTTGAGTTCAACCCAAAACATGTGGTTCAACCAAATACATTTTGTGTCTGGGCATTTGTAAAGGGTTAGATTCATAAACTAGTTGGAGGAACCACTCATAACTTTTAGCTGAGTTGGTAGGGCACTTACTTGGGAAGTGGAAGACCTAGATTCAAAGCCCCAGTCTGGAGCAGGGATCTGAATCCAACTCGTCTGCTTACAAAGTGAATGCCCTTACTATCAGACTATATTGGGGTGTCTCTCGCTTGGTCTTTCCTGTTGATGCTTTTCCTCTTTGCATAAATAATTAACTGTTCACTGCAACAGGGATTTGAACTTGAGTATCCCACATCCCAACTCACTGCCTGAATCACCAGTTGAGGGAATGGTTCCCAATGTCTTTCACAGGCTGAATGATTTGATGGCTCAATTAACACATTAATACTATATTTTTTAAAAGCAGTGGTTAATATTAGAAATTGACTTTTACTTTGGACATCATGGAAGAGGAAACACTCAACAAGAGATCTGAATAAGTGTAGTGATTTGGGAAACTGGAGAAAGGAGAGTGTTGCAGGGAAGAAGTAAAAAATACTTATGTGAGAAAGAGATGCCTGGGGCATTAGGGCTGGCATTATTGACAGAACCAGGCGAGGGTGACATGATAAGAGATTAGTTTAGATTATTAGACAGGAGAAGAGTTATGGAAGATGAGGAGAGGAAGTTTAAATTAGATATGATGGACAATGAGTAGTAATGGAAGGTGTGATGTGAGCAGAATGACAATAGTGTCCATTTAAGTCAATGGAGTTTCTTTTGGATTTAGAATGGTATTAATAAAAGTAGAATTTGACCCATTTGTGGCAAAGTCCATCTACATCCACTTCGCTACAACCACTCACTCAGGTGTGGTTTGTACTGTGATTGAACCTACCAGTCAGAATCATGTTTTAAAGAGTACTGGACAGTGCTCAAATAGATGCCAGTAATACTCTATCATGATCCAAAGTGTACACAACTGTTGGTTCTTAAAATGACTTTCCTGAGCCTGGGGTGGCGGGAATGAGGGGTAGGGAATTGAATGGGAGTTAGGTTATCTAAACGGAGCTGTTAATTTAGCACTGTTCACTAAATCACTTGCCATGAATCTTTACAACACACAAAATCCTCCAAAGCATTTCATTTTGGCATCAAGACAAATGTTTGTACATCTTAATAAAGTACTTGATGCTGGGAAACATTTGTTCCCAATGAGGTCAATGGCATTGACTTCAGCAGGCCCAGGATTTCTCTAACAGACCATTTCATACAAACATTTACATAAGGGATGTAGAATCTAAACTCTGATTTACATAATTATAAATAAAAGCTGCATAACTTGTGATCTGCAGCTGCTATAATTAGCTTGCTATCTTCTGTGACAAGGGGGACAACTGGTAATGCATTTGTCATGGACAAAACAACCAGTGATGTGACCAGGCCTGTCATTATCCTGCTCATACATATTCTGTCCTCCCTTTATTCCTGGAATAACACATGTTAAAGGTGAAGAGTACAAATAAATTTTTAAACTCTATTTTCAAGCACAATTACAATACAACTTTTTCTAGTCCTTTATTGTCAGATTGTCTCTTGTTGTGATGGGCTTGAGTGTGACGTTTGAATTGAAAGCCATGTTAATATTGTGAAATCTGAGAAAAGGCCATTAAATTTACGAGTTGTGAAAGGAAAGAATTGCTAAAGATGGGCTGTCTAAGGAAAAACTTTGATTAAAGAAATTTTAGGGGAGATGGCCATTAAATCAGTAGAACTCCATTGACGTCAACTGAGTTATGTTAGGTTACACCTGGCAAAGATCTAGCCCATTTCACCATTTCTCCTTTGTATCTTCCCCCTCAGTTCTTTCAGAAGTGAATTTCAAAATACATAGCATCATTTAATTACATTTTTTCATATTTCAGTTTCAGAACCTTCAAAAAATTACAAATAACTGATTTTAGTAGTTTACTACTTGTTTGTACAGGTCAGAAAAGTGAGGATGTGTGACACTCTATCTCAGGGGAGTGCCCTGTAACCCTCATATTCATAATTTATATCATATAAAACAGGTCACATGAGGTATCAGGGGAAAGGTTTGATACACTGAAAGCTATGGTTCTATCTAAATATGTATATTATTAGCGTGTATGAAGTTATCAGATTCTGTTGTAGGATTGTCACTAAAATCTGCTGAGAGTTGGGGAACTGCCCAGATATTAGATCCCAGAGACAAGCACAAGAGAGCTAATGAATGCTCCAGTGGGTGTCGAACAACCATCAACAGCCATTATCCAGCAAGGGAGCTACAATGCAATGACTCACTTGCATAAGGCCACACCAAAGGAATTGCTCAGCCTTGTCTGGGGACTCAGCAATGCCCACCAGACATGCCTGGATTTGTGTTCTCCAATCACATGGACTAAGGGTATAAAACAGAACACAGTGGCCTAATGCATAGCCTTTCTCCTTCCCCCACCTATGCCACAAGCAACAAGGACACTGAGAAGACTGAAGACTCCAACAGAGGAGACTGGCCCAAGTTTCAAGGGTGAAACCTGTATACTATGAACTGCAATATCCAGTGGGGTGAGGAAAACTGCTTAATCTAGATGTTGCTTAGTCTAATAGGGTTGAAAGTTTAGACTGTGTGCTTATATTTTCTTTTGGTAACCACTCTGACTTTTTGCCTATCATTTAAAATCTATCTTATGTAGTCAATAAATTTGTTTAACTGTGTATCTTTACCAGTGAGTTTGCCTGAAGTATGTGGTAAATCTGCTCAGGTTCACAAAGGCTAGTGTATATCCACTTTCCATTGATGAAGTGGTGAACCAATTAATAAATGTGCACTGCTCATCTTGAGCCATGCAAGACAGTATATTCCTGAGGTACAAGGTTGGGAGCTGGGGGATTTGGCTCGTGCCTTTCTTTGTGTCATTCATGAATGGCTTTGGGAGCATTCATGCAATTTAGCTGGGGGTAGGGCTCCACATGTGATTATGCTGAGTGATAAAAACACTTGGAGGAGTTTGCTGCTTGTCACTAGCAAAGCTTTGTGAAAGACAGTCCAGGCTGGAGAGTTAAGGGGGCACAGCAGTACCACAGTCCCAGGCTGCATCCTGGGGATCCAGTCACAGTCTAGTCTAGACGCGATAAATCAATCCTCGAGCAGTCTCCCATCGACTCCTGTTCTCCACTGCCACGAGAGGCGCAGGCAGAGTCAAGAGGGGAGTGGCAGCAGTCTACTCACTGCAGTGAAGACACCACGGTGAGTAGGTTTAAATATGTCAACTTCAGCTATGTTATTCATGTAGCTGAAGTTGCATAACTTAGATCGATTCCCCCCAACAGTGTAGATCAGGTTTTAGAGTACGTTGACATTTGAGCTGGGAGATGTGATTCCCAGCTCACATAGAAGTACCTGCACTAGCTCTGCTTAGTTAGCAGAGTAGCTGGGGTCACTTGGGCTGTGGCTTGGGGTAGCTACCTGAGTATGAACCTAGAGGGAATGTACTCAGGCAGTCAGCCCAAGCTCCTGCCTGGACTACCCTTGCCACACTGCTATTTTTAGCACATTAGCCCAAGCAGAGCTAGTGTGGGTAAGTCTACACAATCTGGGAATCACACCTCACAGCTCAAATGGAGATGCATCTTTACTTGATGTCAAGGGAAGTTTTATGCAGAGATGCAAAGAGTGAGGCTACAGGAAAACTTAATGGCCCTTTACGTATGTCAGCTCTACAGCTGACCTAGCTGATTGTCAACCTGAGGATTCAGGTTAGATTAGCTGAGATTTGCAAAGCCCTACTCCTACTATTGTTTCCTCACTGTTTCTGCACTTGCCTTTGTGTGTCTTGGGATATATTGCATGGTTTTTTGTGCTGAGATGCTCTAGGATATTTTCCCCAGTCAGCTGGGGGGAATTTGTCCATCCTTCAGGGGAATTGTGGAAAGGCACTGGGGAACTATCAACACTCAAGTGATTTTTCCTGCATCTTCATTGCAAAGTTAACAGGTTCTAGCCTGAGTTAAAGCAGAACCCAGGCTCTAACCCAGAACCCATCTTTGTAATCTAACACTTCCAGATCTGGGTCAGAGATTTTTCTGTTTGGTGATAAGGGGGTTGGGGCTAAAATCCAGGTCAGAGCCCAAATTAACTGTACAATGAAAACATACTCTCAAAAATAATGTCTGTATGCTACAAAGAAGTTTTCTAGATACTGAAATGGTGCTTGACTGAAAAAACTGGATAGAATCCTGGTACAGTAGAAAGCAAGGGTTTCCTCTGTTTCTCTCCAAGTAAATGGATATTTCACCAACTTGACTTCAGTGAGAGCATGGTCGTCATTCGCTTAACGCTTTTAGCCACCAAACTGCAGATTAATTATCTGTATTTATTTCTTTAAAGCTTTAAAAGATATTTAGGTGCCTAAAGATGTAGAAAGGTTCTTATTGGGATCTTCAAAGCTCATTGGGAGTTAGATGCCTAGGCAATTTTGAAAGATCTACTAGGCACCTCGCTACACCTTTAGGCACCTAAATATCTTTAAAAATCTGGCCTTCATTGCTCTGTCATCACTTATAATGTATGTTGTACCTTAAAGAATCTCACTCAGCTGTACCATTCAAAGAATAAATAGGCAAGCAACTACCTTATTCTGCTTTAGACCCTTTCTCATCTGCTCTATGCTCCCATATTTCCCCAGACACACATTATATAGATTGGTCCTGAATAAACTGAATGTGTCACCCTTGAGAGCACACTGCAAGGCATAAGAGAGAGTTCTGAAGTTGAGGGATCCTCATGAAGAACATCCTGCCTGCAGCCTCCTCTCTGTTATTACAAGAAAGCTTCAGTTCAGTGACTGCACTGTGGCAGTACAGTACAGAGACAAGGTAGCCTTCAAGCAACCAGGCCCCAGGCCAGGTCATCTAGATTAGAAGCCAGATCCAAAGTTTATTAAAGTCTTTCTTCAAAGCTGGAAGAAAGCTGATGTACTCACTTCTGTCCCATGAAAAGTATCTTAATCCCAAGTGACATAGTAGAAACCTCTCCCGCTCCTGCCAGAAGTGATGCTGGACACACATGGATTAAAATGTATGTTTGTTAGTATTGATCAATATGCCAGAGCAGATAATATAATTTATTCAGCTTCAGTTATGGACTGTGCAAGCAAATTATAAAATAAATGATATCTTAATTTCTTTGTGCTATTTCTTGTGAAAGGAAGCAGCCCTATGTGCAGGCACACATTCTCTGATAAATGTATAGACATTTCCATTTATTCTCTATGGTGCCAGTCCAGCAAAGCACCTCAGCATGTTTTACTTTAAGCATATGAATAGGCTTTCTGCAATCCATGGGGCTACCTACATGCTTTAAGTTATTCATATACCTAAGTGCTTAGCTGGATCGGTGCTTATCTGGCATTGATTCTGCAACTAATTCAATGTGGGCAAATCCCTGCTTTCACATGGAGATTCTGTGTAATTATTAGGGATCAGAGTCACTCTTCAACAAGTGAATAGACAATTTTTGTATTCTGAGCATCAGGGACTCCATTTCAGACAAAAATGGGGGGGAGGGGTTGTGTTAGCAGATAGAGCATTCTACGTGATTGTACTATGTCCTGCAAAGTTGAGGGGCAGAGAGGGAACAAGAGGAAGACATAATGGAGCATATAGACCTATGAAAAGTTGGGGGAGAACAGACCTGTCCCACTTACTGCACAGTCAATGATGTTCCAGCTGACTACCGTTGAACATTTGTTTAATATTTAGTGTCTGCTGAGCAGTTAAAATCTAGGCAGCTGGCTTTCTGAAAAGCAAACATGCATGTGTGGTTTTGACCAGCCAAAAAGATTACTAATCCAAATAAGGAAATAGCAGGATTGTGTCTATGGGTGCACTAGATATTGTTCCACATTTAAATAACTCAAGATGCTGCTTTAAAATATTTAGATATACCCTCTCAAAGTTGTCCAGGAACCATCATCTTATGTTTCATTTAGAACCTCTCACTGCTCTTATTAAAAATAAAGCTTTCTAACTATGCACTCAGACGTCCAAATCTCCATATTTTTATATAGGATTATTTTACAAATAGAGTGCCTGTAAGCAATCACTTTTAAAAGTTTCCAAGACTTCAACAGGAAGGAAATACTCACTATTGGAAAATTATGATCTATTGTACTGAGAAGAACAAAATTCTTTTAAACCTTGTATCACTTCTTAGGAGTTTTGGCAAAATGCAACTATGTTTAATTCATTTATGCTTACTTCTCAGTCCCAAAATATGCTGTAGTTTCACCACAAATATCACAATAAATTGTTACCAATCCAAATAAATCTGTTTTTATGCCAAACTAAAAGTTGTGAGCATCACACTGGACTGCGTACCTTAAACCTCAGAAACATATTAATGTATTAAAAAAATTGGAGTAATTTTCTTCATTGCCAACCCTACTTGGTCCCTTTTGGCATTACTATCAGTCTTTCTTTATGTACTATAACTCTAGCTCTATTTGTCAGACATCTTCAGTTATGCTCATTACAAGTCTGTTATGCACCAGAGAGCTGAAGCTCATGGCTGCTATTCCAGTCTGAGGAAGAAATATTTGTAAAAGTTAAAGGACCACTGCAAATACAAAGGTCAGAGAGTAACGGTGTTTTGAGTATTCTGTCAGATGACTGAAAACCATTTTTCCCAAACTGATTTTGCCCTTTCCATTCAGAAAACACTGATAGCCCAGCTCTGTGTTTCCACCACACCAAATCTTATCCAGTTCTCAGCCACACCTCTTTCTCTGACACAAACTCCTGTCCCTTTTACCCATCTGGTAAACTCAAAGTGGGAGGAGAGGTGCAGGCTGGGAGGGACTACAGAAATGTCTATCACTATAGCAGTAAGAAGTCAGAGCAGTCCCTAGAGGCAAGAAACTCAACTGCTGCTGTTGCCTGCCTGCCCAGTCCATCAGCTCAACAACTAAATAATGACTGGCTGAGGAAGTGGGAGGGGAGATCTGAGCTTTGCTGCACCAAGAAGCAGCCTCAGACTGCATAGTGCTTCCCCTTTCTATCATCCAATCAGCTAACAGTTGGATGTGGATGTTGGAAGAACAGTTCTCCCCCACCACCCCTTTATTATTACTCTCGCCTACAATTAAGTACCCCCAGCAGCTACAGGGATGGGGGAATTTCACTCTCTGTTTCCCTGATATCACTTCTGGTGATGAGGATGGAAGGAGGCATAGAGGCCAGCACACCTATCAGCTACAAGGATTACAGCTTCAATATCCCAATGCAGATGGAAACTAAGCACCAAGATACACATCTATAAGTTAGGATTAAGGTGACGACCAAAGATGCTATTAGGTTCAACATCCTAAACAGGGAATCAAGGTAGGGTATCAAAACGTGAAAGTTACACTAAACCTTAGAAGGGGAAGGTTTCAATAAAATGAGGTTAGTCAAAAATGCCCTAAAATTAAAAGCAACAGAAGTAAAAATGTTAGAAGTGGTGTGGATAATATTACTGGTTTTATTTAAGTAGTGTCTCTGAAGCTATTCGTATCACTGATTTAAAAAAGAACCAGGAAGGCAAAGAATAAACCAATACACCTACATGGCAAAGTTTGAGAGACTTCCAAGTCAAACAAAAATCCTTCAAAATTTGGAAAACAGCATTAATTGCAACAGGCAATAGGTAAGAGGAAAATTAGAAGGGCCAAAATGGATTTAAAAAAACAAATGACTAAAGGTGTAAAAATGAACAAGTGATTCTTTAAGTATATATGAAGCAGAAAGTGTTTGAAAGACTAAATGGGTCTGCTGGATCATAACTGGTCAAAAGGAGCTATTAAGGAAAGCATTGATGAGAAGCTAAATGCTTTCTTTGAATCAGTCTTCAACTCCAAGGATGCTGGAAAAATTCCTACTCTGGACCTTCTCTTTTTAGTAATAATGAGGTAATCTTAGAGATTGAGATGCCAGATGAAGAGGTGTTGGAGCAAAGTGATAATTTAAAATTCAGTAAGTTACCAGGCCTAAAGTTCTTTATGCATCCGATGAAGTGATCTGTAACCCACAAAAGCTTATGCTTGAATAAATTTGTTAGTCTCTAAGGTGCCACAAGTACTCCTGTTCTTTTTGCAGATACAGACTAACACGGCTACTATTCTGAAACAAAAACATACAATCTCATTAAAAATGGCTGTGGTTCTGGTTGTTTAGAGGTTAACAAATATTGTACCTATATTTTCAAAAGCCTATCAAGGTGATTCAGACCTGTAAAAATCTGTACTTGGGAAATTGGTTGAAATGATAATTAAAAATAGAATAATAAAATATCTGCAAGATCATGATCTGATAGGGTCTAATCAGCATAGTTTCTGCAAAGAAAATTTTGTCACACTAATCTCTCAAAATTCTTTGAGCACTCAACAAAATAGCGATTAAAGGAGAAACAGTAGACCTAATTTCTCTAGATTTTTAAAGGGACTTTGACAAATGTCCCACACAAGAGGCTAAGTAGTTAAGGGGTGCAAGTTAAAGTATTATCATTGATCAAAATATGGCTAAGACATTGAAAGCAAAGAGTAGGATTAAATGGTTCATTTTCATGGCAAAAGGTTAAAAGCAGGTTTCCCAAAATTCTGTACTAGGTCCAATATTAACATTTATTAATGATTTGGAAAGAGAGGGTGACTAGAATGATGGCAAATTTTGCAGATGACAAGGTTATGTAGGTCAGGACCAAAGAGAACTGAAGAACTTCAGTGATACATAGAAGAAGGGAACAGTCAATGAAGCTGAAAGGTACCAATGTAAAACTGAGTAATTAGACTGTGGAACTGACTGCCAAGTGAAAATGAACCCAAGCACTTAGCAAGATTCAGAAAGGGGCTAGATATTTCTATGGATATCAAGAGTTATATATCTATAAAGTTTTGGGAAGGGATATTACACCTAATGCTTCAGGGTTTAATCCAATTTCTAACTATTGAGGGGGGAGAGAGCAGATTTTCCAATATCTGACTACTGTGCGGTTCTTACATAGTTCTCTGAAGTCTCTGGAACTGGGCACTGTCAGAGACAGGACAGAGGACTAGATAGACCTTGGGTCTGATTCAGTGTAGCAGTTCCTATTACATAACTTTTATACAAAAAAAATGTTTCATGAGTATCAGTGAGCATAGTTCACTTTTATATAGCCTCCCACTCTGTAGCCTCCACTTACCTTACAGATCCATCTACAGATTGATGAGGTGTCACAGAAAAGGTCTTGGCACCAGCCTACATAGAACCAACAAAATAGGGCTAAGGGTTGTCATAAACAGATAGCTAAGGGTTAATGTCTCTTTCACCTGAAACACCTGACCAGAGAACCAATCAGGAAACCGGATTTTTTCAACTTTGGGTGGAGGGAATTGTGTGTCTGAGTCTTTTGTTTCTGTCTGCCTGCTGTCTCTGAGCTTTGGAGAAGTAGTTCTATTTTCTAATCTTCTGTTTCTAAGTGTAAGGACAAAGAGATCAGATAGTAAGTTATATGGTTTCTTTTCTTTGGTATTTGCATGAATATAAGTGCTGGAGTGCTTTGATTTGTATTCTTTTTGTTGTTTTTCCATTTCTTTTTGTTGTTTTTCCATTTCTCGGCGGTGGTCCGCCTCTTTGGCTGCCTGTTCTCTTTGGTAGGCTACCTCTTCTTCTTCTAGTTTTCTTTTGTAGGCTGCCTCTCTTTCTCTTTCTCTTATTTCCATCTCTGCTTGTTTCATTTCCAGTTGTCGCCTGTGTCCAGCTTCTCTGAATTGGTCTTCAGCCTCCATTTTTGCCTTAGAAGTCATGATTCCTGTTTTCTTGTGTTGGGGTGCCCTCCGGTGTTTATCCTCTGAACTGCAGGTTCTCTGTTGCCTCCTGAAGTCTGCCTAGCAACAGTGCTTTTTTCCTTTTCTCTCTCTAGCTAATGTTCAATGAAGGGAAACCAGAAAAACCACTTTATTTGCATGCATATAAGTGCTGGTACTTGCCTCCTAATGGGAGGGCTATTGTATGACAAAAGACTGATAATAGTCCTTAACGACTTCTTGCTTAACATGCAAGGCACAAACGGCCAGAGAGAGAGCAGAAAAAAAAATTCTCTCTGGTTCCCTTTTAAACCCAACTGTTTCTCTCTGCTAAAAAGCCCTTAGCAGAGAAAAGAAAAATATAATATTCCTACTGGCTTCTGGATTCTGCCTATATCCCGCCACTGCCACTCATGTTATAACCTTAGTCCCAGATTTGGACCTTAGCGTCCAAAATATGGGGGTTAGCATGAAAGCCTCCAAGCTTAGTTACCAGCTTGGACCTGGTACTTGCTGCCACCACCCAAAAAATTAGAGTGTTTTGGGGCACTCTGGTCCCCCTGAAAAACCTTCCCTGGGGACCCCAAGACCCAAATCCCTTGAGTCTCACAACAAAGGGAAATAATCCTGATTCCCTTCCCCCCTCCAGGTGCTCCTGGAGAGATACACAGACACAAGCTCTGTGAAACTACACAGAGAGATTCCCCCTCTCCGTTCCCAATCCGGGAACAAAAGCACTTTCCTCTTCACCCAGAGGAAATGCAAAATCAGGCTAGCAATCCAACACACAGCTCTCCCCTTGATTTCTTCCTTCCACCAATTCCCTGGTGAGTACAGACTCAATTTCCCTGAAGTAAAGAAAAACTCCAACAGGTCTTAAAAGAAAGCTTTATATAAAAAAGAAAGAAAAAATACAAATGTTCTCTCTGTATTAAGATGATACAACACAGGGTCAATTGCTTAAAAGAATATTGAATAAACAGCCTTATTCAAAAAGAATACAAATCAAAGCACTCCAGCACTTATATTCATGCAAATACCAAAGAAAAGAAACCATATAACTTACTATCTGATCTCTTTGTCCTTACACTTAGAAACAGAAGATTAGAAAATAGAACTACTTCTCCAAAGCTCAGAGACAGCAGGCAGACAGAAACAAAAGACTCAGACACACAATTCCCTCCACCCAAAGTTGAAAAAATCCGGTTTCCTGATTGGTTCTCTGGTCAGGTGTTTCAGGTGAAAGAGACATTAACCCTTAGCTATCTGTTTATGACAAGGGTGGGCTAGGAACCAGCAATCACCAACACCTGACATAACTGTCATGGAATGGGCAAGGCTACTATTCCAGCCCACAGGTTCACTAACCTGTGGTTGGGATGTGCATGCATTTTACTTCCCTTATGGAACCTATGCAGGTAGAGAGGATTTCAGCCTAATTGAATAACACAACACAGTTTTATAAGGAGAACTCTAACAGAACTCCTGCTTTTACTTCAGAATTCCTCTTTCTTAGAGTTCCATGAATCATTTTCCTCTTTGATTTTAGTTAAGCCTGTTAGCTGATTTTGAATCCCATTTCTGCCCTACCCCTACCCCGAATGTGAACTATAACATATTCTGGAATTTGCAAAATAGAGAATTGCAGCATCAAATTTGTCTTATTGGAAAGCTCTCTTCACTTCCACCAAAAATCTCCTGTGGGCTATGTGGTTCGGCTAAGATCTGGGAAAATCAAGATTTTGTTTCCTTCAAATGTTGTCTTTTTCCCTCCACGGTGTCTACTTCAAAGAATCTCTTTCTGTGATCTAAAGGTGTAGCAATATTTGTATTTCCTATTTTGTTCATTCTATCCGACCCTTTGACAGGACTCCTGTCACATTTATTCACAGGTACAGGGGTTATCATCTACTTCTAAGTCTAATATGGAAGCAATCATTTACTACAGGAAAGCTGTAGAATCAAATTATTCGCTTCCTATAATGACTCTGAATATCTAGATATTTTTGGCTTGGATTTGGTTTTCCATCATACCTATCAGCCTGCCTGATACTGCATTATATTTTACAAATGCCAGTTTAAATTCTTTCCATTCATTGGGAAGGCATAACTTTCCACTTTATCCAGCTGCTGCTTCACTTGGTTACACATCCATCCGGAGAATGTGTTATTGTAGGTAAAGTCTCAAGTTTGTATTCCAACAAAGAAGAAATCTGCTTAAAGTCTTCCTGTTTTGGTACATGTACGGACTTTAAAAGCACAGAGCTTTCTCAGAGAGATGCGGAACAAGATGGCTGTGAGGGTATTTTTCATGAGTATATGAATACAGCCTGAGATTTCAAAAAAATTTGCCCATCGCAAATTGGTACAAAAAGTTGAAATCTCAATTTTATTTAGAGAATTTTTCCCAAAAGCTTTTTCAGTTAACCTTCCTCCCCCCCCAACTCCCCAAATACACAAACAAATATCAAAGCCATATCTGACCCTGGTTGCTCAAATCTAATAAATACAATTATATATTCCTGCAATGATTGGGTAATTACCTTTTTTAGATTTAATATAAAGGTTATGCAATCTGTACACAAGTTCAGAATATGGAAAAAAAATTATGAGCAGGCCTAGTTCAATAATCCTATTAAAGTCAATGAATAGGGACCCATAAGGTCTGTACTATCCATCATATAATTAAATAGCAGTCACTATGTAAGTATAGTACAGACTTCCATAGCATAGGACTTGCCACTTAAGTTTAATCATTGCTAAGTGATTAAAGAGTCAGTAGTAATTGTAGCTTTTATATACTGTATGTAATTGATGAGTACACCCCATAAGGAAATACCCCGATGGGAGAGAAGTTCACTGTGGTCTTATCTACACCAGAAAACTTAATATTCCAATAATGGGCAACAACCATGCAGTTGTATTAGTGTTTTTATGATGTATCATGGAAACCTTCAGAAGCTTAGTACCAGTAGCATTGCTGGAATACAGGTACTAATTTTTCTAGTGTAGATGCATCCTCTATCTGGTCATGTTCATGTAATTAACTAGAAGTATTGTATACAATTTATTAAAAGTACCATTGAGGTGCCAAGGTAAAAGACAAATAATTCTCATAAAAGATTATCTCCTATTTGGTATAAGCATGAGCCAGTGTATTTAATCCAACTGTTTAGAACTATATCCAAGAGTAATGTCAACATAATCTAAGACTGCCTGGAACTATATCTGAAGATTTTCCTCTGCATCTACAGTTTATGTCCTCAGAGAACAAAAAAAAAATGGAGAAGGATACAGTGGCTCAGTGGCTGTTGGATCAGAAAAATGTGTAAAAATGTATTGAAAGAGATCAGGTAGGTGAGGGAACATCAGTTACTAGACCAAATCCTGTTGGTGGAAGGGACAACTCTTTTGGCTCACCTGAAGAAGAGCTCTGTGACACTCAAAAGCTTGTCCCTTCTACCAACTGAAAAAGTTGTCCCAATAAAAGATATTACCTTGCCTAATTTGTCTTTCTCATATCCAGTGACCAACAAAGACAAAAAAACATATTGGCTTTCTTCCTTACAAATTGCTGCCTCTGAAAGCATAAGCAGGGACTCACATGCTATCAATCTCCTTTGTGTTTTCCTTAATGCACGTCTGGCCTACAAGTACTATAGCTACCATAGCTGCTCTCTTGACAGCTTACACCATTAAAATCATGATATTTTGCCTTTCAAAAGAGATAACACTAGCATTACATCCGCTAAACTTTGTTCTTAGTATACGGAATATCACAGATATGGCCCAATCCACACTGTACAATTTACCAAGCAGATTTACCCGCAAACTTTCTGAACTCCTTTTTTAAGTGCAAGTCCAAATTACAATGGTGAGTCTAGAAAAAGGTGACATCAATATTATTCACTCCTTCTCCTACTATTGTGCTACTTACTCACCTTTCTCTGACAAAATTCCATTTTAGATGATTAAGTGATCATTTTAGTAAATGGGCAAAGGTTTGTAATCAATGCTGAAGCATACTTATAGCCAAAATTTTAGAGTGACGAGTGATTGTGATGTGCACCTCCTTCTGAAAATTGTGCCCCATTAAGTTCTTTCAAGTTGGGCACCCAAAATCAATAGCCACACAGTCTCCTCATAGGTGGAGGAGTGAAAAATGATGAATAAATTAAAGAAACGGAGGCTCAAATTAAATGGTTCAGAGCTGTATGAGATATACAGTGAAAGCCCAGTGTTTGCTGATATAGGTTACTGCTTTCATCTATGTATGCTAAGTAAGAAATAATACAATAATTTTTAAAATTTTGAATGCCTTTTCTTTCAACTCACATATGCCAAAAATATTATGAATTTGATAACAGCCCTTACATCTTCAGTCTTTTTTTCCTAGTCAAAAAATTAGAATTTCATAGGATGCTCAGTGCCATACAGTCAAAATGCAGTATCTGTTTAATTTCTTGAACAACTTTGTATTGCCAATTGCCTTCTATGAGTTCTACAAGTGTAAAAAAGAAGGTTGAATCAAATGATGGGCTGTTGAAGGGAGGGACGTGTAACTGACATATAAAACAATAGCAGCACTTATAATGCAAATTTACAGTTGCCAGATTACTATGCTATATTTAATTGTGAATGCCTCCTTCTGCAAGCCTAGGCATCAGTAAAAACAGTAAAAAGTTTTTAAATAAGCACTTTTCCAAACTATAATTTCAGAAAAAAGCTATTTAATATTTAAACAGTCATTGTAAATCTCATTCTGCGTCAAAAAGCTGAAAAAACACATGATCACCACTTCCCATCAATAGCAGGGTTACAAGTCACATTCCACAGAAAATGATACCTTTATGAACAGTCCAGACAAGGTTGTCAGCTGGTGATAATAAGCATAGAGCCTTGGTAGTCAGTGGAACTATATCTGCTTACACTAGTAAAGAATCTGGTCCAGTTCCTCTCCAAACTTTGCAGGCATGGGCTCATATGCACATTAAATTTCTTTGTGTGTAGATTGTGGAGAATAAAGAGATGTGTCCATATAGTTGTAAATAGAAAAAAAACCCTATTCTTTTCTCTTTCGTGGCTTTGAAAAAGCTGATGAACCCCTTCAACACTTCCGAGAACAATTAGCAACACCCCAGAGAATCATACGCAATAGATATAGTACTTCTACCATTAGATGGAGTTGTGTTAAGCAAATTGGTTGAAAACTTTTTATGGCCATGTCATTTACAATGATTGAAATGAAAAGTGATGTGAATGTTTTGAGGCAACTTGAACAGACCATTAGAGACCTCATTGCTAAAGAACCATTTTTGTTTTACTAGGAGGTTATATACAACTATGAAAAATGGAGCGTGTACAGTAAAAATAAGACAACTTTACAAGTTTCATTCGTCAGTAACATATTTGGAGAAAAGCTCTCCTAGCAATGTAATCTGGCCTTTCTGGATTAGAAGCGTGTTTTATTCATTTTGCTTGATTGCCATCTCTAGATTATTCTATCTGCAGATTTAATATACAAATTGTATAAAGGGATTTGTCTTCAATTAGTGAGGAAATGCTTATTTATTGTGTTGCACTTTGATTTGTTTCCAAAGAACAATAAACACAACGATATGCATAAAACCCTCAGACCTAGTGTGTGCTATAGTCAGGTCTTGATTCTGCAATGTACTCTGGTCAGGCACAGTTCTACAAGCATTGCAAGGTTAGGCCTTGTTACAGAATTTGAGTTACTAGCAAATAATAGGAATGTAGCCTTGTACCAGGTTGTTTGACAGATTCAATTTTATATGTTTGTATGTGCGTGTAGATATATATGTAAAACAGGTTTTACTGTTGATTTAAACAATTCCTTAGTCACTGGTACATAGAATATCTATGTAATTCTTTTTCTGGTAATGGACTTGGTACTGAGTGTGAAATTTAGCCCAGTTTTGGAAAATTTACTATAATTTGGGGAGAACTGATCTGTGCTGGCCCTCTGCACAGAGTGAATTTTACCCTTCAAGTTTCTCTCTAGTTGATTCTGTGCCTCATGTACACATTCATAAAATATTTTCATTGATATTATATACAAATATTCTATAATGTTATCCTACCTGTTAAACTTCCATCAGCTTATTGCAGAAAACTCGACACTGTATATGTTTAACTAATTCGTTTAAAGTGAGACTGCTAAAGTCATGATTGCTTGTCCAATTGCAATATGTTAATTATTTTAGAAATCTCCCAAATACAATGTAACTACATAGGAAATTGAACTGAACAGTAAAAGAAAGTAAGGCAGAAACACAGTTGACAGATTAATATAATCAAGCTTTTGACTATTTTTGCTCATTTTTCACAAAATATTGACTTTATACTTTATAAACAGGAGATATAAATGTTTACTTTTTGGCTCCATCCAACACTAGGATTACAGGGAATGGGCTACTTGGCAAAAGACTTCTCCTGTTATAGTCTTTTTCTCATTTTCAGCTGTATTCCTCTGCTAGAAAACAGAACGTATAGTCACATACAATTTAAATAAGTTCTACACCACATCTGATGGCTTGACCTTGGAATCTGTGCCATTGTAGTGCTATATCTATCATTGCTTTCTTGGCAGAAGTCTTCCTTTCTACCATCTTTCAAAACTGGAGTGCATGATTTTTATACATTGTGATAAATACGCACTTTAACTCCTGCTTTATGCCAAAAGGCAAAGACATACAGTTAACTGTTCCTCTGACTTCTTTACCTCTGAATAACGTGCTCAGCATCCAAAAATGTTTGTGAAGCTGAGTTTGAAGGGAAATGCAACAATAATTGAATGAAATACTTTTCAAGCTCAATCTGTATTACTTCATGCAGTACACAAACAGAAGTGTATTGGTAGAGTCCTACCAAACTCACAGTCCATTTTGGTCAATTTCACAGTCATAGTATTTAAAAAGTCATAAATTCCATGATGTCAGCTATTTAAATTTGAAATTTCACAATGTTGTAATTGTAGGGGTCCTGACCCAAAAAGGAGGTTTTGGAGGATCACAAGGTTATTGCAGGAGGTGTTGTGGTACTGTTACCTTTACTTCTGAACTGTTACTGGTGACAAAGCTACCTTCAGAGAGGGCAGCTGGAGAGTGGTGACTATTGGGCAGGAGCCCAGCTCTGAAGGTGGTGCCGCTGCCAACAGCAGGGCAGCAGGAAGTATGGCATGGTATGGTACTGCCATCCTTACTTCTGTGCTGCTGCTGGCTTCAGAGATGGTTATCTGGCCAACAGACGCCACTCTTGGGCCACTCTTGGGCCACTCTGAAGGCAGCAGCATAGAATTAAGGGTGGCATGCTATTGTATTGTCACCCTTACTTCTGCATTGCTGCTGACAGGGCATCGGCTTCAGAGCTGGATGCCTGGCCAACAGCCACCACTCTTTGTCCACCTGGCTCTGAAAGCAGCGCAGAAATGAGGATGGCAATACTGTGACCCCACCGGCAACTCCCTTTTGGGTCAGGATGCCCAATTTGAGAAATGCTGGTCTCCCCCATGATATCTCTAGGAGGAGACCAGATATCACAGGAGGAGACCAGATTCCATGGTCTGTAATACATTTTTCATGGCCGTGAATTTGGTAGGGCCCTATGTATTGGATACTGAACATTACAGTTTGCATGTATTCTGTTTATAACTTGCAAATGTACAAAATTCAATTTCCAGTTATATATTATATATAGTGAACATTTCAAAGGGAAAACAATCTTAAACTGGGTGGGAAAAAAAAGTTGGGCCTGATTCTCCACTAACCTGCACTTTTTCTAATCTTTTACCCCTGTGTAAATTGAATCCAAAATACTGTAGTTCCAGTATGTAATAGGTAGACTCTCAACTTCACTGAGTTAGTAGTAAGAATCCCACTGACCACAATGTGGCCAGGATTTCACTCTGTATTTATGTATGTATTGTAAGAGCACTTACAGCCCTGAACTGAGATCAGCACCCCATTGCACGCACACACAGAAAGAGATGGAGCTCAGCCTAAGGGGCTTACGATAAATAGACAAAACAGACAAAGGATGGGAGAATATGGAGGGAATGAGGCACAGTGAGATTAAGTGATTTGTCCAAGAGCATATACAAAGTCTGTGGCAAAGCCAGGAACTGAGCCCAGATTTCCAGCACCAAGACTTACCCACAAGGCCATACCTAACACCCACTTTGCACATACCAAGCAGTGGAAATCAGGCCTGTTATGTTTACTATGTTTTTTTAAATTAGATTATCATACAGCCTCTTCATGTTCCCTCTTTATGAAGCTGTGCAGCTTTAGTACCAATTCTCAAATTTAACATGTCAAAGTTTCTCCAAAGTTTTTGACATCAGTTCTTTTATATGCTTAAATTTTGAGTTAGAGCCCTACTATGGTTAGTGATACTACTTATCTGCTTGGAGCTCAGCATTTGCTGAAGGGCTTAGCTGGATCAGGACTTTAGTGCTAGCGAAACATGTAAGCACTAGAAAATGAAACCTATATTTATCCATATAAACTAAATCATGGACAGAAGCAGTACAGGCTCCCAGCTCACACAGACACAGATTAACCTTAAACTGACCTGAAACCAGAAAGGTTTTGGTCAGGTCAACCTGAATCAAAATGAAATATTTCATTTTGCTTTTCCAAAGGGAAATGTGAAAATGGAAAATTTTCAGAAAAAATGAACATTTTCCCTTGGAAAATTTTAATTTTGAAGAAACTGCACTCTCTCCGAAAAATATTTAGGAGGCGAATTGCCAACAACCTCTAATAAATATAAAGATAACTCAGTTATTGTGTTTTGTTATGTGCACGCTTTTCCATTATAAATTTGCAAGATCAACATATTCTAGAGGCCAAATTGCCAACATTTAGTCACTAATAACCTAGCCAGATTTAAGCACTGATTTAGAGAAGAAATATAGCTTGTCACAATATTAATACTGTGAGTAACCTGTGATATTATTATTAAATGTCTAAATTGCAGTATACCCTTAAAGGATACATTATGCTAGATGCTCCACGAACACATAAGATAATACAATCCTTTCCTTGAGAAGTTTACAGTCCAACAATTTATTATTTTGGAGTGTGATATTAAATTTTCACTCAGCCTTTAATTAGCCTCAAAATGTGTCCACGCAGTTGCACATGCCACTCCTTCATTTGCATGTATGATGTGGATTTAGGCACAGTACAGACTCACCACATTTGTTACAATCTATGCTAATGCAGACTACTGATAGTATGCTCTGGTGTACATATAATTTTATAATTACAAAATATGAGACTGTGGCTGAATCTTTGGTGAGCTGTGTCCAAAATGAACAGAGATAACATTTTCAAAGGGAGGTAGTTAAAATTTGGTCTCTATATTTAGGCACATAAATAATTGATTTTAAAGAGTTGATTTTTCCAAGCTGCTAAGCAACCTGAAGCTTCTACTGGTATCAGTCGTAGTTCCTTTGAAAGTCAGGTCACTGTAGCTGTAGATGATCCATTGCTTTTAGGCACAAGGGTTTTGTTTGTGAAGGAGAGCACACGATGCCACACATAACTTCTTGTTCACAGCTGTTCTCTTGCTTATCACTATGCCATTTAGTGTGATGCTAAGAAAAATAATGTGTTGGGTGATGGCTTTACACTCCACAGAGCTGTTATAACTGTGCTTGATGTTTAATTGCTAACATTTAACAGACAGAACTGAAGAGAATCAGTTATACTTTTTGTTTACTTAGCAGCTTTGCCATTTAACAAAAAGGTAATGGACTGTAATTGCTAAAAAAAGATAGAAAAAGAGGTTATGCAAGAAACGAATTCTCAGGGTTTTTTTGTTTGTTTTTTGCCCTTCTAAAAAATATTAATGTAATGTTGCCACCAAATGCCTTCCACATGCAGCTTTTTCTGGCAAGATATTTGGAGTATTTAGAAGCTTTTTCTTATACGTGTTCCAGTGAAGTAACAGTTTATAGTGCTATAATCCACTTATGTCACTGTGTTTTTTTCAGATTGTGTTTTAAGTGGGCACTCACCTCTGGAGCGCCTCTTGGCAGCTCAGTGTGGAGCTGTAGGTACATCCCAGCCTCAGTTTTCCTTAATTGGTTTTCAATGAATTCTATGAGGCTTTTTTATAGCAAACAGTTTCCCTTCGTAGTCTAATTTATTAACCAAAGGCCAAATATGATATGTAAGCAAGCCTTTCCTCAGTGCCCTAGCTGTGTGTATGTGAGAGAGAAGTTAAACTTAGTTTGTCTACTCCAACTTGATGCCATCCGTCTCTTCCATCCAGGCTCTTTTCTATATGGCCATCTTGACCTGGAACTCTGTTCTGGAGTCAAACCTTCTGCTGTCACCTAGAGATGGGTTCCTTCTCTAGACTCAGGTTCCCTGCAGGTGTCAAATTGCTGCAGATCGTCTATGGAGTAGCATGTAGTTCTTCAGTGACCTGAAATTCTTACTGCTGCCTGGTAAGGTCCTTTCATTAGGACTTATAGCCCTTTTGGAACCTTCTTCCTTCAGTGGCACATTTTCTAGGTTCCCTTTTTTGGTGAGCTTTCTAACCAGCTCCCTTGAGAAGTTCCTTGCTTCAAGAGCTTCTTCTCTGTGTCCTGAATGCCTCCTGACTGAACCCTCATAACCTGTTTTTAGGTCCAGGTGTTCCTTGGGCAATTAGCTGCTATCCCACCACGTATGGATCTGGGTTGTCTCATTCTACTTAGCAGAGCCATGTCACAGGTAGGCTGGGTTCCTGACCCTCTCAGTGGCTAGCTATACTAAGACACCATATCACAACTATCCCTAAGGTAGGCTATTCTAAAAACTAGTCCCAAATAAAGTATGAGAATGGACAGCAAACAACCCCACAGAGTTTCAGCACAGCAGGATGGTGTTCCTTTCTACTTACAGAAAGGACTAGAGTTCTGTTTCTATATTAATAGAATATTCCGTGCAAGGACATTTTTCTCAGATAAAAATATTATACAGCCACAAGTTATTTTTTTGCAAAATGATCTTGGAGTAATACATTTGAATTTAGTTCAGATTTCTATATTAAGGGTGAAATAATGACCTCAGTGAAATAATGGCAAAACTCCCATTGATTTCAATGGAGCCAAGATTTTGCTCTACATATGTCTCAGACTTCCCCTCTCCTGTGAGGGTTAGAGGCACACACTTTCCTCAAAAACATCATCTTCACATACTGTAGAAGTTTTGCACAGCAACTCTTCTTTGCTTCTGTTTATGGCAATCCGATATAATGACTTTCCTTTTAACAAGTACATCTTAAAACCTAAAATTTGTTTTCCCTTTGCTGTATTGTGAACAAAGAAAATGAATACCCCCATGAATAAGTAGCACATTACAAGTTTACTTAAGTACTGTATAGGATTAATCATAAGGGGAATTGTACTTAAAACAAAGCTTTCCTTCTCTTTGAAGCAAATTATTTTCTATTTCACAAATGGGTGCTAATCATAACATAACTAAATCCAGGGTACGGTAGTAATCTAATCTCACATGCAAAGCGACATTTGTGACATTAATTGATTCACTATGTAAACAGCAGAGATTCTGTGGCTTTCCAATGTAAATAAAGGAAAAGCCACAGTAATCCTCATGGTTTGCGCTGCTGGGCTGTGACATGTATTACATGTAAGCCATGTAATTTACAGATGAAATTAATAGAAAAAGAGTTTGGTATTGTTTAATTAGAATCCAACACAATAGGTATTTAGTAGCTTCTGTTATTCGCCAAGGCCATGTTAAACACCAAGCAAGTGTCACTCTGCCCATTTATTAGATGTGTTGGCTACTGCAGCTATATGGCTCTAACAGTTTGGAATTTGTTAGGAGCCAGCAGACGCATGCTGAATGTCACAAATACATTTACATTATTCAATAATAAAATAAATAGTAACAAATTAAACCAACTTAAATAGCTTCTTCATTACTTTCAAGACACAAGTATTAGCCACCCATGTGAACAAATAATCACATCTGCCTTTTCCCTCTCAGATCCTTCCCTGCATTGTTGTCTCCTGGTTTTTCTTGTTTGAATTCAGATTATGAACTCTTCAGGCAGGGAATCTGTCTTTAAAGTACAGATGAAGCTCCATGCACATTCAAGCAATAAAACCAAGTAATTATTATCATTATTAATATCTGGAACTGTGCATCAGGCTGGAAAAAGCTCTATTGCTCAGAAGCCTGAGGCAAGCAGAAGTGTGGTATGTGAGTCAGTAAAAGCCATTGTAGAGGCAAAATCACTCAAGGAAGCATCTCAGAAACACATACAAAGAGCTAGAAGTGTTACTGTGCCTGTTGATGGATGCAGTGACAGGACTGTAGTGAAGCAAGAGGAAGGGTACATCAGATTTGAGCAGCATGGGAAACCTTGCACACTCTTTGCTGACATATCAGACTTGTTTTTTTGGACAACTGATGGTATCAGATGGGAAGGAAATAAAATAGCTTTTGAAGTTGTGAAGATGAAAGAACAAGAGCTCAAATCAAAACCTGGTGGTATGGATTTAGATAAGCAGAACTGAATATGGGTTGTTCAGGAATATGGCCAAGTTTAGACAAGATATTCCTCTTCTTCTTGTTGTACACTGCAACAACCACAAACGTGGGCTTACTGTTCTGGATCTCATGAAAAATTATCCCTCTGTTGAAAAGGTTTGACTTAATTTGAAAATGTTTTTCAAAATATTCCTATTTAAATCCCAGAAGACAATGGCAACTTTAAATTCCTGCTGATGCCTTTGAGTAACTGTGAACTATTTTGGAGGTGTCTACTTCATACACTGAAGGAAATTACCACCATAATCCTGGTGTCACCCTTTGGAATATGTTACAGAAACAGAGTGAAGGGCTGATACTATCAATATTAGCATCATTCTTAAGGCGATCAGGATAGACAAATCTGGGGGCAAAATGTATTTCATGGACATTCCCTATTATGGTTGAAGTCTCTCAGTTTTGGAGAAGATGATCTTTTGCTATATGAGGCTTTGCAAAAGCTGAAAAGATTTAGGCAAGAACTCATAACAATGAAAGTCAATCTTGGTCTTTACATCAAAAAATTTATCCTTACTGATGGCACATTTGAAGGGGTAAATATTTATGTATTTTTTAAAATAACTTTGATTTTTCTGTGCTTTTATCTCCCTGAAGCTGTTATTGAACTTCCAAGGGCCACTTTCACCAAGCTATAGCAACCAACATTCAGATAACTTCAATTCTTTAACTCCTCACAGCAACCTAGTAATAAAGAATTAGCCAATTATAAGAAGGGACAATCTGCTAAACCCTGTTACACAGATGTTGATTAAGGAGGAAAAGAAGAATGCCCTATTTAAGAGGTTGCCTCTGAAATCACACTTGAGCACCATCAAATCCACAATAAATGACAGTGTACATACATACTTAAAGCTGTAGCAGCAACAGCAAGCAGTGCTAGGGAAGAAGTTGATTATTTAGTAAGGTGATATCCAGATTTCAAACCAGATTTATATTATCCATAATAATATTTAGTATATTTTTACTTGAATTTTAAATAAATGATTGTAGAGTCTCAGTTCTGACTCAGTCTAAATGTGGTGGAGAAAGTGACATTTTAATTTATACTAAAGTGAGTAAAACAAAAACACTTAAGACCACATGATTGACACATTTAAGAAAATAAAAATTAGAAACCCTATCATAATAGCCAATATCAGAACAAGAATGCAGAAAAATGCTTTCCAACCACAATCTTTCATTTTAATTTACTCAAGAGAATGAGAAACTTGAGAGAACCATGTGGGTTGGCCCCCTAGAAAACTGTTTGCTACACAGACAAGCTTGACCTTTATTGTCAAAGTTCATTGTGTCAGAGGGGTGGAGTTGTCAACCACAGTTTTCATCCCAGAGTCTGAGGAGACATGCTGCACCCAAACCACTGGACCTTGAAGTTAAGGACAGAGACATTGAACTTGACAATATTCTGTGGAAAGCCAGTGTAAAGAGTGGAGGACAGGTGTGGTGAGCTCATCATAGTCCATGTTGTTGAGGAAACATGCTGCAGTGTTCTGTACTAGTTGAAATCTCCAAAAGCCAGATGACTTTATGCCCAAGTACATTGCACTGCTATAGTCCAGACAGATTACAAACACATATGTAACTGAGACCAGATCATTATTGACTAGAATGCACTGGATTCTCCTAATCAACCAGAGATGATAGAAAATGTTACTTGTGGATGGTGCTATGTGTGAGCTTAGCATCAGCGAGAAATCTAGAAGAACTCTGAAACTATGGACTGTAAGTCTAAACTGTAAGTCTAAACTGCGTTACCATGACAAATTACTTTGATTATCACAGATGAGACAGCTACCTTATTTCCTGTGTTTGTTGTACTGAATAGTGGGTAAGTTGTTGTATCTTTCATGGGTGATCTTCAGAAATGTATCTTTTAAATGTAAGAGTTTCTTCCACAAAAGCCTGTAGGATAATTATTAGGGTGGGATTTTTTATCCTTCCAGGAAAGTCATCAGGCTGAAAATTTTAGCAGCCCAGGGGATTTCTACACTAGCAACTCTAGTTTTATTTATTTTCTGTAATAAAATTTCTCTGACGCATTGTGTGGCTAATAGATTCTAAAATCTGTACTGCCCTCTTTTCTTGTATGACCCAATGCTGTTGTGTGAGCCAGTACCCTGTCATGATCTGAACTATCTGACATGAGCCCATCACTCGTTTATCCAGGAAATCTTATACTATTTTGCAGATATAAAAGAGGATAAAACCCTCAAAAGACACAATATATTTTCTATAAAATGATAGTGTGGCAGAGTAAGATAGCCTCTGGTTTGCTACTCCAAATGTTACAAAAGGTACCTACACCACCTGCAGGCCCAACAAAAGAACAAAGGAAATTAAAAGCAGGTTGTGTGTTTTCCTCCACACTGGACTGTATTTTCTGCTATTAATTTCCATTACATTCTTACAGCTATGTTTTAGTATACTGTATTTGCAGATAAATACTGTAATGAATCCTCCCGTCTCCATTTGCTGTCCCCCCTCCCAGAGATATTTTATTTTCAACATCAATTGTTTTATTTTTCCTCTGTAATAATATGGTAGAGCGTTTTGTTATGTCTGGATTCTAACTTTCTACTTTTCTGCTAGTGTAAGCCTAAGCATAACATATTCCTTTCCATGCTAAGGTGACTTCCACATTTGTGTCAAAAGCAAAGAGACATTTCTACACTTAAAATTAGAGTACTGAAATTCAAGATTTGTTTCCTGTCTATGTTTATCTTAATTTTGTTTAAAATATTGAAGATTGAAACGCCATGTAGCTTCTGAACAATTCTTTTCCCAGTGGATTTTGACATAATTGTACACTATATTAAAATAGACACCTTGGCACATAAAAGCCAATGATCTGCTGTCTCTGAAGGGAGAATTTTCATTTCAATTCAGTTTTTTCATTTTAAATAATTTTCTGAGAATGTGGTTTTCATAGAGGTTAACAAGGTACTTTTTCCAAGAAAATAATTTGTTATTTATAAATCCATTTATAAATAATTACAAAGCATTTGCACAGAGTATATTTAAATTTGGTTATATAACATGTATTACATGCACTGAGAATGCCATCTTGTAATCTTCCGAAAGTTCCATTCACCAGCAGCCATTTATTGTGTCTCCATAAATTCCAGCTGCTGCAATAGATTGCAGAAGTAGACACAGTCTCTAAGACAGCTAGACTCCAAGCCAGTGTTTTAAAAATTACATTCAAGATATTGATATGGATATGAGGGGCACAAAAAGGGAGCCAGTGCATGGAGCAGAGTGACAGGAAGCAAATGTAATGTGCTTTTGGCATTTTTCACCTAAAACATGGGCTACTGCATATTGAACCACCCTGAGCTGCTACATGGTCTGAATAAGTATTGCAGGGGAAATGTACTACAGCAGGCTATCCCGGCAATGACTAAGGATGAATCATGCTGATTGTGTCCTCGTCTAGAGGAATGGGCAAAATCTCCAGGCCAGTTGAAGTCTAGGAAGGTGCCTAGACTCTTGTCACAACAAATGGCTGAGGGTCTTCAGAATAACACATATGGAGAATTTTGCAGGATTGAGCTCTAAATATTTACCCAATCTCTGGTCAATTTCCTTGATTTTTTGTCTTAAAACCAGAATCCCACTGTTACCTCAGTGTAGAATCTGGTGGTTAAACAATATTTATGAGTGTGAAAACAATTATCTCAGCTGTAAAGAGTGTGGCAGAAACAATGGGTGTGCATGTCATGAGTTATTTATCATAGCTCTAGGGTATTTTGAAGTTACGATTATCACTTGTCACACTTTTGAAATATTTATGTACTAAGTGTATCAATGGGAAATAAATTTTGAATGTTGGGTCATTCAGAGTGTTGCCAAGAGGAAAGGGTTCATTTAATAAGCTTCTTGTCTCACTGGTGCAGGCCATCTGAAGCCACATGTGTCAAAGACAGCAACTTTTCACAAACATGTTTCTATCTAGGTGTCACAAGAGAGTGTAAAGGTGTTTTCCCACAGTTCGAGAAACTGAGTTCTATACTCAGCTCTTTGATGAGTCTAGCAGCAATGGGGACATTCCCACCCCACCCTGAGTAGGGCAGGGTGGGGAAGATATCAAGCTGGAGTGGCAGGGCCAGCTCTAGCCATTTCGCCGCCCCAAGCACAGCGGCACGCCGCGGGGGGCACTCTGCCGCTTGCCGGTTCCGCAGCTCTGGTGGACCTCCTGCAGACGTGCCTGCGGATGCTCCACCGGAGCCACGGGATCAGCTGACCCTCCACAGGGACGCCTGTGGGAGGTCCACTGGAGCCGTCTGCCGTCCTCCCGGCAACTGGCAGAGCGCCCCTCACAGCATGCTGCCCCAAGCACGTGCTTGGCACGCTGTGGCCTGGAGCCGGCCCTGTGGAGGGGATGTGTCAGGGTTATATGTGCTCTCCTCACGCCTGCCCACCCTGCCCGATGGCCTGCAATGTGTGTGAGATGGGGGAAGAGCTACTTCTTTCTTGTTCCTTCTCTCCCTCCTTTCCCCGCTTTTGCTGTGCAGAGATATGATTGTGGTGGAGTTTCTCACACAGAGTCTGCTTCCTGGAGCTTGTCTCACCCACTCCTGTTGCCATTGGACAGCAGGGGGTCATGATGAGCCAGCAAATTTGCTTGAGCTTACTGAGGCACCAGGGCAGGGAAGGAGGATTGCTTCTGCCTGCTGAGTAGCCGGTTTGGCTCTGTTCCAGCCTCCTCCCCACCACCTTTATCTAGTGAAATGGTATCTAGTGTCTGATTGCCAAACTCTGCTTGCAGTCTGGAGGGGATTTTACCCATACTGTAAAATTAGCAAAATGCTCTGTGAGATTTTTCACATTCCATTTATCGTCATAGGAGTCCACTTTTGCATTTTGAAATTACATTTTGCAACTTTTGGCGGTTCCAGTGCCACTGGAGGCTCCTCTCATCTCATTTCTTCCACCTCAGTCATAGAGGAGGGGAGTGGGTTGGGACTCTGGCTTCCAGTTAGGATCCCTGAGCAAGGCCTGAGGGTGAAGAGGGGGTATTACCATCAGACCCACCTTCAGATTTGTAGAACCCAGAACTTTTGTTTCCCAGTTGAAATTGGCATTGGTGCAATTCTGCCAGGTACACTGGGGAGTGTTTCCCTGTTAGCTAATAGTTTTAATAAAGTTGCAGCCTCCACATTTAACCCCACTGTGGCACACATCTCATTGTTTCCATGTCTCCATCAGTGCCTGGTTCCCAGAGAGCAACTCTGCCTCAAGAATTGACTCTAATCAGAGATGAGGGCAGAAAGCATACTCTCCTCCTGGTCACACAGCTCCATGTTCAAGGACCACTGCCTCTACACAGAACCTTACATAACCAAAAAACTAATGACAACATAGTCTTCCCAAGACTGACCATTTGCTTGCACACTAAGAAAAAGCATGTAGAAGACTTTGTGTAACATCACCCTGATGATATCTGTCATAACAATATTCATATCTAAAAACTGACCTCCAAAATCTGTAATAAATGTTATCCCCCAGGCACTTCCATAACCAGACTCCATGGGGAATACACAAAATCCCCATTAGTATTAATAAGTTTGCATGCATATAAACAGACAAAATCTCTATAGTTTGTAAGCACATTAGCTAGCCCTATTTCAAGTCATTTGAAAATCTGTGGGATTTGATAGTACATTAACAGCAGGCCAAACACTCAAAAGATGGTAAGTTTATGTCAGAAACACATTTTAAACCCAATCCTATTTTGATATAACACTATTGCACGTGGCACAGAATTCAAAGACTCTCACACTGACCACCAGACTGTAAGTTAGAAAATCAGTACTGGAATAAATAGCACTAACATGGAAAAAAACAAAATCAAATTAAATAGTCTGTATAAAACACGGATTGAATTCTAGTAAAGAAATCAAATGCTGAAGCATTAACTATAGCTTCATTATGCATACAATTGCCAAGGTCATTTAAATGGCCCGGAGCGGGAATTAATTACTTTGAGTTCAACTAACTGGCTGACTGCAACCAACACTGCTGGGCTGTTGGTGGCATTGACTATATAGTCATAAACCATATTATTACTATTGTACTATTTTTTTGTAGAAGTAAAGGGGCCAGATTTTCAAAACAGCTCAGTGCCTAGCAGCTCCCATCTGGGCACTTAAATAACTGGCTCAGTGGGAGCTGAGAACTTTTGAAAATCTGCCCACTTCATGTACGTGCCTAAATGGGAACTGAGCTCTTTAGAGATTCTGGTCCCACTGGTGGGTGCTGAACATTCTGAAATGTTCTTTGCACTGTGCCAAGGTGTACACCGTGTATCACTTGCCTGCACGTGATGCTGATGTTCAGTCGTTCCTTCATGGAAATGAATAAATCCGACACCTACCAAGAAAGGAAATAAAAATGTGATGTTCTCTGTATTGCACCATATTTTAAGCCATTACATTTAAACACAAAGTTTTTCTTGATATCCAAAGCAGGAGAGTTTGCAAGAGAACGCAGAATAGTATAGGCAAATAATTAATGAACATTTTATTTATTTAGATTTATATCTGAAATAAAAAAAATTGCAAAGAGTCATTTGGCACCCAGGGGGCAGTACAGTCAAAGAGGAGGGACAGTATGGCACTCGCAGCATCATGAAGACTTCTGTGTCCTAAAGCAAGGTCTGACCAACTTCTGAGTGGGCACCATGCCAGTCTAACAGATGGGCACCAGTACTGGCAGCAATGCGGCCCTGTATGTGCTGTGCATGACAAGTATTTATCTAGGGAAGGGTTCTCATCAAAGATTGTCCCAACAGCTATTCATCCTGAGTTTATCCTTCTTGTTAAGGAGTGGTGTCATAACTAATCCTTTTTGAGCCTTTTTTTAAAATAAAGGTAAAGTGGCTTTTTGGCTAACAGAGTGAGGACGGCAGTATTTCCATGAAATATGTGCACAAGAACACCTCTACAGTGCCTCCAAGTCCATCAGCCACAGAAAGGAGAAGCAAAAGGCTCTGATAATCCCCAGTCTCTGATAATCCCCAGTCTCCCATGACACAAGGTAGCTGTAAAGCTGTTAAGCCTATTCAAGCACAGCCTAGTTTACCATGGTTATTGCCTGGATACTGTAGCTGCTACTGCCAGCTTTCATTTCTTTAAAAGTGGCAGGTATTTGGGCAGTGGAAGGAAGGGCAACTCTTTTTCAAATCTGCAATTCTTACTGTCAGAGGGAACTGGCCCAAAGTCACTTCTCACACTCTCACTGCCTGGAGGCTCCTCTTCACCCTTCTTGCTATGTGAAGCACAGAAGGAAAGGAGTTCTTTGAGGATCGGTTTTGGGACCGATCTTATTTAACCTTTTTATTACTGACCTTGGCACAAAGAGCAGGAATGTGCTAATAAAGTTTGCGGATGACACAAAGTTGGGGGGTATGGCTAACACGGAGAAGGACCGGGATACTATTCAGGAAGATCTGGACCACCTTGTAAACTGGAGTAATAGTAATAAGATGAAATACAATAGTGAAAAGTGTAAGGTCATGCACTTAGGGATTAATAATAAGAATTTTAGATATACGTTGGGGACGCATCAGTTGGAAGCGACAGAGGAGGAGAAGGACCTTGGGGTATTGGTTGATAGCAGGATGACTATGAGCCGCCAATGTGATACGGCTGTTAAAAAAGCAAATGCGATTTTAGGATGCATCAGGCGAAGTATTTCCAGCAAGGATAAGGAGGTGTTAGTACCGTTATATAAGGCACTGGTGAGACCACATCTGGAATATTGTGTGCAGTTCTGGTGTCCCATGTTCAAGAAGGATGAATTCAAACTGGAACAGGTCCAGAGACGGGCTACTAGGATGATCCGAGGAATGGAAAACCTGCCTTATGAAAGGAGACTCAAAGAGCTTGGCTTGTTTAGCCTGGCCAAAAGAAGGCTGCGGGGGGATATGCTTGCTCTATATAAGTATATCAGGTTAACATTAGGGAGGGAGAGGAATTATTTAAGTTTAGTACTAATGTAGGCACGAGGATGAATGGGTACAAACTGGATATTAGGAAGTTTAGACTTGAAATTAGACGAAGGTTTCTAACCATTAGGGGAGTGAAGTTCTGGAACAGCCTTTCGAGGGAAGTAGTGGGGGCAAAAGACTTATCTGGCTTTAAGACTAAGCTTGATAAATATATGGAGGGGATGTTATGATAGGATAGTTTAATTTGGGCAATCGATCTTGGATTATCACCAGATAAGTCTGCTCAATGGTCTGTGGGGAGATGTTGGGTGGGATGGGAACTGAGTTACTGCGGAGAATTCCTTCTTGGGTGCTGGCTGGTGAGTCTTGCCCACATGCTCAGGGTTTAGCTGATCGCCATATTTGGGGTCGGGAAGGAATTTTCCTCCAGGGTGGATTGGCAGGGGCCCTGGAGGTTTTTCGCCTTCCCCTGCAGCGTGAGGCATGGGTCGCTTGCTGGTGGATTCTCTGCAGCTTGAGGTCTTCAAACCAATTTTGAGGATTTCAATAACTCAGTCCTGGGTTAGGGGTTGTTATAAAAGTGGACGGGTAGGGTTCTGTGGCCTGCCTTGTGCAGGAGGTCAGACTAGATGATCATATTGGTCCCTTCTGACCTACGAGTCTATGAGTTGATAAGGTAGTTGTAGTACCAAGTTTGATCCCCCAGCTACAATGCTGGGAAAAAGATGAGGGAATCTCCCTACCCTCTAGCATCCATTTTGCATGTTCCTCCCTGGCTGAGGTAAATAAAGTTGTGAAAAGTTGCCTACAGAGGAAGACTGAAAAGTCTGAGATTTTCATCTTTGCTGCAATTGTCTTAAGATGTCCCCTTGAAATTTGAGAAAATTGAAATAAAAGTCTGTTGTCAAAGCCTGGGACTCTATGTGGTTTCAGCACTTGCAGCACATTGGGCAGGTGTCAAGGGCCAGACTTGTGTAAAGTTATTGCCACTGAACCACTAGCTTGCTGGATTGATATTGAAGGAACAGCAGCTGTGAGGTTTGCTGAGTCAGCACCTCTAGGGTGATGCCAATGTACAAGCCTTTACTGGATCATTAATACATATCCATTCTAACTCCTGACTTTACTGACTCAGCACATTTATCTTGGTGGGTTAATGTCAAGGTGTAGATCTCTGTGAAATTTGCTGATTCATTACCTCCAGATTGCTGAGCTAATGCCAGAGCCTCACCCATTTGAAGCTGGCCTCATTTGTGTTTATTTGCCCCGTATGCTATAGAAACTTGAATCCTTTGTTGAGCAGCATGGAAAGGTGACTACTGCTGGGTTAAGATGTGGGATGCCTGAGAAAACACCAACAGGGCAGAAATCAGTCTCTTCACCAGGCCTGAGTATATTCTTCATTGAATGGTGCTAAGGGATACAATGTCAATGCTTGTGAAAGGAGTGGCGATTGCACCTCTCTGTGGCTCAGCTGAAGTGACAATTTAGTACACAACTGGCTCTAATATTCCATTACAGCAGTGCATACTCCCTGCATTGAACTTGGGTTCTTACATGGTAAGACAAATATGTGGTAACCACTACACAATCAAAATTTGGTTGATGATTTCTCACATATGGACTAAGCAAGAGTAATGCATATGGGTTGGACTAAATCATATCCTTCTCAAGGCCCCATTCTAGCTTCTGTTCCCTCAACTTTTTAAAAAAATGCAAGGTTTGTCCTGTCATAACAAATACAAAGAGGTGAAAAGAAGCAGAGAGAGACAGTGCTTCCGTCTATAAAACACTGCTCTCTGGGGCAATATGGGAACTGAAACTATTTGCAGAAAGACTGTGGTTTTACTGGTGCCCTTCATGGGATGCAAAGAACTTTCATTTGCATGGCATTGGTGGTTCAGCTTTTTTATTACAGCTGCCACTCAAGAGGTTTAGGCTCCATTCATATCCAGTAAGCTGGTATCTGAATTGTCTTGTTGATTCTCCCCAAATGACTGCAATTGGAGTCCATAATGGAGCTTGTTTTCTAAGCTTGTAACCTGTGCATGGAATGAGGAAATATCTTTGTTGGCCAATGTATTTGCCTTTGCCATCTTCTGCCAGCACTTTGTCTTTAAATAGGCTTTGATTTTTTAAAAAAAGAAAGTGCTCTGCTGTTAGGGTGACACTTAATACAGAGTCTCCTGATACTGAGTTAGGGCGCTTGCAGATGCTAAGTATGTTCAGTTTGTTACCAGGAGCTAGAACACTCACAATTTCCTTTAACCATAGGTCCACCTATACAAATGAAATCGGCTCCAATTCTCTTCATATAGAAGACCACAAAATTAATGAATATTTAAATAAAAAACATATTTTCTCTTATGCAATTTATGCCTCAAAATGAACATTTCTTGTTCAGATGGAAAGATGATGGAGATAGAGCAAAATTCACTTTGTTCTGAGAATGAATTATTTGCTCTGTTACTCCATTGAATCCTGATGGGTGGTACAATCAGATCATAAAGTTCAATTGCATTAACAGTGTCCTACTCCAGGAAACAAATGGACTTTTGGAAAATATCCATCAATAAGTGCATAAAACATATGCAGCAAAAAAACAGTCAGCTTCTTATTGAATTAATTTGCCTGGTTTCTGTTGAATTTCCAGATGACAATGTCAGATTCCAACTCAGACTGCAAAAAAATATATTTTACAATATGACGTTACTGCTTTAAAATTTTTTTTAATGTATGTAGAAGAGACCTAGCCAATTAACTGGAACATGTCTGAGGACATTATGCTATTCCTTTAATCGTGATGTCAAAACAAATCTTAGCCACCTATCAATTTTGTGTTTCTTGAAAACTCATTAAAGACATTTTACAAATAAATGTTCAGCAACAAAACCTAGAGCCTCCATGCAGTGTTTTGTTCTATTGTATAAGTCATGGCAATTACAAATTAGTTTGGAAGATCACTGGCTCCTTCTAAAGACAGAACATTTTCTGCCATAAGTCATTATTATCTGTTTCCTTGACAATCCTTCCCATGTAGCCTTCAAAATGCAAATGCTCATGGTCTTGGCAGTCTTATCAGGTTTTTCACAAAAGTAACCATTAAAACACTGTTAATTATAACTCCAATGATGCCACAACACCACTTCAACACCTGAAGGAAATATTGCTGATCTCCCTGCTGCTCCAGGAAGGGACTAAACTGCATTGGGTCTGTACGCTGCACAGCATCTCTCTCATGATGCACTGGTCAGTGTAGCACTGGGAGAGCTAAGGCTTCACTTGTTCCCCACTGTTTCTTTCCCACTTGCAAGGGAGTGGGACTTAGAAGGTCTGCTGAGCCCACTTCCCCTGGCATACAGGTTAGCCAGATCACTGGCTGGCCCTCGGTCTAAATTGTTTTGGGCCTAATCCAAACCCCAATGAAGTCAATCGGAGTTTTTCCACTGACTTCTATGAGCTTTGGATCAGGTCCTTTATGTCTCCTAAAACTTGTGAAAAAAGTATAAATGCCAGCTGAGCCAATGTAATCCAACAACCATGGATCTTACGGCATGTCTACATTGCAATTAGACACCCACAACAGGCTCAAGCCAGCTGACTCAGGCTTGTGGGGCTCAGGCTAAGCAACTGTTTAATTGTGGTGTAGATGTTAGAGCTCTGGCTGCAGCCCAAACTCAGAGACCTTCCTACCTTGCAGGGTCCTAAAACCCGGGCTCCAGCCCAAGCCTGAAAGTCTACACTGCAATTAAACAGCCCCTTAGCCCAAGCCCCATGAGCCTGAGTCAGCTGGCGCAGGCCAGGCCAGCTGTAGGTGTCTAACTGCAGTGTAGACATACTATAAGAGTAAGTAAATAAATAAATAAATATTTTAAAAAATGAACAACTTTCTATTCAGCTTTTCCCAAGATATCAATCAGTCTAATCCTATATGTCCTGTGATTTGTTTTTCAAGTGAAATGTCATCCTTTAGTAAGTCAGTGAAAAATTATTTTCTGCAGATCTGTGCACACCATAGACAGAAGAACTTGAGAAAATTGGTTTGATTTAAGATGCAAGCAGTTTCAAGTTTACTGAAATTGCCAAGTAAAGAAACATTGTTATACCTAAATATTTTTTCACCTAATAGTTGCAGCATTAGGTCACTATTTCAGTACCTTAGAAACAGAAAACTTTCTGTTCCTCATTATTATTAAACTGAGAGCTTGGTTTAATTTTCCAGATGACAGTTTTTTGTATTTGTGGGATTACAATATAAATAAGAAGAACAATTGGACATTTCAATCCCAAACCACAGAAAGTTACATCAATAAACAAATACATAAAATAAAATGTAGGGATTGAGAACCTATGAAAACTGAAACTGAAGAAGTCTGCATGAACCCTTGTGAATTAGAGCTGCTTAGTTTTGTACAGGTTTCAGTTATAATCCCCTGAATATAGCAGAATATAATAGAATTTAGTTTAATCTGGCAAATTTCATACTGTAAACATTTGCAAGTAATAAATCAAATAACAGTAATGTAGTGACCATACAGGCAGTTGTGGTAGACACAATAGGTTTAATAATAACACACACAGAGCTGGATATTGACATTTCTGTTACTGAGTGAAGGATTAATGACTAGAGAGGATTGTTAGGACTGAATTAATATGTAGACTGAAGTAACTTCTAACGCTTAGTGAAGGCTTAGTCATGAGCAAGACTTACTGACAGGGTGATGGGAGAAAACATAGCGAGCCTTAGCCTATGCAAAGTTTTGTGAATAAATACAGGAATTTAGTTTCCAGATGTCATCTTTGATAAGTACTAAATGTACTAAAATATTGAATTATTATAATTTATATGATAGTAGTACCTAGAAACACTATCCAAGACTTGGGCCCAATTATGCTAGACATCACACAAACACATAGTAGAAGAGAGTTCTTGAGCTAAAGAACTTAAGAGTATCAAGAGACAACAGACAAAAGGTGAGAGAAATTATCATCCCTATTTTTTAGATGGGGAATTGAAGCACAGGGCAATTAAGTGCCTTGTCTAAGATCACAGAAGAAGAGGAAAAACCTGAGCCTAGTACCTTAACCACACGACCATCTGTCGTCTCTGAATTATGTTGGTTATATATATTATACATAATCAGCTGGAGTCCCCTAACTTTTGACTCTACACTTTCATTTTGAACGAGGTCCAGATCAGAGCGGGAAGGCACAAAGATGGTTTAAATCACATTTTCCTAAGCAAAGATGGGTTTAATTTTCTGCTCCAGCATAGATTTTCTGTAATGACCTTGGACAAGTTGTTTAGCCTCTTTGTGCATAGTTTCCCATCTGAAAAATGGGGATAATAGTATTTCCTTGCCTGGTGGGAGTGTTGTGAAGACAAATACATTGTCTGTGAGGCACTCAGCTATTAATGGTCATGGCAGCCAGATATGGACCTACAAGAGGTTTGCACTGAAATGGGGTTAGTCAGAGGATACCTACAGGAAATCCTCCTTTTTCCAGCTAACCCAGTTTTAGGATTCATTTTACTGCCAGAGGGGCACAAAGTAGCATTTATAGACTTGAACATCCATCTCTCAATCTTTGTTAAGGAAGATAGTAGGGGGTGGGAGTGGGCGAACCTGAGTTGTGATTTACTTAGTTCCTTTGGAGTGCCGTTAATGATTTCAGCACTACATCGGCCAGGAATGTATCTTGCAGTGAGATCTTAGTCTGAAAGTCAATAGTGTGTTATGTTACAGTTGTTGGTGTAAAGGAGACTTTATGTAATATCTAGATGGCGGAATAAACAATACAAATAAAATTAATATTAATTTTACTGTTTTCAGCCTACTCTCAGTTAAAGTTGACTATAAAAATAGACTTTTCAGAAAATATGACAAGTCCTTTTTCTATCTTTCACAGCAGCAAAAAATGTGTAAGCATTTGATTTGATCCGCTCTCTGAGCTTTTGAAAGAAAGGGATATAAATACAGTAAACATTCCTTTTTATAACAATATTTTCTGTGGGATTCTTTTTCAGTGTTGTATATTATTAACTGCTGTCTCTTGGGTCACAAGGAAGACAGAATTAATTTAGCATTCACACATCACTCAAATTAAATATGGACTATCAATGCTTACCAAACTGACATTTCTAAAATTATATTTAAACATTGTATAAATAGAAATACACTTTTTCCAATTGCTTTCAGAAACTTTGTGCTTAAAGGTTACTGAAAGCATAAGGTAGTTCATGGTTGCAAGAGTGTGTAATTGGTTTCCCTATCTACAATTCAGAATCAACTGTACTCCAAAAATCCTTACCATCTTTTACAATATACCTGTAGTTACAATGAAAGTTCCCGCAGGGTGTGTAGTTCCTCCTATTTAGTTCGTGTTTCTACAGCAGCCATTGTAAAAGAGTAAAATAGAAAATAAAGGGCAGAATTTCAAAAATAGTTTGTCTAATGCTGGTCCCACTGAAGTAAATGGTTAAACTCTCATTGACTTTAATATCAAGAGAGTTAAGACAATGCTGAGAGCGTCTGAAAATACTACCCTAAAGCAGTAATTAAAATAAAAATTAAATACATCAGTGATTTAACAAACCCCAAATGGTGAGCTAAGCTAAAAGTGAGGCCAGAATGGTCAAGGTTTAATTCTGTTCTATTCAGGCTATAACCTTGGCATCAGAGCACCATAGCTGACTTGAACTGAAGGGCCATGATCAATATTTGAGTATAGCTAGAGAGGCACTAGGGATGGGGAATATGCTTGAGAAGCTCCCTGACACAAGAAAGCCCTATTGCCCCACCACTCCACCGGCATACTTGAGTAAGAAGCTGGATGGACATAACTGAATAAAGATGCAGGCCAATTTGCATGAAAAACTACTATGACAGGACATAGTTTGAGAGATTTGCACTCAAATGCCCTGGGCCAGATTTATAAAGAAATAAGGTCAATATTTGCAAACTTGGATGCCTAAAGTTAGTCATACAAATCCTAACTAAAAGTTTACTGTGTTTAGGTGATGAAATATTAGGTGCCTATCTTCAATTAATTTTTTTGCACAGGCATTTAGGGAAGAAGGTGTTGTTTAAGGACCAACAGCTAAGGAAGGAGTGTGGGGTATTTTTCTTAACTTTTTCTTCTTCTGTCATGTTTTGCTAGTTGTTTCCATAAAGATTACTAATAGATTAAAAGCATGTCTACACTTCAAAGAAAAACCCATGACACTGAGTCTCAAAGGCCAGATCAATTGACCCTGCCTTCAGATGGGTTTGAGAGCCTGGACCTCAGCCAGAATCTGAATGTCTACACTGCTATTTTTAGTCCTGCAGCCTGAGTCACTTGACCTGGGTGTTGAGACTGGGCACTGCAGGTTTTTCTTTGCCATGTAGACATACTCTCTAAATCATCATTAAAGGTGTCTAGACTTTGGGCTCAGTTCCTTTTTTGTTTATTTTTTAAAAAATCAAATAAATAAGTTAAAAAGATGTAAATGTCAAATTACCTACCAAATAATGTTTACCTTTAATATGTTAGCAATATAAACTAAGGAAATCAAAATGGTAATCAAATATCATGCTGCATGGCTTAAACAGTGGGGGTCAGCAAAGAATTTGAGTCCTGAATATTTCACTTCATAATTGGTGAGTTTCAGGAGTTTCTCCTTCCTCTGATAACAGAAACCTCATGCTGTACTGACTGCTGCTAGAAGGCAGTATCATATTATCAGTCTTTAAGTAGAAACTCCCAAAGTAACCAATTAAGGGTTCTTCCTTAAATCAATAGCAGAATGTGACCCAGACACAGGTTAATAGCTGATGTGAGATAGCAAAACCTTTGCTCCTGTTCTCTGAAATCTACATACTAATCTATAATATATCACCCTACAATTAAAGGATTCGAGAATCAGTCTTGCAGTCCTTTTATGACTGCTGCCCTCATGGCTGACACACCAGGGAAAGAGCTGGGGATCTCCAGAGCTAAAACCATGAGTTGCTACAACTTGGCTTAAAGAGCCAAGACTGCAGCTGGAACAACTCATAGCCTCTGTGAACTGGCACAGAGGGGGACTTATACCACACATTCATCAAGGGTTATTCTTACTCAAGCAAAACTCCCGTTAGGCCCATTTAATAAATCAACCAAAAATCCAGCCATTTATGTGAGAGAGAATTTAAAATGTTCTGTAATCTGTGAAGGTTACGAAATAACAGGGGAATTGTAAAAACATGATGAGACTATAAAATAGGCTATTCTGTTTAGAGTAGGAGGAATATGTCATATCTTAGAAATAGAAAAACAGTTACATGACTAACATTCCAAGCCTTGATCCATCTATATAATAACTATAGACAACATCAAAACCAATATTCTCTATGCTATATTTCTAGCATTCATTTTGATAGAATAGATTCTGAATTGCGCTAGACATTTTTTTTATCATTCATAGTATGCTAGTAACAATACTTCATTCAAAATATTACTCTATACTCTGTCTTTGGATGATCTTTTCTGAAAATGCTGCTTCAATTACCATATTTATGCTGATGACTCACAGATCTACCCACAGCTGTCATCCAAACTTGTATCACAACCTTCCTTTCTGACATCTCAGATCATTCTGATATCCTGCCTTCAAATAAAAAATTGATCATGAGCACAATGAACTTTTGATCATTTCCCCCAAAGTCTCCAGTATCTCTCACTTTATCACCATAGACAATACTACAATCTTCCCTGTCACTAAGCCTTGTACTCTGGATGTCATCTTCATTCAACTGTCACCCTAACCTCACAAATCCGGGTCACAGCTAAATGTTGCCACGTCCTCCTCTAGAATATCTTTATGATCCAGCCAGTTTTGTTTGTACAGCTTAGCAAAACTCATGTCCAGGCCCTTATCTCATACTCTGATTACTGTAATCTTCTCTTCTATCACCGTGATACCTCTAAACTTGCCTCATATCCATTAAAGATGCTACTGTTAAATTTATATTCCCAGCTCGTTATCACAGATTTCCTATAGGATATTGGACAACACTATCCTAAAACATATGCTCAAGGAGTCTGAGTGAATGGTGTATAGGCAACCCTAATTCTGGCATTTCCTAACTTCTGAGTACTTGATTTTGCAACCTTAATGTTCTTTTAGCAGTTTTTTTTGTAATTATACCTGATACAGTATTGTTGTCCCCTGACAGAAATAAAAATGATCTAGGACTAAACTAAACTATCAATACAACTCCTGACTGAAATGTGGTTTTTTTTTAACAAACCCTCCAAAATTCTGAGATATATGTCTGGATATTTGCTGATACCATGTGCAAGGTAGCAGAGATCTTTGACTAGAACACTTATTATATATATATATAACTAACTGTTTGCCTATAAGTCCATTCAGTTAAACCATATTCCTGATTCTTGTCCACACAGCTGTTGAATATTATCAAGGTGAAATATGTGTGGCAAGGAACACATAATAATGAGGGGGCACCAGAGCTTCAAAGTTTGGATGTGGACCCAGACTCAAACTTTCCGAAGTCTGGATTCAGGGAAGGTTGATTTATGCCATCAGAGATTGGGCTCAGCTATTAAGTTTGGTTTCTCATTTAGATCCACACTTTCTGAACTTTTGGGGGTTTTCATATCTCACATTTTCCTTCTATTCTACCTTTAAATTTTTTTTTATGTTTTCAAAGGTTTGTTCAGAACAGTCCACAGACAAGCTTTGAAATGTATCCCAAACAGTGTCAGTGTTTTCAAAACTAGAGCTTCAGACAGAGCCAGTTGCTCTTTAACAATTCATGATTTTTCTGCAGTGGAGTGCTCCTCTGACCCATTCCCAATCCTTCTCTGTCCTAAACTCCTGACATCCATTGTCTTCTCACAATAAAGACAGAGTTTCCCTCTTATTGGTGTTTTAATACTGTAGTTCCCCAGGTATCTGGCAGGAATTACACATACCTCAGCATGTTTTGTGAGAGTTGACATTAAAATTACTGTACAGCTGTCATTAATTTCTTTATTGCTGTACTTGTGACATGAAAACAAACCAGCAACAAGGCAAAGAGTTCATAACTTTTAGGCAACCTTGGTGACAGATGATGTACAGCAGGGCAATCATTTATTTTCTTTTAGTCCTTTTTTATTATCAGGAGTTCCATCTATGAATTACTCAGTTACCTCTTTTCACTTTCCGACACTTCAGCATCCTTTCATCTTCAGGTACAAAATGGCATTTATATCCATGATCCCTACCTTTTCATTATTGCTCAACAAAGTCAACAATAACTAACACCCAGTCTGTTTATAAGGATCATAGAACCATTCTCTAGTTGTTTGGGATAGTTAACACCAATATTTACTTTTCAGGCTAGAGGAACAGACCATTTCCACTTTCATTCATAGACATTTAAGGCCAGAAGGGACCATCACACTCTCTGACTTCCTGCATATGGCAGGCCACAGAACCTCAACCACACACTCATGTGATAGACCCATAACCTCTGGCTGAGTTATGGAAGTCCTCAAATCATGATTTAAAGACTTCAAGTTATAGACAATCCGCTGTTTACTCTAGTTTAAACCTACAAGTGCTATTGGGATTGTTTTGCCACTCTGGTCTGAACCAAAAAATTCAAATGATCCTCTTTAAAGAGTGAAATAAGTGTGTTAGCTTCCTAAGACATAAACAAAAGCCCCACAGAACCAAAGCTCTTCCTTTTCCTTAGTCCTTTTCAGATTATTTAGGTATGTTGTGGCAACTATGTGAAACATCTGTCTTTAACCTCAGAACAGGGTGACCAGATAGCAAGTATGAAAAATCAGGACAGGGCGTGGAGGGTAATAGGTAACTATATAAGACAAAGCCCTGACTCTCAGGACAGTTCCTATAAAATTGGGACATCTGGTCACCCTGCCTCAGAAGTACTTGAAACCAGCATTTGCAATTGCAGATATCAGCCCATACTCACAAAAGTTTGACAAACATGCACTGAGGTTATTTGCCAAAATGGGAAGCTGTTGAAATTTCCTTCTATCCATCCGCCCATCCTAGTTCCCTCAGACACTTTCTGTTTTTCTACAGCAAGGGACCTTCCCGAAGTCATCCAAGAAGGGAGGTTCCAATGTTTGTTGGGTGTAGAAAAGGCAGCTGGGAAAGTGTACAAAAGGTTACTCTTCACTGAGCTTGTACCTCTAAGAGATGTTGCCGGGAGCGCTTTACATCTATCCCCCAAAAAACAGACTGTAGGGTTCAGTTTGTGAGCCATTTCACAAACCACACCGTTCAAGCCGTGCACATGCCCAGTCCTGTACGAATTAATGAAAAGGAAGCGTACTTATCAGCTGTATGGTTTCAATCTGACTCCCATTGAATTCAATGGGGCCTACGTAATTAAAATTTTTTGAATGTATATAGAAAGCTGGGGAATGATGTAAATTGGGGCTGTTTTTTTTTTAAAGGCTGCCTTTGAAATATAACAAATGCTTTTACCTCCTTTTCATTTCACTTGCCAAAGGAGAATAACTTTACAGTTACATCTACTGATAAATATGCAAAGTTAAAGTGTGTACAATGACAGATCTTGGATGAGAACTTCCGCTAATGCAAACTAGCACAACTCCATTGAAATCAATGGAATTATGCTGATTTACACCAGATAAGGATATAGCCCCTCAGCCATTCTTAAACAATAAATACATAAATTATCAGCCAAATCATTGGATTCAAGATGATGCTGTCTGATGTGCTTTGACAAGAAAAGAATTAACACAGGGCATGTTTACACTGAAAATAGAAAAGAAAAGAAAAATAACCAAAAACAAAAAACAAACCATGGCAGTCACTCTTGGAGCCCAGGTCCACTGACTTGGGTTCATGCTACAAGTCTAAAAATACAACTAGACATTCCCACTTGGGCTGAGCCTGGGCTCAAAGACATAGCAAGGAGGGCAACAATAGGGGGAAAAATGTGATTTTCTAACAAACCATGGTTACAAAGACATTTTTTTTTATTTTTAAGAAACAAATTATTTTAAAAAATGTTTCTCCCTCACCTAGTGCTCTGAATTCTGTTACCCAAATGCTTTTACAGACAATACCTATTGGCATACCCTAGCTATCTGAAGGTTTAATGGTACATATATAATAAAATAGAAATTTAAAATTTAAATTTTATGTAACATGAAATAAATAATAGTGACAATATTTATCACTTTTATAGAATTTTCGATCAGTAGAACTCAAAGAACTTTATAACATCCTTATCTTCATTAGGAAGATTGGGAAACTGAGGCATAAAGATGTTAAGTGATTTGTCCAAGGTTACTGTAAGGGGGTCGGCAAACCCCATACTGAGCATAGACAGAGAGGGGAGGAGTGTCTTTCTTGTTTACAAGCAAGCAGCTTGATCACACAAACCCACTCACAGTCAGTGCTGCCAATCATGAAGGCAGGCACCCACAGCTGCAACTAACAGAGAAAGCATGACCTGCTATAAAGGGGAGAGTACAGAGAAGAAAAAGGAGGTAGAAAGGCATGTGGTACAACAGGGTAACATCTCTACACCAGCCTGCCTCCATGAAAATAGCCAGGAGACTGAAGCAGACTAAAATTGAAGGGTTGATAGAGGTCAGAGTCCAGGAACTGACCTAAGTACAAACTAAGAAGAGCCAGTCAGGCAGGAGAAGCAGAGATCCCCTCGAAAGACCACCCCTGCAGATGGTGACAGTCAAACAGTGAATGAATCGTGGAGTTGGGAATAGAATCCAGATCACCAATGTCTATTTCTAAACCTATCACAATGTCAATTATTTTATGATTTTGTCTCACCAAATCCTCATAATTATTCCCTTTTAGTAGAAGGAGTTGATTCTATCATATATGCTTTCCAAGTAAATCCAGGAGTGCTCTTTAGAGTAACCAGCTTCCTATAATTTCCCGCACCCTCAACATACTCTCTCACCTTGTAATATGACACATTGGTTGAACCAGGTGTCAATGCTACAACATCTGTGTTTTTAACTAACATAGAATAATAGAAATACAGGGTTGTAAGGGACCTTGAGAAGTCATCATGTCCAAACACCATTGGTGTGGCAGGACCTAGACCATTCCTGTCTAGGGTGTTGTCCACTCTCTTCTTAAAAGCCTCCAATGATGACAATTCTACAACCTCCCTTGGACGCCTATTCAAGTGCTTAACTACCCTTTTAGTTAGAATAGCTTTTTAAATATCTAATCTAAATCTCTTTTGCTGCAGATTAAGCCCATTACTTATTGTTTTACCTACAAGTTCTCTTGATAGAAGTTGAAATACTAGAATAACCTGAGAGCTATTAATATTTCCACGTTTTCATTCAGCAGTCCAGAAATATTGATATTTACAGTCGTATGGTACTTCACAGACCATCGCTCACTTTAACTGAGCTCACATATTGAAAAATACTTACAAATGTTCAAAATCAAAAACTCATTTAGAGTTTAAAGTTTAAGACTTCATCATCTCTGTGTGCACTTAGAAAACATTGAAAACATCACCATGCATCTCCAGATTTTTCCCATTCAGAACTTAGCATTTACATTTGTGATCTGATTTTTAGTACAATGCCCTTCAGCACGATTCCCCTCATGGAAAAACATACATAACATTTGTCTAAATGAAAATTCAGGTATGCATATAAAACAATCCTATAGGTTTCCTTTTATCAGGAGAGCTTTTTTATTGCATTTAACATAAGGCTGTTGCACATGAGGAGATAAGGGCTGGGTAAAAGTGTATAGAGGTGATGTGGTCCTCATATAGGGTGACCAGAGAGCAAGGGTGAAAAATCGGGACAGAGGGTGGGGGAGACAAGGCCCCAAATATCGAGACTGTCCCTATAAAATCGGGACATCTGGTCACCCTACCCTCATATGAATTGTGTGGGGCATCCATTCTTGTTATGCTTGTTGCTGGGTTATTTGATTTGATCAGGAGTCTGTTTACTTATTGGTGTATATGCCTTTATTTTAGTTTTGATAAATCCAAATAAATAAAATAATCAGTACATTTCACATTTTTAGAATGAATTTTAATAAGTATGTTTTGAGCACTAAAGATAAACAGTTGAGATGGGAAGTTGTATGTAATGGTTGCCTTGCTTCTACTCTATATGATAAAGATCTAAGCCAAATGCCAAGTGGATCTTGACTTTCTCATGGCAGGGACATAGGGCAAAAACCAGTTCACCTTGACTTCAGTTAGATTTTTCATGTCAGAAAAGCAAGCACAATTTGGCCCTTGGATATCAGTGAGTCATCCACAGACTATCCACAGTATTTAGTTAATGGCCTTGATCTTGTCTTTTCTAATCTAATATGTACCTATAAGCAATTATAATATCCCTACATGTAGGTGCTGAAGTGTAATCCTGCAATAACATGCAGCTCTGAGCAGCTTTTCTATCACCACCCTCTCTACTGTTATGTACTCTATTACAAATCAAATAGTGGCAAGTTTAAGAGAGTTTCCTACCCAAACTTTCAGAGTTATAAATTAACTTAATCCTGGATGATGACTTAATACACTGTAATAGCGCTGTTTCAGCTCACATGAAGGCAGTCATGCTGTTCTAACACAGAACTCCTGTTCAAGTCTGGGAAACTAACTCAGAGTGTCATGGCTAAACACAAGGAGAAACAGATTGTTTAACAGAACTAGTTAACACATATTTCAAGGGACCATTCCAAGTGAAGTGGCCTGTTAACACCCCTCCAGTCACAGGGAGGAAAGAAAGAAGAGGGTTGTTAGTGGGTAATAGATTGTTATAATAAACCATAAATTCAATGTCTCTATTCAGTCCATGATTTTTATTGTCTAGCAAATATATGAATTTAAGCTCCAAAGCTTGTCTTTTGAAAGTGTTGTGTGGGTTTCCTTTGAGGATAAGAACTGATAAGTCAGATATAGAGTGATTGGCTTATTGAAAAGTGTTCACCCACAGGTGATGTGGTGTTGTCTTTTATCGTTTTCCTGTTTGAGCTCATGGGAGAGCATAGAGATTGTCTGTTTTCACCCACATAATTGCTTTGGGGTATTTAATGCACTGTCAGAGAATGATGCTGTGGAAACGGTTTCAGAGGAAACATCAAGAGTCTCAGTTGACAGTCCAAGCAATGAATGGACAAGGAAAATGAACTCTCCTCTCATTGAAATGGTCATTACAGATCAGGGACGAGGTATGTCAGTGGGACAACACTAGGGAACTTGTACTGTGGTGTGGTCTGTGCTGTACTTGTTCTATACATTGACAGCCCTGGAGAGTGAAATGCTCAATCTGGCACACACCCACAAGCACTAATATAAATATAAATTAAGAAATTCAGAAGTAAGATTATAATTTCATTTATAATTTTATTTCTACGCCACACCACATAACAGTGGTCTTTTAACATACCATATGTGCTACAATACCTAGACACAACTGCTTGAGTTAAAAGTGCAGTTTCATTTAATGTTCTTTTTTGTGGGCTTGAATCAGACATGTAGCATACATTTAACATTTTTTGTATTCTTGTAAAAATGTTTCAGATTATTTTGTTTTGCATCTAAAGATTAGTTTGAAATTCCAACCTTGTCACGATGTTTTATTCCCCCTTTTAAACATGCAAACAGACTCCAAAAAACAAAACCAAAAAAACAAAATCAAACAAAACCACCAGCCATCAGTTAAAATATGTAACCAAATGCCAAATCTAAATTAAACATTGTGGATTTAATTTAATAGTTTTTATTGATTTTACTTTGTTACATATTAATATAAGTCACAAGTACTCTCCTAGGAGGAATTCATTTCTAATGCATAGGAAACTACTTCATGAAATAAAAATGGCATATCAAGATGTGGTCTGCATGTGTAACACCAACAGACACTGGTTGTCGACGGGAAGTCTGGAGCTAAATGCATGAGTCTTTACTGCATGAGCTAAAAGGCACGTGGCCCTTAGCTATGGCTGTAGCAGACTCATCAATCTCTAGCTGGGCTAGACGCCACTGAAGAGGGACCGAGTACCACACCGAGCAGGCATGGGTTACACATATACATCACTTATCAGAGGGGTAGCCGTGTTAGTCTGGATCTGTAAAAGCAGCAAAGAATCCTGTGGCACCTTATAGATTAACAGACATTTTGGAGCATGAGCTTTCGTGGGTGAATACCCACTTCATAAGATGCATGTCATCACTCTACTGTACATCACATCATTGTACGTCTTCTTCCTCACTAATGCACTGTCTACTAGAAATGGCTTAGCATATGGAAGAAATAAGCAAATAGACACAACAGCTGGTTCAAACTTAATCTAGGGAAAATAGAATTGTTGATGCTTAGTGGGGAAAAAATGGACAAATTTACTGACCCTTGCTTCCATTGAGGGCAGATGACCACTAAAGAATGTGTCTACACTGCAATATAAACCTAGGGTTTGAACTTCTGTTTACACACAAATTGCATTAGCCTAAGGCTTGGACCCAGAGTCCCATTGCGGGGCGGGCCCAAGCCTGAGTCAAGCTGGGATCCAGAGTTGAAGAAAGCCCTATTGCTCTGAAGTGTAGATGCAGCCCCACTGGACTTGAGCCCTGGGAGTCTGCCAAAAATATCCCACAATCCCACAGGCCAACATTCTTGGACAGTCAAGTTTGGTGGGCAGTCAAGTTTTCCCATCAGGAACAAAGGGCTAGAGTGGCCACATTTTGGGAGAAAGCTAGGATGTCTGGGATACAAGTGGCTGGACTCACACCCCCATAATACAGTATAGATGCTGGAGCTTCAGGTTAGGACCCAGCATTCAACTACTCCTAACCTGGGTTTACAAATGAATGTAGACATTGAAGCCCTAAGTTAACAAACCCAGGGTCTGCTAACCCAAGTTCTACTAACCTTCACATTACAGTGAAGACATAGCCAAATTGTCAAAACAGTAGGAAGCCTGAACTACTTACTGCTCCTGGACTCATAGTCCGTATGAGTGGTGAAGAACTATTTTTACTGTCTCCAATTACCTAGAAGATTAAGTCTTATCTTTTCAGGTAAAAACTTTGTGTTGCGATCCCAGGAGTTTGTTCCCAGAGATCAGACTACCTAGGGCTGGGTGTTATTGCTACTTTGAACTTGCAACACACAAGAGACAAGCTTACCAACTAATACAAGTAGGCACAAGTGTATCATATCAGAGCTTAACATTGTTGCTTTATCCTAGTTGTCTGCATTTAAATTAATTAGTAATATTAAAACAGTGCAATGTTTCAGTTGCTGTGATGGGGGTATAACAAAGAAGAAATAATTATGATAAATTAAATTAAGAAGCATCTAAAAATCAATGCCCACACCACATCAATATTCCTGGATTCATTGTTTGTCATGACTGTTACGTTGTGAAAGAATATTAATTTATTCACTGTGAAATGTATTAAAACTAGGGGCTAAAGAGAGAGATTCCATTTAAAAGTACAATTACTTCTAACTCTCTTTACTTCTGTAAAACTGTGCTTTCTAACATATTATTGTAATAGCTTCACACAGTGTTACCACTCATTCAAATAATGTTTATATCAGATGACAGAAAGAAATAATTGCCCACAAATTACACCATAGCTTTTGTGCATGCTGCATATTTGGCTTTGTGCTCTTGGACCAATTTTCAGTGTCATTAAGTAGAAAGCACATCATTTCCCAAAGAACTGGGAATGGAGTACATACAGAGACTGATCTGGAATTTTTTACATAAACTTTCTGTTTTAGATTTGGAATATTTACATAACACTAGAGCAAAACAATACTCTAGAAACATATTTGTGGTGTCAATTCATTTCCCCAGCACTAATGTTCTACTCCAGCTAGTTCTACAGGGCTTTACCTGGCTGTGACAACTCGTGCCTTGGACTTCTTTTGTTGTTTTTAAAACATTATTTTTATTCCCTCAAATTTTGTTATTTTATTAGTAATTTTTTAAATATTCCTTTGGGATAACAGAGGCCAAACTTTAACATTTACCAAAATACTTGTAAATTGCTTAGCACTCTGGGAAAAGATAAAGTTGTTTTGGTTACCTGTCATCAGACTCAATCGTGTAAGCCAAACCAGCTACTCATAGCCAAATCTTTATGATTATATGCTAGAAAACTGACCTCAACTCAGTACAATGCATACAAATAAATCTATGCCACTGTTTCCCAGGAACAGTATGAAACTCTATGTTTATCTCTTCCGTCCTTTAAATTCTGTTGCACACCACCATTTTCTGGAAATAGCAGGGCTTCTAAAAATATATGGAAGAGCTTTGAAGAAATGATTAGTTTTGGAAACCATGCAGAATAAATGAAGGTTGGTGCTGTATAATTACTCTCTGACTAACATTAGGCATATTTCCATATCTGAAATAATCTAATCTCTGGAACTACTGGCCAAGTAGAAGATGGTTTAATTTTCTATGAAACACTAAATTTCAGTAATTTATGCTCAGTGCCCCAGTTAACAATCCCATCTCTTGCATTTTTTTAAATACATTCTGGGATTATTTTACATGCTCAGATAAAGGAGATTGCTGCTTTTAACTTGAATAGAAAAGTGTACGATTCTGTGCTCATTTATACCAGAGCAATCTCATTGATTTTAATGAGAGGAGAATATGTCCCTTTTTTACATTCATGTTAAACAAAGCATAGAGGTTATTATACATTTTGCATTAAGTCAAATCATTACCTGTCAACAAAATTATGGATTCTGAACCATGTGAGTGGGCTCTCCATTACTGATTTAGGTAGATTTCTTCATTTAAAGTCTAAATAGTAAAGAATATGAAGAGATTGCTCAAAATCAGTTTTGAAATTATTTTCATGTAAAGCGTGATCACATTGGAAGAGTGTGCAGAGTTTAGGGTATTGGCAAGACTTTCATTTAAAAAAAAATTGTGAACCAGGTTGAGAATCAGGCTGGGATGCTGCAAGTGACAGTCTTGCCTCAAAACCTGCTCAGAACTCCAGCAAAGTGAGAGGGACTCTGTGCAGGTGCAGGGCTCCTCCTGCAGGATCATTTGCAAGATCAGTGCCTAAAATTCTAAATAAATGGCATATTATGAATGCAGAGACTTCAGAGTTCATTTGTAAAAGTAAATTGTTCCATATTTAGAATAATAGAATCATAGAAGATTAGGGTTGGAAGAGACCTCAGGAGGTCATCTAGTTCAACCCCATTTACTTCATGGCTGGTTTGTCAGGGCTTCTGAGAGCAATAAACTCTTCTTTACTGAGCCATCCCAAATGTGTGCCCATAAACCACATAAACCACATCACATATTATTCTGTATATTCCACATATTTAGCAGGAAAAAATATTTTAGAAATCTTGCTCTTTTTTCATATAAAGCTGAGACTCCATAGTCCAACTGTACTGACTCTGACAGGAAAAAAATAAATAATAAATTGCAAAAACTGCTAAAAATTTTCTTAAATAACTTTTCAGTAGGGCTGGTTGAAATTTTTCCATTAAAAGTGTTTTTTGATGGAAAATTGGGTTTTCAAATAATCTTGTGGTTGTGCAAAATATTATCTGCTTTCCCCCAGAAAATTTCAATTTTTCATTGAAAAACTGAACACCCAAAACCTGAAAAATTCCAGCCTAAACCCCAAAATTTCTATTTGGAAGTGCCCACATGGTGCCTCATGGTAGTTGTCGTTTGTGTGCCTCATGTCCCCATTCTCTTCTGTAGTTGAGGTTTCCCAGCCAGATTACATCACCTACTGGTAGAGACTCTCATGAAGCACTATGATGGCTCAGCAAGAGGGAAGACCATGGTGCATAAGGAGACTTATAGTCCAGCCAGGAAGCCTGGTCCATAGAGGAGAGTGGTAGCATGAGACACCTGAACTACTGCCCTCATGAGGCACTACAGTAGCATTTTCAAACAAATTTTTGTTTCTCATCCAAAAGTTTCTGGCCACATTTTCCCCCAAAAGTTGAAATTTTCTGAGGAACAAAATCATGCTCTATTTTTCAGTGTACTACAACTTGTGATTTTAAGGTTCAATACCTTGGGACTATCCACCGCAAGAAGCAAGCTCTAGGAATATGTAATTTCATAATATGTAGCTGCTATTTCTTACCCTCATAGTGATGAGATAATTGGCCCTTAAAATATTTAAGGTCTCATATCTTGGGATCCATAAAGGTTACAAATAATTTTATAACATTTAAAACTCAGGCTCCCCAATGTTCATGGTGTAAGGTTTGATTTCTAGCCTTCTGTCTGCCATTTTTTAAGTAATGGGGGATGCTCGGTACTATGGTGATGAGCCATATAACTATCTGGATAAGTAATGTTCTATCACTCTTCCTTCTCTGACACTAACTTGTCTTCGCAAACAGCAACAATTTACAGCTTTGCACTATAATGTAATGAAATGGGAAAAACTATCCTAGCAATTTCTTTGAGACTTTCTATTTATATTTTTCTTTTTTCTTCTGAGACTTGTACAATAGTGAATAAGAGAGACTGACTTTTCAGGCAGGTGGTATGTAAAAGTAGCACCAATAACATTTTGAAAATTTGTTCACATTCATTCTCCAATAAATTTTCTGTAAGATAGGTAGAGGAAGATTCTCTGTCTCCTTATGAATTGCTTAGGTGACACGTAGGGAGAGGGAAACTGTCTAGACATCCCTTGTTGGGGATTCTCATTGGGGAGTCCCCCAGTAAGAAGAGAAGTATTTTAGCTTTTGCCTCCTTCCTTGCACCCTGGCACAGTGATGGGGAGGGCTGTTTCAGAAAGGTTGAAGGATTCACCACAGCCCCTTGAAAACCACTGCATGATGATGTAAGTTAGAGCAGTCCCCAGGCTGCTCTAACATGGGACACATCTGACTTCCTGACAACCCTTCACTCTGCTGCAACCAGCAAAAAACCTGTCCTGTGACAAATACAGAACAGCATATTATGTAGTATAAAACAACTAGATAGCCATAGTACTTTCTATAAACACCTAAAATAGACATAACAGTTTTATTTGGCACTCATTGGGGATGACCTGCACAATTCACACATGACTCTGCCAATATATCCAAGAAATAAGCTGCCTAAAACACAGGGATGGATGGATAGATAGACAGATAGATAGGAAAAACACAACAGAGTTTTTGGAGGTAATACACAGGGATATTTTTGATTGAATGAAGCTGTCTGAAATAGAATGTCAGGAATCTTGCAGTGAACAGGGTGATTGGCTCATGTTTCAAGCTCAAATTGCTGCAGGAAAATGCAATCAACCCATACGTGCTGTCACTTTAAAATAAATGAAAGCAGGCAGCCATACTTATCACCCACACTTGTTGCAACTCTAAACTAAAGGAAGTAGATTTAATTAGGCTGGTGTGCTACAAAGGAAATTAGAAATCAACATTTAACATGATGAAATATTTTTGTTGTTGAAAAAATGGTCAGAAATATAAATAGCTGAAGAATGTATCCAAAAAAAAAATCAAAACCTACAGCTGGCTCATACACCACAAAAAATTCAAAATATTAGCCCTTCAGTGTCCATGCTACAGGAAAAGATTGTTTACTTGTCATTTCAGTACAACAGAGCCCTTATTATTCTGTAGCATACAGTCGGTCTGTCCGTTAATGTAACACACACCTGTGACAATAAGACTGGTCTGCAAATCTCTAAATTAATGAAATCCCTAACCCAAGTCTCTACCAGTTGTAGAAGACTTCTCAGAGTACAACCACTAAGTCATCCACACAAGTCAGAAATGAATAAATGTTGAGGACAATTAATTTCACAGCAGAAAGTTACTTAGTTCAAGGCATTTCCATCAAAAGCTTCCAAAGCCACAAGTGGTGTGGCAACCCTGTACTCATACACTAGGCTGAAATATCAAGCATGTAAAACAAACACTGGCTGGTTCAAGACTTGCTACACGATTTTTTATTACATTGGCTGTGTTTCTTTGTTTCTGCATTTCTAAAGGGATTAAGAGACTCATTTTAAAAGGGGGCAGATAGGTTTTACAAGGCTAGCTCTGATCCTGCCCTGTTTTATGTTCTGCCAAATGGCTTCCACACTCACGTGAATGAATAGAAAACACTTCTTTTTTCAGTGAGCCATCACTGACGCTTTCTTTAACATGTCATGTTAAGGTGAAGACAAGGTCAGATTCTACACTTGGCTAGACAACAGAAGCCTTTCACAGCCCCCCCCCCCCCCCCCCGTGTTTCATCTTTATTAAATTTTCCAAAGACACTGGTGCCAGGTGTGGAGCTTTCCCTCACTAGAATTTTGCTTGGTTGCTCAATGGGAAGCTGATGGTTGTGGTAAAGCAATCTTAACAATGGTAAATATATTGCCTAACCATTCGTGGTATTGAGCATCTCCTGTGTTGAGTGCATTCAGCTCCCAATACATTAATTCAATAGCAGTTGAGAGTGCTCAGCACCATGCAGAAAATGCTAAAAAAAAAAAAAAAAAAGGATAGGACTGAAATGGAACTTTACCATTTAGATCCATCTTTGATTCAAAAATTGAAAGTGGAATCTTGTGCAGAATCGGAGCACCCTCAATAACCAGGAAAAGAGGAACACTCAGCATGTTGATCATTTGAATCTTAATTCTTTTGCAAGTCTGAGTCCAACATGACTTCTGGTTGCCATTCATTGTCACAGCCCGGTATGGCATTTTGTGGATGTTATCAATTCCAGCATCAAATCTGGTTGGGGACTGGCTACTATGTTAAATCCTGAGGAATTATTTTTTCTTTTATTAAAATATGCCAATTTCCAAAGTCTATAATGTCCCTACTTTGTATTCCATACAGGACATGAATGAAATATAAACCTTAGAATATCACATAACAATGTACAAGCCCCAGCCAGGCAGGATTTACCATACCCCTATACGCATTGTCCAGAAATGGTGGGAAGCCATCAGCAGGAGACAGCAAGTTGGGGTGTCACAATGTGCAGAAACTAGTGTTTTGAGGAAAATGGACTTTCAGCACCTCCAAATGAACAAGAAGGAAAGTTCTGAGTGACAAATGAGCTGAATGCCCCTTTTACCTTCCTTGTCTAGGGCATTCAGCTGCAGTTTTATTTACAAAAATCAGAGATTTTTAGAATTACACTAGCAGACATCTTTAAGCAAACTCTTGACAGAGTGATTTCTGTAACAAAGATGACACGTTCCCAAATTCTTTGGGGACACTGGCAGCAGACTTGGCTCCCACATTCTCTGCAGACTACAAATTAAACAATAAACATAGCGTTGGCGACATTGCTTAAGATACAATTTCAAAAAAGGAAAACTGTAGCCATACATCTACCAGCTTCAGACACAAGGCCCTGGAAACTGGGTCACCTAAACATAGTAACAGAGATTAAATGTAACCCTTCTATGTCTCTTTCTATGTACAGTGGGCTAATTGCTGAGGTAGTTCAAGCAGCAGCGTCTAATATATGCTTAATGCTAACAGAAACAGCCAGGCTGTTATTTTCTGTTGTGATTATTAATAGAAAGTTTCTAGCTTAGCCTTTGTTCATGCCTTTTCTTTCAGCTGAAATCCCAAGAAAATTACAAAGCCAAAAATCTTAAACATCCAACTCCTTTAGTGCCAAATTTGCCCTTGATTCTTGTGTGCAATTTCATTTGGCTTCGATTGGTTCCAGTGCACGTTAATGCAGAATCTGGATCCTGATCCAGAAAAGTACTTAGACCCAGTTCCTCAAAGGTATTGAGACACCTAACTATCATTAATGTCAATGGGAGTTAGGTCCCTAAATATCTCTGAAGATCTGGGCCTTAAGAACATGCTAAGTTTTAAGTATGAGTAATACTATTGACTTCAGTGTGTCTAATCATGTGCTCATTGTTAAGCACATTTGTAATTGCTTTACTGGATGGGACATTGGTTCTTAGAGACCAGAAAAGCAAATTAAAAATGGTCCTGTGTAATGGTCTTTTGTGTCCACTAACTTTTTTTTAATTTTGTTTTGGGGTTGTTTTTTTCAAGAGAAACAAACAGGGCTCCCAGGCATCTTTGTGTGCATTCACACATGGGAATATATACACTGCTACACAGATGGGCTAGTTACATTAGGGATGAATTCGGCTCATCATTACTAGACATTATGCTAGCATTTAGATGAATAGCTCTGTGAAATATCAGAGAGGGTACTCACCTTTGTAGGTTCACTTGTAAAATTCAATATATCGCAGATGGTGCTCTACCACTTTAACATAAATGTAATGCATCACTGCTTTTCTGTTTAAACTGTTTAATATACTCTACTAGATTTTTCATTTTTTTATAAATGAAGAGGCCTTCACTCTAACAGAATTTTAAAAAAATACTTCAAGGAAACCAGTGCTGAGGAATGTGAGTCTGAGTCAATCCATTGATTTCAGTGGCTTTGCGTCAGTCCCCATCTTCTGAATGTGCATGGCAGAAAGCCAAAGTGATACTAATGTCATTTTTCATTGCTGTAGAGCAGCACTGGATTAGTCTCCCTTTGCTGTATATACATGGAGTGTGGGAAGGAAACAAAGTGTGCTTGGAGGAAAATGGAGCTGGCAGAGTTCAGGATCAGAACCAAGCCAATGCTGATGGTGGCACATGTATGAGAAGCTGTAAGAGAGACAGTTGCTGATGTGAGTCTGGAATACTGGAGAGTAGCAGGCAAACAGTCATGCAGAAACTCCTGTGTAGAGCTGTTAACATGATAAGAAGTATGGATTTCAGTTCGGAGGGTATTTGGATGCAGTGAAGGGCCTTAAAAAGGAGGTGCCAAGGTCATAGCAACATGCAGGGAATCTGAGTTTGAGAGTGTTTTTATTCGCATTGGCTGGAAATGAGCCAGGTGGGTATTGGGAAAGCCAGAGAAGGAATTGCAGTGGGAAATCATCAGGGCATGAACAAGAATTTTGGCAGTAGGGATAGAATTTGACAGATGAGTTATAGAGATGTTCTATGGGAAGAAGTAATATGATCTGGCTACAGCCTCTCTGTGAAGGACAAAAAGAAAAGAGGAATCAAGGATGATTCTAAGATTGCAGTTCCAAAGAACAGGGAGGATAGTGTTATTTATCCTGATGGCAAAGAGAGGCCGGGAAGGGAGGGGGCTTAGTGGGAAGCTGAGGAGTTCAGTTTTGCCATATGACATGGATTCTGATGGTGGTATATGTAAGAGGGACTGAAAGAGAGATGACTGAAAATGTGGTCCTTGTGAGAGCTCTGGGGTGAAGAGAACTTTACTTGGTATGCATTTTGCCCCATGAATCAGAAATGGTGATGCCTAGTGGCTAGGTTAGATTTCCCCTCCAAGCTTTAGACACGGAGGCTTTTATGAATTACAGGAAAATTATTTTTCCTCTTTCTCAGTTGTTATGGCCTTACTCCACATGTGCAAATCCGTGCACAAGTACAAATATTTGAGTCAGGAATAAAAGGAGGCAGTAGTTCTCTGCTGTAGAACCTGGAAGCTGCTCCAGAAAAAAAAATCAGGGAGACCTGAAGGTACTGGGCCTTATATTCCAGATCGGTTGTTAACTTATTGAGAGACTACCATAAATACTGCATACAAGATGCTTGAAGTAGTTCCACACAGAGAGCAGTAATCCAACCAATGGCAGAATTAAAAGTAAGGACAACTTCTGGGTAAGAAGATCCCTGCTTTGGAAATGGAACATGCAGAAAAACCAAAGATTTAACTTTATGTACCATATCTGACACTTGCACTTGCATATCTTCTTTGTATAGCCAGAAGGAAAAAGGTAATGTTGGAAATGATTGTACATTAAAGCAGCTGGGAAAACATTGAGTGACTAATCATCTGGAAATAATATATCAACTATGTGCTGCACTGTGTGCTGAAGTGCTCTTGATCAGTTCAATATGGTACAGTTCACGACTGAGATTTTGAACTAGTGTGCACCCAATCAAAACTGACACTGAAAAAATAGCAGGCAGGGGACTGATCTTTTCATTGTGAACTGGGCCTGATTTATGCACCATACTCTTGAAGGTGACATACAACATATACCTGAAGACATTTTTGTGCTTCTTATACTATGTTTTATTTGAATTCTATGGGTCAAGTTTTGCCCTAAGCTATTCAGAAGAAGTTGTATGTATATATTGTATATGATAGCAGAATTTGATTATTAATTAGAAAATAACGGATTGTAAAAAGAGAAAAAAATATCTAACATTATAACCCAAGGTGCAATATACTCGAAGGATTGTAAATATGGGTTACTGAAAGGGATATTAATTATCCCTTGTCATTACATTCCAGGCCCCTTAAGTCTACACACATCAATGTGTTTTGGTCCAGTGGATACTTTTTACTGAGATGCCCTTAGAGGACCTTAACTCCTGCTTCCCAACCGCATTCTGATGAATGCATGAAGTAAATCAAATTTCTGAGGACTTGATCCTACAGTCCTTATGAAGTCTTCCTCTCTTAATTTCAAGGGGAGTTGCATATGTGCTTTGCTCAACAGAGATGGACTTTTACTCATTCTTACAATTAAGCATATGAAATGGTTACACACCTCATAACTGTTGCTCTTCAAGATGTGTTGCACATGTCCATTTCATTTAGATGTGTGGGCATCCCATGAATCAGTGCACTGTTTGCTCTAGTGGTATCTCTAGGGACTGCCACAGTCATGGCCTGTTGTCCCTCATGCTTCAATCTCATGTATCAAAGGTGGAGCCACCTCACTGATCCTTCTGGTTCTTCATATAAGAATGTTAGATGATAGATTACAATGTGTTGGAGAAGGTGGAAGGGTCATGTTGTGGACATATAAAACACATCTCATAAGAACAAACATTATAAGAAGGTGAGTAACCATTTCTTCTTTGCGTGATTGCATAAGTCTGGGATATGGTTGGTTTACTTTGGATCTGTGCGTTGCAGTGTGGATGCCAGGCCCTTGGTTTGAGTCCCAGGATAGAAAATTAATAATGTAGAGCTAACAATCAGTGTAGATGCTCAAGCCTTAGGTTCTCTAAGGCAGCATCAGTTGACTCAAGTCCCCCTAACCCTGGGCTTACATTGCAGTGTAGACATACCCTAGGATTCTCAGTGAAATAGGGACTGCATGACTGCTTTCCCCACATGTGTATTTTCCCTTGATGCAGTAGTAATGCATAATTGCATAATGTCTTGCAAATGTGTGGACAGAACACCATGTCTGCTCTGCAGATGTCTACAGTCGGGATGTTTTCCACAAACGCCGAGGAGACTGAGTGTGCTCTGACTGAGTTGGCAGCTTCTTGGAGAAACAATGCTCTTGGCAGCATAGCATATACCAGTTCAGCTGGTGATCCATCTGGAGAGCCATTGCCCTGTGACAGTATGCTCTCTCATTCGTTCTGCACAGGACACTAAAAATTGAGAAGGGACCCAGAAGTACTTTGTTCTATCTGGGTAAAGAGCCAGGGTTTGGCATACATCTAAAATGTGGATCTTTTGTTCATCTTCGCGAGCATGTGGCTTTGGAAAGAAGACTGGGAAGTATATTTTCTGATTGAGGTAGAAATCAGATACAACTTTGGAAAGAAACATAAGGTTTGACCTAAGCTATACCTTGTCCTTGTAAAAATGGTATATGAAGGATCTGTTACCAGGGCATGCAGTTCTCCTTCTCTCCTCATAAAGGTGGCTGCTGTAAGGAAGAATAACGAGGAGTCTTTGTGGCACCTTAGACTAACAAATTTATTTCGGCATCAACTTCCGTGGGCTAAAACCCACTTCATCAGATGCATGGAGTGAAAAATACAATAAGCAGAATATAAATGTTCTAGCACATGAAAAGATGCAAGTTGTCTTACCAAGTGTGTGTGTGGGGGGGAGGGGAGTCAGTACTAATAAGCCAATTCAATTAAGGTGGAAGTGGCTTGTTCTCAATAGTTGACAAGAATGGGTGAATACCAAGGGAGGGGAAATTATTTTTGTAGTGCTAACGAGGCCAATGCAATCAAGGTGGCCCATTTCCAACAGTTGACAAGAATGTGAGAGTATCAGTAGAGGGAAAATTACTTTTTGTAGTGACCCATCCACTCCCAGTCTTTATTCAGGCCTAATTTGATGGTGTCCAGTTTGCAAATTAATTCTAATTCTGCAGTTTCTCACTGGAGTCTGTTTTTGAAGTTTTTTTGTTGAAGAATTGCCACTTTTAAGTCTGTTATTGAGTGTCCAGGGAGATGGAAGTGCTCTCCTGGTTTTTGAATGTTACAATTCTTGATGTCTGACTTGTGTCCATTTATTCTTTTGTGTAGAGACTGTCTGGTTTGGCCAATGTACATGGCAGAGGGGCATTGCTGGCACATGATGGCATACATCACATTGGTAAATGTGCAGGTGAACGAGCCCCTGATGCTGTGGTTGATGTGGGGAAGTCCTATGATGGTGTCCCTTGAACAGATATGCAGACAGTGTTGGCAACAGGGTTTGTTGCAGGGATTGGTTCCTGGGGTAGTGTTTTTGTTGTGTGGTGTGTAGTTGCTGGCATTTGCTTCAGATTGTGGGGGCTGTCTGTAAGTGAGGACTGGCTTGTCTCCCAAGGTCTGTGAGAGTGACGGATCTTCCTTCAGGACGTCCTTCACTTGTAAGGAAGGTGACCTTTGCAGAGAGATATGACAATGAGCCGATGGCTAAAGGCTTGAAAGGAGGTCCCACAAGGGCTAATAATACTAAATTCAAGTCCCAAGGTGGAGTGGGTTTTTGATAGGTAGGAACAACCTTTCTAGGCTCTTTAAGAACCTGGTAGTCATGACATTAGAAAATATTATCCTGCCTGTAATATGGGAGTGAAACACTGAAATTGCAGCTAGATGAACTTTGATGGAGCTGTCAGATCCAACTCTTGAAGGAGTAATAAATAGCCCAAAATCTTTTGAATAGTTGATTGTATAGGAGATACACTGTGACTAGTCACCAAGGTAGAGAAATGGTTCCATTTACTAAGGTAAGTAGCTCTCATGGATGATTTCTTACTATTTGAGCAGGACATTCTGGGTTGCTGTTGAACAGTGTGCCTCCTCACTGAGGGTCCAGGCCATGAGGTGTAGCAACTAAGGATTCTGGTTCAACACCTGCTCTTGATTCTGGGGTATCAGGTGCTTGACTATAGGCAGGAGTAAGAGTTATCAGACTGATAGCTTATTCAGATTGGAGTACTACAGTTGCTTTGGCCAGGCTGGAGCAATGAGGATAATTTGCCTCTGTCTCTTGTTTCAATTTGACAATGACACAGAGGATTAGTGGCACCAGTAGGTACATATACAGCGGGTCCCTGTCCCATGCAAAACAGAATGCACCCAAAATGGACCTAGGGCTGTGACCAGCTCTTGAATAGAAATGGGACATCTTTCTATTTTGGCAAGTTGCAAGCAAATCCACCATTGGGACCTACACTTACTTGAAACATTGATCTTAGAATAGCCATGCTGAAAGATCCAACTGAAATGGAGGTAGCAATCTTGTTCTTCCCACTGACTTTCACCCACTGACTCTCACTGAATACTCACTGACTTTCACACTGTCCTGGAATCTCTTAGTGCCTCATCAGTCTTTTGAGGAAAACAGAGCACAGCCTTCAAAGGGAAGGTCTTCAGTAGTCTGCTGTACTGCTACAGGAATCCCCAATGACGGGAGCCACGAGGAGAGGTGCACAATTACTGACATCACCCTGAATCGAGGGAAGCCTGCAGAGCCAACCAGAAGACCAAACAAAACTCTAACAGAAGAGTCTGACACTCGCCTCTAGTCCTCAGGCAGCTCAATGTGGAATTTGGACATAGCATTCTAATTCAAATTAACCTAATGAGCCAAGAGGGCCTGATGGTAGTTACATGGACGTGTAACCCAGCAGTAGAATAAACCTGCCTACCAAAAAGTTCAATTTTTTTGCTCTGCCTTCACAGTAGCATTCATTTATTGCCACCACTCACCTAAGCACTTTAAACAGTGAGAGTGAGGGTCGCTTTCAGACATTGGTTTATAACACCCAGGGCCTGAAGACAGGAGACTTTGGCATAAGCTTCCCTGGTACTGCATAGACCCTGGAGCCCACTCAACTATGAAGAGAGAGAAAGGGAAAGAAACTGCATCTTCCTCAGGTGTGTTGTTGCCTCATGAGAGATTTAGTTCAGATGCCTCATGCGCTCATTATATCATACTGCTAAGCCATTTTGCAGAAACTTGGTTCATTTGAAGATCTCACTGGGCTAACGCATGCTAGAAAATTGCTGATTGAAAACAATAAGAAGAAAGATTGAAAACAAGATAACTTTTGCTGCAGGTTTTTCTCCATTTTGTAAGTACTAGAAGTGCCAATTAGTGTGAAGCGCTTCACTGAATGGCTCATTTCTCTTAATGATCTTTGCCATGTTACTTATACTGTTCTGCTCTTAGACCACCATTGATGTAGTTTTCCTGCCTTCACCTTTCTTATTGTTTTAATAAGTTATTTTATAGAGTGGTTTTCATCACTTCAGTAGCATTTCCTCTCCCATTTAACTCCAGAATTTACACATTTATAGTGTCATTCCTGTGTTCTCATTGTAACAGACTGAATAAAGTCTTGAAAAATCCCCCAAATAATGTACAGCTTTCATCACAAGGGAAAGCCAGAAACAAAATGTGTAAAATGGAATGACAAATGTCTGAAGGAACATCAGCTTGTAATCTTATTGCAGCTTGATTTTATAATGAACCCTCTTCACTGCATGTTTTTTATTTGAGAGGTGTTGGCTTGTGTTACACTATTTTTCATTTTTCTGATCTCTTCTCTTTAATTTAGTTCAAATCTACAAAAACGCATTAAACATTGCTAAAGTGGCATTTGGCTACTTAAATCAAAGCATCTTAAATGAAAACTGCCACAAAATTGTTTAATGTTTTTTATAAGCAAAAAGGGATGAAATCAGAGACTCTGAGATGAAAATAAGATGACCTCTTTTCTGTGACAATGTTGTCTAGTTATGAAGAAAACAGGACAGTGGATTTTGTTTATTGCATTACATGTGCACTTTGACACTAACTTCAGTAAGAGTAATGGGGCCTCATGTCTTATAATAGCACAGATAATCAGGAACAGGAGAAAAAGGCAGACAGCATCTTGGGCTTGGATATTCAAAGGAGCCCAATGAAATTAAGTAACCAACTCTCATTAAAAATCTATAGAGTTGGATTCCTGCCTTCCCTAGGCTCTTTTGAAAACCCCAGCTCCGCGTTTTGATGGATTTTTCTTGTATGTTTTGTGTTAGTTGTTCACATGCAAGATTGCACTTGTTTATCTAAATCAAGTCACTTTCTCTTTAAAATATCACAAATTGGTACATTTGGGCAAAAATATCACAGTAAAGCATCAGTTAGGAGTTTAATTCCCTGTAGCAACAGAAGGGGAATAACATGCTTAGATCTGGACTTCATCTTTCTCTTTAGGACCCTGTCCATGCTCCCATTTTGAACACACCTTAAGTGAACCTGTTTAAAAGTCGCCACACAGTGATACAAACTAAGCCAACAATAGTGTTTGTACCTTGCAAAGCAATAATCCGAGCAGCTGTGTGGAAAACAGTCTGAAGTGATTTGTTGATTTTTTTATTATTACTTCTGTTAAGATTAGTATTATTCTAACACAATATGCATGTTTTTTGCATACCAATATTTGCTGATCTTTTACGAGTTCAAAAATTATGAGGAGTCCTCTCCACGGGATTTCCATAAGAAGAGCAATGGACCGAAATCCTAAAATAGCTCCTGCAGACATGTGTGCTCTGACCCAGAAACGTACCCCAAAAGTCTTACAATTAACTGCTTCAAATGCCTCAGAAAGGTGAGCTTCCTTAGAATGATTCACCTTCCTTTGCTGGTTAAAAATTGAACTCTTTTCCAAAATCTCATCAACTTCCATCTTCACTGCAGTTTTCTTTTTTTTATCGTAGTTTTTACATCTAGTAAACTTCCATTTGATTATAAATTCTTAAAGGAATCCTCCAACTGCTAAGTATTTTCCATAAGTGACATAATTTTGCATCTGCATTGAAAAAAGTATAGCATTTCTGATGATTCTTCATCTATTAAGTGGAAAGAGCACATAACACTGATAGGAAAATGTTGTTTTCCATTTATGAGAAATTTATATCACTCTATCTAAAGTACCAAGGAATCTTAGATTTATCAGTCCTGTTCTGAAGAAAACAAGTCCAAATATGTTGGAATGGAACTATTTGTGAAGAAATGTCAGATGCATTTTTTTATGTGACCATATAAAAAAACTGGGAAGTATTTAAATAAGTATTAACTTCTCTATCTCCAGGAGTACACCTGCACTGCATCTGGGAGGTATAATTGCCAGGTCAGATAGATGTACATGCTCTAGTTCTGCTCGAGCTAGTGTTTAAAAATAGCAGTGTGGCTGCAGGAGCATGGGCTTTGGCCAGCTCCCTGACTGCAATCCTTCCTCAGCCCTTCAGTGCATATTTGGGTGCCTAGCCTGAGCTGTTGCTTGTGCCACTGCAGCCACATTGCTATTTTTAGATGCTATCTTAAGCAGAGCTAGCACGTGTATGTCTACAAAGCTAGGAACTACACACAGAGTAATTTCTTAAAGTGAGATTTACCCTAGTGTAGAGGATCTGTACAAGGCTGCATGCATCATTCAAATCCAGGGGCGGCTCTAGGCATTTTGCCGCCCCAAGCACGGCAGGCAGGCTGCCTTCAGCGGCTTGCCTGCAGAGGGTCCGCTGGTCCTGTGGCTTCGGTGGACCTCCTGCAGGTGCCTGCGGGAAGTCCGTCAAAGCTGCAGGATCAGCGGACCCTCTGCAGGCAAGCCGCCGAAGGTAGCCTTCCTGCCGCCCTCGCAGTGCCGGCAGAATCCCCCCTGTAGCTTGCTGTCCCAAGCACACGCTTGGTGTGCTGGGGCCTGGAGCCGCCCTGTCATAACCTTAGTCCCAGATTTGGACGTTAGCGTCCAAAATATGGGGGTTAGCATGAAAACCTCCAAGCTTAGTTACCAGATTGGACCTGGTACTTGCTGCCACCACCCAAAAAATTAGAGTGTTTTGGGGCACTCTGGTCCCCCTGAAAAACCTTCCCTGGGGACCCCAAGACCCAAATCCCTTGAGTCTCACAACAAAGGGAAATAATCCTTTTTCCCTTTATCTCTCCAGGAGCACCTGGAGAGATACACAGACACAAGCTCTGTGAATCCAAACAGAGTGACTCCCCCTCTCCGTTCCCAGTCCTGGAAACAAAAGTACTTTCCTCTTCACCCAGAGGGAATGCAAAATCAGGCTAGCAAATCCAACACACACAGATTTCCCCTGATTTCTTCCTCCCACCAATTCCCTGGTGAGTACAGACTCAATTTTCCTGAAATTTCCCAGTAAAGAAAACTTCAACAGGTCTTAAAAGAAAGCTTTATATAAAAAGAAAGAAAAAAACATACAAATGGTCTCTCTGTATTAAGGTGACACAACACAGGGTCGATTGCTTAAAAGAATATTGAATAAGCAGCCTTATTCAAAAAGAATACAAATCAAAGCACTCCAGCACTTATATTCATGCAAATACCAAAGAAAAGAAACCATATAACTTACTATCTGATCTCTTTGTCCTTACACTTAGAAACAGAAGATTAGAAAACAGAACTACTTCTCCAAAGCTCAGAGAAAGCAGGCAGACAGAAAGCAAAGACTCAGACACAAACTTCCCTCCACCCAGAGTTGAAAAAATCCGGTTTCCTGATTGGTCCTCTGGTCAGGTGCTTCAGGTGAAAGAGACATTAACCCTTAGCTATCTGATTATGACACGCCCCCCAAATTGCAGACAGTGGGGAAGCTCACTGGCGGCGATTTCCTTCTAGAACTTGAAAATAAACAGATTAATACAACACATGCACCTTTACATATACTCCTAAGTATATAACTAACAGACTTCTACATTTTAAGAACACTTTTTAACTACTGAATTGTGGGAAACTCTCACAGGAGAGTGCATCAGCTACTTTGTTAGAAGCTCCTGTGATGTGCTGAATTTCAAAATCAAAATCTTGGAGAACTAAACTCCAACGAAGAAGTTTCTTGTTGTTCCCCTTGGCAGTATGAAGCCACTTTAGTGCAGCATGGTCAGTTTGTAGTTGGAACCGCCGTCCCCAAACATATGGGCACAGCTTTTCCAGGGCGTACACAATGGCATAGCATTCCTTTTCACTGACTGACCAGTGACTTTCCCTCTCAGACAGTTTCTTGCTGAGAAACACGACAGGATGGAAGTTGTGATCTGTTGCTTCCTGCATGAGCACTGCTCCTATACCACGCTCAGATGCATCCGTGGTTACTAGGAATGGCTTGTCAAAGTCCGGGGCCCTGAGTACAGGGTCAGACATGAGCGTTGCCTTAAGCTGGGTAAAGGCTTTTTGACACTCATCAGTCCACTTAACGGCATTTGGCTGGGTCTTTTTGGTCAGGTCAGTCAGTGGGGCAGCGATTTGGCTGTAGTGTGGTACAAATCGCCTGTAGTATCCGGCCAAGCCTAAGAAGGATTGGACCTGTTTCTTTGACCTTGGGACAGGCCACTTTTGGATAGCATCCACCTTGGCCTGTAGGGGGTTTATGGTTCCTCAACCCACCTGGTGCCCCAGGTAAGTCACTCTGTTTTGGCCTATTTGACACTTTTTGGCCTTAACAGTTAGTCCTGCCTACCTGATGCGCTCAAAGACCTTTTCCAGGTGTAGTAGGTGTTCGGGCCAGGAGTCTGAAAAAATGGCCACATCATCGAGGTAGGCAACTGCAAATTCTCCCAGTCCAGCTAGTAGACCATCTACCAGCCTCTGGAAGGTGGCGGGTGCATTTCGAAGGCCGAAAGGAAGGACATTGAATTCATACAGCCCCGCATGGGTGACGAATGCTGACCTCTCCTTGGCAGGTTCATCTAACGGTACTTGCCAGTACCCCTTGGTTAAGTCTATTGTAGAGATGAACTGGGTACGTCCCAACTTCTCCAATAGCTCATCGGTACGTGGCATTGGATAGTTGTCCGGACGAGTTACAGCATTTAGCTTACGGTAGTCCACGCAAAAGCGTATTTCCCCATCTGGTTTGGGTACCAGAACCACTGGAGATGCCCATGCACTGGTAGATGGGCGGATTATACCCATCTGTAGCATGTTCTGGAACTCCCATTCTATAATAGCAGCTTGGGCATGAGGAGACACCCGGTAGGGTGGGGTTCTGATTGGGTGAGCATTACCTGTATCAATGGAGTGGTATGCCCGCTCAGTCCGTCCTGGGGTGGCTGAGAACAATGGGGCGAAGCTAGTGCACAGCTCCTTAATTTGTTGCCGCTGCAGACGTTCCAGGGTGGTTGAGAGGTTCACCTCTTCCACGCCACCGTCTTTTTTCCCGTCGTAGTAGACACCGTCAGGCCACTCAGCCTCATCTCCCTGGACTGTAAACTGACAAACCTGTAAGTCTCTGGAATAAAAAGGCTTGAGAGAATTAACATGGTACACTTTAGGCTTTATTGAGGAACTGGGAAATGCTATGTGGTAATTTACAGTTCCTAGGCGCTCATGGACTGTGAATGGCCCTTCCCATGATGCTTCCATCTTATGGGCCTGTTGCGCCTTCAAGACCATAACCTGGTCTCCTACCTTGAAGGAACGTTCTCTGGCATGTCTGTCATACCAGGCCTTTTGCTCTTCCTGAGCATCCTTTAGGTTTTCTCTAGCAAGGGCTAAAGAGTGTTGGAGGGTGCTTTGTAGGTTGCTTACAAAGTCCAGAATGTTAGTTCCTGGAGAAGGCGTAAACCCCTCCCATTGCCGCTTCACCAACTGTAATGGCCCCTTAACCTCGTGACCATACACAAGTTCAAATGGTGAAAATCCTAAACTGGGATGTGGTACAGCCCTGTAGGCAAACAGCAACTGCTGCAACACTAGGTCCCAATTATTGGAGAATTCGTTGATGAATTTTCGTACCATGGCCCCCAAAGTTCCATTGAACCTTTCCACTAGGCCATTGGTTTGATGGTGGTACGGGGTGGCAACCAAGTGATGCACCCCATGAGTTTCCCACAGTTTTTCCATGGTCCCTGCCAGGAAATTAGACCCTGAATCTGTAAGGATGTCAGAGGGCCAACCTACCCTGGCAAAGATGTCTGTTAGGGCCAGGCACACAGTGTTAGCCCTGGTGTTGCCTAGAGCTACTGCTTCTGGCCATCGGGTAGCAAAGTCCACTAAAGTCAGTACGTACTGCTTTCCTCTGGGCGTCTTTTTTGGGAACGGGCCCAAAATATCCACAGCTACTCGCTGAAATGGAACCTCAATTATGGGGAGTGGCTGGAGAGGGGCCTTGACCTGGTCTTGAGGCTTTCCCACTCTTTGGCATACCTCACACGACCGGACATACTTGGCAACATCCTTGCCCATCCCCTCCCAGTGGAAGGACTTCCCCAACCGGTCCTTGGTTCTGTTCACCCCAGCATGGCCACTGGGATGATCATGGGCTAAGCTTAAGAGCTTCCCACGGTACTTAGTTGGAACCACCAACTGTTTTTGCGGCTGCCATTCTTCCCGGTGTCCACCAGAAAGAATTTCCTTGTATAAAAGTCCTTGGTCTATAACAAACCGGGATCGATTAGACGAGCTGAGAGGCGGTGGGGTGCTCCATACCGCCGCCCAAGCTTTCTGAAGGCTGTCATCTGCTTCCTGCTCAGTCTGGAACTGTTCCCTTGAGGCTGGGGTCACCAGTTCTTCCTCAGACTGTGGACTTGGGCTTGGTCCCTCTGGAAGCGATGTAGAGGATGGGGTTGTTTCCATTGCTGGTGAACCGCTCTCTGCTGGTGCACCTGAGGGTATTTCAGGCTCTGGCTGAGCCTTTTGGGTATGGCTGTCTGTTGTTTCTGCCAATTCTGGCTCGCTGGCGCCCACTGGCGTTGAGTTTGAAGATGGGGTTGCAATTGCTGGTGCTGGGTGCTGTTCCAGTTCCGGGCCTGGGACTGGAGGTGCTGTGGCTGTTTCAGTGGTTGGCATGGAATCTGGATCCACTACCTCTGTCTGGGTCTCTGGTAACACAGACGGGGTGTCTGTGGACGGTTCAGGAACAGGAATGGGTCTGGAAGCTTGCCTGGTTTGGCTACGTGTAACCATTCCCACTCTCTTGGCCCGCCTCACCTGGTTGGCCAAGTCTTCCCCCAGTAGCATGGGGATAGGATAATTGTCATAGACTGCAAAAGTCCACATTCCTGACCAGCCTTTGTACTGGACAGGCAGTTGAGCTGTAGGCAAGTCTACAGCTTGTGACATGAAGGGGTAAATTGTCACTTTGGCCTTTGGGTTGATGAATTTGGGGTCAACAAAGGATTGCTGGATAGCTGACACTTGTGCCCCCGTGTCTCTCCACGCAGTAACCTTCTTTCCGCCCACTCTCAAATTTTCCCTTCACTCCAAGGGTATTTGAGAGGCATCCGGGCCTGGGGATCTTTGGGGTGATGGTGGTGTAATGAATTGCACTCGCATGGTGTTCTTGGGACAGTTGGCCTTGATATGTCCCAGTTCATTACACTTAAAGCATCTTCCATCTGATGGGTCACTGGGCCAAGGTGAGTTACTGGAGACTGGTGAGGTGGAAGAGTAGGGCGTCTGTGGCTTTACTTGGGTTGTATGTGGGGTCTTTGGCTGTCCTCGGTTGTAGGGTTTATGGTCTGTGTGCCCCCTGGGGTAATCGTTCCCCTTGACAGTAGCTTTCTTGCTTTCTGCCAGTTCCATCCATTTGGCTCCAATCTCCCCCGCCTCAGCGAGATCTTTGGGTTTTCCATCTTGTATGTACCGTGTGATGTCTTCAGGAACACCATCCAAGAACTGCTCCATTTGTATGAGGAGGTGCAGTTCTTCCAAGGTTTGAATGTTGTTTCCTGTTATCCAGGCCTCATAGTTTTTTGCAATGTAGTAGGCGTGTTTGGGAAATGACACCTCTGGTTTCCACTTTTGGGTTCTGAAGCGCCGACGGGCATGATCTGGGGTTATCCCCATCCTGTATCTGGCCTTGGTTTGAAAAAGTTTATAGTCATTCATTTGCTGCTTAGGCATTTCGGCTGCCACCTCTGCTAAAGGTCCACTGAGTTGTGGCCTTAATTCTACCATGTACTGGTCTTCGGGGATGCTGTACCCAAGACAGGCTCTTTCAAAATTTTCCAAGAAGGCCTCGGTGTCATCACCTGCCTTGTAGGTGGGAAATTTCCTGTGCTGTGGAGCAATAATTGGCGCCGGGTTGTTAGGGTTGGCTGGAGTCTGTTGCTTAGCCTTTTCTAATTCCATGGCCTGTTGGTGGGCTTCCCTCTGGAGTTCTATCTGTCTTCTGTGGGCTGCCTCTTCTTCTTCTAGTTTTCTTTTGTGTGCTGCCTGTTTGATTTGTTCTTCTTTTTCTTTCATCTCCATCTCTTTTTGTTTTATTTCCAGTTGTCGCCTGTGTTCAGCTTCTTTGATTTGTTTTTCGGCCTCCATTTTTGTCTTGGTAGACATGGTTCCTGTTTTCTTGTGTTGGGGTGCCCTCCTGTGTTTATCTTCTGAACTGCAGGTTCTCTGTTGCCTCCTGAAGTCTGCCTAGCAACAGTGCCTTTAGCTTATCTTCAATGTTACATAAACCTGAAAAACCACTTTATTTGCATTTATATAGTGCTGGTAATGACTCTCAATGGGAGTGCTATTGTGTGACAAAAGACTCGTGATAGCACCTTAACGACTTCTTGCTTAACATGCAAGCCACAAACTGCCAGAGAGAGCAGAAAAAAAAAATTCTCTCTGGTTCCCTTTTAAAACCAAACTTTTTCTCTGTGCTAAAAAGCCCTTAGCAGAGAAAAGAAAAATATAATATTCCTACTGGCTTCTGGATTCTGTCTATATCCCACCGCTGCCACACCATGTCATAACCTTAGTCCCAGATTTGGACCTTAGTGTCCAAAATATGGGGGTTAGCATGAAAATCTCCAAGCTTAGTTACCAGCTTGGACCTGGTACTTGCTGCCACCACCCAAAAAATTAGAGTGTTTTGGGGCACTCTGGTCCCCCTGAAAAACCTTCCCTGGGGACCCCAAGACCCAAATCCCTTGAGTCTCACAACAAAGGGAAATAATCCTTTTTCCCTTCCCCCCTCCAGGTGCTCCTGGAGAGATACACAGACACAAGCTCTGTGAATCCAAAGAGAATGACTCCCCCTCTCCGTTTCCAGTCCTGGAAACAAAAGTACTTTCCTCTTCACCCAGAGGGAATGCAAAATCAGGCTAGCAAATCCAACACACACAGATTTCCCCTGATTTCTTCCTCCCACCAATTCCCTGGTGAGTACAGACTCAATTTTCCTGAAATTTCCCAGTAAAGAAAACTTCAACAGGTCTTAAAAGAAAACTTTATATAAAAAGAAAGAAAAATACATACAAATGGTCTCTCTGTATTAAGGTGACACAACACAGGGTCGATTGCTTAAAAGAATATTGAATAAGCAGCCTTATTCAAAAAGAATACAAATCAAAGCACTCCAGCACTTATATTCATGCAAATACCAAAGAAAAGAAACCATATAACTTACTATCTGATCTCTTTGTCCTTACACTTAGAAACAGAAGATTAGAAAACAGAACTACTTCTCCAAAGCTCAGAGAAAGCAGGCAGACAGAAAACAAAGATTCAGACACAAACTTCCCTCCACCCAGAGTTGAAAAAATCCGGTTTCCTGATTGGTCCTCTGGTCAGGTGCTTCAGGTGAAAGAGACATTAACCCTTAGCTATCTGTTTATGACACGCCCCTGTTCACACCTTGATTTAATAAAGCATTTAAGCACATGTTTAAGAACTTTACTAAACTGGGTCCCTAAGGGCTTAAGTAAGGCTTAGATGGCGCTTAACATAGCGTGAGTCCTCTGCACTGCAATGCATTTTTCTTCTAAAAGACTTGCCTAGAAAATATTATCTTGTTTCAACACATTACAAAAAGTCGAGTTAGCTGATATGATGCTCACCACGATTCACCATCCCAGTCAGCTAACTTGATTTTCCACAATCATGTTCAAGCTCGATAACATTTTCTAGTCAGAGCAAGCCCAGAGTGGTTATGTTCAGGCCATGCAGACTCTTTGAGCTTTAGTACGACCTCACACTAGTGTAAATCAGCAGCAACTCCACTGATGTCAAAAGAGTTAAACTGCTGTGAGATCAGAATCAGGTCATTCATGTTTTTGATAGAAAACCTCTCTCTATTTATATCCAGAAACAAAAGGACTAAATATTAAAAAATAGGCAGGAGATATATATAAAACTATAGTATTTGATTATTTTTTAAAATTACATAGAGGTAATAGTTTAGAGCATGTGACAAGCATTTTAGTCATATAAGGACTAAAAATTATGCTACTGAACATTATGAAGTACAACTTAAGAACCAGATCTGGAGTACAATAAGATTACAGGGTCTGCCTAGAACAACATTAATACAAAAATTATGGAGAAATTACATATAAACCTCAAAGCTAAGTTTGGCCAATAACTGATTTCAAAAGTGAGATTTATCGACTTGTTCCAGGCAAAAATCTGTTCCATGTAATGCAAGTGAGATATGTACTTACATTGAGTATATTAATCATCCTCCCTCACCGGCCTAACAAGATACTTTTCTTCCAGTTATTGGGTTGGAAGTTGAATACACTTCTAAAATAGTAGAGAAGGGAAGTTGGGCTAGATATACAAAGGGAATTAGACACTGTGAGTCTGTCTATATGGGGATAAAAAAAACCCCTGCTGTTGAATCAGCTGACTTGGGCTCAAGAGGCTCGGGCTCCGGGGCTGAAAAACTGCTGTGTAGAGGTTCGGACTCAGGCTGGAGACCATTCTCTGGGAGCCTATTAGAGTGGAGGGTCCCAAAGCGTGGTCTCCAGCCTGAACCCAAATGTCTAGACAGCAATTTTTAGTCCTACAGCTTCAGCTGTGCCATGGGGGTCTTATCGCTGCATAGAGGTATCCTGTGATGCTCAGTGATTCAATGGCTAACTTTTAAGCACCTTGCCACCCAGTGGAATCCAGTCCTGACTTCGATGCCTAAGCTTCCTATACAATGCATGGGGTGCATTAGACACCTAAAAATGGGATCCGCAAAAGTCCATATATGGAATGGGGAGCCGCCTAAGCTAGCCAGTCGGAAATCCTAAGGAGGGGGATTCACCTTTCAAAGGAACTTGGTTGCCTAACTCCAAGTCAAAGGGAGGCACCTGTCTCCACTCGGGATTCTGGAGCAAATCAACTGCTTTCAGTGTATCAGAAGTGGCAGCATGATGGCTAAAGGAAGAGTTCTCCCACCTTGGATTATGAAACCCATCAAGATCTCAAGGAAGTGAGCACTAAATTTCTTACTGCTGAGCACTGTATAAAGGGATCAGTTACTATTAAGCTGAGAGGTGTTTTTCCTATGCTGCCTGTTAATACACTGATTCGGAGAAAAATAATAGATTAACACACAAGGCAAGATTAATATCAAATGTACTTTGACTAATTTTTAAGCAACAAGTAGAATAATTAAATAATCATACACACAAATAAGCCTCAAACACATCTTGATCACAGCTGCTTTATGAATTGTCTGTAGCACTAGAAAGATATCTTTCTCAGGGAAATATTGATCACTGGATACATATCATATGTATGACAGTCAAACAATCACAAAAACTAGATTTGGAACATTATGGAGTAATTTAAATGGCTTTTTTAACTAAATGGGATAAGAGCAGTATGTATTTCAAAGCTAAAACATGAGCTGCAATTTAATCTTGTATATTTTTCAATATATGCATTTGGCATTCTTTCTTGTGATTCTACTCCCTTCCCCTCTCCTCCAGTTTCTTCAGTGTTTGCATTCTGTAAAAATCCAGACTCTTTTAAGCTGAGAAAACAGTCATTCCTTACTGTTGAAAAAGTAAGAATCATCAGAGCTGATCAACAGTTAATTTTGTACTATAAACATTACAAATTAACCTTTTTTTTGTGACACGTTCATAAACTGAGTCCTATTTATGTGATTGTATATGTTGTTCATATGTATCAAATTATTTAAAAGAAATTTTTTTTGGTCTATTGGCTGTTTGTGAACTGTTGGCTTTGTCTTTTTGGTATTCATTATTAATTCAGGTGATTCAAGAATCATGAATAAAAAGCTTCCAACATGACTTGTCCAATGGATAATGATTTGTGAAGGAAAAAAAAATTAAATTCTCTCTCCCTGGCTTATCGCCCGTTTCTTTGCTCAGCCAGTCACAGTATATATTTTAACATTTGTAAATAACAAATAGTATGACCCCACAAACCAAATTTACTACTTTATTCATAAAACTATTCAACAAACTATTTTTTACTAGCTTTAGGAATTATGTGGATTATGTTGGCACTTTAATTCAGTGATGGCTGACGTTTTTAGGCCAGAAAAAGACTTCAGTCTGAACCATACCACTAATGTTATGTTCTAAGTCCACTATATACATATATACACAGAGTGCACTGGATGAACATAAGACTATAAGAACAGCCGTACTGAGTCAGACCAAAGGTCCATCTAGGCCAGAGGGAAGGACCTGCTGCTGAATTGCCACCGAAGAATGAAGCGGCAGTGGTAGAGACGATCGCGGCTTTTTTTTTTCCCTGCTTGGGGTGGCAAAAATGCTGAAGCCGGCCCTGAGTCTGACCCAGTATGGATATTCTTATTATATCCCTTTCTTAAGGATTCCCAACATTCTGTTTGCTTTTTTGACTGCCGCTGCATCATGTGTGGATATTGTCAGAGAACTAGCCATCATGACTCCATGATCAATTTCTTGAGTGGTAACAGACCCCATCATTTGATATGTATAGATGGGATGTTTTCTAATGTGCATTACTTTGCATTTATCAATATTGAATTTTATCTGCCATTTTGTTGCCCAGCCACCCAGTTTTGAGAGATCCTGTTGTAGCTCTTTGCAGTCTGCCTGGGACTTAAGTATCTTGAGTAGTTTTGTATCATGTCTATATCTATAGGATTACACATTAAAAAGACAATTGCCCAGCAATTAATCCTGACCCCAGCTCCCATTAGTTCTGTCCTCACTCAACTTCCCTCAATTCAGCCCCACCTCAGTTCAGTCCACCAGCCCCCATCATCACCACCCAATCAGTTCAGCTGCCCCCCCAGTTCACCCTCCCAGCACTTTTCTTATGTGCTCAGAACCCACCATCAATACAGCTGCCCCACCTCACAGCCCCCACTATCCTCAGTTCAGACCCCGCTGAAGTTCTCAGGCCAAAGTTCAGCCCTGCCAGTTTTATCTCTGCTCCTCTTAGGGTTCTTCACGCTTCCCAGACCTGGGGAGGCTGCAGTGGGGTCCCCTATTCCACTTCCCAGGCTGGCAGGGTAGCAGCTGCAGGGGCTCTTTGCCCCCCCTCTACCCCTTCCCAGGCTGTGTGCTGCAGGAAGGAGGAGCAGAGGTGTCAAAACCTAGTCCCAGATTTGGACCTTAGCATCCAAAATATGGGGGTTAGCATGAAAACCTCCAAGCTTAATTACCAGCTTGGACCTGGTAAAGCTGCCACCACCCAAAAAATTAGAGTGTTTTGGGGCACTCTGGTCCCCCCAAAACCTTCCCTGGGGACCCCAAGACCCAAATCCCTTGAGTCTCACAACAAAGGGAAATAAACCTTTTCCCTTCCCCCCTCCAGGTGTTCCTGGAGAGAGACAAAGACGCAAGCTCCATGAATTTAAACAGAGGGACTCCACCCTCCCCGTTCCCAGCCTTGGAAAACAGAAGTACAGAGAGTTAATCTCTCTTCCTCCCTCACCCAGAGGGAATGCAAAGTCAGGCTAGTAAATCTAACACACACAGATTTCCCCCTGACTTCTTCCTCCCACCAATTCCCTGGGGAGCACAGACTCAATTCCCTAGAGTTCCCCACTAAAGAAAAACTCCAACAGGTCTTAAAAAGAAAGCTTTATATAAAAAGAAAGAAAAATACCTAAAAATGGTCTCTCTGTATTAAGGTGACAAATACAGGGTCAGTTGCTTAACAGAATATTGAATAAACAGCCTTATTCAAAAAGATTACAATTCAAAGCACTCCAGCAACTATAGACAAGTAAATACAAAAAGAAAACAATAGAAACCTTACTGCATTACTATATTGTACTTACAACTTGGAAACAGAAGATTAGAAAGCAGGAAACAGAAATCCCCTCATAGCCGAGAGAGCATACAGGCAGAAGACCCCAGAACAAAGGACTCACACACAAACTTCCCTCCACCCAGATTTAAAAAAGTCTTGTTTCCTGATTGGTCCTCTGGTCAGGTGGTTCAGATCACTTCTTTCCAGGTGAAAGAGGCGTTAACCCTTAGCTATCTGTTTATGACAAGAGGTACTGTTCTGTCCAAGGTTCTCAGAGGTGGGCGGGGGGAGGAATGAGAGTACCTATGCCAAGCTGCTGTGCTCTTTGCACACTGCTCCTCTCCTATGAGAATGGCGAGCAGAGGGGAGAGACTCTACTGGCTTCTGGCAGGGCTGAACTTCACAAGGGATCTGAAGCTTCTCATCTCATCATAAGACAAGCTCCAGTACCTTTTTAAATCACATCACTCATGAAAAAAAATCACAAGAGCTGGCAATACCACAGACAACTGACATGGATAATTTTGGCCTAAATGGTTACAATTGGAAAAGATAAAAGCTACTGAAAAAGGATCTTATTCTCAGCAATGAAGGCCTGCAGCTGAGCCTGGAACTAGTTAGCTCAGTTTCCAGGCAGACTGATGAACATTGATGGACAAGGTCAATCAGATCTTGGCACAATATCTGGGTCTGTCTGCTACCCTATGCAAAGTTTGCCTGCAATAATTCAGCCCATGCCTCCACACATAGTTCATTCTGTGCCAACTATGGTTTCCACACATGCTTTTATTCAGCCATGCGCAGTACCTGCAGTGGTGGATGTGGTTACCATCCTGTACCAAGTGCAACAAGAACTTGGGAAATATTTAAAGGCTGCTAAAGGACCATATAAACACTATGCTGATCTCGGGCAGCAGGCCATCCAGGAGTTCTCTGTAGGAGACAAGGTAAGTTACCAATCTGGAACCTTTAATCAGTCTACCCATCAGCCAAGCTGGATCATCTATACTTGGTCCCATTTCCAAACCTGCAATAAATCAACATAGTAACATTTAAGTTGAAGCTACCAGAGTAGCTGAAGATTCATCCAGTATTCTATGTCTTCCTCCTAAAAACATGTGCAGAGAACCCATTACCAGCTCATTCCAACCAACCAGCATCATCTATAACCATCCAAAGATAAGAGGAATACCTGGTTCAGCAAATCCTTGATTCCATGTGAGTGCAGGGTAAACTCCAATACCTGCTGAACCGGGAAGGCTATGGTCCAGATGACCAAACCTGGATCTGAAGGAGAGTATCCATGTGCCAGAACTGCTGTGAAACTTCCAATGAGCTCATCCCAAGAAGCAAAGCCTGGTGTCATCTAAAAGAAGCCCTTCACAGGGGAGGGAAGTTCTGTCAGGAACAGAGGCCTGCAGCTGATCTTGGGCCTAGCTAGCTCAGTCTCCAGGCAGACTAACAAACACAGGTGAGCTACAGCAGAACCACCTGCTTGGCTGGGAGGAACTATCAAGCATGCTCATTAGCCCAATCAGTAACAGCAAGTTGCTGGCTGTTCAATGTTTATACACACGGTGGATGAGACCATGCTTGTACCTGCCTTGATCTAGACCTGCTCCTTGTTCCAGCTCTAATCCAGTCTTCTCCAGCCCTGCTCGGTGCCTGACTCTGGTTCTGACCATTTGGTGCTGTTCCTGGTATCTGGCTGCTGCAGCTCCGACCAGTAGACCTCACTGGCCAAGACCTGGTTACTAATACTTATAATGGGAAGGCTCAGGCAACCTTAATACTAGACAATGCCACTTGCCTCTCCTCTAGTATACATACACACAAATCATGATCAGTGGTTTTTGAATGTTAACTCTCCTAGCAGTGACTTTATGGGCTATGGTAAAGACTACTATCACAATACAAATGATGGGAAAAGATGGTTATAGAAATATTATGGAAATGGTTAAAAGAAGCAAGCCATTTCTTTGTATAGGAGGTGGTCTATCTAAATTTGCCCCTATTTGTCTTTGCTCCATATTAAAGGTTCCTTCCACCCCACCCCACCCCACCCAACACCTTTCAATTCCTTTACTTTAAATATCCTGGGATTATTTTCATTTATGTTAATCACTTGTTTGGTATGTTTACTAAGCATAGCTAAATTTAAAAGAGCAGTCCTTACTCACATGAATAGTCCCACTGGAGTTAATGGGATCACTTACTTGAATTACTTACATGAGAAAGTTTGCCAGGTAAGGCCCTAAATGGGGGTTTAACAAATAATATTTTTCAATACAATTTTTCATTAAGGTTAAAAATATAAAAGACGTGCAATGGAATTCCTACAGTATTGTACATTGTTGGGGAAAGAAAAAATGTGCTTAATTCAATCGGAATATAAGTGATTCCATTCTTTGGATACTCTTTGTCCCTGTATATAAAACCCTTTGAGCCAAATACAGGTACAATTCCAAATTGGGAGTTGTAACAAAATAGATATTGTTCATTTCTACCATGGCTCATCTTTAGCAGGAGCACCTTTACTACTCCAGTGTAGGTAATTTTGCAGGACTTCAAATTATGGTTTTAGTAAGACTGACCTCTGTCAGCACCTAATTTATCACATTTATTTGAGAGCTGTAAGGTGAAAGCACAGAAACAAGAGTCATTTGACCTTGCTTAGCCAAACAGACCTGTAACCCAAGTGCTTCATTTGATCTTTCAAAATGATAGATAAGGAGTATAGTGAATTAGCAACAGATACTTCTTGTGAACAGTAAACATACACTGTTTACCTTACATGTCCCCTTCATACCCCAAATTTTAATTAGAAAACTTAATTATATTTGAGAGGAAAAGCTTAGAGCCATTTTTATAAGAGATAAAGAGTCACTGAGATTCAAAGTAAAGAACTACTGGTACCATAATTCATTAACCTTTAGATTTATATGCTTTGGGCAAAATTTGGGAAGATTCTGAAGATGTCCCCTCTAAAAAGAGAACTCAGCTAACAAACCCACTTTTATGACATTTGTGGATTGGGGATTACAATGTTTTCCAATGAAACTCTTCTCCCACTATAAAACCTCGGATGAAAGGTCAGCATGTGCACTACAGAGGTGTAGTTACCAATAATGGACCAAATTTCAAAGTATTCACTCCAGCAAGATTCTCACTGACTAAGTAAGAAATGAGTAAGGGTGTCAGGATTTGGTCCAAGATATTTCTAATCATACCTTACATATACATAGTACTTTTTTATGCTTAGAAATATTGGCTTCATTGGACCAATTAGGCACTGATTAATTTTATTCACTGGGGACAATGCCACAGCATCGGGAGTGTGTGTGTAAACTCTTGGTGGTGTTGTGCATCAGGAAAGCAAGAATGACTTTTATGGTTCCCTCATGCTCAAGGGAGAGTGCCCTTTTAAAGGGATGCAGTACGTTATCTCCTCACCGGCTAGCCAGCTCAGATAATGGGTGCAGGGGGTATAGTTTTGCCTTTGCTTTCTGAAGTGGCTTGCATGACCCAATAAAGATGACCATAGTGGCTGTCCACAGTGAAAGGAGTCACAAGCTGGGGAAAGACTACTTGCAGCCCCCCCATAATCTATCATATTTTAATGGTACACCTGACAGACAGATTGTTCCTGTTGTAGAACAGGTGATAGGGCAAGCAGGTCTGCAAATCTTTCAGTCCATAACTTCAAAGATTTCTGGGATGTAGTCTGATTTCCTTCTGTACACTATCCTGGCTCATATCAGAAACAAATTATAAATTAAGAATAACTACATTCTCTGCAGCCATATTTTTCTAATGCCCAGCAGTTCTATCACTGATACTTTCACATATACGTAGATAGGGGGCAGAGGAGTTCTCGCAAATGGCACCACTATAATGAACCTCGCCTTCCTAGTGTCCTATTGCTCGCTAAATCATTTCCTTGCTCAGGGACAATATGTTAGCAGTTAGTACTGACTAGCTCCCTTTAATTAAGAAGACTGAATCTTCAATTTGCAATCTATTCTCGGCATGATTATTCTTCTGTGTAGTGCCCATTTACTGTTTTCTCTACCCCTGCTTCCTGTGATAAACTTTCTCCTTTCTGAAACAGACAATTTATATCATTGCAGTAAAGGTTAAGCTTAACAGGAGTCGATAGCACCTATTCTCACTGATGTTTTATAAAATGAAGTAGGGATGACTGACTGTTTGCTATTAAACGTTCTTATACTAATGTTTTAAAAACATAGTCCATTCCTCAACTGTTGTAATAAGTGTCTGAACACTTACGATACTCTCTTGAGATCATTATCTCATTTTGTTTTGAAAAGGTTACAATGAAAGGGAAGTTTACAAGAGGAAATGCTTCCACGCTGATTTTGACTGGAGCTCATTATGAACTGCAGCCACATCACCTAGCCTGAGATGTCCTCTCTCCAGCACTTTGTTAGGAGACCTCCAAAGATGAGATTGATATTTGGATAGGAAACACCTTCAGGTATGCTACAGGAAGTTCTATAAGTAATTCAGGAAGCAGAACTCTTCCTTTTGAATCAGTACTGGGCCTACATTCCCCTGGGAGGGTCAGGAGGAAGAAGTGGTATATTGCTGAAGATGCTGCCTGCACTGCTGAGACTTGACCTCGGATAGTCAAGACTTCTTAGTGGTAATGCAAATTTCACTGTGTCTGCAAGAAAAGCTGTAATATTTATGAAGTCCAATACAATACTGTCACAGGACTATCAACTCTGTGTTGATTCAGTACCTTAAACTCTCAGGACTCTTGGTTTGTAGCACCTCATGTAGTCTGGGTGAAAATTTTGCTTAAGCACAGTGACTTATGCTTCACATACTCGGCTAGCCGGTTGTGCACAGGACAGAGTCAGATAAGTGTTTGATGGGTGGTGCCCTTAGATTAGCATGTCTCTGAGATGGTATTTAAAAGATTATTTTTTGAAATATAATGTGAAGTGTTTTTAAATGTAATTTATTATCCAAAGTCATACAACAGAATACATCAGAAAGCAGCTAAGGCCCAATTCGCCTCCCACTGAAGTCAGTGGAAATCCTTCCATTGATTTTATAGGAACTGGATTCTAATACACCTCTACCTCGATATAACGCTGTCCTCAGGAGCCAAAAAATCTTACTGCGTTATAGGTGAAACTGCGTTATATCGAACTTGCTTTGATCCACCAGAGTGCATATCTCTGCCCCTCGGAGCACTGCTTTACAGTGTTAAATCTGAATTCGTGTTATATCAGGTCGCGTTATATTGAGGTAGAGGTGTAACAATATGGAATATTGCATAGCTCTCTTACATCAGATGCAGTTGCAAAAGAAAAGTTGTGAAAGACAGTGTTAATGTTGTTCATCCACAAAACATATTCCCATAAAGGTGTATCAATCAGTCAAAATAACATTTAAGTGGGATTTGAATAGTGCAGAGGCCTCGTCCTGGCCCACTAACCAAGTGTGAATTTCACCCACACAAAGGTGAGAAAATACATATTGGTAGGCAATAGTTTGCAGACTAGGCACCTAACTGACAATGTGCAATTGTGAGTTACTTTAGTCATTTAATCATACTTAAGATATTATTATTATTATTATTATTTATTATTATTTTATTTACTTTTGCAAAGAGAGCCATTGCTGCGTATGGTGCTTTACAGGGAGTAAAAGCCATGAGAAGTTTACAATTTAAAATTTCTAGAATTGGATTCTTGTAAATACTCCCATGTTATCAGTTAAGAGATGAATCTTTAATGAAGCCAGCAGAACCTAATTCAGGGTCGGAACCAACTCTCATTGGAATCATTGGGAGACTTTCTATTTACTTTAATTGGAGCTGGATCATGCCTGTAATTATTTCCTGGCTTATATGATTCAAAATCTTGGAATTCATTACACTGTTTAGTCAAGCCAGTTTCTATCCAGCTAGCTCGAGTGTTGGATGGGGTTTAAACACATAAACATTGGCTTCTATCATAGACTAATTAGTTGGATAAAAAACTATGCAGCCCACATACATGTAGTGACACCGTGTTTTTTTTCCCCAGGGTGTTCAAAGACAATAAAGGGGAAATGGTGAGCTGTAATACAATTTCAAATAGCATTCAAGGTGCTTCCTTTGATTTGTGATGCTCTTGTGAAAACACACAAAGGCCTTCTGTCAAAGTTTGGTTTGAAGTAGTTTTGACTTCTCAAGGCACTAAGCATATTTATACTTTATATACTCAAATTTAAAACAAAGAGAAATGTTTCCCATTTCCTACTGAAGCCCACACTTCTGAGTGCTGCCCCTCCATTCCTCACTGTTCAGCAACCAGACCAATAAGCTCTCTGGAACAATTTTATCTGCCACCATAAATGAAGGACAGAACACAATCTATATTGTATAGATTGTAAACACCTTATGACGAGAAGCTGAAAACGTGATTATCACAGTGACATCAACTTTCCCACAATACATCTATTTTAAGGCACAAACTTAACAATGTAACTAGTAATTCAAAAAACTCCAGGGCCCTGATTCACATTGACATTAAGCCCTCTTTACACAATTCTGGCAGTGTAAAAAAGACTTCAGTTGGGTATAAAACTATTTACACCCACTGTAAGGTATAAAGGGGCCTTAGCGTAAAGGAGATTCAGCCCTCAACTGCATAACGTGAGTGAGTTAGGGTTACTTTGGGAACTTTAACTTTTCCATTTCCTGACTTCTGAATGCTTAAAGCCCTAACCCAGAAAACACGATTCATGGAGGTGTACCCTTGCACCTGTGCAGATCTCTACTGAAGTCAGTAGGGCTTCTAATGGGTAAAGGAGTTAAATCTATTTGCAGGATTGGGTGTTAAAATTATAACTTTAATGCTACATTAAAGTGTGTTTCTGTATTTAATTTCTTCTCTTTTTTCTTATAAAAAAGACTAAAGCACAAATCTTTCTATAGATTTCACTGTGTACCACAGTATCATAGTTGAATGTATACAAAACTATCAAATTGCACTCTGAAATAGCAGCACAAAGCCATCACTCCAACCCAGCTATTAGATACTTATCTAGTGTATTTACTGTACCTTCTTCCACAGTGCTGCAAATAGTACAACTTTAGATTAACTGGAAATTTTGTGAAAAACCAAATTTTCATGTTTGGAGGCAGTGTGATCTAGCTGATAGAACACAGGAATCAAGAAATCTGGGTTCTGCTCCCAGATCTACCATCAAGCCACTGTGGGCAAGCCACAATCTTTCTTTGCTTCAGTTTCTCCATCTGTAAAATAGTTTGTGATTACTTTAGTTTTTAAAAGATCTGTATGATCTACTAAAGAAAACAATCACCATATAGTATTATAATATAATATACCATCATTTTAAAGGAGATATTTCATATGTAGCCTGGAGACTAGTCTTCAGGGAGGACTAGCAAACAAAAGCATTTCATCTGAGTTTTGTATGCACACACAGTTGCAAAATTCCCCTCTCGCCCCCCGCAACACACACATTCTCAATAACAAAAGTGTAAAAGGAAGTTATGTGCATGTGAAAATCAGCTTAAAATGAAAGTGCAAATGTAACTTTAACTATTTTTTTTCAAAACAATGATACACAAATATATTTTTCTCCACTATGAACCTAGTGACTCAATATATACACTAAAACATAACTGATCCTAGGAGCATCATGCAGACACCGTGCTCACACATTTAACTATTTAAGATTCTTATACAGAGCTCATCACCATGGTGTGTGACTGCCAAATGGTATCCCTTTAACTGTGACTGTCAGTTGCGCCCCCCCCGCCCAAAAAAAGTAGACTTAGAATTGAAGAAAAATGGTTACTTTTTTTTCTTTTATTTTATTTTAAAGAAATAGAAAGAACAGGGCAGAAGTGCAAGTGGCTAGAATCTCCTGATGGGAGTGGGAGTGAGGTGCTTGAATAGACTTGTATCCTCTACTGGCAATTCTTACATGTCTAAAACTGTCAGATTAGTACTGACTGAAAAACAATATGCATGTAAAATAAACTATTCACCAAATCACATTGGTTGGATGCATTTAGATGCTATTATTAAAGACAGCTGCAAACATTTACATTATGTCAGCGAAGAACTGTTCAACCAGTGATTCTTATCAATTTGTGTGTAATCTGCATATGGATTGTACTAAACTGGCCCAGATCCACAGAATTTTATAACATCTAGGAAACCAAGCTACATATCATTTGTTTTAAGAAAATCACTAGAGACTGTCAACAATTTTGTTCATGTTGTCAAAAGAATGCTTTATGTATTTTGTTTCCAAAGTAGCTGAAGAAACATAAACAAGCAGAGAGAAAGAAAATTCTCTGGAAAATAGAAAAGTTTGAGGAAAACACAGGGTTTCACCCTATGTGATGCTGTCATAGATATTCAGTATGAAAACAGTCGTCTTTGCTAAGTAACAAAAGTGCACACATAGAACTCAAGAGGTTTTCATTGAAATTACTGCTGACTCTCTCTTATGCTATTCTGTGGCTCCAGTGCAAATGACCCATGTCCAAAATCATTATATGCCAAGTCACAAGTATTTGTACCTACAAATAATACAACACTTTGTAGCTGTACCTTTAAAGAGAGGCTAAATGTTGGAAATCACTGTTGTAATAAAGTAAAGTTCATAAACAACCATTATTTTCATGTTTTTTGTAGTGTTTTCTAAAAGAAAAAGATATGGCAGAGTTTTACTGGCAAAAAGATTTGGGTTTTCTGATGAAGCACAATCATTACATTAAGAGCAGTCATTGCTCATCTGGGCCATTTTATTCTCACATGATGATTCCAGGACCTTGCTGCACTTTTTCGTCTATTATAACTAATCAACTTAATATATTGGGTTTTGTAGATCTATTTCTGCAGTCCTTGGGGAAGTTAATGAAAGGTGTTTTTTGACCAAGGACTTCAGCATCGGACTCATTGTTTGACCTATGCCTCTTCTTTGGAGAAGAGGCAAACACTTGACAATTCATCATTAATGTGTGTGTGTGTGTGTGTGTGTGTGTGTGTGTGTGTGTGTGTGTGTGTGTGTGTGTGTGTGTGTGTGTGTGTGTGTGTAAGTGACAATAAAGATTAAGAGAAATGGCTTCAATACTAAGGGTATGCCTACAGTACAAAATTAATTTGAAGTTATTTTATTCGAATTTCCAGGATCGAGTTCATACAGTTGATGTTGTGTCCCCACTAAAGCGTGTTAATTCAGCAGAGTGTGTCCAGAGTACCAAGGCTAGCATCGAATGGCGGAGCATTGCACTGTGGTAGCTATCTTACAGTTCCCGCAGTCTCTGCCACCCATTGGAATTGTGGGTTAAGCTCCCAGTGCATGATGAGGCAAAAACATTCTAGAGGTTTTTTCTGGGTGTGTGCCATCACTCACTCCTCCCTCCATGAAAGCTACGGCAGAAAACACGCTGCCAGCAGACAGTGCAGCATGGTGCACCGCCTGTCTCCTGGTATGTTGAATCCACTTCGAATGTCCTCTCCCCTTTCTATCTACTCTTTAATCTAACCATTTCCCACCGTTTCTCGGCCATCGTGAACAGAGCCTCACAGCTTCCACTGCTTTCTCCAGATTGTCTGTCCTGGGCTCCTGTGGAAGCTACAGAAGGCAACAATTCCCTCTTGTTTCTTGGCCATCATGAACAGAGTCACACAGACAATCTGGAGAAAGTGGTGAAAGCTGTCCTGGACTCCCATGGAAGCTACAAAAGACAACCATTTACTGCCTTTTATCAGCCATCTTGAACTGAACAGCTCATTTCGCACCCTTTTTCAAGGATTACCTGTGCAGGTGCCATTGCGTGGCATACATGGAGCCCGCTCAGATCTCTGGTGCAGTTTTGACCTTTGTAAATACCTTGCACATTATCCAGCAGTATGTTCAGTACCTGTAAAACTGGGCAAGGAAGCAACGACACTGCGATTACTATATTGATGAGGACATGGACAAAGACGTTCCTTGATGCACGGCATGTGGCGATTTGGAGATCATGGTGGTATTGGACCAGGTTCATGCCATGAAAATCCAATTCTGGGCCTGGGAAACAAGCACAGACTGGTGGGACCGCATAGTGTTGCAGGTGTGGGATGATTCCCAGTGGCTGTGAAACTTTCATATGTGTAGGGCCACTTTCATGGAACTTTGTGACTTGCTTTCTCCTGCCCTGAAGTGCAAAGACATCAAAATGAGAGCAGCCCTCACAGTTGAGAAGCGAGTGGCCATAGCACTGTGGAAGCTTGTAACACCCAACAGCTACCGGTCAGTCAGGAATCAGTTTGGACAGGGAAAATCTACTGTAGGGGCTGCTGTGCTGCAAGTAGTCAACACTATCATTGATCAGCTGCTATCAAGGGTAGTGACTTTGGGAAATGTGCTGACCATTATGGATGGCTTTAATGTGCTGGGGTTCCCTAACTGCAGCGGGGCGATAGATGGAATGCATACCCCCATCTTGACCCTGGCACACCGTGGCAGCCAGTACATAAACCGAAAGGAGTACTTTTCAATGCTTCTGCAAGCACTGGTGGATCACAAGGGACGTTTCACCAATATCAGTGTGGGATGGCTGGGAAAGGTGCATGACGCTTGCATATTCAGGAACTCTGGTCTGTTTGAAAAGCTGCAGCAAGGGACTTACTTTCCAGACCAGAAAATAACAGTTGGGGATGTTGAAATGCCTATAGTTATCCTTGGGGACCCAGCCTACCCCTTAATGCCATAGTTCACGAAGCCGTACACAGGCATCCTGGACAGTAGTAAGAAGCAGTTCACCTATAGGCTGAGCAAGTGCGGAATAGTGGTAGAATGTGCTTTTGGACATTTGAAAGGGCACTGGCACAGTTCACTGACTCGGTTAGATCTCAGCACAACCAATATTCCAATTGTAATTGCTGCTTGTTGTGTGCTCCACAATATCTATGAGAGTAAGGGGGAGACTTTTATGGTGGGGTGGGAGGCTGAGGCAACTCACCTGGCTGCCAATTTTGCACAGCCAGACAACAGGGTGATTAGAAGAATACAGCAGGGCGTGCTGCACATCAGAGAAGCTTTGAAAGCCAGTTTCATGACTGGCCAGAGTACAGTGTGACAGTTGTGCTTGTTTCACTTGAAGTTACCCGCACCCTATATATATAAAAGGAAATAGTCAAAATTGTTTAAAAACTGTTCTTTATTATTTGATGCACAATGCATTCAGAGAAATTTAGAAGGTAGATGGGGGGGAAGGTGTTAGGGGGATGGAGGAGGAGGGAAGGGCAAGTCCAGAAACCAAATCAAAAGTTCACATATGCCAGCTTTCTGGTGCTTGGGCGATCCTCTGGGGTTGAGTGTGTGGGTCCCCGTAGCTCCCCTGTCGTGTTCTGGGTGAGGAGTCTATGGAACTTGGGGAGGAGGGAGGAAGGTTATACATGGGCTGCAGAGGAAGTCTGTGGTGGTGCTGCCTTTCCCACATTAGATCCCCCATACAGTGGAGGATGTCAGTTTGCTCCCCCATGAGCTTGACCATAGCATCCTGCCTGCTCTTATCACGCGCGTCCCTCCTCTCTTCATGTTCCTGTAATGCTTTACAGGACTCTGCAATTGTTTGCCTCCATGCATTCAGCTGGGCCCTATCAGTGTGGGAGGACTGCATGAGCTCAGTGAACATGTCCTCCCGAGTTCGTTTTTTCTGCCTTCTAATCTGGACCAGCCTCTGGGATGGAGTAGATAGGGGCCATGTTGAAACACTTGCACCTGCGGGAGGAGAAAAAGGGAGGGTAGTATTTTAAAAAATACATAGCAGAGAACAAAGGGGGCACTTTGGTATGAGTAAACCATCACACATGGCTGGGCAACAGAATTCATCTTGCAGGCAGCCCCCAGGGGCACGTGGGGTTCTGCTTCTTCTACATTCATTTCATTGCTTTCAAACTGCTGGGCCCCGTTTCCCACAGCAAGCAATACCTGGTGGGTTTGCCATGTAAAAGAAGGGCCTGTGGGCTCTCTGGGATGATCACTGCACACAATAACCACCACTAAACCCCGTCCCCACCATGTGGCTCCAATCATGCTCAAAGCAGAGATGAGCCATTTACTCTAAATGCGAACAACCCAGCACAGCTGGGTTCCCCTCCCCCTGCCCCCACTACGTGGCTCTGATCAGGCTCTCACTCACCAGAAGTACCTTCTCCAGGGTCATGGTCTGGGAGCCTGCCTTGGGAGTGGGGGGAGGCTATTGGATCCAGTGTTAAGATTAGTTCCTGGCTAGGGGGGGAAACGGATTCCCCACGTGCCACCTGTACACTGTCCTCCTCCTCCTCCTCCTCCTCCTCCTCCTCTTTGTCCTCCAACGTCTCTTCCTCTCCACTCTGTGCAACTCCTTCCTTGAGGTGTCCACTGACAGTGGTGGGGTAGTGGTGGCATCACCCCTCATAATTGCATGGAGCTCACGGTAAAAGCAGAATGTATGGGACTGTGACCCAGAGCGCCCATTTGCCTCCCTGGCTTTTTGGTACACTTGCCTGAGCTCCTTGATATTTGTACGACACTGCTCTGTGTCCCTTGAGTAGCCTCTTTCCGTCATGGTCCTGGAGACTATAGCATAGGTATTTGTGTTCCTTTTTTTGGGATGTAGCTCTGCCATAACAGACTCATCTCCCCAGCATGTGATGAAATCCAGTACCTCCCGTTCAGACCGTGCTGGAGCTCATCTGCGAATCCTGGACTGCGTGATCTCCTGTGATGGTGGACTCTGCATGGTCGCCTGTGATGGTGGACTGTGCTGATGGTCACCTGTGCTGCTGGTGACCGAACAGGAAATGAAATTCAAAAGTTCCTGGGGCTTTTCCTGCCCCCCTGACTAGTGCATTGGAGTTGATAGTGTTGTCCAGAGCGGTCACAATGGAGCATCCTGGGATAGGTCCCGGAGGCCAATAACATCGAATTGCAGCCCCAATACCTTAAACCTGGGATTGCGATCTTGATTTAAGCACTACTCCACTTGCCGAGTTGGAGTACAGAAATCGATTTAAAGAGCCCTTTAAATCGAAAAAAAAAAAGCATTTGGTCATGTGGACGGAATCATTTTATTTTCTGAAATAACTCAGCTAAGTCCAAAATAACAAGCTAGTGTAGACCAGGCCTAAGAGTATGAAACCCCATCGAACTTGGTTTACAAACCAGGTAGACGTATATATCAGAAATGTAATGATCAATTAATGAAATAAGAGAATGCAAATGTAATAATTTACCTGACACAATATTAAAACAAAACCATCAAAATATATTAAGGGTATGACTTCAGACAAAGAATAGAATATGAGGGTGTAAACTGCCATTCTGTCTTTCAAGGAAAACTGAACAAAAATATAAATAGGAGATTCTTACCACAAGTAAGAGTAAAGCACTAAAAATTTGAAATAAATAGAAGGCTCCTCAAATCTCTTTATAGATTTTAGTTTGTGTCTATATCATTACACAACTGAAAGTATTTGACATTATGAAACTTCATAATTAAATAGCAATGTAATATGTTGTTTTGACAATTTACTGATGTAGAGTAGAACTTGGGGAATCCAGCTCAGAATTTACCTGTTGAATAAAAGGAGAAGTCTTTCAGTGTAGGCAGTGGTGCAAGTAGAATTCATTTCTTACCTGTATGCTGCACCAGCCAAAGGGGGGGGAGGGGCACAAGACCTTCCCACGCAACCCCCCGCACCCATGAGTCCTCTCATGACCCTGTTCCGCCCCCAGCCCAAGGCCCCATGCTCTCCCTCTCTGCTTCCTATGATCCATCCCATATTACCTGGACAGGGTGGGGAGCACTCCCAGTGAGTGGACATGGCACAGCTGTTGTGTTGGCTGCTAAGAGAAGAGGGCTTACTCTCTGAAACAATAGCCAGTTGCAGGCCTGCGATGGGGCGGGCAAAAGGGGCAATTGCCCAGGGACCCAGGCAATTTAAAAAGGCCTCAGGCACCTAGGTGCATGAGACTACTCTGGGCCCCGCCCTTTGGAGGGCCCCAGAAGCCAGCATGGCAGTCCCGGAAGTGACATATTCTTCAAGTCCACCCCAAGCCCTGCCCCTTGTGACGTTCTGTATCTCGTGGGAACATCCTACACCCCCATGTTCATCCTTATAACATGATTGTGTGGTATCTAAAGCAAAATTTGTCATGTCAGGTTTCTTCGGAAGGCTCATGATGTACTGAGCATTGTTGTTATGGTAATATTATAGTAAATGTTGCTATAGTAATGTTATAGGTTGTAATTTCATGTATATAGTTAGGAGGCTGAAAATGTGTCCTCATGGCTTAAAGCAAGCCCAGGCAAAAACTCTCTCAGAAGCAGAGGGGCAGTTCACACCTCATCAGGGCACGTATGGGACAAACCAAGCCTCACAGAAACAAAGGACACTGGCCTAGGCAACAACAAAGGATATGTTGGACTCTCAAGTGAGTCACCCCCGTTCCTTTGGTCAGTTTGGCATTGCAATGAGGTAATGTTCACCTGACTCTGAAGGGGGTGTGTGGCAAAGCTAAGAGGAAAGAAAGGACACGATCAAAGGGAGAGACATTTGCCATGCTCTTCCTTTCCCTTCCACCTCCATCTACAGACATCACCCCACCCAGGGACTGAAGTGCTGATCAAAGGAGAGAGCCTGGCTGAAGGGCAACCAGCCAGCCTGTGGTGAAAAGCATCTAAGTTTGTAAGGGCACTGAAAGTGTTAAGATCAGTTTAGAATGCTTTTTGCTTTTATTTCATTTGACCAAATCTGACTTGTTATGCTTTAACTTATAATCACTTACAAATCTATCTTTGTCGTTAATACACTTGTTTGTTTATTCTATCTGAAGCAGTGTGTTTGGTTGAAGTGTGTCTCAGACTCCCCTTGGGATAACAAGCCTGGTGCATATCAATTTCTTTATTAAATTGACAAACTCATATAAGCTTGCAGCGTCCAGCAGGCATAACTGGACACTGCAAAATGGAGGTTTCTAGGGTTGTGTCTGGGACTGGAGATATTGGCTCATGTCATTTGGTTGCACGGTCCAAGGAGCAGCTTACATGCCAGAGGCTGTGCGTGAACAGCCCAGGAGTGGGAGTTCTCACATCAGAGCAGGGTAAGGCTGGATCCTAGAGTCAAGGATTGGAATGACCTAGCAGACACCAGTCCAGATAACACCAGAGGGGAATGTCACACACCCCCTATAGATGGTCTTGGCCCTGGGGCCCAGAATTTCTGTTAGTGAGCCTAGCCAGTCACAGTCACACCTGCTTTGGGAATTGCCAGCAGAAGAGCTTCAAACCAGCTCCCTCTGACAGTAGAGAATATTTTTTTCAAACACTCTGGCAACCAAGCCCCATGCCAGCAGCTCCTCTGGCGCAGCTGTACCACCCCCTGCCTCACTCCTCCAGCTATACAGGCCCCGAACGAGACTGAGGAGACATCTTTGAATGACACAGGAGAGAGGTCCAACCACCTAAATTTTGTGCACAATTTCTTTGTCATATAAGCTAACTGAAGGATTTAATATTCAAATGTGCCTTTAGATACATAAATATTGATTAACAGACACATTCATCTAATTGCTTTAAATAGTTGTGATAATTGTGTAGGTTCTGTAGTGGGGTAGACACCCGCTCCTGCCCTGAGGGGCTTAAAGCCACCCCTGGGAGAGGGCTGAGAGAAAAGCTTCTCTGAGTAGGAGGCAGCCTCAGCTGGAGGACATGCCACAAACAGACCCAGCTGGCCCTATAAAGGTCAGGGCAGCCAGGAGTTCAGAAGGCTCTCTCTGGTTTGAGAGGGAACAGGGCCTGGCTGCCTAGCAGAAAGAGTATTGGGAGTGAAGCAGAGGAGCTCCTGGCTGGCAACTCCCCAGGCTGCAAGGTCTGGTTTAAGGCCTAAAAGGGTACTGGGTGGTAGAGGAAGGCACTTGACCCCTCCCTTAAGGCCCCCTGTCCACTCTCTCTGCCTCTCCCTGGAGGCCCTGCCACCCATGCCTCTCTGCCCCCTCTCCTGAAGGGTCTCTCTGCCCACCACTTGCACTTCTCTGCCTTTTAGGAGCTGAAGGGTGTGAGCAGTGAAGGGAGAAGGCCATGGGGGAGAGGATGAAGAGGTGGGCAGAGGGGGCTGCGGGGAAGTGGAGGAGAAGCATTAGAGACTGCTGTGGGGAAAGGGGTGGAGAAGCAGGATCAGCAGGATCCCTGGGGGAAGAGGCGAATTGGAGGAGGGAAGAGTAGCAGCATAGGCAGGGCCATGGGGGAAGAGTAGAATGCTGGAGTGGGGCCTTGGGGCAAAGCATGAGTGGGGCTATGGCTTGGGTGTCCTTTCAGCGGTGGCACTTCAAAGGTGGTAGGCTGGTGGCGTGCCTCCAAAGGGAGGTGCACGGCATTCTGTTTGGGAAGGCTTAGCCAATAATACCCACTGCCCATGTATGCTATGTCTTGTGGCCCTGGAACTTCCCAGGTTTCAACTTTGATTCTGTAAGTCCCATGTATGAATGATGAGCTGTATTGCCTTCACTCTGATCTAAATTATCAGACAAGATGATGAATGCTTTCTCAGCAGGAGGTAGAGGCAAGGTTTAGTCACTTCTGATTAAAACAAAATTTGAGGGGAACTAGATGACCAGGAAATTAGTGACAGGAAACAGAACTTTTCACCATCAGTACAAAGCAGACTCACACTGGTAATCAGCCAAAAGTCTAGTTAGTGGCCTACATGAAAGGAGATGGTGGTCTCAGTCTAGCTGGTAGGCCATGACATCCCACATGGCAAAAAAACACAATCCCAACTGGCACTAATTGGCACCTCTGTTACCTGCCAAAGGGAAGACACAGACTGAAAAGGCATTGAGACCAAACTACCCTTTCACACCTAGAGGCAATGCTTGTCAGTCAAGGAGGAGTCACACTGGTACAAGCACAATAGTGAAGCTTGCACTTGTCTGCTTGTACTGTGCCTCGTCTGTGGATAAACTGCATATTTAGGGATATCAGGCCAATGCCTCCCACAATCACCAAAACCTATTCAACCCTTAAAAAGCAATTCCACCCTGACCCCAGCATTTTGCAAGATTTCTATAGAGAACACTGAACTGAAATACTTAGGGTCATTATAAAACAAATAGAACATTGCTAAAAATACTGAAGTTTGATTTCTGCTTGGGTGTTATCACTAAAAGCAATGCCTAAGGCAGCTAAGGATTTATAACAAGTGTCTAGTAGTGGCTGAATGCTTTGATAACTAGTTGGATTTCTTTCATAGAATTCCATGTACTCTGAACTAGGGGGCTTTCACAGACTGTTTTAATTAGACACTTGGGGCCTGATTTTCTAAAGACTGCTGCACAATTGACTGTACATTATGAATGTTTGTCTAGTTATTCACCTTCCCTTGAAAGCTATGTCCTTAACTGGAGACCTACTTGCTTTCATCCAAAATGAACTTCTCAGCAGCTGCAGTCACAATTTCAAAAGAAAAAACATTCCGAGAGGTTAATCATCTCTGATTAGTAACAGTCAAGTGGCCTATTTATTTCAGATTTTAGACTCCCAACCCATCCCAATTCACTACAGGAGTTTGACCATTTAAATGTAAAAGGTCTGTTACTTGACCCTTGTTTCTCCAGCCAGGACAATGGCAACATTTGCTCCTAAATGGATATTTGAACAGGTAATGAGTGATGCAATGTAAATGTATATCCACTGACCGTACTTTCTTGCAGCTAGTGGGATGTTGGTATTTTTGTTTCTCAGAAACTTAGTTTAAGGAGCTATAACAAAATACTATGTGCTGTGCTTTTGTGAACTGACTTTAGTCTCATTGTCCCAGTCTTTGTCCTCACCGCCTCTGGCCAGTGTCCTTTTACACTGTGACGTTCATTATTTATTTGTATTATACAATACATGGATTAAGGCTAAAGGCGGTTTGCACTGAACAAAACTATTCACACATCTCAGGTGAGGAAAGTGGAGACACAAAGGGTGAGATTCTGTGCTGCATCTGCAAGGGAGTGGAATACACAGTTGCAGTCAGGATGAAAGTGAAGCATTAAGCTCTTTTTATGCCTTTCGGATTCTGGGTAGATGGAGGCTGGGGGACTATTGAAACCCTACTCAGTGCCTGAGCCAGGGAACTTCTTTCCCAGTTGATTGTGGGGATTTTCTGGCATGTAGGGCGTGTAGTGAGGGAGAGAATCCCTTCCAAAATCTTGAGGTGGCTGTTAGTACTTTATATTATTTTTGAACTTCTGTTCAAGAACAAGGGTGGATCTGGCTGAGAAAGAAAAGAGCATGTAGCAGAGGAGCTGGCATGGCAGATTCTCAGATGCAACACAGGGGTTCAGGTTTCTCTCTTGAGGCATCTTCATATCAGGTACTTGCACCCTCTACAGTGGTAGAGGAAAGGGTCAGTCCTGGAGAACTGCCATTGTTCTATGGCTTCTTTATGCCTGTCCCCCAGCTAGATGCTGCTTTTATACCTCAGACTATGTATTTCTATTACTAAGCCTGCCTGCCTCTGCTCTTTTCACTATAGACAGATCCTGTCAGTTATTGGAATTGACATTTTCTCCACCTCCATCTTATGCCATGGAACACCATTTCTGGGCCTGGGAAACAAGCACAGACTGTTGGCACCACATAGTGTTGCAGATGTGGGATGATTCCCAGTGGCTGCAAAACTTTCGCATGTGTAAGGGCACTTTCATAGAACTTTGTGACTTGCTTTCCCCTACCCTGAAGTGCAAGAATACCAAGATGAGAGCAGCCCTTACAGTTCACGAGAGAGTGGCAATAACCCTCTGGAAGCTTGCAACACCAGACAGATACTGGTCAGTCGGGAATCAATTTGGAGTGGATAAATCTACTGTGAGGGCTGCTGTGATCCAAGTAGCCAATGCAATCACTGAGCTGCTGCTATCAAGGGTAGTGACTCTGGAAATGTGTAGGTCATAGTGGATGGCTTTAATGCGCTGGGGTTCCCTAACTGTGGCGGCGTGATAGACTGAACGCATATCCCCATCTTGGCCCTGGCACACCATGGCAGCCAGTACATAAACCGAAAGGGGTACTTTTCAATGCTGCTGCAAGCACTGGTGGATCACAAGGGATGTTTCACCAACATCAAGGTGGGATGGCTGGAAAAGGTACAAGATGCTCACATCTTCAAGAACTCTGGTCTGTCTGAACAGCTGCAGCAAGGGACTTACTTTCCAGACCAGAAAATAACCGTTGGGGATGTTGAAATGCCTATAGTTATCCTAGGGGACCCAGCCTACTCCTTAATGCCATGGCTTATGAAGCCATACATAGGCAGCCTGGACTGTAGTCAGGAGCTGTTCAACTATAGGCTGAGCATGTGCAGAATGGTGTTAGAATGTGCATTTGGACATTTAAAAGTGTGCTGGTACAGTTTACTGACTTGGATAGACCTCAGTGACACCAACATTCCCATTGTTATTACTGCTTGCTGTGTGCTCCATAATATCTGTGAGGCCTGGTCCACACTACAGCGTTAAATTGATTTAAACAGCGTTAAATCGATTTAACGCTGTACTCGTCCACACTACAAGGCACTTTAAATCGATTTTAAGGGCTCGTACAGAAATCGATTTCTGTACTCCTCCCCAACGAGAGGAGTACCCCTAAAGTCGATATTACTATATCGATTTAGGGTTAGTGTGGACAGAAATCGAAGTTATTGGTCTCATTCTTTTACTGAGCTACCCAGAGTGCACCGCTCCGGAAATCGATGGTAGCCTAGGACCATGGACGCACACCACCGAATTAATGTGCCCTAGTGTGGACGCGTAAAATCAATTTTATAAAACCAGTTTTATAAAACCGGTTTTAATAATTTCAATTTTATGCTGTAGTGTAGATGTGGCCTGAGAGTAAGGGGGAGAGGTTTATGATGGGGTGGGAGGTTGAGGCAAATCACCTGGCCGCTGATTATGTGCAACCAGACACCAGGGCAGTTAGAAGAGCACAGCAGGGCACACTGCGCATCAGGGAAGCTTTGAAAACCAGTTTCATGTCTGGCTACAGTGTGAAAGTTCTGTTTGTTTCTCCTTGATAAAAACCCGTCCCCTTCGTTCACTCTCCTTCCCTGTAAGCCAACAGAGTCCTCCCCATTTTGTTCACCACTTGCAGAGGCAATACAGTCATTGTTGTTTCAAATTCATGCATTCTTTATTAATTCATCACACAAATAGGGGAATAACTGCCCAGGTAGCCTGGGAGGGGTGGGGGAGGAGGGAAGCACTGGCTGGGGTGGGGAAGGAGGGAAGAACAAGGCCACACTGCACTTCAAAACTTTGAATGACAGCCTTCTGTTACTTGTCAACCCTCTGGGGTGGAGTGGTTGGTGCCCAGAGGGCCCCCCCCCCAACCCCTGCATTCTTGGTCATCTGGGTAAGGAGGATATGGAACTTGGGGAGGAGGGTGGTTGGTTACACAGGGGCTGTAGTGGCAGTCTGTGCTCCTGTTGACTTTCCTGCAGCTCAACCATATGCCGGAGTATATCAGTTTGATCCTTCAGTAGCCTCAGCATTGCATCCTGCCATCTCTCCTCTTGCTCCCGCCACCTCTCCTCTCACGTCCCTCCTGTCCTCACATTTATTTTGTTCTTTCCTGGACTCTGATCTTGTCTGTATCCACTCATTTTGCTGAGCTCTTTCAGTGCCGGAGGACTGCATGAGTTCAGAGAACATTTCTTCGTAAGTGTGGTTTTTCTTTCGCCATCTTATCTGCGGTAGCCTCTGGGACAAAGATGATAAGGGGAGTGTTGAAACATTTGCAGCTGTGGGAGGGGAAAAAAGGGGAGAGTAGTATTTAAAATGACACATTTTTTAGAGAACAATGGGTAGACACTTTCATGGTGAACCAAGCTGTTAACATTACATAGCACATGTGTTTTTGGTACAAGGTCGCATTTTGCCTCTAAATGTCACCTTAATAAAATTCCCTTATTTCAACCAGGTGACCATGAATGATATAACTCTCCTGAGAATAACAGAGATAAAGAACAGATGTTGCTTGAATGCATTCCAAGTCTTCAGGGCAAATTAATCATTAAACATGCTTGCTTTTAAACCATGTATTATATTTACAAAGGTATGCTCACAAGAGGTGCCTTCTCTGCCTTCAAGGTCCAGGAGCCCACCTTGGGAGGGTTGGGATAGTATTGTCTCCAGGGTGATAAACAGTTCCTGGCTGTCGAGGAGAACACTTTCTCCACTTGTGCGCTACCATCCTCGTCATCATCATCTTCCTCATCCCAAAAATCCTCATCCCTGTTGCATGAGACTCCACCCTTGCAGGAGATCATGAACAGGGGTGGGGTAGGGGTAGAGGCACCCCCTAGAATTGCATGTAGCTCATCATGGAAGCAGCATGTCTGGGGGGCTGACCTGGAGTGGCTGTTTGCCTCTTTGGAGGTTTGCCTGAGCTCCTTAAGTTTCATGCGGCACTGCTATGAGTCCCTGTTATAGCCTCTGACCTTCATGCCCTTGGAGATTTTTTTTTTCAAATATTTTGGCATTTTGTCTTTTGGAATGGAGTTCTGATAGCTGGATTCATCTCCCCATACAGCGATCAGATCCAGTACCTCCCATTCGGTCCATGCTGGAGCTCTTTTGCGATTCTGGGTCTCCTTGGTGACCTCTGCTGATGAGCGCTGCATGGTCACCTGTGCTGATCAGCTTGCCACGCTGGTCAAACAGGAAAATGAAATTCAAAAGTTTGCAGGGCTTTTCCTATCTACCTGGCCAGTGCATCTGCATTGAGAGTGCTGTCCAGAGCGGTCACAGTGGAGCACTCTGGGATAGCTCCCGGAGGTCAATACTGTCGAATTGCATCCACACTACCCCAAATTCGACCCAGCAATGTCAATTTTAGCACTAATCTCATCGGGGATAAGTACAGAAATCTACTTAAAGGGCTCTTAAAATCGACAAAAATGGCTTTGTCGTGTGGATGGGTGCAGGGTTAAATCGATCTAATGCTGCTAAATTCGACCTAAACTCATAGTGTAGACCAGGGCTCTGTCTTGCTCTTGACTTTGATCCTGGCCTGGCTTGACCTTGGTATCCATCTCCTTACTTGGCTTGGTAACTAATCCGAACTGTTTCCTTTGTCCCCAGCCCAGCAGATGCTATCAGCCCAACCACCTATGCCTTGGTTGTTACAGGAGGTCTTCATACCCTGTTCCTCAGACCACTGTGTCCAGCCTTATATGGCCACACAATCTAGGTTTAGTGTTTTGAGGACTGCTTCTGCTTTCTGTCTAAAATAACATGGACTTTATCTTAAATTTATAAGCAGTTTTTACAATGCTTGGAAGTTTACTTCTTTCTTAGAGCTCATTATATGTGCCACATGCATTATCCTCACTTTCCCTTACTATGTGACTTGAATTAATAATACATTATTTACATACATGTTTGATGCTCATCTTGCAGTATATTATATTTCTTATCTCTGTTTTCAATCAATACAGCACTATTAAAACCATATTTATGGAAACAACAGAGCAATATCCAAATGAGACATTTGGAACCTTTAATGAAGAAAAAACCTTTCAATTTATCTCTGCAGAAACACTTATCTCAGTGGATTTATTAATATATAGAATCATAGATCTGGGAGGGACCTTGAGATGTCATCTAGTCCAGTCCCCTGCACTCAAGGCAGGACTAAATTATCTAGACCATCCCGGACAGGTATCTGTCCAACTTGCTCTTAAAAATCCCCATTGATGGAGATTCCACAACCACCCTAGGCAATTTATTCCTGTGCTTAACCACTTTGAAAGTTAGGAAGTTTTTCCTAATGTCCAACCTAAACTTCCCTTGCTGCAATTTAAGCCCATTGCTTCTTGTCCTATCCTCAAAAGTTTTAAGAAGAACAATTTTTCTCCCATCTCCTTGTAACAACCTTTTATGTACTTGAAAACTGCTTTCATATCCCCTCTCAGTCTTCTCTTCTCCAGACTAAACAAACCCATTTTTTTTCCAATCTTCCCTCATAGGTCATGTTTTCTAGACCTTTAATCATTTTTGTTGCTCTCCTCTGAACTTTCTCCAATTTGTCCATATCTTTCCTGAAATGTAGCACCTAGAACTGGACACAAAATTCCAGCTAAGGCCTAATCAGTGAGGAGTAGAGTGGAAGAATTACTTCTCATCTTGCTTACAACACTCCTGTTAATACATCCCAGAATGATATTTGCTTGTTTTGCAACAGCATTACACTGTTGACTCATATGTAGCTTGTGATCCACTATGACCCCTTTCCACGGTATTCCTTCCTAGGCAGTCATTTCCCATTTTGTATGTGTGCAACTGATTGTTCCTTCCTAAGTGGAGTACTTTGCATTTGTCCTTATTGAATTACATCCTATTTACTTCAGACCATTTCTCCAGTTTGTCTAGATCATTTTGAATTTTAATCCTATCCTCCAAAACGCTTGCAACCCCTCCCAGCTTGGTATCATCTGCAGACTTTATAAGTGTACTCTCTATGCCATTATATAAATCATTGATGAAGATATTGAACAGAACCAGATTCTGTGGGACCCCACTCATTATGCCCTTCCAGCATCATTGTGAACCACTACTGATTACTTTCTGGGAATGATTTTCCAACCAGTTGTGCAACCACCTTATAGTAGTTCCATCTAGGTTGCATTTCCCTAGTTTTTTTAATGACAGGTCATGCAAGACAGTATCAAAAGTCTTACTAAATCAAGATATATCACATCTACCACTTCCCCCACATCCACAAAGCTTGTTACCCTGTCAAAAATGCATAGATATCAACAATTTTCTACATGTCAAAGAAAAATCAAAAGATTTAGATATAGAACTACAAGTACCAAGAAATAAAATAATTTCATTTACATGTTTCCTTAGTCTTTCTACCAAAACAACTATTGCATCAAAATATATGTAAATTTAGGCTTCAGATCTCAAACATAACTAGTGATTTTGGGTGTCTCCATTTTTCAGTGCCCAACTTGAGACATCTTAGAGAGGTCTGATTTCAGAAAGTGCTGAGCACTTATTCTCAAATATTAGGCCCCTTTAAAAGTATCTCAAGTTGGGTACCCAAAAATGAAGGCATTCAAAATCACTAGTCTCCTTTCAAGATTTAGGCCTTAATAGCTTCAAATTTTCAGTGCTAATTTTTATCTTGTTCCACATTGCACAGAGCAAATACACAAGTACAGAAACTTATCATTCTTTCCCCATATCCAGAGAGGGAACCAACATTTCTCTTGAAAGAGACAATTTAGAATGTATTTCTAAAAAAACAAAAACCTAAAAATGATAAGAACAGACATACTGGGTCAGATCAATGGCTCATCTAGCCCAGTATCCTGTCCAGTGCAAGACGCTACAAAGGGAATGACAACAACAGGGCAATTATCAAGTCTCCTGTCATTCAGCCCCAGTTTCTGGCAGTCAGAGGTTTAGTGAAACCCAGAGTATGGAGTTGTATCCCTGACCATCTTGGCTAATAGGCATTGATAGACCTATCCTCCATGAACGTATCTCATTCTTTTTCTGAATCCATTTATACTTTTGGCCTTCACAATATTCCCTGGTAATGAGTTCCACAGGCTGACCGAGTTGTGTGAGGAAGTTCTTCCTTATGTTTGTTTTAAACCTGCTGCCTAGTAATTTTATTGGGTAACCTCTGGGTCTTGTGTTATGTGAAGAGGTAAATTAATATTTCTCTATTCACTTTCTCCATACCATTCATGATGTTATAGATCTCTATCATATCCCAAGTTAGCTGTCTCTTTTTCTAAGATGAAAAGTCTCAGTCTTTTTAATCTCTATAAGAAAGAAGAACTGCTTTGTCTCTTTATTTTTTAGTGTGAAGCGTGGCTCAGTTAACACAAAGGATGACAATAAGAACTTGCTGAGGGATAATGGCTTTTGGATTCCTCAATAATGTGCTCTCCACAGCTGTATGCAGTGAATTCTTGTCCAGCTGGCCACAAGAATGAATTGTTGCCCCTTTAAGGGCTTTATCTGCAATTGGTAGCAAAGGGGGAGGAAGGGGAAAGTTTACATGGATGGAGCAGGAAGTGGTTGGATCAATACTAAAATCGTGGGGGAGGCACTGCTCGTTCAGCTGACCAGAAAGGGAAGGTACTACTTAAACTTGGCAGTCCCACCTTCCCACTCAGGGAATCTAAAAAAGGGCTGGGTTTCTTCATAATCCGCTCTGGATATCACACTAATTGCCTCTTTCTCCTTGGAGATCTGGGATGGAATTTTTCCCTCACTGATTGCTGTGGGAAAGGCTAAAATACCTACTTTGCCTTGGCCAATCTATTTTAGGACCTGTTGGGGCAGGACAAGGGGTTAGGTTATAATGTTGCAACTTTGTACGTAAAACTTGTGCCAGATCAGGATGTCCAGTGCAGGTACTCTCGTATTCGTTATGGAAGAGATACAGTTATCAGATAAATCCTTTTCCAATCTATTTTAAAGGAAAGCATCTCTAAGGGAGCTGAAGAAGGGGCGAGAGGGGGAGTTCAGGGCTCTTACATTCAACAGAGTGGGTAGCCAACCCCACCACTCCTTCTCTAGCCCTCATAATCCTCATACGAGGGGAGGATAGTGGGGTCCTGGCAGCAAGATGGCCAAGTCCAGAAGGCTGACAGCAGCCCTTCTAGTGATGTGAAATGACGATAACCTGAACTATATAATTTATTGTCAGGTACCCCAGATATTTTAAGTGAGTAAAGTTGTGGCCTAATTAAATCACACCCATTGCCTCCAGTTTTTCTTCTCGCATGGCTGGAAATTGAGGTAGGTGATGTGTGCATACACAAACCGCAGCTAAGTACACAGAGAGGGGATGGAATGGAGAACAACATTGATCACTTGGATGATTAGTTGACTACAAATTAATAGCAAATTATCACATTCCTGTGGTGTCATTCCTTTACATTTGCTTTTAAGGGTGTGAACATGCAACCTTTACTCACATAGGTAATCCTGTTGAAGTGGGACTAAAATGGTATTACTTCTATGAGTAAGGGTTGTGAGATTAGGCCCTGAGAGCAAAACATGACCTCTATTTGTAAAGTCCTATTATTATTTTGTCTTCCCATTCTTTAACTAATACGACATTCTCATTGTCCATTATTTTTCTTCTTACTCTCCTGCTATTCTCCAGTACATGGAAATCTCTGTATCTCTAATAACTTCACTTCTCCTTGTCACAGTCCCCACCAGCCTATATTGCCTAGACAATGCCCAACAGCTTTACCATGAAACTGAAATGAAAAATCTGGTTATCAGTCCCCCCTGCTCAACCCCCACCCCTCCAAAAATAGGGTGTGGGGGAAGCCAACAAAATTTGACTGGTAATAAAACACTTGGACATTTTAAAAGCTCACTCTCCCAATCTTTTAAGCAGGCTTAAAAATAAATAAACAATCACATCTCAGTTTTTTTAGGTGATTTACATTTCAAATTTGAGCAAACAGAAGTTGCTCAAAAGAATTCTAAGAATAGAATTTTCAAAAGCACTCTGCATGGCCTAACTCTGCTCTCACTGAAGTCAGTGGTAAAGCTATCATTAGTCTAATCAGTCATGAGCACTTTTAAATCTTTTAGGGGCAGATCCTCCGCTGATTTCAAAGGAGCTATGACAATTTACATCTGCTCCTAGGCTAAGATTGTCAGAAGTAAATGTGACTGAAAGGAAAGCAACTTTTTCCACATTTCTTCTCCTCCCATTTTAGTTTTACACCAGTATAAACTATTGGTTTCAAAAGCTACTCCAAATTTATCCTGGTTTGGGAGGAGAATCTGGACAATGTTTCTGAAGCAAAGGGAGTTTTGATCTTGCAGTGAGATCTATGTATTTAACCTAGTCCTATTCACATCTCCACATTATTTCTTCTTTCCACATTAGCAGAAATCTTTTTCTTCATCACATTCGAGAGTCGGAATGTGGGGGAACAGTCCACACAAATCTTTCTTTGAGCATTGCATATGGTTTATGTATCACCATACGTGGCGCAACCCCCCCAAAAATATTTCATGTATTGTAAGAATGAAGGAAGTCTGTTTCAAAATGTCCTCTGGAAAAACTTGTAGAAAACTACCTAAACAATCGAATACAGGGAACGCTTAAAATTTAGCAGTTTAATTGAACAAATTATTATGAATTAAGCAAAAAATGATGCCTCTATTTGGTTTGTTCTGATAGAAATTGACAGTTTAAATCCACATGCAGCTGAGTTTTGCCTAGTGCCTTGCTAGCGTCCACTGATATAAACCATGACTTGAATTTTCAGACAGACATATTAATCACCAGGCAGATGTTTGCTCCCTGCAAGGTCACCAGCTCAGGAAAGAAGAAGGGCAAAACAAAAGGGAGGTGGTAACCAAGTCTGACAATATCTCTGTTAGGGCTGCATGACACTTTGAACGTAATCTAATAATGACAGCATTGATTTGGGAGGCAAAGTAGTGATTGAAGAGAAACCTTTATTTAGAAGTCAATAGTGAGGGAGAATGACTCTCACATCAACCCAACAAAAATGCAGACACTTTTTCTAGGTAAGAGTTTTCTCAATGCACTTAATATGGAAAATATGTTCTTCCTATTTCATGACCAAGAAAATGTTTGCAGTGTTTTAACCTTGGCCTTATTCTGTTTTTACTTCTGAAAGGGAGATAAGTTACATTATTCATGTTCTCCTTCTCTTAAAAAGAAAAATGTAGTAGTCAGAAAACCATTTATTATTAACAAAGTATGATATAAAGTGAAAGAAAGACCCAAGCTGAATGTTACATTGTTCTCACATGAAAACTGAAAGGGAACTAGTTAGTTTATTTATAAAGATTAGCATGTAGAAATCATGCAGAACTAGAGGAAAGCATATGGATAAATAAGGCGGAGTCTAATATAACTATTACACCTTTGTACCCATTTCCCTTGGTACAGAGTAGAAGTGCAGTCAAAACTAAGTTTCAATTTCTTTAAAAGTAATCAGCCTAGCAACAATTGTTAAAATATGATTTTTTTTTCATTTTGTGCCAGTTTAATTTGAAACAAATAAGCAAAAGTAAATTTGGCTGAAGCTTACATAAATTCTTTTCATTATATTTTTATGGTCTTTCTAGATATTATATATACAGCCATGACACTAATTCTGAAAGAAAAAAAATCTCATAAAAATAGAAAAGAGATGGATTTTTTGGCTTATTGTGTACGTGAGTAATTCAACATCGTCTGGTATTTTATGTCTTTATTTTCCAAGTTCTTTCCCTCTCTCTAGATAGATGTAACCTGTGTGTCAAAAGTACAGCCTATGAGCTGAATCCGGCCTGTAGAACAGTTTCACCTGACCCACAGATTTCCCATTAATTGTCAGTCTTGTCTACATGACTTTGGAGTTTGCACTATGGGATGTAATTTGTAGAATGTACCAGGGTGTTGTGCTCTATTTCCCCTATATAGACACTGCTAATGTGCACGCAGGTAGTCCTGTTTGAAAAGACTTGATTTTTCCGTGTATTTAACGTTATACAGCACTTTATATATTCAAATCAGAGCTTCTATTGACTTCAGTTGCAACTGTGAGTACTCAGCATTTCTGCAAATCATACTTGTTGACCTATGGGTCAAATTGACTGGCTACTCTAAGGTTTCTTTAATTACTAAGTAAGTTCAACCCTTACTAAAATTGATAACAGACTCCAAGGTCTCAAATCAGGCACCCAGAACATGAGGGACATGCAAGTGATTTGCCTAGCAATACATGGAAACTCTTTAGCAGAGGAACTAGAATCCAACAAATGAGATAGAGGTCTTACAGACAATAGCCTCCTTCACTACATAACTCTGATTCACCCCAGAGAAGGCCCATCCTTTAACAGAATGAGGCTGGGTTCCCATGGAAAAGTAGAATGTGTTCATGTAATTAAGGACTGTACCATAATACATATACACAAAAGAGCTGATTTAGGTTGCAAAGGCAACCTTAATTCTGGCATTTCCTATCTTTTGAGTACTTGATTTAGCAAATTTATCATTTTCATGTAGTTTGTGTAATTTGCTACTTTTTTTAAAAAGCCACTTGGAAAAAAAGAATAGAAACTCCATTGTGTGGCATCATATTGACACCCACATCGTTCATAATCTTTAGATCCACAGAATAGACCTTTCCCCCAGTGGAGTGATGGATGTAGATTACACCAAATGGAACAGAAACCATGGAGCATTTCCACTGCCATTCCCCAAGATCTGATCCCCAGCACTGTGATCAGTTACTTTGGCTGCACTATGGGATTGGAATTTGTTCCTTAGAGAATATGGCAGAACTGAAGAAATACAAATCTACATACTGTTGTTATAATGTTGTAATAATGATTTGGTTTTAATCAGTTAATCCTATTTGCTTCATCCTATATGCTATCCTCCAGTAGTTCAGTTATTAACCTTATACAGACAGTAAGTCCTTCCACATTGCTTTATTCTTATATGTTTGTTAACCACATTCCAACGGTGCATATTTGTCTTTGCAACCTTAGTAATGAAATATAGTTATTGGCCACAGTACAAGGATTCTAAACAAATATCTGTCTTTATTTAATTTCAACAACTTAGAGCATTTCCCTAACACTATAGTAATAGGGAATATGACTGTAAAATATTTTATTTCAATTTTTTGACTATTGATAGAAGTCCTTTCAAATGTGACCTCTTCAGAACATATGAAGATATAATGTCCTATCTGATAGTAGTTTTGCCAGAATTTAATTGTGTCTTTTTGATTGGTTTTGGGATCAAAACCAGTTTTCAAAAACAATCATAATTAAGTGCCATAGTGTATCCGTGGGGGGAATCTTGTACTATTTGTGTATAGCAGTTTGAATTCATGGGGGGAAAAAACACAGAAATTAGATTACCATGTAGTGCTCTGCAATGGATTAATTTATTGTGAACAGTTTCCTATTCATATTCACAAAAATATAATATCTTTGCTGTAGTAAAATACAAGAGACTTGTTTTTTTTACTTACTTTCCAACTCTGAACATTTTAGATCAGTTTTGTCCAATTTTAACAGAAGTTATCAGAACCTTTCCCCACCCCCCCACATTTTCTTTTATTGTTCATTTTGGTTTGAGTTGTTTTTTAATCATTTTAAAATACTAATACATGAGGATATAACTGGTTATTGTTGGTGATGGTGGGGTTGTTTTGTTTGACAAGCTTATAAGGCATGGTCCAAAGCCTGCCAAACCCAAGGGGAGTCTATTAATTGATTTACTAGATCAGGCCAATTCATTGATTTGCCAGACTACTGAATGTGAGACCATCATTGAAAAGTTGATGTCATTAAAGGAAGATTGCCACAAAAGTCCCACTCTCTTTTCACAGCATTTTGTAAAGATAAATTTGCCAAGGTATATCCCATGAATCTTAAGGATGGAATAGATGTTATAATCAGCTTGTATTTCATTGCAAATCCATATTGAAAAATAATAAAAATGTAGAACAAACCACTTGTAGTGCCAAGCCCACTGAAACACAGACTCATCTCACTGGCAAAAATCTCTTCACTTTACATTTCATCCTAATGAACAGAAAGCTTTCTAATCCTACATCACTTTATATGTTTGTGGTGACACAGAACTCCATATTGTCATGGGTAGGCTAGCAAGTCTGTCATGGATTCCATGGCAGCCACAGATTGCATGATTTCAATTCCTTATATTATTTCAATTCTTAATTAATACTAACTTATCTTTTCTTGCAAAAGTCAGGGCCGACCAGATGGGGAGGCAAGTGGGGCAATTTGCCCCAGGCCCTGAGCCCCATAGGGCTCCCATGAGAGTTTTTTGGGGCCCTTGGAGCAGGGTGCTTCACTTGCTCCGGGGACCCCAGAAAAATCTTGTGGGGCCCAGTCCCCCAGAGCTTCTTCCACTCGGGGTCTTCGGTGGCAATTCAGCAGCAGGGGGTCCTTCCGTGCTGGGACCCGCCGCTGAAGTGCCCCGAAGACCTGCGGCAGAGGGGTCCTTCCGCCCTGGGACTCGCCGCTGAAGCTCCAGGTCTTCGGCGGCAATTCAACCCCAGGCCCCCTGTATCCTCTGGGCAGCCCTGGCAGAAGTCATGGAGACAACATAAGCTGTTATTTTTTAAAATGTCCCAATTCACAGTCACATCTTCTCTCTTTGATTCCCCACAACCTCTAGCTGAATCCTCCAACCCCAGCTGTGAGAGTTTCTCCTGATGCTGGCATTTCCAATTCTAGCTTATTATCCACTTCTACCTCAAGAGGTGTATGTGGTCAGTCTAACAGAGACTGACAAGTTTGGAAACAAAGCCCACTGGAAGTAAGTGTAAGAGATGATGGAACTGGAAGTCCAATACAGGTAAGAGTTCTGACAACTGATAGAGGAAAATAGTAGATGCTAAAGGGTGACAGGATCAGAATTGTGATTATATTTTAGAATTATCAGGAATCTCCTGTAATTTTTTGTCAGCTGATGGTATAGCTTAATGGTCAGAGTGGTGTCAGACTTAATGGTTGGAGCAGGTGTCATGCCTAGTAGTCAGAGCAGGCATTGGGAACCAAGGACTAGGAGCAAAGCTGGAGTCAGTAGTTGGAAATGGAAGCCAAGGGTCAATCCAGAGGTCAGGAGCTAGATTCCAGAGCTGAGGATCAAACCAGCATCAATAGTCAGAAGTCTGAGGTCATGAACTGGAGCAAACAGGCAAGGAAGGATTCAAGACAGACGCAAGTCTTGGTTCAAGGCGGGAGCAGAAGGAACAAGGTAACACAAGAGCAGGCACGGGGTGCATATGAGCATTGAGCAGCCAGCGAGCTGTTGCTAATTTAAGAGCTGCCTTCTGGCCCCTCCGTCTAACCAGGTGGCATGGCCAGTCAGTTGTCCTGCTTCAGGTCGACAGTACTGATGAGGCTGCCTGGAGATTAGCTGTGCGGCAGGCCCTGATCCCCAACAGTGTCCTCCCCTGCACTAAAGGTGTTGTCTAGGGGCCTTGGGACCTGGTTTCTCAGGATAAGCCTAGTGAAAGGCATACAGGAGATCCAGGACATGGACATGTTCTGCAGGTTCCCAGGCAGGGGGGCTTGGGCTTCAGTAATAGTGTGCTGTGACACTTTTATATCTAATTTTTCTTTTAAGCAAGTAGTTTTTAAGAGGTGAAACTTGTGGTATGCAAAAAAAAATTAGACTCCTGAAAGGGGTACAGTAGTCTGGAAAGTTGAGAACCACTGAATTAGATACCATAGTTTTTCTCAGACCCAACAAGAAGCTAGAATCAGATGACTCAGCTTGTAAAAAGCATAGTAGAAATCAAAATGCCTATTGTGAAACTAAATATCTCATTGTTTAGTAGCATTCTGACATTAGTGCACAGTACAGTGTGACCACATAATTGTTTCCATCATATTCTAGTTGAGATAATATCCCACATGACAAGAGAGAATTTATAAGGTTGCAATTCTGTTCAACTTGCAACATACCTTTGCATCTAATGCCACAGTAGTAAATTAAATAGAGGGACAAATATATGGTTGCATACTCTGGTTTATCTTTATTCTCATTACTTTTTTTTACTATATTAAAGTTTGAATAAACCCTCAAAATGCTAAATCTTAAACTTACTGAAAATGTGTTTTTTATTATACAGTAGATGCATTTTAAAGCACCCATCACCATAGTGTTTCTCCTAGACATGGAAATACTATTTACTGTAGTGAGAATCACTGTGTTCTATTCCTAATTACTTGGAGATTTCTGGACAGTTCACTCTGCTGACATTCCAGTTCCTCATTGCCTTCTGGGCAGGGAATTAGTGCCTGTGTGGAAAGGCAGGTGGTGTTGCCTCCAATTTATTTCTTGCCTTCACTCAGGTTGCACAGCTCTCTCGCAGCCAGGCCGCCACTGGTGGCTCACCTCTGGCAATATTAACTTCTGGTAGAATTTCATTTAGAAAAATGTGATCATTTGACAAGTGGGAGGGACCATTGGTTGCCACTATTCTCCAGACCAAAATCCTTCAAAATCCAAGGAGCTTTAGTCACATGGTATTCACAGAGAAGAGCATCCACAGTCTCGGAAGGAAGGAGTGAAGTACTATACTGGATTTGCTCCATTCCCCTCTTCCACAGGTATCCCCCCCACCTCAAGAGAAAAATGTCTACTACCTTTTGGCAATCCAACCTGAGGGAGGAAAAGGAGACATGAGCTCCTTGGAATGGTAACAAGAGTGACAATGGTGGGGCAGGTAATGCCAGCTCTGCACTGGCAACAGCACTTGATTCCTCAAAGTAGTTTAGGTGACAGCAGGACTATGGAACTCTCTCTCCTGGATAGGCCAGCTGAACTACACTTCCAAGAGTCTTTTGACATGAGCTACTTCCAAGAACAAATGTAAAATCCCTTATGTATCTATTGTTTTTGTAGAATGGCCTATCACCAGAGAGCACACATCACCACAGTATCAAAGTAGTAGCTTATGATATAGTGAGCTGTCAAACAAAACAAATTAGCTGATGTTTTCAAGCTAGCTGATTGCTCTAAATGAAGTTGATCAATAATATTATATCAAATGTCTCCATCTACTCTTTCACATCTCCAACAAGGAGTTATTGTCCCTTAGATAACAGCTATACAATCACACCTATGTAATTTGAGAAGTCTAGTATTTTTTATGTTGACTATTCATAATCCTGAATTTGTCCTCTTTGCCACTTCTCTGTACAACATTCATGAAACTATTTTCTCAAACAGGTGTTTAACAGGTTAGATTTGGCACTGAATCACGCAAGGTAAGAGCAAGTGCCATTTTGTCTCTTTCATTTTATTAGGTTTCTCTTATGAAAGGGAGATCTCAAGTGTATTAACCCAATTAACTCCTCTCTGAGAAGAAGAATTGCAGGGTGGGAGGAAATGCCCCTGTCATAAACAGATGGTTAAGGGTTAATGCCTCTTTTACCTGTAAAGGGTTAAAAAGTTCACCTAGCCTAGCTAACACCTGACCAGAGGGACCAATGGGGGAACAAGATGTTTCAAAAGGAAGGAGGGAAGTTTTTTCCTTTGTTTAGAGTTTCTGTTTCAGCCAGAGTGAAAAAGATCAAGGAACCAGCCTCTTATCAGAGTAGTAAGTTTTTTGAAAGGAATAAACAGGTGGTCGGTGATGGGATGTGGGGTGGGATGGGATGGGATCTGAGTTACTGCAGAGAATTCTTTCCTGAGTGCTGGCTGGTGAGTCTTGCCCACATGCTCAGGGTTTAGCTGATCACCGTATTTGGGGTCGGGAAGGAATTTTCCTCCAGGGCAGATTGGCAGAGGCCCTGGAGGTTTTTCGCCTACCTCTGCAGCGTGGGGCTTGGGTCACTTGCTGGTGGACTCTCTGCAGCTTGAGGTCTTCAAACCACAATTTGAAGACTTCAATAACTTGGACATAGGTTAGGGGTTTGTTATAGAAGTGGATGGGTAGGGTTCTGTGGCCTGCTTTGTGCAGGAGGTCAGACTAGATGATCACATTGGTCCCTTCTGACCCTAAAGTCTATGAGTCTATGAGTTTATGTTTATTTCTTTGTAACCTGTCTTATGCAATTAGAGGTAGAATCACATTGGGTATTTTTTGTGTAACTAAATTTGTGCCCAGGGGAACATCCTCTGTGTTTTGAATCTGATGTCTGTGAGAGTAGCTGGTATGCTAATCTCTCCCAGAGGGTTTTCTTTTACCTTTCTTTTCTTTAATTAAAAGCCTTTTTCTTAATACTTGATTGATTTTTCCTTGTTTTAAGATCCAAGGGATTGGATCTGGACTCACCAGGGAATTGGTGAAGGAGTCTCTCAAGGCTACCCAGGGAGGGGAAGGTTTTTTGGGGAAAGGGAGTGATCCAGACACTGAAAACTTTAGATGGTGGCAGTGATACCAGATCTAAGCTAGTAATTAAGCTTAGAAGTGTCCATGCAGGTCCCCACATCTGTACCCTAAAGTTCAGAGTGGGGAAGGAACCTTGACAGCCCCACAACCTATTAAAGCTTAACATCCCCATCTTAACAAACAACTTTTTGTCACATATCTCTTTGTCTTGGGTCTCTCCCCTCCTCTGCTTTTTTTCCACGTCTGTTTAGATTGTAAATATTACAAATCCAACTTTGGAAAGCTAAACCCTTCTCTTTCAATTGCTTGTAAAAAAAATCCATCTTCAATCTAGGATTTGTCCTCATAAAGATGAGCTTTAAATATTAATTGTTTAAGGAATATGTGGAAAACAAAACTGATATGAAAAGTGATCATTCTTATAGTCTGAATATCTCCCCGATGCTAAGAATTGACTCTGAGTTTACTAATTTACTGTTTAGTGCAAGATACTGTTTTAAAAAGTGAAGACCATGTCTGTTATATTCAAAAAATCATGATGGGAGTCAGTTTCTAAACTGTTCTTTCTTTGTGCTATTATCTGAAATGCCTTTGTGCTGTACATATGGGCAAATGGACACAATTCTCCTTGTACTTTGCCTCACTTGTTAACCAACTTTAGGATAAAACTGAAAGCCACAAATAACAAAAGCTTAGGCAACTCCAAGCTGATTGGTTGTTACTTTTAAAACAGCTGTTCCAAAATGGCTCTGTAAAGCTACAGAGTAAAGTGTATTAGTTAAACTAATCTATCCTACATGACTGGGATACATGAGAGCCTGTAGATGGCTTTTCTTCAGCTTTACAGATCTCAAACTTCAAAGTGATCTTTTTCTGGCTAATAAGTTTCCAGGATATCCATGTAATCCTTCCAGAAGTTTATCTAATTGGGTCAGTCTTTCTGACTTAATGTTGACCCTACAGAGCGCTATGTTAAAGTATGTTAAGTGCAGAGGTTTCCTGATACTGACCCAGTGTATAAAAGATATTGTACAATAAGTTTTACACATCCACAATAAAAGAGGAATTACTCAGGAGTCTGTAGACTTTAGGCCATACTTAGCATTGAGCTCCCATCAACAGTAATAGAGGTGTTTAATGCTGTAAAAGTTGTTTACTGTACAGAGTTTGTAATGGAGAAAACACTGTGGAACATCTTTCCCAGCAGGAGATATTTGATGTTTACATAAGTAATATATTATGCCTCAGTTGGATAATTTAGACCCAACCTGAAGTAAACTGGAGACGAAAGGGGTGCTCCACGGGGATTGAGCAGAATATTTGGGCTGCTGAGTGCTAGAGTAGTTTCCCCACAGTTGCTACCACAGACCATGGACATTCACACTCTATGGCTACTAGTACAGCCCCTGGGCACAAATTAGTATACATCCCTGGCTAAGTTCCCAAAACTTCTGTGCTGCTGTTAATGTGTATCCTGCTCAGCATAGCTCTGTCATGTGCAGAGTGTGTGAGAATCCACCTCGCACTTGCTTCTTGTTCCATCTGCAAGATAATCCCATTGCTTGCATTGCCGTTCAAGACTTATGGGCTCACTTAGGGGCCATGAGTTGGGGGAAGGGAGAGAGGGAGGAGAGGAGGCTTGGAGGTGACCAAATGGGAAGGAACAAGATTTAGGCCCTAATTAATATTAAAATAAATATTTTCCTAGATTGATTTACATTCAAACTTTCTTATCCTAATGCAAAAAATCTCACTGGCAGAACGGTTGATACTTCAAAAAATTTCCCATATAGAGTAAGTTTTTATGTTATGTGTGTGTACTGAAGAAGTTTCACATTTTTCATAGCCCTTGGAGGGGGAAAAAAGCCAACAAACTCAACTATAACCTTGTGGTACTTTCAGCCACACAGAATTCCAGCCTTAAACAGCAAAGAGCTACTCTTTGAAAGATTAAGTGCAAGGATCTTAGTTGGTTCCAACCTAGCACAGAAAATTGTGTTCTTAATGGTTATTGTGTGTCTTTCAACTACATTCCTAATGACTTCATTTTATTGCACGGTAACAGAATTTTAGTAAAAGTAATTTTCTGAATGAGTTACTTTCTATGACAGCTGAATCATTAAAAAAGAAAATAAAATTAATCAGATTTCACAGTACCCAGCACACAGAGTAATGGGATATATAGAAATGTAAGCTGTATGAATAGGTTACTACTGATCCATCTAAAGCTGGATTCAGTTTTGTTCATGTTTAAGGATGCATAAAAAACCACCAAGTTCAGTATAAACACAAAGTTTATTTCAAGTGCATAAATTCAAAGGGGAAAATGAAATCTGTAGTACAGCAAGGCAGACTTTTATTTTCATTTTTGTGAAATTTTGCAAAAGTGGAAGGCATACTCCCTGGAGACCTCTTAGGCTGGGCCAAATAATTGTGTACAATTCTGAGATGGGAGGGAGACTTGTAACCCACAGTAAACCCCTCTGCCACATCAGCAGCTATCAGGTCATACTAGATGATACAGTGATCTGCTTGATGGGCAAGGGGAGTGTCTCACAGCATCCTCCTACCCACTGGTCTGATACATATAGAGAAACAATGGTCATAGATAAACAATATTCATTAATTCAATAGTGTTTGCAAAGTATATTTGTTCTTTAACACTGGAAAAGATTAGTGACTATAGTAACAATTACTAAGGATGGCAAAGAAAATAAATTACCCTTTTACTGGGTCATATACTATCCTTGATCCATGTGTGCAAATCCCACTAGTGTTAGCAGAACAAGCACATGCAGGACAAGAATAATATGTTACACTTAAATTGTTGAAAATGGCTCCTGACTTGAGCAGATGTTTTAGCTTATTACATGGGGTGGCTTGCAAAAATACTATCCAGGACTTGTAAACAAAGTACGTATTTTACCAGGATTCTGTTACAGGTCACAAATATCTTGATCTTAATTGACTGCTCTGCAGGATGAAGGTTAAGTTCTTACAAACTATACAATTCTCATGTGGCTCAAATGTCAAGAACTTTACATCTAAAATCACATCTTCCTAATGATGATGATGATGATAATAGTAATTGTAATAGAAGATTTATACCCTCTCTTGAAGGGAAAGTAAGCTTGCAAAAGGAAGTGAGCGACCAAACATTTAGCAAGTTTTTGGCAGTGATAAAACAGTAAAGATAAATTTGTTTAAAAAAATATCAAAATGATACTGAAAATCTAGATGCGGTCAAAGTCAACTCACTTTTCTCTTTCTTAGTGTCCTTATTTTGTTTTCTCCTAAACATAACCCTCTCATATAGACAATAAAAAAAGTTTCATATCTTGCATGAGTGATAGGATCACAAAATTAATTTCAGTTGTTTGTCCAAGGAAAATTTGTGTCTCCCTGCAGATTAAGTCTTCAGTAGAATAAGCAAAAATCTTATATGTGGGTGAAATTATTTGGGGACGGTTGCAAACTATCTGGTAATATTTCGCTAGGTCTTGCTCTACACTCTCATAAGTGTTAGATTTTCTAAATCAAATCTATATTTGAAAGGTTGCTTCTGACTGTTGATGTTCTAAGGGGAATTGTAAAGCAATTGGTAATGTTTGGCTTTAATGTATTCTATTATTTTAAATATGGAAAAATAATCTTAAAATATTGTTTCATGCAAAATAATTATATTAATATATATTCCTTTAACTTGTATGAATAATTATATCCCTAAACATCCTGGAACAAGTACAATTTCATCTAGTTTTCATAATGATCATACACAATAATTAAGCATCACAATTATGTTTAGTTTGTGGTTTAGTTGATGTGCTCATGTCTCCCTCTAGTGTCTTACTCCATCAATTATTATTTGTATTATAATAGCACACAGAAGCTTCAATCAAGATAGAGAGTCCATTGTTCTGGGAACACAATAAAATGTAGTAAGGGACAGTCCGTCTTCCAAAGAGCTTACAAGATTCAAGATAAGAAGGGCAAGAGACGAAGGGTGAGAAATAAATGGAGGGAAAAGGATGGATGAAGGAAGGTAAGAATGAGATTTGTTACATGCACCCCTGGATGGTTTCTAATTACTGTTTTCTTTTGTTTTTTAAACTAGGATAAAAACAAAATAAATAAAGTTCTCCTTTAGTTCAAGTAATAGAGGCATTTTTAGGACTGATGGTTCTCCAATTTTATCCTTGTTGATGACCATTGTGGGTATGACCATAGTATGAGTATGTGGCCAAAATGTATTATTCTTGTAAGATTTACTGGTACATCTCTCTAACTTTATTTCATTCAATGGGAAGAAGTTGCTATTAAGAGGTTGTGTGCTAAATCTCCACAGAGCTCATGTGGCACCTATGCAAATATATTGCATTACCAAAAAGGGGAGATAAAAACTTAGAGAATTCAAGTTTGGATTTAGCTAGACCACAAAAGTTTAGTTTTGGCAGACTTTCCAAACCAGAAACTTCCCACCAAGGAAAATATACAAGGGTCTAAAGAAATTAGGAAGAAACAACTTTTCACCCACTACCTTCAAATCTTACTTAACTGTCTATTGATACAAAATAAGCACTTAAAATTGTTCAGCATCACACTAGCCAGCCATGTCTTTCCTTAGGTCTATTACTGCCAAGTCAGACTGCTTCAAATTATTATTTTTTTTTTTGTTATCATCAGGCAATAGGAGTTGACCAAGTAAATCTCTGTGCATCAGTTTAAGAGACCCCTTAGGATTCACCTTTCCATAGTAAATTGCTCTTACAGACATAGTTGTATGCATTTTCCACAACTCATCCGTGTTGTTGTCTGAGACCTTAATGTTTTATGACTCTTATTATGGTTAACAATTCCCACAGGGTCATTTTCCCAATATTGAAAGTGTTAATGTACAGCTTACAATAATATGTAATTTTATCTCCTTGTCCACATTAGCAAAAGCACACGTGTCTGCTAGATGCCTGAGTCTCCTTTTATAGGAATCTAAAATTTAAGTCATTTGTCTTACCCAAGGAAAGTTTCAATCTCAGTATTTTTCTTTGGAAAGGAATATTTTCACAGTTTTTCATTGTGTGTCTTACAATTGCCTCGGCTTTTTCAAGTATTGTAGGAAGGTGTCAAAGACATCATACATGGTATAACATTCAGTCTAGCAAGATAGTTCATTTTACTTTGTATGGACTGAAGCCTGAAGAGACAGAAGTTTTTATCAGTGGATTCAAGGTGGTATGCTCTTAGCACGTTTCCTTACATACGTCAAATGTAGAAAAAGCAGACTGTTCTTCTTGGGCCAGGATAGCATTTCTTTGTTACTCAGTAGTCACAATAGGGTGAAATTCATCCCATGCAAAAGGCTAGTACAAGGCCTATATGCTACTTATGGCCTACAAAATAAGCCAAAAGTGGGGCTTGAATAGGCCTTCTCCTGGCCCTGTGCACAGAGTGAATGCCATCTATTTATGTTCTAGATTTCTGTAATCAAGTTGGAGCTTTCAACTTCCCAGGATGAAGGGGAGATATAAATATTTCTAGATTTAAGAAAATATAAAACATCATGAAGTGCTCCTGAAAAAAATAAATAAATAAAAAACAACCACAGCCAAATAGCTCAAGTCAATGATGGTAGAACTTGACCTTTAAGGCACCCCCCCCACACACACGTTTTCTAAACAATATTTAAATTGCAGGATGAATAGAATTAACTAATTGTAAAAAAATATTGTTGATATAACTTGGATTGCAGCAATTTGTATGGCCAGAACCTATGCTACCTCAACCCTGATGTATTCCCTCACCATTTGTATTTGTCATCCTCTCTTAATACTTACATTAAAAAAAAATCTGCATTATCAAAAATTCAATTTCTCTAATTAAAATATAGTAACTAAAATCTAAGCCATTTTATTTTTAATTACTATTAAAACAATAAAAGCGACAATCTTTTTTTGAATGATTAATAATGATGATTAATAGTTGTCTACTCACTTTACAGCTCCTGGATGGAAAACACAGATGCTAACCAAAATTAATTACCAGACTGTAAATTAGCCAACTTGAATTGAAATATGTTGGGACAGAAAATGTTTTTTGACAAGCAAACTGGATTTAAGTAAAACAAGTAATATCACTACGTGATTTCATTACTTATTTTGGAATATGCATCTGGATTACAGTCATTTTCTTTGTTTGAAGAGCTCAATTATTGATTTTTTTAAAAAAAGTGTATATGTGTGTGGGGAGAAATACTATTCTAACATTGAGATAGTTCTGTATACACCCACACATCATTTTCAGGGACACTCTATAAACTGCAGCAGAAAACTTAAGGAAGGAATTATACTCACGATAGGCCTGATTCGAAGCTCATTGACTTCAGTGGGCTTTGGAATGAATTTATAAGCCAAATGTTGGCTACTGCACCAAACCAGAGAGGTTAGGGGAGTGACAAAATCCTCCCTCCAAGCATTGGGGCAGCAACAGAACCATTCTGCGATTTCTACTGAGACATCAGGGCTGAACAGGCCCTTTCTTCCCCTAGCATCATGAGGTCAGTCAGTGAATATTTTTGGGAGCAGAGACTACTAACACTATAGCTGCACTAATACAGCAGAAACATTTCTAAAAGTATTTGCTTTAATTTTTTATAATTTTCTTCTGCCATGGTCATGCCCCTTTTGTGATCACTTTATGTGAAGATTTAGCTGATCAAATATGAATTCTAGTTAAACTTGAAGAAAGCAAATTTCATAATTTTATGCAACCATATATTTTGGAAAACAAAACTAATTACAGCTAACCAACTTAGCTCAAATGGAGTATATGGACTACTGAATACTTTTAGAGCATTGCTCATGATAAACCTATCACATTATACTTTTTTTAAAAAAATCAAACACTTTAAAATAATAAATAAATGTGATATTAATCCACCTGTGGATACAACACAAGAAATAAAATAAAGCTACATTATGAAACATTCATTGTGAACAATTGGTCACATTATAAGTACGGCTTCCTCATGAGATCTACATTTCTTTGCTTTTTTTTTTTTTTTTTAAAAAGGATGATTTTCCCTATCTTAAAAGGTGCAAAGAGGGCAAATTTAAATGCAGATATTGGAGCAGGAATGTGGTGAAAGCCCATCATTTAGATCATGTAAAACTCAACCGGCCTAAGCCTGCCTAAACAGAGAGATGAGGTGGTATTGAGAACTGTATCTGTAAATTGTTTAGTTTCCTAGACAAGAAGTGGGGGAGGGGGAGGGGAGAAGAGGACAAGGATGCTGCAGAAGCCCATGTTCTGTTATGCAGAGGCAACTGGGGAACTGGTTCACTGCATAAAGAGGATCTCTTTTAAGTGACTACTGACCACCACAATGGATTAGGTGACCTAAAAGATTTCCTCTTCATGCCTAACTTACACAAATTTATCACTGTAACCTACAACGAAAGTCTCTGTACACCATTAACAATGTCAGTGTCATCTAATCTCAAACTGCTAGGGGCCATATGCTCCCAGGACTTGCATGCCAAAAGTATAACAACTTATTACAAAAATCTGCGACTTTAAATTAAACGAATGCCATCCACCTGTGCATTGCTAATTTGATCATTATGCATGAATCACCAGTGAAAGTCATTTTAAGAAACAGTTTACAGAGCAAGGTATACTGAATTTAGACATAAATATCTTGTTTCACTGTTAGGTTTCAGATAATCTTCAGATTCCTTTGTGGAACAGTGGAAGACAGCCCACAAGACACTGGGCCATCCAGTCCATCATGAACTGAGAATAATTATCCCATTGTAGCTGTAAATCTTCCAAACCATACTTCAATATGATTACCGGAGCAATATTTGGAGCTTTCTATTTTTTCACATTCTAAAAAAGGAAAGGTGAATATTACTGTAATTGTCCCTTCACCAGTTATTCTTCCTCTCTCCTTTCTGGCTGCAGTCTGCCATAAATTATTTCTGCTGAATCACTGTTACTTAATCTAGAAATAATACAGGGAATGTCTTCTGATTGGTGGTAATGTTGATTAAGGATTGTGTTGTTATCTCTTTCACCACCACGTGGTGGATCTAAGTGGACGTGAGGTGGGAAGAAAGTGCATCAATGGCATCATCCTCTCACCAGTCCCATGGGATTTTATTAGGTAAATTGAGTAACCTGTCAGCATTAGCTTAAATCACTTTCCATACTGCAAAAGATGCCCTCCATAATATGAGTATCCCTCTCAGAGGAAGGCTTCAAGGGGCAGTGTCCTGTACAGGAGTGCCTAGCAACATGGCTGCTTCAGAAGCTGTTCTGCCAAGGAGGAAGAGGGAACTTGGGGAGTCAGAAGGGAGTGTTGAGGTACAGGCCCTCCATTCCAGTAGTCTCGTGGTTCTCCCAAGACCTAGAAAGACCCTCCCCCCCCTTTCTTCTTAAATCCCCTTCCATCCAAGGGAAAAATGTAAAACAAAGTACTGAAAGCTGAGAATTTACTGTTCACTCTATGGGAGTAGCCACTTAGAAGTAGGTGATGAAAACATTACTGAACTACCTCAAGCTTATTGGAACTTTGGCAACCTTACACTCCTCTACACTTAATACTGGCCTCCCCTTGTCTAATCAATTCAGTTCTCTTTTTCTATCTTAGTTTCAAATGAAGGTTTAGGAAACAAGAAAAGCCAGAAGCAAGCTGTGTCCAAAGAGATAATGATCTCTCTTTCTTCTTTTTAACTGTGATGAATGTGACAAAGTTCCTTTCTCAGCCCTGGCAAAGTCGATAAAAAGACTCCATTGACTAAAACTAATCAAGCTTTACTAAAAATTAACAGCTAATTGACACTGCATCTGGCTTTTAATAAAGCCTGGGTTTGCATAAGTTAATGTATTACAAAAAAAATCTGAAAATGAAAGCCCAATTACACTTAATTATTGAAAGAGGAAAGAGGCTGATACATCACTGTGTGTCCATATATTCTACACTAGTTAGTAGTTAGATACCCTGCACAGCCATAGATTAGTGTATATGTTGCATTGATTAGTTTGTCAATCATTACCCATGCATTGGGAATTAACATAAAACTAGGACTTGCTTGGTATTGCTCAAAATCTTTTTGAAAGTAGTTTTTTATATATGTACCTATTAAAAGATAGGTGTAGGTGTGCACCCAACTATTGCATAAAAATAGGACCAAACTGTGCTCTTAGTAACATTGATGTTGATCTGAGACACCAGTGTCATGCAGAGCAGAATTTGCCCCATAAACCATGTATTTACTTGTCTGAGTCACACATACAATGGCACAGTTCTCTGTCATTGTAACTGAGAAGAGAATTTAGCTTTGTGTCTTTACACAAAATGTGGAAATAAGGGTACATAGACCCCGTACAATATATGCATTATATCTTTCAAGAGTGATTAGAATGGTTTAGAAAAACAAACTTTACAAATCGGTTTTCTAACTTCCATAGAGGAGAGAGAGCGTGTGAAAGAGAATCTGGCTAGCTTTGATATTAATACAAAATTCAATCCCTGCAGGCCTTACATGCAATTTTAATACATTTACTAATTAGCAAGAAAAACTATTCTATTAGCCCCAATTTCTTCTTTTTGTGGGATTTTGAAAAAAACAGATTCATGGGAAATTTATTTTAGAAAGTCCATCAGGAATCAGATGTTTTCTTTTTAAGATATTTTCCAGGATCAAGTGCAAATCTCAAACCTAGTGCAATGGAGCACACATGGTGGTGGTTAAAATTCTGCCAATGTTTACACTGGCTTAATAACTTTCAGTGTGCAATAAAACTAACAACTATTTAGTTTCACTACATTTTGAAACGGAATTGATATAGCAATCTGTTTTTCTTTGAAATTATTGTCATAACTTTTACATTGAGTTGGCAACACAACTGCTATAGTGGTTTAAAACCCAGTTGTTGTCTCTGAAATTCAGAGTTTTCTTACTGTACTTATGGTATCTCAAAAAACAAAAAAACTTTTTTTTTCAGATTGCCATATTACCTGACAACATGACATGACTTTTCAGTGACTATGCTTGTGTTAATAAAAGAGAAACAAGGTGGGTGAGGAAATATTTTTATGGGACCAACATTTGTTGGTGAAAGAGACAGGCTTTCAAGCTACAGAGCGCTCTTCTTCAGATCTGGGCATGGAAAAGAAGTGTGTGTGAATAAAGTCATGGCAACCTGCTATCTGATCAGATTATTCTTCCACTTCCTGTCATGTGTACAGGCAGCTGAACCAAAAAAAGATCCAGACCAAAAAAACCCAACAAACATACATTTGCTGCAGGTTGACCAGGAGAGACAATTCTTCAGTTTCTCTCAGGAAAACAAAAAACCTTTTCATTTTGGGTCAAACAAAATGCTCTAATAAGAAGCCACTTACAGAGTTCAAGATAATATGATAATTTTAATAAAAATTTCTAAAGATTTTGAACGTTCTATGCTGCTGTAGGACACTCTTCTTCCCATTAATCCAGTCAGGGTCCACCTGACTCCTCAGCAGTCAACCATACAGACTGCCTTGGAGCCAAGTCTTTCAGGACCCACAGTTCTGAAGCACTCTGTCAGGTGGGCTGCCATGGAGACAGAGACACTAGAGCTCCAAGGGTATGCAGCTCTGAGGCAATCCGCCAGGTGGACTGCCTTGGAGTTTGGGATTCTGTAAGCCCTGAGGTCCCCAACTGTGAGGCAGTCCACCTAGCAGTTCCCTTTTCTTTTATCCCAGTTACTTCTTAGCTACTGCAACACTGCATCAGTGACTGGTACTTTTCTAACAGAAGATGTTGTCTGTTAGGTCAACTAGATAACTCCAGGACTAACAGTGGGTCACATGGATAAAACAAATTAGATAGAGGTCAAAGGGTATCTACTTCCATTTATTTGCTTCTTGTGAGCCATTCCTATTTAAAAGGAAAGGAGAAGGTTAAGGCTCAGAGCTTCAATCTTTAGCATTTGCCAAGGGAGAATACCCACCCATTGTGATCTTTTCAGGTTCTGTATGAAACCTATGTAGAAAATTAGGAAGAAGGGGAGAGCAGGAAGGTTAGTTAAAAGGGACTGACATTCCCTTCAATGCAATTGTGTGGAGAATAAGTTAGAATGGTTTGACTGGTAAAGCAGTATTAAATACGGTGTCATATCAAAAGCAGAATTATATTGAAAACTCAAGATTAATGTGGTAAAATTCTCCAAAACTACATTAGTAATACTCTTGTATTTATTCTAGTATATGTGAATAGCCTTTACTGTATCCTATCCTAATGTTGAAATAAACCAGACACACATCTGAGTATCCAGCTATCAGATAGAAAAGAGATGGTTTTCCAAGCAGGAAAACATGTGTGCTTTTCTACCAGCTCAAGAATTACAATAAGGGGGTTAGTTCACATGCCTTTTTCTAAATATTGCTACACTGGTTGTTTTGCAGCTGGCTGTCACGTTTGAAAGCCTCCCAACCTAAAACAAAATAGCAATGTTAAGAAAAATCTCTCTGTTATCAGGGCACAGTAAGAAAGACTTGTAATCTGTGATTGCCAGGGAGCCAGCTATGGGGTGGTTTTCCATCTACAGAAGAAGTAGTTATCTTCATATTTAAAGCCATTATCATTTTCAAAGCTACAAATGAGTTCCAGGGCCATTATTGGGAGTTTTGAGACCCCCATAAAGCAGAGGCCAAACCAAAAGTTTATCCAAGGTGAAACATACTCCCTTATTTTGTATTAGGATATTCTAGTGGAAGTGGAAGTCAAGGAAACAGTAGGCAGTGAGGTCCATGCTACCATGTTATGAATCAAGTCTGGGACAAAAAGGAGTAGCCCTTGCATATTCCTGTGCAGGACTAGGCTGTCACATACTTATCTGAACAAAGAAATTCCAGGATTCTCTTGCATTCTCCATTGTGTGTTGCACATACATTCCACGACAGACTGTTATGCTGTTTCCTCACCATAATGCCAAGTGTTGTCATTCTCAGTACTTGCCAAATTTAAAAAATATTGGTCTTTTAAAGCAAAAATACCAGCTCACATTAATGGATCACTACCTACAACCTTTGGGGCCAAATTTTGCTCTGTGAATCAGATGCAACCCACTGTTTGGCTTGTGGATTTTAAAAAATGAGGCTATTTTTAGACATGTAATTGCATTGATCTAATAACTTAGTTATTATGCCAAGGTTTGTCTGAATATGACATCTTGTGGTTGTCTATGAATCTCTCCAAATCTGAGTTAGTAATGGAATTTAACTCAGCCTTTTTTAGATTGTGCTACCATTGTTACTGCAGTATTGTGTCTGTACAAAATGCACAGTATATAAATTCTAAGAAGAGAAATAAAACAACAAAGAAATGGTGATTGCTGCTAAAGATTCATGAAATAATTATCCTGCCTGGTGAAAAACACTTTAGCTGATTAATATGAATGAAATCCGTTTTAAAATATTCAGTTCATTTTCTGTGGGGGAAAAAAAACTAGTTCCCATAAGCAGAAATAAGTCATTCTGCATTATGATAACCATGAAGTGGAAATTGGGAGTTTTGTACAGCTCTAATAATGGCATTCAGACTCTAGAGACAAATTCATCCCTGATGCAACTACAAGTAATGGAGTTTGTTCCCCATTTCTTAAGCTGACCTGTCTGAACTTCTGTACTTAACTACTATGATTGTTCCAGTCCAATCATAAACAAGTTATAGAACTTGCTCCTTTGTATTTTTACATAAATCACTTGAAATTTGGCTTTTTTTAAATGGAATTTTCACACAAAAAATGAGGTACTTTCAAAAATTTCCAGTTTTTGAATATTTTTATGGGAACCATTTCAAAGGCAAATGAACAGATATTTTCAAACAAATAAACATAAGACTAGAATAGTTCTAAAGACTAAGAGCTAGATTCTGCTTTCATTTAGCATCACTGGAGCTAGTCTGGATTTATTCTAGTAAAACTGAGACTGGATGCTCAAAGTCACTATCCCAGTAACAAGGCAGCTTATTTTCTTACATCTGCTTTTGGAGAAGAGATTTACATATTCTCATTATCTCAAAACATTCATGAGAAAGCAGTTAATAAGCAGATCATCCCAGCAGTTTACATAAGGGGAAGACTTCTGTTTATCATAAAGATTTCTTAAAACAACATGTTTAAAATCCTCTGTTAAAGCAGTCAAGTAAGGTATATGTGAAAACTCCTTCCTTCTAGCTGTGCATTGCTCAGTGGCTGCTTTTTCATAGAATTCAGATGTTGGTATAATTAGACTGAAGGAATTCTAGGTCATACATAACAATTAACTCTGCTAATAGAGCTGATGTGTCCAAAGTTTTCCTTTTGGGTACCCATGGAAACATTTTCTTGCCCTAGTTCTCCACTATTTCTCACCATAATGAACTGGCAGGTCCTTATGCTTTCTTCAATCCATGTTTCTCACCATTAAGATAAACATAATTTATTTTGCTCCTTATAAAGAATAACTGATATTGACAAAGATAGAGGAATCTCATAGAGCAGATTAAGAAGTTATGTCATTACAGTACTGCAGTCTATGTTAATAATGATTCAGCCTGGAAGATTCTAGAAACTGATATTGCTCGAGACCTTGAGTATTGCAGTTTTATTGATTCTTCAATAGCTCATCTGTCTACTGCATTTCCATCTTCAATTCAGATCTCCTACATGTCATATAAAGAGGGCTTGATCCTGCAAGGGGCTGAGTCTTTGAAGTCAATGGAAGTTGAGGACACTAAGCTTACTAATAAGTCACGTGGGAAAAAAAGGTAGGGAGCATAACCACTGGAAAAGATAACAAAAACATTCTCTCCTTTTAATAATTCATCATATCAAAGAGGACCAATCAGATTTCAGGATGGGCTTTCTAAGGAAAGAGAAACTCATAGGCAAGAAATGATGTCAAGTATCAGGGGGTAACCGTGTTAGTCTGTATCCACAAAAACAATAAGATGCCACCAGACTCCTTGTTATTTTCATCGGCAAGAAGAAATCTCATTCTTGGATGATAGACCTGTCCATAAATCCTTAAAAGATGGAAGTAGCCAGCACTAAAAAAAATCAATCAATATCAAGGAAGTAACAAACAAACAAAGAAGTCAACAACAAACCCAACCCCTATTTAACCCCAACTATGTATATATGTTGTTGTTTTTGTTATAGTAGTGCCTAGAGATCCCAATTAGGTTTGGGCCCCATTGTGCTAGTCTCTTTACAAATACCAGAGAAGAGATAGTCCCCACCCTGAAGAGTTTACAATATAAAAATAGACAAGACTGATAAAGGAAGGGAGAAAATAGTGTAAATGTAATACCAGTGCATCAGCAGCAGGGATCAAATCTGGGACCTCTTGATTTTAATGCATAATTCACTCCTGCCTAAACTAAAAGAGCTCTGTCAGACAAGCCTGCAAAATTATCCTTCCACTCACATCATATTAACTCCTCTTCATTTAAGTTATTTTTCTTTCTGCTGGTTTGTTACTCACATACTAGCCTGACACAACCTGCAGGAACCACCTACCAAATGCTGCACTGGAGGAAGCAGTCAGATTGAGTTTATAGTGCCTGGTGAACACATGATTATTCAGTGATATAGCAACCCAGGCCCTATATGCCTGACCTGATGCCTGGCCCCTTTCAACATAGCAAAGTGTATATGGATATTGTGGAGTGAACCATAATACCCTTATGATACCAAACATGATTCCTATTTGATCTCAGGAGATTAGTGGAACTATCAGACCTGTTTTCACGCCCCCCCCATGTCATAAACAGATAGCTAAGGGTTAATGTCTCTTTCACCTGAAGCACCTGACCAGAGGACCAATCAGGAAACCGGATTTTTTCAACTTTGGGTGGAGGGAATTTTGTGTCTGAGGTCTTTGTTTTCTGTCTGTTTGTTTTCTCTGAGCTTTGGAAAAGTAGTTTCTGCTTTCTAATCTTCTGTTTCTAAGTGTAAGGACAAAGAGATCAGATAGTAAGTTATATGGTTTCTTTTCTTTGGTATTTGCATGAATATAAGTGCTGGAGTACTTTGATTTGTATTCTTTTTGAATAAGGCTGCTTATTCAATATTCTTTTAAGCAATCAACCCTGTGTTGTGTCACCTTAATACAGAGAGACCATTTGTATGTTTTTTTCTTTCTTTTTATATAAAGCTTTCTTTTAAGACCTGTTGAAGTTTTCTTTACTGGAAATTTCAGGAAAATTGAGTCTGTACTCACCAGGGAATTGGTGGGAGGAAGAAATCAGGGGAAATCTGTGTGTGTTGGATTTGCTAGCCTGATTTTGCATTCCCTCTGGGTGAAGAGGAAAGTACTTTTGTTTCCAGGACTGGGAACGGAGAGGGGGAGTCACTCTGTTTGGATTCACAGAGCTTGTGTCTGTGTATCTCTCCAGGTGCTCCTGGAGAGATAAAGGGAAAAAGGATTATTTCCCTTTGTTGTGAGACTCAAGGGATTTGGGTCTTGGGGTCCCCAGGGAAGGTTTTTCAGGGGGACCAGAGTGCCCCAAAACACTCTAATTTTTTGGGTGGTGGCAGCAAGTACCAGGTCCAAGCTGGTAACTAAGCTTGGAGCTTTTCATGCTAAACCCCATATTTTGGACGCTAAGGTCCAAATCTGGGTGAACCATAATACCCTTATGATACCAAACATGATTCCTATTTGATCTCAGGAGATTAGTGGAACTATCAGACCTGTTTTCACCCCCCCACCCCCACTCAGATTTTAAAAATTCCATGAAGGGGAGGAAGGGGAGAGAATGCAGAGGAAGGATTCATTCTCTCATTTCCTTTTTGGTAAAGTACTTGCTGTTGCCCATTTCCCTTTTATGTTTCTTATTTCCAGATCACCCTTTGAATGCTTTGGCTGCAGACCCAGGGAAGTGAAGACTTATTTGAGCATGGTTTAAAAAACACCAAATCAGGAGGAAAAGCAAATCTTGGGCATCTTCCTCCTGTTTTTCTGAAGCAGACTCCGATAGTTCACCCCTGTTCTGGGAAGCAGCAGAATAAAGTAACCAAGGTAGGGCTAGTATAAGGGAGCTTACCTATCTATTGTGGGTCTATCTCAGAGTCCCTGAATCCTTTCTTGAATACTTGAATTTTCTTAGACTCATTGTAGCCATCTTCTTAACTTGATGAGCTAAAAGGTACTCAAGAACGTCTCAGATGCTGTCTGCCTGGTCCAAAAACTTTAGGAACATCCTGCTTCCTTTTCTATAGTCATAATCTCTGGAGCAAAAGTGGATGTTGTGTTGGTGTGGAAGCAATGATGCTGTTTATTCTTCTGGAAGAACTTGTCTGAATCAGACCATTTCTACAAGAAACACCCTACAGTGCTGGTAGCCTCTCTCTTGCCTGCTTTTCCCTAGGCCTCCGAGTAGACGAATGTCCCGACTTTATCCCCCACATGTAGTTTTAGACCTTGTGAGGCTTGTCTTGCCTGATAGGAGTATCAGCAAGAGCTCTCACTTTTCAGTGTTGCTCAGGGCTCATCCGCAGCAACTTCAAAGTGACTCCATAATAGAGTTCAGAGGCAGGTTGACAAAACAGGAGTAAAAGAAAAATGAAAGGTGAGAAACTCGCTGCTGGACAGAAAGGACAAGTACAATTAGAACTTCCCAGCAAAACAGCTGAATATATATTTATATATATATATATATATATATATATATATATATATAGCATTATCCCTTGCCTCGACTCATTCTTCTGTTTCTACCTCTGCTGCCACAAGTGGCAACAAGATAGCGGGCTATAGACAGACATCTCTCATAGGACAGAAAATAAACAATATGAGCAAGGAACAATCCATTCTACTCAAGGTGGCTTTTAAAACATTCTTTTTTCACCTCCACACATAAGAAAGCAGTCAGTACTGATGGCAAAGTGGGCTCACTGCTACTTCAGGGACAGTGTGTACTTGCAAGAAAGACTGGTTTCATATTAACAGTATGCATGTATTTTGAGTTTGTTTGCATTTGAATGAGTGCCAGTCATTGTTCAGTTTTGAATAAGTAAGTGTTGGGGCACTGGGTCTGTGATGGATTATTTTCATAAGGAGCAGTATGTCTCTTATGGATATGAGTATTCCTTTTTTGGTTCCAGTATTTTTTGTGCGGAATACAAATGTAATATACAATTATAAAAACAAATCAATATAAAATATATTCAAGTACAACAGTTAACACAGAAATAGAAGGAAAATCAGATGAGGTTCAACAAAGACAAGTGCAGAGTCCTGCACTTAGGAAGGAAGAATCCCATGCACTGCCACAGACTGGGGACCAACTGGCTAAGCAGCAGTTCTGCAGAAAAGGACCTGGGGATTACAGTGGACAAGAAGCTGGATATGAGTCAGCAGTGTGCTCTTGTTGCCAAGAAGGCCAACGGCATATTGCACTGTATTAGCAGGATCATTGCCAGCAGATCGAGGAAAGTGATTATTCCCCTTTATTCGGCAGTAGTGAGGCCACACCTGGAGTAGTGTGTCCAGTTCTGGTCCCCACAATACAGAAGGGATGTGGACAAATTGAAGAGAGTCCAGGGAAGGGCAAAGAAAAATGATTTGGGGGCTTGGGCACATGATTTATGAGAAGTGGGTGAGGGATCTGGACTTATTTAATCTGCAGAAGAGAAGAGTGAGGGGGGGATTTGATAGCAGCCTTCAACTACCTGAAAGGGGGTTCCAAAGAGGATAGGTTTTGAAAAGCTCGAAGCCTCTGGTAATTGTCTGAGCCTTAATCAATGGGCGGGGCATTAACTCAGGTCAGGGCTTTATAAAGCCGTGCACAAGTGACCAGGGGCTGCTAACAGGGAGTTTTGCAAGGGAGTTCTCCAGGTGAAGAAGGAGTAAATACAGCATCTGTGTGGTAAGTGACTGTCTGTAGCGTGTGTGTGTTTGTGTTTGGGGGTTACTTGCTGTGTGCTGAGCTTGTGTTTGGCAGTCTGTTTGTTTGTTTGTTTGTTTGAAGGACTGTGTGCTGTGGCTGGCAGTTGGAGGCCATGAGCTTCAAAGGAAGGTTTGAAAGCTCGAAGCCTCTGGTAATTGGCTGAGCCTTAATCAATGGGCGGGGCATTAACTCAGGCCAGGACTTTATAAAGCCACTCACAAGCAACTAGGGGCTGCTAACAGGGAGTTTTGCAAGGGAGTTTGGAAGGGGAGTGGGAAGGGAGGAGGGGTCCCTTGTCGGTCCTACCTGTTTCCCTGTAGTCCCCTTAAAACCTATAATCCAAACCATATTCCCAAACCCCTTTCTTTAAACCATGCTTCTATTAACTAGGAAACAATGCAGACAGAAGCCCAGCAGCAGAGTGGGGGCTATCCAGTTTATTGCGCTGAGTGTAGCATGTATGATTAGCTGCCTTGTGGGTGGGTGGCGTATGTGTGCAGTCGGTGCAAGGAGCTCCTTGCCCTCAGAAACCACGTACGGACTTTGGAGGCCAGGGTGGCAGAACTGGAGGAGCTAAGAGAGGTAGAGAGGTATGTTGATAAGGCTTTCCGGGACACTGTGCCGTTGAGGAGGAAGAAAGGCCCAGGGAAGCAGAGCAGTCAATGGGAGCAGAGGGAAACCTTCTCATAGTTGGGACCCTCCTTCCGGATGGTACTGGGGTTGCCTCTCGCACTGAGGTTACCTCTCTGGGGGAGGGAACTCCAGTTGCTAGGAAAAGGCAGGTGTTAGTAATGGGAGATTCGATCATTAGAAACATAGATAGCTGGGTTTGTGATGACCGGGAGAACCGTATGGTGACTTGCCTGCCTGGTGCGAAGGTTGCGGATCTCTCGAGGCATCTAGACAGACTTACGTGTAGTGCTGGGGAGGAGCTGGTGGTCGTGATACATGTAGGTACCAATGACATAGGGAAGGGTAGGAGAGATGTCCTGGAAGCCAAATTTAGGCTGCTAGGGAAGAGACTGAAATCCAGGACCTCTATGGTGGCATTCTCAGAAATGCTCCCAGTTCCATGCGCAGGGCCAGGTAGGCAGGCAGAGCTTCAGAGTCTCAATGCACGGATGAGACAATGGTGTAGAGGAGGGGTTTATGGTCATTAGGAACTGGGGAAACTTTTGGGATAGAGGGAGCCTATACAGGAGAGATGGACTCCACCTAAACCAAAATGGAGCCAGACTGCTGGCACTAAACATTAAAAAGGTTGTAGAGCAGTTTTTAAACTAGGAGATGGGGGAAAGTGACTGCTGCAGAGGAGCATGTGGATCGGACACAGACTTCTCTTAGGGGAGAGTCTGATGATAGGGAATCTCCAGGTTATAGTCAGGAACAGAAGACGGAAGAGGATAATGTAAGGGCCGGATCAGATGATAAACAGTCACATAAAAAAGAATCTGGCACATCAGAAAAGGACAGACAAATAAACAGGGACAAGTTTTTAAAGTGCTTGTACACAAATGCTAGAAGTCTAAATAATAAGATGGGTGAACTAAAGTGCCTTGTGATAAAGGAGGATATTGATATAATAGGCATCACAGAAACCTGGTGGACTGAGAGCAATCAATGGGACACAATCATTCCATGGTATAAAATATATTGGAAGGACAGAACAGGTCGTGCAGGGGGAGGAGTGGCTCTATATGTGAAAGAAAATGTAGATTCAAATGAAGTAAAAATCTTAAGTGAAGCCACATGTTCCATAGAATTGCTATGGATAGAAATTTCATGCTCTAATAAAAATATAACATTAGGGATCTATTATCAACCACCTGACCAGGAAGTAATAGTGATGATGAAATGCTAAGGGAAATTAGAGAAGCTATCAAAATTAAGAACCCAATAATAGTGGGGGATTTCAGTTATCCCCATATTGACTGGGAACATTTCACTTCAGGACGAAATGCAGAGTTAAAATTTCTCGATACTTTAAATGACTGCTTCATGGAGCAGCCAGTTCGGGAACTCACAAGGGGAGAGGCAACTCTAGATTTAATCCTGAGTGGAGCACAGGAGCTGGTCCAAGAGGTAACTATAGCAGGACTGCTTGGAAATAGTGACCAAAATACAATAGCATTCAACATCCTTGTGGGAGGAAGAACACCTCAACAGCCCAACACTGTGGCATGTAATTTCAAAAGAGGGAACTATACAAAAATGAGGGAGTTAGTTAAACAAAAGTTAAAAGGTACAGTGACTAAAGTGAAATCCCTGCAAGTTGCATGGGCCACCATAATAGAGGCCCAACTTCAATGTATACCCCAAATTAAGAAACATAGTAAAAGAACTAAAAAAGAGCTACCGTGGCTTAACAACCATGTAAAAGAAGCAGTGAGAGATAAAGACTTCCTTTAAAAAGTGGAAGTTAAATCCTAGTGAGGCAAATAGAAAGGAGCACAAACACTGCCAGCTTAAGTGCAAGAGTGTAATAAGAAAAGCCAAAGAGGAGTTTGAAGAATGGCTAGCCAAAAATTCCAAAGGTAATAACAAAATGTTTTTTAAGTACATCAGAAGTAGGAAGCCTGCTAAACAACCAGTGGGGCCCCTTGACGATTGAAATAGAAAAGGAGCGTTTAAAAACGATAAAGTCATTGCGGAGAAACTAAATGGATTCTTTGCATCAGTCTTCACGGCTGAGGATGTTAGGGACATTCCCAAACCTGAGCCGGCTTTTGTAGGTGACAAATCTGAGAAACTGTCACAGATTGAAGTGTCACGAGAGAAGATTTTGGAATTAATTGATAAACTCAACATTAACAAGTCACCGGGACCAGATGGCATTCACCCAAGAGATCTGAAAGAACTCAAATGTGAAGTTGCGGAACTATTAACTAAGGTTTGCAACCTGTCCTTTAAATCGGCTTCGGTACCCAATGACTGGATGTTAGCAAATGTAACGCCAATATTTAAAAAGGGCTCTAGAGTTGATCCTGGCAATTACCGACCAGTAAGTCTAACGTCGGTACCGGGCAAATTAGTTGAAACAATAGTTAAGAATAAAATTGTCAGACACATAGAAAAACAAACTGTTGAGCAATAGTCAACATGGTTTCTGTAAAGGGAAATCATGTCTTACTAATCTATTAGAGTTCTTTGAAGGGGTCAACAAACATGTGGACAAGGGGGATCCAGTGGACATAGTGTACTTAGATTTCCAGAAAGCCTTTGACAAGGTCCCTCACCAAAGGCTCTTATGTAAATTAAGCTGTCATGGGATAAAAGGGAAGGTCCTTTCATGGATTGAGAACTGGTTAAAAGACAAGGAACAAAGGGTAGGAATTAATGGTAAATTCTCAGAATGGAAAGGGGTAACTAGTGGTGTTCCCCAAGGGTCTGTCCTAGGACCAATCCTATTCAATTTATTCATAAATGATCTGGAGAAAGGGGTAAACAGTGAGGTGGCAAAGTTTGCAGATGATACTAAACTGCTCAAGATAGTTAAGACTAAAGCAGATTGTGAAGAACTTCAGAAAGATCTCACAAAACTAACTGATTGGGCAACAAAATGGCAAATGAAATTTAATGTGGATAAATGTAAGGTAATGCACATTGGAAAAAATAACCCCAACTATACATACAATATGATGGGGGCTAATTTAGCTAGAACGAGTCAGGAAAAAGATCTTGGAGTAATTGTGGATAGTTCTCTGAAGATGTCCACGTGGTGCACAGAAGTGGTCAAAAAAGCAAACAGGATGTTAGGAATCAATAAAAAGGGGATAGAGAATAAGACTGAGAATATATTATTTCCCTTATATAAATCCATGATACGTCCACATCTCGAATAATGTGTACATATGTGGTCTTCTCACCTCAAAAAAGATATTCTAGCACTAGAAAAGGTTCAGAAAAGGGCAACTAACATGATTAGGGGTTTGGAGAGGGTCCCATATGAGGAAAGATTAAAGAGGCTAGGCCTATTCAGCTTGGAAAAGAGGAGACTAAGGGTGGATATGATAGAGGTATATAAAATCATGAGTGATGTAGAGAAAGTGGATAAGGAAAAGTTATTTACTTATTCCCATAATACAAGAACTAGGAGTCCCCAAATGAAATTAATAGGTAGCAGGTTTAAAACAAATAAAAGGAAGTTCTTCTTCACACAGCGCACAGTCAACTTGTGGAACTCCTTACCTGAGGAGGTTGTGAAGGCTAAGACTATAACAATGTTTAAAAGGGAACTGGATAAATTCATGGTGGCTAAGTCCATAAATGGCTATTAGGAAGGGTAAAGAATGATGTCCTAGCCTCTGTTCATCAGAGGATGGAGATGGATGGCAGGAGAGAGATGACTTGATCATTGCCTGTTAGCTTCACTCTCTCTGTGGCACCTGGCATTGGCCCCTGTCGGTAGACAGATACTGGGCTAGATGGACCTTTGGTCTGACTCAGTATGGCCGTTCTTATGTTCTTATGTAGTTCTAGACTGTTCTCAGTGTACCAGATGACAGAACAAGGAGTAATGGTCTCAAGTTGCAATGAGGGAGGTCTAGGTTGGATATTAGGAAACACTATTTCACTAGGAGGGTGGTGAAGCACTGGAATGGGTTACCTAGGGAGGTGGCAGAATCTCTATTCTTAGAGGTTTTTAAGGCCCAGCTTGACAAAGCCCTGGCTGGGATGATTTAGTTGGTGTTGGTCCTGCTTTCAGGAGGAGGTTGGACTAGATGACCTTCTGAGGTCTTTTCCAACCCTAATACTCTATGATTCTATGAAATATTCATACAGTTGGATTCTTTTACACTTAAAATCCAAGTGTTAAATCCAATATTTTCTTAAGGACTCATAAGTGATCACTACTGAATACAGGTTATTCTTTCCAATGGGATACAAGACTTCCACTTCTATATCAGAGCTCTGACTGCTTTTCCTCCTGTCCTATACCACTTACCTCACAAAACATTTTAGACTGAGATTTTTCAGTCCGCCCACCTTGGACTGAATATTTAGCCTATCACCATTTCTCTTATCCAGCATCCCTTGAGGTCAATTGACAGGTTTATTTATTTCCAGGGACTTAATATCTCCCATCCCTCCCATTAACAATTGCTAAGTTCAGTTCAGGTCATCTTATTTAAGAGCAAATTTATTATGAAAACTAGAGAGGCTCAGACTAAGAGATGGTTAATCACAAACACTCCTCAGACTAATCATTTTAAAACAGGTTGCTAGGCAGACAAGAACTTTACATCAGAAGCTGTAGCACATTACCGAACAGCTTTCTCTCTCCCTCACAGGTCCCTTTAATTTTCATGCTCCTTGTTAATTCAGGGTCACATCTCAGCTCCAGCATGTGTGGGAATTCCAGGAAGTAACCAGACCTTATAGGAAAGCCCATTAGATTTTGTTTTTGTTGTCCCTAAAGTTGCTACCTTTGTATCCCAAAGCAACTTAGTTATATATCAGATCATTTTCAAACTCATGTTTCTCCATCTGGGCTGAAGAAGTAAATGATTTCCTCTTCAGTGGCTTCCTTTCAACCCTGCATATATTGCCAATAGTGTTAATGGATCCTTCAATACTACTTATGAATTCTCAAATGACGTCCAATACGCTCATATAATGGGGCAAGTAGGCACTTAGTTTCTTTGACAAACCTTTATTAACTAGTTGCCCAGGAACATAAATACATGTAATTTCTGTAGAGATAAATAAATTCAGAATTAACAAAATTATGAAAAAAAAAAAAGAGTCTAGCCATAACCGCCTGTCACATTAATATATGACAGATACCAGGATTGTCACTATCATACTGAACCCTAGAATGTCTGTTGCATCAGTATGAAGCAATGGAAATAGCTTCAAGCATAGCTGAGAACGTTTTGTTTAGAATATCACCAGACTCAGTCACTGGGATTTGTTATCCAATTTGTAAGTTCTCAGCCATTTTGATTTACACACAACATACAAATTAGAACTGTGTGCTGTACAGGGCCTCATCCTCCCTTATTGAACTAACCTCATTAGCTCTAGCTTGCTTGCATATATATACTTGCCCTTGGAAATTTCCACTACATGCATCTGATGAAGTGGGTATCCACCCACGAAAGCTCATGCTCCAAAACGTCTGTTAGTCTATAAGGTGCCACAGGATTCTTTGCTGCTTTTACAGATCCAGACTAACACGGCTACCCCTCTGACACTGTACAGTGATAATTAGCCATGTATCTGTGCCCTGGCAAGAGTTCCAGATCATTGTGATACCAGAGTTATTTCAGTCACCCCCTTTACTCTATAGCTAATCTGCATGCAATAATTTCATTGGTTTTATGAGGGAGACTGCACAGATGGTAGATTGCTGGGCCCAACTTCCAAACCCATGTGACAGCATGGGCTGTCGGCTAGTAGTATCCAATATTCTTCTACCTTAGTGAGGTCTGTATGCATGCCTAAATTTATAGTATCAGTGCCTTCCTTAAATCTCTGTGCTGAAATAGCGTAAGAGGGATCTCACACCACAGCCAGTTGCTAGGGGTATAGATACAGGCACTTTTACTGCAATGACATATTGCCTTTTCCCTATTTGAGACTTCTCCTATCCACTCATTTATTATTGCTCATGTTCCAAACTCACCTAGATTTCATGAGTCACTAAAATGCATTCATTGTAACCCCGTTTTGGAATATCTGCTCAATTTGTGCTTTGAAAACTAAAATTGAATCTGTTTTGAATTTTATTATTTTGAATAGGAAAAAACAAATATTCATCACACCACAGTATTTTTTATGTAGCAGGAGATATGCAGCCCATTTGTAAGGTTGTTGCTAAATTTAAAGTCAACATATTGTGCTATATAACAATGTATCGTTCTATACAGCCAGCAAGCTGCATAAAGCACTCAGTAATGGATATTAAACATTGTTGGGTTATTGGACTTTGGAATTTATTTTGTAATTATTTAGCTGGCCTCATGAGAGTGGTTTCACATATTTCATGTTGTCACCCAGAAGGTAATATTTTTATGCAGTGATCACCTATACAGTGTTTCACAAATGCTTTTTGTTGCAAAGTCATAAATCCAATATCAAACAGTTGGCTCAAATAAGAAAAAGTCTGTCCGTCAGATGGGGCAGAATGTTCCTAAATGAGTCATAAATTCTTTGGGGAAAGAGTCATACTTTTTTCCTGCATTTTGTACATGATTATGGACACTAAAATAATAATAATAAATTATTAACACATAGTGCCTTCTTTGTCTTCCATTCAGTATTCCAAATATTCCTTTTAATAACATTATTTGAATGAAGGTTTATCACACCTATGTGATGAAAGTATTGTAAACATTATGGAAATGGGAAAACTCTGGTGGCAAGTTTAAGTCAGCTGCCCAAGATTACACAGTGTTTTATTATCAGAACCAGAACTAGACCTCCTGGTTTTCACCCTCTGCTCTTCCCAAAAAACTGTATTGCTTCAGTAATGATGGTTTCTACTGGCCTGAATAACTACCAGTTAATAACCACTCTTACTAAGAAAGCACAGATCTCAGCTACATAGTTAAGGCAGAGTTGAGTTTTGCAATTACAGCATAGATTCAGAGGTGAAGTAATTATGCTAATGGGAGAGCTGTCTCCTGTCAGCATAGAGCATCTTCACCAAACATGCTACTGATCAGTACAGCTGTGCCAATGCAGCGTTTATAGTATAGACTAGTCCAGAGTGTTTCAGGCACAAAAAGACCATTAGATAATCTAATCTGACCTCATGTATATCACAATGCTGGCCAAAAGAAGCTAATCTCTAAGTGCTCTCAAAGTGAAATCTAAGTGGACAACACATCTAGAAGAAACAGTTATTGTATGATAAGTTACCATTTTGTTTTGGAGGGTTGGCTAATATAGGTGATACTACTAAATGTAATACATTTTATTTGGAGCAGGTCAAAATGTGTCTGGCAAAACATTTTTCCAAATGAACAAATTTGATAAAATGGAAATTTTTTTAAGAAAGATTCCATTTTAATTTTTCTGATTTTTAATTCAACAAAACACCCAAAAGCTGCCATGAAAAATAAAATAAAATACATATTTCAACCATGTCTAGTTATATCACCTTTATTTTTCCTTCTATTTGTGTCATGTTACAAGCTAATTGGCTTTAAAAACAAAAAAAAAACTAAAACTTTTCTGTCACTGAGTATATAACTACAGAAAGTGCACTGATTTGTTACAGATGTGTACATAGAAGAATGAAAAAAGTATATTTATATATAAATGGTTGGAGAAAGTTATGTCTGGAAATGTGAGGTGGTAATGCTAAATTTAGTTCTCTGATGCCCGCCCTGAGGTCAAAGTTTTGTATGAATAAGAGATTTTTCTATTTATTTAACCTAATAAGAGAGAATCTAGTGACCCGTACAGATTAAGAAGAAAAATGCAACAGTTATGTAAAGTATGTACTATTTATCCCTTTAAATTATAAGTGGGTAAATATTCTGTGTAACCGGTGGAAAAGTCATACCTTTTCTTTGATGGAGCTTCTCTTCATTCTTAGTTGTAAAACTTCAAAAACCATATACACCACATATGAAGTGTAAATCTCTGCCTTTAAATTGTACTACTTTTTATGTCAAATCCCAATCATAAATTCATTATCCCCCCCCCATTGGTTTATTTATCTTATAGTGATAACTGCAAAATAGGTTAAAAATTGCATTTATTTTAAGGTATTCTATTGGATTTAAAGCACTGCTATGTAACATTAATGATAGAAACAAGACTACTTCTCAACTCTAAAACAATATCAAGTGACAGATTTTAATCTTAGTTACACTAGTGTTAATCCAGATTTGAGGGAAAACAAATCTTGGACTAGCTACAACTGCTGCACAGCTATACTACTTTGATTGCAGGAAATTTCAATTTTTGTTTTTTCCCTTCAGAAAGGGACTCGGGGCAAGACTTTTTAAAGGTATTTAGGCACCTCAAGATGCAGATAGTCATGGACTGGGATTCTGAAAACCTTGGCAGGTGAGATGCCTAACTCCTATTGATTTCAATGGGAGTTAGGAGCTAACCGACTTAGGTGCTTTTGTAAATTCCAGTAGGTACCTAAACAGGTTAGCTTCTAAGTCTCATTGAAATCAATAAAGTTATGCACCTAACATGCTTAGACACTTTTGAAAATCCCAGCAAGTGCCTATTCACATCTTCTGCATTAATGTACATCAGGTAAACCTTTGAAATAGTGAGTCCTGAATTGTTTTATTTATTTAGTAAAATTATTGATTTTCTGTTCCCCAACTGTGTTTACAAAAGCGTGCCTGAGAGAAACATCATCAAATATACCACAGCACTCTCCTGCTCCCTACTCCCTTTTCTCTCTTTGCCTCCTTCTGCCTGCTGACTTCTCAGTTTCAGCTTGTTGCTGCTGTTAATAGTAAACACACTCTTGCAGGGGCAAAGGAAGAATAATGCATTAACATCTCTCAAAGCAATCCAAGATTGTAACGGAACCGGTATCCACAAAATAGCAAGAACAGATACATACAAAGCACTATCAAATATACAAAGGAAACTGAAATATAGAGAAGAGTGTTTCCCTCTAATCTCTTTCAGATGTACTTGTTTTAGGACTTACTTGTAACAGTTGCAGGTTCACAATTTACCACCAGGAATCTGGATTTCAAGTTGGCTGTTACCTTTTAAGGAGACATCCCAGAGTTTACTGTCCCAAAATGTACTTGGCCTGCTTCTGAGATAGTATGAATTACTTAGCCCCAGTAGTCAGTTGAGCAAGCTAGGGTGGCAACACTTTGTTCTCTGTTACACAGGGGAAAATCTGGAGTGACTCCTGCTTGTCAGGCTAAACTCCTGATTATGGACAATCTGTTCTCCAAACTGAGGTCTGTAATATCAACTCTCTTTAGTGGCCATCCTAACATCAACAAACCAGGGGCCTAGATTTCTTTCAGCTGCAGGTATGCATTTTTATAAGACACAGATGTACCTGGCTTATCTACTTCTTACAAGTCTAAAATGTACTGAAATATGTAAGAATCCTTAAAAAACCATAGACCACTTGGTTTTAAATTGGTATATCCCAGTTTGCACCAGCTCAGTATTTAGTCCTTTATCCTGTACAGTTCAAAATGATCTTTATCAGAATGGTTCAGACAGAAAGAGTAGAAAGATGACTGAATGAGCATATACATCTGCATGTGCACTAATTTAGGCTTCCAGTCTGGATAGTTAAATTGTCTAGATTTTCCATGATTCATTGATCATCCCTACATGTAAACAATCTACTTTATCTCCTAGAAAAAATGAACATGTTGGATTGCAAAGAAAACAATTTGTATAGATTATACACCTCTACCCTGATATAACGCGGTCCTTGGGAGACAAAATATCTCACCGTCTTATAGGTGAGACTGTGTTATATCAGGTACGGTGCTGGATTGGCTGGACCTGGTGGTGATTTAAAGGACCCGGTGCTCCCGCTGCTGTGGGGAGCCCCGGGCCCTTTAAATCACCGCTGGAGCTTTGACAGCGGGGGTCAGGTGAGGATTTAAAGGGCCCGGGGCTCCCCGCAATGGCCAGAGCCTCTGGTCCTTTAAATCCTGCCCAAGGCCAGCTGTCAGAGCCCCCGGACTCCGGCAGCTGGGCTTGGGCGGGGACTTAAAGAGCCTGGTGCTCCAACCACTGTGGGGAGCCCCAGGCCCTTTAAATCACTGCCAGAGCTCCAGCAGCGGGGCTCAGGTGAGGATTTAAAGGGCCCAGGGCTCCATATGAATTCAGATATAACGCGGTAAAGCAGCAGGGCCCCTTACTGCTTTACCATGTAATATCTGAATTCTTATTATATCGGGTCGCATTATATCGGGGTAGAGGTGTATAAGGAATGCTATTTGACCAGCTCTACTACTGTATTTGGTAGCAGTTTATTGGCTAGGTAACATTTTAAGAAAAAAGGTTGTGTCATTGTCATGTATTTATACTCTTCTCTTTCACTTGTAGGGTAGACATTATTAGAACGATGGACAGAAAAGTTCAGCTATAGATGGGGTTAACCACATTTATCAAGCCATATTAAATGTATCTGTTGCAGTTACATTATTTCCTGTCCTCACAGATTTTTGGGCAATTTTTTATCCTCTTGTGCACAGTATTGTGCCTGCTACTGCAGTCCATGAGTGTTGTGTGCTCCCCTCAGTTTTCCCATAGAAGAGAATGTTATTCTTATGGGACACTGGTAAACACTAATCCTCCAGTAAACATCTAGATAGAAGAGAAGGAAAACTCATTCTTGTTACTGTGTTTAGTAGTTTGACATCAATCAATCTGAAAACCAAACAACTCCAGGAAAGTAAAACGGGAACACAGCAAGCATTACTGAATTCATTAAAAGATTTTAATTGCATCTCTAGGTAGAGCTAGTAGGGGTAGGACTCCTTCCTCTAGTACTCAAACCCAAATGAAAGGCGGGCCAAGTTACCTGAGGTTAATGGCAAATATAAATTAGAAAGGACTACTGTATTCCACCACTGATCTTCTACTTTTATTTTATTTTATAAACATGTTACCTAAAATAAGACATTTCTAATTTCAGTAATGTAGATTATGTGGTTTAATTGTAACATGGGTTTAGTTAGACCCATTATATACTTTGTAAATTGCAACTGCAGTAAATTGGCTGCAAGAGTATATTTTGAGGTTATTGAATTATGTGTCAGAAGGGAAGGTGGGTACTAGAGTACTGTGGTATTGTATTGTATTAGTAACTGCATCTATGAATGACTTCCATGCTGCTTTAATATTTTCTGTTTGCTCAGAGATATTTACTGTGCACTTGCTTTGCAAATACAAAGCAGGAGCTCCCTCTGTGCAACTCTGGGTGCATTACTTGTCCTTGCTTTGTCTTTGTTTTCTAAGTAAGAAAGTCAAATCATTTTCCGATGATTATGTCAAACTGATTAAAACCAGTTGCCCAGCATTGGGCAGTAAAATGGTTCAGTATATTTGGGGAAGGAGATATGAAATATAAGCTAAGAAAAGCTAATCTAGTTGTGATAAATGAGGTACTAATGAAGCCATATTGAAAATATTGGACCAGATTCTCTTGTGTGGTGTGGCCACTTGCAGTATTAGCATAAATTATCCCTAAGGATGCTTAACCATCCTAAGGAGTATCATCTTAGTGTAAAGGGGATCCTCTGGTGATGTAGAGCAGATTTATGCCTCATCTCCTTGCTGTTGCCATGTAGCAAGAGGAAAGGGGCATTGCTGGAGGAAAGTGACATGGTCTGAATACCTGGCAACCCACAAGTGCATTTCCAGCCCCTATGGGCCATTTGTATGTTTCCAACAGGGTTTCAGAATTAGCCACCTCTGCAACTAAAGGTAGAAAACTAAATATCTTCTCTCTCAAAACACAAAAAAAAAACCACCCAACCACAAATAATTACTGCATAAAGATACTTAGTAAAGTGTGCAGTTATAGATGTTATTTACTAGTTGGAAGTTTTGTAAAGTGCATCATAGCTTTCACTCTGACATCCTAACAGACCAAAGTCATTCTTTATCCCTCCTTACCTTCCAGAAAGGAAACTTTTGCTAGTACATTGGTTTCCAAAACTATAGACATTCTGAATAGGCTATAGTAAATCGCTGTGCATAGTCACTCTTCTTTCTAATGAACCCTGCTGTTTATTATAGCATTTATTACTCAAAAAGAGCAGTAGACTTTTAATGACCTATTAAGACTTCTTTATAGCAGAATATATTTCTTAATTATCCTTTTAAAAATTTTATTTGCTATCACAGTAAATCATACCAATATTTCACTAAAACATACTGAGGCAAATATTATAAAGCACAGAAGACATTTCAAAGAGGAATAGAAACTACTATAAGTGTTGCTATGGGGCTCCTCCAGTTCATTTTCTTAGAATAACATATTTATCCCCCAAAGAAATTCCCACATTGTAAAGGTATTCTCTGGCAGGCAAAGTTATTTCCATGTCACACCCTCATGAGAGATCCCTTGGACCAGTTTTGTGGTGTTTCTATCCTCAGCCACCTGGCTATTGTTCAACTAATCAATTAATGTTATGTTAATAAAAAAGCTTTTCAGGAGGAGTGAGAAAGGAGATGCATCCCCTCCCAAATTTGGCTCCCATGAGTACAGCCTTTCTTGCTATTGTGAAATTTCTGCTTTCCATCTAAAGAGAAACTACAGTGGTTTGAAGGGTTTTCATCCCAGATAACATAAAAATAATATATTTTACATTATATAGAGTCTATTGTGTTGATTTAGGTTTTACATTGGTTTTAATTTTATCCGAATGAGTTTGCCAACTCACCATTATGGTTCTGATCCTGCAAACACCCATTCACATTGAGGTCAGTGTTAAGTAAAGCATGTTAATGAGTGTGTACAGGATCAAGGCCATATTCATAAACAGTTTAAGAAAAAATAATAGTTTAAGAAGGGCAGGAGGGGGAGAAGCAGATGATTTAGTTCATCTGCTCTTCCTTCAGCTATCTATCCTATTAGATTCAAGGACTGGATTCTCAGTCATGATGAAAGCTGCCTGAAATCCACTCCTCAAGTCACTTGAGGCTTTTCTTTGCTTAGGGGATTCCTCCAGCAGCCCACATGGTGGTATAGTGGCTCCATTGCTAATTTGTATTACCATAGCACCTAGGAGCCCTAGTCAGAGACCAGACCACATTGTGCTAGGTGCTCTATAACCACAGAATATAAAGACAGTCCATGCCCCAAAGAGATTATGATCTAAGACAAGAAACAAAAGATGGATACAGACACTTATGGTTTCTTTGTATTCCCTGAGACAATATTATGCCCAACCATTCCTCTGGCCCACAGTAGATTAGGGAAAGGAGAGGTAGGTGGGGGTTTCCCATGCCTTGGCACTGTCTGGCTGCCAGTGGACAATGGGCAGCTGGCACAGCTCGACATAAGCAATCTTTCATTCCTTGAATATGGTTTAGTATTAACCCCAGGAGCTAAAGGTGTTTCTTGTTAGATTCTGTGCAACACTGAACACTTGCAGATTAAATATGCTGGTGTTGACATGTCTCCAGTGAAGGACATTTGACTACTCAAATATATCCTTTATTAAATATTTAAATATGGATCAGACCATATCAGTTTGAATTTGCATCCATAATGCCTTTTATCAAACGTAATTTGACGTGATCTCTCATACAAGTATGTTGGTTCAAAAGATCATTTACTGCATTAATGGATTTTCCCCTTTAAAAAGTGTCTCTGCATGTAATGGCTCATGTAGATACTCTTTTGTTAACAAAAGGGTGATTCATTATTATTGCTGAAGGGCACAGTTTTACCTGGGTGTAAATTCATCATTTTTAATTCTACACAGCTTGATGCTTGAAATCTCATCAAGCACTCAAAGCTTCTTTGACACAGATTGATGACCCTAACAATTAACTTAATAATGGCAACAGCAACTGCAAATTAGCGTCAACCACAGAGATCCCGGGCCAAGTTTGCCTTTGGATAAGTCCAATTTGAAGTCAAAGGAGTTGCATCAGGGATGTGTCTATATTTTTGGCATTTGTAAATATGTTTGAATCTTTCCTGTTTAAGTTCATTTTTATAAGCATGACCATATTCCATTAGTTTGTATATGGAACACACTGAAGGTGTGTGTTTTCTTTACATATTAGGTAATATTGTTTATATACAAAAGAAACATCCTTCACCTATCCTGTCAGAAACAGTAGGGTAGCAAGGTGTTGATTATGAACTCGCCCTGAAATACTGTATTTACTTATGCAAAAAACAGCAAGTACCCAAGTGAAATTTAGCCCACATTGACACTTGTGAGCCAAAAGTGAAATGAGGGGAAATTTTGCAGTTAAAATCCATGGGGAAGATTGTAACAAGTTTGGTTACAATTTGCAGGAGACAAGAAGCGGGCAGCATTGTTTATGCTGTTACCTGAAAATGAGAACAGGCATTCATATGGCACTGTTGTAGCCACTGCCATAAGATATTGATGTGCCAGATGCACTAGAGATTCATATGTCCCTTCATGCTTCAACCACCATTCCAGAGGACACGCATCCATGCTGATTGAGCAGAATGCATCATAACCGTCCAAAGCAGGGTGGACTGATGCATGTTCATTTTCATCCTCCAAGTCAGATGCCACCAGCAGAAGGTTGATTTTCCCTTTTTTTCCTTGCGGTTCAGGTTCTGTAGTTTCTGCATCGAAGTATTGCTCTTTTAAGATTTCTGAAAGCATTCTCCACACCTCATCCCTCTCAGATTTTGGATGGCACTTTAGATTCTTAAACCTTGAATCGAATGATGCAGCTATTTTAAGTAATCTCACATTGGTACCTTCTTTGCATTTATCAAATCTGCTGTGAAAGTGTTCTTAAAAAAAAACAACGTGCCGGTTCAGCCTGCAAGACTGCTATAACATGAAATATATGGCTGAATGTGGTAAAACAGAGCAGGAGACATATAAAAGTCTCCCCTGAGAAGTTCAGTCACAAATTTAATTAACACTTTTTTTTTTAAATGAGCGTCATCAGCGTGGAAGCATATCCTCTGGACTGGTGGCTGAAGCAGGAAGGGGCATATGAACGTTTAGCGTATCTGGCACATAAATACCTTGCAATGCCGGCTACAACAGTACCATTTGAATGCCTGTTCTCACTTTCAGGTGACATTGTAAATAAGAAGCAGGCAGCAGTATCTCCTATAAATGTAAACAAACTTGTTTGTCTTAACGATTGGCTGAATGAGAAGTAGGACTGAGTGGAGCTGTACGCTCTGAAGTCTCATAGTGTTTTGTTTTTGAGTGCAGTTATGTAACAAAAAAAATCTACGTTTGTAAGTTACAAGTACTTTAGTGCAATCTTTATCATTAAAGTGTATGAGGTGAACTGAAAAATACTATTTTGTTTATCATTTTTACAGTGCAAATATTTGTAAAAATATAAAGTGAGCTCTGTATACTTCATAATCTGTGTTGTAATTTGAAAAATGTAGAAAACCATCCACAAATATTTAATACATTTCAATTGGTATTCTATTGTTTAACAGTGTGATTAATTAATTTTTTGTATTGCAATTAATATTTGAGTTAATCATGGCAATTAATTGATAGCCCGAGTAGAAAGACAACTTTATTTAAGAGTTATCAGTTAACAATGACAAGTAGAACTGACAAGGATGAATTTCAGCCATAGCCAAGATTCAGACATTTCCTATTAAAAAGTTATCCCTAGGAAAGAAAAAACAAAAATTACACAGAAAATTCAAAAGGACAGAAAAATTAACCTATTTAGAGAAAAACAGGAATTGCGTGTCCCATTTTAGAATGCAATCCCAACTACAGAGTCTCTATCTCCATACTATGCACATTTAAATAAAGGTATACAAACCCTCATGATTTTCCTTACAGTCAAGTTGTTCCATAACGGTTCACAGTCAGGACTGGTCTACACTACGGGGGAAAAAATCGATCTCAGATATGCAACTTCAGCTACGTTGTGGCTGAAGTCGAAGTATCTAAGATCGAATTACTCACTGTCCTCACGATGCGGGATCGATGTCCGCGGCTCCCCATGTCGACTCCGCAACTCCATTTGGGTTGGAGGAGTTCCGGAATCGATATAAGTGCGTTTGGGGATCAATACATCGCGTCTAGATGAGATGCGATATATCGATCCCTGAGCAATCGATTGCTACCCACCGATATGGCGGGTAGTGAAGACATAGTTTCAGTTCACTGTAACTCCCTCTCTACTTCTGTTAAAGGCCACTCTCAGGTATGTCTACACTATGGGATTATTCCGATTTTATATAAACCGGTTTTGTAAAACAGATTGTATCAAGTCGAGTGCACGCGGCCACACTAAGCACATTAATTCGGCGGTGTGCGTCCATGGTCCGAGGCTAGCATCGATTTCTGGAGCATTGCACTGTGGGTAGCTATCCTGTAGCTATCCCATAGTTCCTGCAGTCTCCCCTGCCCATTGGAATTCTGGGTTGAGATCCCAATGCAAAAACAGTGTTGCGGGTGATTCTGGGTAAATGTCACCACTCAGTCCTTCCTCCGTGAAAGCAACGGCAGACAATCATTTCACGCCCTTTTTCCCTGGATTGCCTTGGCAGACGCCATAGCATGGCAACCAGGGAACCTGTTTTGCCTTTTGCATACCCTGAAACATCTGGGAAAATGTTTTTGACCCTTGAGGCATTGGGAGCTCAGCCAAGAATGCAAATGCTTTTCGGAGACTGCGGGGACTGTGGGATAGCTGGAGTCCTCAGCACCCCCTCCCTATCTCCCTCCATGAGCATCCATTTGATTCTTTGGCTTTCCATTACACTTGTCACACAGCACTGTGCTGCGGCCTCTGTCTATCATAGCCTGGAGATTTTTTCAAATGCTTTCTCATTTCATCTTCTGTAATGGAGCTCTGATAGAACAGATTTGTCTCCTCATACAGTGATCAGATCCAGTATCTCCCATATAGTCCATGCTGGAGCTCTTTTTGGATTTGGGACTGCATTGCCACCTGTGCTGATCAGAGCTCCATGCTGGGCAAACAGGAAATGAAATTCAAAAGTTCGCAGGGCTTTTCCTGACTACCTGACCAGTGCATCCGAGTTCAGATTGCTTTCCTGAGCGGTCACAATGGTGCACTGTGGTATACCACCTGGAGACCAATACCGTCAATTTGCGGCCACACTAACCCTAATCCGACATGGCAATACCGATTTCAGCACTACTCCTCTCATCGGGGAGGATTACAGAAATCGGTTTAAGGAGCCCTTTATATCGATATAAAGGGCCTTGTGCGGACAGGTGCAGGGTTAAATCGGTTTAACGCTGCTAAATTTGGTTTAAACGCGTAGTGTAGACCAGGCCTTAGAGACAAAATACTGGTCTAAATGGACCACTTGTTGGATTTGGCATGACAATTCCCACACCACTTTATTATCCAAGGGCCAATGTAGATGAACTCTGAGTTTGCAGCAACCAGGATATAAATTTACCTCACAGCAGGCTCCTGTGTACTAAAGCTAAGTCTGGTGATGAACTGGTGGTTCATAGCTCCCATAGATATACTCATGGGGCTAGTGTGCTAAAAATAGAAGCATAGCCAGGGTAGCATGGGCAGCAGCGACCTGTGGCACGGGCTAGCTGTGCTGAGTAGAAACCTCCCTCAACCCCATGGGCATGTATTCAGCTCGGCTAGCCCATGCCATTGCTCTTGCTACCTCGGCTGCACCATTATGTTTAGCATACTGACTTCACAACAGCTAGCAAAAAGTATATCTACATGAGCTGTACATCACCAGCTCTAAGTGTAGACATGCACTAGCCTGCTGTGCACAAAGGGTAAGATAGATTTACACCTTTAGTATGTTTGAATATACCTTAGGTGTCCATGTGGGCCCTACTGCTATGCACTACAAATTCCCTAGTGTGCTTTGATCTACACAGCATGTAGACAAACCCTAAGATTACTGCAGCTAAGGGAATGATTATCACCCTAACCTCTTACACTTATTCCTCCTCCTCCTACAACAAAACATCCAGTCTGTGGCAATTGAATAAATGATTCCTCAATGAGCCTTCATGGGAAAAAATGACAATGTACCTATTTTGAGAATTTCAGTAATGGCACAGCTACTACAATATTTCCAGAGTAACTACATCAATCTTAAACAGAGCCAGATTCACAGCCCAGATTATATTCACTAGAGTGGTTTGTATTTGCATGGCATATAAAATTTTCAGTATACAAACATGAAGCTAAAATATAGTTATTTTACTTTAGATTTTGCTTCCAACATTGCACAAAGAGGCAGTTAAAATGTTTATCTCCTCTCAGTGCAAACTAAATGATAAAAGGGCAACAGTGCAGAACATTTTGCACTAATCTATAGACACAGCCGTAATGAAAACATTGCTAAAGCAGTAAAGTTTCTCAACTACTGATGAGACTCAGGAGAGATTCATTAACAGATGTTTCCCTGAGCAAATATATACTTTGCCTACTCTGATTATGATGATCTTGAGAATTAATGAATTGATTCAGCATTTCAATAGTCACATAAAAAACAAAGTTTTTGAAACAGGTAAATTCTGAGTTTTCCTTTACAAACAACAGCTAACGTAAATTTACGGCCTTGACTCCTTTATGGTGAAGTTATATTACAGCATCTCATAGACTCATAGACTCTAGGACTGGAAGGGACCTCGAGAGGTCATCGAGTCCAGTCCCCTGCCCTCATAGCAGGACCAAATACTGTCTAGACCATCCCTAATAGACATTTATCTAACCTACTCTTAAATATCTCCAGAGATGGAGATTCCACAACTTCCCTAGGCAATCTATTCCAGTGTTTAACTACCCTGACAGTTAGGAACTTTTTCCTAATGTCCAACCTAAATCTCCCTTGCTGCAGTTTAAGCCCATTGCTTCTTGTTCTATCATTGGAGGCTAAAGTGAACAAGTTTTCTCCCTCCTCTTGATGACACCTTTTTAGATACCTGAAAACTGCTATCATGTCCCCTCTCAGTCTTCTCTTTTCCAAACTGAACAAACCCAATTCCTTCAGCCTTCCTTCATAGGTCATGTTCTCAATACCTTTCATCATTCTTGTTGCTCTTCTCTGGACCCTCTCCAATTTCTCCACATCTTTCTTGAAATGCGGTGCCCAGAACTGGACACAATACTCCAGTTGAGGCCTAACCAGCGCAGAGTAAAGCGGAAGAATGACTTCTCGTGTCTTGTTTACAACACACCTGTTAATGCATCCCAAAATCACGTTTGCTCTTTTTGCAACAATATCACACTGTTGACTCATATTAAGCTTGTGGTCCACTATGACCCCTAGATCTCTTTCTGCCATACTCCTTCCTAGACAGTCTCTTCCCATTCTGTGTATGTGAAACTGATTGTTCCTTCCTAGGTGGAGCACTTTGCATTTATCTTTATTGAACTTCATCCTGTTTACCTCAGACCATTTCTCCAATTTGTCCAGATCATTTTGAATTTTGACCCTGTCCTCCAAAGCAGTTGCAATCCCTCCCAGTTTGGTATCATCCGCAAACTTAATAAGCGTACTTTCTATGCCAACATCTAAATCGTTGATGAAGATATTGAAGAGAACCGGTCCCAAAACAGACCCCTGCGGAACCCCACTTGTTATACCTTTCCAGCAGGATTGGGAGCCATTAACAACTACTCTCTGAGTACGGTTATCCAGCCAGTTATGCACCCACCTTATAGTAGCCCCATCTAAATTGTACTTTCCTAGTTTATCTATAAGAATATCATGCGAGACCGTATCAAATGCCTTACTAAAGTCTAGGTATATCACATCCACCGCTTCTCCCTTATCCACAAGGCTCGTTATCCTATCAAAGAATGCAATCAGATTAGTTTGACACGATTTGTTCTTTACAAATCCATGCTGGCTATTCCCTATCACCTTACCACCTTCCAAGTGTTTGCAGATAATTTCTTTAATTACTTGCTGCATTATCTTCCCTGGCACAGAAGTTAAACTAACTGGTCTGTAGTTTCCTGGGTTGTTTTTATGCTATGCTATGACAAAATAGCATCCCTATGCTATGACAAAATTAAAGTTGTCTTCAGTCAAACTGATGAAAGAGTCATTTTTTTCCTGTCACTTTGAAAGCTACCATCATTGCAGTGACCACTATAAGATGACCTGACCATGCATTTACTTCTCATTGAAAATGTCAACTGCTGTGCCTATGCTGATTTAGCATTATTTAACAAAGTATTGAGACAAGTTTCCTTTGACAGGCTAAGCATCAAACATCATTTCTGTTAGATAATTTACTCCTTCAGATTCTTGTTTCAATGTTAAAATGTTAAAAGCAATCACTGAGGCATTTTTTTTAAGGAGTAGGTAGCAGGTACTAAACTCATCCCTGGAGCAATGAGAGCTACAGCTATTTACACCAGAGCTATGTTGGCCCAGAAGAGTAGAGAGAGAGCAGTTTAAGAAGATGGGAACTAAAACCTGAAACAGGGCATAGTTTCAAGATTGGATAGATTTTTTTTTAACATAATACCCACAATTTTTTCTGTCAAATTAGTTCAGGATTCTTGAAATCTAGGACTGTGCCAGTTGTAGGTAATTTTCATAACACATCTTTGATCCCAACAACACTAAAAGCATTCACAAAGCATACAGTGTACATGTAGTACCAACGAAGTGCAGCCACTTCTCATATGAATGGCTGTAACCAGCTAGTACACAGCATACTGCACAAACACTGGGGAAGGAAAGCTTTGGCCATTAATTTTGGAGAATCATGGAATCTTTAGAGTTAGATTATGTCTCTTTGTACAAGGCTAGAAAGGAGAAGGGAATGGAGGCTAGAAAAGAGTGGGGAATGGAGGTGCATTGCCTGAAGCATATGTAAAGAAGGGCTGTGCCTCTTCTGGGCACTGGGGGACTGGAGTGCACTTTAAAAATGAGCACTCTCCCAGCAATTCCCTGCTAGTGCTGTCTTGAGTGGAGAGCAGGAGACAGGACTTTGGACTCAGGCTTGCATTACCTATATTTGACCTCTTTTCAATTTCAAGTGCTCCAGCTGATACTAGCCAGCATACACGTACCTTTGAGCACCTTGATGAGGGCAGCCAGATTATATCTGCTATCTGCTTAATTGTACTAGGTGAGCAGGGACTTTCTTCCTGGGTTTACTCATACAGGCAGTCACAATTTGTTTCTTAGTGTTCAAGCACAAATAAATTCTTTCATACTACCCCTTATGCAAGGGATTCCATTCCAGAGCCAATCCATATTTTAAAAAAGCCATCACTTACCTTCTTTTCATTTAATTTACTCTGAACTACTAAAATAACTGAGGCTCCAGAACTGCAGGGACAGTGTTTTCCTCAATATTTTGAAAGCACTTCCCTTGTTTAGAGTACCACCTACAACAATCTAAATACATAGGAACAGCAAGAGCACCTATGTCCTTATCCCCACCTAACTTTAGTTTACTTTGATTATGAAATAATCATTCCTCTTTTCCACAGTTCAGTTCAAGCCAGCCCTTGCTTCCCAGTTCTGACATAGACAGTACCGAGACACAAAGGAATCACTAAACTTCTATGGAAAAAAAAATCAGTTCTGGGCTGATTTTTCTTTTACATCATCATTTCCAGCTTTTCTGTAACGTTAAAAAAAAAAGTTTGCTAATTAGAATTCAACATCTTCTGAAAGGAACCCTTTAAAAATCAGAATTATTTGTATATTACTTGATACTGTGAAGGAAATCCAGTAAAACTTTAAGAAACACTAAAAGGAAATCATTATGAACGATAAGTAGCATAGAAATAATGATTCAATTATCTGTTTAAGGCTTTTCATACTTATGGGGATATATGATAGAGTGGACTTTTGAGTATATGAGTATGCAGACTTTTCAGCTCTAATGAGCAGAGTCCAAATCCTCATGTGTTTAGTGGTCAGATTTAATGACATTTAAAACCACTACATGCGGTGTCATGAATGGCAATTTTTCCTTGAAGAAGCTCAATACTGAAATAACTAGGGGGTTGTGAGGCAGGTGAGAGAAGCAGTAGCAAAGTTGTGTGGACCAGAATCTTACAAAGAAATGACCCCATCCCAAGCCTGGCTCAAATCATTGCTAGGAATCCCTCCAAAGTAAAAAAAATTTTTTTAGCAGGAATAGATAGTGTAGGAGAATCTGGTCCAAACTAGGATAAATCAGGAGCAACCTTGCTGAAGGTAATGGAGCAGCACCTATCTGGAACTGGCATGAGATGGGAAACATACTTTGTTTTTGATTTTACTGTGTTGGCAATAGTAAGTTATCCCCTTTAGCGTATATTCAAAACATTAGACAGGCAGCAACTCTTAACTAGAAAACTCCAGTAACATTCATTATAACTATTGTATTGATGCTCAGCCTCAGAGAACCTGAATATTTGAGGTTATCTTGCAAGTTTAATACACACACACACACACACACACACACACACACACACACACACACACAAAGAGACAGTCACATTGCCTACTTCATACCCATAAATCACAATGTGCCAGCTTGTCTTGCAGTCCTTGCCTTCTCAATGGCTAAAAGTTGCTAGCATCATTAACTCACTTTATATTATGCTATTTCTCTTTCTTCCCAGCCTGTCACCTTCTTGTTTTTCTCTAGCTTTCTACTGTTTGACAGATGCACTTGCAGAAATCTCTGCATTTAGCTTGCTCAGACTCTGCTATAATTCCAACTTCCTCCAGAGCGCGCTGCTGTATCATGAGCCTGTTTTCTATATTCATGAGTAGAGCCACTGTATATTTTCGAGCACCACAAAGACAGAAAATTATGTGCTACAGATACATTCTTTACTGTTAAAATCAACACTCTCTGGGGTGAGTTATCTTTGATTCACAAAGACACCTGGTTTCAGAGTGAATTGCCAACAGTGCACACTATAACTGGGATATACACTTTCAGTGCCTACCTGATTTTTGCAGAGAACACATTTGATTTGTATTAAGCCCTTCACACTGTCAATCTTTATATAGCAGTCACACATTTCATGTATTTGTGACTTTTGAGGAGTCAGGAAGCTTTGTATTCTGTGATTTTTGAAACCATGGGCTTGATTTTCAGAGCTGCGGAGCAGACATACCTCAATTTGAAGTAAGTGGGACCCGCACATGCTCAGCGCCACTGAAAAATCCCTTTGCTCTTCATGCAATAGTCAACATTGTACAAAATAAAAAAAAAAAACCTGTTGAGTAGGCATTTAACAAGCACTTTTAAAAAAAAAATAAAAAAACAAACTAAACTAATGTGTCCATATTTTAAAAGGGTAAATGGGATGACCTGGGTTATTTTATTCCAGGTAGCTTGATATTGATCCTGAGCAAAATCTTTGAACCAGTGATACAGGACTTACTCAGTTACTAAATATTAGCATAATTAATACTAATAAATGTTTTATAAAAATGGTCGTTTTTAGTTTTTTTTTCATGAAGTTATATATTTGGTTGTTAACTATGTTGACATAATATACTTAAACCACATGACATTTTGATTAAAGTCTTAGTGTACACTTTCTAATAATTTAATATGTACTATTTTTTTTTTAAACCTGGTAAAGTGGAGCGATTTCAAATAGTAATTGTCAAAGGCAAATTATCAAATTGGGGTGTTTCTAGTGGTTTCCCACAGGGATCTGTTCTTGGTCCAATGCTATTCAATGTCTTGAGCAACAAGCTGAAAAAAATATCAGATCATCGCAGGAAAAGTTTTCAGATGATACAAAAATTGATAGAGTGCCAAACAGTGACAGCAACAGGTCAGTTATATAGCATGATCTGAATCACTTGGTAAGCTGGTCTCAGTGACACCATGCATTTTAATACAGCCAACTGCAAGGTTGTACATATCAGAACAATTAATTTAGTTCATATGTACATACATATCCAGAAAAGCAATGATTTTGAAGAGTTGCTAGACATGTAGGATAATCAATTCAACATTAGTTGCCAGTGTAATGCTGTGGCTAAGATGGCTAATGTGACCTTTGGAGACATAAACATGAGAATATTGAGTAGAAGTACAGAGGTGGAACTACCTCCATATATGGCATCAGTGAGAACCTCGCAGGAATACTGTGTCCAGTTCTGGTGTCCTTACTTGAAAGAGGATGTTCTGAACTCCTTCCAGTCTTTCAAGAGAGCCACACAGATGATCTGGGGTCTGAAAAAAACCTGATTAATGGTGAGATACTTCAGAAGCTCACTCTATTCAGCTTCTCAAAGGAAAGATTAAGATGTGACAAGATCGTGATTTAAGAATAGTTGCAAGGGAGAAGATGACAGTAGAGAGCCCTTTAATTTAGCAAAGAGCTAACAAGAGCCATTGCCTGGAATTTGAAGAGAGACAAAAAAAATCAAACTGAAACCAAGGATAACTAACTACTGGAACAACTTACCAAAGAATGAAGTGATGTATTCAACATCACTTGAAGTCCTTAAATAAACTTTTGATAGTCTTCCTGAAAAGATGTGCTTTAACTTAACTAGAAGTTATGCAGTTGATGGAGGGTCTCTTTCCCATCTGGGCTGAAAATACAAAACCAGATTACCGAAAAGATTGTAGAGGAGCAACTTTGACTCCATTTAGAGATCTCAGATTTTCTTAATCACTTTCAATCAGTCATTCAGTGCGGGTAAATCATGGAGACTACATTTGTTTTGTTAGTTAATGATGGGGAGGACGACAGAGGTCAGTTGTCAATGCTTCTACTTTTAGATCTATCACCATCCATCATACTGTTGGCAACAAGGGGTTGTTGAGACTCCCGCTGACTTCATATAGGGTGGGTGAGCTCATCAGTGTTTCTGTTCTTCACTTTCGTGCCACAGCACCTGACCAGATGAGCCAGCATGTGAGGCAGCTACAAGACAAAGTGAGATTTCTTGGGCTGTGGTTTGGTCCATTTTGAGGATAAGAGAAAGCCTTAAGACACTTTCATTTCAAGCTCATTAAAGATTGTGAAATACTCAAATATTATGGTAATAGGGGGATGTCATGGAGTCTACTCACCACAAACAGCACCTCCTGCTGGCTGTCCTGGGGATTAGCTCTGCCATCTTGGGCTCTCCCTCCAGCGTGGTCTTCTCCAATCTCGTCTTGCTCTACTGCTTTACTCACTCGTGGGTCTGCAGCTTCCTCTCTATGGCTTAGCCCACCAGCCAGGTCACCAAAGTCTTCCCCTTTCAGGGAATTCACAGTCTTTCCAGGCCTGCTCCTCTGATTGGTTCCTCCAACACCCTTGCAACTTCTCACTGGCTGGTAGGGGAACACAGGCCTGCCCTCTACAGTGGGTTCTAACCCAGGGACCCTATAACAAGAAGCTGCAGTCTCTATACATTCCTACCTCTTGCAGCTATTTCCCTAGGCTTCCCTCCTTTCTGTGTTTGCCAGCCTCCAAGTCTCCTCCACTGAAGGAGTGACTACAGCCTATTTTTCTACAGTCTTTCCCAGCAGCAGCAGCAGCCCCTCTTTACTGCCAGCTACCTTGATTAAAACAGGTCCTGCCTGTTCATGCAGGGGTGAGCCTGTCCTTATTTACCTGTCTCCAGCCTATTTTTGCAGCCTAATTAGCTGATTGGGCCCACCTGGCTTAATTCAGCTCTTGCAGTGCTAGTGTGGGGTGCCCATCCCATCACAGGGACATATAGGAATATATGATTAAATTTAATCAATCTTTGAAAGTACAGATTTTTTTTTCCCTCTGCCATTAGGGACCTTGAAGTTGATCTGGCTCAAGCTAGATTCAGGTGATAGTGAGGTGACACAGATAGGCTGAGAAAGTACCTAAAGCAGTAATTCTGCATCTGTGAATCATAGATTCATAGATTCTAGGGCTGGAAGGGACCACAAGAGGTCATCGAGTCCAGTCGCCTGCCCTCATGGATCATCAGTGGACATATGTCCAAAATGTTTCCAGTTGGTCTGTGGAACTGCTTTGTCACAGTAGTGAAACATCTGCAGTTATTTTTTCCTGATAGTTGTAGCCTAGGTTAGGTCACTTTTAGGGCTTCCAGAGGTGTTTTTGAACAAAGCTCCCTCTCAAAAGCAAGAAACCTTCTTACCCCATTATCCCTCTATACCCAAAACAAGCAGTTTTCTTGTATCCTGTATGGCTGCTGCTTCTTTTCTCATTAATGTTGGTTATAAATTCAACAGTGTTCAAACATCCTGGATATACAAATTAGAAAGGGTGGCAAACCCACAGGAAAACAGATCCAAAGAGCAAAGTGACTCAGATAGCGCCAGGCAATGAGATTACATTTTCCCCAAACTGAATTGTGTTTTGTTAATATCTGTTCACATTCATAATCTATTGAGGACCCTTGGAATTACTTCTGTGTAACATCTGCCAATTTAATTAATATGCTGCTTAATCCCTCTTCCAGATCATTAATGAAGATGTTAAATAAGACCAATTGTAACACTAGTCCCCATGGTATCTCAGACACCTCCCTCCCAACTCAATTTATCACAACCCTTTGTTTGTGGATTGCTTAGAAGATACAGCTGATGCAAAATGAGGCTGCCCACCTGCTTGGCTGTGTTAACCACAGGGAGCATATTACACCAATTATTTAAAAACTTCACTGCCTTTTTATTTGCCTCTGGCAGCAATTCTTGAGTGTTGTTGACATTGATCTATAAAGTTGGCCTGGCCACCTAAGAGACTGCAACTGCTTCAACAGCTAAAAATCGGCACAGATACTCTTCCTAGCAATCCATAGAGCCAGATTCTCAGCTGATGTAAATCAGCATCCTTCCACTCTCTTCCTTGGAGAGCCACAGATTTACACCAGCTGGCAATCTGGCCCATAGACCTGAACTTCTGGAAGATGAAGGTAGGTGACTCGTAGTGGAGAGCAACAAATGTGGAACTTACATTTCTCATTGGTCAAAACCAAAATATGTTAATTTCAAACCTATCTATTCTCATGGCTTTCTGTTAGGAGGGAAGAGGAGCTGACTGTTTTTATATGGCTTATTCTGTGTGTCTGAGATCATTACTGACATTGGTTAATAAAATAGCCATCACAAAAGTCCAAAGAACAATTATGTCCTCAGTAAGTATCAAGAACACCTTAGAAAAAATGTATAAATTATTTTCTTTTATTTTGAGGGCAAAGTCTGTTTACCTTCAGTTGACTCATTCAAGTTAGCTTGGATTGAGTTATCCATAGATATTGCAAGTGAAACAGAGTAATTATCAGAAATTTAGTTCATCAGAGATCTACAGAGTCTCATAACTCAAGTTTTTCAGATAATGGTCCATACAAAGGGTTCTTACCTATATGGCATCACTGCCTTCATTTTCCCCTCATTGCTCTGTATCACTTCCAGTTCACGATTTCACTGTGTCATAATCTGGTGCTTCTGTTTTCCTTGCAGTAGGATAGTTTGATAGTGTCTTGGCTGCATTGGATTTCTGGTCAAAGCAAGGATCCTCCCTTTTGGAAATCAAACAAAAACAAAACAGATTTTTATTTGGCCCTTCCCAGGCTCAGCACTCCTTCGTCTCTTTGTGTAGTGATTTCCCATACCACTTCTGTAGGGCCATGCATGGAGGCCTCCTACTACACCAGACTTCAACACTAAACTGGAGGCAGGAGTTTATGTTAAACCCAAGGCTATCCTATTTCCCTGTTTCTCAGTGCTACTTCCTACAGTGCCTGTCCATAGGTCAGACCTTTCCCCCTGACTCCCCAGTATAGAAATCTCTCCCTGTTACAGGGTTGCCACTTCCACTGTGCCCTCTCGTGGCCAGGGTTGGACTTTGCAGCAGTTCTGCCTCAGTTTTCCCTCCTACATTTAACCCTTCAGACATTCCATTAACAAGAAGTCCATCCCTTCCAGTCCTTACAAGTCCAAAATAAGCACAAGACACAGAGTCTTTGCCCTAGTCTCAAACTGGACCCAGCCCCTGTCATAAACAGATAGCTAAGGGTTAATGTCTCTTTCACCTGAAACACCTGACCAGAGAACCAATCAGGAAACCGGATTTTTTCAACTTTGGGTGGAGGGAATTGTGTGTCTAAGGTCTTTGTTTTCTGGCTGCCTGCTTCCTCTGAGCTTTGGAGAAGTAGTTCTGTTTTCTAATCTTCTGTTTCTAAGTGTAAGGACAAAGAGATCAGATAGTAAGTTATATGGTTTCTTTTCTTTGGTATTTGCATGAATATAAGTGCTGGAGTGCTTTGATTTGTATTCTTTTTGAATAAGGCTGTTTATTCAATATTCTTTTAAGCAATTAGCCCTGTATTGTATCACCTTAATACAGAGAGACCATTTGTATTTTTCCTTTCTTTTTTATATAAAGCTTTCTTTTAAGACCTGTTGGAGTTTTTCTTTACTTCAGGGAAATTGAGTCTGTACTCACCAGGGAATTGGTGGGAGGAAGAAATCAGGGGAGATCGGTGTGTGTTGAATTGGCTAGCCTGATTTTGCATTCCCTCTGGGGGAATAGGAAAGTCCTTTTTGTTCCAGGACCGGGAACGGAGAGGGGGAGTCACTCTGTTTGGATTCACAGAGCTTGTGTCTGTGTATCTCTCCAGGAGCACCTGGAGGGGGGGAGGGAAAAAGGATTATTTCCCTTTATTGTGAGACTCAAGGGATTTGGGTCTTGGGGTCCCCAGGGAAGGTTTTTCGGCGGGACCAGAGTGCCCCAAAACACTCTAATTTTTTGGGTGGTGGCAGCAGGTACCAGGTCCAAGCTGGTGACTAAGCTTGGAGGTTTTCATGCTAACCCCCATATTTTGGACGCTAAGGTCCAAATCTGGGAATAAGGTTATAACATGAGTGGCAGCCGGTGGGAGATAGACAGAATCCAGAAGCCAGTAAGAATATTATATTTTTCTTTTCTCTGCTAAGGGCTTTTTAACAGAGAGAAACAGTTTGGTTTTAAAAGGGAACCAGAGAGAAATTTTTTTTTCTGCTCTCTCTGGCAGTTTGTGGCTTGCATGTTAAGCAAGAAACCATTACCAGACTATTAACAGTCTTTTGTCACACAATAGCACTCCCATTGAGAGTCATACCAGCACTATATAAATGCAAATAAAGTGGTTTTTCAGGTTTACTTAACATTGAAGATTAGCTAAAGGCACTGTTGTAGGCAGACTTCAGGAGGCAACAGAGAACCTGCAGTTCAGAGGATAAACACCGGAGGGCACCCCAACACAAGAAAACAGGAATCATGACTTCTAAGGCAAAAATGGAGGCCGAAGAACAATTCTGAGAAGCTGAACACAGGCGACAACTGGAAATAAAACAAGCAGAGATGGAAATAAGAGAGAGAGAAAGAGAGGCAGTACACAAAAGAAAACTAGAAGAAGAAGAGGTGGCCCACCGCCGAGACATGGAAAAACACCAAAAAGAAATGGAAAAACAACAAAAAGAAATGGAAAAACAACAAAAAGAGTATGAAGAGAAGGAAAAACAAAGAAAACATGAACTGGAGTTGGCAAAAGCTGGGCTGCATGTGCCAGCCAACCCTAACAACCCAGCGCCAATTATTGCTCCACAGCACAGGAAATTTCCCACCTACAAGGCAGGGGATGACACCGAGGCCTTCTTGGAAAATTTTGAAAGAGCCTGTCTTGGGTACAGCATCCCCGAAGACCAGTACATGGTAGAATTAAGGCCACATCAGTGGACCTTTAGCAGAGGTGGCAGCTGAAATGCCTAAGCAGCAAATGAATGACTATAAACTTTTTCAAACCAAGGCCAGATACAGAATGGGGATAACCCCAGATCATGCCCGTCGGCGTTTCAGAACCCAAAAGTGGAAACCAGAGGTGTCATTTCCCAAACACGCCTACTACATTGCAAAAAACTATGAGGCCTGGATAACAGGAAATAACATTCAAACCTTGGAAGAACTGAACCTCCTCATACAAATGGAGCAGTTCTTGGATGGTGTTCCTGAAGACATCACACGGTACATACAAGATGGAAATCCCAAAGATATCGCTGAGGCGGGGGAGATTGGAGCCAAATGGATGGAACTGGCAGAAAGCAAGAAAGCTACTGTCAAGGGGAACGATTACCACAGGGGGCACACAGACCATAAACCCTACAACCGAGGACAGCCAAAGACCCCACATACCACCCAAGTAAAGCCACAGATACCCTACCCTTCAACCTCACCAGTCTCCAGTAACTCACCTCGGCGCAGTGACCCATCAGATGGAAGATGCTTTAAGTGTAATGAACTGGGACATATCAAGGCCAACTGTCCCAAGAACACCATGCGAGTGCAATTCATTACACCACCATTACCCCAAAGATCCCCAGGCCCAGATGCCTCTCAAATACCCTTGGAGCGAAGGGAAAAGTTGAGAGTGGGCGGAAAGAAGGTTACTGCGTGGAGAGACACGGGGGCACAAGTGTCAGCTATCCACCAATCCTTCGTAGACCCCAAATTCATCAACCCAAAGGCCAAAGTTACAATTTACCCCTTCATGTCACAAGCTGTAGACTTGCCTACAGCTCAACTGCCTGTCCAGTACAAAGGCTGGTTAGGAATGTGGACTTTTGCAGTCTATGACAATTATCCTATCCCCATGCTACTGGGGGAAGACTTGGCCAACCAGGTGAGGCGGGCCAAGAGAGTGGGAATGGTTACACGTAGCCAAACCAGGCAAGCTTCCAGACCCATTCCTGTTCCTGAGCCGTCCACAGAGGCCCCGTCTGTGTTACCAGAGACCCAGACAGAGGTAGTGGACCCGGATTCCATGCTTACCACTGAAACAGCCACAGCATCTCTAGTCCCAGGCCCGGAACTGGAACAGCAACCAGCACCAGCAAGTGCAACCCCAGCTTCAATCTCAATGCCAGAGGGCGCCAGCGAGCCCGAACTGGCAGAAGCAACAGACAGCCATACCCAAAAGGCTCCGCCAGAGCCTGAAATACCCTCAGGTGCACCAGCGGAGAGCGGTTCACCAGCAACGGAAACAACCCCATCACTTACATCGCTTCCAGAGGGACCAAGCCCAAGTCCACAGTCTGAGGAAGAACTGGTGACCCCAGCCTCAAGGGAACAGTTCCAGACTGAGCAGGAAGCAGATGATAGCCTTCAGAAAGCTTGGGCGGCGGCACGGAGCACCCCACCGCCTCTCAGCTCTTCTAATCGATCCCGGTTTGTTATAGACCAAGGACTTTTATACAAGGAAATTCTTTCTGGTGGACACCGGGAAGAATGGCAGCTGCAAAAACAGTTGGTGGTTCCAACTAAGTACCGGGGGAAGCTCTTAAGCTTAGCCCATGATCATCCCAGTGGCCATGCTGGGGTGAACAGAACCAAGGACCGGTTGGGGAAGTCCTTCCACTGGGAGGGGATGGGCAAGGATGTTGCCAAGTATGTCCGGTCTTCTGAGGTATGCCAAAGAGTGGGAAAGCCTCAAGACCAGGTCAAGGCCCCTCTCCAGCCACTCCCCATAATTGAGGTCCCATTTCAGCGAGTAGCTGTGGATATTCTGGGCCCTTTCCCAAAAAAGACGCCCAGAGGAAAGCAGTACGTACTGACTTTAGTGGACTTTGCTACCCGATGGCTAGAAGCAGTAGCTCTAGGCAACACCAGGGCTAACACTGTGTGCCTGGCCCTAACAGACATCTTTGCCAGGGTAGGTTGGCCCTCTGACATCCTTACAGATTCAGGGTCTAATTTCCTGGCAGGGACCATGGAAAAACTGTGGGAAACTCATGGGGTGAATCACTTGGTTGCCACCCCGTACCACCATCAAACCAATGGCCTGGTGGAAAGGTTCAATGGAACTTTGGGGGCCATGATACGAAAATTCATCAACGAATTCTCCAATAATTGGGACCTAGTGTTGCAGCAGTTGCTGTTTGCCTACAGGGCTGTACCACATCCCAGTTTAGGGTTTTCACCATTTGAACTTGTGTATGGTCACGAGGTTAAGGGGCCATTACAGTTGGTGAAGCAACAATGGGAGGGGTTTATGCCTTCTCCAGGAACTAACATTCTGGACTTTGTAAGCAACCTACAAAGCACCCTCCAACACTCTTTAGCCCTTGCTAGAGAGAACCTAAAGGAGCTCAGAAAGAGCAAAAGGCCTGGTACGACAGACATGCCAGAGAACGTTCTTTCAGGGTAGGAGACCAGGTTATGGTCTTGAAGGCGCAACAGGCCCATAAGATGGAAGGGCCATTCACGGTCCAAGAGCGCCTGGGAGCTGTAAACTACCTCATAGCATTTCCCAATTCCTCACTAAAGCCTAAAGTGTACCATGTTAATTCTCTCAAGCCTTTCTATTCCAGAGACTTACAGGTTTGTCAGTTTACAGTCCAGGGAGATGAGGCTGAGTGGCCTGACGGTGTCTACTACGACGGAAAAAAAGACGGTGGCGTGGAAGAGGTGAACCTCTCAACCACCCTGGAACGTCTGCAGCGGCAACAAATCAAGGAGCTGTGCACTAGCTTCGCCCCATTGTTCTCAGCCACCCCAGGACGGACTGAACGGGCATACCACTCCATTGATACAGGTAATGCTCACCCAATCAGAACCCCACACTACCGGGTGTCTCCTCATGCCCAAGCTGCTATAGAACGGGAGATCCAGAACATGCTACAAATGGGTATAATCCGCCCATCTACCAGTGCATGGGCATCTCCAGTGGTTCTGGTACCCAAACCAGATGGGGAAATACGCTTTTGCGTGGACTACCGTAAGCTAAATGCTGTAACTCGTCCGGACAACTATCCGATGCCACGTACTGATGAGCTATTGGAGAAGTTGGGACGTGCCCAGTTCATCTCTACAATAGACTTAACCAAGGGGTACTGGCAAGTACCGCTAGATGAACCTGCCAAGGAGAGGTCAGCATTCGTCACCCATGCGGGGGTGTATGAATTCAATGTCCTTCCTTTCGGCCTTCGAAATGCACCCGCCACCTTCCAGAGGCTGGTAGATGGTCTACTAGCTGGACTGGGAGAATTTGCAGTTGCCTACCTCGATGATGTGGCCATTTTTTCAGACTCCTGGCCCGAACACCTACTCCACCTGGAAAAGGTCTTTCAGCACATCAGGCAGGCAGGACTAACTGTTAAGGCCAAAAAGTGTCAAATAGGCCAAAACAGAGTGACTTACCTGGGGCACCAGGTGGGTCGAGGAACCATAAACCCCCTACAGGCCAAGGTGGATGCTATCCAAAAGTGGCCTGTCCCAAGGTCAAAGAAACAGGTCCAATCCTTCTTAGGCTTGGCCGGATACTACAGGCGATTTGTACCACACTACAGCCAAATCGCTGCCCCGTTGACCGACCTGACCAAAAAGACCCAGCCAAATGCCGTTAAGTGGACGGATGAGTGTCAAAAGGCCTTTACCCAGCTTAAGGCAATGCTCATGTCTGACCCTGTGCTCAGGGCCCCGGATTTGACAAGCCATTCCTAGTAACCACAGATGCATCTGAGCGTGGTATAGGAGCAGTGCTCATGCAGGAAGCAACAGATCACAACTTCCATCCTGTCGTGTTTCTCAGCAAGAAACTGTCTGAGAGGGAAAGTCACTGGTCAGTCAGGGAAAAGGAATGCTATGCCATTGTGTACGCCCTGGAAAAGCTACGCCCATATGTTTGGGGACGGCGGTTCAAACTACAAACTGACCATGCTGCACTAAAGTGGCTTCATACTGCCAAGGGGAACCACAAGAAACTTCTTCGTTGGAGTTTAGCTCTCCAAGATTTTGATTTTGAAATTCAACACATCACAGGAGTTTCTAACAAAGTTGCTGATGCACTCTCCCGTGAGAGTTTCCCAGAATCCAGTAGTTAAAAAGTGTTCTTAAAATGTAAAAGTCTGTTAGTTATATACTTAGTAGTATATGTAAAGGTGCATGTGTTGTATTAATCCGTTTATTTTCAAATTCTAGAAGGAAATTGCCGCCAGTGAGCTTCCCCACTGTCTGCAATTTGGGGGGCGTGTCATAAACAGATAGCTAAGGGTTAATGTCTCTTTCACCTGAAACACCTGACCAGAGAACCAATCAGGAAACCGGATTTTTTCAACTTTGGGTGGAGGGAATTGTGTGTCTAAGGTCTTTGTTTTCTGGCTGCTTGCTTCCTCTTCTTACCAAGGGCTCTGTCTTCCCTTCTCCAATTCATACGCTCTTCTGCCCAGTCTCTGGGCTCCACTTTCAACCTTCCCAGGCTCCTCTTTCTCTCTCCCCTCAGCCCTTTCCTGGCTCCTCTGGGTTGCTTCCTGCTTCTTCCCAAGCCTGGAATCTTCTATGAGCTACTAGCTTCTACTGCCTTCTGCTTCCCTCTCCAGCCAGCACTCTCTATTTCTGGACATCCTTCCTCTTAAGGCCAACTCTGCACTGGTAGACTGGTGCTGACTGCCCCAAGGCCTCTGGCCCTTAAAGAGGCAGGCCACCCTATTACATCCCCTAATATCCTTCTGTAGCGCAGCCCTAGGCCTCCTCTCTAGTCTTTTCTGGCTTCTTACAAAGGGCCCTTCCTGGGCTCCTTCATTAGCTCCTTCTCAGAGGAAACCAACATTGGTCCTGTTCCAGTTTCTGGAAAGCCTCCAAACACAGTGTCAGTCCTTGTGCCAGCTCTCCGTCCTACTAACAGCAGCCTGCCTCTCAATCATACAATCCAAGAGGGGAGGGAGATGGGTCATGGGTCAGGGCTAGGCTTAGGACCATTAGAAAAACATACTCAGCCTGTGACAATCCACAATATGTACTAATACAAAATGTAAAGATTTTACAAAGCACATGAGGGGGATGGGGCACAATACATAGAGTCCAAAAGAGACAAAATTAAAGGGACAAGCACAGCAAACTGTTCAAACTGTAAAAATATTCTCAAGGAAAACAAAATAAACAAAACCAAAACAAAAAACATACAAAACACGAATGCCTAACCTCAGTAATCATGTGATCCTATTGCTGTAACCTTCATCCCATCTCCAGGACTGGCAATCCCAAAGATTCAAAAATCATGAGATTTTTACTTATTTATTTATTTAAAAAAAGACATCACATGGTGTTTTTGCAGCTGACATTTTATTTTTGAACTTCTCCTCTACCCATCCCAACAGATGTGACATTTAGTGCCGCCCACTCTCCCAAATGTATGGAGCAAGGTGATTTTGGTCCCCAAATCTGCAGGAACTCTCCCTCCCTGCCTGAGCCAGCCAGATGGTAAGGAGCTCCAAGCTTTTCCACAAACCCCCAAATTCTAATTAATTATTTTTTTTCCCTCAGTCTTCCAATGAATTATTCATCCTCCAGTCCCCAAATTTATTATGCACCCCCTCAGTCCCTATATCTGCACTGCCCACAGCCTCATCTCTGGTCCCTTGCTCCCCTAGGCCTGAGGGCAGCAACTCCTGGGGGTCTTCACTCCCCTCTTCTCCTCTCCATGCCAGTTGTTGCCAGAACAGACGGGGGGGGGGGGGGGAGAGGAGAAGCAAAGGAGCTTGTAGAGGGGAATGGAGAGGAACAAAGAGCAGAATGATGCACTGCTCACATGAGGAGAGTGCAGTGGAGGAAACAGAGCCACTCGAAGCTGCTAGATTCTTTCTGCTCCCTCCTAACCATCACAATGAGAATAGTGTGGCCTTCTCCCTTCCCCAACCACAAACTTCTTTTGGCTCCTGAGGGGATGGGGAAAGCTCAGCCTACCTGCTGCAGCAGCCCTGATTGGCTGCTATGTCCCAGGTGGTGAACAGGTATGGCAGGCAGCCAATCAGAAGGATCTTTTCCCCCAGTCAAGGTTGAAACTTCTAGTGTCATTGTGAGTCCGGCTCCAACGTTGGCCAAACTCAGCAACACTGTGTCCTGTCCCTCATATCTGTCATCCTTGATTGCTGTGTCAAGTACAAAATTTGTAAGCTGTTAGGGACAGGGTTTGTCTTCCTATGGCTTCTTTGAGTGTCCATCACATTTTTGGGCACATGAAATAATGAGGGATCTGAAAAAAAGAAAACCAAAATGAAACTGATTAAAGGAAATTCTGTCATTGTTTCATCTACTAAATTCAAGTTCTGCTATCATGCTCTTATAAAACTTGCTTATGGAGGTGAAAGTGAAGGTAATAAATAAATAATATTTACCTATGGAAGGCAGCCAGTTCTGTTTAATTTATAGACAGTGTATAAGGAGCTATGAATCATATCAGAGATTTAAAGGGATTACTGACAGAAAAGAGTGCAACTTTTCTTCTGATGCAACAGCTGCACTGAGAAATTTCCATACTAATCGTTGCTTTTAATTACGTAAAGAACTGCAAAGCCCTTTTAACTTCATATCAATAATGCAGCTTTGATTCTGAAGTTGCTAAAGAGATAATCCTGGGCCCTTTTGTCAAGGCCATCTTGTGAATAGCAATTATTTAAATCCTAGTGTCTTAAATCTCTTGAAATGGAAAAAAAGTAGGTCCCCCTCAAATAGAGAGCATAATTATAAATAATGGCTAGGAGGCATATTTCTTGTATAGGAGACCTCAAAAAATACTATGGATGCCTAAATAAATACAGTAAAAATAATAATAATTAAAAAAAACACTCCATAGGCACCGGGCAATTTTAACCTAAACCATTTATTCCAAATCCTCTGACAAGAAATATGTTTATGTCTAAAATTGGTGCAATTTGTTAATAAAAATGAGTGGTGATTGTTTTAGGGGGAGTCTTTTTGTTTGTTTGTTTGTTTGGAGTTTTTGTTTTTAGTAATTTGAGATCCAAAAAGTCAGTGAAAAACCTGCTTGCTTATCTTCCATTCTTCTAGCTCTTCTCTGTGATTGAACAGTGCCCTCTGACTGCCTGTTACTTTATTCATTCCTCATTTTCTGGACAGATCACTGGTTCATAAAATGGAGTGCTGCACATATGCAGGCAGCTGATAAAGGCTTGTAGCAAGGACTGAAAAGCAGAGTATTCGTATAATAGAGATGCAGAAAGAAGGTGTGTATGCTAACCCAGAAATCGCTATGAACCTTATGGGCAGTGGGTATAATAGGCCTGGGGAGATGCCTGGGCCATGGTGGCTCCGCCTTCTCTCCTCCTTGCTCCTCCCCTTCCCGAAGGTCCCCAGTGGCTGCTGCTGCCTGGCTACTCCTATCCAGCTCTCCTTCACTCCACCCTCCTCTCTAGAGGTTCCTGCTGCCCCTTTTTGCTTCCCTCCTCTCCCTGCCCTGCTCCACACCCTCCCCGCTTATCCCATACTATGGCCATTTGCTGCATCCATCCTCTCTTTCCCCTCCCTCTCTGCTCATCCCCCTTGCTGCCACTTGCACTGTCCCTCCTCTCCTCCTCCCCCCTCACTCAATCCCCCTGCCGCTGCTCACTGCTTGCATCCTGTAATGACAGCTCTTGGTGCCAGCTATGGGGCTGGAGATGGCTATGATGATCCTTGCCCAAAGTTTTTCAGGAAGTGCATTTCTGAGTGATGGGGCTCTGGGGCAGCAGAGGCCCTGGGCTGGCCAGTCAGAGAGATGCCCTAATAGTGCATTGGAGGGCATTGCAGGAGTCACAGTTCTGGTGGATCTGGAGTGAATCCTGTCAGCTTTCCCTCAACCCAGACTCACAGCAGGCTCAGCAGCTTCACCTCCTCCATTACTGGGTCCAAATGTTAGGCCTAAGCCAGGCTCCTGTCCCCAGAGAGAGGCACCAGTCAATGGCCCTGGCTTGCAGAGCTGGGCAACAAGCCTCTGCCAGTGTCAAGCATGTCAGAAATAGTCTCAGTGCCCAGCCCAAGGCTGCCCAGTTGGAAAGTGAGACCCCCTGCTGTCACCAGAACAAGAGGAAAGGAGGGAGGGGGACACACAGCGAGTAGTGGGGGAGGGCAGGTGGGGGGGCAGGGGAAGGGCCAGAGCCTGGGGCACAGTGTGGGGGGAATGTGGGTGGGGCCGCGGGCAGAAAAGGCGGGACAGGGAACTAGCCTCCCCCAAGGGAAGCTTCACCCCCCACTCATGATAGACCTCCTTGTTTGTATTTTGCTATACAATCCCCAGTTGAACTGTATTAAAGCTCTGTTATTAAAGTTTGTTGGATCTCATGGTATATTTGTGCTGTTACTTTCAATATATGCTTTCCCCCTTGGTTTTTCTGGTGAATCTGAAAGCCCAACCTTTCTTTTCCAAGTAGAAACAGCAGATTCTTCATCCAAAGTTCTCTTCCTCCCTTTGCTGTGTATTTTCTCTACAGGATGTTAACCCTCTGACACAGAACATTCAAGATAAGTGAACCCAGCTCAGAACAGCACTATCATTCACCTGGAATGGTTTGAATACTATGCAAGTATGCTGCATAGAGTGGTTGCTCCCTGTTTCTGCAGCTCTCCAGTTAGCAAACTCATTTTTCTATATACTGTCTCTTGCAGCATGCAGATAGCCTGGAGAAGCTGCTTGTTTCTTAAATGGCTTACCATTTTATCCTCTGAATTAAATTATATCTGTGTTGATTTTAGGTGATGGGCTTTTTTTCCAAACACAGGGTATAACTCTTAGTTAATTTGGGTGGTGCTACTGGCTGCATCCCTAATTTGTTGACATATGGCACTGGATTTGGCCTCAGGATGCAGTAGGAAGTCAGGATGCTGCTCACAAAGCTATTCTGTATGGTTTGTCCATTTGTATCCTGTGGATCCTCAGTTTCAATAATTCTGCTGATTGCACCCAGAGGCAGTTGCTCATCATTGTCAGCTTTCCTTCTCCAAATGAATTTACATTGTGACCCTGAATTAGACTATAGTACTGTGAACAGGTGGAGGGATCTGTGTTAATGGGTCTGTGGTGAGTCAGATTCCCATCCCAGTCAGAAAGGAGTTAATGAGATCCTCTGGGCACAGTGAGCACTAATCCCCTGGCACCTGTGAGGCCTGTCAAGCCTGGAGGAGCCAGGTCCTTAAAAGGGAGGTCCCTGCTTAATTGCATGTGATACGCTAAGGGAGCAGGACTATAACTCAGAGCTTCCTGGCCTCTAGAAGATAATCCTGTAGATTAGAGAAATGGCTGGAAGGCCTTGGCCCTCTCAAAAAGGAGAAGAGCTTGTACTCCCCTCCCATCCCCGCCTTTAGCTCCTGAAAACCTAGGACTCTGCTTTTTCGTGGGCCAGCTGTAAGGGGATGGATGCCCTGACCATCATAGCTGGAGGTCTGTGCCCTCTGAGACTGGAGCAGTGCTCACCCTCTCCCCAAAGTTGTGTTAGAGAGGTATAGCCTACTACAGGATCCAAGTATCTAAATGCAGGATTGGGAATTAATTTGGGAGGGGAACATGGGGCCTTTGTCACTAATTTTTTTTTTTTTATATTATGTGTTTGTTCTGAGTTTTGATTTATTTTATTTCTAAATCTAATTCAGCTCATGACCACCCATCTCTAATACTTCATTTATAATATTAGAACAAAAGAAACAGTCCTTTGGGGCCTAACACATTTACAAGAATAAATTTGGAAACACACATGATCTTGCCTAATATGTCTATTCAATTTAAGAAGGTCTTTGTCCCCATAAATGAACATTTTCAGACATTTCTCAGGGAATTCATGTGTTGAGATATTCCCTTTTCTCCAGCTCTGCTTTCTAATCCTAGGAAAACTACCTTTAGAGTAACAAAGGTCATGATTCAAATTACAATGACCTGAGATGCTGGGATCCGTCCAGTCAAACATTAAGAATTAGGAATATTTATATATCTCTTAAAGTTTTGTCCAGAAACAGTATTTGTTATACTTACCTGACAATTCTCCCAGATTAACTTGCATGCTGCACTTTCTAATCAGAAAATAAAACAGTTTAAGAGTACACTTTAATAAAAGTGTAAAATATGATTTTAAAAAGGCAAAAATTACCACAAAAGCAACTAAAACAACCAGAAAAGGCTGGGAGGGTAGGTTGGGAATACTTTCTTTTGATCTCAGGATTACAACCCTGTGTTGAAAGAAAATTAATATCCAAATGCCTCCAGCAACAAGTGGTAGTGCTGTACAATGTTTATTTTTAGAATTTCCCAGGTAATATAGGAACACTTATTTTGTTTATACTAGAGAAATAGCATATTATGTAGTCTGGATAACAGTGGGATTAACCAGGTCAACTGACCTATTCCAATAAAACTCCTGGAGGGCCCTGGCGCCAGACCATTTAGCTACTGAAAGAGCTATATTGAGAATTGCAAACCTGGTACACAGAGACTCTTCTAGTGTGGTTTAAATAGGGAAGTACCAATATCCTGATTCAAATAAAACTAAGTTGACATAAGATTTGATCATATTTATAAAAGGTGGTTTATATGGCCCTTACTTATACACAAGCAAGTTTTAAGTTTATTTCTGAATGAACAAGATTTGTCAATTATCCTTTTCAAACAAGACAGATACAGATATTCTGTCTGAGTGTTTTCCTAATGAAATATAAAATGGTAAGGACACAATCAAGCCAGGTTTCATATTTAATATCTGAAAAGCACTCAATCTCTTAGGGTTCACACATAACCAAAGTGTGCCAGACTTAATGAACATCAGTTCAAATATCCTAGTTCAGCAAGGAGGTTTACAGAGCACAGAGGTCCTTTACGAAATAAATATAATTCTCAGTGTTTGAAAGATAATTCACTGCTAATTTACTATGCCAGTTTTATATGCTAAGGTTACCATACTGAGGACTAACTTGTGAAACAAGCATTGATAAGGATTGCCAGGGATGATTATTGATTTAGTAAAGAAAAGACAGAAGCTGAGGTAGAGACATGACTTATAGCTATACATATGATTACCACTTTACTTAATATAATAAATTAACATTCTATTACTGACATGTCAATATTTAGGGGTTTGAACGATGTACTCATTACTGATGAAAAAGAAGATTTTTCCTTCCAAGTGCAGTATCTCTATCCCTTCAAATCTTTCGCAAAGTTTAAGACCACACTTCTAAAAAAAAAGTTCCTGGTTCTCATAATTCACTCATCCACAGGGGCCTAGCAAATTCACATCCAGGAAAAACACATCACGGACTGTGAAATCTGGTCTCCCCCCATGAAATCTGATCTTTTGTGTGCTTTTACCCTATACTATACTGATTTCATGGGTGAGACCAGCGTTTCTCAAATTGGGGGTCCTGACCCAAATGGGAGTTGTAGGCGGTGGGGGGGAGGATTGATGGGGGGAGAGTTGCAAGGTTATTTTAGGGGAGGTCTTGGTATTGCCACCCTTACTTTTGCACTGCTGCCTTCAGAGTCGGGTGGCCGGAGAGCAGCGGTTGCTGAATGAGGGCCCAGCACTGCAGGCAGCAGCACAGAAGTAAGATTGGCAATACCATACCATGCCATCCTTATTTCTGTGCTGCTACTGGCAGCGACTCTGCCTTCCTGGCTAGCAGTCACCACTCTCCAGCTGCCCTGCTCTGAAGGTAGCACCATCACCACGAACACTGCAGAAGTAAGGGTAGCAGTACCACAGGCCCCCCTAAAATAACCATGTAACTCCCCCCCCCCAAACTCCTTTTTGGGTCAGGATGCCTACAATTACAACATCGTGAAATTTCAAATTTAAATAGCTGAAATCATGGAATTTATGATTTTTTAAATCCTATGACCGTGAAATTGACCAAAATGGATCCTGAAATTGGTAGGGCCCGACTCATCCACATCTCTTCTTCTTCATTTTTTCCTAAAGTAGTATATAGCACCATAAAAGACAATACGCACAATTTATATAAATAAATCTTTTCAAAATGTTTTAGTGGAAAGATCGGATTTTGGTATTATTCAACATTTAAAGTTTGATATGTTGCAATCAAGCTTTTTTAAAAGATGGACAAATATAGTTATTGAGAATTTTTTTTTCAACTTTGATTTTTAAGCATCAAATTTGCCTGGAGGGTTCAAAAAACTAAAAATTCTTCTGTATTCTAATAAATGCATACAGAAAATAGTTTAGTTAAAAACATTTTTTCAGTGCACCTGTCAGGGGTATGAAGACAGAGTCTTTCATAAAACTGCAGCTGCAATATGAACTATGGAGTCATTAATGAGTGGTTCCATAATCAGGGTAATTTTTAGTCACCTGTAATTCAGCAACAGTTTGACTAGTTTTCTACATATGTAAAGTAACAGTAGGTGCCTTTCTGGAATTAATCAGTGCTAAAAATTAAAAGAAAAACAGCACTATTACTAAATAAACCATACAGCCCTGTACCATTGTGACTAGAACCTTGAGCCACTGGCTCCAAAACAAGACATTATGATATGAGCTATTGTTTATTATTTCTTTTACCATAGTGCCCATGAATTCCAGCTGTGGACCAGTATGCCATTGCGCTATCATCATCATGGCAAATGACAAAGGGATGTAGCTTCCTTGCAGTTCAAGTGCCATCCATTTTGATCTTTATCTGTATGTCTGTCATTGGCAATCTTATTATGTCACCAAAGCTATGTGATCGCCAACCATATGGTGACATTCCTTGGTTAATGCTCTTTCATAATTAGTTCATCTTCCATCCTAATAATATATTCAAACCAAGAAAGCCACCAAAACCAAACCACTACTGATGGAGGTTGTTGGTGGGTTCAGCTACAAATATCCTCGTTGTTGATATTATCCTGGCACTTAATATGAAGCAGCTGATGAAGATGATAAGAATTGAAAAGGTCAATCCAGTGCTTTTTAGCCTTCTTCAGTGTCCACATTTCACTGCCATACAATAGAGCTATTATAACTGTAATCTAGCTTTGTAGTAAGCTTGATGCCCTGATGCCTCCCCAGAGCCTGCTGAAGGGCCCAGAGCATGGTGTTGCTAAACCAGTGCCCACATCTTTTGAATATTGTGCAAGGCACTGTGCAAATGAGGTATCCTATCAGCTATAGCAGGACCAAAAGTAGGTTTTGTTAAAACTCTTTGGGTGAAATCCTGGCTTCATTGAATTCAATAACAAAACTCCCGTATCAGAGGGGTAGCCGTGTTAGTCTGGATCTGTAAAAGCAGCAAAGAATCCTGTGGCACCTTATAGACTAACAGACGTTTTGGAGCATGAGCTTTTGTGGGTGAATACCCACTTCATCGGATGCATGTAGTGGAAATTTCCAAGGGCAGGTATATATATAAAAGCAAGCTAGAGATAACGAGGTTAGTTCAGTCAGGGAGGATGAGGCCCTGTTCTAGCAGTTGAAGTGTGAAAACCAAGGGAGGAGAAACTGGCTTTGTAGTTGGCAAGCCATTCACAGTCTTTGTTTAATCCTGAGCTGATGGTGTCAAATTTGCAGATGAACTGAAGCTCAGCAGTTTTTCTTTGAAGTCTGGTCCTGAAGTTTTTTTGCTGCAAGATGGCCACCTTAAGATCTGCTATAGTGTGGCCAAGGAGGTTGAAGTGTTCTCCTACAGGTTTTTGTATATTGCCGTTCCTAATATCTGATTTGTGTCCATTTATCCTTTTCCATAGAGACTGTCCAGTTTGGCTGATGTACATAGCAGAGGGGCATTGCTGGCATATGATGGCGTATATTACATTGGTGGACGTGCAGGTGAATGAACCGGTGATGGTGTGGCTGATCTGGTTAGGTCCTGTGATGGTGTCGCTGGTGTAGGTATGTTGGCAGAGTTGGCATCGAGGTTTGTTGCATGGATTGGTTCCTAAGCTAGAGTTACTATGGTGCGGTGTGCAATTACTAGTGAGAATATGTTTCAGGTTGGCAGGTAGTCTGTGGGCGAGGACTGGCCTGCCACCCAAGGCCTGTGAAAGTGTGAGATCATTGTCCAGGATAGGTTGTAGATCCCTGATGATGCGTAGACTTCAGTGGAGCCAGGATTTCACCCTAGATATTTAGTAATAATCTAAACCCCTTACATATACTGCTTTACTTCTTCAAAACACTGTACAAACATAAACTAATTAATACTCTTTAAGGAAGGCAAATAAATGGGAAAAGATTTTACCTAAAGAGCAATAAGTGACTTGATCAAGGCCACACAGGGAATCACTGTCAGCAGAGATTAGTTCTGCACTGCATCTCAGGTGTTATATTGTTAATCATGAGCCCATTGCTCAAGGAGGTGGTTATGAGAACTTCAAAATAGGAGTAACTTTGTATTACATAAGTGAATGCATATTTATATTGTATGGGTTTCCCTGTGGGCCCTTGATCGAGGTAGATATACAAACCATAACTTTTACAATTAAATGAGAAAGTTCTTGTCTTTAATATATCAGTTAGAATCCTAAAATTATGTTAATCTGGGGCCAGATCTTCAGCAGGTGTAAATTGTGATAACTCCAGTGACTTTACATTACCACTGTTGTTTATAATCCATTGATGCAAATGAGTTTTATTACTATCAGTGTAAAGTCATATTGATGATATAATATCAATTACAGTTACATTTTATCTTGACTGCAACTTTTAAAAAAATACAAACTAGCCCACACTCAACTGAAAATCACAACACAGTTAACTCTCTATTTCAGCCATAGAGATTTTACTGTAGTTTACTCAGAACCTCCTATCTCCACTTTTTTTTTAAATTTACTTTACAATAACTACTGTATTATTTTTCAACAACAAAGTAAATCAGAATAGTATAGTTTGTGTAATAGAATTAAATTGGCTTTCCACAAACAGGGGTTCATACCATACATGATGTAATTTATATTATGGGCTAATAACCAAAGAGTGATTTAACTTTGCATCTCTGTGGACTGTACATAACCTTCAGCCAAGACGGGCAGGTTCATGGCTCCATGAACAGGGTAAGCTGCTTTAACACCACAATTTTGGATTAATTGCATTAACAGACTTCATTTAGAAGGATTTGGGAATGTTTTTACAAGGTTTAGAAAGGATTTCATTAGGATTACATGGTATGCAATTTTGTGTGTGTTTCACCTCATAGACTCATAGACTCATAGACTAATAGGTCAGAAGGGACCAATCTGATCATCTAGCCTGACCTCCTGCACAAGGCAGGCCACAGAACCCCACCCATCCAATTTTATAACAACCCCTATCCATGTAATGGATCATGTCAGCCTTGCTTATGCTTTCTTATCTAACATTTTTTTCACCCACATGAATGCCTGCTTTCATTATATACTTTCACCATCCCAGAAGAAAAAAAGGTTATGGCCATATGAAGGATCTCACTGTTAAAATTGCCTTTATTACTATTAGGTTTGGAAAAGTTGGTTCTGTGTGTGTTGTTTTCAGAGAAATAGAAGAGATAAATTATTTTTAAATTATATTAATTTAGATTTCTCTGTTTCAACACATCTCTTTGCTTCTCACTACTTTTTAAACTTTTGATAAATTGTACTTTTTATGGATTTTTAATTGTTTTGTTCTTAGGACATTAATGAACTATAGAAAATTAAAGTAAGGCAGTGGAAATGACTTCAAGGTTAGAGGAATTAGCTGGCTTTATTCTCCACTATGTTACACAAATTTTAGGCCCGTGCTACACCAACATAAAACTTGTACAATAGAGTGGGGAATCAGGCCTCATATACAAATCTTGGGAAACAGACAACAAAAAGAGATACATATATTTTCTATATAACCCTGGGAAACATGATTTTCAAAAAGGAAAAATGACATTCTATTGTGGTTTTTTCCCAGTAAGCTCATATGTGGGATAACATATTCAAGGTTTGTTTTCAAAAACCATATGCATGCAATTGTGTGTACAAAAATGTTTGTGCAGTGTGTGCCTAATTTCTGCATGCAATTATTACAGATGCCTACACAAATTAGGTAACTGCATCCAATTTCCAGTTAGATACATAAATGAATATTTGCACAGTTGCACAATTTTCACACACAGTTACAATAATTGTGTGGAACTGTAAGCACATTTGTGGAATTCCTCACTTGCAGATTTAAAAAAGTAGGTCCTAAATGTTTACTGAAATAGTAAACATTTAGGTTTGCCACCAGTTTCCACATCTGTTATCATAGTACCTCTGAATGATGTGGTCCTGCTGATGTAACAACAGAAAGGAAGGATAGTATTATGTGAAATGACCAAACAATTAAACTTGTTCTTTAAATTCTGCAAATAGACTTACCCTTGGGAAGGGCTGTTTCTGTTTGCCACTGGATTTTGCATAGCCAAAATTCAGTGCCCTATCTCTTTTCACAACAGTATTCTACATTTTAACAGTGGACCACAAAAAAAAGTTGTCAAAGATGTTTTATTTGTGTGTTGTTCAACTGTGTTCTGATAATACTAACTATTTGGAAAAAAAATACCCCACCCCCACCTCGTAGCCCAAGTAAATGCCAAGTACAAGGTTAAAACTTGAGGACCACAAACTTGAATTTCCTAACATTCAAAAGTATTTCCGTTATCACAGCAGCTAGGATGATTGTACTTATCACCCTGTAAAACACTAACAGTTTTACATGTTAGATCTTCACTACACTTCCAATGTAATTAGAAAACTGTATGACCACTATTTTCACTCAGCTGCTGTTGTTTATAAAACTGCTGTCATTGATGTACTTGTACTTTTCACCATCGAACAAAAACACAGAGATTTACAAAGTTCAATATTTGGCATTTGTTTTAAAGTATAAATGTGTCAACCCAGTGTCTGTTGCAGTGCTTTTCATTCTATCCTTTCCCTTTAAGGTATTTGTATCCTTAAATGTTTCTCTTAATGAGAACAAACTCCAGACTGTTTACAAAGTATCACCAAATAATATAATGCTCACTAATAATGGTTTGGATACAACTAGAGTTCAGTCAGAAAGGGAATGAAAGTGTATGTGAAGGGAGGGTCACTACAGATCACCTTATTAAAATAAAATTAATTAGTGTATGTGAGAAGAGTAAGAAAGTAAAGATATCCTTATTAAATGGTTCTTACTGAAGCGACGGATACACCTCCTTCCCCTGTAACTGGATGTGATAGTTAAAACCTGATCTGTTGTAACATGTCATAACAGGATAGTTATTGCCATTTATAAAATGTCCAATTATAAACAATTTTTTTTGAGGGGAGGGGAAATACATTTTGATTAGCAAGTAAATGGGAGCTGCTGGTCTCACTACTTTTTAAGATGCCTAAACATGAATTTATGAGCCTAACATTAGGATCCATGTTTTTGTAGATCGTGGCTGGAGCCCCAAAGTAGGGTGCAGGGAAAGCAGAGAGAGAGGGCTGAGATTCACACATTGCCCCTGAACATTGGTGGTTGCTTCCTCTGGCTAGGGAGTTTAATTCTCCGGCCAATAATTGTCAATTAGTCAAACCTTGTTTTTTCAATTACTAATTAATCTCAATAGCTTCTGAATCAGCATGCTTATCAAACAACCAACTATAGATATTCATAGTGATGTACACCACATCATACACTTTTTAATTTCCTGGGCAACATGTCATGTGATTTATTTATAGAGAATCTTCTGTTGGGCTTTGTATAATATCTGACTATGATATAAAGTTGCCTACACTGGCTACATAACCTTGAAGTAAAAGAAAACAGACAGCATAAGCAAAGTTATCCATATGCTATCTTTTTTGACCTGCTTCTTTTGGAAAGTACTGTATTTAGCAATTTATTTGCAGATCCTTGAAAAGTATAGGTATATGCAGCAGGGGTGTAGAGAGGGTCAATAAGTCTCCTAAAGTATGCACAAATGCGTGAGTAGTGTTGCCCTGTGTTTAGCATAGGGGACTAAAGGTCAGAATTATTTGGTTCTGTTCCCAGTTCTTGTGTCAGGTCACATACAGTCCAAATCATATAAATAATTTCTAAAGTATATTTTCCGCTAGTGATTATTAAAACATATGTGGGGATGCTCCTGAGATTGCCAGGGATTTTTTTTTTAAATACACATTTAAAGTTTGCCTGTCAACACTCTTGATTTGGCTATGAAATTTGCCATTCCACGCAGGTGTCTCCTCTTCTTTTCAGAGGGCCTTGAGATTGTGTGGATAAACACGTGCAATAGCAGTGCTTATGTCACCATTCAGGGATTCACATGATAATATCCAGGAATCATTATCTAGGATACAGCATTACAATGAAAATAGGAAAGAATTCATGAGAGAGCCACAGGACCTGGGAGAAAACAACAACAAAAAAGAAATTATGTGTTAGGTCAGTAGCTCCAGTCCTTTTTTTTTTTTGGAACCTTTCACTGTGACAGATCAACAAAATGCCTGGATGGACATGCCTTCCTTACCATGTCCCACCACAGTTTCCACCTTTTCTCATGCTGATGGGACAAAGACTCAAGATCTGGATGCTGGCTGACATGAAGTTCTGGTGGTGTGAAATTCAGATCCTGCATTTTGTTCCTTTACAGAGACAGGGTCCATTTATATTTGAATGATGGCCTAGATTCCAGCTGTGGCTGAGGATGTGCAGAATGAGCTAGGCTCAGGTTTGGGGTTGAAGCCAATTAGGCCACTTTATGGGTGATAGGGATGCAGGGATAGGGATCCTATTTGGTCCCTGTGCACAGATCCAGGGCAGGAAGCCACCTTTGACCACTGCAAAAACATTAGAGTTGCCAGGTATCCAGTTTTGGACTGGAATGCCTGGTTGAAAAGGGATCCTGGCAGCCATGGTCAGCACCGCTGACCAGGTCATTAAAAGTCCGGTCGGTGGCGCAGCAGAACTAAAGCAGGCACCCTGCCTGCCATGGCTCCATGCAGCTCCCAGAAGCAGCAGCATGTCACTGCTCTGGCTCCTATGCATAGGAGTAACCAGGGGACTCTGCATGCTGCCCATCCCCAAGTGCTGGCCCTGCAGCTCCCATTGGCTGGGAACCACGGCCAATGGGAGCTGAGTGTGCTGCGCCTGTGGATGGGGAGTGTGCAGAGATGAATGACCACACCTCCGTGTAGGAGCCAAAATGGGACAAGTCGCTGCTTCCAGGAACTGCTTGAGGTCATCACTGTCTGGATTCCTGCTTCCCTCCCATGCCCCAAACCCCTGCCCCAGCCCTAATCCACCTCCCACCCTCTGAACCCTTCAGCCTCAGCCTCTGCATCCCAATCCTCTCATCCCCAGTGGCACCCCAGAGCCCACACCCCCAGCTGGAGCCTTCCCCCACTTGCACTCCAACACCCTGCCTGAGCAATGGGGGGAATGGAGTGAGCAGGGGGCGGGGCCACAGAGGAGGGGCGGGGCAGGTCAAGAGTGTTTGTTTTTCCGCCAGTAGAAAGTTGGCAAGTTCCCTAACAGGGATGGGAGGCGGGCCTCCAGTTTGCTCCACCCCCAGTCGTAGGCGACGTGCCTCCTCCTCCTGCAGGGCCCGGCGGAGACAGGGGCGGGGCAGCCACTGAGCGGGAGATTTGAGCGACTCCGGGATGGTGGAAGGTCCAGGCTGCGCCCTGTACGGGGAGAGGCTCCGGGCCCGGGTGCGCAGGGGCCAGGCAGTGCGGGGCGTGCGGGGCAGCGCGCTGCTGCCAGCTCGACCGGGGGCTCCGGGGCCCGCCGCCCGCACCGGGGTGAGCAGCGCCTGCGGCGGGAGCAGCTCAGGCGGCGTGCGCCGGACGGTAACAGCTGCCCCAGGGCGGGTGGGACAGGACAGCTGCTTGGGCCCCTGTAGGGCTAGGGGGAGTGGCAGCGACACGCTGGTGGTATCCCCAGGTTGGAAAGGGGGCTGGTGGGGGCGACCCCCGGCTGAGCCCTGCGGCGTGGGAGCAGCTGAAAGGGGAACGACGCGATACTTATAGACACGCGGGGTGGGGGCAGCTCCTGCCAATCCCTCCGCCCACCACCCATGTAAATAAAGTACAAGGGAGAACCTGTCCCTTGCTGCACTCGTGCCTTTTTCGTGTTCTCATTCATTTCCTTTGATTCTTTCACGCGCTGGGCATTTTAGGACACTTGCAACAGGAAGCGTTACACAAGTTTCTGAATTCTGTCATGAACCGCTGAGCCCTGTTGCAAGGTGTCAGGACGTGCTGCTCCCTAGCAGTTCAGGAAAGTCTGGCAGGATGTGCACAGTCTCCTTTGGTGCTTATGCAAGAGAGCCTGAGTTCATCCCCCAAGTGTAAATATTCTCTCTCTCCTCAAAACTGGCATTGTTTTGATAACACCCCCCTTCTGTCTTTGGGCACAAAGAAGAAAAAGGATTGCACTGTAATCTTTCAAGTAGGCCGATACAAGAACTAATTGTTTCACTGCTTCCCCACTAATTACATTCAGGGTAAAAATTTCAAAAGTACATGTTCATTTTCAAAAGAGATTTAGGCATTTAGAGGGCCAGATTCTTAAAAGAATTCTGACACCTAGAGATGTAGAGAGGCATCTAGTGGGGTTTTAAAAAGTGCCTAGACCCATGATGGCCCATCAAAATTATTTCAGTGGGAATTACATTCCTAGATGTCTTTTGAAAATCCCACTAGGTACCTATCTGCATCTTTAGGTACCTAAATACTTTTAAAAAATCTTGCCCTAAGTGCCTAAATATTTAAAAAATGACATTCAGGCTCCTAAGCCACTTAGTACTTTTGGAAACTTTACCTTCTCTGTTTAATGCTAGGAAACCAGACTTAGTGGACTTAATTTTAAATAAATGTTGAGAAGGCGTTTGTTGTTCTACTGTGCTGTATCTGATACAAAGGTTTTACACCAATACAAGTGATGCAGTTGACATTCCTTTTAAGCTTTGAAAGAATGCAAGAAAGCTTTACTAGATTTGTAAAAATTCTCTTGTAGTTTTGGAAATGATAAAATGTGCCTGACCTGAACTTCAAACAAGATCATTAATGTGAGTGACATAATTTGTTTCTGCAAAAATCATTGTAGAGTTAACTACACCAGAGGTTACTGGCAGTTTGAGATTTTTCACTTTTTTTTTTTTTTTTAAGTCAGTGTACCATAATATATTCTTGTCATCAACATAATAAATCAGCCATAGCAAATCTGATTAATTTGAAGAGACAGAGAGCTGGAGAAACATGAACCCATGTAGGAAATAATGAAGGAAATCTTTTCAAGTCACTCTTTTGTCTAATCAAAAAGATGGTAATTTTTTTAATATCATTTTAGTTCAGGAACCCTACAAGGAAAATCATAGAATTTGTTGCTGGCATTAGTTGCTTTTTAATTATATAGGGTTTGGAAGTGTACAATACAAAGCCTAGAGGGAGAATGACATTAGCCCACAGAAAAAGAATTTTTACTTACAGAAACACATTAACCAGACAAATTATTTAACCAAATAAAGAATGGGGTATCTGCTTTCCATGTACTCAGTATGTAATGTCTTGGCTAATTTTTACCCATTTTTGTTGCCAATATAAGACTATTCAACAGCATACAACTTTGGGGGCTTGTGGGACCTTTTTGTAGAAAAAGTTAAAATATACATGAGCAGGTCTGGTTAAGAGCTGTGAAGATTCAGTACTGTTCAGTACTGTTGAGGAGGTTTTTTTTGTCAGTTTCTGCAACAGTGTGGGAAACTTGGTGAATCCCTTATGTTTTAAGCAATGGGAAAGCCACAGAAGGATTTTTTCTTATGTTTGATATGTAAGCCTAGACACAGATTAATGTCTTGCCATAACTCTGTATTAAGGTTCCACAGCAGTGCTCTTGCCCACAACTTTAAAAAGAATGTAGTGCAAGAGATTGTGTCATCAATTAATTCTCATAACTTTCTGGTTTCAGGACTTAAATAGTATTTTTATTTTTTGAATAAATTATGCTCTGATGAATTTAGCAAAGAGGTAAAGATAGTAACAATTATATTCTCAGCTGGTGAAATTCATCCCAGGATGAATTTTCTCTCTGGATAGAGGACCATCACAAGGTCTGTGCTCCACTTTGTCCTTTTGATGGTCCTCTGCTTCATGGCCCATGTAAGAACTTAAGTGGGGCATAAAGGGCCTCTGCTTTGGGAAGAATGGAAGACCTTATCTAAGCACAGAAGTTGAAATGGTTTAATTTAAATCCTTTAAGAAACCCCTTTAATTGAACCTTTTTTTGTGTGGAAACTCTTGTTCTGGTTAAACTGATTGATTGGCTTAAGATAAACTGTGATAAACTTTGCTTATCCCAGAAGAAGTGTCTGTACAGGGATTTGCACAGGTTTAAATATATTGTTTAAAAATCACACCTTGAGACTGGTTCAACAGTCTTATATAGGCAAAAGCTTTTACATTTTCTTTTCGCTTTGCCAACAGGCCATTGTGATATTGAATATAATAAACAATGGGCTGTCCAACTTATTTTGATTGAATAGGTATTTTATAATTATAGTTAGGAATACTAAATTATAGGATAATCTATATATAACTTAGTTATTTCACAAAGCTATTTAAAATTAAAAGATAGTGAGAAATAACAGTCTTGGTCCTGTTAATTACTCATAATATTGACACTTCTGTACATATCTCAAAAACAGAGAGAGGATTTTAAAATAGTATGGCAAATGAATTGACTAAAAATGTCAACATGGTTTTAACAGAATATTTTTTTGTTAATAAGGAGCAATTGTACCATACTGACAAAAGAGCTAGTCATCTAAGGCCCAAAATGTAGGTTTAATTGTGTATTCTTTATTCAGACTTGAAGTTTTGCTTCAGACCTGTGTCAAAGCTGTTCACTTGGGCTTCTGCCTGTTACGAATGGAAAAATGTTATTTTTCACATAGTAGCACTGGCTTTAGAGATTTTGCAGCAATGATGATAGAAGTCCTGGATACTTTGTGAATTACAAATGTGGCTTTGAAACTAGTCTGATTATGCTAATACTTGATCCATACACCAAAACATAAGCTCTGAAATGCTGTCACTAAATAGTAGTTCCCTGGGCTAAATTAATCATTAGTGTAAGTACTTATGTCTCTGTTTGAATAAATGGAGTGTAACTTACTATGTGAGTAGTGAATTTTGACTCAGATCCTTAAAATGATCCATTCCCTCACCAGTGTCCCTCCCCAACACCTTTGTGTCTTGCTGTTGAAAATCTGATCTTTGAAAGGAATGGTACTCCTGTGGGGCTGTATGCAGATTTTTGCTGGACACAAGAAGTCTTGTCTAGTACATAGAACATGTATCAGCACTGTCAGTGGCTCCAGACAGAGGCATTTTGAAAAGGTTTTTGCTTTTAAAATAACAAAAAATGGTGTATCACATTTTCTCCAACAAAATACCCTTCTCAGAACTCCTGAAGGGAGTTGGTGATCTGGCAGGATGCTCTGTAAGTGTCTGTTAGAGATTTAAGGTGACATCTGTCAAATTATGTTTTTACATAAATGATGAGTTCCTTATCTCTTTTTCTAGGATAATATTTTCTGGACACCAACAGGGCAGAGTAAAATGGGCTAGTGTCTGATGGCTTTGGTTACACTGAATAGCAGTTTGCTTTGCAAGTAGTCCCATTGATTTCAGTGGGATTGTTGGAGGAATAAGGTTGTACTCAATATGATTAAGGGTGGCAGATTTTGTCTGTATAGTTGAGTATTAACTGATGACTGTGAAATTTTGATATTGGCTTTAGGACTGTTTCTTTCCTAAACATGTGTTGTGTGTGTGAATTTATTTTCAGCATGCTGTGACTGGGAATAAAACCTCCTGTCAGGATTTCCTGAGATTGCTGAAAGGATGTGTGTATACTGGTGTAGAAACTTTGGGGAAGGAGCTTTTTATGTATTTTGGACAGAAAGCTTTGAGGTAAGAGAAATTTCAGTATTCCCTCCATATGTATTCTCCATCCATTTTCAGTTTTTGTCTTTTCTGTACTATCATTTTCAATTATGTGAAAGTTAATTAGTATTGTAGAGAAGTTTATCTGTGCAGTTTGCATCTAGGTGCTGTATATACAGTGGTTCTCAAACTTTTATAGTGGTGACCCCTTTCACACAGCAACACCCCCCCCTTATAAATTAAAAACACTCTTTAAATATTTAACACTATTATAAATGCTGGAGGTGAAGTGAGGTTTTGGGGTGGAGGCTGACAGCTCATGAACCCCCCCCCCCCCCGTCATAACCTCATGACCCTATGTTTTTATCCCGTTACCAATCCTTCGCTTTTATCCCGTGACAGCTTACTTTGCTTAAGAACCTTTAGTGAGGGACCTTGTCAAAGGCTTTCTGAAAATCTAAGTATTCTATATCCACTTGACCTTGTCCACATGCTTGTTGATTCCCTCAAATAATTATAGTAGATTGGTGAGGCATGATTTCCTTTTACAAAAATCATGTTGACTCTTCCCCAACAAATTATATTCATCTGTGTCTGACAATTTTGTTCTTTACTATAGTTTCAACTAGTTTACCTGGAGCTGAAGTCAGGCTTACCAACCTGTAATTGCTGGGATCACCCTGGAGCCCTTTTTAAAACTTGGCATCACATTAGCTATCCAACACTTCTAGTCCTTGGCAAAGCATTTCAGATTCCCTTCTAGCAGCTGGTCCACATACAAGGCAACAGCATACTGTTGCACCCAGTTCTCTTTTAGCTCAAGTAGTTGAGTTCTGTGCTGTGGATCTAAAAGTCTTGGGTTTCACCCATACCGATCCCTGATAGAATTTCTGTTTGCTTAAAACAAAACCAGAAAATCACATACAAAAACATTAAAAGAATACTCAGGTGGTAGAGTAAAGCACTCAAAAGTTAGGAAATAAATGACAGAATTGAGGCAGAGGGTTGTAAGAAGAGAGAGAATATTTTCTTGTGGCAAAGTCTGAGAGTTCGCAGAGCTGGGTTCTATTCCTTGCTTTGCTTCAGACTTTCTATTTGACGTTAGGGAAGACTGGATGATATTACACGTGCACAAGGAGGTCAAATCAAGCTTGCATAGTCATTAAGTGGTACTTAAGTGATGAGTGTTTGGCTTTACATTCTTAACATTCCTTTTTTGTGTAATAACCAAATACATTCTAGTAGTCCCATGGGATGGTAACCAAAATGAGCCCACCCAATTATTTTAAAGAAGTCTTCTACAGACTTCACAGCACAAAAGTCAGACTTCTAAAACTGGTAATACATGACATTTGTTGTAATTTTCTAAACTTAAATGGTTTGTTCATAATCAATATACTGAAGAGTCGAAAAATACCTTATGTAGATAACTCCCAATGATTTCTATTCAAATAGTGGCTACTCAGCACCTCTGAAACTTGGACTCATACTGTCTAAGGATCTAATTATACTTCCCCCTTTTTCCAGTGTAGCATGTAGTATGTGTATTGCAAATGCAATGCAAGTGAAATGTGTCAAACCTAAACTAAAACGTTTGGGGTGACTCATTTGAAAAACAAACAGAAAACCTAGTTTATATGGTCTGTAGTGTAATATAAACAAGTAGAGTTCTCAGATATTTTACATGAATATGAAACAAACATTAACTAGAATTTTCTTTGTCAACAGTACCATTTTGCAAAAGTTATTTTCATTGTATGTCTATTAAAAAAGAGAGGGTATGTGCCCTCATTGTAGTCTAATACTACAATCATATGGTACTGCAGGATTTTAAGTAATCTTCACTTTTAAACTACCTTTTAAAATTAGTTACTGAAAATGTGATCAAAACTTTAAGTATAACAACAATTTAAAATTATGTAGATGCTTCATTTAACCCCATCTGTTACTTTTGAATCCTGATCTGAAAATTAAAGGATGTCTAACAGTTGAAACTGATCTCCCTTGTGTGTGTGTGTGTGTGTTTTGTTTGTTAAATGTTAGTCCACTCAATCACATCACTAACTGCTCTGGAATGCCTTTATAAATTGCACCTATGAAATTAATCTTGAAGCTAGCAGGCAGAAATTCCTTATTACCATGGGAAGACGACTTAAAATTGTTCTCTTAAAGCTGGACTGTGTACAGCTCTAACACAAGTGAGTGTGCAAGGGAGGAGCTGGGAAAGGGCCCAAGAAAACACTTGATCTTTGGCCAAGAGCCAAACACTGTAGATTTCTGTCCCCCTGGCTAGCATCACTTCAGGGAAAAATGCTGATTGAATGAGTTATAGATGAACGAGGTTCATCATGGATAATAATTAGCACATGAGGAAAATCCATTTTTTGCTGAATTTGTGATCCACCTATCACTGATATATGGGATATAAATCCACTTTCTGATTGATGAACAATAATGTCAGGGAATAATTCTTTTGAGGAATTTCTTTCATCTGAGAACAAGCATCTAATAGTAGTAGTAATAGAACGGGTGCAGTGAATTCACCAAAGGCCACAGCGTAAGCAGCGTCATGGAGAATTTGAACTTATCTCCTATGTTTCCTTGATTTTTGTATTTCCTCTTAGTTGATTTTTGAGGATTGCCACTAGATATCTTTATGTTTATGGTAGTCTCTTTTAAAACTAATAAAAAAATGAATCAGTTAAAACCTGCAGAGGTGTGTGGTGGGGAATCTTGTAAATTAGCAGAGTTTGTAGATGCATTTTACCAGTGACTAGAGAATAATTTGCTCTGGACTGAAGGAAATGACAGTTAGGGTTGTGAGAGATACTATATAGAAGATGTTCAGACAATCTGTTTTCTTCAGAATAACTATAAATGTACTCTTGGACCTCAGCTGAATAATTCCATTTGGAAATCTTCAAGAACCTATAACAATACATATATTTATTTTTATTTTCTTTTAAAAAGGCAAAACTTAGACACATTCCATGTGGAAAGGATTCTGATTTGTAGAGCCCAAATAAAATGCTATTAAAAGTAGTGGAAAGATTCTCACTGATTTCATTGGGAGTTAGATCCAGGACTTTAATGCACCCTTCTAATAAAATTCTGTTACCAACTTTTTATCTTGTCCCTATAACATAATTTGTGCTGTTACTGAGCAACTATTTTCTAGGAATTAATGAGAGCTTTGCAATTAAAAAACAAACAAAATCCCCAAGAGCTTAAGTCTTGTACACAACTGAACAGTTACAACAGCTCAGTTTTTTTTGTTAAAAAAATTGAGCTTTTTAACACAAGCTGTCATCAGGCTGCAGAACCAAGATTTCAGTTAAAGTAGCTTCCATCCTACTTTCTCCTTAATTACAATGACAAGAATGCTATTTTTCATTGTTTCAGCACATCAGGGATAATGAGGCACACTGGAGTGGTATTTGTAAAGTTCTTAAGGCTTTTAATATAAAAGGAGTTTATGCACAGAAGTGAGTGTGAAATATTCTATTACTGTAGCCATGAACTGAGAAGTAGTTAGGACAGTTAATCGTTGTGACAGTAGTGCACCTTTAACCAGGGCACTGACCTCCATAACTGAGACCATTAATTACAAATATGCACATTATTTTTTTTTCTTATCAAGAACTTTTGGGAAATGTTAAATGCATTTATGACTGATAGCATGACACAGAGTTTAAAGCCTACTGTCATGGTATCTTTCCCCAGTCTGAACCTTAGAGTGCAAAAAATTGGGGTACTAGCATGAATTCCTCTAAGCTTAATTACCAGCTTAGATCTGATAAGCTGCCACCAATCAGGACTTGGAGTGCCTGATAAACTCTGGTCTCCCCCAAAACCTTCCCTGGGGCCCCCAAGACCCAGACCCCCTGGATCTTAACACAAGGAAAGTAAACCCCTTCCCTCACCGTTGCCTCTCCCAGACTTCCCCTCCCTGGGTTACCCTGGAAGATTACCGTGATTCAAACTCCTTGAATCTTAAAACAGGGAGGAATGTCCTTTTCTCCCCTCCCCTTCTCCCTCACCCAGAGGCAATACAGATTCAAGCTCCGTGAATCTAAAACAAAGGAATTCCACCCCTCTCCCCTCCCTTCTCCTTCTCTGTTAAGTACAGACTCAATTCCCTTGAGCCTCAACAAGGGGAAAAAATCAAACTGGTCTTAAAAAGCAAAACTTTTAATAAAAAGAAAGGGGAAAAAAGTGAAAGTGTCTCTGTAATTTAGATGGTAAAAGTTACAGGGTCTGTCAGCTTATAGAAACAAGAGAAAAAGCCTCCTCCAGCAGAAATACAATTTAAAATACTTCCAGCCAAATACACATTAGAACTCTACCAGCCAGATACACATTTGCAAATAAAGAAAACCAATTAAAAAGACTAAACCGCTTTTCTACTTGCACTTACTACTTGAATAGAAAATTAGAGCCTGTAGTACATCCGGTCACTCTCAGATCCCGGAGAGAACACAGCAAAACACCCAAAAAAAACAAACAAAGGCTTCCCTCCACCGAGATTTGAAAGTATCTTGTTTCCTGATTGGTCCTCTGGTCAGGTGTCCGATTCACTGTTTGTTAACCCTTTACAGGTAAAAGAGACATTAACCCTTAACTATCTGTTTATGACACCTACCTTTTTAAAAACAAAACAAAACAAAAAACTCAAACTGCTTAATCTTCTGCAATGCTATATTGCACTTGAGAATTGGAAGCATATAGCAGTAACATCTGCTGCCAGAATAGTTACATTTATTAACTTAACTTTATGATAAGAAAAAGCTTCTGAAATGCACAATATACTTCTTGAGAATCAGTTTACAATACTTCTCTTCTTTTGGATTTGTAATCAATTACTAACAATGTAGTAGTTTATGAAGTGATACACTGTAGCCTTGAAGTTAACTGTAAATATTTTTTAAAAAACCATCCTTCCAGTACTTATGGATAAATAAGAGTAAACAGATGTATGGCATTATAGGGGACGGATTAAAAACAAATAGATGTTTGAGATGCTGTCTTTGTGTTCTGTCATGTGCGAGGCGTTTTTGTTGTTCGTCTCCTAAACCACAAAATAATTAACCTTCCTCTGATTATAAAATATTTTTAAAGGAGAAGCTCAGAAATAAGACTTCCCTTTGAGGAAGTGGGGTATATCAGGTATGTTTGGATTAACTTGTGAAGGAATACTTTAATCAGGGCTGCAAATCAGATTTACTTGTCCTTTGCTCACTACACTGATACCAAGTAGAATATTGCATCAAATTCAAGCTCACTGTCCTCATCTTAAAAGCATTGAAAGAGCTGCTCTTGGGGTACCTAAAGATATATCAAGCTCTGGACAACTCCACTCCTTTCGCATGTTGCCTCAAGAGTAAAGCTCATCAGTGAAGGAGGCAGATCTTTCTGTGGGCTGGCTTAAGACTGGAATTTCTGCAGTGTCTAACAACCACCTCAAACGTCATCACTTTATATTTTTTGTGCCTTTAGTTTTCAACCTCACTTTAACTAATAAACGCCAGCACTTATATTTAAATAATAATAAATTTTTAAGAATTTTAAAAACCTACACAATCTTTGCCCTGAATAGAGGTAGGAAAAAGAAAGAACCAGCTACCATACGGCAGATGCTAGTCATATTGTTTTGAGGACAACTGGAAGATGCTTGATACCATGGTGAAAGTTGTGGTAGTGAAACAGCTAGCAATTTTGTCTTCTATATTGGGTCATTTCCATTTGGCAGAAGAAGAGCTGATGATAGACTATTCTTTGAGAAGAACACAGTTCTTGTTTTAGTGAGTCTTAATTTTAAAATGAGTCAGCAAGAAAGAAAACAAGTGTATTTTTTGCCATTGTCCCTGGACTGACTTGAACTTCCCTGGAGGAGCCTGGCAGGGGCTCTAGGAGGGCAGCAGTACAGGTGAAGAAACTCCCAAGATGCTGCACTGTATTATTGCTGCACAAACATGTTTCAAATTTAAATAATTAACAGAATGATTATATAAAGATCTAATAAAGTCACTATATACTTGAGTGCTTCTTAGTTGCTACTAAACACAGTCCTTTGTGGGAGGAAAGAGAGATCACGTAAACAAGCACTTCATGTCACCCTGTTGCTGCTAATGATAAGTATTATTTATATACTTAGTGAATTTAATTGCCAAGCTAGAAAATAGACTACTAACATGCCTGGGAGTGTTGTTAAGATGCAGATTTTTCTTTTCAGAAATGTGTTTCTCGCCTAGGGTTCACTTTGGCATGAATGGTTCCATGTGCATTAACCCAACTGCAAGCAAAGACAGAAATGGAGCACCACCAATTCTGGAAATACACCTTACTGATGATATGGTTTGTTTCTTTGATGCAACAGTAGAGCTTAGGTAAAGTAAAAATTAAATCATTTCTTCAGTGTTCAATCTGTGGTTTTTGGTTTTGTTTTTTATAAAAATAAGGTTTTCACCATACAGTTGAGGAAATATTATTTTGCATTAATATAGTGGTTTTCATCTGAGAATTTCAAAGCACTTCATAAAAATTAATTAAATATGCCTCCCAGATTTAGGGTAGATAAGTATAACTCATTAAACCTCCCAACATCCTTACTGGGTATGTAAGTAATTTTAATTACTTTGTGTATACATAACTTAGGTACAGTCAAACCCTTGACTCCTGAGTCTGCTTCCTGCTCAACAACTGAATGTGCCAGCTGTATTTTGCCCTTTACACTCCCGCTTCTGCAGCCAAATCTAGGCAGATGGACTTCTGCTCCTGCGTGGATCTGATTACAGGATGCGAGTCTAGGCCTTTAATGGTTACTGTATGTTTCCTATACTTAAAACATACCATGTACTTCTATCCTGTGCTTCAATATTTCAGAATCTGTCCCAAAAAAATGTAGGCACGTATTTTTTAGCAGTGCTTGTGACAAATTTTTTGGGCATATTCCCAGCCATTGGCACTATTCTTCTCACCTGTATGGAAGCTGTAGAGGAGTAGCATCTTTGTGAAGCACTGCGAAGCCTTCAGCTGAAAGGGATTGTATAAATTCAAGGTGATTTTAATATATGTATTTTCTATTCCAGAATAGGCATGAAATGTAAATCTGGGCTTTCTTGAATCTGTTACTGCTTTTTGTGGGGTATTTTCTTTTAACTTATGGCTAAACTTTATTTTAACATGTAAATATTTATCACAATAAGTTGCTGGTCTCCTGAGCATTCACAGTGCAACGTGGTGTTGATATCTCAATCCAATAGCTTTCAGTTCTGGACACTGAATTTTTTATTTGTTTTATTTATTAATTCCATTCAGTATCAGCTGCCCTCTTTGTAAATTAAACTTTAAAAAGATAATTTTTATTTGTTTATTTTAGACTTTGGCTAGAATGAAAAACAAAAATTCTGTCTCAGAACATCAGTAATATTTGCATTTGGAATGACACACACAGTTTTTAAATGATGCCATGCAGATATGTTTATGCATAAGAATGATGGGCATTCAAATCTGATTTAGGTCATGAATAAAATGAATCTGATGGTTCCTCTATATCTCCAAACTGTTTTTGAGGACCTGCTAATGAAATAAATTGCACTTCTGCAAACTGTGTTTTGTGCTGGAGCTGCGTGTTTCCATGAGAGATTTGGGGCAAATTTTCCTAATTCAAATATCTAATGTATCATTCATATTTCTTTCCTGTCACTATAGTATCTGAGCATAGCAACTCAGTCTTTAATTTATTGATCCTCAACACCCTGTGATGTGGGGCAGAACTAGTATCCCTGTTTTGAGACACCCAGAAAATAAGGGCTAGATTCACAAAGGGAGTTGAGCATTCTGTTGCTGAGTGTTGCAGTGCCTAACTTTTAGGTGCCTAGTAAATCACAGGAATAACACTGCTGTTCACAAAGCCTGAGTTATGTGCTTGGGCTCTCTATAAAATGAACAGGGAGAGAGAAGCACCTTAGACTGCCATTGACAAAAAAAAACATGGGTGATGCCAGTGGCATGGGTGTGTCCTAAGTCTCACCCTCCTCACAGAGACAGTGCTCTTCTGCAGCTTGTATTTAGGTGCCTGTCTCTGCTTGTGATTCAGTTATGAAGCCTCTCCTAGAGTTAGGTGCCTGTGACATTTCTTGCAAGAAGCTGGGGGAGGAGGAGCAGCTCCCTCATAATCAGAGGTTAAGGTATTCGTCTGGGATGTGGGAGATCCTTGGTTCAAGTCTCTCCTCTGCCTAATGAGGAGAAGGGATTTGAACAGGGATCTGCCACCTCTCAGAGGAGTGTCCTAAACGCCTGGCTATGGAATATTCTGATGTGTATCTCCCTCAGTCTTGCCTGGAGGTGCTGTTCCACTTATGGATAAATAAATATTAATTGGGCCAGAGAGCGAGTGAGAATGACTCTCTTGCCTAGGACACTCACCTAGGACATGAAAGAGGCAGGGTGTAGTCCTCTTGCTCCAGTGACTTTCTTTGATGATTTATCCACAGCAGAATAGCTTCACTGGGAAAGACTGAGGGAGCCCTATCTAGAATATCCCATCGTGCAATGCCCCTGAAAGGTGGCAGATCTCTGTTCAAATCCTCTTCAGGCAGAGTGGGACTTGAACTGGTGTCTCCCACATCCCAATGTTGAGTTAATTAGGTGAGCACTCTAATCACGGGACTAAAAGTTATGAGAGAGCACCACCTCTATTCCCCATCTCTCCTCCCTCCATGTTTTATGGAGAGTTAGGTGGCCTCTGAACATGCCTACTGGACAGGGGTGGCTCTAGCTTTTGTGCTGCCCCAAGCACAGCAGGCAGGCTGCCTTCGGCGGCACACCTGTGGGAGGTCCCCTGTCCCATGGATTTGGCAGCTTGTCTGCGGGAGGTCTGCTGGTCCCGCAGCGTCGATGTACCCGCCGCCGAATTGCTGTCGAATCGGCAGGACCGGCTCACCTCCCGCAGGCAAGCCACCAAAGGCTGCCTGACTGTCGCCCTTGCAGGGACTGGCAGGGAGCCCTCCCGGTGGCTTGCCGCTCCAAGCACGCACTTGGTGTGTTGGTGCCTGGAGCCGCTGCTGCTACTGGATCACACGTTGGTTAAGTAGAAGAACAACCTGTCTTACCCTGTTTGTGAATCATTTGGGGGTCAGGCGGGCAACCCGTGCCCAGATGCCTAGAAACAGCAGTATATATGCTCGGAGGCAAAAGCTTAGGCATCTAAGGAACTTTTTACTGCAAAAGCTTAGGTGCTGAGCGAGTTCAGGCTTCCCCAGGGTTAGGTTTGGCAGATAGAGTTTTGTGAATTGTAGTGGTGCCTAAAAATGGGATTTAGGTGTCTAAGTCTGGGAGTTAAGCACCTAGTATCTTTATGAATCTAGCTTAAAAGGTTTTGCCACACAGGAAGTTTGTCGTGTAGAAAGGGATTGAAATCAAGTCCCGGGTTAGTGCCCTACCCACTGGACCATCCTCCCCTATAATTAGTTACAATTGAGAGTCTCTGCTTAGGAAATGCATTTAACACTGTAAATGCTAGGCACGGACTGATAATTTGCTCTTAGAGCTGACCTGAACAAGGATGGGATGCTTGCCTGTGCATATGGCCTGGCGCTAGTGTATTCTATATATGTGTCATTAAACTACCATATTTTTAAAAAGGGGTAAGACTTCTGTGTTTTTGTATATATGTCACGAGTATCTGCATGGCTTTTTGATCTGTGTGTAATGTACTATGGCACTCATAAATACTACAATGTTACAATGCAAGATAAAGTACAAAATAATCTATCTTCTCTTGCAGGAATGCTGCTGAAAGTGAGCAGAAAGTAAGAATGATGGAAGACTTAGATGTATGCTCTCCAAAATTTAGTTTCATAAGAGCAGAAAGTGAGATTAAGCAGCAGAAAGGTCGCATGTTATGTGATGTACTGTTGGATCAGGCAGTGTTACCTGGAGTGGGAAATATCATAAAAAATGAAGCCCTCTTTGACAGTGGTCTCCATCCAGCTGCTAAAGTAGGTGAAATATTTCCAGGGATTCCCTTCTGTATTTTATTGCAAGCAGCTATTAAGAAGTGTCCTGGGGGGGCTGCTGCTGCAGGGCACCTGCTGCTGGGGGAGGCTGGAGCCAGTGGCAGCTCCAGCCGCTCCAGGGACCGCTGCCCACCCAAGCAGTGGCCAGTGCGGCTCATTGCGGGGCCACTCCAGCAGCAGCCGGTGTGGCTGTTTCTAGGACCACCTGAGCAGCTGCCCCCAGAGCCAGCTGCTTGGGCGGCCCTGGGGTCAGCCACACTAGCCGCTGCAGAAGTCATGGAGGTCATGAAAAGTCACGAAATCTGTGACTTCCATGACCTCTGTCAAAGACCCAGAGCCCTAGTGATAACTAGAGGTATGTGATCAGAAAGGGTTTTACTTCCATATTGAAGCAGGTGGTGGAGATGTCACACACAAGAGAATTAAATTCTCTAATACAAGATTCTAAATCATGGATGTATTGGTGTTAACCTATAAACTCCATCAAGAAACCAAGAGGCAGCTAGTGCAGATTACTACATGAAACTAAAACCCATTGAACTGTCCTACTGGGGACCATAAGGTCAATATTGAAGTAAAACACTGAAAATTTGTAGCTCTTTTGGGGGAAGCAGCACAAAGTCAGACACTGTGGAATAGTAAGTAAGCATATTTGTGTGTATAAATATACAGCAAAGGAGGCAAAAAAGTATAAGAATATATGAGATCAAGTAGCTATGTAATACCATGTTTGTTGGCGGTATCCATAGAGACACTTTAATTATAAATCTCTTTGCTCTAGTGTACTATAGTTGCTCTAGTGTATTATAGTTGTATAAACCTATTTTTTTAAGCATTTTTGCCTTTTTCACAGGCTTGTCAATTGACAGATGAACAGACACGTCACTTGGTGAAAATGACCCGTGATTTTACTCTTCTCTTTTATAAGGTGAGGGCAATAACTTCTAAGAGAAAAAATCCACTGAAACTTTGCACCAAAATGTGTAAGCTGTAGGTAGCCATCTAGTGGAAACAGTAAAAAGATGCAATAAGTCAACATGCTGGAAGTGGGAAGGACTTTTTGGTTCGGGCACTATTAACTGTTTCAGAAAAAGCAAGCAAAGAATGTCAGATGTTTGAAGGTAATTGGATCCTCACTGCTTTGTTCATAACATTTGATATAAGATGTGTGGGGTTATTTAAATACAAAGAGTAGATTTGACCTAGCTTTTTAGATTTTGAAGTTAAATTTTGTAGAAATTCACCAAGACAATCTTCTCATTCACCAGGGATGAGTGGGGCTTTAAAACCCTGAATCCATTGAAGTCAGCATGAGAGAGAGACAGTCTTGTGGTTAAAAGAACAGGAGTACTTGTGGCACCTTAGAGACTAACAAATTTATTTCAGCATGAGCTTTCGTGAGCTACAGCTCACTAGAACTGGGAGCTAGGAGATGTGGATTTTGTTCCTGGCTATGCCAGTGATTTTTAGCATGACATTGGCTAAGTAGCTTACCCTTTCTATGGCTTGGTTTTCCAGTCTTTAAAATAGATGTAATATTCTGCATTTATACAGCATTTGCGTTGAAGGACCTCAAAGAGCTTTTAAAGAATGAACTAAGCCCCTAAATCCTCTCTTAGGGAGCTTCTTAGCTAACCCATTTTGAAGTGTTATTAGTAAGAGTAGTAATATTTTATCATTGTTTCTAAAATGTTAAATACTGTGGTGTATACAAATTCCAGTTAAACTTTACATGATGCAAATATTTTGGGTCCTGGTTTGGGTACACACACATTGTTGGGTATTCTTAAAAACAACTAAGATGGGAAGGAACACAAGTATTTAAACAAATGTTACAAATTACAGAAAGAATTGGCTGGTAATGAGAACATAATTCTAAATGTAGAACAGAAATCCAAGAAGAATTGAATTCTGAATATTTGAATGAAGTAGTATTCATGTTTGAATCTGATGCAAAGACAATAGATGAATATGGCCATTCTTAATTATCTGTGTAATTTACTTAGCTGCAAAGTTGTCAGTTTGTGTGTGTATGCTCTCTCTTTATATTGGAAGATACAGATGTCTTGCGTTGGATCAAATCTCTTTTTATAATCACATTATAAAAATGATCTATTTCAGTGCCGCAAAACAGGATCAGCACTCTACAAACATTACAAGGTGTACAAACGCCCTAACTGTGGTCAGTGCAGTGGAAAGATCACAGTTTGTCGTTTAGGAGAGAATAACAGGATGACATACTTCTGTCCTCAGTGTCAAAAGGATAAACCTCAGCTTGTTGATGTTAGGTATGGCATTTGCTTTATAACCCTTTAAAGTGTGACCCTACTCTGAAAAGTGCTGAATAGAACTGCTCCCTGTGTGTATTCAAAACTCTGTATGCTGCCTTTACTACAAAAAGGAGCTTTTATTGTTTTTTCTTGTGATCACTGCAGCGCTAGCTCAGCTAAGAGAGTGAGCTGAATTCCATTCCTATTTGTGTGTCAACATAGTTGTTGACTAAATTCCACATCATTTCAATTATTGGCTAAATTCCAATTTGAAATACCCTATTCAAACCTTTTTAAATTATTTGAACCATCAGTTGTTAGCCTGCATAATGTGAATTTACATAACTGTGAATTTATAAGTTATCTTTACTCTTGCTCTAATTGTCCATCAATCATCTTTTACTCATTTATGTCATTGTCTTAAATTAGATCCAGATCCTGCAAATACATAAGCGGGTGCTTAACTTTGTACATATCAGTCCTGTTGATCCCACTGGGGTTGCTTGTGTAAAGCTAAGCACTTCTGTAAGTCTTTGAGGATCAGGATTTTAGATCATAAACTCTTCAGGACAGGGACCATGCCTTCCTATATATTTGTACAACGCCTAGTACATTGGGACCCTGGTCCTGACTGAGTCCTTTGAACACTATCACAGCGTAAATAACTAATAAGCCATTGAAGGCAATGGAACTTCCCAAATGTTGCTGAACAGATTTTGAAGTCAGTAAGGTTTCATGGTTTGGCTTACAAAATCCTTAACTGATGCTGATGTATATGAAAAAAAGAACGGTACTTGACTCTGACCCCAGGTGTATCTAGTGAGGTCACAGTTAGGGGGGAAATTATTTTACTTTTAAACTAAGCCATTTGATATAGAAGCTGTTGAAAGATAATACTATAATTCTGCAATAATGTTGGAACGTCACAGTGCTTTTCAGAACAGAATCACACTTCAGCATTTGAGGAATTTTAAATTAATACATAATTTTATTCAAATAAACTCATTAACCTTTTCATGTCTTTTTAAATAGACTTTTTTTTAATAACTTATGGTTGAAAGATTTGGGTATAGTAATTTTATTTTAAAAAATGTGAGTATAACTGACATACTATACAAATGGATAGTAGAAGTATTTAAGAAAGGGTTTTATGTAAGATTCAGGTTTCGCAGCTGAAATATATTTTATGTGAGGAAATGGAAAAAATTAGAGAAGCTGCCTACAGAAAGCTCCCCTGCCACAATATACATATGTAGTGTTTTATCTTCCTGTTTTTCTTAGAGTGTAAATCTTGCTGTCCTTATTCAAATGATGTTTCACTGATGAAAATAATTGGCTACATGAGCAAGACCTGGCTTAACTTTACCTTAATATAATATTGTTTGAACCCAATCCTGTTCCCATTGATATTGAGGGGGAGCAGTGCCGAGCCCAGTGTTTACACAGATTTCACAAAGTACCCAAGATATGTAATGTGGCTGAGTCAATGTGGTGATAGAAATCATAACTTCTGCACTTTCATACCTTTTTATTAAAACTGTGCACCCTCTCTTACTATGACATAGGTTTTACATTAAATTTCCTTTGTTTTGTTTGTTTGCCAAACTTGACATTTTTACAGAGGCTGGATTTCTAGGAAATGTTGAGCATCTACCCTCTGCAATTCGGGCCCTTTTTAAAGTGAATCAAGTTCCATCTTCTTACTGTTACCAACTAAATGTTCCTAGTTAGCCTTTGTGATTTACACACTGTTGGGTTGAACAAGATAGAAAGGGAATTAATTCACATTGTTGATGTTGCTATTGGTTGGCTGTGATGTATAAAAGTGAATGAACCGGGCAACAGCATGTTTACATAATTTGTTTTGGCTTTATAGTTATAAATTTCTGTAATTTTATTCATTATATTTTAAATGAAAACTTTGAATTTGCAACATATTATAATGAAACAAAATTTTGCAGTCTTTGTCAAATCATGGGAATCTGCGACTCTTTATTTGTAATCATACTTTTGATTTTCTCCTCATGAGTTTTGGGAGGATTTTACTCTTTGTGCCAGTGAGACATTTTCAGGCTTAGACAATTGTGCTAGCTGCAGTCTTTCTGCTTGGAAAGTTGGGAAGGGAGAAAATACATTGATATCACAGAGGAACAAGGGATACCGCTTTCCAGTGCCTCATTTTCATTGAGGCTTCAGTACTTTAGTGCCTAAGAAACTTTTGAAAATTTTATCCGAGACTTCATTAAAACTTTTTTAGCTAAGAATAGAGAACATTTAAATCCCCACCACCATCACCACCTTCTCAGGCAACTATAACTCAAATAGCTGAAGAGATTTTGCTAAAGGTTTTTTTAAACCTTTGAACACAGATCAAACAAAGAAAATTTCAGCTTATAGGATAAATATTTCACATGCTAATAACTCTCTGAAAATATGGGGGAAGAAGGTTATAATGAGAAGTCTCACTAGCACCAGGCTGGGGTGAGAGTGTTGTTCTGTGGTGTCAAGTAAACAGAGAATGATACAGAAAAAAATCTGCTTTTTTCTCACCCCCTCCTAGAACAGACTGGTATGCTAGAACTCAGACGACAGTAAAAGTGAAGCTGTGCAATATTGTCCTTTTAAGGAAACAGTAAAAGAAACAATTATAATTTCTCATTTGAAAAAGTTATCTGGTAAAGGTAGACAAAGACCAAAATAATCTCCCTTTTCTCTCAGCGCTATTGTTATTCAAGTGTCAGAGCACAGTATATTCCATTGCTTTGTGTTTTCTATTAGACGATACCTTTCCCAGAATGAAAATGCACTTATTTCAGGTGTCAAGGATTTTATAAAAAGTGATTTACTGCTTCAAGATGCTCTGATTTTTAAGGCCAGAAGGGAGCATTGTGACTTGTTGCAGGTGACGGTCTGATTAAAGTATCCTAAAAACTTAAAAATTGAAGACTTGCTTGGATTTTATAACATAAAGGAATTCTATTAAATGTTCTTTTAAGATAATGAAATGACAAAATTCCAGTGAACTAAGAATAAAAATATTTTAGATTACTAAGCAGTCTAGAGCTGTCACAGATTCAGTCAAGCGCCCGTCTTGGCCACTCAGCAGACTGCTGTGAGGGGATCCAACCGCTGAATCCTTGGGTGTTTTAAGCCTCAGTAGTCTAAACAGAGTCCAGGCCCTGCTCTTTCCTTGGGGTCCTTAGAGACACTCTTGGGGTGCAGACCCTATGTCTAGCACCTGCTTATGAGAGCCACAATTATACAGCCAGCTGCCCACCCCTTGAAGGGTGCTGATCCTTCAGGCTTCCCCCTATAGCTTACACATCTTCTTCCAGAGCTCCAACTGTGTGGGTGTTCTGGGCCCACAGTTTACCTCTTCAAGGGACACATGAGCAGTGTAACACATAACACGCTTTGCCCAGGATTCTAAAATCATTGCTCTTTACCTAATTGCACAAGAAATACAAAGTTCTGTGGAAAAAATAAGAAGCCACCACCACTACCAGCACTATTGTTTTTTGTGAGAAAGCAGTTAGGTGCCCAACTCTAGGAGAGGGTTTATTGCTGTGAATTCCATGAAGAGAGAGGCACCTCTCTCCAGCCCAGACATAGGTGCATAAAACTCTTTGAGGGGTGGGACTTAATACCCACCCCTTTCCTTGGCATTTCCTATTGGCTAGGTTAGGCAGCTCCCCACTCATCTGACTGGTTTTTGTAGATTCCATTCTTAGGTGCATGACTCTCTCAATGCATTGTACAGGGAGCACGCCTGCCTCAAGGCCGTGGATTCCGCTAGGCAGCAAGGTGCCTAAATGTTAAAAATGTTGAGTCTAAATCTCCTTTTTGAATCTAGCCTTTTGGGCAGAGATAGGCAAACTACAGCCCGTGGGCCACATCCGGTCCATCAGACATTTTAATCCGGCCCTTGAGTTCCTGCCAGAGAACGAGGTCTGGGGGCTTGCCCCACTCTGCATGGCTCCTGGAAGCAGCAGTAGTCCGTCCTCCGGCTCCTATGCGTAGGGGCAGCCAGGGAGCTCCACACACTGCCCCTATCCCAAGTGCAGTTCCACAGCTCCCATTGGCTGTGAACCACAGCCAATGGGAGCTGCAGGGGCAGCACCTGTGGATGAGGAAGCACGCCGAGCCACTTGGCTGCACCTCCGTGCTGGAGCCAGAGGGGGGACATGCGGCTTTTTCTGGGAGCTGCTTGAAGTAAGCGCCACCCGGAGTCTGCACCCTTGACCCCCTCCATCCCTCCCTCCCTCTGAACCCCTTGGTCCTAGTCCGGAGCACCCTCCTGCACTCCCAACCCCTCATCCTCAACCCCAGCCCAGAGCCCATACCCCCGGCTGGAGGCCCCCACACCCCAACTCCGTCCCCCAGCCCGGAGACCCCTCCTGCACCCTGAACTCCTCATTTCTGGCCCCAGTCCCCAATTTTGTGAGCATTCATGGTCCACCATATAATACATAGTTAGGGTGCCTCATGCTTTCGTTTTCCTCTGTGAACCAGGCTCCTTGGTCTGATTACATGTCCCATGATGCAATATGGTCTGCCCCCTTGAAGAGGAGAGGTGATGCATCAGGGAAGTCCTTGGCTGTGGAGCATCATGGAAAATGTAGTCGGGCCAGGGAGCTGGGCTAACATAGTGGAAAGGGGCATGAAGCAGCTAACGAAAACTTCAAGGGGTATTTCAGCAGCATTTCCAAATTTTAAAAAATCTATTTTTAGATTAAATATTGTTTTCTGATGAACCTACATTTTTATGGCAAGACACTTTTGTAAACAACTTTTAGCCAAAACCTGAGTTTTTGGTCAGTTTGGATGGATTTTTTTTAACCAGTATTAATTAAACCTTTAAAAAATATTAGTACCTATTGTATCATTATCTGCTGCTGAACTGGCTTCCCAGAATCCAAACAAGGTAATATCAAGGGAAGAAGGAGAAGGTGAAACTTTTAAAAAGTAAATAAATCTTACCTCTCACAAAATTGATAAATTTATAAAATACAATCCTAGGCATGCTTAATATGATAGCAGAGCTCAGAGGAGCTTGCTGCTTGCCACTAGCAAAGCATTATGAGAGACAGCCCAGTTGGACAGTTAAGGAGACAGAGCTGTGCCACAGTCCCAGGCTGCACCCTGGGGATCCCATCAGGGGTGCCAATCCTTGAAATCATGTTACTGTTTCACATCCACCACTATAGTGCTGAAGTGTATCAACAAAAGAGTGTAGTAATGTATCATGAAAACAGTTGCATGTCAGATTTCTGGAGATGAATTAAGATCTTTGTACAACTTGGAGGATCAATCAGGAGTCAAGAATGTGGTATCTGGATTTACAGCTATGACAAAAAAAAAACTAGTGGATTTGTTTGTTTAAAGCTCTGATACTGAACAAGTTCCTCAATACTAAACCTATTTCAGCTGTATGCATAAAACTGATATTATACGAGACTGATTTATATATTTAATATTTTTGTTTTCTTTTCAGTGAAAGGTAAGTAAATGCTTATGCTTATTATTTGTAAGTGTTAGATTCCCATTTCAGTTTGAAATCAAGGTTGTATTCCCTATGCTAGCACTGATTCACTGTATGATCTTGTTCAAGTCAGCTTCTCTGTGCCATTTGGTTCATTGTTGATGAACACTGTTGGGGAGAAGGAAAACAACTGGACTTCTGGATACTGCCTCCCTACACTCTATTGCTTATTGCTGCTGGTTGCAAGAGGCTATAGCATGATGATATGTAACATAGCATATGATGATTAACCTCTGTTAAAGCACTTTGAGATCCTCTGAGATGCCATTTTAGTTTGAACTATTTTTTTTTTATTGGCCTATTCAGCATTGAGGAGGATTTGTCCTTTGGGTAAAGGAATCCTCTAACTAATCCAAACTATGATATACAGCTGTAGCCCTGGGTATCACTTGTTCTCCAGTCCTGCATCTCCCAGTACATGCTGGATGCAAAGCAATTTGTGGAAGAAACTTCACAAAAGGTTAATTCTGTTTTGTTTCACAGCAAACTGCCAACTAGAAATAGCCTAATTAGCTGGGCATATGGCAGGGGGTCATGTTCTAATGAACATGTAGCTCAGAAATCTGAAGAAGAGTGGACATGTACTATCTGCACTCTAATAAACAAACCTTCTGCTAAGATCTGTGACGTTTGTTTGACTTCAAGGCCTGAAGGTAATGATGACTTTTGTGTGCTGCTTTTGTAGTCTGTTTACAAGTATTGTCATGTTATAGAAAATGATATTGAGAATCAGTTTTCTGTTTGTTTTTTGTTTGCAAACTCCAGTCTTAGTTTTAATTTTAAGGACAGACTTTCAGTGAATTTCAACCCAGAATATAAACCTGTAAGTTATTTTTACATGAGTAACTGCATATCCAATTATTACCTTGTGTGCATGGGTGTAGATTTTGCACAAGAACACCCAGAGGTAATTTATTTGACCCTTTGAATTCTGTAATACAGGGGTTGGCAACCTCTGGCATGCGGCTCACCAGGGTAAACACCCTGGCGGGCCGGGCCAGTTTGTTTACCTGCTGTGTCGGCAGGTTCGGCGAACTGCGGCTCCCACTGGCTGCGTTTTGCCATCCCAGGCCAATAGGGGTGGCAGGAAGCGGTGCAGGATGTGCTGGCCGCGGCTTCCCACCACCCCCATTGGCCTGGGATGGCAAACCACGGCCAGTGAGAGGTGCGGTCCACCGAACCTGCCAAGGCGGCAGGTAAACAAACTGGCCCGGCCTGCCAGGGTGCTTACCCTGGCGAGCCGTGTGCCAGAGGTTGCCAATCCCTGCTGTAATATTTGTTCACTAATAGCCTAATTTTACAAAGTGCTGTGCATGCTTAACTCCACTCTGTTCAGAGTAGAGATGACTCTCGGCTCTGCTAGTGCCCTCTTGCAGTCAGGATACCTCCTACTATGCCATGCTGCTTTTGACTAGATCTCCCTGAGACTACTCAGTAGCAGCTGTGGATGGGACCAAGAGTGTGGGGAAAAGAGCTCTGAACTGTAATACCTCCTGCCTGGATTTGTCTGGAAATCTGTGTACCAAGCAGGGAATGGTGGAGAGCAGATTTCCCTGGGCTCCATCATTTCCCAAGTCTGCATAGAGACATTAAGTGGGGCAGGGGTGAGGAGCCCTTCCCAATTCTTCCAGGTGAAAAGGAGGTCTGTGTACAAAGGGAACTTTGAAAAACAGCCTAGGTTAAGAACCCAGCTCAAAAATCCTTTGGTTGCTACATGTATTCTAAGAATTTGCATCATAAGACCAAATGTGTTTTTAAGGAAGACTGCTTACATCACAGGCACATGTGCCTTTTTACCTCAAAAACACTTGCATCTCTACGCTATGCTTATGCTTCCTATGTATATGTGCAAGAAGTTTAAAAGATGATATTGATTGTCAAAACCAACTAGGACACTTTAACACACAATTCCCTAGTCAATCTTAATCATAGTGCTGATGTGTTTCTACTATAATATATAATTTAAACAGAGGCTATTAATTCATTCTGGGTGTCTTTTTGTACTGGGAGTGAGATGCTTTGACTCCTAGGCCATGTTTAGCTGACACAAATGTCTTTCCCCAGGTCAGGAAGGAAGAAAAGTGTTTCTCTCTGCAGCTAGCACAGATTTCTGTTGACAGCAGAGGCTGAGCTTGCTGGTTCTTTTCCTCCAGAATCCCAGTGTGAGAAACCTGTCTGCAAACTCAATTTGCCAATTAACTTTTTTTTTAAATTTATACACCCACCTGATTTTCTAAAACTTACAGCAGTCTCTGCACAACAAAGGCATTGTAGCCTAAGGCTTTAGAACAAAATCCTGATTATTCTGTTTCTTTTCCTCCACTTCTTTCCCCATTCCAATCATGTAGCACTTAAGCTTTTATCAGACTGAGGTCTGTAACTTGAGGATTTGATTAATTCAGTTAAACCTCTTTATCTATAAAATTTCAATTACATATTTTCTGTTTTAAATCAAATTTTCTTCATGTTGCAGAAAGTAGTATGTAAAGTGGCTTTTTTTTCCCAATGTAGGGCTTTATCATTCACTTGTCTTTACAGACATTGAGATTCTTGGTCCCTTTTTTTTTGTTCAATTTTATATAATTAATTTTTCCCCTGAAGTTTCAGTTGTGAACAGTATTCTAGACTTGTGTAGTATTGTTACCTGCTGTTGAACAGCTGCCATGTTTGACTCCAAAAATGGCTGAACTTCTATGACGGAGGAAAATGAATCCTGTATATATCTAATCTGTGAAGTAGTCTATATTGATGTATGGCAGATGTTAATACATGCAGTTTGTATATGAACTATAGACAAACTTTCACACAAATGGATAACCAAGAATTTTTTCTCCAAGTTTCAAAGGTAGAGAATGATGAAGATTCTACAGCCTCTAATAGCAGCTTAGTCAAGTACCCTTGTAACTGCTTTGGAAAGCCAAACACAGAAATAAAGGTCAATAGGAAAACCACATTTGGAATGACAACTCTAGTTTTGACAGATCTCAGCAGTAAATTCACTCCCTTAAAAAATGACATAAGTGATAGCCAAATGCCAGATGGGAATTCTCACTGTGATTCTCCAAGAAACTACAACTATTGCCAGAATAACACCCATCAGAGGAGTGGGAAGAAGTATGAATTTCATTCAGCAAACTCACTCACTGCAGTAAATACAGCATCACTCTCCCACCGTCAGGCTGATTCTTCTAATCCAGTGCCGAAGAAACAGAAGATTGGTCATTCATTCTCAGATTTCAAAAGTAACGTGAGTTTGTCAAATAGGTAGGTTATTTTCCAAAACTTAAACAAGCTTTTCAGATAAAGTGCATCAGTCTTCTATAAAAATAAATTTGCTAACTGGAAATTAATGTAAGTCTGTGTTTGGGGGGAAATTTGGTTTTGGCCTTTGATGTTTTACTTTAGGAACCTAAGCCAATTCACTTATTTCTGTTGTGCTGGTGTGATTGAGCAATGTCAAAAGTGCTTGCTGTAACTTCAGAAGGCTCATAGGCAGAAGGGAGGAAAGCCCAGGGGGAGACATTGGCCTGGAGATGGGACAATATGTTCCGTGGAAATGAGGCAAGTCAGAGTTGAGTGAGAGTCGGGGGATTGGGGAGGGAGAAAAAGCCAAAACAGGAAAATTCACAGAAAAGGAAGAAAATAAGAACAGATTTTAAAAAACAGCAAAAGGGGGTTGGGGTATGATGAAAGGGTGCCAATCTATTACCATTAAAGGCTGGGAACCACTGGGTTGGCTGATTCTGATACATTTATGTCAAAGCCTGACACAAACATGTTTCACTGTCTGCAACCTTGTCTCCAAAGAAACAGGAATTAATGGGCAAGCATTGCAGGAACAATGTGATTGGGTGCCTTGGTGGACAAACTAGTGCTTCCCACATCCAAGAGCCCAGTATGTGATCACACTGTAATAAGAGAACTTTGAACAGTATTTACTTAAATATTGCTTCCGTTCCACTGACGTTTCAATTACTATCACTATCATTTCTGGAAAGAGATGGGATGAAATATCTTCACATTTTTGGGGACCAGACTATGGGATATTATTATGTGGGTCTTGCTTTCTCTTGTTAGAGCCATTCCACAACAATTAAATAAGTAAACACTAAGTGGGCCAGAAAGAAAAGTAATCACTATATAGTCCAGTAAAATAGAGAGATTTCATCCCAGTAAAATTGGGAAGAAATCTCCGTATCTCACAAGGGTGTTTCTGGCACTTGGATATTATATAAAAGGACCCCCATAGGTAAAAGTGTTTGTAAGCTACATTCATTGACTTTTTTTTTGAAATCATATTCTTTCTAATTTTCAAGTTAGGTACACTACATAGTGCTGCTAGACCATCAGTTTAAGGAACATATCTTCAATGCAGCCTCATTCTGATGAGCATGAGCATTCTATTGGGCACATTCAGATCCAATAAAATACATACTTCCCAGTGGCACTTCCACTCAATGAATTGTATAAATTTCAGATTCCTTTGGTTTGGTTTGTTTCATTTTCCTTTGACTAGTCGCAGTAATATATCCTGAACAGCAACTGAAAATGAGCTACTCTAGAAACACTGGAACAAATCACAAAACGAGCCACCAGTGCAATTTTTCCCTTGTAATCTCTGGTCTCTGTGGTTAATTGGATTGTAATTATATTATTCAGTGCAAACATCCACTGGGCCTTGGACCTTGACTTTTGTCTAAAATGAAAATATCTTTAATTGCCTTGGGGTGCAGGAATTCATTCATTCTGGATGATTAAAAAAGCATAATGGTTCCAGTATTACTTTGATTGTTTCAGGTTTTTTAATCTTTTAGGAAATGTTTTGTTTTAAAATGAGAACTAATTTTATAGTAAAGATTATCAGGCCACGGTAGTTATATCATTATATTTTGCACATTTAAAAGCCAGATTCTCAGTTCTAAGTGGTTAGAGAAATCCATCCAGTGATGGGCATGGAGTGGCCTTTTGAGCTCCTGTGTTAAAATTCACTACCAAATTTAAGAGAAGGTTGGAGTGATAGTTCTTCTTTCCATGGAGTGATTCCATCTTTGGATCCCTGCCAGAGGTGACTTTTTCCTGTGAAAAAAAACAAAAAACACTACTTCTGAAGACCTCTTTTTTTTTTTTCATTTTATTTTTTGGCTGCTGTTGCTGCTGCCGTTACTTTGGGAATGGACAAAATTATTATAAAAGCAGCAAAGAATCCTGTGGCACCTTATAGACTAACAGACGTTTTGGAGCATGAGCTTTCGTGGGTGAATACCCACTTGCTCAGATGCATGCCTTACATGCATCTGAGCAAGTGGGTATTCACCCACGAAAGCTCATGCTCCAAAACGTCTGTTAGTCTATAAGGTGCCACAGGATTCTTTGCTGCTTTTACAGATCCAGACTAACACGGCTACCCTCTGATACTTGAAAATTATTATATTATTTGCATTCACTTGCCAAAAAAATGGTTCTACAAAGTCATAAACCCTGCTTCAAATTTCACAAGTTAAACATTGGCCTTTTCTGTCATATATATTTAGTTTAATTTTTCCTAGACAGCATATAATACCTTTCAGAACAGCTTTAAAGGATGCAGTCAATTTGAAAATCACACTTGTTTGAAAATTTTTGACCTATTCTAGTTAAGAGAAATATCTAAGATTAATAAAATGGAAATGAGTGAATGGGAAAAATATTTCTCTTCCAGTTTGTTTACTTTGTGCATTTGACAGCACTTATGTCCAGACTTCAGAGGTGCAGAGCAACCCAGATTCCCATTGGAAAAATAAGCTTTTAGCATCTGGTCAGTTTCATTGCAACCTGATGATTATCTGAACTCAGCTGTGGTAAATCAGTATGGATGAGTCAGTGGAGCTATGCTGATTTACCCCAGCTGAGGATCAGTCCCATGATCTTTTGCACTAGCCTTTCACTTTACCTTGCTGAAAGATCTATAACACATCATCAGAAGGCAGAAAATTTTATTATGAAAAATCAAGTTGATAGAGTGCCTTTTAACGTATGTTTGCCAGGTGGTGTTTTCCTCCTTCCTTGGTTATCTTTGAGTATTTTTTTTAAATGGGAAAACAAGTTAATGAATTTGTTAGCCTCAGACTTCTCCTATTTGCAAGTACATGTTCAATTAGTACATGAGGCTTATCACCTCCTAAAGGGAGAGGAAAGAATTTTTTCTTGAGAGCTTGTTTAAAAAATTGAGCAAATGACAATGAGTTATAGACCAAACACCAAAGGTAAATTCTGCCTTTTGCTTAAATATGTATATTTCCATTACCTTAATATTGCAAAGTAATTGGCTAACAATCATATTTTAAATAGGGTTAGGTCAGAGGTTCTTCTGTACTACTGTGATTGTATCCAAAGAGACCATTAGGCTCACCAATGATCTTCACTAGTCTTCCAAACCAGAGGTTCCAGATGAACCTTTGTTGGAAAGTGAATGTTTGTAGACATTCCCCACATGTACCCATTTTAAAATAAACATGGTGGGCTGAGCTCTGAACAAACACAGACACTGATAGGACAAAATGCAACAGATTGGAAGCAACTGAGGTGGTCAAGGGAGAGAAAGGAGGCATGGTAACAGTAATGGGAACACAAGGTTATGCAGATAACTTGTGCATAAAATGCCTGAAATTTCCCGGTCAGATTTTTGCTCTTTAAGGTAGAGATGAATGTATCTCTTACATTTTCACCTCAGTTTACATCACTAGTGTAAGGCTGTTCCACTCCACAAAAATGACATGTAACCTGTACCTGTTAAAAACAGATTCCTTTTTTTCTCTAAAATACTTTTAAAGAAAACTCACCTAATTTAAACTGTAGGTAACTAAGAAATATGTCCTTCTGTGTTGAATTCAGATACAATCTCCAACTATTGTTAATAACAGTAGGGGAGAACAAAGCATCCTTACCAGCTATCAGTCATCTAGACAATTCCTTGTTGGAATATGATTAAGATCATTACAGTAGATTTGATCAAAGAGGGTGGAAAATTCTCTAACGTGAACAAGTAGCTTAGACAAGGATCTTTACCTATTTGTGATGGTTTTCCATGGCATGAGAGACTGAGAAGACTGTGTAACTGTAACCTTTCTTGCTGCTGAAATTCAGGATGTCTTAAACTAGATAACATCTGATCCATAGTGGGAAAACTGGTATGTACACCTCTATCTCACTATAACACTGTCCTCGGGAGCCAAAAAATCTTACCGTTATATAGATGAAACCGTATTATATCGAACTTGCTTTGATCCACCAGAGTGGACAGCCTTGCCCGGCCCCCTCCCCCCTCCCGAGCACTGCTTTACCATGTTATATCCGAATTCGTGTTGTATTGGGTCACGTTATATTAGGGGAGGTATATGTAAAAGCCCTGAGGTAAGACAGCTTCTAGATGTATACTGGAATTTACTACTTTTTTTTTAAGACGTTTAAATTTTAGCGTTCAGTGTCAGTGAAATTCATCTATCTTAGATATAAAGAACCAAAGGGGTGGATTAGAAAAATTCTATCCAGCTGTCACTCTGTGCAAAAGTACATTATTGATAATCTTGTCTTACAAGCAGGAGTGTGTGTGTGTGTGTGTGTGTGTGTGTGTGTGTCAGAGGGGGTTGGTGGTGCTTATCCCTGTAATGTTATGCAGGAGTTATTTTGTACCCTGTCATTACAGTGAGCATCGAGTTAACACGACAGATGATATTTATACCTTAAATGTGGTCAGTCCTCGCTGCAGTAAACACAACCGCCTCTGCAGTCTCAGAGTTGTGAGAAAGGAGGGAGAAAACAAGGGCAGACAATTTTATACTTGTCCTCTACCCAGAGGGACTCAGTGTGACTATTTTGAAGTAAGTACAAGACCTCAAGCCTTAGTTTTAAGCTTTGCAATGAAACAAACAAAACTATTATTCATCAGTCAAAACCCCCTTTTTTGCTTTAACTATGTCCTTTTTTTCCATCAAATATTTTTAATGTTTTAGAAAGTATGAATTGTCAGCTTAATTTAATGTTCACAAGTTCATATCATTTCCTACTTATTAAATAGGAAAAAAATAGCATGGAAAATGGATGCGATTCTGGCCTATTGTTGTGTTTTGTACCTGAGGAAGGTTGGATTGTTGTAGGTTTTTAAATTACTGTTATTCAAAAGTAATGTCTTGAGGGAGATCCCACTTTGGCTACATCTATGCTAATCTGCTAGGTGTGTTTCTCTTGCTCGCATACATATACTCATGCTGGCTCTCATCAAGTTAGTGCAAGTATAAATAGCAGTGTAGCCGTGGTGGCAGCAGAGGGTATGTGCTCGGTGTGGTCAAACCATATCTCCGCAGCCACCACCCATACCATCACAGCTACATTGCTATTTATACTTGTGATGGCCCAATGAGAGCAGGGGAATCACACCCCTAGCTTGGAGTTTAAACCTTGCCTGTACGCAGTTCAGTAGTAATTGAAATATTTAAAAATCCATTGTAATACTAGTAATGAAGAATCAGAGTATGACTGTGTATGCATATTTGCAATCTTCTATATCTGAGTACTATAGGAAAATGAAACTTTATCTTGGATACTTTTGAAATTTTATCTAAGTCCCACTAACTTTCAACGTGACTTAGGCTCCTTAAGGGCCAGAATTTCAAAAGTATTTAGGTGAGGTGCAGATAGTTACCTAATAGGATTTTAAAAAGTGCCTTAGCAGGGTAGGCATGTAACTCCCAGTTCACATGCTCAGTTATTTGAGGCTATCACTTGGGTAAAGAAAACGTGTGTACCATCTCCAGAGTGCGATGAATTTAGGCCCATTGTTCTACTGCAGTTTGTACGTAGGGTGGAGGTTGGGGGGGACTGGTGCATTCAAGTCAGTGGCTTTAGGACCATGTGACCAAGAAAGATTCCCCCTCAAATGCCACGAGTCTAATTAGTAACAGCACTTGCTTCCCTTCATTATTCTTAGTAAAATGAGGAAATTGCAACTTAGACCTATTGATCTACACATGGGACTATCAGGCCACTGAGAAGAACTTGTAACACTAATTCATTTGCAACACTCATCATTCAAAAGACAAGTGCATTTTAATACCAAGTTGAAGTTGTGTATATAATTTATTTACTGTAAGTTCAGTTATAGCTATGGAAGTCAAACTACCTGACTCTAAGAAATGAAACAAGCAGTTTTAAGAGGAGCTTTTTTTTGATTGCCACTTGCATGGCTGAATCAAGTGGGAGGGCTTATCCTGTAGGTCTGAATTTTTGTCATGGGTTTATAAAAAGGAATTTGACCATTAGACACATTGACACCCATGGTAAATTAATAATTTCTCTTTACAGTGGGCAGACTTACAGTTTCCATTCTGCAATCATGGGAAACGCTGCATTATGAGGACAGTGTTGAAGATTGGGCCTAATAATGGAAAGAATTTTTTTGTGTGTCCTTTTCGGAAGGATAAACAGTGTGATTTCTTCAAGTGGGCAGAAAATGGACCAGGAATGAAGATTATTCCAGGATGTTGAGATTTTCATCTATGGTGACATTGGACTTTTCATACTATGTGTACTATAGTTCTGTGCTCCAAAGATGATGATTTTAGGAGATTCATTCTCAGGTGACATTTCACAATAAAAAAATTGCCTAGATTGTGTTTGGAAAGGAAAAATGTGAGGGAGGAGTTAGAGAAAATGTTGGTTTTTGTTCATTCCTCGTTGTTGTAGCTGTTTTATCTAATTGTAGCATCTTTCAGAATTAGCACTTAATGTATCTGGCATTCTGAAAATTAAATAATGGTAACATAACATTAGCATGCTAGTTTCCTGGGAGAAGACCTAGTCTGAAGGGGGAATAATGTATCTGTCATTAAGATGTAGCTGTCACTTGCAGTCTATGATGTATTGTAATATTCTGTCAGTGCAATATTTCTGGTTTTGATTGGAATCTGTCTGTTCCTTACGTAGGTGTTGTGTTAGTTCCTCAGCATTGCAAGTGTTCAAACATTTATTGTTATGTGATTTCTGAAAAATGTAACTTCTCTCAATATATTTTAAATAATTGGATTTTAATATAACTTCTCACATAATGGAAGGTGAAAATTTGGTGTTCAATAAAATTTAAGAAAATCATTAATTTTTTTGTATATAGATCCATGTTTAATGGTTCGTTATGAGGCTCAATGTATTTGTACACTCAAATCTTATACTTTGTCTTCTATTACAAGCCTAACCAACAATAGTGAACTCATTAACATTTGTTTTATAATTTTACAAATCTCTCTAATGCATATTTTAATCTGTCTTAATGACTCTAGTGCCACTTAATAGACCCCAAAAGGATGTTACTAGTGTTCTATTGTATAACAATACTAAATACCCTAATTCTGTTGTGATTCACAATCAGTGTAAATCCGTTAAGCAACAGTGCTATTTATTCTTAACAGCTTCTGGAAATTTCTGTTTGCATATGTCATGTCTGCATGGCTGTTGTTCATGGTCATGGAATAGAGGAAGAAATGGAGGGGGGAAAGAATAGAAAAACCTTACACTTCCTCACTAAAATATAATCTGCTCAAAGTAGTAAGCAAACTAAAAGCTAACTAAAGCCTCAGTTATAAAACCCTGTGACCTTTTGTTCCACGAAGCACTAATGCATCTTTATAATACAATGAAAATATTAAATTACACAGAAAATAAGAACACAATGAGTACACGGTTTATATAGGTGACAGACTACTAAAGGGACAATGCCTTCATTTTACAGAGTCTCCCTTACCTCTTACAACACCTCAGATTGTGAAAACTAAAGCCTTTAAATTTTGTTCAACCTTTGTTGTTAATTTTACTTTGTGCAACCTGACTGAAGTGCAAAATGAAAACAAGTCATTTGTCACTTTCTTGGTTCTCTTGCACAGGCATAATTCTGCAATGCTTGAGTTGTAAACATTTCAAGGAAATGACTAACTTCAAAATAAACTTTTTCAGATTTTTAAAATAGTAGCTTTAACACTAGCTTAAATTCTTTTAAAAAAACTACTACTAAGTTTTGGCACTGTCCATCTTGCTAACAGGATCAGCCTTGAAACTAGAGATGGATGAAACTTTTCAATAATTCATCATTTTTTGAAAGGTCAAAATTTGAATTTTGCCCTTGTCAAAATTTGGAAACTCTTGAATTCTTTTTAGCCAGTTGTTAAAGCCAAACAAGATGTTAAATGCTATGCTATACAAACTGAAACAAATGCATCTCACTATTTTTAGGTTAAAGGGTTATAGCTGTTTGTACATTTTAGTGCCGATTTTTTTTGTGCCCTATTCCAGCAACTTGGGAATCCATATAGAAAAATATCAGACTTGAAAGGCTAACAATCTGATCAAAGAGCAGTGAGCTATAGAAAGCAATCAAATATTAAATTTATTTTTAATCAGAATTCCCCATTGAAACAAGTGGTCAGTCCTGCGTAAACTCAGGACATGATATGTGCCATGCATAACATCAGCAGATCAGAAAAGGGCTTCTCTTTAAAATGTCTGTTGTTAGGATCTGATCCAACACACAGTGGAGTCAATGAATAGACTCCTAATTATTTCAGTAGGTTTTGGATTAGGCATTTAATACACATACACTGTTACTGCTATTTAGGCAATATTTGAAAAAAGTCTCTCGCTATAAATTGCAGAAAGCAATTTAGAAATTGGAGTAAGAAATATGTTAAACTAAATATTTTTCATGGTTATGGCTAATCTCTTTAATAATGAATTTTCACAAAGCCTGAATAATTTAAATGTATTAGAAATAAGTTACTGCATTAAAAAAACTGCATTCTTTTAAAATGGTACATCTTGTATCAAAGCTTGCAGTTAATTTTTTTTATTATCATAAAAAAGAAAGCTCTGCTGAAAGCGTTTATCCAGGACTTTCCTATTAGTAGCCCGCAGTGAGTATAACAATTAAACATATTAGTACATTAAAGCCTAATGCATAGACTCAGACTTAGCATCAAAGGAATGTCCTAGGATGACCTACTAAGTAATCAGAAGTGACTCAGACTCAGACTCTAGGACTGGAAGGGACCTCGAGAGGTCATCGAGTCCAGTCCCCTGCCCTCATGGCAGGACCAAATACTGTCTAGACCATCCCTAATAAACATTTATCTAACCTACTCTTAAATATCTCCAGAGATGGGGATTCCACAACTTCCCTAGGCAATCTATTCCAGTGTTTAACTACCCTGACAGTTAGGAACTTTTTCCTAATGTCCAACCTAAATCTCCCTTGTTGCAGTTTAAGCCCATTGCTTCTTGTTCTATCATTGGAGGCTAAGGTGAACAAGTTTTCTCCCTCCTCCTGATGACACCCTTTTAGATACCTGAAAACTGCTATCATGTCCCCTCTCAGTCTTCTCTTTTCCAAACTAAACAAACCCAATTCCTTCAGCCTTCCTTCATAGGTCATGTTCTCAAGACCTTTAATTGTTCTTGTTGCTCTTCTCTGGACCCTCCCCAATTTCTCCACATCTTTCTTGAAATGCGGTGCCTAGAACTGGACACACTACTCCAGTTGAGGCCTAACCAGCGCAGAGTAAAGCGGAAGAATGACTTCTCGTGTCTTGTTTACAACACACCTGTTAATGCATCCCAAAATCACGTTTGCTTTTTTTGCAACAGTATCACACTGTTGACTCATATTAAGCTTGTGGTCTACTATGACCCCTAGATCTCTTTCTGCCATACTCCTTCCTAGACAGTCTCTTCCCATTCTGTGTATGTGAAACTGATTGTTCCTTCCTAGGTGGAGCACTTTGCATTTATCTTTATTGAACTTCATCCTGTTTACCTCAGACCATTTCTCCAGTTTGTCCAGATCATTTTGAATTTTGACCCTGTCCTCCAAAGCAGTTGCAATCCCTCCCAGTTTGGTATCTTCTGCAAACTTAATAAGCGTACTTTCTATGCCAACATCTAAATCGTTGATGAAGATATTGAAGAGAACCGGTCCCAAAACAGACCCCTGCGGAACCCCACTTGTTATACCTTTCCAGCAGGATTAGGAGCCATTAACAACTACTCTGAGTACGGTTATCCAGCCAGTTATGCACCCACCTTATAGTAGCCCCATCTAAATTGTACTTTCCTAGTTTATCTATAAGAATATCATGTGAGACTGTATCAAATGCCTTACTAAAGTCTAGGTATATCACATCCACTGCTTCTCCCTTATCCACAAGGCTCATTATCCTATCAAAGAACACTATCAGATTAGTTTGACACGATTTGTTCTTTACAAATCCATGCTGGCTATTCCCTATCACCTTACCACCTTCCAAGTGTTTGCAGATAATTTCTTTGATTACCTGCTCCATTATCTTCCCTGGCACAGAAGTTTAACTAACTGGTCTGTAGTTTCCTGGGTTGTTTTTATTTCCCTTTTTATAGATGGGCACTATATTTGCCCCCTTCCAGTCTTCTAGAATCTCCCCAGTCTCCCATGATTTCCCAAAGATAATAGCTAGAGGCTCAGATACCTCTTCTATTAACTCCTTGAGTATTCTAGGATGCATTTCATCAGGCCCTGGTGACTTGCAGGCATCTAACTTTTCTAAGTGATTTTTTACTTGCTCTTTTTTTATTTTATCTTCTAAACCTACCCTCTTCCCGTAAACATTCACTATACTAGACATTCCTTCAGACTTCTCAGTGAAGACCGAAACAAAGAAGTCATTAAGCATCTCTGCCATTTCCAAGTCTCCCGTTACTGTTTCCCCCTCCTCATTGAGCAGTGGGCCTACCCTGTCCTTGGTCTTCCTCTTGCTTCTAATGTATTGATAAAGTCGTCTTGTTTCCCTTTATTCCCATAGCTAGTTTGAGTTCATTTTGTGCCTTTGCTTTTCTAATCTTGCCTCTGCATTCCTGTGTTATTTGCCTATATTCATCCTTCGTGATCTGACCTAGTTTCCATTTTTTATATGACGCCTTTTTATTTTGTAGGTCACGCAAGATCTCGTGGTTAAGCCAAGGTGGTCTTTTGCCACATTTTCTATCTTTCCTAACCATTGGAATAGCTTGCTTTTGGGCCCTTAATAGTGTCCCTTTGAAAAAGTTGTTTTTCCCCTCAGTCTTAATTCCCATGGGACCTTATCTATCAGCTCTCTGAGCTTACCAAAATCCACCTTCCTGAAATCCATTGTCTCTATTCTGCTGTACTCCCTTCTACCCTTCCTTAGAATTGCAAATTCTATGATTTCATGATCACTTTCACCCAAGCTTCCTTCTACTTTCAAATTCTCAATGAGTTCCTCCCTATTTGTTAAAATCAAGTCTAGAACAGCTTCCCCCTAGTAGCTTTTTCAACTTTCTGAAATAAAAAGTTGTCTGCAATGCAGTCCAGGAACTTATTGGATAGCCTGTGCCCCGCGGTGTTATTTTCCCAACATATATCTGGATAGTTGAAGTCCCCCATCACCACCAAATCTTGGGCTTTGGATGATTTTGTTAGTTGTTTGAAAAAAGCCTCATCCACCTCTTCCACCTGATTAGGTGGCCTGTAGTAGACTCCCAGCACGACATCACCTGTGTTTTTTACCCCTTTTGGCCTAACCCAGAGACTCTCCACACTTCCGTCTCCTATGTCCATCTCCACCTCAGTCCAAATGTGTACATTTTTAATATATAAGGCAACACCTCCTCCCTTTTTCCCCTGTCTATCCTTCCTGAGAAAACTATACCCATCCACACCAACATTCCAGTCGTGTGTATTATCCCACCAAGTTTCAGTAATGCCAATAATGTCATAGTTGTATTTATTTATTAGCACTTCCAGTTCTTCCTGCTTATTACCCATACTTCTTGCATTTGTATATAGGCATCTAAGATACTGGTTTGATCTTGCCTTCCAGCTTTGCCCAGACCCTTCTTCCTCTCTGCCATTATAGCCCGTGCTCCCTCCTGTTTCCAACCCATCTCCCAGGTCTTGTTCCCCACTTACCTGTGGGCTTTGCTCACCTGTCCCCGTCAAACCTAGTTTAAAGCCCTCCTTAAGTAGCAGATAAGTAGCTTGTGAACAGCTGCACAAACTCAAGTTTTATTTTAAATCTGAGACTTCACACCAACCAACTCTGCTGTTCTACTGGGGGACTTCAACACTCATGTGGGGAACAATGGCAATACCTGGAGGGGAGTGATTGGGTGGAATGGCCTCCCTGGCCTGGACCCGAGAGGTGAGTTGTTGTTGGACTTCTGTGCTAGTCATGGATTGTCCATAACGGATGCCATCTTAGAACACAAGGTTGCTCATAAATGTACTTGGTACCAGATCACCTTGGGCTGAGGATCAACTTCATAGTCATCTTGTCAGACCTAAGGCCATATGTTCTGGATACTCAGGTGAAGAGGGGCAGAGCTGGCAACTGATCACCACTTGGTGGTAAGTTGGATTTGATGCATGGGACACCAGGCGGACAGACGCGGGAAGCCCAAATGATCAGTATAGGGCACCTGGGAATGTCTGTGGAAGACCTTGTGCGGAAGAACTTCTGCATTCTGGGTGACGTCTTGGACATAGAGTCCGAGTGGACTATGTTCAGGGCCTCAATCATTGTATAGCTGTGACCTGAAGGCGATTGGTCCCTGTCATGGTGGCAACACTAGAACCTGCTGGTGGACTGAAGTGGTGAGGAAAGCTCTCAAGTCAAAGGAGGCCTTCCGAGCAATGCTCATGAACCAGACTCCTGATTCAGTTGAGAGGTACCGACTAAGAGGGCTGCGGCTGAGGCAGTGGAAGCGAAAGCCCAGGCTTGGGAGGCATTTAGAGATACCCTGGAGAATGACTACTTACCAGATGGCCTCAAAGGTGTTCTAGCAAGTCATTTGTCACTTTAGGAGGGGTTAGTGGGACATTTCACAGGCTGTACTCAATAAAGGGTCATGAAATGCTGATCTTGACTGAGGAGATCATCAAGAGGTGGAAGGAGAACTTTGAGGAACTCAACCTGATGGACATGCTCCTCTTCCAGGAGGCAGCACCAGAAACCGACAGTGAGATTAGATCTATTTCTGATGCTGAGGTTGATACAGCAGTAAAGTGCCTTCATAATGGTCAAGCAGCAGGAGTGGACAAGATTCACTCAGAGATGTTGAAAACCCTGGACAATGTTGGGGTGTCATGGTTAACGCACTTTTTCAATGTTGCGTGGAAGACAGGTGCAGTATCTCTGGACTGGCAAACTGGGATGGTGGTCCCAATCTTTAAGAAAGGAGACCAACTTTGTGTTTCAACTATAGAGGGGGATCACACTCAGCCCCAGGTTGCTAGAGAGGAGGTTATGCCCATTAGTTGAACCTCAGATTCAGGAGGAACAGTGAATTCCATCCCAGCTGTGGAACAAAGGACTAGCTCTTTGCTCTCTTGCATATACTTGAGGGGTCATGGGAGTTTGCTAATCCGGTCTACCTTTGTTTTGTAGATGTGGAGAAGACACATGACTGCATTTTCTGAAGTGTCTTGTGGGAAATGCTGTAGGAGTACGAGTTGCTGATGCTGCTTTTGCATGCTATCTGGTCCCTCTATTCTCTGAATGAGAGTTGTGTTCGTATTTTTGGCGTCAAGTTCATTCAAGGTGGGCATTGAACTCCATCAAGGGTGTGTGTTGTCCCCACTCCTGTTCATGATTTTCATGGTTAGGATATCAAAGTGCAGACAAACTGTGGTATACATTTGGTGTGGGGACTTGGAGGTGGCATCTCTGCCGTTTGCAGATGATTATGTCCTTGCTTTTTCAGACTGCGATCTCCGATGCACACTCGAATGTTTCACTGCTGAGTGTGAAGCGGCTGAGATGAGAATCAACACCTCCAAATCAGAGGTCGTGGTCCTCTGCCCAGAAGAAAGTGGACTGTTCTCTCCAGTTGATGGGGGAGCAGCTGCCCTTAGTGGATGAGTTCAAGTACCTAGGGCTCTTGTTCACAAGTGATGGCAAGCAGGAGCATAAGATTCAGGTGGCGGTGGCAGTGATGAGGCTGCTGTATCGATCCATAGTACTGAAGTGGGAGCTGAGTTCTTGGACAAAGCTTTCTATTTACAGGTCACTCTCCATCACTATCCTCACCTATGGTCATGAGCTTTGGGTATTAACCGAAAGGACGAGATCGTGGGTACAAGTGGCTGAAATGTGGTTTTGCAGTGGGATTGCTGGGCTTACTCTTTGATATAGGGTGAGGGGCTGAGGTATTTGGGAGATTCTCAGAGTAAAGCTGCTACTTTTCCAGATCAAGAGGAGCCAGTTGAGGTGGTTTGGGCACCTGATAATAATGCACCCTGGGAAGCTTCCGCTGGAATTATACCAGGCATGTTTCACTGCGTGGTGGCCCCGAGGCAGACTCAGGACACGTTGGAGGGATTATATTTCCCAGTTGGCCTGGGAACACTGGGGAATCCCCCCAGAAAAGCTGGAACCTGTTGCGGAGGAAAAGAAGGTCTGGTATTCCCTACTTTCCAAGCTACCCCTGTGAACCTCACCAGGAAAAGTGACATAAAGGAAAAAGAATATGACTTCACATAAAAGGGAGATTTTATATAATATTTGATTTTACTAGAAAAGGCTCAGTAAAACAGATAATTCCAAGCAAGTTCGCAAGAAATTTAAAGTTTTATGAATGAAAGTGATTTCTGCTACAACACTATTGTTTGAGCTAAACAGTTATCTGAAGAAAATGGAAATCTAGTTCAAATAAAGCCAATCAAAAAGAAAAATATGGACTGGTAAAACGTATTATAGGTATTTTGAAGAGCAAATAGCTAAAGCTTTCAGGAATAGGGAGCAACTGAAGAAAATAGGCTATTAGAAATGCAAACGAAATATATTCAGTAAAAAGGATGCTACTGAGTTACCTATTTTTCATTAATTCCATATACAGAAGCTTCACTTAGGAATGATTTCCCCACTGCCTCAATAAACCCTTGAAAGCATTTAAATAAGGTATGAGACACCTACCTCTTTACCTCATTCTGACATTGATACAGTATGTTCCTATTGACAATTCTCTATCATCCCAAGGAACTTCCTACTCTTCCCCTCATTGATAAGGAAATTTTACACAGAACACATTAATCTCTGCAAGTATAACCCCAGTCCTTGATTACAACCTCATGCTTGCCCCATAAAAATACCACAAACTTAAGCTGTTTACACTTTAAGTGAATAGTTGAGGTTCATAAGTAAAGTTTCCAGAGCTGTGCTTTTTGGTGGAAATAAGCCTTTTGGGATTTGGGCAGTTATTTCCTTGCCTTTAGGGTGCGTGTGGTGGGGCTGAGGTGTATCTTGGGATAAATAACCTGAATCCCTTTTTAAACAAAGTTGTGGTTCATGGAATTTCCTGGGTTTTTAAAATGGCAGGCACAGGAAGGTTTGATGGGGTAATGGGGCAGGTATGGTGTGTCCCCCGTCACCCTCTTATGTATGTATTATGGCAAGCGGAGGGATTGAAGATGGTTCTAGTGTGGGGAAGGGGCAACTAGTACAAGGCCATGAGTTCTAATCCCACCTACTCTTTTGCCAGTGCTGTTCATACTCGTGTGTTTCACAGCCCTTATTACTCAACAATACTTAAAGGCTACACCTCAGGAGGCAGTCAAGTATGAGGTACCACTTTTTAACAAACAGGGTATCTAGAAGATTGCAGTGCTAGGAATTAAATGTAGGTGCATAATATAGTACACCTCAATATCATCCTCTTAAAAAGCATTTGTCTACATCAGCGCTCAGCAACCTTTGGCACGCAGTCCATCAGGGAAATCTGCTGGTGGGCTGGAATGATTTGTTTACCTGCAGCGTCTGCAGGTTCGGCTGATCGCAGCTCCCCACTGGCCATGGTTTGCCATTCCAGGCCAATGGGGGCTGCTGGAAGGAGCATGGGCCAAGGAATGTGCTGGTCTTCGCTTCCCACAGCCCTCATTGGCCTGGAATGGCAAACTGTGGCCAGTGGAAGCTGCGATCGGCCGAACCTGTGGATGCTGCAGGTAAACAAACCGTCTTGGCCCGCCAGCAGATTTCCCTGACAAGCCACATGCCAAAGGTTGCTGATCCCTGGTCTACATGCTTGGCAATGTTCTCTGAAACCACTAAAGTGAGGTCTTCTAGGTTTCATACCCTGTTGACAGCTCGTTTGGGGGATTCTTACGTTTGCATTAGTGTGTTTCTGGTTTGTAACCTGGTTTATTGTATTTCTTAAACAGGTTTTCACTATGAAACCTATTACTATGTCAGTTATGGCAAAACATGAAACAAAACAGGTTTTTTTAGATTTCAATACTTTATCAGAAATTGTGATGGCTTAAGTTACATGCTGGTTTGAAGGTAGCTGACTATGATAGCAAAGCCATGAGTGAAAGGGGAGTCATCTTTCCCAGGGGTAGTTTGTGACTTAAGTCCCACTGAAAACAATGAGAAGGGGTAGCCATCTTTACTAGGAGTCTCTGAGGACTCTGTTTCAACCTGTATCTGTACACAGATAGGAAAAATGGAGTATGCTAAAACTGGTATATCAAGTTGTTATAACTTGTAAGCGAGACTCACTGGGGCTCGACCCTCCCGGATGAGGAGGGGAGCCACACCAGCCTCGACTTGTCGTCTGCAGGTCTCGGTCTCGGGACTGTCGCCCACCGCGCGGGTAGTCGGTCCCTATGGATAGGACCGGGCAGTGATACAGTCAGCGGGGGCCCGGCCCTGGGTTCGGGCGGGCACCAACACACAGTTAATTAGGAGCTCAGGCCGCCTGCTGCAAGGCTAAGCAACAATATACAGTCAGTTCGGGGCTCAGACCCTCTGCTGCAGGGTTGAGTAACAATACACAGTTATCCCAGCTCCGGCCCTTTGGTTCAGGGCAGGCTGGCAGGAGTGCGGGTCGCTCGGGCCCTTTGGGGACAGGGCCGAGCAGTGGCCCAGGCAAAGGGGGCCCAGGCCTTGGTTCGGGCGGGGCACCAGTTACACAGTTATAACCGTTCTGGCCTTTTGGAGCAGGGCAGAGCAGCGGCAAAGTCAGAGGGGGCCCAGCCCTTGGTTTGGGCGGGGCACCAAACACAGTTATAGAGGCTCAGATCCTCTTGCGTCAGGCAAACACACAGTAGGCCTAATGGCCTCCTCAGGCCAGGGGGAGGGGGGATTCTGCCACCTGGCTACGGGTGGCAGGGGGAACGCAGGCCCACCCACTCCACTGCGTTCCAGCCCGGGGCCCCAGTAGCGGTGATCACCGCTGCAGGTGGTCAGTGGGGATCCTGACCACAACACACTGCCATGGGTATCGGGAGGTCTGTAGCCTGACTCAGGTCTGCTGCTCCCGGGCTACTTCCAGTATCCCCCTCCGAGCCTACCTGGTTCATGGGATCAGCTTCAGGGACGTCCCACCACATCGGCTCCTCCCGGCCAGGGCTGGGCGGCAGGTCCGGCAGCTCTTCTGGGAAGTCCGGCCAGGCCTGTTCCGGGGGGTCCTCAGGGCCGCAACAAGGGCGGGGCGGGGCGGCTCCAGCCACTCCTCGTCGTAGCAGGCGCAGGGCAGCTCCGGCAGCTCCTCGTCGTAGCAGGCACGGGGCAGCTCCGGCAGCTCCTTGGCGTAGCGGGGAGGTTCTGGCCAGTCTGGACACCGGCCTGCGGCCTCAGCAGCTTCCCAGTCAGGAGCTCCCGCGGACAGGTCTGCTCCTGACGGTGGCTGGGCTCCAACTGAGGGCTGGCTTTTATTCTTCCAGGTCGCCGCTTGACTCTCTGGGGGGGCGGGACTTCCGCTTTGAGGCCCCACCCTGATGGATGATTGACGGGGCTCGACCCTCCCGGATGAGGAGGGGAGCCACACCACCTCGTTACAAACTACTAACCCATTATACAAGCCCCTCTTTAAATAAACATTTTCTTTTCAATGGATGTGATCGTTTAGTGCAGTAATACTGTAAACAGAAGTGGTAACTAATTTTTCAAATCATCTGACTGGCAGTGTTACTCTTAAAGGCCAGTCATTCAGCTTTGTGCAGGAAATAGTACTATTTCACATTTTAATAACCACACAGATTTCCTTGTAAAGCACTGTGAACTTTGCTAAGATGTTGGGTAAAATTGTTTGAGGATAAGAGAAAGGTCATACTGGAAATGAGAAGTAGAATATTTAAATCCAGAAAATGCTAATGTCATACCCAATTCATTTTATGTTAGCACGTTCTCTATTATTTCATGTTGAATTTACAAGGGAGTAAATCTTTGGCTTTAAAAGGAATACTTGTTTTCCAGTGTATGACATACTGGTTATAGTTGACACATTTTATACTTTAGTCTCAGACCTTTATCCTCTGATTTGGATTGATTTTATTACCATTTATTTTCTAAGGGCCATGTACTGTTCTCAGTCCATACACATAACTCCCCTTTGATGTTAATAGGCATTCCACAGCTGGATCAAGGTTAGTCAGTGGCCTTTAAGTTCATAATTCACTAGAGAAAAGAGAGGCAATTCATAAGATACCCACAGTATATATTCAAAATTTAAGAAACTATTAAGGCAGAATTGTGACAATTTTTTCCCATTCTACTGCAGAGAGATTCAAGTTTGAGCTATATATTAAAAAAAATGCCTTTGCATGCAAAATGCAAGTTGCTCATAATGTTTTCCTGGAGCTATAAAAAATGTACATGAGAACTCAGCATGTAAACCCTAGTATGAGAAAAAATGTAGGTACAGTTTCAAAGCTAGGCTTAAGACCCTTGAAAGAGGGCATGCTTTTGATCTATCTATCTGTTAGCTGCCCCATCCTCATAACATCCAAGCACCAATCAAAAGTGAGAGCTAAGTTCTTGTTTCACTTCATGGAGTGTCTGACCCATCTCCCTTTTTCAGAAGAAAATTCCGCTGGGGGTAAGGATTTTGATTTCATAGATTTTATATCAGTCACTTGCCTTACAATTAGAGGTGTTTTAAATAAAATCTGTGTGTAACTTGTTCTGTAGGAAGCAAGAGATTAAAAACCATAAACCCAACAACACTAAATCAAAAGCAATTTTAATATTTTCTGCTGCTGGAAATATATTTACTTTGCTCTAAAAAAACCAAAAGCAATTGACTGCTGCCATATTTTTGCTTATGACCTCTCCTATAACCTCCAAAACACTATCCCAAACAAGAATTACTGTATAATGGTAGCTAATAGACTTCTAGGTGGGTTACAGTCATCACCATTTTGCCTTCCATTCTGGATCTTACCTGTACTCACCTACACTTTTATGCATTTAAACCGACATTTGGCCTGTGCTCTTGATACCAGCAATCAATGCTCAGCATATTGTACCTGCCTTCCCTTTCATTCTTCTAATACCTCAAAGCTTATTTCCATTTTTTTTCACTTCAACATTCAAGATATAAACTAAAAATCCAGTCAGACCATTGTAGAAATACAGTATAACCAGTATAAAAAACCAATCAAAGGCAGAAAGAGATGGATGAGTTTTTATTATACTGTACGTAGAACAGAAGGTGATAAGAGCAGATAAATGGGTAAGAATAGTTCCTCACATTTAAATAAAAACCTAATTTAAAATTCCATGGACACACAAGCTCCGTGTTCAGTTCTGCCTCTGCAAAGTTATGAGTTGGTGGAACTTGGAAATGTATAGATATCTAAATGTAACTGGTGCTTTGGTTGTTTTACTTGGCTGCAAGAGGACCTAGTCTCTTGGCGGCCACTAGTCACTTCTCCATGATGTGCAAGTCTTCTTGGACCCCAGATTTTATAATTTTCACTGTGAAAGCAGGTTCAAATAACATAGCTATTTTCTAGCTCTTAGGGTTGTGGGTGTGAGCTAGAAATTTAGTATTTGTTTTTAGTAGGAAGGCTTAAGATGAATGGCACCTTGCTGCAGATAGCTGGGTGTACAATTGAAAGTAAGGCCCCAGTTGTTGAGACACAAGGAAAGAGACAAAAGAAGCCAAAATTAGAGGTGCAAAATGAAAGTCTAAGAGTGAGGGAAAGTTTTTTTTTTTTTTAAAAAAAAAGAGGATTGTTCCTAGTTATATTTGGATATGGTTAACAAACCAATGACGGTGGAAGTGATATGGCCCTGCTCTTTGAGTGACATCTGACTGCAGCATTTTGCAAGCTTCTTTGCTTAACAAATGCAAATTGGTAAAGAGACTTGCACTACTTGATAAGGAATGTGATTAAGGCATGGAAGAGAACTGCCTTAGAGGAAGAATTGAGGAATGTGCTAGAGATGGTAACAGATTTCTACATAGGAGCAAGGTGGAAAAGTGTTCAACATTAAGGATGACCAAGATTTTTGGACTTTGGAAAAAAATGTGAAGTCTTATATTAATAAAAATGACACAGAGATATATACCAAACAAAGAGGACTCTTTACCTTGGAGAATGTTCACTCTGAAGAATTCAGAAGAAGAAAATCAGAATGCACCCAAAAGCTGACAGAATCCAGATAGATAAGATTCATGGGAAAAAAGACTGAGACAAGAAAAATATGAAGTAGCAAGGTGTCTCCTCCAGATTCAAACATGTATTTGAGAGTTATTTTAATCAAGAAACCAGATCTCTACTTGGCACACTTTTGATAAATGATATCCATCTATTAAAGAGCATTTATTCTGAGATTAAACTGCCAAATATGATGATCGAGTCTGTTTTCTCACATAACCTAAGCCTTAGAACATGACAATCATGCTCATTTAATTGCCCCACGTGCACTTTGTCCATTAAGCAATCTCCACTGGCATCTATTCTAGAATTCCAGTATCATTCAGACAGTGGCCATTTAAAACATTTCCTTTCCTCCCAATGTAGCATTTCTTCCACCAGAAATCCACTGGTTCAGGAAACAGTCAGTCCTAATCCAGTGCCAGAGTTATGCTTGATAGCTAGCAGACTTGCAGTGTTAAAGAAAGGCACCACATCCATTGGTCCATCCTGGGCTAGAAGCAAATACTGTAAATTCTGAGATATTGGACTTTAGTGTCCTGACATTTAGCTAAAGAAAAGTTTTTAGTGGTTTTATTTAAATTAAGTTAATTTTGTTCTCCCTTAGTTCCTTACAGTTGGGACCATTGCTACTACAGAGTGTCAGAAGCGAAGGAATACACTTAGCTTATTTTTGTATTTGACACTTCTTAAATACTTTGTCAAATGTTTGACAATGTGTATAGTGGCAGATTTTATTTACCATAATGTGAGATAACCCACATAAGTGATTAATGGCTTTGCAGTTACTGAGTAATGCAACCTCTGCTATTCATGCTGATGTAAATGTTACACCATGCCACTAGGAGTTCTCTATATAGATAACAGGTATTTCCAAAATGAAGAACTACATATTTTGGCTTTCAATTATAAATTCAGAAGAGAAATACAAATACATGTGGTAGTTGTGCTTAACTTTTACACTTACTGAACAGCAATAATTTTCCTATACCATGAAATCTCTATGTAAAAAGTATACCTCAAAGTTGTGTGACTTAACATCAAGGTTTTTGCTGGGGTTCACTATGATAAGTTTGCTTTCATTTAATTTTAAATTGATAAAGTAGTAACTAAACTTCCAATGTAATCATTTTAATTGAAAACCAAAGTTAAAAGCAGTTTCCAAAGAAGCTAGTGACAGACATGCACAACTCAGTGCTTGGAGCATAGGACAGAAAAATAGGTTCAGAAAGATAAACCAATAAGACTTAGACTCAAATATAGTTCTAAATATTAAACTAGATTAAAAACAAGACAAATTGCATTTAAGAATGTCAGATTATAGTGTTTCAGTTTTCTTCTTCTTTCTTCTTTTTAGTTAGCCTTCTACAATTACATATTTTTCATAAGTGAAGGATTTATTCAAAGGTTAGCTTGATTTCATAATACTAAAACATGTTATATAGTCTCAACCTCCGGTGGCTTACAGTTTAGCCTGATGTATAGTGTAATATCCTACAATGACATCCTGTTATGCTTATTTACTAAGAGTGATTACTCACTAGTAATTGTGTATTGTAGTCTTTTCTTCTCCCATTCTCCTCATGTGAACCCGAACACACCTTCATCTATCTCAAAGCAAGAGACAAAGATCAGACAGTCACAGGTGGAACACTAGCACCAATTTGCCCCATTTTAGAACAATTTCAGAGCAAGAAACAAAACTGTAGAAGGAAAGTGATAGGTAAGGCTAGTGGCACTTCTTAAGCAGGGAAACCAAAGAGATGGGAAAATGGGAGAAAAGGATGCAAAATTCATGGTAAATAATATTCCCTTGTTTTAGCTATGACCCTCTTCTGTTGTAATCCACCAGTGTTTATTATTAGTAGATGTTGTAAGTAACATTACCCTACAGGAAGGTTTGAGTATAAATCTGAAAAATGGAACACTGACAAAGAGCTCTAAATCTGCAGTAAAAAGATAGGGCTAAACTAGGAGACTGTCTCGGAAATAGGAAATGGATATCTCAGCCTACCAAGTTATAGATGTTGCCATACTTTGAGAAGGCTACACTATAATTCTAGTTTAAAATATCTTATCTTGGTCATAAGAAGGGAGCATACAGTCACTTAGTGGGCACCTACAATTGTTTTAAACATTTTCTAACTGGGAAGGAAAGGATAGATGAATTTATATGCTACCTATCACTGACATCTTTGCTTCCCACTTCTGGGCAGAGATGCTGTGTTTAAGGCAATCACTAGGAAGGATGAAAGTTTGTAAGAATATTTCCACTCTGTTCTATGTGATTTTCTTCAATATTCTGGGATTCAAGTACAAAGCAGAAAAGCAGTCTCTTAGTGCCTAACTTCAATCTCAGGAGAGGGCCCCTCTTCCTCAGGGGGGTTTTGTATCAAAGCTCCTAGCTATCCTTGCACCACAGGATCAGTCATGAGATCTGCAATCGACCTGGGCTCACTCCTTAACATTCACATCCAGAATGCATGTGCAAAGGAAGTAACTTACTTGAAGGTCTGTTGAGGTTTTTTTAGACTGTGGGTAGGTGGGAGATAAGGGAGGTTGAGTTTGAGAAGGACTTTTAGAAGACTCCATATCCCTAGGCAAATATTTGAAGTCACTACCCAGCAAAGCTAGGCTTCAGTGGTTAAGGAGTCTACAGCTACGTTATCTTCGTCTTCAAGAGTTGGCCAGAGCACTGAAGATGAAGAGCTTTTGTTGTCTAGATGATGAAATGGAGGAAGCGCTATGCTCAGTGGAAAGATGAGGATACGAGGAAGCTGTGTGGAAAGAAAAAACCAAGGCTGAAATACCTCATGGAAATTTTGCTTTAACTGAGCCTAAGGTAAAGAACTGGGAGGAAGGAGGCAAATTGCAAGTTATATACCATCTATGATTTGCCTCTTGCTCCCTAACAGATGGTGCTGTATTTCTTGCATAGGAAGTTGCCAGGTGTAACTGGAGAAAAGAGATGAACAACAAAATCACCTTGCATATACAGTAATTCAGTTCACTGTGCCTTGTACATAATGAGTACTTTTCCACCATCAAATAATGTCATTAAGTTATTTTAAAAGAACTGAATTAGGAAAACTATGATGTAAATTCAAACACAGTTTTTTTAATAAGACAGGACTAAATCTTCTGCTCTTGCATATTAAAACTTACTTTTACATGATCTCACACATACAAATAGAAATGATTGCTCACTGTGCTTTACAATAAATATTCAAGCAACGTAAGCTGTAAAATACAACCTTGCAATTTAAGTGACTTATTACTTTAACCTTATGCTTTAGTCATTCTATAGACACTGAAAAGCTTATTATTTCAAGTGGAATTTTGAAGGTAAAGGTGGTGGGTTTCAACTTCTTAGAGTACTTCCAGCTGAAATGGTCTTGAATGCAATGGTATAATTTACTCTGATCAGAACCATAAAAAACTCCTTACGCATGTTCTGTGCTTAGTCTATGAATAGTGTAAAAAGTGATTTTAAAATGCTGTGTGCTCAAGAGGAAAGGAAGCTGAAAGAACTGAATGAGAAACCAATAGTTTATTGAACTATTTTAAATATCTCCATGAACAGAAGTTTGACATCCACCCTCATATGGGTTGTGTTATTGCAAGGCTGTTTTTAAGTCATATTCATGTTACTTGAAATACTTCAAAAGAAAGCATAGAGTTCAGAGAGAGAACTGAAGACTACTGGAAATAGGATGGAACACAGCCACACTTGGGCAAACTTTAAAGGATCCAGAAAAATATAATGCACATCTTATATTTTTCTCATCATTGTTCATTACAGCATATTCATGTGTAAACAGTATCTTTTCCCTTCTGTTCTCCACTGCCTACATTTCCCTCTTCTCTTTTTCAAAATTACTTGTCAAGATCCAGTGTTTCGACAGTGCAGCTCTTCACCATACAAGCACTTGTATCAAGCACTTCACTTTTGTATGAATAGGCTTGTCTTCACTAGAAAATTTGGCTGGGGTAGAACATAACCTCGAGGAGTTTGGTTTTATTAAATACTTTTACTTAATATGACTTTGCCATCAGAATAGATAGGAACAAGTTGTGCAGTTAACATGACGTCTCATGGTTGTGTACTACCACAACTTAATTTTCTTGTGAAAAGAATCATGCAGGAAGGTAAAAGTTGCTAACCTCTCCTCCCCCAAATTGTTTACTTCTATGTCTTGTGGATAAACAGTAGTTGGAAACATAGGCTCATTCAGCTTTCAGAAAAATGTCATTTTTAAAAGTTTATCCATGTGTGATATTTTAAACGCAATTACCATAAATCAAAAAGAAACTAAGAATGTAAAACTAGAAGGTTATGAGGTGCTCAGATACTGCTCAGAAAGGTGCTCAGATAGGTGTTGGTGGTTCAGATAAGCACATAGGAAGAACTTGGAATTTTTAAAATTAGACATGACATGTTTGTATTTTCATTGTTCTGCTTATGTCAGTGTACCCTGACTTTAGAAGACTGTCATTCCTTTGCAGTAGTACAGCTCTAAAAGACATGCAATTTTCTTTTGTTTTCAAATTCTCCACTGAAGGTCTTTTGAACTTTATATACATATTAATCCACTGTAAATCCTGTGGCGCATTGCATGTGGTGGATTACCTTATTTTTAATTGCTTTCATGAGATTCTTCACTTATTTTTATATCATTTAGTATTTTTACACATACCACATTAAATCAATTAAAAGGTATATTTTACATGCATCCATTTTTGCCGTAACTACCTTCAGGGAAACTCTCTTAACAATAATAGAGAATGCAGCGTTGACAGCTTTTCTCATAGAGATTTCTTATCAGAGATCAGTCCCTGTGAGGGCACTATTAATCAAGCACAATTAAGTAGTAATCACAGGGTTCATGACAATGTTTCAGTGACCACCATCAAGCAGCCTTTGATAGAGAAGAATCTTTGAATGACAGTTTAGGTGAGTGAGTATAATCCCTGTTTACTGACAGCGTAAACCAACTGACTGAAAAATTTTTGATGAGGAACTTGCAGCTAAAGGTGAGATTCTTCACTGGGCATGGTAATGCCAACAGCCTCAAATAGCTCATTGTCCTCAGGATTCCTTCCCCCCTGCTGCCCGTTTTGTAGTATGCTATAGCCTTAGCAACCAATGGAAACTGATTGTGAGCACACTTGTCTTTAATGAATATTTAAGGAGTTAGGCAGAGCCTGACCATACTCAATATTCAGGTGCCTAAATGGTAGGCTTAGCTTCACCTCTTTTGAAAATCCCATTTGGTGCATAAACCCTTGGCCACAGCCGCAATACCTAAAAATCTCCAGGTATACCTAGTGTCCTTGCCCCATTTTTGAAACTAGCATAAATACTGGAGCACTCATGGAAAAACAACTTAGGGGGTGCTTAGCACCCACTGGCAGCCAGCTCCTCCCCCTCCCCCCTGCACCTCCCGTTCACCACGATCAGCTGTTCCATGGTGTGCTGCTGGTGCTGGGGGAAGGGAGAGGAGCTGTGTTGGGATGCACTCAGGTAGGGGATGGATCTGTGTGGGAAGAGGTGGGGTTGAGCACCCCCCGGGGAAAGAAGGAAGCTGGTGCCTGTGATATAAAGTCACATTAAAACTTATTAGCATGGATTTGGTCTCTCACAATTAGTGGAAAATCCAGTTCTAAACAACAGGTTTATTCTCCTTCCCCAACCCTGCAGGAAACATGAGAATTATATGCATGTAAAACATACCATTCTTAAGGGAAATATTTCTGTCTCCTTTGCGTATGAAATATATAGTTTATATAGAGGAGATTAAAGGGAGAGACAATACAGCTCAGTTGAAAGGATGAACTTGCTTGTGGCCTTTTATAGACCCAATCTTTGCCAACCTTGTTCCAGGACAATTTCCTGGTGGGGCAGGGGAGCAGAAGAACTACCAGCTGGTCCTAAAGCCCTGCTCTGACAAAGGCACAATTAAGTCAAGCTATTTTTCCTCTGTTACCTTCTTCCTGAACGGGAGATTTGAAAGGCTTTTTTACTTAAATACATTTTATTGATAGCATCCCCTAGAACTAGTGAAAGATTTGTGGTGTTCTTAGCTCACCAGATTTAAATCACATTAACAATGCAAAGAAAGTATTTATTCAAAGATTACAAGAGAGGAAGTAAATAGATAAACACATTTAAAGGACATTTGTTCCTTATAGTTGAGGTTAGTGAATCTACCTCTGCTAAGGGAAAAAAACCTACATCATGACAGCTACAAATCTCCCTCTCTCTCTAGCCCCTCACCACTTTCCTCCAGCCCCCAGCAGACGCAGTCTCTGACCCTCAGCAAATATTGTCTTTACTGTAGTTTAGAGTGGTCTGATTTGACAGCAACTTGTATTTCCTTTTCACCTACAATACTTCAAAAACCAGTGATTCTGGCTAAGAGTAGACAGCATTAGTGAATTCTGGATCAGACACAATATAGGTCCACTAACTACACTAGCTCTTTGAGATATGCAGTAGCTACACCTCAACTGAAATGCCACCACCATTATGGGCTGGACCCGTCACCTAAAATAGACTGTAGCCCAGATTCTCAAAAAGGTACTTAGGCTCCTAAGTTCCATTTATTTTAATGGAATTTAGTAAGCTAAATTTACCTTTGAGAATCTGGGCCTGTGTATCTGCGAGCCTCTTCCCCATGGAAAGGGTAGCCCTCTGCTCTGGTACTCCATCTACCCAAGGATGAGCATTCAAATAGATTCTTTCTGTGTTTTATACCAAACTTAGACTTGAAACAGTTGCTTAATTTTCCACCACTTCTTACAAGCCCTGCAGGAGTCTACATAACTTCAATTACAAAAGCTATCTTATCTGGAACACCATATGATTTTGCTACTTTTCATTGGCTTCATGAATGCATTTGATTCAGTTTGGAGGGAAGCATTATGGAAACAGCCAACATCTTTATCTCCATTCTTGTTTTCTCTCGACCCCTACCTCATCCCCAAATCAACCATCAAAGTGTAAATATCTGACCAATGCAACTTCAGCTTGCTCTAAAGCTGCACTGTTCCTTGCCTACTACTTCTTTTAAAACTGGCCTTAATCTGTTAATTACTTTCATCATGATTTTTCCCAGTACTGACAAAAAGCTTATGCCTCTATAATTATTTAGATCAGTGGGATTTCCTTTCTTCAAGATTGGTACAACTATTGCCTTTAGCCAGTCATCTGGTACCTCCTGTTGCTCCCATACCTTCTTTTATATATATTTTATAATACTTTATTAGAGGTTGGTCTGCTGGTGTTTAGCAGCTCAGCTGTTACAAAGTCTGTTCCTGCAGCTCTCTTATTTTTTAAACTGCTTCACTGCTCTTTTAGTCTCTTTTGATGGTGGTTCAGTGCTCCCACCCATTCTGCCTTGCAAGCTGCCCTGTTAATCTACCATGTCTAAAATGCTTGCATTTGGACAAATACAAGGTTCAACACTTTGTCAACATGTTCCTTCTATACTTTACCACTTGAATCATTGACCTGTATTGTTTCCACAAAACTTAAATCTCTTGGTATATAATTTTCTGACTTCAAAAAAAAAAAATGTTGAGCCTTTCCTTTCCAAAACTTTTGCTCATCTAGCCTTTGTGATTTCTTCAGCATAATGCTTTTACTTCTTAAGCTATCCCAGCAGTCTTTGTTTGTTTACACTTTTTCCTGTAGTGTTGTTTTGCCCTGCTTTTCCTTGGTTGCTTATGTTTACCAATAATTTCCTCCACTATGTTTTGCATCACTTCCTTGAATATTTCCCTTCTGGTCTTTCGTGATATTTCTTCATCACCACAAATTAAAGGCCTGAAACACTCTCCAAGTGTCACCTTGCATGCTTCCCTCACACAGCTATTCCTGAACTTGTCAAGATTGAATTTGACTCCATTTGCACCCATCTTTTTGGTTAACTTTAAGTTAATCTTTCCTATTAGTAGTTCATGATCACTGTCCCATTAAGCAATTCTATAGATTTGAACATCCAACACTGCATATTTATGCATCTAGGATTTTTATACAAGATCAAAGTTTAACTTTCAGTCTCCGTTTTGAAAAGGATTTCATTCTTACGAGTATGAAACACTACAGAAATCTAACTGAAAAGCAATGAGTGCTATAAACTATAGAAATAATGCAAATTGTCACAATACTTGTTTGAAACTGAAAATGTAAGACCTTCCATGCTGACAAGTTCATATTAATTACAAATAATTAAATTCAAATAGCATTATAGTTCATAGACACCACCGTGTATTAACAAATCTCAGATTTCACTTCATGCTCCTAAGAATTACTCCAAACTTTCATAAGTACAAAAGCTGAAGTCTACTGTAACATTTCAGGTTATTTTCATAAGTAAAGTAGATATCACTCAGTTATAGTTATACCAGTATGTTGCTCAGTATTGACTTTTAATACTTAAATTTCAATTTGTTCTTTATTGTAAACCTTTAAGAGTATTTCTTTAGAGACTGATCATCCAGCCGTTACACAAGGAAAATTTCTACTAACAGCATATAGACAAAGGATTGTCTTATTTTCACACCATTCTACTAAAACAAAAAATTAATCATTTTCTTTAGAAAGTGTCAGATTGTACAATTCTTTGGTGATCATCAAGACTGCCATTTTATGGTTGTTTAATGAGATAGGTATTTGTTTTCTGTACAGCTGACCTCTGATTGTTCCCCAGGCTGTATCTTGTTTTTTTTATTGCATCACTGCAGCATTGCTCTATTTAATTGTAAAATGGCTGGCAGAGCAGTAGGAAACTCTGCTAGAGACATGGCATTCTTGGCAGAAAATATGTGACAAAAGAAACTGTCAATTCTATATTGCTTCTCAGTGTTACAAAAATGACTGTTGCAGATTGAAGTGTTTAGTTAAGGAAAGTTTTTGTCTGTTCAAGCTACAGTATATACCCACCTGTCAAGCTTAGACTCATTTCTCAGAGACCATACATGGTAATTTGCTTTGGAATTTTTCCCATTAGAGGGAATATCCAGGAAGAAGACTAAGCCACCAGTGTACTGTTGTAGTTTAAAATAGTATCTTCTTGTCAGTCTATTTTTTGGGATGACAGCACAATTATTTGACACTAGAACAGCCATTTTGTTTTCAAGTAGCGTACCACACACTGTAACAACTACCATACCAACAAAGCATGTGTTATAAACAATACACATGACATTGCCAAGTTAAAGTAAATCTATATAGGCAAGTGTAGTATTGCTTCTAACAAGTTAAAATATATACCAGAACAATATAGCTATATGGCGAATTGCACCCTCGTATTCATATGCTATACACTATTGTAATAATCTTTGTACAAAATATGCCACATAAGATATCATTTGAAAACAAATAACTTGCTGTGTAAAGTGAAATATGTGGTGAAATATGTGTAGCAACATTATAAGTAAATGTATGAATATAACCTGAAATCATGACTGAAGTGTGTTCACCAGGCAAGTCTGGGAAGTGGGTAAGCCTGTCTCTCTAAAGGTAAAAGGGTTAACTGATGTATCTAGATAACTTTCAAAGTTGATGGGCTATCATCTATCAAGTGGCCATTCTTTGGCAAGTAACTTAGCAAACAAGAACTCCTTGTCTCTATCCTCACAGTGGGAATGAAAGTTATCTAGGGGTAACCTCAGGGGAAAAAATGCATTTCAAAAGGCGATGGCTATAAAAATGAGGGGAATACACCCTAAGTTCTCTCTCCCTATCCATCTCTCTCACCTAAGACTACTCCTGGAGGAATTCTGCACCAAAAATTAAAAATTGTGCAAAATTGTGCATATTTTATTTGTTAAAAAAATGCAATACAATCATACTGGTTTCAATTATTTTGGTAATTTATCTAAACTACAATACAATGGATGGAGAATGGGAGTGGGGAGCATTGGAGGAAATCCCCCAACCCCCTCTGCCTAATAGCAATGTAGCTAGTATTGACCCTTTACTTCTAGTTATTATTCAACAAATATATGCAGCCATACGCTCAGTGTTACATCGTAGGCAACTGAAGAGCAAGCGAGAGCTGGGAAACTCAAACTCACAATTTATATTGGCTATTGACCATCTCCAGAAAGGTCAGCAGCAAACAGCTCACAGAGCACATTTTGATAGGAAATATTTTCAGTCCAAAAATTTAGAGCAGTTCTAATCAGCAAAGCACCATAAGTATTTATAAGACCACACTGACCTTTACAATAAGATTCCTTTACACAACTCTGGCAATGTATAGAAGCCTTAAAATTTTTACACCTGTTTTATACTCCTGGGGGAATTCACTAAGAACAATGGGAACACTTCACTAAGCAGGCAGGCTGCTATATTCTGCGCTGCCTGAGGAGATGGAGCCTGCCTCAGAACCCTTCCCCTCAAAGCCCTGCCCCTCCACGTTAAGTGTCCTGCAATAGCGAGCAAGAGGGACAGAGTGTCTCTCTCACACATTCGACTACCCAGCCCATTCCTCCATTGGTGATTTGTCTACCGGCTGTTCTGGGCACCCAAACTGACCTGCCCGCACTGCCGGGGAGAGGTGTGTAACTGCTCTAGTGGCTTCCCTTTGTTTCCCCATCAAAAGTCATTTTTCTGCATGGAAACAAAGAAATCTGCAGAGGCCGTGAATTGTGCACACATGCAGTGGCACACGATTCCCCCAGGAGTAGAAGATAAAAGAAACCGCTGTTGGACTTTAGAAGCAGATCCTGACCTGATAATTTGGTCAGCAACGTTACTGGGACTATGTGTTAAGGAAGTCAACCAGATCCCAACATGCATGTAGACCTTCACCAATTAACACTATTACACCCAATTTACACCACCCATTCAATCCAAGTAGAATGATCAACACTAAAGGCAAAGTAAATACAGAATATAGTAGGAACTCTATCAAGGATGACATAGCTCACCTTGTATTAGCTACAGTCCTAACATGGAGAAAATCATTTCCAGGACACTCTGAAGAATGTGCAAAGGTAGAATTAAAGGCAACAGTATGCAATGAAATTCTAGAATTGGGAAGGCTTGACAAATCATCTTTGGTTTGACCCTATGAGACTATCATTCATGCCCAAATTTTGTACTGAGTAATGTACATACAGCCTGCTGTACCTCCAGACATTCCCACTGACTTCAATGGGGCTCTAGCTAAGTACAGCAGTCTGCTTGCAGGTTGCACAATCCCATATCTGGGCCTTAACTTATGCAGATATTGTACTATCAGACATGTTTAATGATGCTACTCTTTGATACCTTGAAAAATTGGTGCAGATGACTTGGACTTAGAATAAATGTCAAGAAGATGAAGTAGTTACATCTTGGAAAAAGAACAACAGATAAAGTTTTGAAACACAGCAGCAGTGAAGTTGTAGAACAAGTAAAATATTGTACCTAGGAAGCTTGATCAGTGCCGACTATTCCATCAACAAGGGAATAATAAAAGTTATCTATGTCACAGAGTTTCTTGTGAGATTAAATTTCTTAATGCTTGTAGAGATCTGATATCTTCAGATGGAAGGTGATAGGTAAATGCAAAGTGTAACCATAAAATACAATAAAACTTTCAAACTACATTAAAGTGGCCATTTACAATTTCATTTTTAATGCTTTATCCATGCATAACCAACCAAAGTCCATTTTTCAAAGAAGCTTCTTCAATAATGTAATTGAACAAAATACAAACGCTCAATGAAATTTGCCAGCCTGGAAAACAACATCATTCAAGTTTCGAAAAGAAAAACTTCCAGTTTAAATCATACATAAAAAATATATATTCATGCAGAATCTTATATGGATCATTTCTAACAAACAAAACTTGACATTTCACAGTAATGTATTTGCAAAAGTCTACCTGGGGAGGAATTTTTTTTTTCCCTAAAGCTTTCTCCCTATGTTGTTTCAAACAACCCATTAAGAATCATCAGTAACATCTCACAGGAATTACCTAAATAAGTGGCATACTTACAAGTTGCTATAGCTTTTATTTCACATAACACCACCTGTCATTGTAAACATAATACTGTAGCTATACACTACAAGAGTGTTGCAGCAGCAGGTGTATTTAGCTATGTTGATTCCATCTGTCCGGGGAGCAGATGAAAACCCAGCAAATACTCTTAAATGCACAAACATCTAAAATGTTCACCACCTGACTCAGCATCTCAAACAATAATGGCAAAACTAGTTCATAAAAATCAGAGATTCTGCCACATCTGCTGCATGGACATTTTCATAATGTTCTTTCACTGTAAATTTAATGGGAATTACATGGAGGAGAGAACAGACCCCCTGGTGAGGACATTTGTGATGCAGTGCTTAATTTACAAACATACTCGCGTACACTCTAGTTAGTCAGAGTAAAGTTAACCATGTTACTGACATTTCTGTCCCACTAGATCTAATTGTTAGTAATTAAATCCAATGCAGTGCTTACTTCCTGCTTGCATCTTGTTTTGAGATGGAGGTAAAAAAAACCTGGTAAGGTGAGAATAGCTATGTACACATAATCATTAGTATCAGCTAGATTAAGTGTTAATAGATAATTCAGAAATTTGGGCTTTTCAGGCAGCAGCATGGATGTTGCTATTTAAAAGAATCACAGATTTAAACCAAAATTACCATTACTCAATTTCTAATTTACAGAGTAATCTTCAAAACATTCTGAACTGGTTCTCTCTAATGCATTGTCATTGAGATAGGGTGATTAGATGTCCCAGTTTTATAGGGACAGTCCCAATATTTGGGATTTTGTTTTATAAAGGTGCCTATTCTGCCCCCCGCCCCTCCCCCACACACTCCACCCTGATTTTTCCACACTTGCTATCTGGTCACTCTCCTGATGGAAGAAACCCAGGTAAATACTGTGATCCAATGCATCACAACACCATGGCTACCTGTCCTAACATCACTCCCCCGCTGATACGCCAAAATGCTGCAATGTTCCATAAAGCTCACCGAATCCAGGAAAACAGATGTCTTCCTATTTACCAAGACCTTGACAACACCCCCCACAATGTCTTACGTCCCACAAGCATTTCTGGGAACATTCATTTAGCCTCATGCAATCAGGCTATGATCAGAAGGAGGCTTGGAAAGCAGATTGGGCTAAAGAAGACTAAAAATATAAGTGCTTGTGCCAGATCCCACATAGAAGGTTCTTGGGTTTGACCTCCCAGTCATCTTGGTCAACTCTGAACCGAATTCAAACCAAACCATGGTAGATATGGATATTTAATGCACAAATGGAAAACCAAGGACTCCCAGGTGTGCGAGTTTGGCTCCCCGTGACATACCATTGAACATATCACTACCTACTGCCCAATTTATAAATATGAAGGAGGCATTACTGCAATAAGTTCTGCTACTCCTGAGGTAGTCATTTGGCTTAATCAACTTCAGGTGAAATTGTAGTTGTTGCTTTACACCAGCCATACAAAAGAAGACTACAACTGATGGATGAAAATATATTAAAGATATATAGGCAGCCACAATGAAGCACCATTAAATATTTCCAAGGACTAACAGGGATCTAACTAAATAGCAGTTCAATGCCATGTAAAAACAAGCTGCACCATGTTTTCCCATCAGTTAGACCCAGACAGCTGAAGTATGCAATTTGTGTCTGTATAAATCTGGCAAATCACTAATTCAGTAAGGAATACTAGGGAACCAAGATGAAAAAATAGAGTTCTAAATTCAAAAGCTAATTTACAAAGTAGGACTCAAAGGATATATCTAGAGGGTGATAAAAGACTTGTGGCACAGCTGATTTGGGCTCCTGGAGCTGGAACTCAGGAGCTATAAAACTGCAGTGTAAAGGTTCAGGTTTGGGCTGGAGCCCAGGCTCTGAGACCCTGCAAAGGGGGAGGGTCCCAGAGTCCAGGCTTGGAACAGCTACACTGAAATGTTATAGCTCTGCACCTTGAGGTAACCCAGGCCAGAGCAGGTCTTTTATTGCAGCGCGCACACACACACACATTATTCAGCAAGCAGAACACAAATGGGACCCAATACACTTACTACACCTGAGGGATCCCAGTGTTGAATGTACATTTACCTGTTTTGTGCATACTATTCTTTTAAGTTGTCTTTCTAGATCATAAACCCTTCAGCACGCTTAATAAGTGAATTAAAGTATTAATTGCAATACTGATACAATTTTTAAGCAGTGATCAAGATTATGAGACATCTCTTTTTAGTTCCATGATGCATACATGTACATATAGCACACATTTTCAGTCCCACTGTAATAGAACATATTTATTTAGAACTGATGAGCAACAAGTTATTGAACTATGACATCACATCATGCCAATTACCATCTCGCTTTCCCTCTTCACTCCCATTTAAATTTCTCTGTAATTTTTAGCAGTTATTTTAAGAACTGGAATAGCAATGAAACAAATAGTTTCTATGACCCATATGTAGAGTCCCAGCTTTGAGTGGAATGAAGCTGTCTAGCAAAATCTCCAAATAGTAGATGCAAAATCCCTATTGTAGCCACAGTGATAAACAGAAAGTGAGAATGTCATTTTAAGGTTCACTAGCTGGTGAACTGCCAAGGTTGGAAACATTGTGGCAAACCAGTACAAAAGTTTTTGGGACAAGTAAACTTTTCTAAATATTAGACTTGAAGCAGCAATAAAATAAGTTCAGTCCTGGTCTTTTGCCTCTATTAATATCTTTTGTTTTAATATTTTAACACATTCCTCCCAGGAAAACAAACTAACAGCTAACTATAAGAGTTCTTGATCTGATGACCCTCAATTCCATATGGAGAAGTGATCCCCGTTCATTTGGGAAATGTTTTTACGAGCGTATGTTCTCCTTTTAATAATCAAAATATAATTGAATAATAACTATCTCAGGACTTATTTTGCCAACAGATAGTTCATCACCAAATGTCATACCCTCGCTCTCTCATGACAAAGTTTCAGAAATGGCTAATTCTTGTTATGGAGGCATTATTAGGAACTCCACAGATAACATTACAAATTTAATACCCCCTCCACCCCGGAGGGACTAAGTTCTTTTATACTCACAATAACTTGTTCCTAAATGGTATAAATTTGATTATGTTTAGGTTACAGGTTTAATTTAAATGGAAGCAATATTATTCAGGCCCCAAGGCACAATACAGCCATGCCAAAGCACAAACAATCCCACATAACTGGTATCCATGTCTCACTGAGAGGCAGCTAAGTTCTGCCAAGGGAGAGCCAAACCCAAGGTGCTCAGCAGAATATGCTCCCTGGCATATTCAAGCCTCCTCATAACATTCCAAATGGGAAGAACTTGGATGAGTTCCCATTGCATGCTCCCCTTTTCCCCCCAACCCAATTTTATATCAGTTCCTTTGTTCTCTACTATGCTGAACTCAAACCCCAATGGCTCAGTCCTGCTCCTGGGGGCTGTACAGTCACTCTCCTCTTCGCAGCCCAAGGAATATTTAATTTATAGAAAGTGGAACAGTTCTAACAGGAGAATACCCCAAAGTCCAGCAAGTAGGTCATTCACATGGGATATAGGAGACCTAAGTTCAAGTCCCTGTTCCAAATCAGCCAGAGTGGGGATCTGAAGACAAGTCTCTCACAACCCAGCTGAGCTGTCACATATTCTGGACATTCTCCACTCAAATCTAGCTGCCTTTTGTGCAGTTAGGAAAGTTCTGAGCATGCCCACTGGATCACACAAAACAGACGGGAGAACACTGAGACTTAGGCTTGAGTTAGAACTCCACGCAGCTCGGTGTCATCAGAACTGAAGGTTTTGTGCATGCACAATGGTGGCAACTTAGGCACTTAGGGAATGTAGGTACTTACAGAGAGAGCTAAGCAGCAGCTGAGCAGAGCTTTTCCAGATTTAAGTTGTGCTTAAATGTTGGCCTTACCTGCTTATGTCCTATTGTTTATCTAGCCCTTTGACTACTTGTTTGCATAAAAATTAACATACAGAGAACTGACACTTTTACAGAGGAAAAGCATTCTGAGTAGAGTTAATTCAAATCCATGAAAACCTTCCACAAGTGTTCTTAAAGCATCTTTTCATCCACATTCAATAGCTAGTGAAGGAAATGAATCCTCCAAATTGAACTTCATCAACAGAACAGTTAATAGCATGTCATTAAAAACAACAGCCATTCTTGTCTGGAAGCTTTCCAGCTTTTAAAAACACAAACTCAAAACATAAGGCAACGACCATTTTAATGCAGAGTATACAAGGACACCAAAAAACTAATTATTAAGATACATTAAAGTAAACTTGCATTACCCAGTGGTTTTATTCAAGCAGACAGAGCTGATAAAAATATTTATGGTACGATACAGTCATTTTAACTTTTTTCACTTTTAAATTTCCTTATCAATCTCAAGCTCTTGATTTAATAAATTGATCAGCAAGCCTGCCAAGTTAGAAGGAAGATCAAAGATCCTTTAAAACCGATCTTCAAAAATCTATGGAAAGAACCACAGTATGTAGCAGTACATTATAAATAAGACTTGGTATCTGCAAATGAGATGTAGTAGGAAAAGAAATGAGAAACAGCACTTTCTCAGGGCACTCAAATAATTTTGTTCCCTAAAGATAAATTCCATTGTATACATGCAATTGCTCCTTTAGAGGTGTAACATACAAAGGGTGTGTGTGTGGAGGGGGGTGGGCAGTAGGGCATGCACAGAGTACAACAGGGACAAAGGAAGCATTTCTCTTTACTAAGCATCCTGCACTTCATAATTCAATTTTCAATAAAAGGCAGGACTAGGTATTATCCAGACTGTCCTTGACAGGTGTTTGTCCAACCTCCTCTTAAAAATCTTCAATGATGGAGATTCTACAACCTCCCTAGGCAATTTAGTCCAGTGCTTACCTACCCTGACAGGAAGTTTTTCCTAATGTCCAACCTAAACCTCCCTTGCTGCAATTTAAGCCCATTGCTTCTTGTTCTATCCTCAGAGGTTAAGAACAACAATTTTTCTCCCTCCTCCTTGTAACAACCTTTTATGTACTTGAAAACTTATCCTATCCTCTCTCAGTCTTCTCTTCTCCAGGACTAAATAAACCCAATGTTTTCAATCTTCCCTCATAGGTCATGTTTTCTAGACCTTTAATCATTTTTGTTGCTCTTCTCTGGACCTTCTCCAATTTGTCCGCATCTTTCCTGAAATGTGGTGCCCAGAATTCTCCAGTTGAGGCCTAATCAGTGGGAAATTGAGCAGAAGAATTACTTCTCTTGTCTTGCTTACAATATTCTTGTTAATATATCCCAGAATGATATTTGGGATTTTCTGCAACAGCGTTACTCATTTAGCTTGTGATCCACTATGACCCCCAGATGACTTTTCACAGTACTCCTTCCTAGGCAGTCATTTCCCATTTTGTATGCGTGCAACTGATATTTCCTTCCTAAGTGGAGTACTTTGCATTTGTCCCTTATTCAATTTCATCCTATTTACTTCAGACCATTTCTCCAGTTTGTCCAGATCATTTTGAATTTTAATCCTATCCTCCAAAGCACCTGCAACCCTCCCAGCTTCATATCATCCACAAACTTTAAGTGTACTCTCTATGCCATTATCTAAATAACTGATGAAGATATTGAACAGAACCAGACCCAGAACTGATCACTGCGGGACCCCACTCGTTATGTCCTTCCAGCATGACTGTGAACCACTGATGATTACTCTCTGGGAACGATTTTCCAACCAGTTGTGCACCCACCTCACCTCATAGTAGCTCCATCTAGGTTGTATTTTCCTAGTTTGTTTATGAGAAGGTCATGCAAGACAGTATCAAAAGCCTTACTAAAGTCAAGATATAGCACATCTACCACTCCCCCCCATCCACAAGGCTTGTTACTCTGTCATAGAAAGCTATCAGGTTGGTCTGACACGATTTATTCTTGACAAATCCATGCTGTTACTTAACACCTCTAATTTATTAATATCTGTGGTTCAGTTGCCAAAAAGGTCAGTTAAAATGAAGAGATTTACAAAAATGAATTATGACCAGTGAAACATTTAATACAGAAAAATCAGTCTTATTCCACCCACAGTTCTTCTAGAACTGTCCTGTGGGCTCGGAATCTGTATATTTGATGGGTGCTTTACCTGAGTGTAGGCAGCAATGGAATACTGATCACAGAAGCACTGCCCACACTGATAGAACACAACATGGGAAGTGAAAAGGGAAGCATAGTATGGAAACCATCTTCTGAAAATAAGTCAGTTACTGGGATCCTACCCAACAATTTGGGATTGAAAGGGGAGTAAGAAACGTCTCCATTTGTTCCCAGAAATAAAGGAAAGGAGGGAGTGAATATATAATGTACCTGAGTCACAAAAAGCCACAAAATACTGTATCTTCCTGACACTGCAGGATAACATTTGCAATGTAATACTGCATCACTGTGACTGAACATCATGGAACGATGAAACATCACCACAAAAGCAGAAGCTTTCTTCATTGCTCTCCATTCAGTCACGAAATTGTTCTCCAGTTCTTCTTGGTACAGCAGTCATGCAAATTTTCATCTTTTTTTGAGACTGGTTCCAAAAGTCATTTCCCAATTTAAACTATAGTCATCAACATACACCAGCAGAGTATTTTGAAATCCCACTTTATCATTAGTAGGTATTTTGGATCTCTACACAGTATCCTGGAATCTAAAAAAGAAAAATAAAAATCAAATTTGTTCATCCTGTAGATGAAGCCAACTTGCCCACCAGAATTTAGAAAAAACCTGCCAGATTAATAAATTAGTTTGCTACACTGAGAAACTACAGATCAAGTTTACTGACATATTGGTGACATGGTAATAAAACAAAATACATTAAAAAAGGAGAGAGATATGTGCTATCTCCACATACAATACTCATCCTCAAATATCTGTGCAAAAAGGAAACTGCAAACACTTTGTAAAATGGCAGCCAGTGAGCCTTTTCAACCTTCTTTTTTCCTCCTTCGTGTTTAATTGTAAATGCAGTTGGTACAGAAAAAATTAAATGCAGTCTACTACTTGCTCAGATGGCTGATTTAGCAAAGGACTATAAACCATGAAGTGAAACTGAGTGAATCCCGGAACTTTATTGCAGGCAGCACCTGGGAAAGAAAAAAAGAAACAAAAAGTGACTTGCCTATTTCCTATAGGATTAGTATGTCTGTCATATTTCATCTTCTAAAGATTCAATTATTAATTCTGCTACAATGGTGTAACTTCCTTTTATAATATGTTTAACCCAACATTGAGATTTCTCAAAAGCATTTTACTTTTCAGTGTTCTCATTATGAGTGTAGTGCACTTAATAAACTTAGTAACGTAAATTAGAAAAAATATATCTTAATACTGATGAGTGTAATGTGTTTCTACAACTCTAATCTCTCAAACACAGAACTGTGGGAAGTAAGATCAAAGATATACAACAAGCAGTCTACCCAATAAGCCATATTGATCTGCAAATTTTACTTTCTACTGATCTAAGGGTTCACTAATGAGATGCCCAGCATAATGACTGACTTGGATTGCTTTGAAGCTGTGTACATATTCCAACTACCTTATGCCAAAGAAGTGTGGGCTTTTTTTTTTTTTAAAAAACAACCTTCAAATTAATCATACCTATAAAAATATGAGAAATTGAGGTTGTAAATGGTTGAGTATTTACGAACTCCTCCAGGAAAGTTCTGTGCAAATCTTAGATATTAAGGTTGAAGAGGGCCAACCTGATTCACTGGGTGTTTGGCAGGATACCATTTAATCATGTACTCTCATGCCTGGTATTTGATAGTGAGAGAGCGGACTGTCCCCTTGCTCCCTCCAGCCCCCAACAATGGTTAAAGTTAAAAAAAAAAAGTTGCAGCCTGCTCCTTTAAAATCCATCTCTATGTTTCACTCGTTTGTGTCAAAGTCCTTTGTGTTGAACAAAGTATAACAGTAAGATATACCATAACTTCCAGTTGTGTTGGCACAGATAACAGCACCAAAGAAGTATGGAACATACTTCTGGATCCTGGAAATAACTTTTTGGCAAGCTGTAGTTGGATCTGTTCCTGTCCTCATATATTCCACTGCTTGATAGCTGATTTAAGAAACAAATCAGAAGTGTTACTCACTGTGACTGAATATAATCAGAACAGACATTCTAAAATATGATAGATCAGAACTCAATAAATTGCATGTCTACTTAATATGAACACAGCAAAATAATTTACTTTGGAACACAAATACAAAATTGGAGACTAAGCTACTGATCAACTCCTTCCTCCTTGAAGTTTGCAAGAACTGTTGAATTGCTGTTTTTCCTCATTAATTACGTTTGTTTTTTTTTAAGTTGTCTTAGATTTACCGGGGATCCATCAAAAGCGTTTTCTTTTTTTAAAGGTGTTTTATTTTAAATGCAAAACCAAACTTTAATACTTTAATATAAATAGTAACTACATAATAATATCATTAGACTAATGATACTGCTGACCAGTTATACATTTCCACAATGCAAAATCTCAAAGTCAACAATTTTGAGTAATGGTACAACATGGGCCTAAAAGAGTATTTCTTTTGTTTTCAGAAAACATGAACATATCAAGCCACTATGTCTTGCTAAAATAAGAAAAACTCAACTAAGGAGGGAATGAGCTTCAAATCTGGCATTTTGGAGGAGGGCTACTATCACATTTTGGGAAGTTCCTTATCTCTGGACTCCATATCTTCTGTCACAGAGATATAAGTTACCAAAAAACCCTATCTATTCCTATGAGCTGGATAAAAATTTGAACATAGAGCTATATTCCACAGTTTGTTTCCTCATAAGTCAATTATTTTGAGACATTAACTTATACTATACATCAATATTTCAGAAGTGAAAAAACAAGGGGTAAAATAATTACTGTTTTCTGGACTTTTGACAATTCAAAGCTATTCCACCATAGACTATATATCGTTGTCAATCTGCACAAGCAGCATACAGACATAAACAGAAAGGACACAGACAGAGTCTTCTAGTCCAGTCATTTATCAAAACTGGTAGGTGTAAGCACTGCTTTTTCAAGCTTTTGCAACCAGTTCTTCAGGCTGTCTAAGAGATTACTTAGCATCTTAACTATTAGCTCGTGAGCTGAAATCAATGTAGTGCTATAGCTAGCTTCTCAAAATTCAAAATAACTCAATGAATTATGCCAATGTCCACTCTTATTTCAAGACTGATTTGGAGTAGCTCAAGATCCACTGAGGTCTACACCACTTACAAGTGAATACGAGCTGGCAGGCACTGATTTGTGTTGCCAGAGTTTTAGAGTGGACAGTTCAGTTGCCTGAATAGTTTGGATCACTGCTGTGAATTCTATCGTAAATATCAATGTCTCTGTAACTTTCAGAATAGAGTACTGTAATGTATTCAATTTGAGGTGATCCATGAAGATCATTTGCAAAATTCAGACACCCAGATTTTAAATAGACTACACCTTTTTAGAAAATGAAAAGGCGCAGGCACATATTAAGATGCTGACAATATATGATTCCAACGAATCATAGATTTTAAGATCAGAAGGGACCATTATGATCATCTAATCTGACCTACTGCACAATGCAGGCCACAGAATCTCACCCACCCACTCCTGTATCAAACCTGTGTCTGAGCCACTGAAGTCCTCAAATCATGGTTTAAAGACTTCCAGGTGCAGAGAACTTTCCAGCAAGTGACCGGTGCCCCACGCTGCAGAGGAAGGCGAAAACCCTCCAGGGATTCTGCCAGTCTGCGTTGGAGGAAAATTCCTTCCCAACCCCAAATATGGCAATCAGCTAAACCCTGAGCATGTGGGCAAGACTCACCAGCCAGACAGCCAGGAAAGAATTCTCTGTAGTAACTCAGATCCCACCCCATCAAACATCTCATCACAAGCCATTGGGCATATTTACCACTAGTAGTCAAAGACTAATTAATTGCAAAAATTAGGCTATCCCATTATACCATCCCCTCCATAAACTTATCAAGCTTAGTCTTGAAGCCAGATATGTCTTTTGCTCCCACTACTCCCCTTGGAAGGCTGTTCCAGAACTTCACTCCTCTGATGGTTAGAAATCTTCGTCTAATTTCAAGTCTAAACTTCTTGATAGCCAGTTTATATCCATTTGTTCTTGTGTCCACATTGGTACCGAACTTAAATAATTCCTCTCTCTCCCTGTTATTTATTCCTCTGATATATTTATAGAGAGCAATCATATCTCCCCTCAGCTTCTTTTGGTTAGGCTAAACAAGCCTAGCTCTTTCAGTCTCCTTTCACATGGCAGGTTTTCCATTCCTCGAATCATCCTAGTAGTCCCTTCTCTGAACTTGTTCCAGTTTGAATTCATCCTTCCTCAAACATGGGAGACCAAACTGCACACAGTATTCCAGATGCGGTCTCACCAGTGCGTTGTATAACGATACTAACACCTCCTTATCTCTACTGGAAATACCTCGCCTGATGCACCCCAAGACTGCATTAGCTTTTTTCACGGCCATATCACTTTGGCGGCTCATAGTCATCCTGTGATCAAACAATACTCTGAGGTCCTTCTCCTCCTCCGTTACTTCCAACTGATGCCTCCCCAGCTTATAACAATAGTTCTTGTTATTAATCCCTAAATGCATGACCTTGCACTTTTCACTATTAAATTTCATTCTATTACTATTACTCCAGTTTACAAGGTCATCCAGATCTTCCTGTATATCCCAGTTCTTCTCTGTATTGGCAATACCTCCCAGCTTTGTGTTATCTGCAAACTTTATTAGCACATTCCCACTTTTTGTGCCAAAGTCAGTAATAAAAAGATTAAATAAGATTGGTCCCAAAACCAATCCCTAAGAAACTCCACTAGTAACCTCCCTCCAGCCTGACAATTCACCTTTCAGTATGACCCGTTGTAGTCTCCCCTTTAAACAGTTCCTTGTCCACCTTTAATTTTTCATATTGATCCCCATCTTTTCCAATTTAGCTAATAATTTCCCATGTGCAACCATATGGTGAAGAAAATAGCCACTTCTGAGACCACTTTCTCTTCTTCCTAACACTTAAGAAATGTTTTGTTCCCACAACTGAAACTTGAGTGTGGTTCACAAAGCATTTTTGGTGGAGTGCATTTACATCTGGAATCCACTCATTCCTTCTGTCAAAGTCCAGGTTTGGCAACATTCACAGAATTTGCAATAAGGTAGCAGAAAACATGTTAAAGAATTGGTAAGTGATTTGTTGTCTGTAACAGAGTAGGTGGGGCTAGTCTGGTTTTTATGGCCATGTTGATTGGCATGAATAAAAAAGCAAGCAATGGCCAACTATGTTAAACAGCCAATAAAACTGATAATTTTATTAATTCATCACTTTATTTGTTGATTTGTTTCACAGGAATTATCTGGCAAAAATGTAAGCAATCTTCCCCAAAGGGACAAACCTGGGCAAAAAGCGCATCATGATATCACCATCTCCAGTGGCTGCCGCTCCTCCACTTGTACTATCAGCATAGGCTCCAGCTCCAGCTATTGGCGAGTCCCCTACACGACTATACAGAAGAAGGAAAAGAAACCCATCAATTTAAAATGAAGACAGTTAGTTACAATGGGCCAAATTCTGGTCCCAGTTACACTACTGTGCAACCTGGCTGAAACCAGTGGGGTTGTCTCAGTGTACCAGAGCAGAGCTAAACCCAATATTTACAGGCAAATTCTTAGGGTACTTGTTTCGAAAAATAAAATAAATAAATATATAGCAGCAATGAGAACACACCAGAATTTTACAGTTTCATACTCCAGGAACTCCTAATCTTACATCATGGTAATGAGAGCACCTACTCTCAGTAACAACGACTGACACTTGGACACTCCAACACACTGCCAAGCAAAAAGCAAAACCACCTGGTGAAATAGTGACTGTTCCACAGTTTCAGCCTTCCAGAGTATTCTTCCTTCAAGATACAGAAGGTTTCTGGTTCACCTTAGTCAACTTCCACAGTAGATTAGGCAAAATTGGAAAAAGGCACTCATTCTTAAATAAAGAGTTCATACAGAGTTATTCAAGAATAGTCCTGAATAGGTCCACGTTTAAACAAGCCCTCATTCCTTGATCCTGTGGTGACTCTTAAAGTTCTGGAAATATTTATTGGGTCAGACCAAATCAAACTTATCACTGACATGAGTTCTTTAAAGAGTGAAAACATGTGTCATTTATCATATTTTTTTTTAATAAAAAGCTTTTAAAGGCTATTACAAGCATAAAGCAACAAACTCAATTCACCCATAGATCCACACATTCTTTAGACAATGCTCATAAATAACCTATTCTTGCTCCCATTTAAAAATGAAAAAAAAAGCAGGCCTAAAGTAACTTCTACTATATTTATACACAAAGTTGAAAAAACAAGCCCACTATAAATTGTAATTGCAGCAACGACTTAAAGACCCACCAGAAAATGGGGCCCTATTGTGCTAGTACCTGTATAAACGTGATCATTCAGATAAGCAAAATATCACCTCACCTACACAGATACTTACATGAAATAAAGGATTACAAATACCGTATGTCTTTTTCTCAAACTACAAATACTAACCCCTGGATTTTGTGGACTGCACCATTTGTAGATGTCCCCACTGCAACATGTCCGGAACCACCAATTACAATCATGCCTATAGATTTAAAGAATGGTGAAGCTTAAAAGAATAATTTCTTATATATTTGTTAAAACATCAGTGTTACAATTCAGCAGCATGAAAAACTGATCATATTTTTATTAGCCCTTGTAAGGGCCCTATTTTTAAAATGAAGTTTTACACTTGAATTGTCATTTTCAGAGAGATCTAAATATTTGTATTTTAAAATATTTGAAAATTGGGCCATATATAATCATTGTTGGTAAAAAAATTATAAGTATAATTTAAATTCTCTATTGAGTGTTTATTTTATCCAGATTTCAAAGAGTTCAAAAAGCCTCTAGTACAAACATTCTAAAATACATTAATGAAGTTTAACTACCTTAACCAAGTACAAATGAAGAGGTGACATACCATTCAACATATGACCCACCAACCTTGGCATCCCCTTACTTCTAGCAGTTATGTAATTCAGGCCTCAATTCAGAACGATTCTTAAAGCAGTAAGTAGTTCCACTAAAGTCAGTCAGGCATGTTCTTAAGTACTTTGATGAATTTGTGTGTGTCTCAGCACTTAAGTGGTAATTCTTTGGTAATGAAAATTTTGAAGATTTTTTGCATGACAATCAATCAACAAGTTGGCAAAGATCCAGTCCAAAACGCAGAAGATAAATTTTAACTGACAAAATATAGATAAATAATCTGTACTGAGGTGTTTGGAAATGTGTCTCTGAAGTCTGCAGTTCTGGAATGTCTGCTATGCTGACAACATGTGAAAAATTCATCATGAAACACAAGAAATAATTTTATAAAACAACAAAAAAAGTTTTACCAGTAAAGTATCAAAGTCTTTACAAGAATATTACTCCGAACCTATTTTAAGCACACCAATTTGCAAACAATGCTGTTGCTCAAATCAGAAGTTAAAAAGTATAGGAAAGATTAAAATAGATTCTAGACTTACAAACCCTAAATTGACTAAGGAATTGCAACAAACTCCTTCATAACGTGTGTAAGTAGTACACACTTGACAATGGTGCTGTATATCTGGTATACTACCAGTTTTAAATATTTTTTTATTTGAACTCAGTAAGATTGAGTTGATCATGAAGCAAAAAAAAGAATATATCTTTTAGCATAAAATAACCAAAGAGAGTTACCAATTGTATCATGGTTATGAATATTTATTCTTTTCTGTGAGTTGATCCATTCTTCACTATTTAATTGTTTAGCCTGTTTGTATGGGCCGCAGGATTTTGAAGCATCTGGTATTACATTCTGTAATCAATATTTTATTCATATGAGTCTTTAATATTTCAATAAAGATGCATTTTAAACAAACTACTGCAACAAAAATCTAAATTCCACTATATAACTACCACTCTACAATATTTTAAGATATCTAATGCACAGTTGTACTGAAGTTACAAAAGCTATGGATATTCTTATTAAGAGATGCATTGATTGGCTTTCAATAATGTGTGATACAGGGTCTGTTAATCTGATAGTGCCTATCAGAGAAAAGTAGCAGAACAATCACAAGACTCATTCTTTGGTCAAAATAAGTTTGCATTCTTCAGCACGATAAAGAACCCACAAAAACAAAGTTGATGGTTGATGTTAATACCACACTAAGAGATAAAGTAAAATCCTGTACTTAGGATGACTAAAGTTGGTTAAAAGTAATACTTTAGGCAGGACATTTTATCAAGGAAATGAATAGGTAAGAGAGTATGTACCAAATTAAACTGTCTCAATTCCACTACATTTCAGATACATAAAGACAACACAATCTACAGATGAGTGGGTTCTGCAAGTATGTAACAGTCTGTGCACAGAGACAAACATGCTAACTTATGTTTGTCATCATCTACAGCTACCAATTTAGGCTTTAATTTTGGAAAGACTTAAGCCTATGAATAGTCCCTATGATTTTAATGGGACTACTTCCACATTTAAAAGTCACTCATGTGACTAAATACACCTCGACCCCGATATAACGTGACCCGATATAACATGAATTCGAATATAATGCAATAAAGCAGTGTTCCAGTGGGGCAGTGCTGTGCACTCCAGTGGATCAATGCAAGTTCGATATAACACGGTTTCACCTATAACACGTCAGATTTTTTGGCTGCCGAGGACAGAGTTATAGCGGGGTAGAGGTGTACCTGCAAGACCAAGGCCTTAATTTCCAGTAAGAGATTTCATTTAGAGACTCAATTTTAAGTTTCTGCACTCATGCCTCACTGAGAAATCATCCTCTGTTGTTGAGTTAGGATTTTCTCTGAAATTCAGAAAAGAAATATCACTGTACTAACATCAACATTAACAGAATTCTACAAATCAGGCAGCAAACAGGCTTCCAATCCTCAAGTATATCAAGTGAGCGAGAATTCCAGGATTTTTAAAAAAATGTTTAATGGAACATTCTTTGTTCCCTTAATATGAAGCATTTCTTTCTTTAACAGGTCAAGAGTAACAAGTAAAGTTGTGTGACCAAATTTCTAAAATAAAACAAATATACTGTACCTTCCAGTAGTTTGGCTGACAGCTTTGATAAAGCCACTTTAAATATATTGAAAGAGAATTTTGAGTGGTTAAATCTTCACATGGAAATCCCATGCTTTCTGCAAACAGTGAGGCTTTAACAGGCAAAAGACAAATTCAACAATATTGTAGCATGAGTACATTAGATTTATCATAAAATATATGTTATGATCAAGATGACATATTAGTTTATATACAGCTCATCCCCCTGAAACTATAGAATGTAGTTCCTCTGACAAACGGTGTATCAGTGTAATCTCCGATATACCATCGGCATCCAATTCCTCCTTTACTGAGAGCACTATATCCTACACTTCTAGGAGGAGAGATACTATCTACTATGTCTTTTTGTCTCTTCATTTAAATACGTTCGCTATGACTATGATGAGAGAGCTCTCTCTTCAGACATGTTGCTATACAAAAGAAGCAAAACTTTTCAAACAAACAGGATAAATACCATCCAAATCCAAGATTGTGCTATGTGTAACCTGGAAATTTTAATTTAAGCAAGCAAAAATTTGTAAGTAGCAAATTAATTACAAAAAGACACTATCAACTTGATATCTATACTTTTTCAAAATATGAGGTAAGCAGAAAAAGATTCGGATATCAATACCTGTCCCTGAGTACCTCTGACAATTTCTGTGGCTTTATCATCACACTTTCCTAAGAGTTAAATTTGATTATTTATTTCTTAAATATTTTTTTACAATTGTTACTGTGTGAAAAACAATCATCAACAACAGGGGAAACTGTCCATACAGGAGAAGAAATGAAAGCAATTGCCACAAAGCACAGCCAAATGCAAAGTAAATGAACTGAAAAAAAATTAGAAAAAATGCTATTCATTCACCTTTCAGTTACAGTATCAATCTGGAAGAAATCAAATTCAGATAAAATTGTTTACAGATTTGTAAGTTACCAATCCCTTCCATGCTTGAATCCTTAGATATTTATGTGAACATAATACATAGTTTTACAAGATTCTTAGGAGTTTCTGCTTATCCCAATATTACAGAAAAAACCTTCAATTTATTTACTAGTTAATTTTTTATTGCTTTTCTAAAACTACTCATGTAATGGGAATTTCATGAGCAATAGTTAAGTTATTGAATGTTTACCAACATTTCAGTATCTGGAGTACCTACTAAGAGAGCAAGTGAGCTCAGAAAAGTCTGATTGTTCATGTTTATTGATCCTCCTTTTATGACTTCTATAGCCTGTTTTTATTCCAGAAAGTGGAGCTGTTGGGCAATGTGCACAAAGGTAGCATGGTTTCGTAAAAAAAAAACAACAAACAAACAAAAACCAACCAAACAAAAAAAAAAACGCATCTTTCATACTCCCTAACTGATATAATTTGGAGTTACTTAAACTGAAAAGGACTCTGAGGACTGTTTAGGAAGTCAGAAATATAAGATTCAATTATTTTCAATGATGAAAACCTAAAGTAACAAATTCCCGTTAAAATTTTAGAGCCAGAAACAATATACTGTACTTTCCACACATTAAAATACCATTATTTACAGTAAATGTTATACAATGCTTAACAGTTAAGGGTGTGGTTGTGTTCTTTTTTCTGTTAAAAATTCAAAAAAACCTGTGTGCAGACAGAAAAATTGAGATTATCCTAGTTTCAAATGTTTTTATCTTTTACTCCCCAAATAAGAGCAGAAATACACCTCTACCCCGATATAACGTGACCCAATATAACACAAATTCGGACATAATGCAGTAAAGAAATGCTCCGGCAGATCAAAACAAGGTCGATATAACACCATTTCACCTATAACAAAGTAAGATTTTTTGGCTCCCAAGGACAGCGTTATATCGCAGTAGAGATGTGTGTAGAATGCGACTATCTGACTATGTAGCTTGATAAAAAGCAGAAACAATCTTGCAGAAAGACTCTTACAAGAAGTCATTCAATCTAATCACACTTTAAGGACAATTTTTTAAAAATTGTTTCTAATACTTTGTGTAGAACAGAAATTTTTCTTCCTCTCCTCCACTGAATTTAAAGTTCAACTACACACTCTAGTGAGTCTGCTATCCTCTCCCATCAATGTTTGCTTTACCAATTCCCAGTGTCACTCCTCATATTTGCTTCCAACATCCCTGCTCTCATCCCACTGAGCTCTTCCAGAGAAAATTGGATGACCATTCCAACTTCCTTCAGAAAGAATTTGCTTTTTCCCCCTTCCATCTTCTTTACCCTTCTGACACATGGTGCTGAAGCTTGTCACCCCCTCTGACTTGCTCTTCAAACCTGCCTCCCTTATTCTCAGTCATTCCTGGTATTCCAGGTTACTCTGCTATTCCCAAACATCTTTTAGTTTACCCTGTCCCAAACCTCTCTTTCACCTTGAAGCACAAAGTCTATTGTGACTTTCTTTACATCCCACTCTACTCATTCCCTCCTGGATCCCTTGTATGCTACTGATATTCCTCTTACCACAGCACTAGTGACCGCTTCCTGGTCAAATCAAAAGGGACTGTAAACTACCTCAAACTCCAGCCCTCCCTTTCCAGACCCAGTCTTTGCATCAGCTACAGCAACTGTCTCCTCTGTCTTGTCTCATTTCCTTCATTCCATCCAAAATGCTAGTGCCAAACTCATCCTCTCCTATCAATGACCACATCACCTCTTTTTAAATTTAATCTTTGCCTTCATGATTTCCTCCATGCAGCCCCCTACACTTAAAAAACCCTTAAGCCAACTAATCTTCCATTTCCTATTCAAAGTCTTCCTAGAAACATTTCTTCCATAAAGTTTAAAGATACTAATCCACCAATAAAGTATTAAGTTACCTGAAAAAGATAAAACCTCCACTGTTTATAGAATTTATCACCATGTGGTGTGTTGTGCCAAACTGTACAGTACCTGATTTATTTAAAAGCTCTCTGAGGCAGAAAGTATTCATGTACTTTGCAATTTAAAAACATACGACTGTGCTCAATAAATATGAAAATGAACTTTGAAATAAAATTAGGTACAAAATTCTGCCATTTATTTTTTTAGTAAAGCTTCCCTTGTATTTTAAATGAAATATTGGCATATACCAGCTTCCATTTATATAGTGTCTTATGTCAAAACATCTACACTTAGTATCTGCATTTTCAGTGATATTAAAACAGCTCTGGCATTAAAAGTTAATAGTTGCAGCTGAGTCTGTAGAGGGATACATAACCCTTTGTTTTAGTTCAAGCAGAAATAGCAGAATAAAAGACCCTGATAATCTGTAGATATTTAAGAAACTTAAAGAAGGATAAATACTTTTCAATTACTTAACAGCATTCATTTGAATATATATGTGGGGGATTCCTCTACTATCAAGATTCATCTATTGTAAGTCTCCTTATTGTATAGTGATAATTAAGACAAGGGTAAGAACTGGAAATAACTGAATAAAGTACATAATTACCTGATTCCCCCACTAATAATGTGTGCTTAGTATGCTGAATCACTTTCCGTGCTACACCAATAGCATTTTTTATACGTCTGAGATCTGCTACTGCCCCAACTTCCATGGTGTCGCTGAAACAAGAAGAATATGGAAGTGAGAAATATTTAAGGTGTGCATATATTAAACAGTAACAGAGGATAATAAAATGATTACATATCTTCTGCTATATATACTTTGTGCTTGTCTACCGTTAAGAAGTTGTACCATTTTATCTATACTGGTATAGTTAAAGTAGTACAACATCCCTGAAAGCAGCCATATCAGCATAGATGTACATTATACTGTACTGGTCGAAATCATCTTTGTACTGATATAAACGCATCCATATTCGAGTTTTACTAGTGTAAGTATTTCAAGTGTAAATAACTGCACCCCTAAGCAAACAAATTACTCTAGTAAGACTTCCAAGTGTAGGTCAGACCTAAACAATGAATAAGGTCTAAAAGACATCACATAGAATTGTCATGAAAGTAAAATTTGTATGGAAATTAAAGAGCAAATGGTCCTCTATTAAGATTATACTTAAACCTTCAGATATCCTAATCCTGCAAAAGTAAGCCTCTCTCTGCCTCTTCAGGCATACAGTCGTATAGGTGCTGTACATTATGCTTCATTTTCAGAGAGAATCTCTCCTCTGCAATACCCAGGAACTCCATATGCCACTTTAGCTCCCATATCTGGCAATCAGGCTATCGGAAAATGAATGTCAGGGATTGCAACAAAAATGCTTAGTTAGCTTCCAAGCATCCTGGTGCCGTGGCAATCTATTCCCTGTTTGATTGGATATTTCCCTCTTTCTACTGTACCCACGAACACATCAATTAATATTAGAGTGAGTGCAGTATTATGTCTATTGAACACATCAACATGATGGCATGGTACATATAACAATGCTTACATCATCTTGAACTGTACTAAAAATCCTTAGGATTATTCTCTTCTCCAGGTAACTTTCTTACCCATCCATAATCATGGCATCTAATGTTGTTTCTCCATGTTCATCTGGACTTCCTCCAAATCCCACACTTCCATCACACTGATCAATCTCACACTGAGCGCAGCCTCTCTCCACTGCATCCAGCTCAGAGCCTCCTGACTGTAAGGTGTACCATGCTGTAAGCAACACAAACACCAGGTAAGTTAAAATAATTACTAATATTTTATTTAAAATTATAAAAACAAATACACAAGAAACTACACCAGCTATGGCAGCTAAAAATAAACTGTATAATATGTTGTTATTCTTAGGTGAAATCTAGAGAAAGTGTTATTCAGAATATAAAAAGTCAACTTTTTTGCATAATTGGCTAATGTTTCTGAATGGGAAGTGATGGGATATTTGTGTGAGTGGGGAGTTGTTGCTATAGTGTCCACAATTATAGTGTATTTCATATACCAAGTAAAAAAAAAAACAACCAACAATAATTTACGGTTGTGTAATTAAAGCACTCCTTCTCTCCAAGGCATGAATAGTACTAAGGCTACACATACAAACTCTTCCACACAGGTATATCCAAGCTCACATGGAGTCTAAATTAAGTCTGTGTAGCTATGCAGGATCGTGGCATATTTAAAGATTTTTTAAATATACAAATAGGAAAATGTTATATTAAAAACATTTCTTAAGAGCCATTTTAGAGAGAATTAAGCATAGTTAAAATGAGCCAGGCACACAATTAAACCTAACAGTGTTTAAAGTATATAACCAAACAAACAAACAAAAAACAATATTTATGCAGCACTAAAAATAACCATCTCTTTTCCTCTCCCTTTCTGTCATCTATCCTTTGAGATCTAGTTTGTGGCTTGAAAAAACCTTTTATGTGAGTCAACACAAATGGCTCTGCTGAACTTGGCCCACAGACCTTGATCATGCAAACTGCTTCATAGGGTCAGAGCCCTGAGTGTATGTGAAGCCACAATGAAGTTAATGGATTCCCACATGGGTGCAGAGATCCACCCCCTGGAAAAATTTGCCAGGATTAGGACATGGGCCCAGATCCTGCAAATATTTATATGCATATGTGATGCTGTATAATGGGGAAGGTGATCGACTACACTAATATGATCAACACTACTTTTGAAAAATTGTGATAACTCTTGTACAAAATATCATTGAAAAATTTATAATCTGCTGTGTTTTGTTATCTTGTTATAATGTGTATCAATATTGTATATGGAGTTATGACATTTTGCTACGTGCTTGTATCTCAAACTTCTTGTGAGTCTCAGAAGCCCCCATAGGTTAGCCTTTCAGGAATAACAAAAGGAGCTATGAGGACACCCTAGCAATAGCACACAAAAGGTGCAAGCAACATTTACAATTCATATGAAGAACTGCTAAGCCTGCACCTAGGAAATGAAGCTAGGAAGCAGCTAGAATTTTTCCAGAAGAGAGGGCAAGATATAAAAGGCAAGAACAAAAAGCACCTTTTACTTCTTTCTTCTTTCCTCTGGACTACTGAACTTTGACAAAGGAAAATTTTGAACAAAGGATTGGAGGTTCCCAACACTATTTGGGCAAACCAGACAGACTTGTAAAAAACTATCTGACATAACATCCCTAACTAGCATTTTGGATTTACACCCTTTAATTCACCTGTAATGTAATTTATGAGTTATGCAGAGGTTTATTTTCATAGTTAATAAATCTTTAGTTTACTAAAGAATTGGCTGCAGCACTGTATTTGGTGAGATCTGAAGTGTACCTTGACCTGATGGTAAGTGACTGGCTTTGGGGGCTGTAAAAACTCAGCGTGTGGTGATTTTTGGTTTTAATAACCTTTCAGCACAATAGTTCAGTTTGTCTGGGTGGTAAATGTGACTGCAGCACTAAGATGACTAGCTAAAGCAGAGGTGGGCAAACTACAGTCCATGGGCCGCATGCAGCCTGTCAGACCTTTTAATCTGGTCCTCGAGCTCTGGCTGCGGAGCAGGATTGAGTGCTTGTCCCACTCTGCGCACACCGTGGCTCCTGTAAGCAGCGGCTTGTTCCCCCTCTGGCTCCTACACGTAGAGGCAGGCAGGGGGCTCCGCATGCTACCCCCGCCCCAAATGCAGGCTCTGCAGTTCCCACTGGCCAGGAACCGTGGCCAATGGGAGCTGAAGGGACAGTGCCTGTGGATGGGGTAGTCTGGCCGCGCCTCCACGTAGGAGCTGGAGTGGGGACATGCTGCTGCTTCTGGGAACTGCTTGAAGTAAGCGCCACCCAGATCCTATAACCCGATCTTCTCTCATGCCCCAACCCCTTGCCTGCCTCTGAACCCCTCAGCCTCAACCCAGAGCACCATTCTGCATCCCCAACCATCACTTTCCCTATTCCAACCCCCTGCCCTAGCCCTGATCCCCCTCCAAGTCCCTCAGTCCCAGCCTGTAGCACCCTCCTGCATCCCCAAATCCCTCATTCCTAGCCTCACTCCAGAGCTCACACTCCGAACCCTTCTGCTCCCACAGCCCCTCTTGCACCCATTTCCAGCCCAGACCCCCAGCAGAGCCCTCACCCCAACCCTCAATTTTGTGAGCATTCATGGCCCACCATACAATTTCCATACACAGATGTGGCCCTGAGGCCACAAAGTTTGCCCACCCCTGAGCTAGACTGTCAGTGGTTTTCTGGTAAGCTAGTAAAGTGACCCAGGAGCACATATACCTTGCTGGTTTGGCTAAATCTAACTATAAGATATACTACCAATTTGGAAGTGTTTGCCAAGTTTGGACAGTCTGACCTAATACTGGCACTCTCCGTTGTGACTAGGGCTACCAGATAGCAAGTGTGAAAAATCAGGACGGAGGTGGGGGTGATAGGAGCCTATATAAGGAAAGACCCCAAAATCAGAACTGTCCCTATAAAATCAGGACATCTGGTCACCCTAATTGTGACCTCCACAAGACACAGGTGACAGCATACTATTCTGAGTAATTCCCCCATTGTTTCTGTGAGACTACTCAAAAGTAATCAATTTAAGCCTATGGATAAGTGTTGGCAGAAATAGAGCCTTATATTGCAAGTGAGATCTTTCGTTGCTGATAAAATTAGGTTTTAACTCATATCAAAACTACGGTAGTCTAGCTTGGGTGCATTTTCTAAATGTGTCTCTACAACCTATTCCTACCTTTTGCTATGGCTACACTTGAAATTTCAAAGTGCTGCAGTGTGGTCGGAGCGCCAGTGCTGGGAGAGCTCTCCTAGCGCTGCACATAAACCACATCCCTTACGGGTGTAGCTTGCGCTGCGACACTGATTACACTGAGGCTTTACAGCGCTGTATCTTGCAGCGCTCAGGGGGGTGTTTTTTCACACCCCTGAGCACGAAAGTTGCAGCACTGTAAAGTGCCAGTGTAGCCAAGCCCTTTTATGGGTGATACTAGGAGTGAACAATACACATGTTATCTGTAAGTTGCCATATAAACCTCCTAAAAGAGGTAAAACAGAGTAACAAAAATTTTGATAATGGTCAAGAACTGCTGCTGTCTAAATAATTATGTGGGATGGATTTTGAACAGACACACTGAATTTTAAAATATATATATATTTTAAGCACACTTTTTAATACCTATGTTACTAATATCTATTCAGATTATTAGAAATGAAAGTAATGTAAAAACTCAAGTTTGTGCCAATGTATGGTCCAACCTGAGAAAATGCAAAAAGGAAACCAAATTACTTTTATGTGTAGGTTCCTAGTGGTGTGCTATTTGGGGGAATGGTGATTTTTTTTTTTAAATGATAGTTACAGCAACATAGAAACACACCTGTTACTCTCTGGTTTGCAAAGCTTTTAATAAAATTTAAATTTTGGGCCAGATGCCATAGGGAAACATCCCATCCCCCCGTGTTTAACTGAGGCATTTATAGTTTCACTTCCTATTGCTTGAACACTTCCATTACTAGTTTGACTCCCTAAATGTAGCGAAGTTGGCTTAGGAACTTCTTTGGGGTAGTCTAGCCACAGCAATTGTAGCCATTTTGGTAAACCAGCACTGGGGGTAAAAAACAACTCTCATCTCTAACAGTATCAGTACACCTGTGTGCACGACCAGGACCAAGGGTTTTCCGAATACCTGCACTAAGCAATACTCCCGAGAACAGCATCTTCCCCCTGCTGCCCAGACTCCCCCACGCGATCAAGGACAGCAGTGCAAGACCTGAGTCACAGCCACGCCACCCCACCCCACTGCACTCCAAGCAATGCGGGGAGTGCTGCGGGCTCCACCGGTCCGTGCGCTGTGCAGGTGCAAAGGTGAGCAGAAATGCCCCCGCCCCCAACAACAAGCCCAGCTCCCCGCCCGCAGGCGCCGGCCAGCCCAGCATGAGGCAAAGCCCGGAGCCAGCGACACCTGTTTCCGTTGCTTTCCTAAATGCCCAGGTGTTGACGACTAGCGGCAGCGCAGCCGCACCCGCGCCCCCGGCCCCAGGCACAGGCAGCAGCAGCACCAGCAGAAGGAAGCGGAGCACCCGCCGCGCGCCGAACCCCATCGCGCGCGCCGGCTGCACTCATACATCATCCGGGATGCGCGCGCCTGAGCTCGTGACTAATCACGCGGCCACAATTTCACAATCCCACCCGGAAGACGCGCTCGACCGCCAGGGAGGGGAAGGAGCAGCCAAGTCTGACGCGAATGGCCCCGCCCCCTCGCCTTTCCGGGCTCCCTCCCTCCGCTGTTACCGCCGCCTACCCGCTCCTCCCCCGGCTGCTGAGCGGTGGGCTGGCGTGCGGTCTCTCGAGCCCAGCGCCCTCAGTGCAGGCGGCCGGTGCCAACAGGGCAGAGCTGGGGCGGGGCTGGCCCCCACCTGTAGGGCTGAGGGGGTGGGAGGGGGGCAAGTTTTTAGGTTGGCTATTAGGATACACTATTAGGGTGGTGAAGCACTGGAATGGGTTACCGAGGGTGGTGGTGGAATCTCCTTCCTTAGAGGTTTTTAAGGTCCGGCTTGACAAAGCCCTGGCTGGGATTATTTAACTGGGAATTGGTTGTGCTTTGAGCAGGGGGTTGGACTAGATGAGCAGTGAGGTCTCTTCAAAACCTGATAGTCTATAATTCTAAGTGGGGCAATTTGTCCTAGGGCCTAACAAGAATATAGTATTATGCAGTATTGCAATTTTTTTTCTGGAAGGGGCCCGCAAAATTGCCCGAGGCCCCCTGAATCCTCTGGGCGGCCCTGCCCACTTGCACCAGGTGTGAGCTGGACCACCTGTTGTTCTGTGCCCAGGTGCCAGCTCTGACTCAACCTGGGGTGAGGCCGCCCAGGGTCGCTCACCTGAGTGCTGTAAGTTAGAGCTGGCGCCATGGCACAGGAGAGGGGGAGCTGGCCTCAAGGCGATGCCTTATGTCTCAGGCATTGGGACCCATGCTCTGAGGGTAGGGCAAGGTGTGGGCAGTCATCCTAACTCAGAGCAGGCACCCTTGCCAGCCAGGAAAGCACCTGTGCCACTTGGATGACTCATGCAATGCACAGAGCAGGCCACCCCCATCTAAGATGTGAATGTGTGTTATTTCATTATGTTTCAATGATTATTATTTGTATTGCTGCACTGCTGTTGTTGCCACCTCTCATAATATTTGATGTTTGTCTGAAAACTGCAACTCCGGGAGAATTTCAGGTGTCATTTAAAAAAAAAAAGTTTTTAGCCATCATGGTTGCAGAGAAAAGCTTGAAAAGAGGAACGCTAAAGGCTCACAAACCAGAAGGCAAATAAAAAGTTGTTGTTTTTTTTAAATCTTATGAGTTTTAAGCTAGTGGCATGATTTTGGGAGGCCTGACAATTAAACTAAAGTTTGTCAGTGATTGAGAATGAACACAATACATTAGGTTTCCAAGCTCTTGGGGAAAAAAAAGTAGGCTCTTTCTATGTATGATCATAAGATTTATGCACCAGCTTCTATGTACCATTCTGCTCTTGTATGAATGTTTCTTCTAGGGCGAGTGTTTCTGTGATGGGCTTTAACTAGTTTCCATGATCTTTCACTGTTGTGGCAAATCATTTATTGAAGCTGACTTTATAAAGTTTCTCTTTTTAAAAGAAAAACAATCAGAATGTATATCATATATTTTCATAATCCTGCCAACTGTGCTAAAAACGTACTGATTAAAAAACACCTGCAACAACTAGTTTAAAAGTGTTTAACATGTTACTATAGCAGCTTGAATTATTTTAAAGCCCCAGGCTCACATGATGTTAGCACCTCAGACACAGTCAATACAAGACACTGATTGTGTTCAGAATAATTGCATACAAGCAACCAAATACTTATGAACAACAAGAAAAACCAGCTGCTGTTCTCAGAACTGGGGTGTTATAAAGGTATTGCAGAAATACTTTTCCACTCAATATCATTGATCTTTCTGGAATACATCATGGGCCAAATTCAATGAAATTGTACCAAGAATGTATTTGGCCTCATATAGCTAGATAATTCATCAGAAAGAAGAAAGATGAGATGTCTGGGTTTTACATATGGCGAGGTCAAGTTTGTAGGCATGCATAAATTGTCAGTACACCCAAGTTGGTTTAAAAAGCCTGCAGCTATATTATTATTATGACAAAATAATCCACAAACTTTGGAAGGCTGCTGTAGTCACCAAGCAACAGTATTATCCTTTATTACAAAAGTCAACAACATAATAAAGCACTTAAAATATTGGGCCTGAACACAAGAATAACTCGACTTTAGCTTTCAAGATTTCCCATGAGTAAAACTGCAAGAAACCTTATTCAGGTAAATACCCTGTTAGCTAATTCATTTCTGATATTAAAGTTCTTATTTCTGCTATATATCTCTTTATAAGGTTTGCAGGGAAAAGATAAGGGCAAAAAGAAGTATGAGTTACTGCTAGCTTAAGGGAATAAGGAGAAAGAATTACTACCGAAAAAGTAGGCCTGTTAATAAATGAAAAGGAAGACAAAATTAACCACTATTCTAAATTGGCTATGTTACTGAACAACTTAATTCATCTTTTAACAAGATAAATAAAAAAGGAGTATGGACCATTATGAAGTAATGAAGAACTTGCCTACATAGCTTTTGTGCAGAGGAAAATACTCATCATGATGAATGCATCTGCATCATGCAAGCCTAGAAGGCAGGACATTTAAGGAACCTGCATGTTTGGTAGGACACATGACAGTGTGGCATTGGGTCATGATGCTTATTTAAATGTACATTTGGTTGGTTTTGTTTCTATGACAGTTCTTTGTAAGTGGTAGTCAAAATTTAGTAACACAAATGATTAAGTATCAGAGGAATAGCCGTGTTAGTCTGTATCCACAAAAACAATGAGGAGTTTGGTGGTACCTTAAGACTAAGATTTATTTGAGCATAAGCTTTCATGGGCAAAAATCCACTTCTTCAGATGCATGGAGTCAAATAATTAATCTATCTCATATGGAAGAATGTTACTATTTGTTACTTGTATTGCAGAACTCCTTTTTGCTAGGCGCCGTACAAACACATAGGGTCAAATTCTGGCCTAACTAATACCAGTGTAAAACTAATAGTAAAGTCAGTAGAGTTACTCTGGATTTACATCAGTAAAACTGAAGGCAGCATTTGGTGAGCATCACTCAAGGCCAACTATTGGTGCTACATCCATCTACTGTAAGTTATTTGAACACTTGATTTTAATTCTGCTTTGTAGTAAACTGTTTTAAAAAAATATTGTTGCCTTTGAAAGTTGTTTGTACCTCCACGGACATTGACTGTATTCTTATTTTAATTTCCTTTCTGGATTAATGGAACCTCACCGCAGTCTGCTACTATCTTGAGTGTTAATTGCACTCTAGAGGGCCATAGCTAAATTAGAATGCTGGTAGAGGTAGGAGATGCCACATCTAGTGAACAAAGTGATGATTCCAGAGATTGAATCCTGTTAGTAAATTATAAGAAGAGACAATATTCTAGAGAAAGACTTTCTTTTCAAAAATCCACAGTTCACTATAAGATGTGCACCAGTCAGCTCCTTGGTTGATTGGTACTGAGTAAATAATTAAAACAGGGAGAAACTCACCTCTCCTACTAAGAGCATCTCTTCTACAGTGGCCAGATTCTGCCACAAGTTACGACTGTGCAGTCTTATTTGGGACCATCTGTTAAAAAACTGCAAGTCTAGCAGGGGCGGCTCCAGGCCCCAGCACGCCAAGCGCATGCTTGGGGCGGCAAACCGTGGGGGGGCGCAGGGTGGCAGGCAGACTTCCTCTGACGGCTTGCCTGCGGAGGGTCTGCTGGTTCCGCAGCTTTGGAGGACCAGTGGCCCATCCGTAGGCAAACCGCCGGAGGCAGTCTGCCTGCCGTGCTTGGGGCGGCAAAATCCCTAGAGCCACCCCTGATGTCTAGCCACACTTTGCTTGTCTAATGTTTCAGATTTTGATATCATGAAATAAAATTGATTTCTGTATTTGTAGTTTGTAACTTGTTGACATTTTTAACCTTGATTAGGCTTTATGACTTTCTGAAATGAGCACACCTATACACAGACAAAAAACATCAAACCAGAGAATATTTTCCTTGAGTGAACCAAAAGGGGTAATTATTGATTGATTGACATTTGTTGTTGAAATTTGTATTGCTGTACATTTTTGCTAACACTGAAGATTTGTGATTCATAAGCCATTTTTAAATTAAATTAATCTTGCTACTAATTGAATAGATTTTTTATTACCTTATTAGATTATCTTGATCTATTTAGAGTAGTTTTGTGGAAGTAGATGTCCTCCATTAGTCTGTAATAAAATCTATTGGAGGAAATCATGTTTTCCTTCCTTCCTGTTACTGTTGTAAATATTCTGTTTCATTTTTAAAAAAATAAAAAGTTGTACCAGAATCCCAGATTATGATGGCTCACTTTCTTGTTTTTGTAGCTGTTCAAAGTAATTATTGTGTCTTATATGTTCTTACAGTAATAAGTTGGCCTGTTGTGCTCCTTTGTCTCAAAAGAAGCTACAGTATGTGTAATATATATCCCATTTGTAATTGCAATACTGGTCCACTGCAGTAATAAAGTTGTCATACTGAACATGTAAGGGACCACTTTACATTGTTAGCACTGCCTTTTTTATTACAACTGTTTGTAACTTTATGTCTTCATTAATGTGATCCATTGCAGTAATAAAGTTGTTGGACATCTCCTGCAACTTACTGTTTTCTACCCCCAACCCTGAAAGTTACTTTGGCTTTGGCAGTTGAGTTTACTTTCTATTTCAATGTTCATATTGAGGTAACCAGAAACATGGCTACTATAATCATATTATTGAATAAATGTGGCAGTTTATGAGATCTGCATCCATTTTATATAACTTTGTTATGATTTGGTATCAATAATTTTAAATGTGGACTTTACTGAATTAGGAATGCATTCAACACTGAAAACAAACATACATCGGATGATATGCTCCATTGACGTTTTTGTGGACCTGGTATCCAAATGCAATATACAACATTTAGGCCCTGATCTTGGAAATGTAAGTGTGTGGGCGGACCCCTGAGCAGAAATCTGTTGAAATCAATGGGTTCTGCCCACATGGTTCTCTTTGCCAGATAGGGGCCTTAACAACTCTTTGTTCTTATTGCAAACTGGTGCCTTTTTGTATTTTGGAAAAAAATGCTACTTTTGAACAAGTGCTTTTTTAATTAAAAAATGTTCCTCTTAGCCCCCCAAAAAACCATTCTGTGTAGGCTATTTGATTGAGAAAAAGGCAAGCAGTGCTATTTTCTCAGGGTTCATTTCTTAAAATATATTTTTAGAGTTGTCTATTAACTAGTGAGTTTTAGCTTATTTGGAAAATGCTTTTGTAGCTGCCAAGAGATTTAGGCCCAGATTTTAGCCATGGGTTGGTGGGCTGCAAAAGAGCCAATTGCAGCTCTCTGATTCTGGAGCTGGTTCTATGTCAACCCCAATATAATTTAGAGCAGCTGGGGTGTACTCTAATTGAACTCTCATTGGCTATAGCCTTCAAAGCCCATTATGGAAGTTCAGTACAGCTGGAATGCAGTATGCTATAGACGTGCCTGCTCATGCCCACAAAATAGAATGGTGTAGGAAATCATAGCAAAGTGACATTTTTGTTAATTTTATAGAATTCTTTTCTGAAAACATGTAGCAAAGAAATCAGCTATGTGGTCTACACACTACACACCGGCTGGGGATATCTGGCAGCAGGCACCATTCTTTGCACTATCAACAGTGTATAGGGGTCAGATCAAAGTATCTAATTAAGTAGTAATTTTCCATTCTAATTATTTCCCTGTGGAAGCTATGTAGAACTCCAGAGCTATTCAGCTGTGGAGGTTACCCTGATTCTGAATGGGGAAAAAATGCATCCTTTTCTTTGGCTGCAGAATGGCAATTAGGCATTCTGTGCTGCTTCTTCCAAACCAGAGTTTCTGATTCCATCTAGACTGTGTGTGGCAAACTATATTTTAAACTGAGATGACAAACACAGAACATGGCATTCCTACTTTAAGGCAGCCACTACATCTTTAATTTACACTCTTGAACACACATATTGCCAAGTAAAATGATTAGAAAAAGTTTACAATGCCTGGACTAAATGGGGTAAAGTAAGGATTAAATAGCAGCTGCAGATCTGAATTCCTTGCTTTGTGAGGATTTAGTCTGAGTCTTTGAACACATTAAGCTACGTTCTGCTCAGTCACATCTGTGCAGCTTCACTGAAATCAATGGGACTTGCCTGGGTGTAACAAAGCAGAATTCTGCTCAGTATTTTTGTGTGTTTTAATACATCTAATTTCTTCTGAAGCTTTGGCAGCATTCAGACTATAAATGTAATTACTTTACACATTTGCTGATTATCTTTAATATTTATCCTATGAAATAATTTGTTAAATTAAAATCATCATAAGTCTCAGGTAGAATCTTTTCCTCACCTCTGACTTTGATTTTAGAGTGCAACAACAGTGGGAGTTATATTGCTTCAGTTGCCTCAGACACATGAATTCAGATTGCAAATGAACAATAATGGACCTGATTCAGCAAGCCCTTACTCCTGTGGTTGGTCCCATTGGTTTCATTTAGATTATTCACAGAAATCTGTTACAGTACTCCCATCGGTAAGAATTAGCAGGATTAGGCACACCTTCTGATCACTTTCGGAATCCTAGTTGTCTGGAAATCATTTTTAGTTTCAGTCTTCCATATATCAATATTTGTACACACTTTCAGAAAAGAATTCTATAAAATTAACAAAAATGTCACTTTGCCAAAGATACCTGTTTGGCATACAAAATGCCTATTTTTTCTCTTATTTTTCCAATAACCTATTTTCTCTTTGTTTAGAAAGAAATCCTGAACCTGAATGCAATAACTTTTTCAATTCCTTTTGAAATGTAGCATCAGTATGCTTATTAAAAGCACACTGTGATAGCTTTTTCACTTATTTTTTATTTAAAAGGGTTGTCTCTCATTCTTGATATTCCTGTTTATTTTTTTGGTTTATAATCTAAGTGTATTTTTATTATATACTTATTACCCTAATTATTGTCTGTATGTTTTACATTGATGCTTGTTTCCTCCACATAGTTTGAGTCTTCATTCTGTTACCTCAGCTTTACATCATCTTAACTTCACTAATTAAGGTGATTTACACTGGTGTAAAACTGGTGCAATGGACTGGAGAATCAGACCTTTGTTCTCTAGTTTTCATGTGTTTGGCGATTAAAAAGAGGTTTTCCTGGATATGCTTAGAGAATTTGCACACAATTGCTGAGAGTTTATTTATCAGGTTTCAGTAGCTTCATAAAAAATTGTGAATAGAAAATGCACTGCTATTTACTATTTTACTAGTTGTAGTGCTGCACACAACACAATTAACCATCTGCTATTAGAAATATGGCAAATGTTTTATTTGTGTCTGAAGGAAAATACAAACAGATTTTGCCTTGTAGAAATTGCCTTTTATATGTTTTTTTTTTGAGATCATATTACAGAAAAGCCAGGAATCTATTGAACAATTTGTTTTGTTCAGCATAACAGCAGGAATATTCTGAGACTTGATTTAAAAATGAATAATATCACGCCGGAACTGCTGAAGTTACTATGCATGCCTCCTTCCAAATGACTCTTAATTTCCTGCTGGTCTGGTAGAAAAATCTATTCATTATGACTCATTTTTAACATGATCCAGCTTCAAAATAGAAACTGTGTTGTTCTTATTCTTATATAAAGGAGAACCTACCGTGATGATTACCCAAAGCAACCATTAGAAACAGGAAGATGTACAATGTGACTGACACTGGATATGGTCCATATGTTAACCTGCATTTTCCAGCCAAAGCCAATAAACACAAAGTATTTAGAATCAGTAGCTTATACTACATATTTATTATTGAGAAGGACTATATAATTCAGTCTTCACCACCCTGAATGTCCAACCACATTTTCTATGTTACATATTTTTATCATTTAAATATTTGTCATTCAAATATGGAAGAGCAGCTGTGCAGCTTGGGGCACATAAGTTGGGTGATAGTGGAGATACACATCTGGTGCCTGGTTCTCGTTGATTGAATTCCAGCTGGAGATTTAAATTCATATCCAGCAGTGACACCAGAAATTGAGGGGTGCATATTATTCCACAGAAATTATCCCATTGGGGTGTTTCATTGAGATGCATTTTAACAAGAATACATTGTGCAATGCTGCTTGGATTAATGCTTTCACCGAAAGATATTCATTGATAGAACATCATGAATCTTCCTTCTCTAGTCATTGCACATATTGGCAGCAATGCATCACTTGTGTGACTCTGCTCAAGTTAGAGTTACAGGTATGAATTTGATCCTGTTTAAAACGCATTTTAAATTTAGGGAGAGTAAAACCTGATACTAAGGCTCAAACATTCTAAAGATACTCAAATGACAAATCCCTATAATCAGTTTGCAGCTGGCTCAGTATTTTAACACCACATCAACATATCCCTTGGAAAGGAGAACCAGCAGGTGATTATCTTAAGTTAATTGAACATACCACACTTTATAAACTTGTGAGAACCAATTACTCATTTTTATTTATTCTGAGATTTCTAAAAGTCACCGATCATGGGAACAAATGTTAGAAGACACCATCACAAAAACAACATGGAGGTAAATGTCAAATCAAACGAACTCCCTCTAAAACTTCACGTCTGTTCCTCCTACAGTTACCAAAACCCAAAGCCAGTACAAATGAATATGGTTTATACAGCTCTACATCGATATAACGCTGTCCTCTGGAGCCAAAAATTCTTACCACGTTATAGGTGAAACCGCGTTATATCGAACTTGCTTTGATACACCGGCGTGCACAGCCCCGCCCCCCCGGAGCACTGCTTTACCGCGTTATATCCTAATTCGTGTTATATTGGGTCATGTTATATCAAGGTAGAGGTGTACTTTTCCTAGAAGGTCAATGAATTAGGGCTTTCTCCGGTCAACAGGGGGTGTGAATTTCAGACTAACGGTACATCTACACTGCAATAAAAAGCCCATGGCACAGAGTCTTAGATTCTGGTCAATAGATACAGGGTCTCAGAGCCCAAGGTCCATCCAGCCTGATCCCAAATGTCTACGCTGCAGTTTTCAGCCCCACTAACTCCAGTCAGCTGACCCGAGCCAATGCAGAGGTTCCCTGAACGGCCTTGTATCAAGAACAGCTTGGGCCAGATTCTCAGTTACACTAGACTAAAGCTGAGAAATAGGTTTCATATTAAATTATTTTTCAGTGAAAAAGGCAGATTCAGCAACATCAAAATGTTTCATGAATTCATCAGGATTTCAACAAATTGTTCCAGTAAAAAAACCCCCCAAAACCTAAAACAGTTTAACCCCCACAAAATTTTGTTTCAATATTTTTGAACCGCTTTTCATGTCAAAATTATGTTTAATTTATTTTTTTAAATGTTTAAAAATACTCAAAGTGGAAACAAAATGTCTCCTTTTGGGTCAAACAAAATGTTTCTTTTTCCCTAAAATGATTATTTAAAAAATTTTCAATTTATCAAAACTTCTGAAAAAGTTCAATTTTTATTCAACATGATTTTTTTTTTACCAATTTTTTGGATTTTCTAGTGAACCAAAAAAAATCCATTCTTCACCCAGCTCTATGATAGACCATTCTGCCAGAGTAAAAGCTGCCTTAGGCTACATCTACACTACAAGTTCGGGGTGTGATTCCCCTATTTCTGTAGAAGCTGGAAGATGAATGTTTCTGCAGGAACAGGCTATTAACAAATAGCCACAATTGTAAGCACCTTGGGACTGCCTTTTTCTTCATGTATATACAGCACTTAATACCATGGAACTTATTCCATGACTGGGGCTGAAGTTGTATGAAATTTTCTGAATTCTGATGTTTACAACAAAAAGGGAATAATCCTTTGCAAAAATATTTGCAATTCCCTTCCTTCCCCTCCTCTCCATCCACCCTCCGATTTTTCAACCAATTCTAACTGGAGATTTTTCGTGCTACCACAATACAAAAATAATAATAATTAAAGGGACATTTATTATTCTACACATAAAATAATATACAAATAGATGTGCAGGGTTTTTCTCTCCCATATTATAGACAACGAGGAAAAAAAGGCAAAAGTTTTCTTTTTGGATTAGATTCCTAGCATTATTTTAGGGATGTATATATTTTAGGGGTGTATATATTTGTCATGTAATTAAGGGAAGTTATGATGGCAATTCTTTCCAAAAAGAAAAATTGTAAAATATGTTACTGTACATTTAAAAAACAGAGATCTTGCCTAAGTTACACAATATACATGGAAATCTCAGCTATATGTTCCATGAGAGTGATTCAGCAGTGAGATCTTCATGTTTAATTTGTATCATTGTTTTTAGAAGACATTTGGTAACAACAGATGCTAGGTTTTACTTTGACTCTAAAGACAGAAATTCTACTGAAGTGAGTTAGAGAATGGGTATATGGCATGCATAACAGAAGGCAAATAAAATGCAAAATCCAAATCATGGTAGGGAAAATTATACTATCTGGAAAATAACTTAGGAGTGTTTCAGTAAACTAGGAAGTTTTGTAAACAATGTAAAAATGAAAATTATTTTGATTGTGCTAGAAAAGTAATTATATTTTAAATTTTCAAGAATTGTTTTTAAAGTTTGGTATGTCCATTTTTTATCCAATTTTTTCTGTAGCAAAAAAGTTATTCCAGCAAAGGTATCTTCTGTGATAGAGTTATAACCTTAGAAATATGCAGGGACTGATTATAAGTAATACTTCTGCGTATGTCAATGAACTTGAATTCATTAACTTCACATATTTTTGTTTATTTTTGGAGTAGCAGTACAGAGTCTGTGCCAGGCAATTAAAAAGATCAAATTATGAACTCATCTACAGTACATAAGAATTGGCAAATGAAATAGCATATGTTTCAGTGTGTAACTCTCTAAAATAGGTTCCAGTAGGGGAAATAGGAGATTACAGCTTAATCTATTCAATAAACATAATCTTTAGAAGCTAAAAAAAAGGCAGCTAAGAGAAGTAATCAAATTCACTTGAAAATGAGACGGGACATGGAACTTCCTTCACGTTTCACATTAGAAGATGTGTGTAGATTCTTAAGTAGAGTTTGTCATTATTTGAATTTGTGGAACATAAGGAGCAGCTGGTGCAATACACCATATACATTCAATTGTAGTGCTTCTCTGACAATTTTCAGACCAATAAGAATCTACTCAACCATGGAATTACACCATTCAGAATGATCACTGATCAACAGATGACATAGTAACAATATGCCCAACTGAGAGACCTGCCTTTGGCCCTGCTGTCCACTACTGTTCTTGAGATTTAAAATATGCATTGATTCCATAAACTAAAACTTAATTTAAAAGAGATTAAGGTGGGTTAAGTGTAGTGTTCTCCAATTCTAAATTCTAAAGAACAAGAAAATAAGTTATGTGACACCTCTTAACCATTTCCTACTGCATATACAGTATATTTCCATCAACAGTGACAGACTCCACATCATCACAGGGAACTTTTCCCTCACAGTATAATGCACAGCTCTAATTACAACCTCAGCAACAATGGAACTGAAAGTATATCATACAACTGCAGTGAGTTGTATTTGAGTACAAACTGAAGGCTAGATTGTGGCTGGCTTTCATGTGACTATGTGAGCAGTGGGAAGGAGCGAGGGGGGAAGGAGAGGTATGCTCAAGGAGACTCCTTCTGAGCAGCCCCCTGTACTTACCTGAGTGCTGGTATTGCAACTGTGAGTGGCCTTTGAGCCAAGGGCAGGAAAAGACAGAGGTCAGGGCCATCTTTGGGGATGGTGCTCTCACAAACTACCCCTAGATACCAGGTCACTTGTGGAGGAATTTTGCCTCAGGGAAGTACAGTCCCATCTAAAGGTCCTCCTGAGATGATGGAGCTCTGCCCCACCCCCAATGGCTAAATGCAACAGTTGGGATTTAAATAAGGACTTCAGCATCTGGCGCACAGCAATTAACATTAGTTTTCAACCCTTACCACTTTAGTGGGACTACTTGCTTGTGTGAATATCACTCCTGTAATAGTTGCAGAATTAGGTCAATATAAATATTACTGGCATATGTGGATATATAGATAGATGTAGTATAACCATGGAACTTGGAAACTTTTTGTATGTATGTCTCATTCTTAAATTATAGCTGCACAGCCTCTAATGTTATCTTCCAAGGTTGGTCAGTAGGTGGCACAAAACCATATAATTTGTAGTGGGGAAGTTCTGGTTAGACTCAGTACACAGAGAAGTCTGTAATTGTCACATTTAAATAAATATATTTTACATACTTTCTGCACCAGTGTTGGTGGATAAAGAGGAAACCAGTCTCTTTCAGTTCTCTGTCTTTTTTATGGGGTTGCTAGCCTGGTTCCATTTCTATAATCAGTGAGGGTTTTTTTTTTACAAGGGGAGGGGCTAGACTTGTGCTCAACCTTACCCATGTTATTTGGGTTTGGGACAGCAGTCACATCAAGATACTACATTGTAATGAAGAAATGCTGATTAATCCATTATCATATTTTATATGGCCAAACTGTTTTTTTTCTAATTTGCTTTGTATACAAGTTAAATGTTCTGGATCAGATAGATGCAATATTCCTGCTCTTTTAGAGTGATCTCACATAAGGCTAAATGCCTGTTCATCTCTTTGTGAGCAGCCCTCTGCTTTCTTAAATTTCACTATATAAATTTCATTGGTTAATTTGCTGTGTTTTAAATTGTTCATTCTATTACTCTCAGACAATATACAACATTTATGTTTAGAAGCCAGTGCAGCTATGGTGCTTCATATGATACTGGTGTTTTATTCTGCCTGACCTTGTGTCAACTGGGACTGAGAACATTCTGACAAATTGCCTCCATTATTCCTCTATTACTTTGGTGTATTGTGCCTCTGCTGTAATTGTCAGATGGATTCCTAATTCCTTAGTGACCCTAATATATCAGGTACATTAATTATGGGAAGACTCAGTTTGTAGTACATGTTCAAGTTTCTACTGTTTGTTATTTGGTTTGTGTTGGCTTGGAACTACCTACAGATAATCCTTAAAATGTATATTATAACTCAGCAGAATTTCCTGAGTGTTAGGTGCTTTCATTCACTTTAGGTTTTACTGTTATATACTAAAAGTTAAAAAAATCACTGTAAAATTCTCTTACAACATATACAAAGCAGAGTTTTGACATTCTTATTTGAGTCCTTGTTAATATGACACATTATCCTATCCAAATCTCTTCAAAGGTGTTGAGCTACTGACACAGAAGAGGGCACATTGTTACAAAATGCCATCTTTCTTGCAATATGTCAGTTATTATGATAACATCTCAAATCATGCCAGTATTTTGTGCAAAATTCTCTTGGCCCTAGCTTTGGTGTAAATTAGCTGAGAGTTTCTATGGGTTGCCCAATAAAATAATTACAAAATAATTTGTACATATGGTCAATACTAAAGGTAGGATGTCATGTAACTATTCTTGGTAGTCTTTTATGCTCAGTATCACATCAAATTTCAGTTACATAATCAAAACTAGCTCATTTGGAAAACTGATTAGAAGCATGACCTATTAATCTGGGTGATTATGTTGCTAACATTTCATGGTCTGAATCTTCTGGGTAGATTTATAATTATATATTAATTTATCATTCATTATTATTATTATTATTATTATTATTATTGCTATTATTTATTTATTTATTTATACCTTGATCACTAAGGGCCAGATTGTGACTTATTGCTAAAATCATATGTGTAACCCCATTAACACAGTGAGACCACTTGCTCTCCAGTATGAGTAAAGGGTTTGCACTCTGATCTTAAAGAAATTTCTTTTGTGGTATAGTGCTTCTTTGCATGGCTTGTAGATATACAAATGAATTAATCTTGTATAAATTGAAGCCACAAAGTAATAACTGGAGTTCTGTAGTGTTAACTGTTAATTTTATATTTGTAATTAAAAGTGAAGAACCTTTTGTTCAGGAAGAACAAGAAGTTAGCTCAAAGCTTTTCTTGCTTAGTAGATGGTGAACAATTTCTGCTGATTTCTGGTTCTCTTCTGGTTTTCATTTACTACCTTGGAACCACTAGCTTAAGTCTGGCCACCCATGCTGGGTAGCTCACTCTGAGCTGCAGTGTAGACATACCCTCTTGGGTTAGGGGTGGGCAGTTCTGGAGAGACCATCTGTGTATTGGATCCATGCCTTACTCTTCTCTAGACTGATCAGGATGGGTGCAGAGCTCTCATGTTGGAAAGTAAGGGAGTAATGAATGCAAGGGAGTCAGCATTTGGCTCAAAGAGATGGGAGAAGGAGAGATCATCATGAAAGTCAGCAGACTTTCTATGACAGAACTTCTATAACAGCAAAATTTAGGAATGCATAATTTTGGTAGGATTGATTAGTCTAATTCCTAATGGGATTGTCTCTGCAATACAAAATCTACAATCCTAAATTGATAGTAACTGGCACCTTGGTTTAAATTTAGCAAAAAGTCTAAGCATTAAATATTAATTGAGCACGCTGAGATCTAACACTCAACTTGATGATACGTTTCTGTTTGTCTGTAATACATAACTTTGGAACAATCTAGCCAAACAATTCCAAAATTTCAAGACATGTTCTAGGCATCAGCAGGAAGAGCCCTGTTGATTTTGGTGCAAATTGGAATGCTGGAAAAGCCTGATCTACGGCCTGGTATTGTAGGCAGAGGAATCTCTCTACCACCCTCTGCTGCTGCCTACATATTTCAGAGTAAGCTGTTAAACTTGTTGCATGGGGGCAATGTCTACAGCCTGGAATCTAACAGAAATAAGAGGGCCTTATGGGGAGGGGAATGAAGACCTGAAGAAGGAAAGCATGAGGTGTGTGTATGTGTGTGTGAGAGTGTCATAAACAGATAGCTAAGGGTTAATGTCTCTTTCACCTGAAACACCTGACCAGAGAACCAATCAGGAAACCGGATTTTTTCAACCTTGGGTGGAGGGAAGTGTGTCTCTGAGTCTTTTGTCAGTTTTCCTGCTGTCTCTGAGCTTTGGAGAAGTACTTTCTACTTTCTAGTCTTCTGTTTCTAAGTGTAAGGACAAAGAGATCAGATAGTAAGTTCTATGGTTTCTTTTCTTTGGTATTTGCATGAATATAAGTGCTGGAAATGCTTTGATTTGTATTCTTTTTGAATAAGGCTGTTTATTCAATATTCTTTTAAGCAATTGACCCTGTGTTGTATCATCTTAATACAGAGAGAACATTTGTATTTTTTTTTCTTTCTTTTTTATATAAAGTTTTCTTTTAAGACCTGTTGGAGTTTTTCTTTACTTCAGGGAAATTAAGTCTGTACTCACCAGGGAATTGGTGGGAGGAAGAAATCAGGGGAAAGCTGTGTGTTGGATTGCTAGCCTGATTTGGCATTTCCTCTGGGTGAAGAGGAAAGTGCTTTTGTTCCAGGATTGGGAACGGAGAGGGGGACTCACTCTGCGTAGTTTCACAGAGCTTGTGTCTGTGTATCTCTCCAGGAGCACCTGGAGGGGGGAAGGGAATCAGGATTATTTCCCTTTGTTGTGAGACTCAAGGGATTTGGGTCTTGTGGTCCCCAGGGAAGGTTTTTCAGGGGGACCAGAGTGCCCCAAAACACTCTAATTTTTTGGGTGGTGGCAGCAGTACCAGGTCCAAGCTGGTAACTAAGCTTGGAGGTTTTCATGCTAACCCCCAAATTTTGGACGCTAAGGTCCAGAATCTGGGAATAAGGTTATGTCATGGTGTGCAGCGGCGGGATATAGACAGAATCCAGAAGCCAGTAGGAATATTATATTTTTCTTTTCTCTGCTAAGGGCTTTTTAGCAGAGAGAAACAGTTTGGTTTTAAAAGGGAACCAGAGAGAATTTTTTTTTTCTGCTCTCTCTAGCAGTTTGTGGTTTGCATGTTAAGCGAGAAGACTGTGAGGGTCTTTTGTCATGCAATAACCCTCCCATTAGGAGGCAAGTAGCAGCACTTATATGCATGCAAATAAAGTGGTTTTTCTGGTTTCCCTTCATTGAACATTAGCTAGAGAGAGAAAAGGAAAAAAGCACTGTTGCTAGGCAGACTCCAGGAGGGAACAGAGCCTGCAGTGCAGAAGATAAACACCGGAGGGCACCCCAACACAAGAAAACAGGAATCATGACTTCTAAGGCAAAAATGAGGGCCGAAGACCAATTCAAAGAAGCTGAACACAGGCGACAAATGGAGATGAAAGAAAGAGAAGAACAAGCCAAAGAGGCAGCACACAAAAGAAAACTAGAAGAAGAAGAGTTAGCTCACAGAAGACAGATAGAACTCCAGAGGGAAGCCCACCAACAGGCCATGGAATTAGAAAAGGCTAAGCAACAGACTCCAGCCAATCCTAACAACCCATCGCCCATTATTGCTCCACAGCACAGGAAATTTCCCACCTACAAGGCAGGTGATGACACCGAGGCCTTCTTGGAAAATTTTGAAAGAGCCTGTCTTGGGTACAGCATCCCCGAAGACCAGTACATGGTAGAATTAAGGCCACACCTCAGTGGACCTTTAGCAGAGGTGGCAGCTGAAATGCCCAAGCCGCAAATGAATGACTATAAACTTTTTCAAACCAAGGCCAGATACCGGATGGGGATAACCCCAGATCATGCCCGTCGGCGCTTCAGAACCCAAAAATGGAAACCAGAGGTGTCATTTCCCAAACACGCCTACTACATTGCAAAAAACTATGAGGCCTGGTTAACAGGAAACAACATTCAAACCTTGGAAGACGTGAACCTCCTCATACAAATGGAGCAGTTCTTGGATGGTGTTCCTGAAGACATCACACGGTACATACAAGATAGAAATCCCAAAACTATCGCTGAGGCGGGGGAGATTGGAGCCAAATGGATGGAACTGGCAGAAAGCAAAAAAGCTACTGTCAAGGGGAACGATTACCCCAGGGGGCACACAGACCATAAACCCTACAACCGAGGACAGCCAAGGACCCTCCATACCACCCAAGTAAAGCCACAGATACCCTACTCTTCAACCTCACCAGTCTCCAGTAACTCACCTCGGCCCAGTGACCCATCAGATGGAAGATGCTTTAAGTGTAATGAACTGGGACATATCAAGGCCAACTGTCCCAAGAACACCATGCGAGTGCAATTCATTACACCACCATCACCCCAAAGATCCCCAGGCCCAGATGCCTCTCAAATACCCTTGGAGCGAAGGGAAAATTTGAGAGTGGGCGGAAAGAAGGTTACTGCGTGGAGAGACACGGGGGCACAAGTGTCAGCTATCCACCAATCCTTCGTTGACCCCAAATTCATCAACCCAAAGGCCAAAGTTACAATTTACCCCTTCATGTCACAAGCTGTAGACTTGCCTACAGCTCAACTGCCTGTCCAGTACAAAGGCTGGTCAGGAAGGTGGACTTTTGCAGTCTATGACAATTATCCTATCCCCATGCTACTGGGGGAAGACTTGGCCAACCAGGTGAGGCGGGCCAAGAGAGTGGGAATGGTTACCCGTAGCCAAACCAGGCAAGCTTCCAGACCCATTCCTGTTCCTGAGCCGTCCACAGAGGCCCCGTCTGTGTTACCAGAGACCCAGACAGAGGTAGTGGACCCGGATTCCATGCCTACCACTGAAACAGCCACAGCATCTCCAGTCCCAGGCCCGGAACTGGAACAGCAACCAGCACCAGCAAGTGCAACCACATCTTCAAACTCAACGCCAGAGGGCGCCAGCAAGCCAGAACTGGCAGAAGCAAAAGACAGCCATACCCAAAAGGCTCAGCCAGAGCCTGAAATACCCTCAGGTGCACCAGCGGAGAGCGGTTCACCAGCAACGGAAACAACCCCATCACCTACATCGCTTCCAGAGGGACCAAGCCCAAGTCCACAGTCTGGGGAAAAACTGGTGACCCCAGCCTCAAGGGAACAGTTCCAGGCTGAGCAGGAAGCAGATGACAGCCTTCAGAAAGCGTGGGCGGCGGCACGGAGCACCCCACCGCCTCTCAGCTCTTCAAATCGATCCCGGTTTGTTATAGACCAAGGACTTTTATACAAGGAAATTCTTTCTGGGGGACACCGGGAAGAATGGCAGCCGCAAAAACAGTTGGTGGTTCCAACTAAGTACCGAGAGAAGCTCTTAAGCTTAGCCCATGATCATCCCAGTGGCCATGCTGGGGTGAACAGAACCAAGGACCGGTTGGGGAAGTCCTTCCACTGGGAGGGGATGGGCAAGGATGTTGCCAAGTATGTCCGGTCTTGTGAGGTATGCCAAAGAGTAGGTAAGCCTCAAGACCAGGTCAAGGCCCCTCTCCAGCCACTCCCCATAATTGAGGTCCCATTTCAGCGAGTAGCTGTGGATATTCTGGGCCCTTTCCCAAAAAAGACGCCCAGAGGAAAGCAGTACGTACTGACTTTAGTGGACTTTGCTACCCGATGGCCAGAAGCAGTAGCTCTAGGCAACACCAGGGCTAACACTGTGTGCCTGGCCCTAACAGACATCTTTGCCAGGGTAGGTTGGCCCTCCGACATCCTTACAGATTCAGGGTCTAATTTCCTGGCAGGGACCATGGAAAAACTGTGGGAAACTCATGGGGTGAATCACTTGGTTGCCACCCCGTACCACCATCAAACCAATGGCCTGGTGGAAAGGTTCAATGGAACTTTGGGGGCCATGATACGAAAATTCATCAACGAATTCTCCAATAATTGGGACCTAGTGTTGCAGCAGTTGCTGTTTGCCTACAGGGCTGTACCACATCCCAGTTTAGGGTTTTCACCATTTGAACTTGTGTATGGTCACGAGGTTAAGGGGCCATTACAGTTGGTGAAGCAGCAATGGGAGGGGTTTACGCCTTCTCCAGGAACTAACATTCTGGACTTTGTAAGCAACCTACAAAGCACCCTCCGACACTCTTTAGCCCTTGCTAGAGAGAACCTAAAGGATGCTCAAGAAGAGCAAAAGGCCTGGTATGACAGACATGCCAGAGAACGTTCCTTCAAGGTAGGAGACCAGGTTATGGTCTTGAAGGCGCAACAGGCCCATAAGATGGAAGCATCATGGGAAGGGCCATTCACGGTCCAAGAGCGCCTGGGAGCTGTAAACTACCTCATAGCATTTCCCAATTCCCCACTAAAGCCTAAAGTGTACCATGTTAATTCTCTCAAGCCTTTCTATTCCAGAGACTTACAGGTTTGTCAGTTTACAGTCCAGGGAGATGATGCTGAGTGGCCTGACGGTGTCTACTACGATGGGAAAAAAGACGGTGGCGTGCAAGAGGTGAACCTCTCAACCACCCTGGAACGTCTGCAGCGGCAACAAATCAAGGAGCTGTGCACTAGCTTCGCCCCATTGTTCTCAGCCACCCCAGGACGGACTGAACGGGCATACCACTCCATTGATACAGGTAATGCTCACCCAATCAGAACCCCACCCTACCGAGTGTCTCCTCATGCCCAAGCTGCTATAGAACGGGAGATCCAGAACATGCTACAGATGGGTATAATCCGCTCATCTACCAGTGCATGGGCATCTCCAGTGGTTCTGGTACCCAAACCAGATGGGGAAATACACTTTTGCGTGGACTACCGTAAGCTAAATGCGGTAACTCGTCCGGACAACTATCCAATGCCACGCACTGATGAGCTATTGGAAAAGTTGGGACGTGCCCAGTTCATCTCTACCATAGACTTAACCAAGGGGTACTGGCAAGTACCGCTAGATGAACCTGCCAAGGAGAGGTCAGCATTCGTCACCCATGCGGGGGTGTATGAATTCAATGTCCTTCCTTTCGGCCTTCGAAATGCACCCGCCACCTTCCAGAGGCTGGTAGACGGTCTACTAGCTGGACTGGGAGAATTTGCAGTTGCCTACCTTGATGATGTGGCCATTTTTTCAGACTCCTGGCCCGAACACCTACTCCACCTGGAAAAGGTCTTTGAGCGCATCAGGCAGGCAGGACTAACTGTTAAGGCCAAAAAGTGTCAAATAGGCCAAAACAGAGTGACTTACCTGGGGCACCAGGTGGGTCGAGGAACCATAAACCCCCTACAGGCCAAGGTGGATGCTATCCAAAAGTGGCCTGTCCCAAGGTCAAAGAAACAGGTCCAATCCTTCTTAGGCTTGGCCGGATACTACAGGCGATTTGTACCACACTACAGCCAAATCGCTGCCCCATTGACCGACCTAACCAAAAAGACCCAGCCAAATGCCGTTAAGTGGACTGATGAGTGTCAAAAAGCCTTTACCCAACTTAAGGCAACACTCATGTCTGACCCTGTACTCAGGGCCCCGGATTTTGACAAGCCATTCCTAGTAACCACAGATGCATCTGAGCGTGGTATAGGAGCAGTACTCATGCAGGAAGCAACAGATCACAACTTCCATCCTGTCGTGTTTCTCAGCAAGAAACTGTCTGAGAGGGAAAGTCACTGGTCAGTCAGTGAAAAGGAATGCTATGCCATTGTGTACGCCCTGGAAAAGCTACGCCCATATGTTTGGGGACGGCGGTTCCAACTACAAACTGACCATGCTGCACTAAAGTGGCTTCATACTGCCAAGGGGAACAACAAGAAACTTCTTCGTTGGAGTTTAGCTCTCCAAGATTTTGATTTTGAAATTCAACACATCACAGGAGCTTCTAACAAAGTTGCTGATGCACTCTCCCGTGAGAGTTTCCCAGAATCCAGTAGTTAAAAAGTGTTCTTAACATGTAAAAGTCTGTTAGTTATATACTTAGTAGTATATGTAAAGGTGCATGTGTTGTATTAATCTGTTTATTTTCAAGTTCTAGAAGGAAATTGCCGCCAGTGAGCTTTCCCACTGTCTGCAATTTGGGGGGCGTGTCATAAACAGATAGCTAAGGGTTAATGTCTCTTTCACCTGAAACACCTGACCAGAGAACCAATCAGGAAACCGGATTTTTTCAACCTTGGGTGGAGGGAAGTGTGTCTCTGAGTCTTTTGTCAGTTTTCCTGCTGTCTCTGAGCTTTGGAGAAGTACTTTCTACTTTCTAGTCTTCTGTTTCTAAGTGTAAGGACAAAGAGATCAGATAGTAAGTTCTATGGTTTCTTTTCTTTGGTATTTGCATGAATATAAGTGCTGGAAATGCTTTGATTTGTATTCTTTTTGAATAAGGCTGTTTATTCAATATTCTTTTAAGCAATTGACCCTGTGTTGTATCATCTTAATACAGAGAGAACATTTGTATTTTTTTTCTTTCTTTTTTATATAAAGTTTTCTTTTAAGACCTGTTGGAGTTTTTCTTTACTTCAGGGAAATTAAGTCTGTACTCACCAGGGAATTGGTGGGAGGAAGAAATCAGGGGAAAGCTGTGTGTTGGATTGCTAGCCTGATTTGGCATTTCCTCTGGGTGAAGAGGAAAGTGCTTTTGTTCCAGGATTGGGAACGGAGAGGGGGACTCACTCTGCGTAGTTTCACAGAGCTTGTGTCTGTGTATCTCTCCAGGAGCACCTGGAGGGGGGAAGGGAATCAGGATTATTTCCCTTTGTTGTGAGACTCAAGGGATTTGGGTCTTGTGGTCCCCAGGGAAGGTTTTTCAGGGGGACCAGAGTGCCCCAAAACACTCTAATTTTTTGGGTGGTGGCAGCAGTACCAGGTCCAAGCTGGTAACTAAGCTTGGAGGTTTTCATGCTAACCCCCAAATTTTGGACGCTAAGGTCCAGAATCTGGGAATAAGGTTATGTCAGAGAGAGAGAGAGAGAGAGAGAGAGAGGATTTAGCAATGGTGGTAATACAGTGATCTGGGGGGAGGATTGCATGGGGGGCAAAGCAGGGACCCCCAAAGGAATAGGGGTTGAGGAATGGTGGTGATGACAGAAGCAGGGACCCAGAGGGTGGGGAATGGATGGGAGCAGCATGTGTTATGCTTATAAGAAGCACATAGGATCTTTTTCAGGGGAAAAGGCAATATGCTGCATTTATTGAAGATACAACAATTAGCATATGCATTCACACACACACACACACACACACACACAGAGTCCCGCTAGTCGATGTTATAGTTACCAGACCAGAGTCTGGATCAATCTAGTGGCCAGCTAGGTTGATCACGGGTAGGTAGGAGCCAGAATCTGTCAGTCATGACACGATGCTCCAGGGAAGTCTTGGCAGGACGAACTCAAAGCTTCGTGGCAAGGCACCCTGTTTATATAGTGATTTTCCTTCATTGGGACCAATGAGTTTTGCACCGTCATGCTGTAATTAATTGTTCAAGTGCTTGTTTTCTTAAATTGTCCTTTTTATTCTTTATCTTGTTCTTTCATTAAGTTTCCCAGGGAGTTACCCCATGCTGGTTTTGATCACAGCCAGGACCGGCGCTAGGGGTTTTAGCGCCCGAGGCGCACGGCAATTTCGCCGCCCCGCGCCCTGGTCCCGCGGCTCCGGTGGAGCTGCTGCAGTGGTGCCTGCGGGAGGTCCACTGGAGCCATGGGAGCAGCCAACCGTCCGCAGGCACCACTGCGGCAGCTCCACCGGAGCTGCAGACCAGCAGACCCTTTGCAGGCACGACTGCGGCAGCTCCACTGGAGTCACCTGCCGCCCCCTCCGGCAAAATGCTGCCCACCAATAATCCTGGCACCCTAGGCGATTGCCTGGGCCGCCTAAATGGAAGCGCTGGCCCTGATCACAGCTATCTTGTCTCCACAGATAGGTGCCTGTCTCATCTTTAGAGCTGTCAATCTGCTCTCCTTTGACATTTCAATAGGGGTGTGTTGCGACCTCCTGGCGCCCTTGTGTCTGTGTTCGGTTCCTCCCTAGAACATCTAGTTCAGTGATGGTCTTCACACTTACCTCTGAACACACACATTCCTCATTCACACACAGAGCAGAATTGATTTACACAGAACATTTGAACAGGAACATCAAATTGCAATGCAAAAGAAAAACAATCATGGCATTCTTTTACTTATTTTAAAATGCTAAACCTACAACAAAGTGGTGACCCTAAAAGGTCTGTTACTGCCTTGAAATCAGCCCAGACACAGATTCTGGCTGATTCATCTCTACCAGTGGCCCCTTAGGCCATTTCTTTCTGGTCTTCAAAAAGGATGACTGGCAGGATATGGTCAAATTATACATCAAAACATTTAGTACATGCTATATTATTATTCTTTATCCGTCATTCTAAATACAAAAAACAAACATAAAATCCTACTACTACACATGTGGCAGCAGGGACCTGGAAGTAGGGAAAGGAGAGATGGGGAAGGGAGAATTTGGCTCTGGAGGGGTGAAGAAATGGGGAAGGGTCGGGGTGGGCATATAGAGAGCTGAACATGGGGAAGGGGGCAAATGGGACACCCTACCATGTGTGGGGAGGGGGACATGGAAGACCTACAGAGCCCCTGGCACAAGACAAGGGGTGCATGGACTTGTGGAGAGTCACTGAAATAGAGAGGCAAAGGAGGATGGCAGACCGAGGTGTGTGTGTGTGTGTGTCTGTGATGATGAATGGAAGAATGCAAGGTGCCCCTAGTGGGTGCCAAGTGGTCTGCCTCCAGAACTACCAAGTGTGTGACCCTTTCATAATAATATCCAAAAAATAGATTTGTGATGTGCTGTAACTACTTTACTAGTATATCAATATTTTGAAAATTAAAATACAGATGAGTTGAGAGTTGCATATCCTTTAGGATGCCTGCAATCCCCTATATTTATCTAATACCTACATGTGCCATATATGAAGTCTAATATCTATTGACATCTTTGCTTTACATGACTGTGATGGGTTCTAAGAAACGTGAGCCCAGATATATCAAATGAACCAACTATGGCCCCAATCCTTCAGGTGCTTAATTTTTTCACAGTGTTGCCAGCTGTCATGATTTTATCATGAGTATCAGGATAGTTGGTGGTATTCCTGAAGCTCTGGCTCATGAAGTCATGTGATCATGAAATAATCTCTGCTTTCACTTCAAGAAAAACATAACTTTCTAGCTCTCATGGTTGTAGAGAAAAAGCTTGAAAATGTGACTTGAGTATAACCTAAAGGTTCAAAAGCCAAACAGCAAGTAAAAACAACCCCAAATCTATTATTTTAAAGCTTTGTGATTTTTAAACTAATCTAATGATTTTTGGGCTGGCTGATTTATGAATTTGGAATGCTTGGAGTTGACAGTGTTGTTTATGAGTAGTTCTACTGAAGTCAGTGAGATTTTTTTTAGCATGTATATATGTGTTTGCAGGATTGAGACCTTGCTCTTGTGTGAAACATACAAGATGATAAAAGCAGCTAAAATTAGCAGTTTTTAATATATTTTACAAAGGTGCAATAATTCAGTGTTTTAAGGTTGTTTTTTTAAACCTTGTAAGTGTTCCTAAATATGCAACATGCCCGCATTAAGGTTATATGGATATATTAAACTGAAAAAAAATACAGTATATGATGAACCAAAAGCAAAAATGTATAAAGAGTAAGAGAAATGAGAAGTGACATCTGGTCATTTTTAGCTATGATCTGAGGTGTGGTGACTCATGGTGACTATAGTTCTAAATATTTGTACTGACCCTTGTGTTAGGGTATATAAACTCCATGCTGGCCAGGAAAGGATCAATAAGCTACTCTGGGGTCAATCAGCACCACCCTGCTACACCTACAATAGATGTGAGGCTTGGAGGGATGTGTTAAGGGGAAAAGCCCAGCTCAGTGCAGGGCTGACTGGAAAGGAGAGCAGACCTCTAACTAGCAGTTGGTAAAAGAAGCTTTACTGGGAAGGGATCAGGATCTCTTGGAGAGGCTGCTGCTTGTCATAGCCTCTCTCAGGGAAGCTAGACTGGACATGAAAGTACTGTTAGCTAACTGTGCCTTGCTTGTTGCTTCTGGGTAAGACTAGCATGTGGTGCCCTACCTGAAGACTTGCATGTGGTGCCTATGTACAGTGTTGAGTACAATGGGGCCCTGACCTTGTTGGCTTCTAGGTACTAGTGCAATATTATGGCTGAAAAATAACATAGAAAGTCCAAATATGCCTTATGCGACAGATAAACAGTAGTGAATGAAGTATGCAACTGTTTAGGCCTCTGAACTTAGGGTATTTGCAACTTTTCCATGGGTGGCTGATGGAGCCCCCCTTTGGGGAGACTAGCCCCCGGCTTTGCTCCTTCTGCCAATTACCTCCCCCCTATGGCCAGAGCCCCGAGATCCCCTGCTCCCCCACAGCCAGAGCAACAAGCCCTCCCCCTGCCCAGAGGAGCCCTGAGCGCCTCCCCTTTGGCTAGTAGAGCTCCAGACTGGTCAAAGCCCTGAGTCCCCTTCCCCAACTTTCTGGAGGAGCCACAAGCCCTCCCCACCTGTCCAGAGGAGTCCCAAGCCCTGCCATTTGCCTGGATGAGCTCTGAGCTAGCTGCAGCCACGCCTCCCTTCCCCAGATCCCACACCACCTGGGAAAAGCCACAGCATCTTTTCCTGAAGACGAACCTGAGCTTTTGACATGCCCTGTGCAGGTTCCAGGGCAGCTGAGGAGGTGGTATCTGCTACTCAGCTTCCTGGATTCATCTGTAATCTCTCTGGAATCCAGGGAATTACTGAGATCCTGGGAAGCTGAATAGCCCATACTGCCTCCTCAGGCACTCCAGAACCTGCATGGGGCATAATAAAGCAAAAACTTCCTCCACCAAACCCACAATCAGGCGTTTGGCAGCAGTGGAGGCAGAGTCTCTCCTGGCCTATTATACCTGCAGCCCATAAACTTTTCCCTTCCTGCAAGTCCTAATAAAATAACCTTTTCCTTAGCCATGTGTCTGAGTTGTTATGGAGACCTACCAAGGTCTAGCTGTGGAAGCACCAACAGTGCTTGCCTTCAGGTTGTGGTACATGTGACACACTGTCGTACCTTATGGGTTTGTGGTACTCTAGCAATGAGGAGCCCCTGTAATGTCAGGCCCTCTCTGAGCCACGAGATTACTGTTTTCTAGAAACTCTTGAAATTCAAATCACCTCAAAGGTGGAAGGACACAGTGCCATGCCTTCCTTCCACACTGATGAGCAAACTGTTACCTAGTACACTGTGGAGCTCTCTGAGATGACTGCAGGCCTCTGTCTTAATGGCACAATTTAGCCCCAAATTAGGAAGTGGTAAACCCCACCTCCTAAGGGCAATAATGAGTCAGATTTTCAAAAGAGTTCAGCAAACTGGGAGGCAGGTTCATTTAAAATCCGGCCATAAGTGTCTCAGTCAGATGCTGAGATTTTGCCTGAAGACTGGAGTAATGACTTCAGGTTTGGCCTACAGACATTACCCATCCAGATCACTGTCTAGCCTTTCTTATGTAATTTAGCTGTCACTCATTCCTGTAGTAAAAATTTATAGGTGATAAGGCCATCTTTTTGGAAAGGTTTTAACAGATTAAATTGCATGTCGCTGAGCACTATGGACAGAACAGATAAGATCCAGAGAAAGATAAGGGCAGTAGAATTGAGAAGTTAGCACAACTACTAGAGATGATGTTTGGATTATTTCACTACAAACTCAACAGGAGCTTCCGGTCTCTTTTTTTTGTGCAGTCTAGCTATGGATGCCTCAGAATTGCCTAAAACATAAAGATGAGACCACTGTGCTTAATAATGGTGTTAACACTGTGCCTGAAGATTTGTTCCTTCCCTGTACCTCACATAAATACTGCTTGGTCTTCATCTGTGCAAAATGTAGAGGTGAACTTTAATTGAGGGCTTTTCTTTGGGGATCACATGCCTTCTGGGGACACACAATTCCTATTATCAGCTTAAAAATATAGCAAGTTTGAGAGTGTTGTTACATAGAGATACTGAAATGTTAATTCATGCTTTTGTGACACCCAAGCTGGATTGCTATAATTCCCTGCTTGCCCTCCTTTCACAAAACATAACTTGTACAATAATTCAACCACTGAGATTTTAAACATACACAATAGCTGGGCATGATATGTCTTTGTTCTGAGATCTCAGCCCTGGCTGCCATTTAGGTACTGGATCGATTTTTAAGATCCTGGTGATTGTATTTTAAAACACCGCATGTATCCAAATGAGTTTTTGCTTCCCTATTGTCCAGGCCCAATTTTACTCAAGTGTAAAAACATTGGGCTTCCATTTGTTTAGAGCTATGATTATAAATCACAGTGTCCCATAGCTTTTTTTCATGCAGCTATGAAATACACTTTGCCAGCAGAGATACAGAATGTCAGTCCTATCATTGACTTGAGGTCAAGACTAAAGTAGGTTGTTTAACTTTGCTTTCTCTCAACCCCAGCTCTTTGCTTCTGTCAGGACACATTTAATGAAATGTTCTAAGTTATTTTTTTTTAACCTTTTCAGTATTATAGCATCCCAATACTTCAAAAGAGACTTTCGATGCTAGCAATAAGGCTATGTGAACTCTTTACTTGGCATCCCAGGGTATCTAAGAGTCCCGGGGTAATAAGACTACATGGTATACAAATGGACATTTTAAAGAAAGCCAAATGTTATATACCAGTTCCTTAATATATCAAAGGTGTGTTGGAGGAAATTGTGTCCAATTTTCATGTGCAGTTGCATATTATTAAGGAAGCTTACAGTGATTTAGGGGAATTTGTAAGTTGTGCTCCCATGCAGTGCTGGGTGCAGTCTGACTCTCACTGTGCAAATGGTGCACTCTGTGTCAATCACTGTATAATTTTCAGTGCAATTGTAAGTGGATATCTGCTAAGTTAAAACACTCTTTCATGATTACAACTGAAGACCCGATTCAGTCCCAGGTTTTTGTGGCAGTCTCTTTCCCCATTCCTTTTTGGTTTCAATATTCATTGCTACATTTCTTGATTCAACACTTTGCAAATTAATGGAGATACTTGTGGATGCATTGCTTAGTGACCTGAGGTACTTAGTGTATCACCATAATGGTAACCCATAGTAGTTTTATTTCAGAATGGTATCTCGAAAATCTGTTGTTCTAATAGGTTTTGAAAATATGAAATCCAAGTGCATGTGACATGCACTTGCAATAGCTTTTAGCCTGATTAAGAACACTATATTTCTTTGTTGCTGTTCTCTGCCATTTTACTTTGGATATACAGCTGTTGGCATTTGACAACACTTGATGTTCAGTTAAACATATATAATGACTTATTCCAGGCAGAGATTATGCCATGTATCTGTCATTTAATCCACTTTCTAGTTATTTCTGGGCAGTTGCAATTCTGGAGTTTTATTTGCAATAAAGGGAAATTGTCATTCTGTCATTTGACTTCAGTTCCTGTGTTTGATGTATGATAGAAGGTAAACACAGGTATATACACAGGTACAGGTTTAATACTGTTGTTAACTGAGCTGAAGCAACATGCTACTTGTGCATTCTAAATATTAGTACTAGCAGTGCTGGGCATCTCAAAACTGCAGATTGGTCTTAAGGGAGCCTACCAATATATCCCTTCCCCAATGTCTTACGAGTGTAGTAAAGGCTAAGAAACCTAGTTCTGTAGACCTCTTCTCATAAAAAATCATTGTCACCATTAGCTTCTTCCACTTTCTTCAACATCTCACTGCTCTTTGTCCTCTTATCTGCACTTGTGTTAAGAAAGTCTGTGTTTCTAAGGTTTTTAGTGACTTGTTGTGATTTGGAGGCACTTTATCATCAACAGTCCTATTGGATTTCTTCCATAAAGAGCTTAATGTTTTTTTCTTGCATAGTGTGATCCTGAATGCAAAGGTAGGTTGGATTATCTTCTTGGTTCTTCTTCTTCTTCTTCTTCTTCTTCTCTTTTTTGTATTGTCAATACATATCCAGAGTTCTTCGGCTTTGTTCTCTACTGCATTGGATCTATGGTCTGATATATAAGGTGTTACAACTAGCTCCACTAATGTAGAGCCCAGTACACTGCCCCCTTTATATTTAAACTCTGCTAGATCTGCTTAGACCATCTCTATTAATGTGTAAGGGAGTCTATCAATGTAACTTACATACCAAGGAAGGGGCAGAAGGTGTAAGTTAAGAAGCCCCATGTTATTTTTAGTTTACACCTTTCCACAGCTCATGATATGGAAGTGACACCAATGCAGACTCTCTTATGCTTTGATGAACATAGGGCAGATGCTTCCAAAGGAAGAAGAAAATAGTGTCCCACTTTAGTCGGCAAGATTTAGTATGAGTCTGGATGAAACAGGTGCTGATCACTAGACAAATAGAATTTCTTGTAATTTTAAAGCTGTGATTTTAGGGGAAAAGAAGGATATCTTGTTTCCCTGACTATGATGACATTGCTCCAGAGGAAGTCTTTTATGTGGTGTGACAATAGAGTGGCTTTTTTGCCATCTCCATTCCATTCTTCTGCCTATCTGATGTAGCTCATGGACTCTCAAGATCTCTATGATTTCTAATGTGAGGGAAGCAGAAGGCTTGGGGTCAAGGTGTCAGTGTATGTGGTGATAAGTGTTACAGTCCTGAGCCAGCTTGTCAGCAATGAAGGCTTGTAGCTGGGAAATTTGTTGTTTCAGGGTATGCTGAAAGCTAGATGGATTCAAAAGTCTCTGCATGTGAACCAGCCTTTTCTACTTTTTGGGATAGAGGGAAGGCCATGATCACTTCGATAAGGTAAAGGCTGGATCAGAGGAGTGAAGCATATGTTACATTCCTAATGTCCACTCCTAAGCTAAAGTTAGGATGCAGCATGGAGCCACAGGTTTGGTTGGACACAGTGTTAGTCCTTGTAAAAGTTCAATGGCTTCCATGTGAGATGGAAGATGAGGTGCTCTGATTTCTCGGGCATTGTGAACATGGATGTTGAAATTTCCAAGAACGATAAACTTGCAGGATTCTATCAGCATGCTGAGCAACAGATTTGTTCATTTGTCCAAGTCTTTGTGGTCTTTGATGAGATTCCTGTAGACCAATAGCAGTCCTATATTCTTTCTGTTCTTCATCTCACAGAACATGCAGATTTGTTCAAATCACTTCCTTCTGGGATAAGACACCTTTTTGCACTGGAGATAGGAGAGGAATAGGATTTATATCTATTTCCCTTTTTTAATTTTTGACTAGTTCTTGGATTCTTCTTAGTCTGTATTGTATGGAATAGCCTCTGGAGATCAGGTCTAAAATAGCATTGGAGATTGCAGAAATCTAGTATAATCAAAGTCTGACCATAAGTGGTGTTGGTTTTATTAATGGCTGACTTTGAATTCTTCAGCATGAACTTACCTGAAATTGTTATGTTGCACCACTCTATTGTCGTGGGAGTGGACTTTTATAGTAGCATAGACAATACATATGGCTATCAGTATGGTGTTGACTTCTCTTCCATCTTATGACTAATCAGTGATGACTTAGGTTCCTCTCATTTTCCTGGACACATTTCAGCAAGACCTAGAATTATTTCTTAGTTGCTACTGTCATGCTGTCTGGAGTGGCTCGTGACCATGAACGTCAACCTCACAGCAGACTGTTAAGAAACAGAGAAAAAACCCCAAACTGGGTTGTATGTTCTGTAATTAGATTTCACCAACACAGTAACAAGTGTGAACTCCTAAAGCGCTATGATAGTCTTACAAGGGAGTCACTGAAAATCTCGTGGGATATTCCAGTCTATCTTACCACTCAGGCAAGCTTGAATTTGTGATAGATGGTTGCTTTATGCCAAAAATCACAATATTCAGGTTACTTCCAATCCCAAAGGACCTGTCTCCTACCCCAGGTCACTTGTACTTAAATCTCAAACCAAAGACAATGCTTGTAGCCAATCCTGTAACAACTAATTTTTATTAACTAGGAACAAGAAATGAATTATTTACAAGGTTAAAGCAGATAAGCATATGCACATAAATTAGTTAGTTAGGTTTCAAAAGGTATTAGAAACTTCTATAGTAAGCAGACTGTATATCCTTTAGAGCTAACCTAGGCAAAACAGCTGGGGACTCTTTGCTTATGCTTGGAAATCCTCACCCCTCAGAGTTCAAACAGCCTGGGAATAATTTCTCCTTAGCAAGCATTTTTAGTTCCTTTCTTCAGCATTCAACCTGTGATGGGACAAGGGTTTAGGCTATTACCCTTTTCAGGGCTATGGGGGAAGCAATCAACAAAGTATTTTGTCCACAAAGGCTTGTTGGATATCTGTAGACCTTCTCTTGTTGTGTTGGACTAGTATTTTATAATTGGAAATGCTCCCCCCGCCCTCCACTGTGGGGAATTACAGTCTTAGCAAATGTTTATAATTACAGAGCAAACATTTAAACCTTACCTTATAACATTGGATACAGATATTATAAGTAGCATGAATACATGCAGCATCCTAGAAGCATTCAAGCCTAAACACAGTCTTTTAACTCTAATATCTGTTTTAACTGTACTAACACACAGACTGGTTTCCAGCTATGCATTTTTCACGGTTCAGTGAGGCCTGGGGGCCCTGTCATGTGCTGGCATCTGGTCTGCCAGCATCACAACTGCTCTAGGGAAAGTAATTTATTCTCTGATGAAACCTGAGAATTCAGTGCAGACCCACAGCAGAGCCACCCAGAGGATTCAGGGGGAGTGGGGTCTTCAGTGGCGGGAGCCCCCCCCCACCGAATTGTCACGGAAGACCCAGCACTTTGGCGGTGGGTCCTGGGGTGGAAGGACCCCCTGCCACGGGTCTTCAGGGCACTTCAGTGGCAGGTTCCAGAGTGGAAGGACCCCCCGCCGCCGAAGACCCAGAGCTGAAGAAGCTCCGGGGCCTCCGGAGCAAGTGAAGGACCCTGCTCCAGGGCCCCTGAAAAGCTGTCGTGGGAGCCCCTTTGGGGCCCGGGGCAAATTGCACCACTTGCCCCCCCCCCACCAGGTGGCCCTAACCCACAGCTGGGTCCTGGGAAAGGCAGGACTATGATTGGGTTAAAAAGCTCTAGGGGGAAGACCAGGGTTCTCTGTGGGGTCGTGGAGTTAATAAATGAGGCCATGAAACAAGAAGCACCAATTAGCCTCCCTGAATGCTGGCCTGAAGCACATAAATAGAAGTGCCAGCTAACTGCAAAGGGCTAGGAATGGCTGACTCCATCATTGATAGGGCTGTCAGGAAAATATTTCTATTTTCCGCAAAATATGTTGAGGCTTCAGAAATGGCTTTGTTCTGATGCAGAATGAAAATGAGATCTTTGGAAATATTTCAAAAGTGGTCCACCCTGGAATAGCCGCTAGCCTGGCACTTGCCTGTCACTTGCCTGGGATGTGGGAGACCCGAGTTCAAGTCACTGTTCTGACTAGACTCTGAGGAGAAATTTAAAAGACTGGGACCATTCAGCTTGGGAAAGAGACAACTAAGGTCTAAAAATCATGAATCATGTGGCAAAAGTGAATACGGAAGTATTATTCATCCCCATTCAAATTAATGGGCAACAGGTTTAAAACAAGCATAAGGAAGTAGTTCTTCAAACAATGCACAGTCAATCTGTGGAACTTGTTGCCAGGGATGTTGCGAAGGGAAAAAAATTAGATAAGTTCATGGAGGATAGGTCCATCAACGGCTATTAGCCAAGATGTTCAGAGATGCAACCCTATGCTTTGGCTGTCCCTAAACCTCTGACCGCCAGAACCTGGGACTGGATGATAAGGGGTGGATCACTGGATAAATTGTCCTCTTCCATTTGCTTTCTCTGAAACATCTGGCACTAGCCACTGTTAGAAGACAGGATACTGGACTAGATGGACCATTGGACTTGATTTTTGACAAGTTTCATCAAATATTCTAACTTCAGTGCAAGCCTGCTTTGTTTAAAGACTGTTTTGAGACCTTTTTACTAGCTTTTTTAAAGGCTTGACTTTTTCTATGCTCTGAAGAGGAAAGGGATCCAAAGCCTCTGCATCCCAGGAGCCTGGAAACATTTTATTATCTCCTTGATCAGAGGAGAAGATCTTTAAAGAACTTTTTTTGCAGCCTATTTTAAGGCTTTCATGCCTCCTTGTTCTGAAGTGGAAAAGGTCCCAGAAAATGTATTTTAGTGTAATGGGAGTTTTCCACTCCCCCTCCCCCGCTCCCGCCATCGTCCTACTCCAAAGAGGTGGAAAGAAGAAGAGACAAAGTTTTACCTGAGTGAGAGGATGGAGTTTCCTTCTTCCCTGAGCACTGTTGGGAAACCACCCTGTGACACCAATCAACCCACCCACCCACCTTTGTGTTATGGTCTTCGTCTTTCCTTCTGAGCAGAACCCAGTGAGCCTCCAGCTAAGCTTCCCCCAGTTCTCCTAGTTGTAATTAACATGTAAGTACTGTAGATTCTGCTTACTGGCAACTCCTGAGTGGACAGCAAAATGTCATTACCTGACAGTTGCCAATAAGTGAAAAGCAGGTTTTGGGGTTGCAGCCAGGAGAACATGCTGATCCTGGACCCGAGGGTAGGCTGCAGCCCCAAGCAGGGCAACAGCCACAAGGGAGGCTGCTGCCCAAGTGTTGGGCACTTGTTGGGTTTCAACAAGGACCGTGGGCACTGGGGGTCTGTGGTGCTGCATAGTACCTCTCTCTAGGCTGTGTCCTGCCCTGGCACTGTTGGCTTGGGCTGGGCATGTCCCAGCGGCCTGCACCCTTTGGAAGGTGTGGCCACAGGTAGGTTTGCAAGGCTGCAGACAGGGAAAGAGGTGCTGGAACATACTAAGCCTGGGCCCCAATGCCATGGCAAGGTACAGCCTCAAGGGTGCAGGGAGAGGTTCCGTGCAGCCTGAGCACTTTCTTCACTTGCTGCAGTCCTGCAAACCTGCCTGTGACTGCTGCTCAGCACATCCCAGAGCTTCCTTCTTGGTTGTAGCCCTGCATACCTGCCTTTGGCTGGGGTTTTCAATAAAAAAGTTGTGAATATCCAGACCAATTACAATTAAAATCAATAGGACATTATAGGTTCCAGGCAAAATGTTTCTATTAACCAAAAGTTATTATCCAGCATCTACAGTAATTCTTTACCAGGCTAACTGAACATTGCAACAGCAGTTTTGGTGCAATTCATTAAACAAGGAACCCTGTGAATTTATTAAATCCATGTCACGTAAAAGAAACTGAAATTGTGAGTCTGTCTCCTCTGAGTTATGCTGGTGTAAATCATCTATGTAAAAACTGGTTTGTGTGAAGTAAGCCCTCAATATCTTCCTAAGGGAGTCAGAGCCCAGTCCTGAGTGTGGTTCTTCCTGCAATGTGCTATGCTCCCGTTGACCTTGATGGGAGTTAAAAACAATCACCACCTCACAGGATTTTGGACCCTAAATTTGTGGGAGTGGGTGGATGAGGTTCTGTGGCCTGAAATGTGCAGGAGGTTAGACTAGATGATTATGATGGACCCTTCTGACCTTAAAGTCTATGAGTCTATTAAAAGAAAACATTTTACCACTGAAGAGACTAACAACAAAACTAAAAGGAATAAGCACACTACGTCATTAGCAGCACAAGAGTAGCTACAAAACACAGATCCACAGGGGTAAATACAGCAAAGGCCTTAGCTTTCACCACCAACTTTCAAAACCAAAATCAAATTATCCATAAAATTCCATGAAAACAAATGTCAAACTAATCCACACATGTAGCTCAAATTATCTGTTTGAAGAACACTAATGAACAGAAGCAAATGCAAGAAGTATGGGTAATAAGCAGGAGGAACTGGAAGTGCTAATAAATAAATACAACTATGACATTATTGGCATTACTGAAACTTGGTGGGATAATACACACGACTGGAATGTTGGTGTGGATGGGTATAGTTTGCTCAGGAAGGATAGATGGGGGAAAAGGGAGGAGGTGTTGCCTTATATGTTAAAAATGTACACACTTGGACTGAGGTGGAGATGGACATAGGAGACGGAAGTGTGGAGAGTCTCTGGGTTAGGCTAAAAGGGGTAAAAAACACAGGTTATGTCATGCTGGGAGTCTACTACAGGCCACCTAATCAGGTGGAAGAGGTGGATGAGGCTTTTTTCAAATAACTAACAAAATCATCCAAAGCCCAAGATTTGGTGGTGTTGGGGGACTTCAACTATCCAGATATATGTTGGGAAAATAACACCGCGGGGCACAGACTATCCAATAAGTTCCTGGACTGCATAGCAGACAACTTTTTATTTCAGAAAGTTGAAAAAGCTACTGGGGGCAAGTTGTTCTAGACTTGATTTTAACCAATAGGGAGGAACTTGTTGAGAATTTGAAAGTAGAAGGAAGCTTGGGTGAAAGTGATCATGAAATCATAGAATTTGCAATTCTAAGGAAGGGTAGAAGGGAGTACAGCAGAATAGAGACAATGGATTTCAGGAAGGCGGATTTTGATAAGCTCAGAGAGCTGATAGGTAAGGTCCCATGGGAATTAAGACTGAGGGGAAAAACAACTGAGGAAAGTTGGCAGTTTTTCAAAGGGACACTATTAAGGGCCCAAAAGCAAGTTATTCCGATGGTTAGGAAAGATAGAAAATGTGGCAAAAGACCACCTTGGCTTAACCACGAGATCTTGCGTGACCTACAAAATAAAAAGGCGTCATATAAAAAATGGAAACTAGGTCAGATCACGAAGGATGAATATAGGCAAATAACACAGGAATGCAGAGGCAAGATTAGAAAAGCAAAGGCACAGAATGAACTCAAACTAGCTATGGGAATAAAGGGAAACAAGAAGACTTTTTATCAATACATTAGAAGCAAGAGGAAGACTAAGGACAGGGTAGGCCCACTGCTCAATGAGGAGGGGGAAACAGTAACGGGAGACTTGGAAATGGCAGAGATGCTTAATGACTTCTTTGTTTCGGTCTTCACTGAGAAGTCTGAAGGAATGTCTAGTATAGTGAATGCTTATGGGAAGAGGGTAGGTTTAGAAGATAAAATAAAAAAAGAGCAAGTAAAAAATCACTTAGAAAAGTTAGATGCCTGCAAGTCACCAGGGCCTGATGAAATGCATCCTAGAATACTCAAGGAGTTAATAGAAGAGGTATCTGAGCCTCTAGCTATTATCTTTGGGAAATCATGGGAGACGGGGGAGATTCCAGAAAACTGGAAGGGGGCAAATATAGTGCCCATCTATAAAAAGGGAAATAAAAACAACCAGGAAACTACAGACCAGTTAGTTAAACTTCTGTGCCAGGGAAGATAATGGAGCAGGTAATCAAAGAAATCATCTGCAAACACTTGGAAGGTGGTAAGGTGATAGGGAATAGCCAGCATGGATTTGTAAAGAACAAATCGTGTCAAACTAATCTGATAGAGTTCTTTGATAGGATAACGAGCCTTGTGGATAAGGGAGAAGCGGTGGATGTGATATACCTAGACTTTAGTAAGGCATTTGATACGGTCTCACATGATATTCTTATAGATAAACTAGGAAAGTACAATTTAGATGGGGCTACTAAAAGGTGTGTGCATAACTGGCTGGATAACCGTACTCAGAGAGTAGTTGTTAATGGCTCCTAATTCTGCTGGAAAGGTATAACAAGTGGGGTTCCGCAGGGGTCTGTTTTGGGACCGGTTCTCTTCAATATCTTCATCAACGATTTAGATGTTGGCATAGAAAGTACGCTTATTAAGTTTGCGAACGATACCAAACTGGGAGGGATTGCAACTGCTTTGGAGGACAGGGACAAAATTCAAAATGATCTGGACAAATTGGAGAAATGGTCTGAGGTAAACAGGATGAAGTTCAATAAAGATAAATGCAAAGTGCTCCACCTAGGAAGGAACAATCAGTTTCACACATACAGAATGGGAAGAGACTGTCTAGGAAGGAGTATGGCAGAAAGAGATCTAGGGGTCATAGTAGACCACAAGCTTAATATGAGTCAACAGTGTGATACTGTTGCAAAAAAAGCAAACATGATTCTGGGATGCATTAACAAGTGTGTTGTAAACAAGACACGAGAAGTCATTCTTCCGCTTTACTCTGCGCTGGTTAGGCCTCAACTGGAGTATTGTGTCCAGTTCTGGGCACCGCATATCAAGAAAGATGTGGAGAAATTGGAGAGGGTCCAGAGAAGAGCAACAAGAATGATTAAAGGTCTTGAGAACATGACCTATGAAGGAAGGCTGAAGGAATTGGGTTTGTTTAGTTTGGAAAAGAGAAGACTGAGAGGGGACATGATAGCAGTTTTCAGGTATCTAAAAGGGTGTCATCAGGAGGAGGGAGAAAACTTATTCACCTTAGCCTCCAATGATAGAACAAGAAGCAATGGGCTTAAACTGCAGCAAGGGAGATTTAGGTTGGACATTAGGAAAAAGTTCCTAACTGTCAGGGTAGTTAAACACTGGAATAGATTGCCTAGGGAAGTTGTGGAATCTCCATCTCTGGAGATATTTAAGAGTAGGTTAGATAAATGTCTATTAGGGATGGTCTAGACAGTATTTGGTCCTGCCATGAGGGCAGGGGACTGGACTCGATGACCTCTCGAGGTCCCTTTCCAGTCCTAGAGTCTATGAGTCTATGAGAACTGTGTTTATATGGACAATTAGCAAATAAAGAATGTTCCCAATAATTAAGGGTTGGGGGTCTTAATGTATTCCTGGAACTAAACTTCTTAAGTAACTTTCTAATTTCCAGATCACTGAATCCTTGAAAAGTTAATTTGTTATCTGAAAATACAGGAGGTTTATCATAACAATGGCAGTTCAAAGCCTCCCAAGAGCCTTCAAAGTGTAATATGGGATACAAATGCATGAAAGTCAACAATGCATGAAAGACTACTCAATTGCTTTTAAGATTTTCATCAAACCCATCACAGCAGTTGAAACTTACCACAGAAGCTTCCCAACTGATTTAAAATGGTAAAACTTTGCTAATGCTATCTTTGTCTTACTGCCTGGAAGCTTACAGAGAAAGATAGCAACTAAACTGTGCAACAGTTTTATATCCTCACATGTTTCAAACTGACTAAAAATAAGCATATCAATTATAACTTTAGTTCCTAGAAATTTTACTTATAACATATGATTTAAAAAAAAATACTATCTTCGTCTGGATCACTGAAAGAATGTGTATGTTTTTCTATATGTATTAGTCAAATATGAGTATACTAAATAAACAGTCACGTGTTCCCAAGGTTCTTCTTTTGGGGGTAATAAAGATACAATGGACTTTAAATATTCCAAGACCAAGAACATTTTTAGAAGGCTTTCAGCACTTATGCAGACTCCAGACTTCTGTACAAAGAAAAATGCCTCAGTAGTCAATGTGTCAGCTTTAATTTCTCAGTAAATTGTGGCATACATTGACCAGTAAATGCTACAAAATTGCAGATTAGTTTTAATATGTGCTTTTTTTGGCTTAATTAGAAATTAACTATTAATATGGAAGTGCAATTTGTAAGGAGAGACTTTGGCAAACCAGTAAAGTGCTTGAAACCACTATGGCTTATTGTTAAAGGCGGCCTGTTCAGCAAGCTGTAAATTGGCCATTCAGCAATCTTAGCTTGACCAAGGCAGGAGGGGAAGGGGTTTGGGGTGCCACAGAAAGGGCAGCTTGACACCGCATCCTTCCTGATAAGAATTGTGTTGAAGTTGCTGATACATTTTAGAAGAGCAGGATGTGCCCCAGGAATGTCTATTGGGGTCTCAAGGCTGCAGACTCTGGAAAATCCCCCCTCATTCTTCTCTTCTGCAGACTAAACAATCCCAGTACCTTTAGCATCTCCTCATAAGTCATGTGCTCCAGCTTCCTAATCATTTTTGTTGCCCTCCACTGGAATCTTCCCAATTTTCCATATCCTTCTTGTAGTGTGGGGCCCAAAACTGGACACAGTACTCCAGATGAGGCCTCACCAATGCCAAATAGAGGGGAATGATCATGTCCTTTGATCTGCTGGCAATGCTCCTACTTAAACAGCCCAAAATGCCATTAGCCTTCTTGGCAACAAGGGCTCACTGTTGACTCATATCCAGCTTCTCTTCCACTGTAACCCCTAGGTCCTTTTCTGCAGAACTTTTGCCTAGCTATTCAGTCCCTAGTCTATAGCAGTGCATGAGATTCTTCCATCCTAAGTGCAGGAATCTGCACTTGTCCTTATTGAACCTCATCAGATTTCTTTTGGCCCAATCCTCCAATTTGCCTAGGTTCCTCTGTATCCTATCTCTACCCACCGGCGTATCTGCCACTCCTCTCAGTTTACTGTCATCTGCAAACTTGCTGAGGGTGCAATCCATGCCATTCTCCAGATCATTAATGAAGATATTGAACAAAACGGGTCCCAGGATCAACCCTTGGGGCACTCTGCTTGATACTGGCTCCCAACTAAACATGGAGCCACTGATCACTACCGACAATTGAGCCAGCTTTCTATCCACCTTATAGTCCATTCATCCAGCCCATACTTCTTTAACTTGCTGGCAAGAATACTGTGGGAGACCATATCAAAAGCTTTGCTAAAGTCAAGGAATAACATGTCCACTGCTTTCCCCTCATCCACAGACCCAGTTATCTCCTCATAGAAGGCAATTAGGTTAGTCAGGCATGACTAGTCCTTGGTGAATACATGCTGACTGCTCCTGATCACTTCCCTCTCCTCTAAGTGTTTCAGAGTTGATTCCCTGAGGACCTGCTCCATGATTTTTCCAGGGACTATGGTGAGGCTGACTGGCTTGTAGTTCCCCAGATCCTCCTCCTTCCCTTTTTTAAAGACGGGCACTACATTCACCTTTTTCCAGTCATCCGGGACCTCCTCTGATTGCCATGAGTTTTCAAAGATAATGGCCAATGGTTCTGCAATCACATCCGCCAACTCCTTTAGCACACTCGGATGCAGTGCATCCGGCCCCATGGACTTGTGCTCATCCAGTTTTTCTAAATACTCCCAAACCACTTCTTTCTCCACAGAGGGCTGGTCACCTCCTCCCCATGCTGTGCTGCCTAGTGCAGCAGTCTGGGAGCTGACCTTGTTTGTGAAGACAGAGGCAAAAAAAGCATTGAATACATTAGCTTTTTCCATATCCTCTGTCACTAGATTGCCTCCCTCATTCAGTAAGGAGCACACACTTTCCTTGACTTTCTTCTTGTTGCTAACATACTAGAAGAAACTCTTCTTGTTACTCTTAACATCTCTTGCTAGCTGCAATTCCAAGTGTGATTTGATCATTCCTGCATGCCTGAGCAATATTTTCATACTCCTTCTTGGTCATTTGTCCAATCTTCCGCTTCTTGTAAGCTTCTTTTTTGTGTTTAAGATCAGCAAGGATTTCACTTTTAAGCCAAGCTGGTCACCTGCCATATTTACTATTCTTTCTACACATTGGGATGTTTTTTTTCCTGCAACCTCAATAAGGATTCTTTAAAATACAGCCAGCTCTCCTGGACTCCTTTCCCTCTCATTTTATTCTCCCAGGAGATCCTCCCCATCAGTTCCCTGAGGGAGTCAAAGTCTGCTTTTCTGAAGTCCAGGGTCCATATTCTGCAGCTCTCCTTTCTTCCTTGTGTCAGGATCCTGAACTTGACCATCTTATTGTCACTGCCTCCTAGGTTCCCATCCACTTTTGCTTCCCCTACTAATTCTTCTCTGTTTGTGAGCAGCAGGTCAAGAAGACCTCTGCCCCTAGTTGGTTCCTCTAGCACTTGCACCAGGGAATGGTCCCCTACACTTTCCAAAAACTTCCTGGAGTGTCTGTGCACTGCCGTATTGCTTTCCCAGCAGATATTGCGGTGATTGAAGTCCTCCATGAGAACCAAGGCCTGTGATCTAGTAACTTCTGTTAGTTGCCAGAAGAAAGCCTTGTCTTCCTCATCCCTCTGGTCTGGTGGTCTACAGCAGACTCCCACCACGACATCACCTTTGTTGCGTACACTTCTAAACTTAATCCAGCAAAGAATCCTGTGGCACCTTATAGACTAACAGGCATTTTGGAGCATGAGCTTTCATGGGTGAATACCCACTTCGTCAGAGGCATGTAGTGGAAATTTCCAGGGGCAGGTATACATATGCAGGCGAGCTAGAGATAATGAGGTTAGTTCAATCAGGGAGGATGAGGCCCTGTTCTAGCAGTTGAGGTGTGAAAACCAAGGGAGGAGAAACTGGTTTTGTAGTTGGCAAGCCATTCACAGTCTTTATTTAATCCTGAGCTGATGGTGTCAAATTTGCAGATGAACTGAAGCTCAGGAGTTTCTCTTTGAAGTCTGGTCCTGAAGTTTTTTTGCTGCAGGAAGGCCACCTTAAGGTCTGCTATAGTGTGGCCAGGGAGGTTGACCTACCGACCGCTATGCCTACCTTCATGCCTCCAGCTTCCATCCCAGGCACATCACACGATCCATTGTCTACAGCCAAGCACTGAGGTACAACCGCATCTGCTCTAACCCCTCAGACAGAGACCAACACCTACAAAATCTCCACCAAGCATTCTCAAAACTACAATACCCGCACGAGGAAATAAGGAAACAGATCAATAGAGCCAGATGTGTACCCAGAAGCCTCCTACTGCAAGACAAATCCAAGAAAGAAACCAGCAGGACTCCACTGGCCATCACATACAGTACTCAGCTAAAACCCTTCCAATGCATCATCAGGGATCTACAACCCATCCTGGACAATGATCCCACACTTTCACAGGCCTTGAGTGGCGGGTCAGTCCTTGCCCACAGGCAACCTGCCAACCTGAAACTTATTCTCACCAGTAACTGCACACCGCACCATAGTAACTCTAGCTCAGGAACCAATCCATGCAAAAAACCTCGATGCCAACTCTTCCCACATATCTACTCCAGCGACACCATCACAGGACCTAACCAGATCAGCCACACCATCACCGGTTCATTCATCTGCACGTCCACCAATGTAATATACGCCATCATATGTCAGCAATGCCCCTCTGCTATGTACGTCGGCCAAACTGGACAGTCTCTACAGAAAAGGATAAACTGACACAAATCAGATATTAGGAATGGCAATATACAAAAACCTGTAGGAGAACACTTCAACCTCCCTGGCCACACTATAGCAGACCTGAAGGTGGCCATCCTGCAGCAAAAAAACTTCAGGACCAGACTTCAAAGAGAAACTCCTGAGCTTCAGTTCATCTGCAAATTTGACACCATCAGCTCAGGATTAAACAAAGACTGTGAATGGCTTGCCAACTACAAAGCCAGTTTCTCCTCCCTTGGTTTTCACACCTAAACTGCTAGAACAGGGCCTCATCCTCCCTAATTGAACTAACCTCATCATCTCTAGCTTGCCTGCATATATATACCTGCCCCTGGAAATTTCCACTACATGCATCTGACAAAGTGGGTATTCACCCACGAAAGCTCATGCTCCAAAACATCTGTTAGTCTATAAGGTGCCACAGGATTCTTTGCTGCTTTTACAGATCCAGACTAACATGGCTACCCCTCTGAAAATTAATCCAGAGACTCTCAGGTTTTTCTGCAGTTTCATACTGGAGCTCTGCGCAGTCTGACTGCTCTTACATACAATGCAACTTCCCTACCTTTTCTGCCCTGCCTGTCCTTCCTGAACAGTTTATATCTATCCATGACAGTACTCCAGTCATGTGAGTTATCCCACCAAGTCTCTGTTATTCCAGTCACATCATAATTCCTTGACTGTGCCAGGACTTCCAGTTCTCCCTGATTGTTTCCCAGGCTTCTTGCATTTGTGTATAGGAGCTTAAGATAACTCGCTGATCGTCCTGCTTTCTCAGCTTGAGGCAGGGGTCCTCCCCTCTTGCGCTCTCCTGCTCATGCTTCCTCCCAGTATCCCATTTCCCCACTTCAGTGCTTTGGTCTCCTTCCCCCGGTGAACCTAGTTTAAAGCCCTCCTGTCACAAACAGATAGTTAAGGGTTAATGTCTCTTTTACCTGTAAAGGGTTAACAAACAGGGAACCAAACACTTGACCAGGGGACCAATCAGGAGACAAGATACTTTCAAATCTCGGTGGAGGGAAGCCTTTGTTTGTGTTTTTTGGGTTTGGCTTTGGCTTTGTTCTCTCTGGGTCCTGGAAGGGACTAGACGTGCAACCAGGTTTCTTGTCAGTCTCCCTGCTACAGTCTCTTATATATTCAGAATAGTGAGTATTTTAGTAAGAAAGGCTGTTATAGTCTTTTGATTGTTTTTCTGTATTTGCAAATGTGTATTTGGCTGGAAGTATTTTAAATTGTATTTCTGCTGGAGGAGGCTTTTTCTCCAGTGTCTATAAGCTGACAGACCCTGTAACTTTTACCATCTAAATTGCAGAGATAACTTTTACCTTTTTCTTTCTTTTTTTTATTAGAAGTTTTTCTTTTAAGACCTGTCTGATTTTTTCCCCTTGTTGAGGCTCCAGGGAATTGAGTCTGTACTTAACAAGGAAGGGGAAGGGAGGGGAGAAGAAGGAATCCCTTTGTTTTAGATTCACGGAGCTTGAATCTGTATTGCCTCTGGGTGAGGGAGAAAAGGGTGGGGGGAAGGGACATTCCTCCCTGTTTTAAGATTCAAGGAGTTTGAATCACGGTAATCTTCCAGGGTAACCCAGGGAGGGAAATCCTAGGAGAGGCAACGGTGAGGAAAGGGGTTTACTTTCCTTGTGTTAAGATCCAGGGGGTCTGGGTCCAGGGAAGGTTTTTGGGGGACCAGAGTGTATCAGGCACTGGAATTCCTGATTGGTGGCAGCTTATCAGATCTAAGCAGGTAATTAAGCTTAGAGGAATTCATGCTGGTACCCAACTTTTGGACTCTAAGGTTCAGATTGGGAAAATTTACTATGACACCTCCTTACTAGGTTAGCCAGCCTGATTGCAAAGATGCTCTTTCCTCTCTTCGTTAGGGGGAGCCCATCTCTGCCTAGCAATCCTTCTTTTTGGAACACCCTCCCATGGTCAAAGAATCCAAAACAGTTGGTCACAGTCCTCTTTTAAACAGTCCTTAACATATATGAAGACTGTTATCAGGTCCCCCCTCAGTCTTTTCTCAAGACTAAACATGCCTAATTTTTTAACTTTTCTTCATAGGTCAAGTTTTCTAAACTTTTGGTCATTTTTGTTGCTCTCCTCTGGACTCTCTTCAATTTATCCACATCTTTCCTAAAGTATGGCACCCAGAATTGGACACAGTACTTCATTACTCCAGATGCTCACGTGTGCTGCTAAAATGAGCTATCACTCACAGATTGTGCAGATATTCGTAAAACGTCCCTTTCTCACATGCTTTGAACAGTGAAATAGTTGATACCCAATGACACTGTTACCATTTAAAGTATCTGAGCTTTGGTACCTATTGAGATGAATGGGACAGCTAACACCTCTGAGTTACTGAGTTACTATCTGAGATTCAAGGCTATCTCTGCAACCATTGACTTTTTTTAATGAAAGCTTAGATTCTGGAGAATAAGGCGGCATCATGAAGGAGGTACTGGTATGCTGTAACTGGTGCATACTGGCTGAATACAAGCCCTGCAGTAGCATTCTTTACCGCACTCTCTATACACTCAGCAAGCTGGACTCAAATTCTGCTGCAGAAGTCTCTTAGATGCTGTTACATTCTGGTTGAAATTTTGGAAGTTATGCATCAGCTTCAGATAAATGTTCTTAAATGAGTAAGTTGAATGAAATATGAAAATGAATAGTGCAATCAATACAACAGCCACCATATAACTTATTGCTACATTAAAGCTTATTTAACATGGTCCTATATGTTTTAGTTTTCATATGCCCCATATTGTCATTTTAAGGCTTGAGTCAATAGCCTGTTGATATGAAAGAAATTGCTATTGTTTCACACTGACAACTAACCTCTAAAGAAACCATTACATCTGTTTATGCTTGGTTTGTGTCACCAGGCTTTTCTTTGCAACAGCAAGGGCTAGAACTATATATATATAATGAAAGCTGAGGTTTTGGAGCACAATTCTGCAGCAAGGGATGAATTCAATAGCAAATTCTGCAACTGTGGAATACTTGGGGCACTAGATCTATGCATTGGGGATCAAACAAAGAATAAAAAATGCCTAATTGTAGGCTAAATGTGGTGATAATTAACAGTTGTGATAAATAGACCTTTGAGGCCATATCCATGGAAAATCTATTAATTTCAATGGAGGTTGGATCAATTCCTTGCCCAGTAGCACTAAAAGCAAGAAACTATCGAGGCAGAAAGCCAGCACAGTAGGATAAAGTTGTGAAGTGGTCATTTGTCTTGGGATATTGGGTAGAAATGAGACTTGAAAGACAGACCAACACAAAGGATTGACCTTGGGGCATTGTTATAGGATGACTGGCCTCATGGCAGCAGATGAGTGTCTTGGGGAATGGCAGGGAGAGTTCAGCTTGTAGGAACTTTGCTTTGTGTGTGAAGCTATCAAATGTAAGGAGTAATAATAATAAAAAACAAATAAAACATTCTTAAAGGAACTGGGCTTTCAGAATTGCTGTAAACCAGAGGTGGGCAAACTATGGCCCGCGGGCCACATCCAGCTCGCGGGACCATCCAGCCTGGCCCCTGAGCCTCCAGCCCCTCCCCTCCTGTCCTCCCTCCCCCGCAGCCTCAGCTCACAGTGCCGGCAGTGCGGTGGCGTGTCTGGCTCCAGCCAAGTGGCATGGCTCAGGGGAGAACACAGGGTGCCCTGGCATGCCCCTCCCAACAACAGGTGGCCCTGGGGCCAAGCACTCAGGCAGCTCAGCACCGGCGCACCACTGTGTGGGCAAGGGAGCAGGCGGGTGGTGTGGGTGGCAGGAGTGTGAGGAAGACTCAGGAGGAGCACCGGGCCTCCGCGCAGGAGGCTGGAGAGAAGTGGTGCTTTGAAGGAGAAACCGCTGCTTCTCTCCAGCTGTGCAGCTGTCCCTGCTCCTCCTGAGTCCTCTGCCCATGTTTTCAGGGCCACATTCCAAAAGGGGCTGGGGGTGGATGGGGGGAGTAACAGGGGTGCGGTCGGGGTGGGGGGTCCCTGGAGAGGGCAGTCAGGGGACAAGGAGCAGGGGGGGTTGGATGGGTCTGGGGGCAGTCAGGGGGAAGGGAAATGGGAGGGGGCGTATAGGGGGCAGGGGGAAGCACAGCCTTCCCTACCCGGCCCTTCATACCGTTCTGCAAACCCGATGTGGCCCTTGGGCCAAAAAGTTTGCCCACCCCGCTATAAGCAAACAAAATAAAACTTGAATCAGATGTTCAATTCAAGAGGGATAGCCTGCTACCCTATAAATGAAAGGAGAAAAAACAAACAAACCACACACCAACTCAGAAGCAGGCTCTGATATTAATTAAACTTCATGGCAGGGGCTCGGTACTAAAATTATAGCTGAAGAAGCATGTTCATTATATGACAGCTTTCTGGACTCTCACACAAAAAACCCCAACTTTCTTCCTTTTTCCTTTTGTAAATATGCATGTTTCTCAGAGGACTGCTTTGTTGGCTGTCTAGTCTCAATTAACAGTACATTTGGCAATATTTTCCCCACTCTACAATGCTGTCCTTGGAAGCCAAACATTTTGCATGTACTATTCAGGTGCATACAAGGTCATGGACAGAACTGGAAGTGAAGACCCAAAACAAGAATACAAGATTAGCAGTAGTGTGTAAAAAGTTTTAAATGATATTGGATTAACTTCATCAGCATGAATAATGTTATTGCTTCCAATTAATTTGGAGACAGGTCACCATAGCTTTATATAAGGGATAATCTCTAAATAAAGAACTGGATAAAAAAGTAGGGTGATGGATAATTTCTGTCTCTTGTAAATATTACATAGGAGCAAGACTGGTATGGCAGGAGGATCTTTCATAGATACACTCCTACCTTTCAATTAGTCTCTTCATCCCATAGTACTTTTCCTTCCACTAACATAAATATTTTGCCTTTTATATCCTATTATAATATCTACACAATGTGGAAGAAATGCTGCTCATGCTCTTTTAGTGCTTATTCTTTTTTAGCTTAATTTCTGAGGCCATGTTTTAGGGATTTTTTTTGTATTTGCACAAGCAAAATGAGTATCTCTTCCCTCCACCTCTTTCATTAATTTATTATAGACACATAGTGAAATTTCTTCTTAACTACCTTTTTCTTATGGAACACAGACCTGCATTAGTAGCCTTTCTTACTTCTGATGAACTAAAATCTTTGAATTCCTGTATCACTGCATTCACTTATGTTCTACAGCATAATCTACTTCTGTTGCATTGAGGTCAGGTGGACACATTTTTCTTTTTTTGCCACATGGTAAGCAAGGGTTAGATTTATAGTTGTCTCAAATCAGCTTATACTTCCTTAGGGCAGGAAAAGCTGACTTACAAACACTGCCAGTTTTATATTTTTGCCTCCCACCAGCATTCAAACATGGGTGAATGTCTTTCTCTGTCAAAGCAGCAGTGAGAGGTGAAAATGAAAGTCCTTTTTTCTTTCTCTGAGTTGTCAGTTTAAAAATGACATAGTGGCACCACATTTCTTTAAGGTGGCTCCTTTCATTTTTGACCCTTGCTGCCTCTCTGACAGCTGAAATGGCAGCAGGAGGCAAAAACTAAAATGAGCACTACTGGCATTTGCCCTCAGGCATAGAATTAATAATGGAAAAACAGGCGGACATCTAAAAACAACTAGTGTCCTATGTCAGCCAATGGGGTTTGTCCACCTCTATAAATAAGGTGACCAGAACTGTGCCCCATTAGTCAAAATGTGATCTTATTTACACTGGAGCTGTTTTCTCCAGTTTATATTTGGTTCCTTGGCTTATGTATTACATATTTTCAATTCTATTAAGCTCTGTGCTAGTGGTTTTAGGGGTTTTGCACTAGATCACTGACTATCTCCTTGCTTTTTACCTCAGTCTTTTTACATTAGTGAGTTAACTTGCAAATTACTGCATGATGTATCATCCTGTGCCATGGGGCTCTGTGCATAGTCAGATCCTGTTAAGTCAGTGGCCCTTAGAGTAAACAGCCATATGTTCAAAAGGCTGAAATGTTACAATTCTTGAAGATGTAAGCTGAAAATCTCATGTCCTCAATAAGAAAAGGGCCATTATTGGATGGGCTAGGGAAGGGAGAGGAATTAGCATCCTCTTGGGTAGGGAATGAGTCTCTTCCTTCTTAAATGACCATCATGGTGTTCTATATTTGAAAGCTAGAGCAAAATTAATGTAAGAAGCAGTCACCTAAGGTATGTCTATGCTGCAATTAGACACCTGTGGCTGGCCTGTGCCAGCTGACTAGGGCCAGGGGTGAAAGTGAGCTGATATGGGCCAGTACTCCATACCAGGAAGAACCCGCACCGGCCCATACCCAGCCCACATTAAATGTCCCTGGCCATTTTGCCTCCCCTGTCAGGGGCCCTGCCAGTAGGGTCCATACAGGCAGGGCCACAGACGGTGGAGGGGGGAAGGGGCAGCAATGTTAATAGCTGCCGCGGCAGCGCTTTAAGGATGGTCCTTTGCTGTGGCAGCGCTTTAATGTTGCTGCGTCCCCAGTTGGCGGGGCCACCAACGGGGTGGGGGGCAGCAACGTTAAAGCGCAGCAACGACAAAGATCCCTGCATCACTTTAACATCCCTGCCCTTCTTGTCCCAGCTGGCAGCTGCCGGGGTGGGCAAAGAGAGAAGCTGCCCTGGCGCCAGCGATTTAAAAGGGCCCGAGGCTCCGGACTCCTCTGCCCCTACCACAGCAGCGGCGTCTGAAGCTTCAGGCCCTTTAAATCAAGATGGGAACCACCAGCCCCGCCCCTTCCACGGGCCAGAGCCACCACCCCCATACCGGTAAGTGACCTCAGCTACTTTCACCCCTAACTGGGGCTTAGAGTAATGGGATGTTTAACTGCAGTGTAGACATTCAGGCTTGGTCTAGAGCCTAGGTTCTGGGACCCTCCAACCTTGCAGGGCAGACTTTTCTCTCTGATCTCTAAAGCAGCCAGTTCAGGCCTTTCTTGAGTTTATCAACATTTTTTCAGTGGCGTTAGCATTCTCACTTCCAACTTTTCACAAGTGACAACTTTTCGGCTTTATGACTGGTGACTTAATGGGATCTGACCATCTTAGATCTAAGTGATGTCATGATATATCCCTTGGTCACTTCATGGTGCTCAATTTGGAGGATAACTTGTATTTACTCTGTGCCTAACTTTTTCAGCATATATCATTTCAACTTCTCTACATTATGCATTTTGCCTGCTGCCTCTTCAGTTTCATCTTTGCAGCTGCTATTGTTGATAAATACCTTTTTTGCAGAACCTAGGGAAGAGTGTTTACTGTTAACAAATCAGTGAAATGGATTACTCAAGTGCTGTCCAATGCACAAAGTAAACAAATGAAAAAGTAGGAAATTTTTTTTTTCTTTTTGTGCCATTACATTTTAACACTTCCTACCTCAGGACTACTTAGCTCACACCCTAGAAAAATCCTTGTCTTTCTATCTGTGTGGGGTAATGATTCACCTGCTGCAGAGTCAGTAAAACCCACTGAATCCTTTCTCATCAGGCTCAACACCTGGAAACAGAGTGGGGCATAATAAGCAAACATTGTCAGCCTGTTATTAACTTTCAAAGGTTTTGTGTTAAACTTTTGTGTGATCTTCTTTTTATTCTCATCATCTGACTCCCCCTGTGTGTGTGCACATGTGCTCTCAGTTTAACTCTATAAGCTTTCCAGACCTCCCTAATGCCATTTCCTTACTCTTGATTACTTTTGTGCTTCCTTGTTCATCAGCTAGTCTATTTTTGCTTGTCGTTTATTCATTGCTAGATGAGCCACATAACTCTTGGGCATATATTAATTATCCTTGAGTACTTCTCATTTCCCTTCTGTATCCTTTCACTTCATTGCTTTATCCCATCCAGTTCCACCCAGCATTTTCTCTATTCCTACAAAATTTGCTCTGCTCAGTTTAGTCCCTTTATTTCCACCTATTTAATGTAATTTTAGTCCTAATTACAAACATTACTTGTTTATGGTTTCTGTTGCTTAACTACTTCTCCACCTCCAGTGTACTCTCCAAGCATGTCTTCTGTGTTACTCAAAATTAAACCAAGCCTTGCTCCTTTTCCAATTTTCCTTTCACATTCTGTGTAAGGTATATTACTGCCTGATTTATTCCTTCCACTTAATGTTTCTCACTTCACTGCATGGGTAGCTACTTGAAATCTATCCTTGCCTTGAGGGGATTTGTCTTTTTCACAACCCTCTTACATGTATTTTATATCTTAACATTTTATTGCTTGTCTAATATTCTGTTCCCTTTATAATACTGAATTTCAGACCCTGCTTTTGTTCTCCCTCACTTGAACTTCTCCCAGAAGCTTGTTTCAATTACTCATGGAAGGCTCCAATCCTGCTTCTAATGAAACCCTGCTGAATTCAATGGGAGGAAGATCAGGCCAACATTGTGGATCAAATCCTGCTTACTTCATTTATTCACAATTTCCATTCAATCTATAGGAGTTTTATTTGAGTGAGGTGAGCAGGGCTTGGCTCTCTGTCATTACATACAACTGCTTCCTGTATATTTTCTCCCATCTAAATTGCTCAGTATTCTCCCCTATTAATTCTGTCTCATCAAGGTTGGCCTAGCCCATTACCTCAACATTCCATCTTCTTACATATTATGGCTCTATCTTTGAATGCTTTTTGAATTTGTATACAAATCGCTTAATCTCCTGAAATTCCTTATTAATTTCAGTATGATGGCCTACAGGAAACCCACACCGGCTAAGAAGGGTAAAGCTGCTGTAGGCTCAATCAACCCTGCCCAGCTATGCTGGCAAGACTGAAGACAGGGACAGAGTCTAACTGTGGGAGGATACACCTGACATAGATTGCTAGTTTGGTTTATTACCAGGCACATGTCAGTGGGCATTAAGGCAGCTGGGTCCACCTGAAAGAGGGGAGGAGAGCTGCTGCAGTGATCACCATGCCATGAGAGAGTGCTTCTGCCACACTAGGGTTTGGGATTTTTTTGAGAGGTTAGTGGCATTTCCAAAGTTACCTCTGTCAGTTTTTGAAGAGTTTGTGAAAATGGTAAGCTTGGCAACATTCTCTCCAACATGAACAGGAGTTAATTTTTCTGTGAAAATTCTGGCTGACACAAGTAGCTCCTAGAGCAAATATTTCCCACACCTCTTCTCCACCAAGATATGGATTTTTTTTACATTTTCAAAAAAATCCACATTTTAGAGATCAGTCTGTCTTGAATATGCTGAGGCATTTTGCACATACTGTATCCAGAATACAATAGTGGATGACCTCAGATATGCCTATTGACGTGGCTGAACTGTTTATTGTCTGGAACCTATTTAGATGGTAAATCCTAATCCTCCTTCCTCTGGTGTGAAGGGCTATCCTGCAGCAGAACAGCTGTGGTTCCGAGTCTGCATGGAGTGGGGGAAGAGCAGGATTTGGGAAGCTTGTGTGGGTGCTGTGTAGTTCTATGCCACATGGAACCCAGTTTCTTGGGGGCTCTTTATATGCTGACTCTACCCTTACCAACCCTTCAGCCCCCCAAGAAAAGTAGTTCCAGCTGCCTTTGGACCTGAGGGGGTATGTGTAGGGGGAACATACTGTCAACATCCCATCACAGCATTCTGCAGCTGTCACCTCCATCCCCAAGGAAGAGCAACAGATCTCTCTGCTACAACACCGGGACTGTGTTCAGTCTCTGGTCCTGAAGAACGTGCCATGCTAGGCACAGCACTACCTGCTCAAGTAGTTTTGCCTCTAATGAATGAGATGCTGGTGTCTTGCACTAATTTAGGTGCCTAGACAGAAGCTTAGCAAAGGATAAAGAACAGATGGTACTCAAAGAATTGGTAAACTGGACCTGGATGTTTACAGAACATCAGAGTAGTGTGGTTGGCTTCTGCATACTGCAGTGGAGACCCTGACAAGTTTACCTGAGGGAGTCTTCAGATCAGCTGACTCTTCATCTAGTCCCTAGTTTCAGGCAGGCTACCTGGAAAACCATTCATGCATGAGTAGTTCAATGACCACCTCTGGTGGTGGCACCACAACCCCTAATTCAGCTGTCCCACTGACACAGACATTTGTCTTTGTGTTTCATGCACTAACCCTTTTCCTCCCTCCGCAAATACTTTCTAATGTTCCCCATAAGAAGTATCACTTGCAGGGCAGAAACATTAACCAGCACCTGCCCATATAGACATGTACTAGATTGAGCTAATTTCAGTGCCTAACTCTGGCAAAGTGCCCTTCCCCTACTCGCCCTGCACCCAACACACCTGCCTATTCTGAAAATTCCAGTTGGGTGCTTAACCACTTGACCAGGCACACAATACACAAATACTAAGGGCACCTATGCCACTTACATCACATGCACCATATTAGGTTAAAACTTCCAAAGTGACTAGTAATGCTGAATGCCTCAATTCTGAAGTAGAGAGACAAGGTGGGTGAGGTAGTATCTTTTATTGGCCCAAGTTCTGTTGATGAGAGAGACAAGCTTTCGAGCCACACATCTTGTATCTCACCACCAGAAGTTGGTCCAGTAAAAGATGTTCCCTCACCCCCTTGTTTTTCTAACATCCTGGCACCGACATGGCAACATTGCATACATTAGCTCTAAAGTTTGAGACACCTAACATGCCTATTCTTCAATATTAAGCCCCCTCCTCCCTGAAAAGTCAGGCCCTTTAAGGGATTTCTTCTTGGTCACGCAAAATCATTAATCACAGAATCTTGGCTACCTGCCTCTTTGGGTGCACAGCCCGTTTTAAAAATATGGCTGGAATTTTCAATGTAGAACAATAACACAGTCAGAACAGAGGCTTGTTAGTCTAGTTTCCAAGTGATGTTAGCAGATTTATTGTAAACTGCTTACATTAAAAGATTGTTAACTTGTATATCATATTTGCAATGTCATAATGACATAAGAATAAATAGTACATGACAACTGTCTTCTGCAGGCAAAACATATGCACAGATACATCATAAAAAGAACGATACTGCTGCAGTTTTTTATATGAACAGACTGCAGCACATGTTGAACTAATGAGCCTGAATATATTCTGTATTAGTCTACTGTTGAATGGACAAATATGCTTATTGACTATGTATCTTTTTATTATCAATATTTTTCCAAGCTACTGCTACCCCCACAAATACACTATTTTTTCATAAACATTGCTTTGATTAAGATGATTGTTGTTGTTGGCCTATGACATGTTGTTTCCTAAAGAGATATGCTGAAATTAAGAGCAGTTGAGCATAATTAGATACTAATGAACCTTACTGTGTTAGTATGCTTTAATAAGGTACTGTACGGTATTAATTGTATTTACTAGTGGAGACTTTATTGCATATGTCAAAAGACTCTAGAGCTGAATAAATCTTCTATAGTAGAAAATTATAGGAAAATAAAAAGTACTATAGGCAGTTATTTTTTAATAAGTGCATTGCTTTTGCCTTATGATAAGGTGAGAAAATGAGTAAAAGAGAGAAGATATAAAAGGCTCATAGAAGTTAGAGATGGAAAATGCCTGCTGATGCTTATGATTAATAAAACTTCTCTATTAGTGAGTCTGTCCCCCTGCAGGTACAGTAATAATCTCACAATAAAATGAACAGGATATCAAACTGCTGTTACACTTTATTTTGGCATAGGATGTTGTCACACTGCTGGGGACACCCAGAGCTCTGAGTCACTCTTACTCCTCTGCCTCAAAAGCGACCTTTGCTGGAGATTAGACTGTGTCAGCTCCCTGCAACATGAGTCTGTCTTCATCATAATCTAATTAGTTAAGGCTCAAAACTTGCCTGGCAGGTAACAATCAGTGGATTCCAGCTCTCGAGCTTCTCATATGTTTCTCTATAATGCACAGCCGCTATCGTACATTCACAGAAGATATTACATCTGCTGCTCTCTTACAGAGTTAATACATCACAGTTTATAAACTTAACAGGGATAAACACACCCACCCTTCAAACACAGCACTGAGTTGGTTTATAGTAAAAGTAAAGCAAGTTTATTAACTAAAGGAAATAGGTTAAGTGATACTGAGTGGAAGGAATAAAGATAGAATTGTTACACAACAAAGAAAAGTAAAAATATGCATTCTGATGGCTCAGACCTAACTTAACAACTTAGTCTTTGTTCAAAGTAGTTTTATTAATCTTTGTTTTCCAGCAATAGTTGGCTAACTCTTAGTCAGGATCTCCATAGAGTCCAAGGTGGTGGTTTTCCTTGTCTCTGTGGGTGAAGGATAATCCAGTGTCTTTCTGTGTCCTTTTTTTGAAAATTTTCCTTTGTTTCAAGGGTCAAACTTATCCCTTGGAGTTCTGTCTCCTCTTAGGGGAGGGATGGTGACACCATCTTCATTAAGGGGTCCCCTGGTATGTTTCAGTGTGATGCTTCCTGCTGCAGTTTTATAATGTAAATGTTCTCTTTCTGCAACCCCTGAAAACAAATGAATAGCCCATTGAATTTAGCTAAACATGGTTTGCAGTGTTCCCCTCTTTCCTTTGTAGTGAGAACCTGTTTATCAACTCCCCCTGACATGCCTGGTTTCAACACCTTTTAGTCACAGCCTTCATGAATACACTCTGATATTATGCTTTAAGTCCACATGCAGCATTGTTACATACATTTCACAATGATATTATTGTCCAGTGTGGTAGTAGTTTTCAAATAATACTTTAAAAGGCATATTTTGTACAAATTTCATAGTAGTAGTGTGTGAACACATCAAGCTGCTGCTACACTTTATCTTAGTGTAAAACGTGTTCTCGTTTTGGTGTTTGTAGTAACCTTTTCAAGATAGCAGTTGTGATCCTTTATTAAGAAAACTTTCCAGGATAAACCTTACATTTAATTTAGCTAGTGGTAGCTCTATCATATGTATATCCACATAATTCAGGAATATAATACTTGTACCTTTGTAATATTGTACTTCTTCATTTTATTTCAACCACGACAAATCAAAAATAACAATGGATCTTGTTTCCATCTGTGTTCATAGAGTAGTATACCTATTTCCTTCTCTTAGAGTCCTCTTACATTTAGTTTATTTTTTAAGTCAGGAAAAATCAATTATTTTTCTTACTTGTAGTCTACCAGTACTAAATCCTTTTGGGTTGATTTTAGCATTCTGCCATGAGTTTTCAATTTTAGCACCATGTTACAGAAGCATACAGTTTAGTCTAAGCAAGATGGAGCTTACAACAAGAAGCAGTTTTATTGGAAAAAGAAACCCAGTGTAAGTAATAATGAAGTTAAACATGGCTATATTTCATGCTGCCACCAGGATGCAGCATAACCAAGCAATTCAACTATTCATAGAAACTTCAATTATTGAAGATTGTGTGAACCCTACAAAGAGAGGAAAATGAACTTTTAGCCCCCTCACGTGAATCAGGGGGGCTAAGGCTGGCATCAAGGATATGATGCACTAATTGAAAATGAGGAGGAAGAATTAGATTAGTAGAAATTGAAAGAAAGGGTGGCCTTATTGCTAAGGCACAAATCAGAAACTAAAAAGACCTGGATTGTTTCCTGTTTCTGTGGCAGACTTGTTTTGTAACCTAGGGTAAGCCATTTAGTAGTTCTGTAATCCAGTGGTTCCAAAACTTGTTCTGCCGCTTGTGCAGGGAAAGCCTCTGGTGGGCCGGGCCAGTTTGTTTACCTGCCGTGTCGGCAGGTTCTGCCGATCACAGCTCCCAATGGCCACAGTTCACTGCTCCAGGGACGTACTGACCACTGCTTCCAGCAGCTCCCATTGGCCTGGAGCAGTGAACAACGGCCCTTGGGAGCCGTGATCGGCCGAACCTGTGGATGTGGCCGGTAAACAAACTGGCCTGACCCACCAGAGGGCTTTCCCTGCACAAGTGGCAGAACAAGTTTGGGAACCACTGCTGTAGTCTGTTTTCCTGTCTATGATATGAGACTAATACCCCTTTTGACAGGAGTGTGGTGAGATTAGTTAGGCTCAAATTCATATTCCCACTCCTAAATAATTAGCTTGATGTACCCGTGCCTCAATGGGAGCATTACTGACAATCAGATCTCTTATTTAGGGATTTAGAAGCCTAACTTTAGGCACCTACATTTGAAAATTATGGCCAATGGGAACTGAGGGCTGCTAAACATCTCTACGTGCAGATTGGGATGTATGTTGTGGGCTCCCTTTCCTGTCGTTTTAGTTTTAAACTCCAACCCCTGCCTTTGGGGAGACAGGAACTTACTCAGAAATTGTGCTAACACTATTATCAGTAAACACAGTCCAAGCACCCCTCCAACATCAATCTCTTAATGACAGATCAAGGTGCTGCCAACCTTTTTTGGGCCCTGGCTGATTCTCACATGCAATGCAAGCTCATAGTGGCCATGCACCCAGTCTGCTTCCTGGATCTGTCCCCCTGCTCTGAACGCAGATCTCAACCTCCTGGGTTTCTGCACAGCAGCACATGCCCTGTCCTGCAGTCCATTTTCAAATGGAATCTCCATCCTGCCCCTTTCCCACTGTTAACATGTGGAGTGGGGTCTCCACAGATTACTGCTATTTGGCAGTAAGCCTGGTACTAAGGAGGATTTAGTTTTGTGGTGCAAGATCAGAGGTGTTAAGGTAATTTGGAATAGTGTTATTACCTAGGGAAGGGAATGAGATCTTAATGGCAAAATGCATAGGAAGGCTTGGAAGAATCAGAGCAGAACTAGAGTAGCACAGTAAGGTTCTTTAAATAGCAGGCATTCAAAGATCCACTATGTGCACCCTACTCTTTCTGTCAAGAACACTGAGGCTCATGGGCACATTGTTAGCTATTCTCTTTAGTTGTTCTGAACATCGTTTAGGATAAGTTTCCAAGATTTGATGGGAAATTGTACTGTTGCTCATGATGGGTTGTTCAAGGGTATGTAGACATTCATGTAAAACTCTTTGTGCCTTTCTTGAGGCTGGATTGTGCTGTATGAGTCTATTACTGCCTTTGAGCTCACATAGCTAGGTCTTTTAGCTTGGGCTATAGTACCTTATGCTTTTAGATCCAGCTGTTGAGTGTCCTAGATGATTCCACCTTGTCTAACTTGTCTGCTAGGTGTCACTGATAACCATAGCATTATTTTGCAGAATATAACCTGGCAGTAGCAGAGCTGGTGGAGCTGACTTCCCTGAACCAAGGTCTGGCAGTAGCTAATCTGACAGAGCTGACTAAATGGAACTAGAACCAGGTACAGCTGCATATCAGAGCAGAATCATGTGATGCAAACTTTCATGGGATGAGTGTGAACAGACTGAGGAGAGCCACCTATTGGCATCCAAATGTCCCAATCTGCCTGGATTCATGAGTGAGGTTTAAGTGGGTTGGAAATGTTTTGTGGATGAAATTCTGGGTCCCATTAAGCCACATAGCTTAATAGCTGAGACAGTGGGGGGCAGCCATAACCCTGTCATACTGTTTGGGGTTTTGCTAATTTAATTTGCTATCTCAATAGATGTTTTCCCTAAATAAAAAAATATTTATGGCTTCACCTTCTGAAGAAATCCTGAGTAGGTGTGAGTGGGGAAGAAATGTCAGGAAACATGATCAAGGGGGTTACATTTTTTGTTCCTAAAACCTGGGAATGGATGAGGTTTTAGGTGGAGGCTCCAGCCAATTATTTTTACAGAACCCCTAGATATCTGAGCCTGGCCCTTCTTACTCCTAGTGATGCTTAGTAGAATGGTTGCATTTTGGGGGTGCCCAGGGTTTGAACTCAACAGCCCCTATGGATCTTTATGCATGAGCCTCTGCTACTTGAGCTGAAAAAGGCAGCTCTGTATGCTCAAAGGATGTAATAGACTCATAAGCCTATGTGGCCCAGAAACTGAATCAGACAAAGAGTCACACTGTGTTAGTGTGGAATACATTCGAATGATCTGTCAGAAGAAAACATACTGGGCCAAACTCTACTGGATTTACACTCTGTTGATGCCAATGAATTGCCTACTTGTTTGGTGACACATGAGAACTAAAACTATTACAATAATTTTAGGGATATTATTCATTTCTGATCAAGTGAAAGATACGTTCTAACTAAACTATAAGTTATGAGCTAAACAGAGAAATTACTGGGTGAAATTCTACAGCTGTGTTATGAAAAAGTCATGAGCAGATGATCAGAGGTCTCTTTAGGCCTTACTCTATTAAACATCTTTCTTGAATCTGAGAAAGCCAAGCAATGTTTTTTTAAAAAATACTGCAGAGCTATTTTTAGTGTGAAACTTTTCTGAAAGCATCTTGCCATATCCTATTTTCTCTTTTGCTACAGTTTGAGACTGATTGACAAGCCATTATAACTTCCACTCTGTTGTTAATGTAAAATGCCTGAACTCCAGTATTAAGTGAATTCATCTATGGTGTTTCATATATAGCTACAGACCTGTCAAACACTGAGTAAAACAGGCAAATGAGCAGAGAAAGAAGAGAAGGAAAATCTATGTCTCTTCTGCTTGCTCTTCCTGTTAACACTGGTTAATATCTGGGAAACTGAAATGCTGACTAAAGGGTCCTTCACTCACCCACCTTTCGTATCATAAATTTCCTCTGACCTTCAGTCCCAATCTGAAGGCCTGATCCAAAGCCAAGTCTTTTTCTATTGACTTCAGTGGGCTTTGGATCAGGCCCTGCTTGCATTTTGTGAATGCCACCTCAGTAACCAGTTTTACTGCACTAGAATAGAACAGCAGAATGTTTGGCTAGATCTTACAAATGGGACTGAAACTGAGAATGAGTGGGGAGAAATAAAAGCTCACCTCATAGGAAGGTCTTTAAAAGTACCATCCTTTTGAGGATCGGTACCTAGCCTTTTATAACCTTGCTTGCAGCAGCCAAGTACAGTATAAAATGTACCATACAGAAGAGTGGCAATTATATATAGTAGCCACTTCCCTGATTGCAATCAATGTCACAGATTAGAGTGATCTCCTGGCTTGAGATCTGTCAGAGATAAATCTCTAGTACTGAATCACCCTGTGTCATAAGAGGGTGGGCACCCAGATTCTAAATCCTCTGTCTCCCCTCAGTCTGTTTTACTCTCTTTTCTTTTTTTATTTGACTGTGTTTGTGTAGGTGTTGAATGACCTATAAGTGGCTATTTTAATTAGTGGGAGTGCTTAAGACTTACAAAAGCCCCTATTTCTGGGTGTGATGGATTACATGGTCTCTTACAGCAGAATTTCTGTTCATAAGGTGCAGAGCTGTGTCCATTACTGTTATCCATGAGTTTGAGTAACAACTGAACACTGCTTTGTGTTTGCCTCTTGCTGCCTTATCTCTCTCCTGAATGCCTGATTACTTCTCCTGCAGTCCAGTTCCTCTCTTCACTGCATAGATGTGGCTCTTCTGCCCTGATGGCCTGTTCTAAAATCTAGTCGTGAAAGCACCATTTTGTACTGTATGGTTTTGCTTAATTGTTTATATTGTGCCTGGTATGAGATCCCTAGTTACACCAGAGACAGCAAACAGCTTCTCTCATGACAACTAGAAACTGAAAGTATACAGTGCTGCTCTGAGTTATGTTCCAACTAACATTTGTTAATGTGGGAAATTGAAATAAACATAATTATACTTAGCACTTTTCATCAGTAGATTTCAAAGAACTTTACAAAAGTGTGTATCATTACCTTCATTAATGGAGGTGCAGAGATGAAGGTCCTAATCTAGCCTCTGTTGAAGTCAATGGCAAAACTCCCATTGAGTTTAGAGACACGATCAAGCTGCAAATTACTTGCCTAAGGTCAGATAGGGTAAATCTTCACTACAGAGTTAATTTGGTCTCTTACCTGGGTGTTGCGCCAAATCTCCCTCCTATCCCCACACAACCCTTTCACCTCAGTTTGATGGTACTTTAAGCCCAGCCCAGCTGGCATGACAGGGGGCATAGCAGGCTATTGCTTGGGTGCCACTTTAACTTGGTCTTGTAGCCCACCACTTTGCAGGATAGACACAGGCTAAATCATTTAAGTGCTAATAGTTCTCAAATGCTTTCTCAGAATTCCTCCCAGGTACCCAGGATAGACACATTCTCTCACAATTCTCTCAGAGAATCCTAGAGTGACTCTGGTTACTGCAACACAAAGAATTGTGGGCAATACCTCTAGAAGGGAACTATTTGCAGGTGCAAAATCTATGGACACAAAATCAAAGGCCAAGTTGAGGATCATTAAGTCAAAGAGCTTAACAAATAGCTTCTATAACTGAATAGGAATCCCAGATACTGTACATGAGTCACTTTCTCCATGCAAGCTTTATAATGTTCGAATGGAAGCTTAATTGCTGCTTTTTCTTTCTATGCCATACAGTCGAACACCTTCCCCCACCCCCACACAAACTCCTCAGTGCACTTTAGAGGGTAAATGAAAAAAGAATCAAATTAAAAACAGCATTACATTATTAACAGCTCAATCATTGCCCCTAAAGTAGATCTGTGAAACAGGCTCCTTTTTGGATTTGTCACTGGGTATGTAAAAGAAGGGTGTCAGTCACCTCCATGCCCTCACATCCCACCAGCTGTGGACTCTCAGAGGGTGCTTTGTGGGTCTGGGAACCTATTAGGATGGAGCTGGCCAAGATGGAGCTGGGGGAATGCATATTGTTTCCCCCTGAGATTTCTGGAGATTCCTTAATACATCTTAAGTGAGGGCTTGAAGGATTGGGCCAGAAAGTTTAATTGGTTAACCCAAGATGATTTAGGGTAAGATTTAGCATTGTGCAGAGGACCAGCACAAGGCCTGTCAGTCCATAATTCCACCTAGAGCCTAGAAAATAGAGACAGAGAAAAAACCCATATATAAACCATGAAATACACAAAAATTAGCTGAAACTAAATATCTTCTTTATTACTTAAGATTGTAACTGTTCATCACTAGTAAGGGCTTGTTGACATGGGAAAGATTAATCTGCAATAAGGGGATGTGAGAATTTGAAGTGCAACAGCTATTCTGGAATAACTCCCTATGTGGACACTATTATTCTGGTCAATGTCACTGTGTAGACAGGCTCTGTATTTAAGACTGTAAATCTTTATCATAATACTCTGTCTTTCAGTTGCTTGAGACACAAAGGAGAACAGTCAAATTGTTATATGTACAACCGAAGGGATAAAGGAAAACAATACCAAAGTTAAACATAGGCCTGTGGCCTTGCGGATAATCCCAGAAGTGCACAAGAAAGTTGCTAAGTACCTCTGATACTTTTATCTAGGATCATAATCAAATCTGTTTGAGAAAGTGGAAATCAGTGCAATTCCTGAAGAGTGTGGTTAACCATTCATTCATGTACACTCCAAACAGATTTCTGTGATAGCAAATTGGGGGGGGAGGAGGGAATGTAAGGGAGGAGACTATTTCATCACTGAATAGCAGTCAAAAATAGAAAAGACAGAAAATCATGATGTGATAAACCTTTATTCCAAGGAACTTTCAAAAGTTGTGAAATTATAATGGACAGAGAATATGTTTCTAAATCTCTTTTTTACAAGAAACTAATATGGTGACAAGAAAAAAATCCAGCATGTGTGATAGGAGATTATAAAGATACTGATAACTTTGTATGCTCAATGGTGTATACAGGTAGCATTGTTCTTCAGGATATATAGTTTGTGTCTACATCACTCATCTCTAGCTACAGTATGATAGTTCTCATTTCTTTTCTTTTACAGTTCTAGTTTGCTTTGTTCTTTGCTTTAATCACCTTCCCTCTTGTACTGTCTGACCTCCTTTTCACACTATAACACAGTGTCTGGTTATTTAAATTATTGCTAAAATCTATTTAGTTTGGGAAAGCATATTCATTACTATAGAATGTCTCAGGAATGTAATCATAAATTTAATTCTGATTCTTTTTCCACACTGGTTTTATATTAGATTTTATACATATATTTTTACCAATCAGTTTTCATGACTGAAGTGAATGTACTTTATCATCGCATATCAAGGGAACTACTATGACCTTAAGAACTGCAGTGTCAGAAGAATCTAGGGAAATATATGCTATGTACATTTAACAACACCACTATGGGGAATTAGTTAATGGCTCCATATCATGAAAATATAGCACTGGGAACATGGTTGAAAAGTTCACAAATACAAAAATTGCAGAGTACATGGGGTTTTAAATATCTGCTTCAGCTCAGTCATGTGATTGATTTAGCTGCATGATGGGACTTATTTAAAGGGACATACTCATCTTGAAAATCACACTGCTGTCTGAAAAATGTGAGCCTAGTATAATTATAAGTAACATCTAAGATTATTATAACTGAAAAGTTAGCTGAGAAAAAAAATCTCCAGTTCTTGACTGGTTTACTTTGTGCATTGGACAGCTCTAATAACAAATTAATTAGTGAGACCGATCTTGAATATAGACCTTTTCATTAGTAGATCTCAAAGAGCTTTACAAATGTACGGACCAGGACACAACAACTCAAAATAGCACCAGACCCTCCCAGAAATGATGCAAAATCTGCAGACATATCTCCATTGCTACGATGATCAACACTCCTCACAATACACCTTTCAAATTCTATGGATTTTACATATGCCTGTCACAACTTGTGATGTACCTCATCCAGTGAGTCAAATGCCCCAACAGCAACTACATGGGTGAAACCAGACATTCGTTACACTCTTGAATGAACTCACACAGAAAACATCCAATCGACTGTGGGCGAACACTTTTCACAAAGCCATCAATCCATATCTGACCTCTTGGTCCTCATCCTCAAAAGAAACCTCCATTTAAATTCAAAGAATGGGAATTTAAATTTTTAACTCAACAGACACTGCTTTTATGGCTGATTATAACAATTTGTAACACATCCTCCTGACTATTACCCTCCTTCGTCTACAGCTGCTGAGGTGTTAATTGTGTCACATGCGAACCCCTTCTGTTTAACAATCTGTCCCACCTTGTATTTAGGACACTTTGGTTACTTTCCCCAGACCCAAGAAAGAGCTCTGTGAAGTTGACAGCCTGTCCCTCCCACCAGCAGAAGTGGATCCAATGAAAGATATCTTACCCACTTTATCTCTTAGAAATGTAGATTCAGTTTTGCTTTGTGTATAAACAGTTTCACTGCCTCCTCTGTAGTCAGTCGATTTTTCCTTCTTGAAAAGACTTTTTTATGAACATCAACAGAGGAACAGAAAAAAAACACTTGTCCTACTTAAAGAGTCTCTATCAACTGGATTTTAATTAGTTGCTTAAAAAATGGTTGACAATATCCCTTTGAGATCTTTAGGAGGGAAGAATCATAAAGCAATAATTTAATATTTTAATAACTTACAACCTGCCTCCAGTTATTGATATTGGCAAGCTGCTTTCTGAATATTGGCAAATTCATTTAACATATTAGGTATGCAAAAAGAGACCACCACACATGGTTACCAACATAATGATCGTGTATCAGAAATGACTTGACTGGCTCCTTTGAACCATCTTTGCCTCTACAGAAGCATCTTTTATGCTGATAAAGAAAGACAAAGGCACCTGGAGACACAGGCTTTTTCACTAGTTTCATGAAAAGCATTGTTGTTTTGCTCCTCTGATTCTTAGCTCAACATATTACACTGTTAATTGTTAGCTAGTATTGCATTTAGTGCTTTCTATTTCCTAATTTCATTGCAAAATTTTCTTGATTTAGGAATATGAAATTTGTAAAAGTATTGCCTTTGTGGAAGAATGTGCATGAATGATTCTGAACTGGTTCAAGAGGTGAAATGAATACATGGAACAATGTATGGTGCCTTTTGCATTTCAAGAGACATTAGTTCTCATAACTATGCTGTATTAACAGCCTTTGCTAACTTCTAGTAGTATGTCCTGCTTTTTTGAGAGAGATTCATCTCTTTGGTTCACTTTTCTCTTAATGTTTAGCTAAAACTCACTCTATTTGCTTTCCTTATCTTTGCTGAAGGTAGTGGATCACATGCTGAGTAAATAATCTATAGTCCATGATCTACTATTCTATCAGCCTTGTTATCCTGGCTCCAACCCCTTAGATGCTGGATACCTGGCTAAAAAGTATTCCCAGGAAGGCTTCTTAATGACTTTCCCCACTGTTTATCATCATCATTGCTTACATACATATAGAATCCCTCGTAGCACATTGACTGTATTGGGAAGAACTAATTGGAGGTTCTGCTGGCATTTTTGTTGGGCAAAGTGACACTTCTTGAAGTTAATTAAAATATCTTGAGTCACTGTCTTTCATCAGATGTAACAAAACATTGAGCAAATAGACTCCCAGGTGTAGCATTAGTTAATTTCTACATACCTTGCTGTCAGTTTTGTGTAAGTGGTAAAACTGGAAGAGGAGCTTGTTAAAGCACAAAGTTAGCTTAAAAAGTTAAACTAAATCAGATGAAATTTTTTTAGTGATTTGGCTGAGTTGCCATTTTTATAATAGCTATTGACTGCATTTATAAGGCTTCTCTCACCCCTCTCACCCCTATGGGTGGTATGTGTCTTCCTCAAACTCGGGTCCTCTACCAGAGGCCTGGGAGTTTGAGGGTTCTGCGCAGTATCTTAGTTGTTCCTAGCACTGCACTCTTCTGGACAGAGAGCTCTGATGTTGTTCCTGGGATCTGTTGGAGCCACTCACCCAGCTTAGGAGTCACAGCCCCGAGTGCTCCTACCACCATTGGGACCACTTTGGCCTTCACTTTCCACATCCTCTCTAGTTCCTCTTTCAGGCCCTGGTACTTCTGCAGCTTCTCATACTCCTTCTTCCTGATGTTGCTGTCACTTGGCACTGCTATATCTATCACATCGCTGTCTTCTGGTCCTTATCTATTACCACAAGGTCTGGTTGATTGGCCAGTACCTGCTTGTCCGTCTGGATCTGGAAGTCCCACAGAATCTTAGCCCTGCTATTCTCCACAACCTTCTGTGGAATCTCCCATCTGGTCTTGGGAGGATCTAGCCCATACGCTGTGCAGATGTTCCTGTACACAATGCCAGCCACTTGGTTGTGCCGTTCAGTGTATGCTGTTCCTGCCTGCATCTTACATCCTGCCACTATGTGTTGGACTGTCTCTGAGGCCTCTCTGCACAGTCTGCACCTTGGGTCCTCTCTTATATGGTAGACCCCCTGCTTCAATGGATCTGGTGCTCAGTGCCTGTTCCTGTGCTGCTATGATCAGTGCCTCAGTGCTGTCTTTTAGATACAGTCTCACATGATATTCTTATAGATAAACTAGGAAAGTACAAGGCTACTATAAGGTGGGTGCATAACTGGCTGGATAACCGTACTCAGAGAGTAGTTGTTAATGGCTCCCAATCCTGCTTGAAAGGTATAACAAGTGGGGTTCCGCAGGGGTCTGTTTTGGGACCAGCTCTGTTCAATATCTTCATCAATGATTTAGATGTTGGCATGGAAAGTATGCTTATTAAGTTTGCGGACGATACCAAACTGGGAGGGATTGCAACTGCTTTGGAGGACAGGGTCAAAATTCAAAATGATCTGGACAAATTGGAGAAATGGTCTGAGGTAAACAGGATGAAGTTCAATAAAGATAAATGCAAAGTGCTCCACCTAGGAAGGAACAATCAGTTTCACACATACAGAATGGGAAGAAACTGTCTAGGAAGGAGTATGGCAGAAAGAGATCTAGGGGTCATAGTAGACCACAAGCTTAATATGAGTCAACAGTGTGATACTGTTGCAAAAAAAGCAAACGTGATTCTGAGATGCATTAACAGGTGTGTTGTAAACAAGACACGAGAAGTCATTCTTCCGCTTTACTCTGCACTGGTTAGGCCTCAACTGGAGTATTGTGTCCAGTTTTGGGCACCGCATTTCAAGAAAGATGTGGAGAAATTGGAGAGGGTCCAGAGAAGAGCAACAAGAATGATTAAAGGTCTTGAGAACATGACCTATGAAGGAAGGCTGAAGGAATTGGGTTTGTTTAGTTTGGAAAAGAGAAGACTGAGAGGGGACATGATAGCAGTTTAAAGGTATCTAAAAGGGTGTCATCAGGAGGAGGGAGAAAACTTGTTCACCTTAGCCTCCAATGATAGAACAAGAAGCAATGGGCTTAAACTGCAGCAAGGGAGATTTAGGTTGGACATTAGGAAAAAGTTCCTAACTGTCAGGGTAGTTAAACACTGGAATAGATTGCCTAGGGAAGTTGTGGAATCTCCATCTCTGGAGATATTTAAGAGTAGGTTAGATAAATGTATATCAGGGATGGTCTAGACAGTATTTGGTCCTGCCATGAGGGCAGGGGCCTGGGCTCGATGACCTCTCGAGGTCCCTTCCAGTCCTAGAGTCTATGAGTCCAGCCCTTTCCAGCCACTGGTAGGATTTCCCAATGTCAGCCACCTCAGCTATCTGTCGATGGTACATCCCATGCAGGATCTTGTCTTGCCATGGCACTTCTTCTGCTTGGTCTTCCTCCCATGTCTGCTGCTGCCTCAGGCATTCTCTCAGCAGCTCATCTTTGGGGGCCATCTTACTGATGTACTCCTGGATGCTTCGGGTTTCGTCCAGGACAGTGGCTTTGATGCTCACCAAGCCCTTCCCACCTTCTTTCCAGCTGGTATACAGTCTCTGGGTGTTGGACTTGGGCTGGAAACCTCCGTGCATTGTGAGGAGCTTCCGGGTCTTCACATCGGCAGCCTCCATGTCCTGCTTTGGCCAGCTCACTATACCGGCAGAGTATCTGATAACCGGCAGGGCGTATCTGTTAATGGTGTGGATCTTGTTTTTCCCACTGAGCTGGCTCTTCAGGACCTGTCTTATCCTTTGATGATACTTGGATGTTGCTGTCTTCCTTGCCTCCTCATCGTGGTTTCCATGTGACTGTGGGACACCAAGGTATTTGTAGCTGGTCTGTATGTCTGCTATGTGGCCCGCTGGTAGTTCCACCCCATCAGTCTTGACTACCTTCCCTCTCTTCACTACCATCCGGCCACACTTCTCCAGTCCGAATGACATCCCGATATCCTCACTGTAAATCCGCGTCAGGTGGATTAGCGAGTCGATGTCTTGTTCATTCTTAGCATACAGCTTGATGTCATCCATGTAGAGGAGGTGGCTGATGGTAGTTCCATTCCTAAACCCATACCCATATCCAGTCCTTGTAATTATCTGGCTGAGGGGGTTTAGGCCTACGCAGAACAGCAGTGGAGACAGTGCATCACCTTGGTATATGCCGCACTTGATGGCCACTTGTGCAAGTTGCCTTGAGTTGATTTCCAGTGTCGTCTTCCATAGTGCCATTGAGTTCTTGAGGAAGGTCCTTAGTATCCTATTGACTTTGTATAGCAGCAGACATTCACAGATCCACGTGTGTGGCATTGAGTCATAGGCTTTCCTGTAGTCAATCCAGGCTGTGCTCAGATTGGTCTGTCTAGACTTTGAGTCTTGGGTGACTGCTCTATCTATGAGCAACTGGTGTTTTGAGCCTCTGGTGTTGTTCCCAATGCCCTTCTGAGCTGTGCTCATGTACTGGCCCATATGGTCCTGTAGCTTGGTGGCTATGATACCTGATAGGATTTTCTATGTTGTGGGGAGGCAGGTTATTGGCCGGTAGTTGGATGGTTCTATTCCCTTGCAGGGGTCTTTCATGATCAGCACTGTCCTTCCTTGTGTTAGCCAGTTTGGGTGGCAGCCTGCTGCCAGCAGCTGGTTCATCTGTGCTGCTAGGCGTTCATGCACTGCTGTTAGTTTCTTTAGCCAGTAGGTGTGGATCATGTCTGGTCCAGGTGCTGTCCAGCTCTTCATGTTCTTGACCTGCTGCTGGATGTCTTCTACTGTGATGGTAACTGGTTTCTGTTCTGGGAGATTGCTGTGCTCTGTTCTCAGGTCCTGCAACCACTTTGCACTGGTGTTATGAGTCTTCTCTTTCTCCCATATGTTCTTCCAGTACTGTTCAGTTTCTGCTGCTGGTGGCTCTACTGTTATTGTGTTGTTGCACTGTAATTGGGAGTACACACCTTAGATGGTTCTTTAAAGAACAAGGCATTTACTTTTTTGGCCTCTGCTTCTCTAGTGTATCCCCTTAACCTGGTAGCCAGTGTTGTGAATCTTTGTTTAACAGTCTCTAAGGCTTCAGATGGAGTCAGGCCCTTGTATTTTTTCAGTAGCCGAGTCTTATCCTTAATCTCTACACCCTTCTGTAGTTCCACCAGCTGACTAACTTCTTTCCGAGTCGCCTTGGTCTTATCCTCCAACCTCATTTTCCAGGGTGGGTATATACTGTTGTTCTTCTTGATCGTACAGCCAAGCATCTCCAGGATTACAGAGGCTGTAGCATATACCAGTTCATTGGTTTGAGTTATGGTGGTTGTAGAGATTGTCATGAGGGCCCTGTTGGCATCTTCTAACATACTATTTGATGGTACTTCTCCACTGAGCCTTGGTAATTGGTCTTGAGGATTGACTGTAGCTAGTTTCTCCATGATCTTATGCCTCATATCAGCTGCTGTGCTCTGCAATGGAGGGGGTGGCAGTGAAGTTTCAGCTTCAGGAGTGGGCTGCACATCCACTTGTTCTTCCAGGCCTTCTTGAGTCTGGGATGTAATGTGGAGTTGGTCTATCTCAAGCTGTGAGAGCAGCTTCCTCTTTACTATGTTGAAGCATTGGGTAACTAGCTGTTTCTCAGTAAGTGTGGATGTAGGTCTTTTGTCTATCTATAGCCCCCTCATACATCCCCTCTCCTTAGGTCTACTGTTATAGTAGCATTCCATCAATTCCAGATTCTCTTGTCTCGTCCATGAATGGTTTGTTCCAGTAGCCCACTTATTGTCAGATTGTCCTGGTTCCTCAGCATCTGGCGCGGACCTTGTTAATCCGGGCGACGTCTGAGCCGGTATGGCTCTCCTAGTTCGTGTTGCTCTCATATTTGAGGTAGGCAGGTGATGCGTTAGGGGTACCAACCGGGATTTGAACCCCGGTCTCCTGTATCAAAGGGCGGCGCTCTTAACCCCCCCCCCCCCCCCCCCCCCCCCACACACACACACACACACACACACACACACACACACACACACACACACACACACACACACACACACACACACACACACACACACACACACACACACACACACACACACACACACACACACACACACACACACACACTGTAAACTGCTACTAATTGAATTCTAGACCAGGGCTAGGCAACCTGTGGCACATGAGCTGATTTTCAGTGGCACTCTCACTGTCTAGGTCCTGGTCACTGGTCTGGGGGGCTCTGCATTTTAATTTAATTTTAAATGAAGCTTCTTAAACATTTTAAAAACCTTATTTACTTCACATACAACAATAGTTTAGTTACATATTATAGATTTATAGAAAGAGACCTTCTAAAAAGGTTAAATGTATTACTGGCACATGAAACCTTAAATTAGAGTGAATAAAGGAAGACTCGGCATACCACTTCTGAAAGGTTGCTGACCTCTGTTATAGACCATTCTATAAGAAAGGAGTGTACATATGTGAAATATCACTATGATTGAAATGATTCTTAAGATGCTATTTCAGCTCAATTTACAAGCGCCCACACAAACCTTTAGTAATCTAATTAAAAATAAAGATTTAGCCCAAGCTCCTGAGGGATAAAATGCTATTTGAGCAAGATAAGATTGATAACTGATACCTGAGTCACTGAGGGTTTGTTGAAAGGTCTTTCCTCAAGATTAAGTCAGATTTCAACACCCTCAGGAATGTATGATATAATTCTTTTCAGATGGTATGTTGCCTATAGGTAGGAAGAAAACACCAAAAACCCTTTACCCTGCAGAAGAAAATGCAAAGTGGAAAAAAGCAAAGTCCTCATTGTGTTGTCCTCTTCCTCAGACATGTACAATAACTTTCCATGTTACAGTCAAGTTGAATCCACCCTCTTGCAATGGGACTGCACCAGTTCTATGCACTGGGTAAGCCATGCTGGTCCATAGAACCTTGTGCAGGCCCACCGCCTTGGGGTGAATTTTCCTTTCATGAATAGCTGATGTTGTTTTGTTCACACAACACTGCCTCCCTTAAATAGTACAGCTGTCCTAATTTCTAGATTCTTATCTCTCTCTCCTCTCAGAAGGTCCCCTTTCTTATTGCTCAGGTAGGCCTGAATTTCCTACTCCACTTAAAGCAACATGTCTAAAACACCAAAACAGACTATGGTATGCAACTAATATAACTAATTATACTACCAACACTGCAGTTGCCGTAACCAATGGATTGAGTTCATTTTAGTTTTGTACATGCTGGATTTAAAGCTGCAAAAGTGATATTTGAGTCAACCTGAATAAAGACAAATATCTTAGTATGATTTTCACAAGTTGTTTTAATATTATATGAAGACATAAATGGGGCTGAAATTGAGGTCTTGGCTTCTCATGGCATTTTCATTAACCAAGAATTCACATACTTGTAAGTTCATCACATGTCATCCCTTTTACGCAGATGTTCTCAATCAGCTTCTCCCAGTTGGTAAGAAATACATGCAGGATGGCTTTTCTCCTGGGTGGATTTTCTACTTTCCGGATTATGAGATTATCTAAAGAATGTAGGAATATCCTCTAAAGTCTATATCTATCATTTATCTAACAGTTGTCTGAGAAATGTCCTTAATGAGCTCACTGAAAATAGTCAATAAATATTTGGATCTAACTTCTGGGTAGACCTAGAGACACAGAATGTGCCAGAAGTACTGTAGTTTCTTCTGTATACAAGCAAATACAAAAACTGAAGAAACATAATACATCTATACCCTCTGTGGTGGGGTGGCTGCCCCACTGCCATGTGAGAAGGGTGGCCCAGGGAGAGAGGCGCACAAGGGGAGAGAAGGAGGGCAGGAAGGCTGCCACCAAAGGGTCCCTAGGTCAGGACCCAGTGTAGAGGGCAGGCCTGGGTCCCCCCCGTTCCCTCTTGCATGAACACCCAGCCAGTGGATGTGGTGATAGGGGACTGCATCAGACTTTGGGTTGTGGTTGACCACAGTGGCTGGGGTGCGGAGAAGGACTGCTGATAACCTGGAAAGGGGTGAGACTCGAGCAGTGGGCACTGCTGGATGGCAGTGTCCTGAAGAGGACGCCGCCTAGTGGGAAGCAACATGGGTCCAAGCAATAAGAACGGAGCAGAGGATGGCTGGGACACCACCACAGTGGGTGCCCTGCCTAGGACTGAGCTAATTCCCAGAGCAACCAGTGGGAGGCACTGCGGTGGTGAGCCCCAACACTGTCACACCGTCCCAGAAGCAAAGGAAAACTTGTATACATTTGATCTTACAACAGACATTTACTACTTATTTAAGCTGCTGCCTTGCAGATCCACAAACAGTGCCATTGTACTGACCCGATGTAAGAAGGCTAGTTCTGTCTGAGAACAAATGATCTTTCAGCTGGATCTTCTTGAAGTTAATAAAAATATCTTGAGTCACCATCTTTCATCAGAAGTAACAAAACATTGAGCAAATAGATTCCCAGATGTAGCATTAGTTAATTTCTAACTAATTAAGAGAAGACAGCTTTTCTCCATATCTGCTATTTATCCCTGAGTGACGGGATTGAAACTGCTCATAAATCACTTAAATGCTTTTGAAAATCCCACCCTAGATCACACATCCTCTGCAAGGATTAGGTTCTTCCCTTGGTGCCATCTTGGAGTGCTGGAAAGGCATTACACTAGGATGGGCTGCCCTTCCACTGGGATTCTAGACAGACTCATCATATGGATACAAGGGAGATGTGGTGAAAGCTAATGATCACATACCTTGGAGCATCCAAAGAGAGTTGTTGGGATCTAGCCGTAACCTTCATTATATGTTCCAAAGGGTCTCAGTGTGGAGTTCAAGCCTCTAGGAAAAGCATATTTGTAGAGTGGGGATATAGCTATAAACCCAAATACTACATTGGATAAAGAAGCATCTCCTTGAGAAATGTCTCTCTTTTTTTATAATGCTGGAATGAAACTAGCTGCAATAACTTTGACAGAATGCTCAGATGCGGTCCTTTCAAAGAAATCACTCACTTAGTGTGAGATTTTTCTTTTTTTAAAGACAGTTTTTCATATTTTTTTTTACTGTTGCAAAAAAGTTAAGTTGAAGCAAATGTATAATTGACAGAACATGGAATAAGTAAAATGCTTAGTGAAAACTAGATTTATTTAAATCCGTCATCAGAAATTAGCTGCTATGCCAGTGCCCTCACAGCCAAAAGTATAATGATGTATATCGGGCAGTTTGGTGTGCCTTCATTTAACCAGAACTAATCTTGAGCTTTATGTAGTAGCCCTTATGTGGTGGTGATAAATTCAGCTTGCTGTGCTGTTCATTTGCAGGATAGAATTACCCAAGTGGTCAGCATCATTGATTCACTGCATTTAAAGGGGCAGGGAGTTCAGAGAGGTGCTTTATAGAGCACTCTTGGGATATCCTGAAAAACATTTGCTGAAATTGAGGAAAAAATGACACAAATCATCTAGTTTACATTATAACAATAGATGTGTAGTAATGTTTTTGCACAGGATTCTAAAAGAATGCTTTACATACTAATGAAGCCTCTCAACACTTCTGTGGAGTAGTTTAAGTATGATCAAACCTGTTATTTACAAACAGGAAAACTGACTTTCACAGCCAGTTCATATGTGACTGACCCACAGTCATAGCATGAATCAGTGGCATAGTGGAGAATGGACTCAGGGGTCTGCTGCCTTACACTTGGAATAGTCATTTTCACCTGTGCAAACTAGCTGTTAAATGCTACCAAATCAAAATGGTAACTCTTTACTGGCCCCCAGCCATAAATGACTACAGCAGGTTCAAGGCAGTGGAAAAACTGGCTTATTTTCTCTTCCTTAATTTATATACTTTATTCCCTTTGCCAAAACATACCGGTATTTCTAAAACATTTATAGACCTAAATGCATAGCCCAGATAAGGACATTCATTCATTATCTCTGGGATTGTCCTCCTACAACGCAATTCTGGTTCCAAGTTGTGATTTGCTTGCCAGAGCACTGTACTGTGATATTTCTGCCTTCCCAACACTTTAGCTTCTAAATAAACCAAAAAATGTGGCCCTTTTATCAAGAAGGAGGAAGTGGCTTTTATCCTATGCCCTGCCTGTAGATTGTAAAATCACGTGTTTAAAGCAGGCAGCAGCAGAAGTTCCAGCAATGTATTTTTGGATACTCACATTGTTCAGGAATAGAATTCTGGACATTCAACAGTTACTGCACCTTCTATAAATTGCCAGATACCTTTGGAAAAGCAAGGAACCAAATCATTTAATTCCTTCAAGAAAAGGCTCAAGGTCATTATGTAATTGGCGGGGTGGGTGGAGGGATCTCAAACTTTCTCTGTGTAACATCCCCACTCCTATTTTGTTTTGTTGTTGCTCTAGCCCTACAATTGATAATAGTCACATCCCAAAATCCGTCTGGGGTCATGGCTAGTTTCTGGTTGAGTGGGTGAGTGCAGGAAGAAGGTGAGAATTGTTAGCAGGAATCAAGTGCTGTACTCTGCTCAAGGGAAACACAGTTTAATGTGCTGAGGAGCTGGCAGAGTAGTGTGAGCAGCAGAGATAAGGTGAGGTTAAGGCAGTTGGCTCTTCTCCACCATTAAGCAGAATTTCTCTGGCGCATAGCACATAAAAGCCTGGAATAAGGGAGGACTGAGAAGCTGCCTTGACTCTTAGCAACCTGTCCTAGGGCTTGTGATCTCTAATTTGCAAACTCTTGGTCCAATGGACAAGTGATTTACCTGATTTTTGTATGTTTGATCTCTGATCAAAGGAGGGTGGGTGATTGTCTGGTCCCACTATTTTAAGGAGATATATTTAACCTGTCAGAACCTGACTGTACGTTAGTGTGATGCACCGAGTTCATAGTTATCATTCACTCCCATCCACATCGTTAGGTGTGAGTTACATGGAATTACTGTGGCAACAATGGCAGTGTGGTTCTAATGTGCATCTCTCTGGGTATATCTACACTGCAGACTCCATATGGCAGCATGTAGAGTACAGACACTGCACATCCCCTAGCATGAGTATAAATAGTGTAGGTGGCGATGCACTGCTTAGGCAAGTAGAGCAAAGATATCCTGAACCCTTAGAGTATGTACCCTACACTGCCTCCCCCATCTATACTGCTATTTTTAGCAATGTAGAATCATGCTGCTTCCTCACTGCTGCAGCCTTTCCCCACCGAAGGGGACAGCTGTAGTGGTGGGCAGGGGTGGCTCCAGGCTCCAGCATACCAAGCGCTTGCTTGGGGCAGCAAGCCGCGGAGGGTCCGCTGGTTCCACGGCTTTGGTGGACCTCCTGCAGGCACGTGTGCCTGCCATGCTTGGGGCCACAAAATCCCTAGAGCTGCCCCTGGTGGTGGGGAAAGGTTCTGACATGCTCCTGAGGCAGGGAAAGGCTCCAGCAGCAAGGAACTTCTGAAGCTTTTCCCCACTGCCTCCACTCCTGCCAGAGCCTTTCACGCCTGTGTATAACCACACATCACAGTGTGGATGCATCTTGCTTTTGAGTCTGGCTACATATACACTACACACCACCACCAAGAGTATGCAATATAAATATTCTATCATTAGGCAGCACTGCATGATTACATTTTCACTAAAAGCAAAACTATCCTTTTGTAATTCTTAAAGGTTATTATACTTGTTTATAAGAATCCTATCTTATTATATTAGCCTGATGTGTGGCGATAGCTGGAAAAGATCAGATGTATTCCATTGTAAAATATCATGATAAAGCAATAGATCATTATGTACTGACACTCAGTAGCTATTTCAAACAGAAAGCTCAACCGGGGGACATTTTTCAACCAGCTGCTCCCTCACCCACATCTCCCCAAAAATCAGTCCCTTACTCCTAAACTTCTTTACAGTTCCCTAGCTAGGACTGAACTGTCTGGCTCTGAGGTCAGTTTCAGAAGAATAATTCCCTTCATGCTTTTCTGATAGGTGGCTTCCTAAACTTGACGGAGATTAGCAGCTGAAACCTTAGATAGTATCTGGTTTCTTACTATATTTCCTTCCCTTCCAGATGGTAAGTATTTCTCGTATACTGTATACATAAACACTTCATAAACAGTGTAAGTGGGCTTGGAGAGTAAAATATGAATGGAACAAATTAAGTTCAGCTTAGTGGAATAAAATCTTTTTTTTCCTTAACTTCAAATATCTATGAGGCAAGTTTCCTTTGTTGTATAAAAGATACAATGAATACAGAACAGAGTTGTATGGGAGCTCTACAAATGTAAGCTGTCAATGTTCCCAGAGTTGGAAAAAAACCCACAAATTTCTGTAATAAATCAAAAACAGTGGTTGGTGAACGATGGCAGAGACTAATCTATAGATATTTTGATTGATAGAGTTTCACTCTGTGTACACATGCACTCATGTACACTCCTGACATGTGTCTGGCATGAGAAATGCTTTCCTACCTTCAGTCTCAGCCTGCACCATTGTACATACATTAGACAGTCATCTGTTTTTACACTCACATCAACAGAGTTCATGAACATTATGAATCTAGGTAATAAAGTGGTGAGTCCTTGTTTTAAGGTTAGAGTTAATGAGGTGTTTTAACTATACCTGACTCTATCTATTATGCAGATGAAGTTATTTATTATACATGTATATAATCAAATCTTACAGACTTCTTAAATCTAAATTTGTTTTAATACCTGAAAGATAAGCTATTGTTTTCATGCAGCTTTTTTGAGGCACTTTGGATTTATAATATATCTAACAGCTAGTTATCATATGTTAATTTTACAGTTGTAATGAATTGGTAAGATTCATTTAGTTTGCCTGTAGACTTCAGTTTAAACAATTAAGCAACCACTAGATGTTCTGTCAGCAAGTTAAATACAAATCAACAATGTTTTGAAATACACACTGCTTTAAATACAAGATGATATCATTTTTTTTATAAGTAGATTTTTGTGTCTGATAAGTTATTGGTAGTGTTCACATCTAAAGAAAACAGGATAAAAATATCTCTTAGCAAAGCCTTTCATTTGCTGAATTACAGTAATAGTTATTCAGACCTGAGACTTAAGATTTGCTTAAAACTATAGGGCCTGATTCTGCTTTCACACCAGTCTTAATGATTAACTTCATTGCTTCAGTGGAGTTACTCCAGATATTCAGAACCTCTTAAAATTTTGAAACCTTACCCTTCTATATCCATTTCTATTTTACTCTGTTGCTCTTGAAATACATAGAAATTATTAATTAAGTCCAATTGGGGAGCAGTGCATGTTGGCTGAGCAGAGTTTGTGAGAAGGAAATGCCCATCACAGAAGAACCATTAGTTGGTTGGTACCAGAAAAATAATGACCTGCAACTTAATTGGACAATATCCTATTCCCAATGCATCAATTTAGAATGGTCAGCAGTCTACATAAATAGGTGTTCAGGCAAATAGTTGTCATGTTGCTTTCAGAGATGCGCCAACACCCACATTACATGCAGCTTCTCCAGTAGATACTCTAAATAAAGGGGACAGCCTGCCTTAGCTTATTTCTACTCTAATTAATGTGTAGAGCCCATCACCATAGTATGAAGGCTGAGTGAGTTTACTGGATGTCTGGCCTGATTCAGAATCTTACATCAGACTCCTTTACGTACATTTGGAGTCCTTGTTTGCTTGATTGTGTCCTTTTTTGTTATACCTAGGAAATATTTGAAAATTACTGTTTTTCCCCTTGCAAGCGTTTGTCACATGTAAAGTGGTGGTGGAATTTAGATCATCCTTTCATCATTTCACAAGACAAGCACTGCATGATCACCATTGAGCTACTGAAGTCAAAGGAGTGCTACTTAGGGGAAGGCCTTTCACTCTGACATAGAGTGCTTCTAGTTTCAAGCAGTCTAGACAGTAGCTTTATTTTTGGGTGTGGAGGGAGGAAACTAGAGAGGGATTTGGTGATAGTTGCTGAGGTGTTGAGCGGACGAGGGCAGTGCTACCAAGTGACCACCGTTTGGGAGTCCATTTTTGGTCTGTAACTGTAAGGTGTGAAGAAAAATTCTCACCCTCATTAGCTCTTACTCTGTTCATTTAATTTGTGAAGCTAGTAAGTCCTGAATTGGTACCTCTTTGTCTCGTGGCAGGTGTTTTTTGACATGCATTGTCTTGTCTATGGTCTTGTCTTGCTTTCTGGAATTAGGACGGTTTCCTTTCCAATATGGAATGGGTTTAAGGTTGGTAATATTTAAAGAAGTTGTTAGGTGGTGCTCTGACTTTCAATACTTGCATTAAAAAGTGGCGCGGGCTGAGGGATGTGCTGGCCGCCTTTCCTGCAGCCCCCATTGGCCTGGAACAGCGAACCACGGCCAGTGGGAGCCGCTATTGGCTAAATCTGTGGATGCAGCTGGTAAACAAACTGGCCCGGCCCACCAGGGGCTTTCCCTGAACAAGCAGCAGATTGGCTTTGAGAATCACTGCTCTACGGTACTATATGAAAAGCTGGCACCAGATATGATTATTATAGCACAGCAGCACCAGTACAGTTAGGATTGCATCATTACTTCTGTTTAAAGGTCAATCTTTCTGTTCAGGATATATAGATCCATAAATGGACATGCTAAGTCAGATTGCTTTGAAATTCTGTGTGTGTCTCAGAAGGAGAAGTTAAGGTTAGTGACAGATAGTAAACCCTAGGCACATGGCGAAACATCGCATGCACAAAAAATGAAATACTACATCGAAGCCAGACCGAAATATCATTTACGGGCAACTTTTGACATTGTTCGCCTGCCATCTATCAACACAGCCAGATTCTACTAGCTGGCAAGGGCGGGGAAAGGGAAAGGAGGGCAATGACTCTTTCATACCCTTCCCCGCCAGCATTTCAAACACGGAATGTTGATCACATCGGGACTGTCAGGACCCACACATCTACTTGTAATCTATTCATTTCACTGTGTACAAACTCAAGTCAAAATGCTTGGCCATAGTTGTTAAGGAACTGCAAAGATTTCCCAGAAATGAACAAAGGTAAGTGTTGTTTTCGTGACTGAAATCTTTCAAAGGCATTGTGCTTCATAAATTTTCTCATGATATTTTACCATTTTCCCATGGTTTTTTTTGCCATTTTTTTTGCTATGCACAAACTTCCGGGTATCCTGATCTGAATGATCTCCCGTTTGCCCTTTTGTCGAGTCATGTTGTTAAGCGCATTGAAATGGTAGCCATATAAAAAAAGTATTAATTTTAAATAGTCTAGTAAAAAAATCAATCCCAAAATGTCACTGTCTAGAGTTCTGAAGTGTAAAAGAACAACAACTTTCAATCTGGATGGCTGGATGAGACTATAGAGACGGTCACACTGAAGTCACATAGTGTAATGCTTGTTAGACTTTGTGAAATATTCACATATAATGAGGACAATGGAGTGGTTTGTGTATATTGTCGAGATGCCAGAGCTTTGGGAGAATTTTCAACAGGAAGAATGTGGAACAATGTATGGAAGTTGGATTTATAAAGCAGAAGAGGCAAATAAATCTTGAACACAAGCGCTTAAACCCAGGAGAAATCAAAGTACTTATTGACAATATGTTGTTGGCTATTAAAATGAACAGCTCAGTGCTTTCTGTTCAGGATATTAATGACCATATGGAAAAGTATGTGCACATACCAGCGAGTTGAAGAAGTAAAAAGTATGCTTTTGAATTTCTTGAAATTATCAATTGCATGAAATAGTATAGGCAATATTTCATACTCTAGCAGTTGATGAAAGCATTAACAGATACTTGGTACTCTACTTTAAATATAGATCCATAAATTCTGCAGACTATAAAACTTTGTTTGCTGGACTATTACGATTGCAAGAATGTGATGCTGTTTCAATAGTGTCTGCAATCGGAGTTTTTTATAAAAAACATCAGCTTGCTCTAATGAAAATGGTGATGTTCACATCTGATGATGCCTCCATGATGTTGGGCAAACTCAGTGGTCTGGTGGCTCAGCTGAAACGTGATATTCCACACTTAGTCCAGCAACATTGTGTTGCACACCAGGAAGACTTGGGGATTTCTGATGCATGGAAAGAGGTCAAGCTGATAAGAGACATCAAAACCTTAATGAGAACTGTCTACACAGTGTTCTGTCGGTCTTCCAGGTGAAAATGCAAATTTCAGGAAATAGTGGATGCTTCTGAATGTGAGTCAGTGGCTTTCAGGCCACTCAATGAAGTGCGCTGGTTATCTAGGCGCTTTGCACTTCGAGCAATTATTCACAACTATAATCCTCTTCTGGAATATTTTGAGCAAGACAAAGATACTGATTCAGTTTCTAAATATTGCCACAAAAAGCTGAATACCATGAAATACCGAATAACATTAGAAGTTTTGAATTATGTTTTGTTAGAGCTGGCTTCGCTATCCACACTGCTCCAGAAATGGAGCTTTACACTTCTTGAAGCATTTCACCTTGCCCAAGGTAAACTGAGGAAGATTAGGAGCCATTACCTTGGAGATTCAGTCTTATGGAGTGACAAAATTAAGGCTCTCTTAGATATGAGCTTTCAAGAAAATAATGAAATTGATACCAGTTCCATAATAACTTTCATAAACATCTTGTGTGCACATTTGGCAGACAGGTTTCCAGAGGATGAAGTCCAGGAGTGGTCCGCTTTTGACTGTGCAGTAATTGTTAAGTGTGACTTCAATTTTGGAATTCATCAGGTCAAATCCTTATGTTCAAAATACAAAGATTTTCTTGCTGAAGAGATTGTTTTAGTCAGTCAGTACAATGACTTCAAGTTTTCAGTAGCCAAAAGAATCAAAAGTCAATTGGTTTTAAATTTCCTGGATATAGTGACATTTGCTCACTAGAATGAACAGTTTCAGGATCTTGCAAAGTTGATGGATATTGGAGGAACATTCCTAACATCAAGTACAGACTGTGGGCATGACTTTAGCTTAATGAACACTCTGAAAAACAAACTATGGAATCGTTTACAAGTAGATCATTTGGACATGCTGATGTGTATTAAAAGTTACCAGCTGGATGGAGGACAGATAGATCTGGAGTTTATATTGAATGGGCAGATGAAAACGATCACAGGGAAAAACAGTAAGGTTAGTTTAGCAGTCTTTGACATTTTGACCAATAACAAAATTTACAGTGCATTTGTAATTACATATCTTATTCTTGGCTGATAATCGTTTACTGATTTTTTTTTTAAGGAAAAGTTTAGTTTTAAAACACAAACTCTTGTTTTTCTTTTTTTACGTGTGATGTCACTATCTGAAAACCCATATAAATTGACATAATGGCATACTTATTAAATTGTCTTTATTATATGTTTATCAAAATCTTTTCGGATATGTGTATAGAATGAAAGGTGAAAATGGACACTAATGGGCAGTCCACCAAATGGACTAATAATGATCATGATTAATATGTGTTTGATATATGCTCGTGACTGTCTATAAAAAAAAGATCATAAAGCATAATGCTTAAAACCAACTTCTGCTTCATGAAGAATGGTTAAATTTCCTTTTTCTAAGTATTTAAAAATGACATAAAATAACATGGTGTAAAACTTTTATTATCATAAATTGCAAATTAAAACTTTTTAAATGTATAAGTATTTTACTCTCTTGGGCGTATTTGCCTCATGGTGCACAAATTTGAACTCTGCTTCAAAAATTTGCACAGAAGAAATTTTTTTATGCACACAGCCTGTCAAAAGGACGGAAGGAACATTGTTAGTGACCCAAATTTGAAGTATTCTTAACTAGGGGATCAAGGAGAGAAGCTCTGAACAAAAATAGACATTTTTCAAAGAGTTTCTTAGGTATTTTTTAGACAGAGCTAGAGATCTAGCTATTGATGTGATGTGGGTCAATATGGTCTGTCTGAGTTTTACCTGAGACAGTGCATGGCACCCACTAAATCATTGGGGGACCCAAACTGAGAATGGTGTTTAATATAGTGTACATTTTTACACTGAGCATGTGCCAATGCAGAAAAACAGCTTACAGAGTTTCCATTTCGGACATTTTCTATGCTTTAAAGTTCAACTCTTGAAAATGCTGTATAATCCAGATGGTTATTTGAATTGCTTTTAAATTTGATGTGGTTCATAAGGATATGGGGTATCATTAGTGAGCCATATTTGGGGTCAACTGACCCAGGGATTCCTGAGTTATAGTCCCCCCCGAGAACCAGTTTCCTTCTGCTGCTTTGTACTGTTAAACTAAGAGATACTAATGACTGGATTAAACACAAACTTCATTAAAACTGATGGCTGTGAACTCATCCTTCAATTAACATAACAAAGGAGAAGTTAATCACAAGCCCCTACCAAAGACACATGGAGTTTCTGACTAAGTGGCAATTCTATTTTGAGGAAAATGTAATTCAAGTATTTGGGGTAAAAATAAACATGTGAATGGTTCCTGGGAGGAGGTTCAGGGGGAAGAGCAGTAGGGGAATAAGGGAGAGAGTTTTGGGGCTGCAGGGAGGGGGATGAATAGGGATACCTGGCAGGAGAGAGGTTGGAGGCTCAGGTAAGGAGGTGTGGCACCTCACAGATCTGCTAGTAAGTGCCCCCAACATATACAATTTAAGAACCACTTCACAGCCTTTTACAACTCCCTTGCAGGATACCATCTCAACCTACACTTTTACGTAATCCTCATTAAAGCATTAGAATCCTCTCATATGCGACCTCACTGCTGGCAATCTCCTTGGCAATAAAAACCCTATGCCCTGCAACCAACATAAGACTCAGTTTTGCATCGAAATGAAGCATACTGCATCCTGAATGTGTACATGCACCTCTTCCCTTTGCTCACACACGGGAAGGTGCAAAAAATAGAGTTCCCCATATCCCAACCACAGCTCTGTCCCACACTTCAAAGTATGTGTTCTCATATCACAAACACGCCGGTCCAACTATTGCCTCCACCTAGGAACACCTAGCATTCTGACTACACCTGGAGTGTATGCAAATAATTCCCATTGCTGTGGCCAGCTCTAGAGCAATAGAAGGAACATGGTGTGAGGAACATTTTTCTTTTGTGATTTAATAGTGGTAGAGGGAAACCTGTGGGTGAGCGTGAATGGGTTGTAAAAGAAGGTGAAACGCTTGTCGCTTCTGCAACAGAAGGGTTTCCAGAATGAAGGTATGTGTGTTAATGGGGGCATTGCTGAAACAGGGCAGAGTTAAAGTTGCATTGGCAGCCAAAACTGCAAAGGGATGACATACCACACAGCAACATTAACTCTGTGTTAACATAGGTGCTTTTTTTTTTTTTTTTTTTTTTTTGCCATTGAATTGTTTCTCACTTGAGGGAGAATGACTTGGTGGAATGCACCCCTATGGGATTGGGTAAATATTCTGTTTATTTTCTTGGTGTGGTAAGTCCTGCTATCATGACATGTTGAGAGAGGGGCCAATAACCTGATGGCTGTGGACAGATTTTTCTTTAATATTAATTGGGGAATGAAGAACAGTCTGGCAGTACACAGGCATAATTTATGAGTAAAAAGAGTTCCTCTTTCAGTTATTGGTTTGAACATTATTGGCACTGGGTGTGTGTGTGTGTGTGCATTACCCTCTGCCCCCAAAATGTAGGGGATGGTAGACAAGCAGGATGCTAGTGCATGTAGTATCAAGGTGGTCCTGGAAATTAAATATCATTTTTATTTTGCTAAACTAAAATTTAATTGGGGGTGGGACACACGTAAACCCCAATCCAAGCAGATTAATGTAGCTCTCTGTAGGAGACTCCAGTTTTCTATTCCCTGACCACTTTGGGAATTTTGCATATGGGAACTCAGCACAGGGTGCTAGCATAATACTCACTGGTTATATAATATTTATACAGCTGAAATAATTGCTCATCTCTTTGGGGTAACAGAATAAATATTAAATTAATAAAATTAAACACATTGTAGCCTTTTGTCATTCTCTTAAAAAGAAGAAGCCAGTCATTATTCCTGTGCTGTGGTAAAAGGTAGTTTGATTATTTATTTATTTAATTTTAATTTTCCAATCCAGTTTACTCATCCCAGAAGTGGAATGTATATAACAAAGACAATTCTCATGATGGAGTACTGAAAGAGTGGAAAATCCAATATAACTATATTATTGGAATGTCCTGAAGATGGCACAATAGGCACATCCAGATGCAGGATTTGTTTTAGGTCATCCTGTAAACTGAAATTTTTCTTGCTGAAATATAACTTCTGTAAACGAGCCCTTCTAAAGTATAAGCAAAGGGGAATTTTTGAACTTTTAAAGCATATTCTAGCACTAAAACTATTTTCCAAGGGACACAGGCTGTTAATTTTATGCTTCCTAAAAGATTAGGTATAAACAGGTAGACAGTCACAGACCTGTTGTTGTCTGATGTTGCTGGCAAGAGTCAATTTAGTTCATTTTTTTATCAAATTGTAAAACAGTAGATAACCTTATCTCCAGCATAACATATAAACTACAGGCAAATGCCACTTTTTCTTAGGTGCATTATGAGTATGGGAAAGAAAAATAAATGCTTGAAAAATCTCTATTTTATTAAAATATAAAAATATTAGGGGACTTCTGTAATAAAAAGAAAATATCGAATGTCAGGTTGCATTAATGAATTAATATCATATCTAAGGTAACAATAGCCATGCTCCCCCAAACATCTGTGGCACACCTGTAGATATATGGTTTATAAATACTGGGAGAAGTTTCATGAAGATGCCAGAGCTACATCAACCACAGTGCTGCATGCTATCAACATCTAATAAAGTAAATGGAACCTGAGGGGACAAGCAGCATTTTACAGAAGGCATTCAATATCTTGCAGGAGCAGGCCTTTAGACCAATTCAAAGCAGAGGTACCATCTATCCATTTTTAACTTTCTTCATGTAAATCATCATTCATGTAACTGGCACCTTCAGTACCTATCACTGTTTCCAGTATAGCTGAAAATGGGCAAATGTTTGGATACTTTGGTTGCTTTTTCAAACCACTTCTATGAGTCATTTTTATATGAGTAAATGTTAGGGAAAGACAACAAAGGCAACAGTGTTATCACATACCCTGATCCTACCCTGTGAAAGTGGTGAAGAAGCAAACCTGCTAGCTGTGGTGAGCCTCTGCAGAAGGATAGAGTGACTCAGCTAGGGAGGTGTGAGTTGGAGGGAAGGAGCTAGAGTGATACTACTCTAAATGATATGCTTCCCCCACAGTGACTATGGCTGGTTCATGGGTAAAGTTTTCAGAGAATAATGAGGCCTGAGAGAGTTCTACCTTTATGCTGTACCTTGAGCAAGAGGCCTGCAGCCAGGAGCGGCTCCAGGCCCCAGCACTCCAAGCGCGTGCTTGGGGCGGCAAGTCGTGGGGGGCGCTCTGCTGGCACCGTGAGGGCGGCAGGCAGGCTGCCTCCGGCGGTTTGCCTGCGAAGGGTCCGCTGGTCCCGCAGCTTCAGTGGACCTCCCATGGGACCAGCGGACCCTCCGCAGGCAAACTGCCGGAGGCAGCCTGCCTGCCATGCTTGGGGCGGCAAAATCCCTAGAGCCGCCCCTGCCTGCAGCCAACAGCACGGAAGCTACTGGTGCTGCCCCCATCCCTGCCATGCAGCTACCTGAAGGGTATAGTCTTGGTGCCTCTGCTACTTTTTGTTAACCATATCCTGTCCCCTCTATTCCCCTGCTGGTCCTTGAGACTTCATGACTTGTGCACTAATTCATCCCTCTACATGCATTTATTTTCATAAGGAGAGAAGTATATGGGGCACAGCTGTTTGGTTTAATATATATAATGTAGTCCACTCAAATCTCTGAGTTATTTATATATTATGTTTGGTTTATATTTATAAATAACTCAGAGATTTGAGTGGACTACATTATGGGGTAGTCTAATATTTAGGTTATATTGGCATGAGTTTGTGATGGCTGAGTCATTCACTAGGGACTGTGTGTTTCTCTACCCAGAAAACAAACTTTTGCTTTGAGTCCAGATAACTTATTTTAGGTGAAAGAAACAAGGAAAGAAAGAACAAATAAAGTCTCTAAGGCCATGTCTACACTACTACTTATGTCAGCAAAACTTATTACTCAGGAGTATTGTGAACAGAGCCATGCTCGCAGGAGAGCTTCTCCCACCAGCGTAGCTTCCACTGCTCATTGGAGGTGGTTTACTTATGTTGACGGGAGAGCTTTCTCCCATCAGCATAGAGCAGCTACACTAGAGACCTTACAGCTGTGCAGCTGCACCAGTACAGCTGTGCTGTTGTAAGGTCTCTACTGTAGACATAGCATAAGCATGAGCACCATGTATGTGACATTCTGTGACAGCAGATGTGGCCCTGCATACAAGCTAGAGGGGCTAACTTTTCTCTTAAAGGTGCAATACATAGAATATTAGGCACATAGCTCTGTACGCCACACACAAAGGCAGAGCTAAGGGTAAGCTATATGGGTAATTCTGAAAGAGTATGATAAGACCTTTATACCATACTGACATGTCTTTATATATAATATATGTGCACTCACACCTACACCAATGTGTTTTAGAGAAAAAGTATTTTAGATAGCTGGTTTTTTTTTAAATGTTGTAGGCACTATATATTTTTAATCCCTTGGTGGCTCATAACTTTACCATGCTATTTAGACACTGCATGTGTTAAAGGCAATGTAATGCCTTACCACCGTAAGGAGAGCTTGGTAGTGGTGGGGAAATTGTCCCTTCAAGACAATTCTTCCCCAAACTATCCAATGTGCTGGGGTGTATGCAAGCTGAACCATTCTTGCAAATCCAGTTTGCTCTTCGGACTACTGCAGGAATAAAAGGACAATGATCAGTACTCTTTTCTCTGGCCCATTCTGAAGGATTCCCATTCTGAAGGATTGTGTGCACCTAATATATTTGGCACTGGTATAGTAGAATATATAAATCAAATCTCCCTTGGTCCATTATGCCCACAGTTCTGATGCATCCCAACTCAAGTGCAATATAATTATGTTAACCATGGAAGTTTGTTTCATTCATGAGGTATGGTTGGTATTAGCAGGTGCCATAACATTTCACTTTATTAACAGTGGTTCAGCTGCTGCTGGTAGTCATAATGCCAGACAAGTGTCCCTTCCTCTGCTTAAGTCCTTAGTACACAGTGGTGGGCCTTTAAAAGTTTATCAGTTGTTGTAACTAAGGATTTGCTGTAAGCTAACTGCAGTATTTGCAATATTCAGGGTATTTCCTATTGTAAGCATTGGGAAGCATAAAGGAATACTATAGATTCTGAGGTAACTTAGTATTACTGTTAGCAAAATTGGCAAATATTTAACAGTCCCCATTGTAGTCACCCCCATTTGAGAGAACTTCTATCATGAGTTCAAAAAGGGAAAACAAAGTATTAAGAAAAAATAGAGCTATTAGTGGAGCTATTAAGATTTATGATACAGTTCTTACTGCCATGTAGGCATGCGAAAGCCAATTGCCAAACTGTCTACTGAAATGTTTACTGAAAAGTTTTATGGCATGTGTGCTAGTAACCTTCAATTTTGTTCATTTTATATACCTAATTAGACTGTGCTATGGACTAACTACTTGCTAAATTATTTTGTTTAAAAAATATGAAACAGACACAATACTTTGTTCTTTCTTCTAGCCTAAATTAAAGGACCAAAATGTCAGTACTAAGGTACTAGTGGGCCTAATTCTCTCCTGCCTTGCCCCTTGTGTATTCATTTACACCCATACAAAGTGAAGGTAAAAAGCTACCATTCTGCTTTGATAGAATTTTATAGCTACTTTGCACAGGCATAAGTGACTGCCCAAGCTACAAGGCCACTGAGAATAAGGCCCACTGCATGCAAATATAGGATATAAGATGTGTTAGTTACACTGTTGTCATGATGAGATTATGACCATCTCACTTTCAGGCTGAGGTCAGGGCCTGTTCCTGCATGGGTAGTGGGGACGTCTTTTTAGAATCCCACCCCCTGACACTAATGGATCCTGGAGGCATGTGATTAAATGAGAATCCCAGCTTTTATTTAAAAGAAAAAAGTTTCTAGCCCTCCTCATTTCAGAGAAAAGCTGCAAAACATGATCCCAATGAATCCTAAAGACTCAAAGACCAGGGTTGAGTCAAATTGATAAGTATATGGAGGGGATGTTATGATAGGATCGTTAATTTGGGCAATTGATCTTGGATTACCACCAGATAGGTCTGCTCAATGGTCTGCGGGGAGATGTTGGATGGGATGGGAACTGAGTTACTGCAGAGAATTCCTTCTTGGGTGCTGGCTGATGAGTCTTGCCCACATGCTCAGGGTTTAGCTGATCGCCATATTGGGGTCGGGAAGGAATTTTCCTCCAGGGCGGATTGGCAGGGACCCTGGAGGTTTTTCGCCTTTCCCTGCAGCGTGGGGCACGGGTCGCTTGCTGGTGGATTCTCTGCAGCTTGAGGTCTTCAAACCAATTTTGAGGATTTCAATAACTCGGTCCTGGGTTAGGGGTTGTTATAAAATTGGATGGGTGGGGTTCTGTGGCCTGCCTTGTGCAGGAGGTCAGACTAGATGATCATATTGGTCCCTTCTGACCTATGAGTCTATGAGTCTAAAACTTTAATTAAAAAAACACATTATTTTAAAGCCAATTTCATAATTTTGGGTGCCTGATGTAAGGTTTTTGAACATCGGGGGTTGACAATACTGAGCTAGTTCATATATTCTGTATTCAGAACAAAACAAAAAACTAACAGTTATGCCAGTCATCACACAGACTGCATTCCATGTGCAAACAATGATAATGACTATTTTCCTCATATTACACTGCTCTACAGCCAAAATGCTTCTGAAATAAATGTAGTCCAACTTTACTAATTCTGGGTCACTGAGAACGAAAATGATGCTTAAAATTGTTGATTGGCTCTAGTTTTCAAGATATGCTATTGGGTCAGTATATACAACCCTTGACTTGGGAATGGTGGAGGATAAGTGAGTTATAAAGGGAAGGGATCTCAATTTAAACCAGAAATGACTAAAATACATCTTTGACTGGATCTATGAATAAATCTATGACTGGGTTTGGACAGTAGTTGATTTTTAGGCAAAACAATGAATGATTGCAATCTGAAGCTGGTATTGCATCATACATGATATGAATTGCATCATGTTATTCCTAGAAGTCATGAATGATGCAATCATAACGAAGCTTGCATCACTCTGCTGAACAAATTGCCCTATATCAGCTCTAGAAATCATACAATGTCGTGCTCTCTTCTTTGTCAGTGTTTGATTTTGCAAAGGGACACATTTCTGTTTAGCCACAGTGAGCAGAGATGCCTCGTACTTGTGTGAACAGTGCAGATAACTTCTGCTATGTTTGTGGTGAAGTGACTTTTGCATCACAAAAGCGCAGTATAACCACTATGGTTAAGAAAGCCTATCACCTTTCTTTTGGTTGCAAAATTGGAGATCAGGA